>NC_135048.1:31025042-32473375 GCF_051014685.1 Ptiloglossa arizonensis
TCTGAACAAATTTTAATTTCTATATTTTATCGTTTTATCTCTGTAATAATTGCGACGACAGATTGCGCAGGTTCTCCCGATTAAGCGAAAGGATTAGGTCTGGGTTAGGTCCGTACCTCAGCGACCACTTTTCCAGAGCGTGTATATACGCTATTCGTATACGCTCTTCGCCCTCGTCGTTCTTCGAGGGCGTATATGTAAGCCCGCCGGAACGAAAGGGTTAAACCGCGTGCGATACGCATGTACGGTCCCGCTCGTTCTCGGTGGGAATTCGTCGCACGAGCTCGAGCGTCCTTAAACGGAAAAATGGGAAGCTCGATCGTATTTCGTACGCGTTCTGTATCGATGGATCTTTCCCCTTTTTGAAACACGAGCGAACGAACAAGTTTCTCAATCGCGCGGCGGTCAGTAATCGAGAACGTTCGTTGCTTTCGGTACGTGACGCGAAAGTAGAAGCTCGCTTGTTCGTTCGTTCGTGTAGTCAAGTGTTAATTAAGGGGTTGAAGGAATCAGTGGTTTTTGTCGGTTTTATCAGTGCGGCAGCGGGTCGCGGTGTAGGCAAAGTGGGATGAGACGCCCTCAGCAAGACCATCATCATCACCATCACCACAACAACCACAACCACCATCACCATCACCTTCACCATCATCACCATCATCATGGATCTTCGACGAGTCCTACGCGCTCTCGACAAACACTCGACAAGGTAATCCTCTCTTAAATCTATTCGTTATTTTATTTTAAATCCGTTTTCGTTTTCTTGTGGCACATTGGGTTGCTCGGGAAGTCGTTTCGTTCTCCCAAATGGAGAATATATGATTTAATAAAACGTTTATACGCTGTAAAAAAAATCGTGTTTCATTTTCACCAAAAAAAAAAAAAAAAAACAAATGACTTTCCGAACAACCCAATACTATAAATGTAATATTGTAAAGTGTACAATACTTTAAATGTAATACTGTACGGAGATGGGACGTATCGTCGCGAAGTACGCGCTCGGGCAACCGATCGGGGATGTAACGGACTCGCGAGACGATTTTCTTTTTAATAGTAATCGCGACAGTCGTATTAATGGAACCTTTAATAACGTTCTCTTGAATTTTCGTCCTCTTCGCTCGCAAGAGTGGTACGGAATAATAGCCCGATAATTACGGTTCGAACATTCGGTAGAATCGAGGGAGCAGATGAAATCGTGCAATATTTCTGAAGGGAACTCCGGAACAATTGTAGAACAAATTATATCAAGGAGAAGAGGCTGAATTGTGGAGTAACCCTCGTTCGTGTATCACCCGTTCAGAAGAAACTGAGAACGAAGTTATCGCACACGGTACTGGATTTCATCCGGTATCGAAAATTCGAATTTCTATATTTTTCATTGTGTATTCACGAGGGTATTGCCAATGGTCCGAGTGAAAATTCATCGAATAAAAATAAGTGATCTCGCGCAATCCTTTCCGGACTATTTTCAATCATACGTCGTTCGAATAGCTGTGCGAAATACTTCCCGATCGCTTGTAATTGAAAACAGACGGAACAAGGTTGTGTTTGGACTTATTTTCATCGGGTGAATCTCGCCAATTAATCGGAAATATTGGACGATGCAACGAAAGACGTAGAAATTTAATTTTCATCGCTGAGACGACACTCATCCAGCGCGCATGAATTATCGTACTCGTTCTCGTTATTGCTCTGCATCGCTCGCTCTCGGTGCATCCACTGTTTAATCTTCCCGCGGGGTCGCACACGTCCTGTAACAAAAAAAAAACAAAGAAAGTGGCAGGTACCCCGAATAACGAACAAAAGACGAGCAACTTTTCATTCGTGAACGATCGTATCGAAATTCGAATCCAAATTATACAACGATGTTGGAATCACGTGTTGCGGGAAAATTGATCCGAGTAATTGTTCGACCGAGAATGAAACGTCGGTGCACGTTGTTTTTGTTCGAATAAAATGTTCTCTATCACCGATGCAAACGCACGCACAACGTACAGACGGAGATTGTACCGTGTCGTGTTGGACCAATACTCGATTATTCAGGCAGCTTGATATTTCGATCGGAGCGAGACTTAATTTCATTTCCGATCCGAGAACTCGAAACAACTTGCGTTACTCGATTCCATTCAAACGCACGGAACAACTCGCGCTTATCCGGTTCTGTCGAGAATATTCGAAACAACTCGAGTTGCTCGATTACCGACCATTCCCTTGTTTCGAGTTCTCGGATCGGTCATTCGGATCGAACGTTCTCGCTTTTGTCGAGTATTCGAGCAGCACCGGTACCGTGTCAGCTCCGTGGACAAGGGAGAAAACGTGCACCGCGATATTCGATCGTAAGATAAAGATGAAAAAGTCGAGATGGTCGCGTCTGGCGGAGAAAAGAGAATTTTTTATGCTCGACGGTTTGCAACGAGAGAAATTTTCACTTGCACACACACGCACACACATAAGAACACATTCACAAGCGTTTGGTCACCGTCGCGTAAGCTCGATCGGTTGCTCGAGGTGTTGAACACCCGCGTTGCTATCTCTCGCGCGATATTTTAGTCGCACGTTGCACACGTTACGTATATTGGGTTGTTCGGAAAGACATTAAACGGGGAAAGGATAAATTAATTTACGAGTATGGTTAGTTTTCTATTTTGATAGTATTGTAGTCAAAGACACCGTTAATAATCATCGTTGCAATTTAAACAAAAATTTATCACCCGGATGTATTATGTATTGGGTTGTTCGGAAAGTGATTTCGTTTCCTTCTTTTTCTTGGTGAAAACGAAACACGATTCTTTTAGAGTGTATAAACATTTTATTAAATCATATATTCTCCATTTTGGAAAACGAAATAACTTTCCGAACAATCCAATAGATTCTTAAGATTTTTTCTTGTACGCTAGGTACACCTTGTTGATCACGACTAATCGCTCGAATCTCGTAAAACAATTACCGACTTATCTATTTCGGTAAAAATCATAAGTTGTCAAATTGACTGTGGGCAATTTTTAAAAACGAAATGACTTTCCGAACAACCCGATACAATTGGACGATACTTGACTCAATTCCGAAGGACGAGTCCCGTTTGGCGAAAGTGAAACGCGTACTGGCGGTGTCGTTGCTGGGTCGCAACGGTGGATCCACGAGGATCTTCGGCGCACGTCTGGACCTGGTGGAGTCGTACCTCGACACGGGTGTACCGTTCGTGGTGCACCGATTGTGCAGTTACATCGAAGCTTATGGATTTCAAAGCGCCGCCGTGTTCCGGCTGTCCGGCGGAAGCCCGAGACTGGCCGAAAGGCTGAGGGCCGCCTTCGAGAGAAGAGGAGATGCCGATTTGGAGGCCGCTGCGTGTCCACCGACCGCGGCGACGCTTCTGCGCCAGTATCTCAAGGAACTGCCCCAACCTGTTGTGCCGTCTACGCTCGTCGCCAGGCTGCTGACCGTTCATGCTCGTGAGCATCTCTTAACCGTAAATCGTTGTTCAGCCCTTACACGAGGGAGTAATCCCCGGACGAAAGTTTCGCGAGTCTCTTGAGCGTAAAAGTATCTGGTAATATTCCAACGCCCACGCAACGTGATTACGTACGTGAACCACTCGAGAACGAAAGAAACGGGGGATTCCTCCCCGAGATCGTTGCTCGGAGAGCACGCGCAACAGCCGAGCGTGTCCTCGGATCCAACGATCCTCCTCTCGGTTCGTTATCGCTTAACCCTTTGCACTCGAGGCTTCTTTGTTACTGAAAACTGACGCCTCGAGAAAATCCTTCAAGTCGTAAAATTAATCCGAAATGGAACATTTTTATATGCTTCGCGTACACGCGTTTACGCTCTACAAGAACGTAATATTGAAAGTCAAATTTGAATCCCAAACCACCAAGTTTTCCCGAATCGAGAATAGTACAGTGAATTAACTGGCGAGCGAGGATCCCCTCCCGAGTCCAAAGGGTTAACCCTTTGCACTCGAGGCTTCTTTGTTACTGAAAACTGACGCCTCGAGAAAATCCTTCAAGTCGTAAAATTAATCCGAAATGGAACATTTTTATATGCTTCGCGTACACGCGTTTACGCTCTACAAGAACGTAATATTGAAAGTCAAATTTGAATCCCAAACCACCAAGTTTTCCCGAATCGAGAATAGTACAGTGAATTAACTGGCGAGCGAGGATCCCCTCCCGAGTCCAAAGGGTTAACCCTTTGCACTCGAGGCTTCTTTGTTACTGAAAACTGATGCCTCGAGAAAATCCTTCAAGTCGTAAAATTAATCCGAAATGGAACATTTTTATATGCTTCGCGTACACGCGTTTATGCTCTACAAGAACGTAATATTGAAAGTCAAATTTGAATCCCAAACCACCAAGTTTTCCCGAATCGAGAATAGTACAGTGAATTAACTGGCGAGCGAGGATCCCCTCCCGAGTCCAAAGGGTTAACCCTTTGCACTCGAGGCTTCTTTGTTACTGAAAACTGACGCCTCGAGAAAATCCTTCAAGTCGTAAAATTAATCCGAAATGGAACATTTTTATATGCTTCGCGTACACGCGTTTATGCTCTACAAGAACGTAATATTGAAAGTCAAATTTGAATCCCAAACCACCAAGTTTTCCCGAATCGAGAATAGTACAGTGAATTAACTGGCGAGCGAGGATCCCCTCCCGAGTCCAAAGGGTTAACCCTTGGATCGTCGCGAACGTTGTTCCGTGTGGCTTCTATAGGTGATAAAAGAAAAAGAATACGTATTTTTTTTTCAAGAGCATCCCCTGCCATTTTCTTCTCGTTTCCAGAGCACTACGCGAACGATCGCGAGCGTTGGATCGGCTCGACGAAAGAGCTACTCTCGGGTCTTCCGTCTTCTCACTATCGCTTGCTCGGCTACCTGGCGATCTACCTGAGCAAGTACGAGGCCAGACATGGACGCGGCGCCGGCGTCTGCGGCGTCTTCGCCCCCGTGATACTACCGCACGTGCCACCCGCCACTACGCTCCTGAGGGACATACTCGCCGAGGCGTCCGTGCTCTTTGCCGACTGGTAAGTTTGTTCTGTGAGTCGATTTGTCAATTTTTTTTTTTAATCTCACGCGTTCTACCGAGAACACTCTTCGCTCGGGGAACACGACGTTCTACGGTCACGATTTCATTTTTTTTTATCAATTCTTCGGCCACGACGTTTCACGTAATACATTATAAGTTATACGTTACTGGTTATTCTTTATACGTTAGACGTTATATGTTATACGTTATACGTTAGACGTTATATGTTATATGTTATACGTTATACGTTATACGTTATACGTTATACGTTATACGTAATATGTTATTCATTTTTCATTATACGTTATACGTTACACGTTATACGTCATACGTTACACGTTATTCGTTATTCGTTATACGTTACACGTTACACGTTACACGATACTCGTTATTCGTTACACATTACACGTTACACGTTACACGTTACTCGTTACTCATTACTCGTTATTCGTTATTCGTTATTCGTTATTCGTTATTCGTTATTCGTTATTCGTTATTCGTTATTCGTTATTCGTTATTCGTTATTCGTTATTCGTTATTCGCTATTCGCTATTCGTTATTCGCTATTCGTTATTCGTTATGCGTTATGCGTTATGCGTTATGCGTTATGCGTTATGCGTTATGCGTTATGCGTTATGCGTTATGCGTTATGCGTTATGCGTTATGCGTTATGCGTTATGCGTTATGTGTTATACGTTATACGTTATACGTTATACGTTATACGTTATACGTTATATATTACACGTAATACGTTGTACGTTATTCGTTATTCTTTATAAGTTGTTGTCACGGACACGATTTCATTTTCTTCTTTGTTTTTTATTCAATTCTTCGGCCACGACGTTTCACGGTCACGAGAGTTGCGTAAAACTGTATTAAAGCCAAGTGGAAGGAAAGCTCTCCTAAACGGATACCGCGAATTAGTAACGGATACAACCAACAGTAGCCGACTTACTTTGTTGACCAGCATTCGAATCGGATCCGATTACCACCTCGTACGTATGCATCGACCGCGTTAGCTATTACGTAAGCAACATCGTAGGCCAGGTGACAACGACGACGACGACGACGACGACGACGACGACGTATTCTCATCGACGAATCGTATCCTTCGAAACGGTGAACCTCCGCGACCGTGTTCCAGATTTTCTCTCTGTTTTATACCAGTTTGTAGAAACTCCCCGTTAAAAGTTCGGGTCCCCACCTCGATAATAGTACCGAGAGCTCTGGATCCCATTGGCGCCGGCCACGCACCCCGACGTGGTCCAGAGGTAACTCGAGTTTCATCCACCGATAGAAAAATTATATTTTTCACGTTCCGTTCGCACGCGACCTTGTTCCGATTATTTTTAATTTAGAGTCATTGAAGGTTCCTCAGAAGCGATCCGAGCAGCGTATAATTAAAGACAGTCGGAATAAGGCCGTGTTCGAACTCGACTTCACCGGGAAGAGAACCTTGTTGCCGATCCCCCGTCCGATGGTACATTTTAATAACAAATTTATTTTGTTATCCGCGTCCGTCTCCAGGTCGCTCGGTCTTCGAATCACTGGAAACGAAAAATCGTCTTTCAAGATTCGAATCTTCCAACAGATGTGAACAAAAAATCGATTGGTTCTCTTTTTTTTTTTTTTAACCTTTCGCGAAAACAACACTCGGTTTACATTTCACGGACGTAACCCGTTCTCTCTTCCCCTCGCGCGTGCAATTCCTCCGCTATCGAACAAGCAGATCCGACTAATTGAGATACCAATATCGCCTCACCGTTCGTAAAGAAGCGAAGATTCTAATTGGACCCTCGTAAGCTCGAGAATCTCATCCGTTCGGGGAGACGTTGTTATATCTTGACCCGGGGCAAATTTGTCTAGACTTTGAACTTTTCCCGTTTGCTTGCAAACACCCAGCTTACGAGTAAATCACGCCTGAAATAGAGGGTGATAATGTGCTCGTTCGACGCGTGTATCTGTCCGTGATAAACGTTTCATTCGGTAACGACGATATTGCGTAACACGGTGGTTGATCACCTTTTATTCGTTTCTGTCCTCCGGCCTAGAAACGGAACGAACGTCGCTCGAAATTATCACGCGATCGTGTCACGCGGTAACGTTCCCCTCTATAATCCCGTGTTTACCTTCGAATCTACGGTTTCTCGTCTCGCGCGTTAATATGCAGATTCGGCGATCTTTTCGTATTTCTTCCCCCCCACTCTGAATTCCTCGACCGGTCCCACGGGTAACGAAACAAACGGTTAACGATAAATAAAGCGCGACACGGACGATGGGACCGTGCGCGAACACCGCGCGAATCGTCGCGTTGAGAATATACAAATCGCAAGAGGCAATTACGAAACGGGCTATTATCGCGCCGGTTAGCTGCTCTCGACGAAGCCAAATCGATCGGTCGGGGTCCGCCTTGTACGCACGTTGCCCGCACGTGTCGAAGGCGCCTGCTCCGGCTCGGTTCGCGTGCATCACGAGGGCTCGAGTCGAATTCGGTTCCTCGGTACGAGCAGGTACGATTTTAACGCTACAGTTACAGCGCCGGTGAACGTGTTCCTGTCTGTATCGGATCGTATACTAGGTTGTTCGATAAGTTTCGTCGCTTTTTTCCATTGCGAAGAAACGTACTACGACGCTTCAACTTTGAACGTTATCACTTAACTTCAACGTTATGTTGAAAGTTATATTGGGTTGTTCGGAAAATTATTTCGTTTTTTTTTTTTTTTTTTTTTTTTGTGAAAATGAAACACGATTTTTTCAGAGTGTATGAATATTTTATTTAATTGTACATTCTCCATTTTTGGAGAACGAAACCACTTTTAGAATAATCCGATAATATACGAACGACAAATCTGTGCGAGACTTTACATATGTTTATCGAACGGTGGTGTGAAATCTTTAGAAAAAAGATATTACGTATCTGCGGAGTTGAACGGGGAGGAAAGGGTAAATTAATTTACGAGTATCGTTAGTTTTCTATTTTGATAATATTGTAGGCAAAGACACCGTTAGTAATTATAATTGCGATTTAAACAAAAATTGATCATTCGAATATATTATGTATTGGATTGTTCGGAATGTTGTTTCGTTTTTTTTTTTTTTTTTTGGTGAAAATGAAACAGGATTTTTTAAGGGTGCATAAACATTTTATTAAATTATATATTCTTCATTTTCGAAAACGAAATTACTTTCCGAACAACCTAATAATAGCTCCATTTCTTATCGAACGGAAAAAAAACTTATCGAGCAACCTATTACGTATTTAAGTTAAACGGGGAAAGGGTAAATTAATTTACGAGTATCGTTAGATTTCTATTTCGATAATCGTCCAGGAATATTTTAAGCAAAGACACCGTTAATAATTATAATTGTAATTTAAACAAAAATTGATCACCCGAATATATCGTGTACGAACGGTTAATTGAGAGAGTGCAACAACATATTCGGTTGTTCGGAAGTTATTTCGTTTTTTTTGGTGAAAATGAACCACGATTTTTTTAGAATGTATAAACATTCTATTAAATCATATATTCTCTATTCTGGAAAACGAAATAACTTTCCGAACAATCCAATAGATTCTTAAGATTTTTTCTTGTACACTAGGTACACCTTGTTGATCACGACTAATCGCTCGAATCTCGTAAAACAATTACCGACTTATCTATTTTGCTAAAAATCATAAATTGTCAAATTGACTGTGGGCAATTTTTAACTATCGCGAGTTAATGTTTACCAAAACTTTCGTCCCAAAGAGCCACTCGTTTCACTTAATTCTGATTCTGTTACTCGCGTTTGCACTTCGGCTAATAAATACTCTGTATCTCTCGACTTTTACAACGTATCTTTCGCGAAATTTCGTCATCGGTTAAACAATCTTTCGTAATCTTTGTTTCTTTAATTTACTCGCTGTGTGTTATTTTTCTTTGCGATTAAATGAGTTTATTCTTCCGTAAACAAACAAACAAACAAACAAACAAACAAACAAACAAATAAATAAATAAAAAGGAGTTCTAAACAGGGTAAAATTAACCAGTTTGTTGGTCGCAGTGTTAACGGGACGCGAGCGTTTCGTGACACGCGAAAAATCAGTTCTCTCCCGGGTCTTGTCGTTTTCCTCTATTCTTCGTTTTTTCGACGTCACCGGGACCCAGCCACTTTGAATACTCAAATAACGCGTTATCTTATTATTTCACGGTTACCTCGTTTCTTTTTTTTCTTTCCAAATACAAATTACGCTATCTCGTTTCGCGGAACGTAGCTCGTACGTAACGATAACGTTCACGTGTTTGAAACAACGTAGGCACCCGGTATCACGGATAACGTCGATCGGGTACTCGTCGTACGCGAACAAATCGATACAATACGAGCTTATTTCGAGGGACGTCGCGGGGCAGACAAGAGAAGATCCGTTTACTTTGAACGTTCGTTCCTCGTTTGCATTCGGCAATAAAATTTGTCCGGGTCTGTTATTTAATTGACCGTTAGGAGGAGAAATTTCAGCTCGGCGGAACTTTCACCGAGCATGCGCGTGCATCGAATTCTTTTCTATCCGTTCGCGCGTTCAGCGGAATTTACACGCACGTAGTAGTATCATCCGTCGACCTTCGACGATCGATATCGATACCCGTTCATCGCGTCCGTTCGTCATCCTGTTGAAAATACGCGCGGTGGACCTAAGGTAACCTTGTTCAAATTATTCAACGTCATGACGGACGTTCTTGAAAACACTCTCGATATATCCATACTTATTTTTCCATCGACGTTCAAGGAACACGCGGCGCGTTCTCGCATAGCAATACATATCGCGGGTACACGTACGTGCGCACAGTTCGCGTGATGGTGGTGGTGGTGGTGGTGGTGGACGAAAGGTGAACGGGGCGCTATTGATAAAACGCTTAATTGGTTGACGAATTTCGTCGAAACTCGTCGAAGGAAAAAAAAAACTTTTTTTTTTCTTTTCAACGCTCGCGTCTAAAACAGGATCCGGTGACGAAATCGATATCTTGTTATTGCCACATCGTGCTGAAATATTTCCGATTCGACGAAATCTCGGCCACGCGACGCACAATTAACCGCCACCCTGGTCGCTTGCATCGCACGCTCGCGCGAAACTCGTACGACCTCGAGTGAATTCCGTGGGTCGTTGAAAAAAAACCCAGGAAGCGATATACGCGATTTAACGAACGCTCCGAGGTAAATCGTTGATAGTAACCTTGGATCGTTGCGGGTGATCGTCGTCGGATTCTGCGCGCTTGCAAATTTCTACGAAATTATCGCAAAATTCGAAACGAAGATCGAGTGGATGAAAGATGGATAGATGAAATCAAGATAGTAGATAAAAGTAGAGAGATGTCCACTAATACCGATCGATCGGATATTCTTCGCAGGTTGACAAATTTCTAGAAAATTATCGCAAAATTCGAAACGAAAATCGACGAGTGGATAGTACATAAAATTAAGATAGTAGGTAAAAGTAGAAAGATGTCCACTAATAGAGAATACCGATCGATCGGATATTCTTCTCAGTTGATCGTCGTCGGATTCTGCACGCTTACAAATTTCTACGAAATTATCGCAAAATTCGAAACGAAGATCGAGTGGATGAAAGATGGATAGATGAAATCAAGATAGTAGATAAAAGTAGAGAGATGTCCACTAATACCGATCGATCGGATATTCTTCGCAGGTTGACAAATTTCTAGAAAATTATCGCAAAATTCGAAACGAAAATCGACGAGTGGATAGTACATAAAATTAAGATAGTAGGTAAAAGTAGAAAGATGTCCACTAATAGAGAATACCGATCGATCGGATATTCTTCTCAGTTGATCGTCGTCGGATTCTGCACGCTTACAAATTTCTACGAAATTATCGCAAAATTCGAAACGAAGATCGAGTGGATGAAAGATGGATAGATGAAATCAAGATAGTAGATAAAAGTAGAGAGATGTCCACTAATACCGATCGATCGGATATTCTTCGCAGGTTGACAAATTTCTAGAAAATTATCGCAAAATTCGAAACGAAAATCGACGAGTGGATAGTACATAAAATTAAGATAGTAGGTAAAAGTAGAAAGATGTCCACTAATAGAGAATACCGATCGATCGGATATTCTTCTCAGTTGATCGTCGTCGGATTCTGCACGCTTACAAATTTCTACGAAATTATCGCAAAATTCGAAACGAAGATCGAGTGGATGAAAGATGGATAGATGAAATCAAGATAGTAGATAAAAGTAGAGAGATGTCCACTAATACCGATCGATCGGATATTCTTCGCAGGTTGACAAATTTCTAGAAAATGATCGCAAAATTTGAAACGAAAATCGTCGAGTGGACGAAAGATAGATAGATGAAATCAAGATAAAAGTAGAGAGATGTCCATTAACGGAGAATACCGATATATTAGGATATTCTTCGCAGAAAGAAAGTCATCGCGCGATGTGCCAACTAGGATGTAGATCGCGAACATTACGATAGACAATAGCCGAGTATCGTCTTCGATTTCAGACAATTCGAGCGACGACACCGCTGGCACGCAACGCACCGTGATATAAATTGAACGATTAAAACCAGACGCCCGCACTATCGTCGATTACGAGGCGATAAAGTTACAGTCGATGATTATAACCCGTCCGGGCACCCTTTACGCGAATTCTAGATACTCTTCACCGTTCGACGATTCGATCCATCCATGAAACGCGATGGCTGACTTCCTTTTACAACGTACAAGAACCACTTATCAAACGGGGAGAGTAGTAAAATAAATTCTCGCGTAATGGCCAATTCTGTAGAATAATTTCATCGATTCCCAATGGACTGGTTATTAACGGTGTACTTTAAACAGATGATGAAACATTCGACTTCTCCTTCCCCCACCCCCCTCCGTAATCCATCTTCACTGTAATTGTAACTGTACAGAAGGAAACGAGAGACTCGGATCGCTAATAACGCACCGGTTAGAATATTCTCCGTTCGTTTCACCGGTTAAGGAAGCTATTCTATCGCGACAGCACGAGCAAACGTTGCCCGATCTTTAGAAAACCGTATTAAGTTCGCAGTCGAGTAGCTCGATATTACCCACCGACGAACAATTCTTCATTGTGGGTAATATCGATTACCGTGTCTCCCCCACGAGGAAGTTGGCGCCGTGTGACTTACAGTCGAACGCTTAAACTATATTTAACGATGATACTCGATTTCATCGATCCTCTTTCGCACGAGTTTTCCGACCGATGATTTAAACCGTTGAACCGAACAGAGAGAGAGTCATCAAAGTTATAATTCCTTGTTTAGTCACGACCGTGGAAATCGCTGTTTTGCCAGCGAAATGCTCATCGAGAATAAGAGCTCTTTCATGCGAGATGAGAGTCAGAGATGTAAAGTCCATGCTGACAGTGTCTCTCGATACGCGTACTTACTCACGCACGGTTACAATTCGAACGAATACTCGCAAAATGAGAAATGAACGAAATCAACGTTTCGTTAGCCGCGACGTTTGTACGAATTAAATTTTTATTTTTCATCGACGAGTAACGGGGTGAAAATGTGCGTATAAAAAATTGTGCCCCGCTTTCGATTCTCGGTCGAACAGAGTGCCTCGCAAAACTGTCTTCAGCGGACACCAGACATTAGACAAGACACGTAGGTGTAATAAAAGCGATGCAGATCGCGAACGTTACTATCGTGGGTGACGTACGGATCGATTACGGTATCCGAAGATTTTGCAAAATCCACGAAGAGATCATTCGCCGTCCCGTACCACGTGGAAACAGATACTCGTGGAAAAATCGTGTGTCTCGGTACTCCGGTGCTACGCAAGAGGCTATTCCAGGCACTGTTTACGATAATATCGACGTTATTTTTACAACAAATGATTACCGTTCACCTCGAAATTGCAAAAAGTATTTCTATTCCGCGTTTAGACTTTGCACCTTTTTTTTCTTCTCTCTCTCTCTCTCTCTCCTTTTCTTTCCCACGAAGTTTACCGCATTTAAAAATAGCAGTGTCGAACGTAGGTTATAGAAACAATTTCTCCTCTTTAAAATTCGGAACGTCGATCGATAATTATGACGATGCTCCAGATGTATTTTATACGTCCCGTATTATCGTCGAAAAAATTAAATTTTTCTAGATTCTTCAATTAGACCAGTTTCGTAATTACTTACGCAGATGGTATCAGTTAGTGATCTCGCGATAAAAGATATACGCGTCGGATGAAACGGCCTTGACATAGGCGAAACAATAATATATCACGCGTCACGACGCGTAGATGTTACCCTACCCAGATATTCTGGTTGAATTTATCCTAAGTTTGCCGGCAAACTGCGCAGTTCCACGGTTTAGCTCGAGGGGATCGAGCAAAGTATGACGACTCGTGACTATGCTAACCACGGTTCGGCAAATAGTAAACTTTTTAACACCGTTTGTATTTCTTGTCCGCGCTCGAGCTGAAATTTGTTACGCAAAATTTCAATTCCAGTCCCGCGTCGAAGTCGTTCGACCGAATTAAATTCAATTCTCGGAAAGGTTTGTCGAACGGCGATGTTTTCCAAACGAGAACGTATCGCCGAGAATCACCGGAATCCCTCGATTCCGCTCGAAAAGACCCACCTAAGCCTCGAAAGCTTGCCTAAATTTAAACCGATCCCCCACAAATATTACAATGCGCTTTTTCCGTAACGGGAGGAGAGATTTACGAGAGGCTCCACACGTCCCGAAGCAGGAACGATATCTGCGGAAATTTACAACGATACACCGACGACTCGATCGACTGCTTTTAAATTTGTCGCGAACGTTTCACGACCGTTGAATAACGTGAATCGATGCAATTAATAATTTCATCGAGTTGTTTTTTTAAGAGCGAATATACAACAATGAACCGACTCGATCGACTGCTTTCGAATTTGTCACGAACGTATAGCGATGATTGAATAACGTTAGGACAATTTCGTAAATCGATGCAATTAATAATTTCGTCCAATTATTTTGTTAAAAATGCATTTGTAACGATAAACCGACTCGATCGACTGCTTTCGAATTTGTCACGTACGTTTAACAATTATTAAGTAACATTAGGTAAATCGATGCAATTGATAATTTTATCAAGTTATTTTTTTAAGAGCGAATATACAATACAATAACAATAATCGTAAATTTGTCACGAACGTTTAACGATTATTAAATAACGTTAGGAAAATTTCGTAAATCGATGCAATTAATAATCTCGTCGAATTATTTTTTTAAGAATGCATTTATAACGATAAACCGACCCAATCGACTGCCTTCGAATTTCTCACGAACGTTTAACGACCATTGAACAACGTTAGGAAAATTTCGTAAATCGCTGCAATTAACAATTAACAATTTCGAGAACACTTTTATAAAAATGGTCCCGTACCCCATTAGATTTCGAACGAGCGATCGTATCGATGTAACGCATCTCGCAAAAATATCTCATGTCCTCATGGATTATCTTTTATGAACGAAAATAGAAAGGCAAGAATGGTGGACGATTCTCGAGCGCTACCATATGTATGTATACGCGCATACGTGGTTTCTTGCACGCGAATGACGAGTCACGCGCTCGTACTCTCGCAGACCTTGAGTCCAAGATTCGTAGCTGCTCCCGTTCACCCTGAAGGGAGACGATTCTTCCTCAATCCGGTGAAAGTTGAAAAAATCCTCCATTGTCGACTGCGCGCGACACCGAACTCGCTCGTACCGCTGGAAAATTCCAGCGCCCTTAACCTTCGAGAAGCTTTCACGTTGTAGCCGATTCGATTGACCATTCGCGGCGGTTGAAGCGTGCCGATGAATAAATTTCAATGTTTACACTGCAACTCCCCCCCGGTGGTCCGAATAATTTTAACACCTCGTTCGAGCGGTACCTACCTTCTCGAGGTGCATCTTTCCGAACGAAATCCATGCGAATGTTCCGAAAAATAATTTTCTCCGTCTATCGAAAATTTTCCTTTCATCGAAAACGACGTAACACCGGATTCGTACACGTGGGAAGTCTATGCGGACAACGTAATCGATATTGTTTATATCCTGAGGACGATACTTCCGTTCCACGTTACATCGAACTTTCAAAGGTGTAAAAATAAAAGTTTACTTCAGGCGTAAATGGAATAAAAAAAAAAAAAAAAAAAAAAACCTGAACGGAGACGAACACGTCGGGACGTTCGAGTGTGTAACGTTTAATTTTTCCAAGGTGAAATTTTTCCTTTATTGGAAAACACAGCAAGAAATTTTATTTGAGTTTCTTTACGTGGAATTCTCTTTGCAATTAATACGAAACAATCTTTATCGACACGCTCGATTCATACCAAACGTTTCTACAAATAACAAATACATTGGGTTGTTCGGAAAGTCACTTCGTTTTCCAAAATGGAGAATATATAATTCGATGAAATATATATACACTCTAAAAAAATCGTGTTTCATTTTCACAAAAAAAAAAAAAAAAAAACGAAATGACTTTCCAAACGACCCAATATATACCGAGACGAACCAAAAAATTACACGAGGCGATCATCGTCATCCGTGGTTCCAGTTTTACTCAAAATTGAATCCCACCTGAAAATGTGCCTACAAAACCTAAATACAACGATTCGTTGAGATTGAAGCTAAAGTAAAGAATTTTGTTTCAACAATCGAAACGTAATCACGGAGTATCGAAGCGTGTTCCTTTTCCCCGCGGAGATAAAATTTTTTCGAAAAAATTTTTCACCGTTACGATCGTTTCCTTTTCCCGTAGATCGAGGAGTAAGAAAAAAAAAACAGAAACCCATTCCGGTTCCACGAGTCGAACGAAACGAAACGCAGATATCGAATTAGCATTGATTGGTATTCGTGACTACTTATTGAACTTGATCTCAGCGCTAGTCACGAGTGGTCGCGTGTCCGACCAACGTCTCCTCGTCGTTACAAACGTCTTCTGTGCATTCTAGTCATTCAAGGCAGCGATCCAGCAATGACGTAACATCCCTAATAGGTATCGTCGGTCTCTTAAATGTGCCCACGTGCATACAGACGATTACCCGGAATCGTTACAGTGTGTTCTCTGTATCCGTATTCGGGGGAAGAGTCACCGGGTTCGGTACAAGCCGGTTTCAACGGGCCGCGCGCGTGTCTGCCAACGAAAATAGTCCGTGATTCGAGCTCTCACTCCGCGAAACTCAGCCTGGGAATTTGAACATAACTACAGATCGAATCGCCGATAGACCTAAACGTTGCCCCGTTTAAGATCGGTTGCCACATCGAGAGAGAAAAACGAACGGTTGGGTACACGATCTCTCGAGTTCCATCGAGCATCATCGGCTTTCGCGCTGTTAGCGCCATTAGCATCGATGGGTTGCACTCGTCCCGTCCGCACGATGATTCTCCGTGCTTGAAATCGTTGCAACCGTGTCTTTCCCGCTACCGTTCGCGAGATCTCGTTGCTAAGAAATTTCCGAAAACAGCGCTCTCGCGGACGACTCGTTTGTTTCGTTGTCGCGAACGGAGTTTCAGGAAACACGTTCGTTCCTGAACGCCTCGCGTTCGAGGAGAAGATGCGCGCCTGTTGCCGGTGATTTTACGATGTGGCTCCGCGCTAAATGTACATCGTCGACCAGAAATAACACCGTTGACGTCAAGACGCCAAATGCGCGATCACAAGGTGCCTAAGCATCCAGCGACCATTCGACGACCCGCCGTGGCACGTTTCGTTTACGCGGCGAACAGATGGTCGTTACGATCATATCGAGGGAGCATCGATTTACAAAGCCCCGACGAGCCAACGCTCCAATTTACTCGTACGCGCGTTACATGTTTCTCAATAAACGTACAGGTTCGGTTCGCTCGATCGTTGAACCGTTGCTATTACGACACGAGATACGAAATGAAGTAATCTGCGTACCGTACGGTCGTCCGTACCGAGCACCGTGTGCACACAAACTTACCTTTTACTTTCTCGATCGATAGGACAGGCATTTTCTTCCGCGAAACGAACGAAACGAACGCACCCGAAAATCCGTTCGTCGTGCCTCCGTTTGCTGGTGAACGCGCTCGATTGGATACGGTTCGATTCGGGAAACAATCACGCGTCGTCGTATTTGCCAGCGTCTGACTAGAAACGATCCAATTCTCCTTCGGTGGTTGCACGGATTGACTGACCGGCGGTTGGTATAGATTCAGACTTGTCCGTAGAGGTGATTTTTCTTAAACATAGAGCGTATATCGAAACAGTCGCTACATTAACCGCGAAGTTGTTGGCTGCGAGACAAGCTCCGAACCGGTTCTGAGGTGTTTGTATCTTCCGACGCACCATAGGAAACCACGCGTGGCTCGCGCGGTGCTTATCAACCATTGCAAAGAAAACAGGACGCGGCGTTTCCTTTCGACTTGTTTGTCGAAACGTTTGATAAAGTTTTTTTTTCTTTAAGCGAGAGAAAAGTATCGAGTGACGGTGAACGATCGACCGCGTTGAATCCGATCGCTCGACGATGTCCGCGGCTGGTGTTGGAAATTTCAACGAACGTGATCGAAATAAAAACGAATTATTATAAAGAAAATAAAAATCAGAAACGAAAAGGAAATATTATACGGGGGAAGAGAGAAATTTTCAGAGACTGTACTGTAATAGAATATGTGAGTATTAACGGGTGATATTCTTGCGGATAATTATTTCCAACGAATCAACGAAGCCACGTAGCCAGATATAGGAAATCACTCGAAGTTAGGAGAATAATTGCGCAGAGTGCTAAAACAAGCGTTGAAACAAATTCTAATGTTTCCGAGCAATCGATACGTACGACGGTTAATCGTAGTCGAATAAGAAAGAGGGAATAGTATCAGCGGGAGAATTTTCTGTCCGTATTATGCGCGATTAAATATTTAATGTATTATTTTCTATGCTCGACGGTTCCCCCACCGATTTGCATTCGCCATTTGCTTTTTTCCCCGATACGACGTGTCGAAGTGTCGAAAAGGGTCACGAAGCCTTTGAACTCCCGATTGAAAGAATTCGAGTGTTTCGAGCCGATGCGGTCTTATCGTTGTAAATTTCGAGGAATCGATAGTTTACGCCGATCGGTCGCGGTCGTAATTGCACGAAATCGTGTTTCCATTCCTGTCGCCGGGTACGGACGGAGAAAGGGTTTCCATTCGATCGGTCGAGGCTGTCACGTGCGCATAATACGCCTTGCGGCCGGCTTACGGAAAGCCGCGTCACGCGCGAAGACGCACACCAAGATCTGTGTCAGTGCACCGTGAGCGCCAGAATATAGACGAGGGTCGGCCGGTGGCTGGCGCAGTCTGATTTCCGACTCGTTCGTGCCACGTACGTGTTCGGATCTATCGAAGGTGTGTTTTCCACGGCAACGTCGAAACCACGGTAACGTGGCGCGCCCGTGAACGTGAACTGTGTTAAATCGTTTACCTTGGCCCCTGTGCGGTTAATTCGTTTGTATCTATACGACGACGATTCGCGCGACGCTCTTGAGCGGTTCTGCACGCCTGTTATGCGGCAAACCAGTGTTATTCGTTCCTAAACGATCTGGCGTGCTGAAAACTCCCATACGAAACGCGGCAACGGGGCGTGTTGTGTGTTCGTCCAACGAAAAATTGTGTTCCTTGCGCGCGAGACGATCCGAGACACTCTCCTTGTCACTCTCGCAACCTAGTACTACGAGCAGACGGCCATAAATGTTTCATCGAATCACCGAGAGACTCGTCTTCGCGCCGGTGGTCCGCCATTGGAAAAGAAAGTTGGTGTTCATGATTACATGAGTAGCCGCTACCGGAAAAAGGGATTCGCGTACAGTGAGTTTTCCACGTTTTTTTCTTCACACCGGTATGGCAACCGGACACGCGAGGAGCTGTCGCGAGCATTCGAATATCTACGGTCTTGAGAAGAGTCGCGTGGTTACCCCGCTCCCTCCCCCCTACCCCACGTCATAATTGTATCTCCCTCGCTCTCGTTCTTTCGCACCTTCGTCCCCAATGTATACAAAGGGGAACGAGTTGGAGAGATACGTCGATTAAATTTTACAAGCCTTGAGGTAGTCGCAATTTCTCGATATATCTCGAGAAGCTATTCGATCTGTTACTGATATAATCGAGTATTACACAGTTGTGACTCGACAAGATGAGCTTTCGATTTGTACCGTCTACTTTAGGATAGTTCGTAGGTTTCGGTAATTACTTCGATGTTCGCTCGAATGTTTCACGAAACCGTCGGATGTTAAGAACTTGATCCGTTTAGCGATAAATTACACAACAGAAACCTAATACTGTTTCCTGATAACGATGCAAAAGTTAAGTGAATACGATATAACAGTTCGAATATTAAAGAAATATGAATTACGTAACAAAAACTAAATCTACATTGATGTAAGAATTCTGTTTCCATGCAGGGAACATCTATGGGAGTATATTGATCTCTGCGTGCAACGTAAGTGAGAATTCGTTGCAGTTTTTCCTCTACACTTTACCCACCCAGACAGCAATTTTATCTGCAATCTCTGCCGCTGAAGGAATAAAACTTTAAATCGATCGTCGTGTATGTCGAGTATCCTCGCGCTACTGACAGGTTTAATTGAGTTACTTTAATCGAGCGGCCACCAGCTCGTTACTTCTATGGCATCTACTGACTCGATTATCAATCGATAGAATAACCATGTAGATCGTTTAGAAACAGTGTAACTCGATACAAATTTTCTTACACGAAATTGCAGACGAGAATGACGTAACGTTCTTTTAGTTTCATTTTAAACTGTAAATATTCGAAATGTTGATTAATTAGCACAATTGTTCTCTTTCGTGTTTATTTATTTAACAAATTTTGACAATCAAGGTGTATTCACTGGGCACCCGTTGTTGTTGAAAGCAACGTCGTTATACTTTAAACCTGTCTGGTCGAGACAGGGGAAAAAAGTTCACGGGGAAAACACGATAAAACGCGTAACGACGTGACCTAGCCTCGCAAAGGCATTTCCCTTTGAACATCGATCGATCAATTCAGACTAGACCTTTTTTTTCCTGTTGGAAAACGCAATTCCTAAAAGCAACGTTTAAACCTTCCATTAAAAAACGGTCGAACCTGTCATATTTTTCGTAAACTTAGAGGTTATAGTACAAACGTAAAATGTCGCAACACTATCCTTAACCAAAATAATTACCGACTAAGAGGTTTCGTAGGCGTTACTCTGTCAGATGACGAATATTTATTTTTATTTTATTTAACGTCCTCACTGCGCCGAGTTCGTAACATTTGTACATTTAAAGTAAAACATTCGTTTACTGTCGGAGATGCGATACAAAAGAATTAAGTGTACAAAGAGGCGTGGTGTAGCTGAAGTGCTGTTTCTAAACCTAACCTAACCAATGAATAATATAACTTTGTGGATAGCCACAAAGTTTTTTAATTACAGACCGAGTCGTTCGACAAGTTCGTAGTGCAATTCCACGAGGGGAACATCGATCGAAACGTTAGTTTATTGATTTACATAATAGAAAGACGATAAAGATATAACATGTAGAATTACACAACCGACGTAACGCAGACGTTTAGTTGATTTTGATTATTTAATATGCATTTCACGTAACTCTTCACACGAACATAAATTTATCGTTGACTAATATTGTCGGAACGTGCATCTCTCGCTTCATTAATTTCTCAGCAACGCTAATCCTTGCCGGTATGAATGGCGTGCCGCGATTGTGGCTTTGCAGTCGGTACAGAATCTTTCGAGCGTTTCGCTCGAATTTTCTCGACGGATCTCCACCTTTCGTTATCTTCCGCGTCGGTTAATTCCATAACCAATTATCGCATCACGAATTAGTTTAATAGGACGGTTGATGCGCCGGCATCAGTGTTGTTTACTTCGTTAATTTTCTATGGGTTCTGATCGAACCGGTCCTCAGTGGCGTAGCGGTGGAATTTTCCAATCGCTCAATGAGTACGGGGCAAAAGGTCTATGATAAGACAAATTCCAATTCATTCTAGACTAGAATAGTAATTATACTATCGAGTATTCGCGACGAAGGATTAAAGTTATGTGAAAAAAAAATTATTAAAATTTTCTGAACGCATAATCAATCCCCGTCTGTATCGATCGACGATTTACGATCAATTTTGACCATTTTTAACGAAAAATAATACATTCGTTCTTGTTTAGTTCTTTCGTTTGTTTCTTGCATTACGAACAAGAGAGAATTGTTAACCGTGAGGTTATACAATTTTCTCCCCACCTACCTCCGCCTTAACTATAGATATCACGTCCGAGTAGTTTACTACGAGCAAAAAAAAAGGAAAAATACGCCACTGTCTCCGTTTTGATAGGATTAGGTCGGTAGAAAGAAACACTACTCACCGAGGACCGGTGACTCACCGTGAAAGTATTTATGCTTTGCAGTTCGTTCACTACTACATGTAATACGTGTATCGCGATACACAGGGAAACACGATGGGGTAATCGTTTCGTCCACATTCTAGAACATCGCGTTACTGTGAATTGTCATTCCCGAAATATAAACGATATCAACAGAAATGATTCACCTCACGCAAGGGGTGTTACGATGAGTAAACCGAGGAACCGTGTGTAACTGTATGCTCGTTTTATTTGTGTTTTCAGCATCCGTGATAACAACGCGGTGAACGGCGTGATCCCTGCCAGTGACTGTAAGATCTGTAAGGACGCAAAGGACGAACCAAAGGATTCAGAAAGCGGCGGCGGCGACGGCGGTACGTCTCTGCTCTGCGCGCTGAAACCGCGTAAGCGCAAAGAACGTCGCGAATCCTGTTGCCAGGAACGGAAACTAATTAGGTACGATCGATAAAAGGAGAGCAGAAAAAAAATAATTAATAAATAAATAAATAAAACATATTCCATCGAGATTATCGATGAAAATATGTGCTCGATAATACGAATTTCGTTTTCTTATAAAAATAAAACGGTTTTAGGAGCAGCAGCGAGGAGCGTGTTCTCGAGAGTCCCGCGGAAGCCGCGGACACGATCAGACGCGTGAGCAGTCACGAGGATTTCAATAGAGAGGAACATTTGCACATATTGTCTCAACTCAGGCAAGACATGGGTCATGGTGTGGTGGGTTCTCTTATCGTATAATATGTTATTTACACGTTGAATACGAAACGTACATTGTCATTATTTATTCACAGAGATGCGGAGGTCTTCCTCTGCACGAAAGAACAAATGTTTCGCCCATATCGAAAAAAGCGCCATCGTTCCCGTCGCCGTGCGAGACGGCTTTGGAAACTGAAAAATTCGAATGCGATGCCGAGAAATTGAGAAGTAGCGAACGTTTTAGCAGAAGCATCACTCCAAGAGGTAGGAAACAAGCACGAAGAAGACGTGTGCACAAGATCGCAGACGCGGTGAGTTCCAGCAAGGTAAAATATAAACTTTCTCAATTACGTCGCCTATCAAGGTGATAAAAATAAAGGTGTGTTTAAAAATTCGCAATAAATCGTACAAAATTCTCACATCAGGAGAACGATGACGGACCTGACAACATTTACAACGTATCGTCGAGCCCCAACAGTCGTAACGGGTCCCCGGCCCAGAGCTTTCTAGAAATGTTGAACAGCGGACCGAGCCGATCACCATCGCCAGCTCGTCCGCCAACGGTCGATCATGAAGATTTAAATAATCCTAGTTTAACAAATTGGACTTTTCAACGGCAAGAAAATGTAAATAACAATGGAACATATAGAGCATTGTTACTATGAAACCTTGTGTAACTTATTGCACGCTAATTATGTGTTCTTCAGGGAGAAGCTGCAGATGCACGAGTGGAAGCCATGCTGTCGCCAAGAAATTCTTTATTGTTGCCTAGACGGTTTTATTCCGAGAACGAAGCGCAACCCAGTACTCCAACAGTTGCAGAACTTGGATTAAAAAATCTGACAAAGCATATAAATGGTTTGAAGAAAAAGATAAAGAAATTTGAAGACGAGTTCGAAGAAAATTTTGGTTATCGTCCAAGTCATTCCGATAAAATGAGCAACAGGGATATAAAAAGATTGTGCACGGAGTTGAACAAATTGAGAAAGGAACATAAGCTTCTAAAGGAAGATCCAGTCAGCGCGTTATTGGCCAATGCAAATAATAGAACAAGAACGGATAGTGGTAGCCCAACTAATAACAATAACAGTCAGGAAAAGTCTAGAGCTACATCGATGGAAGAAATGGTAAAGGACATAGAGAAAAAACTAAGCGAGAAGAGATTAAAATGTAACAGACCCGACAATATGGAAGAGCTCACTTACGAGCAACTGATAGATGAAAAAACTGCTGTGCAGAAAGCTTTGCTTCATATTGAAAATATTTTCGGAAGACCCGTCTCCAAAGAAGATAGGACTGTTGTGCGTCCTTTATATGATAGATATAGAACTTTGAAAAGATTACTTATTAGAGCAGGAGTGGTAAGTGTTGTAATATATCTCTGACGTACAAAATTGATAACTGGTTTTTCTTAAGTAATGTTTTTTACAGAGCAAGAATAAAGATAGTATTTCGGAATTAGCCACTATCTTGGAACACGAAGCAATGGATTTTACGTCATCCAATGTACCCGGCAATCCGTCTGATACAGAAAGAAGAGCCAGCGAGCCAGATATGTCACATAGAGGTATTTTGGATTGTTTAGATGCGGTAGATCAACTACCAACCGACAGTGACAGTCAGCACAGCAGTAGCGAAGGAAGTCGTAGTAATAATGAAAGTCTTCATGCACTTCCACTGTGAGTCTCTTTGATATGTAATTACTTTTCAGTCTATTATATTTGTCGAAGACTTTGTTTAAATTATTTCGTTTCGTTTCAGGGACGAATTGTTGGTTCAACAGAAATTAACCAGACAAGAAAAGAAACGTCTTCGACGAGCTTTGAAAGAATTAGAAACACAATTTGAAGTTCATACTGGTCGCAGAATGCAGAGAGAAGATCGTGACCCGCAGGTTATCACTGTCTACGAATCATATAAACAGGCCAAAGCGAAACTTAGACTGATCGACGCTCTTGTAGCTAAAAACGCTTGACGCAGTATCTAATTGACGCCTTGCGACTTGCATACGTGGCAACGATAAAACCCCAGAGCATCATGAAACATGTGGAACGTGCACAGTAGTCGCTATACAATCAACAAATCGCATTACGTTCGTATAGTTTGTTAAATAATTCTGTTGTGCAATAGGAATGACAAACAAAAGAATTAGAGAAAAATCCAACATTGAAATAAGGAATGTAATATGTATAATAATTTGAAGTTACTAAAAAATCAAAAAATTGTAAGATATAAAGAAAAGGAATACCTACAATAATGATATCGATATCGTTCCTCCCCAGTTTATTTATCGATAATTTTTGTTAGCGTTATTTGTAAATAAAAAAAAAAGAAATGTTTGATGGATGGAAACATTTTCGCGAATTTTGATTCTAGACATTTTATATGGATATCAATGGAAGTAAACGTATTTGTGATTTTGCTATAATTTTCATAAAAAATTATCGAACGTAATAATATTGCTGTATAAATTGTTTCGAGGAACAGTATCGATTATTACAATTAACAACGTCATTTTATCAAGTCTCCTATCGTTTCGGAGACTCGGACTATACATAACTTCATAAAGGGATATTATACGATAGTAATGGATACGAATCCTACCAGAATAGCACTTTGAACTCTAAGCACTAATAGTTAGAAAATGACAGTGGCTACTGCGCTATGCGTATCGAAACGATCCGCCGATTTGCACTTAACTTCCTCAAAATATTCGACATCGATTTTAATACAACAGGAGGATGCTTATTTCATAATATCTATCAAATCATTACAAATGTCTACCTACTTGTATGAACAAGAACTTCGCATGACAAATAATTCATTAGAAAAAACGATGACTACACACGCAAGCAATGCTAACGACTTATTCTATCGAAAGTTTTATACGTACTTTTACTAATGCCATCAAACATATTATGGTTTTATAATAGAAATTTCGAAAATTTTCTTCTTTCTACATTACAGCGTTTGTAAATTTACATTGTGATGTTGTATCATAAGTGTATGATCTCCATATTTTCTACTTTCTCGCATTCCTCTGTGTTTGTCCAAATGTTGAAAACATACGAAAACAGAAAAAGAATTGAAAAATTTTGCTTGAGAAATTGCTATGCTATGTATGCGTCGTTTCTTACTCTAAATCAAGAGGTAGAATACATTCAAAAAAGTTTACGAACCACGCGTGAAAGATGTAACAGCGTCCACCTCGGACATGAATTATGAAATCGCTTTCATAATCAAGACAAATACAATGAGTACATTATATGATTACTTTTTTTTATTTTTTACTTTTTAGAAATTTTAGTAGAGATTTTCTTGTCTAATCGTATTATTTACATTTTCCGATTATTGATCCGCTTGTTGAGATGTTTGTATTTCCTTTATTTACGTAAAGATTGTGATTCGATAGAGTTATCTTTATTTCCAATAGAGAAAACAGGTGTCTAAACTATATATCGTTTAAACTAGAATCGGTATGCTCATTTTATCGTTCGAAAATTATCACCAGATTGGATACTGAGAGTAAAGAACGAATCTGTGGGGTTATTTGTAATGTAAGTACCTTGTAAGAGATATCACATGTTGTAATTGTAGAGTACTATAAACTGTTACAGTCTTATAGCGTATTAAACATATTCACTAAAAGCTCGTTGATTTTTGCGTTTTATAATCTGTTTGCGCGAGTAAAATTTTAAGGCAATTAAGTCTGGCGTAACCGCGACTTTGTAGAATTTGTAAGCAGCGGCGGCGGCCTTAAAATTCAACTTGACGAAGACGAAGTCTCGAACGAGGGTGCTATGGTTGAGTTTAAACTATGTCGAATAAACCGAAAGAAATACTTTGTGAGTTCGATTAACGTTGAAGTGCGCCGAACAGTTTCACGTTTCTTAACGGTTTCTAACAATACTACGAAGCTACAAAGTTTAAACTTTAATATGGAACAAGGATTAAAATATAACCACGTAAACAGGTATCGTAAACAATGATAATATATGTATCGTTTAAAATCTCAATTTTTAAGTCGACTACAAAAATATATAAAAAATTTGTCGCGTAAGTAATCTTGATCGATTCCTTGCTACATATTTTGGTTTAATTTTTGCTGTTTGTGCCGAGTAAAAAATCACTGCGACCTCCTAATTTTTGTTTTATACTAATCCATTTCGCACACTCGCACGAAAAATTGATTTCTTCGAACAACTTTGGACGATTGAGATTTGTCGTAAATTTTATTCCGCGCAGAACAGAATGCGCGGAGCAAACGAAAAAGCAAACGATTTTTTAGACCAAAGCATTTTTTAGTCTGTGATATAATATGAGAGATATACTACTTGCGTTAATATGGGAGAGTGTGTGTGAGAAGGATTTAATTTTCATTTTTCGTAAAAACGATTTCTAACCACGAAGGAACGTTTCTTAATCATCTTCTTCGTAGAAGGTAATCGAGATCGATAATCTGTTTAAAAGATCGCGGAGCAAGGATAATAATTTAAATTACGTTACTTTCTTTCGTGGAAAACCCATTTGACGTAGAATATTCAATTCGCGGATAATCAAACCGTTTATGATTCATTAAATTTAGTTTATACATTGACTAATTTAAAATATTTACTAAATTAAAACTTTATCAAATATAAAAATGAGAAGTTTATTTTTTTTTCTTTTTCAGAGTTCAATATTTTTATATATAATTTCCTTCCGCGGTTTCTAGTGATTGTCGCGACAACTAATTCTTAATGAATCGATTTAAGAAAAAACTTATTTTATATTCGATATCACAGAAATGTTTTATTTCGATAGATTTTGTGTGAACGAGCAGTGACCTTTACAGTAGAAGAGGGAAAAAGTAATGTCATAGAAATAAGATAACATTTTATATTAACGTTATCTAAGATACATTTTGTAGGTTGTAGAAGAGACGTCTTTTCACGCATAAAAATAAAACGCGTGATTCTGTGTATTTGCTTGAGAAAAAGACATTTCTGACACCGATAAATTGAAAATCTGTGTCCATGGAAAATGTGTTACGACTAAAAAAAACTATAAACTCGAGATGGTTCGATTATAATTTTTCACGACATATTTAGAAATTAGCGTTAACACTGAATGATAAATAAAGATCGATATGTTACAATAAGTTTTTGTTTATATATGTATTACAAATAGACGATCAAAAACGAGGAATAAATTACATCTAACAGAATGTAATTGTCCTCAACGTTTATAAACGTGTGATTATGTACAGCAGTTGCATACATAAATACATAAAACCGTACACGCATACAAATCAATATATATGTTATAAGAAGTAGCACGCAGAATCGAATAAAAGAAGAGTATGATCCACTAAAATCATTGTACTCATTCTAGAAAATAATCCAAAGAAAAACCCTTTTTAATC
Source organism: Ptiloglossa arizonensis (assembly GCF_051014685.1). Classification (NCBI taxonomy): domain Eukaryota; kingdom Metazoa; phylum Arthropoda; class Insecta; order Hymenoptera; family Colletidae; genus Ptiloglossa; species Ptiloglossa arizonensis. The sequence continues at coordinate 31,052,539 of NC_135048.1, forward strand.
TTAACTATTGTAATGTACAGTGATAAATGACAAATTCTAAAAAACCTAATTGTTTAAGAGAAAATACTACTACAAATTTTATTTGCCTTACACTGTATATTTCTCATAAGTTTCTACCAAATCTTAAACCTGCATTTATGATGAATAGAATTAACAATATCGATCAGTATGCATGTCTTGTAGTTATTTTAATGTAGTAAACAGATGCAGTATCTTGAATTGTTATCCATTTGAGATTCATTTTATTTCTATATATGTACATATGAGAAGTGTTTCAATAATTATCGTATAATAAATATGTTTATTAATAGATTCAACTTACCTTGAAAATATTATGTATCCTTATCACGAAGTTAATTTCAATTGTTTCTGAAATGTTTGAATTTGCCGCAATAGCCCAACTAGCCGAATAGAAGTAGGTTCTCTTGTTGCAATAATACTATTTCCTCTTCTATGATGTAGTTTCTGCTGAAAACTTATTCCATTGGGTTTAAATAATGTAAAGGGCGTGGATGAATAAGTTTTGTTTGATTCCAGTGGAATTTCAGTTGATATACAAACATAACTATTCTTTTCCTGCAGTAACCTCATTTGTTGTTTTAATTGCATTACCTAATATCAAAAAAAAAGTTGAAGTATTATAATTAAAATTAATATTGATATTATACACATCCTAGATTATTATAATTCATAAATATAAGTTTATTTTACCTCCTTATACAAATTAATAACTGCATTTATTTCATCTTCTTTCGCAGTTAACTCTTTTTCGAGATTCAGCACCTCTTTTTCAGACTCTTTATCGATACCTTTTTCTTTTTTTCCTTGTAATTTTTCATATTTTCTATAATTAGTTAAAAATAATTCAATTATAAAAATTTCTAGAATTTTAATATTGGTTGGTGCAATTTACGTGTTTAGTTCTTCAAACTGATCATGAAGATTAATGAGAACTTCTCGTATTCCCTTTGCATCCTGAGAATGATTGATTGATGGAGTATTAAACATGACGGCATTACATTCGTTGCCCTGTAATTTTCTTAGATTAGAATCTTTAACAATTCTATCAATTTGTATTGATTTTACTTCATAAATTTTTGACTGTATGCCAGAAATTTTCGTTTCTGTCTTTACATTTTGTTGAGAAGAAAATATTTTTAACATTTTGGCATTGCTCATAGTTTTTGGTATTTGCATTGCATTGCATCCATTCAATATATTCTCTGATCTAGTATCCTGTAAACAATAGATTTTTATATTTCCAAATGAAAAGCCTATTTTTAATAATACAGTTTTGATTGTATTTTTGTATCTTAAGATAAACCTTTTTTTCATGAAAATCATTTTCAAATAAATTGTCACTTCCACTTATAAAGGAATTTTCTTTCTGGACGAATTCATTGACGATTTCAGTATTTGTGTGAGGCAGTTTGTTGCATTGATTATTTATTTGTTTCATAAGAGTAGATACAGGTTTTATTCCTCTGCTAACTTTACGAATGAGAAGAGGAGTAATTCCATTTACTGTTGGTTGCCTTGTTTTCATTATACTTAATACCTTTTGAATAAAAAAAAATGATTACAATGAATTCTTTTGTAGTCTTGTATAAACAACGTACTTGCTGAATATTTAAACCTAAATTGTGACTTGGGGTTATAGAAGTGCCCACTACAAAGGGTATGTTTCGAAAATTGAATTTACTGAAGTATGGACGATTTACTCTTTTCAATTTTGAAGCAAATGTTGGCATTTCATAACTATGAGTAATCATTGGATCACAATATGATGCTTGCATAATTGAACGTTGACATTGATGTGAATTGCATTTCTCCATAGTACATACAGGAATAGAATTAAACTCCAAATTAGAATTTTGAATATAAGTATTTGTACGTTTCCCTCTAAAATTAAATCCGTATCATATTTAAAATTATTATCTTTACGATCATTATTATTACAACTTACTCTGCTTTATATTTAGACTGACACTGTTTTTGAAAGCTATCTTGTCCATTGTCTTCATCAATGTTACAATTATGTACATTATTACTTTTTTCACATTTTGGTTTTACATATGTATTTTGTTGTTTATTTGTGGCTAATCTGTTACTTGTGTTCATGTAGGAATCAAATTTGGAATGTTTAGCAATGAGAGAAGGGCTATCGTTTTTTGTTGCTGTATTATGATGATAAATTTCAACTACATCATTAGAAGCCTGACGAGATTTTAGTACATGACGATTACTTGTGTTACCTAAGAGATACATAAAAATTAATATACAACTCTTAAACTCTAATATTAGTCTTATATATTAATATGCAACTATTTTGTTTTATTTAGATAAATAATTTTACTCTATACCTTTTGGTTTTCGTTTTTTTGTATCCTTCCCTCCTATGAAAATTGTATCTCTCGTGGTAATAGTACTTTTTGAATTAGAACCATATAATTTTCGTCTACGTTTTTTAAATTTTAATGCGATATCATCTAACTTAGATAAAGAACTTTTCTTGCTTAATAATGAAGAAGGAATTCTTTTTTCCTTTTTCTCACTTTTGGAACGAATTTTAATTTTACCTATAGTTGCAGTTGTAGTTGTAGTTGTAGTTTTTCCACTGCCAACAGCATGCAGTTTAATACCATCCCTTGCAGAAGAAATATTTTGAAGCAAATATTCATTTTCATTATTCAGAATTGATTGTTCAGAAATTTTCTTTGGATTTTCAACACTTTGCATTAATTTTTTAGAATATTTTGTTGAATCATTTTCATGTGGATCTTCCCAGTTATGATTATGTTTTTCATACTGTTGAGAAAATGTTGTACGTATAGTTATAGAAAACATTTTTTATTAAATTGTGTTTCCATAAAATATATTTAATAAATATATATAATAGATACCATCATGTTTTCTTTATGAATTGGTGATGATGAGGTTGATTGAGAATGTAAACTGTGTGGTAGTCTATAAATTCTAGGCGTAATTTCATTTAATTCAACTTCCATTTTTCCCTGTTCACTTAAGTTTTCAATTTTTTCTCCATCTGTACGTTGCACACCAATTTTTGATACAATACGCTGTAATTTTGGACTTTGGCATGAATTATATTTTTTAATATTACCTGTAACAAAAAATATTGTTAAACATCTTATTTACATTTTGAAATAATAAAATAAAAGGTGTAACTTAATATTTTTTCATACTATTGTCATTTGCAGACATGCATTCAATATCATATAACTCGTGTAAAGAGTTATTACAATTTGTCTGTTTGGAAATTATAACTTCACCATGACTAGAAGGTTTACTTCTAGATTTGCAATGATTCAACATATTAGAAGTGTTTTTATTTTCTAGAATTTCTGGTTGTATGTCATGATATAGCATCTTCATATAATTCATATGAGACTGTAAGGAATTGTATCTTGTATTTGTATAATCGAACCATTGTTCCATACGTTTTGAATCTAAATAAATGAAACAAGACAATATCATTCAATTACCATCACATTTGTCATTGATAAAAGTAATCTTAGTCATAGTTAAAAATGTATCTATATTGCTTTAAAAATATAAATTTTAAATTAAAGAACGTTTAAAACGCATATTTTAAGATCAATATTCCTAAGTAGAAAAAAAATATAATTACCATTAAAGCACTTTTTTGTCTTAATAACATCCATATTTTTGTCTTACTAAGTAAGCTTCATAGTTACCTATTAGATAAATCGTCATAAGTGAGAATAATAAAACAAACCGATAATATTCCAATGAGTAAAAGAAATTTGCAGCAACAGAAAAATAAAAGGAATCTATAAAAGTTCGCGAAACCACAATCCGCAGGTTATACTTTTATTGTTAATCGATTACATTTTTGCACGCAAATGTTTTGTTTCCGATCCGTTCGTCTTTCGTTAAAAAAAAATCATTTGCGCAGAATTTTGATTCTTGGCGCAACAAAATGTTTGCGTTACTCGAATTGTATATATTCAATTTAATTTTTATTCAATTTAAAAATTACCTCTTTAATGTAATTCACTAAATTCAAGTCTCATTCATTGTCCCTATAATATTATTGAAATACTGTTACAAAAATGATAATATTCTTTGAGGTAAAAAAAAGCTTTCGTAAAGTACCGTTCAACGTTAATTGACATCAGTGTCACAATGAAATATAGAATAAACATTTCATTTTACCAAGAGTTGGTGTCACGATTTGAAATACTGACCTCAAAAAATACCAATGGTTTTGGAGCGACCTCTTCGTTTAAAAACGGTGATTTTAGAAATTATATTGAACCGAATCACCGAAGTCGGTAAATGAAAGTAGTAAACATACAAAAATTCGTCCTTGTATATCATTTATGGTTCTATCAAACCTATCATTCTCAGAAAATATTATAATAATAAATTCTATTCATTATCACAGATGGAATTTGGAATATTTTAGCAACATGAAAATAAAAATATCATAAAAGTTACAGCTATCCTAACAAGTTAATACAATTTGTTAAGTCTCATTTATTTTCAGAGTCCTATTCTGTAATATGTATCTTATATTCTAAAGAAAGAATGATTAAACAACACTTGGAATTTTAATGTCTTTTTTTTTCATAATTTAGGATCACATAAAAAGAGTGAAAAAAAAGAACTTCTATTAAAATATTATTTTATTAAATGTCATAACTTCTAAAAAGAAGTTTACTGTTATAAATAAATAGTAAATTATATAAATTCTATTGTAGCTGTATCTCTTCAAGGCATGACCCTCTGTTGTTTCGGCCCTGACGCAGTCACGAGTTTTGTTTGTACGTCATCCTAGTTGAACGCAGTATAGATTTTTTCTATTTCAATCACTGAGACTAGTTAAAAGATAGACATTTTTTGAAATTTATTTGACAATTTGGAAACTATTAATAAAAGTAATAGATTTATGCCAGATTTGTCAAATTATACAAAACATTCTTGACAGTAAAATATTAAATTATTTCGTACTTCAACATTTTTAGGTTTAACTAAACATAAAGCATTTTATATTAAGCGGGAACCAAAATCAATTACTCGTGAGGCTAAACATATTTAAAAAGATATACTACAGAATATGTTATAGATGTAGTATAATTCGCCATTCAAATAAATTGTGTACTGTGCCATAAATATCCGTGAGTTGGTAACAAATTCAAAAACAGCTTTGAAATAATTAATTAGGAGAAGGATCTAGAAAAATATACGAAACACCCGGTAAATTTTTAAATCGGATTATTGTGACACTGTCCGCAATATTTAGACGTTAGGTGCGCTGAGGTCTGTTTCTCAGATATATTTTAAGAAGACGTAGTTCGGTCTACTTGTGAGTTGCAAATGGTGGAAGGCCTGTCACCGTTGGTTGCGTTAACATCAGGTACGTAAATTTTTGTCTCTCTCATGTTTGATTCTTTATTCATTATGTTAATAAGAAAATGATTAGGATTTCTGTCAATGATTGTTAATTATTATGAAGAAAAATCAATCTAAATGAAAAATAGTATTTTCTACAATTGAAATTTTCCTTCGATTACGTAAAATTATTTCACAGACGGAAATAGTCACCTGACTCGACAAACATGGTTACTTTTCCAATATTTTTGAGAAAATACACAATGATTAAAAACTTTTAAGAATTTTTGCTTTTTTGTAATAAATTCTGAGGATTTTACAAGCAACTTAACAAACTGATTTACTATCTGAATATGATCAAAAAATAAGTTTTTACTTGTATGTACATATGTATAAATGCAGTTGTGTAATCGCTATAGGTATTTAGTACTACATAACTAATCCTGCTTATTCTTTCGTGCCTTTTACTTTAAGAAATCTTTTTTAGGCTTTGTCCGTATATTCATACATGTATATATACGCGTATATGTCACTGCGAAAGCGACCACGTTTTAGGAGACAAATGTCACATGGACACTGATAATGTCTAACAGATTCTTACTGTTAGTACTTATTTAATTATTTTAAAATCTTGAAATTCCGGTAACGAATCTAAAGTCGGTCCATAAATTTATACAGATCAGTTTGGCATTATCCGCGATTATATGAAAAGTTTAACACGAGAAAGGTTAGTGAAAATTAGGTCAATGTCTCGTCACGCCTATTTGTTAACATTGATTCTCGATGTTTCATTTTACCTAATATGACATTTTTATAAGTTTCATACAATTCTAATCGATATTACACTGATTGATACGTCATATATCATAATCATTTATAATTCGTTATTTCATAAATATATTGTAATTAATACATATTTTGTTTTTTTGCTTGCATATATTACAAATAAATTTGCATTATATTATATATTCCACTTAGTCTGTAGTCTGTATTTATAATCAATTTTTTTTTATATTTTGAATCAAGATATAATTTATTGTTCTTATCTGTCATTTGCAGACACATTTATTCTTTATCATATCACAACAAGATTGAATACAGAAAATTTGTCTGGAATTTCCTTAATCTATTATGATTTTCTTGATTGCTTATTTAGCTAATATTAGTCATTCATTACGACTTAAATGGACAAGGTTGTTTGTATAGATCAGACTGTATTACAATGTATTATTTCCTGCTCAGACATTCACTTAAGTATATTATCATAATGTGTACTCTGAATTTGCGTCATAATATGAAAAAGATATAAAGTATAGAAGTTCTTAAGTATGATTCTATTTGCAAAGTAATTGCCTAGGTTTTAAACATAATATTAATGTTTTTCTTTTAATACATCTAAATAATTTAGTTATATCAATATATTAATTTCCTTTTATAGAAAAGTTTTAATTGTTTAATGCGCAATTTGTTTTATTACATATATATAGTGTTACAGAACATTTTTTGGTTACATGCCAATTTCTCAAATAAGTTTGACATTTTAATATTTAAAATATTGAAATACATTAATTAACATACTGATATGAATTAAATAGTTTGCTAATATTACATTCATTTGCAAAGTTCTTTCAAAACGGTTTTCATGGTTTTAAGTAATATTTTTAAAAAGATGTTTTTTATTATTTATTCTTAGAATAGCTATTGGTTTCATCATATATTAAATTTTATAGTTGGCACCTAACATATTGTTGTGCAATTCAATTCTACAATTAAAATCAAAAAAGAAATTTAAAAATATTCTTTCAAAAATAGATCAATAAAATTGTACTAAATAGATTTACAAGAAACTTGTATTGTACTGAAAACATAATAGTAAGCAATACATTATATCATAGAGGAATGTATACAGTATTTTTTAAATGTCATGCTACATCCATAGCAATTAAGTCTTCTTTATCTTTGACAGAAGGCTATAAGTTTAAAAATTAAATGACATAATAGGACGGTGATATTATTATGATAAGTAGAGATAAGAATAACCATTTCTAATTAGAGTTATCTGTGAACAAAAATTGATAAAAATTAAAAACCAGCATTCTTAAGTCATAAGTATTTACTTTGTAAGTGAATAAAATCAGCAAAAATATTTGTACATCTTAATCTTATAGATAAGAAACACTTGTTGATTTGATCCATGATTTTAGAGAGGATATTAATATCTAAATGTTATCTTACATATGTGTATTTATATTTTATCATATCATAATATTCATAAAATATATATTTATTATAAATTAAATACTCAATGTTTGCATTTAACATAACGTTAACATTGTTTGATATAGGTAAAAATGTATAAGGCAAGGACAGTATTTAGTACGTTGGCCCCCCTTGCACCACGCATGTGTGGGCCAGAAAGATTTGTATCATGGTTGGTGCGGAGCCATCCCCTGTCTAGGACCACACAGGTGATGGTTACTGAACCAATTAGGAAATATAACAGCCGGGTAGCTACTGAGCCTTTTTTGAATGGCAGTTCCAGTTCTTATGTAGAAGAAATGTACAATGCATGGCTTCAAGATCCCCACAGTGTACATGTGGTTAGTAGTACATCATACCTTCTTAACTTGTGTACATACATAAATTCACTGAATATAAATATCTGTACTATTCAAATAGTGATCTTTTATAAACTTAACAAATTTTTTTTTATAGTCGTGGGATTCATTTTTTCGTAGCAGCACTGCTGGAGCTGCCCCAGGTCTCGCATACCAGGCTCCTCCTTCTCTTGCTCCAAGTCATAACCAGGTACCATTAGGAGCATTGTTACCACTTGGTGGTGGATCCCAATTGAGCCAAATACCTATTAATGAGAAAATAATCGATGACCACCTGGCTGTTCAAGCTATCATTCGATCTTACCAGGTATATATGTATGCATTTTACATTCAAAATAGAGAAACAATTATATTTATGTTTCAACAAAATATTCTTATTATGTTTTTGATTAAGTTGGTATTCTGAACAGTACATTTTTAAATATGTATATCAGACATGTACATGAAATGTTATATTTTGTTTTTGATACATTGATTTTTCTTACTTAAAGTTATTTTGTCTAATACAAAATTATATAATATTTTATTACTTTGTGTAATATCAAAACTTATGGTGAATTTTTTCTTTTTTTTTGGCAAAGAATTAGAATATTTTTATTACAATTATTGAATAGTGCTGTTTGAACAAATTGATACTTTCTTTTGAAAACACTATTTAATATTGAGAATATTAGGAACACTAGAGCATGAATTATGAAAACATTATACGTTTATGTTGAAGGAATATATGTTTTATGTTGAAGGAAAGTCTTTACTATTATAATGCATGTGACATGAGTTTCTTTTCAATCTTTGTGACCAACTTCTGCTTTTATTAACATAAATGTATCCACTGATATAATTCATGTTTGAACTATACAATCAATATACAAATATATGGTTTGTAATTAAAAGAATTAGAATTTGCAAAAGTTGAGATACAAGAAATTGATGTAGAAACTATTTCATTAGGGGCTATCATGTGCATCATTAATTCATCTCATTTGGTCAATATGCAATAAAAACGTACATATATTAAGCATAAATTAGAAGCTCATTTCTAAGTATTGCATAATAGCCTCGTTTCATTATTATGAGATTAGCTATTCACTGCATCTTTCACTTTAAGCATGTTTTCTAAGTATTTCCCAATATTAGAATTCAAACTTCACAGTTTGTAATGCAAATTAAATATTTATACAGTCATTGTTAATCACTGATCAAAAAAATTGTCCATATGTATCTTCTACTCACAAGTAAAAGGAAAGGCAAATACTGGTATAATTGACATGAAATGAGGATATTAAAAAATAATTAATGTTCTGAAAGTCAATTAAAATATTATGTTAAATAGTACAAGTAACATTTTCATATAGGAGGAGAAAGTGTAATGTTTTTATATTTTATGAAGAAGAATGTATGATTGGTACTGTTTTAAAGCAATTCAACACTTATTCTTTTATAGACTTAAAAACTGAAACTTTAATGTCTTATAGTAGAAATCAGAGTTTGAGAATAAACTAGCTGTCGATTGTATTTTTGATAGCAATATCATCTGTTTATAATGTAGTGATGTGTAGTCAAATTTGGCAAGTAGAAAAAATGATATACATTGGGGTACTTTTGGGATTATTCATTGAACATATAGGCTCGAGGTCACTTAGTTGCTGATTTGGACCCACTGGGTATCATGCAAACAGACCTGGTACATACACATTATGCAGCCCGCAAGGGGTCTCCAGAACAGGTTCTACGTCAATATATGCTTGGTAAGGCTTTTTCCCAAACCAATTCCTCAAAGTACTACTTTAGTCAGTTTTCATGTATTCATAAGGTAAAGGTGTATCAAAAATGTAATGTTTGTTGCTGAAATATGTGATACTTTGTATTTGTTTTTATGATTTATGTTGAAATTTACATAAATGTTAATACTTTTAAGATATTAAAGCTTTTAAGACACCTTCACCCAATATATACATCATATATCATCTCATATACATGAAGATCATGGTCTCTATCAAACACATTAACTCCTTCTTAACTGTTTAACGTTCTTCTTCTGATCTGATATTCTATGTACTATATAATTAGTAAACTTCTTATTTTCTATATTCTTTTTAAAATTAAACATCTTGCTTGTTAAATTTTATCGATTTAACTTTGTTTCATCTTATTTGAAATACGACTTAAATAATTGAAATAACATTTTTCATGTGTTAAATTTATTTTGTGTAAAAAATTGATAAAATTATATTTAATTTCGTACTGGTAAAATAGAACAATGATAGTGTTCCAATTTTATAAATACTGAGAAGGCGTTATGTGGCTGTTATTCTATGAAAGGTTTTACTGATACTGAAAATGTTTTTATTACAATAGATGGGATGTTAATTGGTTTACATTTTGTGGTTTGTATTAATGTTACGTAAAAATGTACTGAAAGATATTTGCAAATGAAATTTTAGCTTTGTTGTTTTGTAGTCAGTGTGTTAGTACTTGTGATTTGTGTTTAAATATTATACGTACATAAATATGCCTAAGGTAAGAAAAAGTACTTGGAAATTCTTGCTTTGCATGCTTGCTAATGATGTTATTCTTAGCTTTGCCTTTACATGTTCGCAACTTATCATGTGGAATGTTTGTTTTTGAAACAGTCTACCATTTAACTTATCCATGTCATATTGTTACATTTGATGTTTCTTTTCAAGAGGTATTTTCAAATTATACTAGTTTTATGTAATATTTTAAGAAATTGTAAAACAGTAAATTATCAAATAAAAATTTATGAACTTTATCATGTAACAGGTTTAATAATTGAAAGCATGTATATGATATCAACATGCTTTAAAATACCATTATTAACAAATGCTTATTATTATAATGTGTTCATTTCCAATTACTGTGATGAGATATTTTCAAAGTAATGTACTTGTTTCTTTTTGTTATTAATACTTACATGTCATTAATATATGTTCAAGCAAAACATCAATCACAGTAATTTATCTTAATATAATGAGTTATTAGATTTAACAAATTAATAACTACTTAGTTCGTATGAATGTGGCATTAAATTGACAGATTCGTGGCCATCATATCGCTAAATTGGATCCACTTGGCATCAACAGCGCTGATCTTGATGATAGACATCCACAAGAGTTGCTCTATAATCATTATTCATTTGGTAAGCTCATATGAATGTGTCTTTGTATAAATTAAAGGACTACAGATACTATATGACGCATTTCAAATGATATACCGTAATGTATTAACAACAAACTTCAATGAATTAAACTGCTTGACACTTAGAAGAACCTATATTTACTATTTCTTTGATAAATCTCTTTTGATACTTACATAAGACATTATTTATCAATTACTTTCTTCATCACGATATTACATTTACTGTTATTATTTTTATTATTATCATCCACATTTCACTGTCATATTTTCTTCCTGGACACAAAATATAGCATTTTAAATGCAGTGAAAATTCTAAATTTAAAGCATTATACAAATAATTGAAATTAGTAAAAATATAATCTTATAATAAGATTAATATAATTACTATTTAATTATGTTTAAGGGCAAAAAGTTTTACTATAGTATGTAATTGAAGAACTCTCGTACCTATCCGTTAATTTAATTATTCAGTTTAAGTCTAATGTCCACAGGAAACAGAGCACGTACTACTTACTCGCAGGAACTACAATACCGAATAGCTGCAATTATGAAAAGTATGTAAAAATCACAACCCAAATGAAAGTTCTGTTTAAAGCTCTGTGAGTTGTTAGTATCTTTGGGAGGCGTTGGTTTATTATGGGATTGTATAAAAATTGGTATTGTAGGCAAATTGTAAAGGTGCTTGGGTCCTTTGCATAAATATTGATTTAAAGATTGCTATATTTTGCTGTAAATATGATTATGTCAGGAATAACTTCTAAGCATTTCATTTGGAAGAATTAGAGGAGGTACAATAAAGAAATAACATTATTACTGTGATATTTATATACAGTAATATGATAAAAATTATATTATATTTTTCTAAAAAATAATATATAATTTTTCAATTATTGATTTAAACTTCCTCTTTAGCTTCCTATTTATTTAGTAAATGTACTTTACATTATTTATATTTTTCTAACATGATCTTTTAATCTTTTATATTTTTTAATCTTTATTTTGTATAATGTGTGATTGAGAATATGAAAGTCCCACTGTTGTCTGTATTACATTTCTTTATTGCTACTTCAGTTTTGTTAGTGATTGTTTGTACTAATGTCGCTTTATTTCGATTTACAGCTTTACATTTTATTGAAATTCTTTTCCCAGTTTTCCATTTATTTTTCTACTTTTTATAAGTATTATGAAGGTTTGTTACATTTAGCAATTGTTCAAGATATTGTGCATGTATATATCATTTTCCAAATATTTTACACATACAACGTTATTAAATAAACTAATTTGCTTACTTACATAAAATAAGTATATAAAACATTACTTTAAATTTTTACATTTTACGAAATTAATCGTGTACAAGTCCTATGTATAATTCTACATTCCACCGAAAGTAATTTATTTCTTTCATTCTTTGCTTTACCCATAGCTTACATTTTCAGTATCAGTCATAAAATATAAAATTTATATATAATGGCAAAAGAACAATAATGTGTTGTATACAATATATTGTACAGAATAAGTAAAACTTGTATCATATTTCATATCATCATACACGAGTATTTAATTAAATGCCATAGCTTTCACAGATACAATTCTTAGAGTTGTTAATAAACAAATATCTTATTCATAAGTATCACAATTTCGTTCATCTTAAAGCTATGGCATTTAAATGGTTTGTGTTCATTTTCTTTAAAAACGAGCAAGTATTTGATTGTATGATTTCTACAGAGGAGTCGGACATGGATCGCATTTTCAAGTTACCATCCACGACTTTTATTGGCGGTAAAGAGAAATCATTGCCGCTTCGTGAAATTTTGAAAAGATTGGAGTCCGCTTATTGTGGTCATATTGGTGTGGAATTCATGTTCATCAACTCCTTGGAACAATGTAATTGGATTCGTCAGAAAATGGAGTCACCTGGTATTATGGAAATGACGAACGATGAAAGGAGGCTTATTTTGGCTAGATTAACTCGCGCAACTGGGTACCTAAAATGACAACTTTAAAATCTGGATATATTTATGAAATAGTAAATTCAATTTTTGTTGTTTTTATCTTATCGTTTTAGATTTGAAGCGTTCCTTGCACGCAAATGGTCATCTGAGAAGAGATTTGGGTTGGAAGGTTGTGAAATTCTGATCCCTGCTATGAAACAAGTAATCGATAAATCTACCGAGTTAGGCGTCGAATCCATTGTTATGGGTATGCCTCATCGTGGTCGTCTAAATGTCCTTGCCAATGTTTGTCGTAAACCTTTGAGTCAAATATTTACACAGTTTGCGGCTCTCGAAGCAGCTGACGATGTAAGCACACGACAAATTTTATATGGATTTTTATCTTGTAATTCGTCGACATATTTTATACAACTAACTTACGATGCATTAGGGATCTGGTGATGTCAAATATCACTTGGGAACCTACATTGAGCGTTTGAATCGTGTAACGAATAAGAACATTCGTTTGGCCGTTGTTGCAAATCCATCTCACTTGGAAGCTGTTGATCCAGTAGTACAAGGAAAGACCCGTGCAGAACAATTCTATCGAGGTGATGGCGAAGGAAAGAAGGTACAGTACATAAAATATGTTACATCAAAAGGAAAGTTTCATTGTGTCTTCTTCTTGAAACCCTTGCGATTGAATTTGCATAAAACAGGTCATGTCCATTCTTTTGCACGGTGATGCCGCATTCTGTGGACAAGGTATTGTTTTCGAAACAATGCACTTGTCTGATTTGCCCGACTATACGACCCACGGTACTGTCCACATTGTGGTGAATAACCAAATTGGATTTACCACCGATCCTAGACATTCACGATCTTCTCCATACTGTACCGGTAAGTTCATCGCAAACATCAAAACCGTTATTTTGATATTTTAATATCCACTGTATTTAAACTGTATTAAACTAATGTTGTCGTTTATAAGATGTTGCAAGAGTAGTCAACGCGCCCATTTTCCACGTTAATTCGGACGATCCGGAGGCAGTGATGCACGTTTGCAAAGTTGCTGCTGAGTGGAGAGCAACTTTCCATAAGGATGTCGTTATTGATATCGTATCTTATAGACGAAATGGTCACAATGAGATCGATGAACCGATGTTTACGCAACCTTTGATGTACCGCAAAATCAAGAATACTCCACCAGCTCTGGACAAGTACGCTAAATCCCTTATTGATGACGGTGTTGTTACTTCCGAAGAAGTTAAGGTACTAAAATTAAAAATATATTTCATTTGAATAAATTAATTTAATAGACTTCTAATACTGGCATTATTTTACAGGATGTCAAAGATAAGTATGAAAAAATTTGTGAAGAAGCATATACCAATGCTAGACAAGAAACGCACATCAAGTACAAGGATTGGTTAGATTCTCCGTGGTCTGGTTTCTTTGAAGGCAAAGACCCATTGAAAGTATCCCCAACTGGCATCAAAGAAGATACACTTATCCACATTGGAAAAAAATTCTCGTCACCACCTCCTAATGCTGCTGAGTTTGTAATCCACAAAGGTAAATATTGTTTTGTTTTTTTTCTAATACAATTTAAAATTATTCTTCTACGATGAATCAATTAATATATTGTAGGTATTGAACGTATTCTAAAATCTCGTATGGAAATGATTGAGGCTCGAACAGTTGATTGGGCTCTTGGCGAAGCAATGGCCTTCGGTTCTCTTCTCAAAGAGGGTATACACGTTAGATTGTCTGGTCAAGATGTAGAAAGAGGAACATTCTCACACAGACATCATGTGCTTCATCATCAAACCGTGGATAAGGCTACTTACAGGCCATTGTGCTATCTTTACCCAGATCAGGCTCCATATACTGTGTGCAACAGTTCTTTGTCAGAATTCGGTGTACTTGGTAATAAATAATGAAATTCTTTGTACTTGTTTAATTAGTACATCGTAATGAATAAAATTAACACGTCTCGCTGAATTTTCAGGATTTGAATTAGGTTATTCTATGACAAATCCTAATGCATTGGTATGCTGGGAAGCTCAGTTCGGTGATTTTAACAACACGGCACAATGTATAATTGATCAATTTATCAGCAGCGGTCAAGCTAAATGGGTACGTCAATCTGGCCTTGTCATGTTGCAACCTCATGGAATTGAGGGAATGGTAAGTTAATTGTATATTACTAACTTTTTTGAAGTTTATTAGTAATTACTTTTTAAGTAGAGCTTGGTAATAATAAAGACAGTAATAAATTTAAATCGTCATTTTTTGTAGGGTCCGGAACATTCGAGTGCTCGACTGGAACGATTCCTCCAAATGTCTGCGGATGATCCAGACTATTTCCCTCCGGAAAGCGAAGAATTCGCTGTACGTCAATTGCACGACATCAACTGGATTGTTGCTAATTGCAGTACACCAGCGAATTACTTCCATATTCTTAGAAGACAAATTGCATTACCATTCAGGAAACCCTTGATTCTAATGACGCCAAAGTCGTTGCTTCGTCACCCAGAAGCCAAATCCAATTTCGACTTGATGTTAGAGGATACAGAGTTTCTTAGAGTAATTCCAGAGGAAGGTGAAGCGGCGAAAAATCCCAATAACGTTAAAAGATTGTTATTCTGTTCCGGAAAAGTTTACTACGATTTGAAAAAAGCACGTGCAGAAAGGAAACTAGATGATAAAATCGCTATTGCGAGAGTTGAACAGGTAAATGATAAAATCGGATTATTAATAACCGTTTGCTTTTCTCTCTGCAGTTTTATTCGGTGGATCGAATTTATTAACTTGTAATTTAATTTTATTCTTTACAGATTTCACCCTTCCCATATGATTTGGTTAAAAAAGAAGCTGCTAAGTACCCCAATTCAGAACTGATATGGGCTCAGGAAGAACACAAAAATCAAGGTGCATGGACATATGTTCAACCTAGATTCTACACGGCTCTTAATGGAACACGCCCTGTATTGTAAGTATTGAGTATACAATCAAATTTAAAATCATTATTTTGTGTACATGTAGGAAGTTTATATTTGTAGTAATTAATTTAAAAATAAGGTATTGTAAGTTTAGTAATCGAAATCACTGTCTTTGTATGCAATTTCATTTCGTGCAATGTGACGTGGCATACATTATCTTGTACATTAAATATGGCTTGTATTTTTGTTTAATCCCTTCATTCTTCACGATCAACTAATCAATGAGTGTAACGTAAAATAGTTTTTCAAAGTAACGTATGGATACATTCATAAAATAATTTGTTGCCATAATTTGTTTTTTATACCTTTAGCTGTTCACATGGCCCACGTTTTTCACTTTGCCACAGTTACGTTTGTAACGCAAGTTATAGAATCTTGATCCATGCAATTATACCATGAATATGCAATCTCTTTAAGCACAATGTTTATTAGTATTGAAATATTGGCAACTGCTTCTTACGCGATTTTTTTTATTAAGCAAAGTACAAAATTGGGCCATGTTACAGCAGCGGAAGTACGTCATACAAGAGTGACGGTAGCGGAGGGTGGTTTAGTGGATGGTTTTCATCAACTAAACCAACGACGACAAGTGCGTCCGAGCCCCAGTCAATAGAATCCGATAAACCCATACAGAGAACAGTGAGGTAATGTTAATTACAGCATTTAATTGGGGAACACTTGATAATTTTTAATAAGAAGTTTAGTTGATTATTTATGTTCATTCAGGTATTCTTTTATTTCAGTAGACATAGATGATAAGATGTAATTGCAAAAGGATTGCATTTTTGTTGTATAGTTCACTAAAATCAATGGATTTTATTTTATTTTCCAGGTATGTTGGTCGCCCAACAGGAGCTTCACCTGCGACAGGAAGCAAAATGCAGCATCTTAAAGAACTGAAACAATTGCTTGACGACTCTTTTAATATTTAATTATTCTTCGTAGCACTATGTAGAACACATCTTTTATTTATTTTTCGTATTGTATTTGTTATATTCCTTTGTCCTGCTCTACATACACCGTTACAGAGGTCGACATAGTTTGAATAATTTCTCCATTACTGATTCATTTATAGAAAACGGCACGCGCGAATATTTCGTTGATGGCGATTTATATCTATCGCGAGTTACACGAATTTAATACTTTTCATTATTAATTTTAAATCTTTGACTTTGCTTTTGAAATTTCCTTTTTCTCTAATTTAGTGGTCCTTTTATCAAATCGAATACGTACCCAAGTCATAAAGTTTTATTTTCTTTGTAACTATGTACATATGCATTCGCAATGAGTAATCCATGTAAATATGTGTGCATTTCATTCTCGTTTAATGTTAAAGGAGGTTCTGTATATTTTTTTTTAAGATACGTGATCTATTTATATTAGTATGCAAGTTGAGTGTTGAGCTCAGTGTATGTTTGAGTTTAGAGGAATTTTTTATTCTGTAAATATATCGAAAGTATGAAAATTACATTAATACGAATATTTCCGACATGTATTACTCAATGTTTGGCTCCGAAATCTTGCGTAAATGGATTTCTCGCCGAATGAAAATATTCGCGCGTTGACGTCTGTATTTTATTTTGTTAATATGTTGATAAAGTAACATTACGAAACGAATAAGATTAAAGAGAAAGTATTATTTTTAATTTATACAACATTTTACGCAGAGCGTAAATATGCGAATAGTTACAATTGCGGAGATTTAAGTGAAACTTTTCGGGGTTAGCTGTGGATATATACGGCAATTTTTTTATTTCTTTATTTACGCCGTTGCGAAAGACAGCCAATTAATTTAATTTTTTATCGCCGCTCTATTTTTATAAAAAATTAAATGATTGGTAGGATGGCCAGAATTATTACAAGTGATCAAGTTGTAGCGTTAGATTTGATTACGTACTCAGTAGTATACGAATTTAGTTTCGTATAAATTTAATAAGGAAAAAATGTATCAACGAAATCCAATCGTAACGTTACTCCTCGAAAAGTTTTAAAATTTCTCCCATTTGAAAAGAGTGGTGAGAGTAGAAGACAAATTACTAGTACGTTAGTAAAGATCTAGGAAATAATTTTAATATTATTATACCTGAACCAACCTTATGCGTTGGTTACTGCATAGTCTGCGAAGGCACAGTATTTATATTCTTCTACGTACGAATTGTTTAAAAAATGGGTTTTGCGAATGGAATATTTGTCACAAAGCGGTGCATTGATCAAAAAATACTTTATCGAATTCGACTGGGTGCATTTGTAATCGAATTTACCAATTTCGAAATAAGAATGAAAGTTCGATCGAATACTTTGCAACAGTTGTAAACTTCTATTCAGATATACTTATATGAAACAATAGTATTGCGATATTTCGAAATCTGCTAGGATATCATAGATGCAATGTGATCCAATACAAACTGCGTTACTGTTATTCCACTCATAATTTTTTGTTGTTATATGCATAATAACGACGACGCAGCCATGTATGCTTTAATAATAAAAATTAATAGGTCGAAGTTGCTAGTGAAAATGAATAAAAATTTTATTTAGTTATAAATACAGTGACATTGCAATAAATATTGTAGCATCTTATAATTGAATTAAATTATGTTAGTCATTATTTGGTACTTATTAATTTTCTCTCCATTATAGTGTGTTCGATATTAATTTTCTTTGATAATTGCTCGTGTTCAGGGGAAAACGAAAAGGAAAGACAATGAAACAACAGCTATTTTACATCGTACATAATCCGCATTTATAAATGTTTATTTAGTTGTATGACTTCATTGAAATCTCAGGTAAGAATTTATTACATTTTAAAAAATTCGATTTGGATATAATTCTTTTTATCTTGTAACAATAATAATTACCTTGCTTTTTAATTTTTTATTTTGTTTAAATTCTTATTATTTGGCACTTTTTTGTTACCATTTATTGCATTATACAATAAATAAAATATATATATATATATTTATATATTATAAATAAGATATATTTATAGCATCAGTTCAGAAGTGAATTTAATAATCAGTTTGTCCCAGCACACTGTACATAATCCTCTTAAAGCTGTTACTTTGGTGGATCTTCTCGCCGTCGTCGTCGGTGACATTTATCTAAAAAGAAACAACAAATTTTTCCTCGTATAAATCACACATCATTTATAAGTTTTAAAAATGCTAGACATGCATTGCAGATTCCATTACGAGTACGTATTTCGTTTAATTGGTGCAAGTTAACCTTCTGTTAACTGTTTTCTTAAGTTTAATTTTAATGCAAAACACTTATTTGACGAAAGTCTATATTCGTTCATAGATGATCGATTGGAGTGTACGATACTCTGCCATAACGCAAAACGTCTCATGCATACAAGCAGATTCATGCGGGTGCAGATACACAAATTACACGTACAAGTTGGTGTAAGGTTTAATAGTCGTTGATGCGATCCTTTATGAAAGGAAGAGGGAAGGGACGTCTGTAATTTCCACCCTTGATCAAATAAATATCAACTATTAATTTTATCATTTGTTTTTAACATGGAAAATGAATAACTGTTCTTTAACGACAGGACGAATAAGTAAACATGAAAAGAAATATGATCGATTGATCTTTTAAGGACATTATCATTATTTATGTATTACGATATTCAAGTGTGTTCGGTAAAGAAAGACGCATTCGTTGCGTGCAGTTCATGCAATTTTACATGCGGGTACGACGAAGAAGATTCAGATACGATAACTTGCACAAACTCCTTTCTTCTGTTTTAATCTAATCTAATATTAAAATATCGATATCTATACTTACAAATGGTCCAGCGGGACTCTTTGGTCGAGCGTAGGGTACCTGAAATCATTATTACTTTAAAACTTTTGTTTGATTTTCAAAACTCGTAATTTCAATAATAAATACGAAAGCATACCCTATTTTGATTGACTTTCTGCGGCGAGAAAACACCGGTACGCGCCGGCTGTTTCACCTCCTGCACTGTATCACCAAGGGCTTCCTCTTGCAGAGCTTTGTAAGCCTCGCTCTTACTCGGGTCGTACTTCACCGCTTTCTTCGGGCTGTATCGTCGTATCGCATGTGTACACATGGACTACTTTTAATTGATTTGCTTTGCGATTTCGTCAAATCGGTTAACAGCAGCCAGGGTTATGTATCGCCAATTGCTTGTTCGAGAGCGACTTTTCGGTCCGCTTCCGAGCTCTTATCGTTAATCTAATTACAAACACGTTCTAGCTAGATGCTCGATGCTTTTCTTCGAGGATTACGTTCCGTATCTCGTCTCCTTTGATCGTTTAATTCAGTCCTGTCCACGGCCCCATTACTCATTAGACATTCTATCGAGCTCATACAAACCCAATACGAAACAGCAATAATTACCGTAGACGTCAACTGTGTACGTCACTGCATAGATACGGCTTAGAAAATCGAAAAGTCCATGTGTGTATCTATATGTACATGTAACTAAGTACGTCACGAGAATGGAAAATGAGGATCGCGTTTAACGTGATTTGTAGTGGGATTAGGGGGGGAGTGACCTCGAGTGGCTAAAATTTTTGCCTCTAGCGCACGTTCGTGTACTATAATAATGGCGACAGAATTGAGAAATTTGCTTCGATTCTAAAAGCAATTGTGAACAGGACAGATGTAAATCTGATCTCCTTTACTCTATGATTAATTATAGAAAGTTTTTACGTAGTATTTTTCAGGAACAACAAATATATCAACACCTAAATCACGATCTGTAATTCTCGAGAATCGCTCTTATTACGCAAGCATCAAAATTAGTAAGACTACTTATATTCACGTATATCTCATACGATTAATTATTTGATTATTGTCTACTCTACAGCATGCAAGAATATAGGATTGTTATTTTGCAAACTTTTGCGAGGTTTGTTTTTCTAACTTTCCTGCCGGTTTTATCGATACTATTTCGAGACCGCTACAATAAACTGCAAACAGTTACTTCACGATTCTACGTGTGATCTAAAAGTAATAGACGATGAAACGATAAAATTCGAATCGATAATAATTGACAGTGTTATCGTAGAGTTTTGGAACAGCGAATAAACAGCCGTGGGAGAAGCATCGAAAAACGTCTCGAACTATAGATATTAATTTGGCTTATTGAATTGCGGCCACACGTTCTTCGAGGAGGCGGCCTTGGCCTGCTCCTTCAAGATTCTCGCTTGCTCCTGTATTTCTTGTTTCTGTTTCACGAAGGAAAAGTCTATGAAAATGCTGTAAAATAAACAAACCGCACGTGAGTGTAATCCATTTGCAAGAGATACAGCTGTGTAAGAACTGAGCTGCGTTTTCTGTTCTTCGTCCATACTTCGTCGCGATAACGTTCCCGCCAGCCTATCGTCGATAAATCGATCGATCTCCGATACAGAACTTTCGATCAATATCCTTCGCGTGTTGAATAGAGATCGTTCGTTTTGAATTTAATAATTTTGTCTGCCTACGAGTTGAGTATTAGTAAGCGATGCATGCGACTTGTAGTTGCACGCGTTTAAAAAAAATGTCACCGTTGTCCGTTGCATACAAAATTTAAGAAGCCTCGAGATCGAGTCAAAGTATTGTCATAAAAAATATCGATATCGTGTGGAAATTTGATATTTGATAGATCGAAAATGTCGATATATCAAGATCGATGCACGATATACAGCAACCGAATTTTAATACGAAACGTGACTTCGATATATTGGGCAAATCGAGTTACAGTATGCAAGTGTCCGTTGGTTATTAGTGTCAAGATTACGGTTACTTTTTAGAGTTAATTGTTTGATAAGTGGCAGCATTCAGCAAAAAGCCAATTCGTATTAATGATACTAACTTTATTACTCTACTGCAAGCTACACGACGAATTAGACGTTTCCTTTATTTTTTTTTTTCATGAAATCTTGTTCAGTACTTACGGTATAGCAGATGCCTGGCATTTAATAGTGTCAGCGATATTCTGTTCAGAGTAGAGGCCAATCGGTGAGTTGAATTGCTTGTGGACTACCTACGAAATCAAATGAAACAAAACGATGAAAAAGTTGACCGTAAATTAATTGGAAATTAATCACAATGGTCGAGTTGCCTTGATGTTTCTATTCGAATGTATAGCATTAGTATTTACATGTTGTATTCCAATGTGTCTTATATTCCCTAAAGTAAGTCATACATTTACTGTTAAACACATTGAAAGTATTGATAGATTTTCGGACGGTTCAATCTGCTCGTGGAATGTTGTCTAAGTCGAATAAAAATATACATACACATACGCGTTTTACTATAAAATGATTGCTTAATTTTTGATAGGTTAATTTACGACAAAATATCGATAGCATGCTACATTATCACCGACACTCGCAACAAATTTCGATGGTATTTGACGTAATGTAGTTAGAATTTAAAAATCGACGCATTTAAGCTTGAATAGATCGTGTGGTTTCGTTTAAAGCGGAAGCATCGATGGAAGCGGAAGCGATTCGAGAATAAAGTGGTCCAAACCTTTGGAACTTCATTCGGTCCCAAGACACGTTGAAGTACCGATTCCGCCACCTAGTCGGACGTTTTATGAAACACATTTACAAGTTAAATATTCTGAATTCTTTTATTGGGAACCGGGATTACGCATAACGACATATCCGCGATAAGGAAAATTTGTCCTTCTTAATAGAAAATAAAATGTCAAATTTTATTCGTAGAATATATTTTCTTCTTCCTTTATTTGGTAAGGTTAAGATTCGCTAACACGCACCTTTTGCTTCATAGCAACTTCGGGATGAGCTTGTTCGTAATGATGAGGTGCCGCTCTGATCATCGGATTTGGATGATGGCGTAGGTAACACTCTCCGAGCGGTGCATCCTTCTTGACCTTTGCACCTGGCAAAACCAGAGGAGTCGTGCGGTATGGCTAAAAGTTTGTTTATCATTAGAACCAGACAATCACGTGTGCTACAGTTTATTGCGGTTCGTTTACAAATAAAACTTATGCGAGGATCCGTATAAGGTTCTAAGGGAATACGTTTTCAATAAATTCGAAATCTTAAACGTAATATGCATATCCCAAATCCAAATACGCATTATTAAATAAATTACAAATCGTTTGCACAAACCGTGCACTCGGTCGATAAGAAAGTTCAATCGATTAGTTTCAAAACAATCAACCCTCGCGGAACCCGAAAACTACAAATGTTTTGTTTCATTACTTTGAATTATTTTTTCAGATTGCAGAATATTCATCGCGTAGACGTGTACCGAGTACAGGGGTTTGCGAGAGCGACATTGACAGCGTTAATTTTGAAGACTCACTGGCACACGGTAAGTGAAAATGTTGTGTGCATTACAAACAAGTAACATCATTTTGTGTGTTACAGTTGGTACGTGATCTCGAAAACTTGCATACTGAGCAATCTCACGAACTCTTGTATCGTTTTAGTTAAATGAAAAACGAAGACAGTGGAATTAGAATAATTATCGAACTGGGAATACCCGAACAGCAAGTTCTTAATCAGATTGGTAGGCGTGGAATGCTCTGCCAGAACGGCGTCAATTACCGACTAACGAAATCTAAAATAAACTTTAATAGAGGCCATGGTGATCGATGATACCTCATTAATTCTCGACACTGTTACGATAATGGAGCGCGGCTTGCATCCACGAACCCGACCAAAAATAAATCGATGATAATTTCGAAGATATTGACGCCACTTTCCGTTGAGCGGTTTTCGTCCGGTTAATCGGATGGATCAAAGTAACGTTCAAGTATACCTAAATCGAATCTCACGATTCGCAAACCGCTGCCGGTTCGAATCCATCGAACAAAAGACGCGTGGAACTTTTCGGTTCTATTTGCGTTTAAATGACTTCGTGTCTGAATAATTCCCGAGTCGAAACAGCAAAAGCTGGCGATAATTTTGGCAGAGCTATTACAACCGGAAGCGGGCGAACGTGCGGTATAGAATACGTATGTATATTGCTCGATGACCGCTCGTCTCGAACGAAAGCTCCAAGGCGGCTAAAATTTCACACGCTTGGCTCGAGAATCCGAGCACAATGAGAAAATTGCATAAAACTGTGACATTACGGACAAAAGCATTTGCCAAGTATCCGCGACTATTCGTTATGTCATCTGCGGTTTGTTTTCTGCGTAAAATTAGGAAATTATTATAAGCACATCTTTCATTCTCTGACGATGATGATGGAGAACCAGAAAGAAAGAGAGAGAAACAGAGAGGGAGAATAGAAGACTTATGTTTATCTGCAAAACAAATGCGCTTCAATTGGCAATCGTCATTGCCGAAACACGAGGAAAATGAGAATGTCAAGTGGAACGGTGTCTAGAAAGAGCGCGGACGCGGGATAAAGTTACGCGTCGTATTTATAAGACACGCTTGCAAGAATAGAAGATCGAATTTGAGTCGAGCCGCCATTGATTTTATTTCGACGATCCGTAAATACCGATCGATGCGTCGACCGACGATTTCACGTCACCGGGTGAAATCGCGATTACGAGAATTCCATTACAAATGGGTCAGGAACATCATTTTCATAGGGTGAGCATCAGTGACTCTCTCGAAATAGATGAAGGCCCCTAGCCGGCAAAAATAACGTGTACCCCGTGTGCCACGAAATTTGTCTCCGTCGCGGGAAACGCTTCTCAATTTTTTATCGATTTTCTATTTGAACGAAAATCGGTTTGTACGAAGATGTACGATTGTCTTCGGGTAAAAGAATTCTCGGTTGGTAAGATTCGTTGTACAATAGTACCGATTATGGAGTCGGTAAGATCTAGGTTCAATTTTTGTTGTCAGAGATTACGCTTGGTGGAATTTTTATGGAAAAAATTCTTATCGTCTGGAACTGTTTTGAAAATTATTCTTCAGGAACAGATGCCTTGGAACTTTTTGTAAGAAACGTTTTATGGATACGATCGCTTTAAAACTGTCGTTAGAAATAATTTCGCGAAATGAATAAAAGTATCGTGAATGTATCATTATTGTATTTATCTAAAGAACTATTGTAATCGACAGATTCGTACGCGGTTGGGAACGGAAAGGAGAACATTCCACGGCCACGACGAAGAAGGTACGTTAAATCGAATTACATTCAGTAAGATACGAGAATCACCGAATAACATTCGGTATTCGTTGCAACGTAAAAGTATCGGATTCGATTCGAACGGAAATTTGTACTTTCAGGAATTTGTAGCCTAACCGTCCACGTTGGAAGTTTTGTGCCGACCGATTAAACAGAGCCTATTAAAAGAGTTCCGGAATTGTTGGAGCCGGCTCGAAGTTTCGTCGATTTCGCAAAGCGTTCTATACGCCGGCTCTGAACGATACACCCGACAATAAATATTACAAGGAAGACGGTTGTTCGGATCTCACGTTTTGTTGCATGTCCCCGAACTAAATTCAGCCACGACGAAACAGCTGTTTCGAAAAGTGTTTATCGTTTGGCTCGCCACCGGTATAACCGAACGAAACTTGAACTCTAAGGAAATCTCCGAGAAGTTTTTGGCAATGATACCGCGGCCGATAATAAGAAACGTTACGAACGCGATATCGGTGCACGAAGATGAATAAAATGGTTTCATCGTGGATCGTCTCGGAGCCACCTTGACCCTATTGGAAGCGAGAAGAGTCCTCACCGTTCCCGATATTTCGTAGGAGCTTGAAATACCGATTCGAAATGTCGTTCGATTTACGACGGTTCTTTTTTAACGCTGACGAAAGAATTTTTGGGGCGGAACGACTTGCTTTCGAAAAGCAAGAATTACGCGGTGTGGGTGTGTCGTTGTGTCGACCCTCTTGTGTTTGAGTAACCCAGATCTCGTTCACGAAAATAGAATAAGATACCAATGAACGGCCCCCGGTAGCGTGGTTACGTGCGTTTTATTGCATCGTGTTATTAGTCGGTCGTACTCGCGGTGTAATTCTCCTTTCGACTCGATCATTTCTCCACCGGTTGCGTTACGTTTCACGGGGGTTGCGCGCGTAATGCGTTGGCGGATCTCGCGCGGATCTCGCTTCTGGCCTTTTTTAATGTCAGTGGTACACAGCCTTTGGGACCTAGCCCCACATTCCCAACATCGTGTCAAGGTTGGCTCGCGGCATTATTCGAAATCTAGATCGTCTTACGTTACATTCTACTCCCCCCTTCGCTGCCATTCACCCATCCCCCATCCCCCCAGTACAGTCGTATCGCGCGGAGGAATCATTTGTTCGCGCGGATTTTGTTGTCCCGACTTTGGCTATTTTTGCCCGGCGATACGATAGATCCGGATTGTACGAAATTGTTGTCGCGGTTAAAAATAATTCACGGACGGAGGGAAAAATACGTTGGACGAAACCGAACGAAATCGAGCCGCGAGAACCGTGATACGTCCGCGTTGCTTACGCGACACTCTGCGTCGTTCGTGGCGGATTAAAAGAAAAAAAAAAAAAAAAGAAACGCGCTCGCGGATTTATATCGATGCGTTTCACATAGAGAAAGAATCGTCGATTCTCAACGAGGATCCTATTTCGAATCGACGGGATCGAGTATCGGAAAATGAATTTCTGAACGTTGTTAATCTACGCAGAAGTTTGACACCGTGTTTCGTCAACGCACCAAGAACGTTACCCGAACTGTAATTCAACTGTATATTACTAAAAGAAAATAGAATCCAAGTATCTCGTCGTTCGATAAAACAAAGTATCTCGTCGTTCGATTCGTTCCGCGTATTTCGTAACGTACCGAGAAAGAAGAAGACGACCTTTGAAAAGGAGTACTCCGTCCTTCCAGTTCGTCGTACGAGAAAAAGAAAAGAAAAGAAAATAAAAAAAAAAATAAAAAAGAGAAATGTTTGTATCGGAGATTGTCTTTGACCCGTGTTTCGTACCCAGTACACAGCAGCCTCCTCCTCCTTGGGCTGCTGGCGATATTCGACGTTGTTACGGTAAACGGTGGTGTAAGCCGGCATCGTTTCCCGATCGAAGACCGTGCGTGGTCCCTGTGATCTCCCTGGAAATGACACGCGCGCAAAGGATCTATCTGTCCGCTTCTCGCCTCGTTGCCCTCGTTAAACGCAAACAGCGGCTGTCACTTTTTTCTCCGTGGATCCCTCACCTACGAATATTCGCTAACGCACTGGCTGGTTGCGCGGGCGGCACTAACTCTGGCCTTTTCCACGCGACTCGCTCTCGCGCTCTTTCTTCTCCTCTCCCGTATTACCGACGTATCTCGATCACTCCTACGTTTTTGCCCTCGCGATCGGCTATACGATCTCCTTGCCCTCGCCCCGTGCACGTCTTACGAATCTTTTCGCGCCTCGCCTCGAGTCCGCCTCGCTCGTTCGTCGGTATCGTTCTATGTCGGAACGGATCCGCTCCGCGTTGGATAATCGCGCTACAGGTTTCCCGTTCTTTTTCCTATTTCTTCTAATATTTTCTTTCTCTGTTTTTTTTTTCTTTTCACTCCAAAGTCGACGTGTCTACCCCTACGGAGCCGCGTACGTCATTGGATTCGTACCAAAGCTTGCCCGAAGGCCCTCGAACGGAGTCGCTAACGAAATCACACACTTTTGAGCATCGTTCCTGTGAGTGGATGGTTACGTGGCCGGATAAATGGGAACAGAACCCGCGGACGATTGTCAACCGGTACCATTATCACGACCGGTGTTCCCTAGTCCCGTGATTAATGGACCATACGACCCTGAACGAGTATCGTCGTTTCGAAACACCGTGGAAAGTGTTTCCCTTGGCAGAGCGTCCCTCCCCACGAGAGAACCAACGATAGTCGTTCGCCTCTTCTTGATTGCCAAGTTCGCGGTAAATCTTACTACGATCTACGGCTTCGACGATCGATCTCGATCGAACTTGACCGTTCGAGGTGACTTATTTCCAGGAAGGGTGTATATCCAGTCCTCGGACGAACGTTTAATATCTACATTTGATAAAGTAGTCATAGAAGCTTTATTATTTTACCGTTTCATACTTATATGAACGATATGGGAAAACACTCAACACCCGATTGACACTTTGTTCGTTTGTTTCAGGTTTTGCAGTCGCGGTTAACCAGGAACCATTGGATAACGAGGAACCATGGAATAACGAGGAACTGCAATTGAATATATATATTAGGTTGTTCGGATAATCATTTCGTTTTTTTTTTGTGAAAATGAAACACGATTTTTTTAGAGTGTATAAACATTTTATCAAGTTATATATTCTCCATTTCGGAAAACGAAATTACTTCTCGAACAACCCAATACAATAGATTGTCCGATAAGTTTGGTCGTTCGATGAAACTTATCTAACAGTACTTACTAGGTTGCTCGATAAGTTTTATCGAACGACAAAATTTATTAAACAACCTAGCACATATATATCATATTCTCCATTTTGAAAAACGAAATGACTTTCCAAACAACCCAGTAGAATAGGTTGTTCGATAAGTTTGGTCATTCGATGAAACTTATCTAACAGTACTTACTAGGTTGCTCGATAAGTTTTATCGAACGACAAAATTTGTTAAAGAACCTAGTACATATATGTATACCGTGAATACGTAATATAACGTTCCGCGGAGCGTGAACTATGATCGAAACGGTGCTCCGAAATCGTCCTGGATCGCGCAGTATTGGATCGGAGCAATGGTTTCGATGCAAAAGCGATATTTATAGCGTGGCAACTGCCTCTACGTGGACTTTCCGGCATCGTGGCGGGCCAACAAAAATATATTCACACTTCGGATGTCCCGTGGATAAAGGCGTCTTCGGACTTTCGACGAATCTGCGCCGTTCGCTGGAAAATTGGTTCAATTTACGTTTTCCCCACGATCGCGGTGAAGCACGGTACCGGGCACGCGTATTATATCTGTACAGATGTTTCGCGATATTTCCAATTGTTGTTCATCGATAAAATTACCCACAGATATGGGAATGATAATATAAATAAATCACTCCGGTAGATTTCGATCGAAACGTTTCGCAATATTGGGTTCTTCGGAAAATTATTTCGTTTTTCTTGGTGAAAATGAAACACGATCTTTTTAGAGTATATAAATATTTTATTAAATAACATATTCTCCATTTTGGAAAACAAAATAACTTTCCGAGCAACCCAATAATACGCACAAACGTGAAAGAGATACTTTACGCGGAAAGATATTTGTCCCGTACTATACACGCACGTCTATATATATGCATGTAAGAGTCGATCGTTGAATAATTGTCCAAGTTTATATATATTTAAAACGATTAACTTTTTAACGGCTTAGAAAACGTCCCGTAACGAATGCACGGGATATTTCTCGAGCCACGATGAAGTGTTAAAACAACACAAATTGCGCGACGAAATTATTATTGGGTTGTTCGGCAAGTGATTTCGTTTCTTTTTGAAAAATGAAACACGATTCTTCTAGAGTGTATAAACATTTTATTAAATTATATATTCCCCATTTTGGAAAACGAAATTACTTTCCGAACAACCCAATAATATCCAGCAATTGAATATCTGAGCGATCTCTAGTCCTTAGTTTATATCATTTGGTATCGTTTCGCGTGTTTGACAACTGTAACCCGAGGTGTTGGACCGCGCCGTTGAATTAACGTTGTATCGTATTTGCAGAGTCACGAAGAGACATTGGACGATCATAGAAAACCGACCCGTACGGCTAGAAGGGCAGAGTAATATGTTCGAGGAGACAACCGTGCAAACAGATGGATTAACAGCCGGAACGAAAGCCAGAGTTGAATGAACAAATAGTCCCGTCGTCCCGACAAAGAGATAAACTCGTAATTTAATGACCGCGCGTACAACTTGAGGCTAAGTGAGAGTTATATAAGACCGGAGAGACGCGAGATCGTTCGAGGGGATTTGGCCCCGAAATAATTTTTAAGTTCGTTTCGTCGTTCCACCGTGCACGTCTCTGAGCGTAAACTGGCCGCTGGATTTTCCTACCGATCGGTCGACGTTCTTAAAACGGATCGCGGAAATGGGCGAATTAAATTCGACAAATATTCCGTCAGGCTGCACCTTCGCGGTGATTCAACCGTGAATTATTGAATTATTTCAAAGTGCCCGAGTAATTTCGGCGCGGCGCGGTAGCGTGCAACTTGCCAGATTACCTCGCGCTTTGAAAACCAATAACTCATCGTCGGTACCTTGAATTCGTTGCGCACTGTACCGCCCGTTGTAATTATTTCAAGCACCGTGTGCTCCCTGTACGTCGACGAGCGTTATATCAGTTCGGTGCACGTTTCACGATTTTTAATCCGTGGACAGGAGACTCGTTCTCCTCTTTCGCGAGAACTCGACCAACCTCGAGTAATAAAGAAATCGTTGGCTCCGCGTTTCGAAGACCAATAACTCATCGTTGTACCGTTAATTTATCGCTCAACGAAAGAACCGTCTGCACCCTATCTATCCACGACGAATATATATCGCGTTGGTGTAGTTTTGCAATTCTTTAACCGTGGTGATCCCGCGGTTGCGCGTCACGGGGACGTTCTCGTCTCTCGTTCGCGAAAATTCGAACAAATTGAAAGAATAAAAGGAGAAAAAAATCGTTGGCCCCGCGGATAGGCCAGAATTAACAGCGGGCGGACCACGTCGTATCGGTCGAAATAGCGGTCTAGCTCTATACTTAGCGAGTGGTTTTGGCGTTCGCCCGCATAATTTCGTTAGAAGTTGTCGATTCCTCTTAGACTATTCGGAGCGTTGGTCGTTCTTTCGAACCGGGAGACAAAATCATCGATGATCACTCCGTGACACGCGTGCCGGATCGATGAAGTCTCGGTGTACCGAACGAGTGTTGTTGCGTAAAATTAGAAACAACGCGCGTTCGTGGTAGAGATGTGTGTCACGTGAGTGTAACAAGTAGCTTTTAGTACCTATGAAAATGTATACCTCGGTCGTGAGATTACCCCGCTCGGTTGGTGTAGTACGAGATGTTATATTTACGGATCAACGAACTCCCTGGGAAGATTAAACTAACTAGGCCGCGTTTACAAATTCGATTTCAGGAAGCAAATTCTCCATTCGCTTCCAAGAATCGAACCCGTAATAGAGCACAACAGGCGATTCAGATCGCTTGATTCGTAGCCGTAGAGTGCACACGAGTCGTTCAGGGTAGATTCGCTCACGTTTTCCTATAAAATTGTCGGTCCTCGTCTATGTTAAAGTTAGCCAATGAGCCCTCGATGGATTATCTTTGCGCTGGCAAAACACGAACGAGCAAATATTTTCGAACGACACAGGCGATAAAATCACGTTGGTCTAGGTCTAAGCCAAACCGTGAACATCCGTTTCATCGATCTATCGCGATAGAAGGGTAGCTCTTCGCGCTACGCAAATGTTTGCACGGTACTCGGAGAACTGTACGCGCACTTTGCTCGCTCCTGTTTCGAATCGTGGTTTAAAAAATTTGTACACCGTGATACCTGCGACAAGTAGACTCTCTCCTCGCGAACCTCGTCCAGATGATCGTGTGGCAAGGTGAACTGTTCCTGCGGAGTCGTTGGTCGACTGTAATCGTCGAACGATGGCGGCGGTACGGGACTCTTCGGCAAGTCCGTCGGTACTTTCGGTTTTTTGGGTCTAGAGCGGAACGAAAATGTCTTACTAACGAGTCAACGTGTAATAACGGATCGTTCTTGCGAGTGTCTTGTCGCGCGTTCGACAACCACTTTTCTGTATTCGAGTTTATCAACTGTGTTCAAGTTCTCTTCCGTAAGAAGATCGTGCATAGCCGCAATTTCGAAAGCAAAATTTACCAAAGATCACGGCCGAAAAGCTGAATATACATCGAAGCGAATTTCTTTGAAATAATTATATTCAATTTACAATAATAACGATAATTGTCCATTGTATTGATATTATTTCATATTTTTAGATATACTCCGTGTTTCTTCGAAGACGGTGACTGGACGCGGAGAACGCGACGAAATAATAATTAAGCGACGACCGTGCGATCGTTGCATCGTTCTTCGTCGAGGGAGACAAAGGACGCTCGTGATCGAATCGACGAAAAAAAAGTCCCCGACCGGAGAAAGTGGCTGTCGAGACGGGAGAAGATGTTTCTGAATGCGGCGAGCTGCCAGGCGCTGCGATCAATGCATGAGAATAATAGGAGAGAGAGAGATGGGGAGTCGTTGTTTAATGCGAAGCGTTAATAGTCGTGTTATGTAGCGCGGCAGTAGCGTTGTGCGACAAACGGAGCTCATAGTAATAAAGGTGGAATTGTTTTCTGACAGACTAGTGCCCGGAGCCCTGTTGCCAATGATCGGCTTGATAATCGGAGGTGACGTGGTAATGTTGATACGAGACGCACTCGACTGGTCAGACCTTTCGATTACAAGCCTTATGGATTCGGAGGTTTGAAGGAGGTTCTGGGCGTCTACGTGCCTCACGTCTCGCGCGTCGTAATCGTCGATTTTCTTGATCACGTCACCCCTCTGGAGCGCCTCGTTCTCCGACTGCGAACACAAAGAAAACGAATTTCCATCGTTAACAATCACGACGCACACACGACGTACGACGATCTCGAAGTAACGGTGAACCTTACGTTACCCGTCGTCGTTTCTTTCGCGATCCGAACAGCATCGAGGCGGTATTTCCGGCGACACGGAACACGGAGCGATCGTGCACCGATTCGATTACGCGTATCGGTCGCGTTGCTCTCGACGCGTCAAGAAACAACCATCGCGAGGATTTCTTCGTTACGATCGTATCGACGCGATACGTTCGCGTTTCGAACGCGAGTACCGTATATACACGAAACCGCGTTACACGCGTATCGATGTCACGAGTCGCGTGCGTAACGCGCGTGAAAATGGGAGCCCATGCGAACACTCGAATCTCGCACGGAAAGCGAAAGAAAATAAACCAGGAAAGGTCCGATACATGCAGTAACGCACAATTATGTTTTAACGATCGAAAATATGCGTTTGGCCCGTGTCCAGACGTGTTTATGGCCTCTCCCTTCTGCGTTCGATAATCGTGCCAGAAAGAACGCGGCCCGAGAAGATCGAGAAGATACACGAGATTGGGCCACACGTGACAGGTGGACGTGCACGAACGATGCATTAAATACCGGGGAACCTTCTAAAACGATATTATTACGGCCGAAATTTAGTCGTGATGCAAAACGTTCGAACGCTTTCGGTTACGTGCGCGCCGATTTTAGCGTTTGTGGGCCGAGACTTTGAAATCGATATCGTCCGCGACGTCCGGTTCGTAAGAGAAAAAAAAAGGAACCGATCGGATGAAAACACCGCCGATTTTCGGCGCTGGTCGTCGAACGGAACAATGGTACCATCGAGTACGTTCGGAGAGTAGAGATTTTGGCACGCGAGACGGCAAGAAAAATAAGATAACGGGAGGGACCTCCGAAGCGATAAATATTACGATACTGGCGCGGAACAAGGTTGTCCAAGTTGAAAAATAATCCCCGATCCCCCGCTGTTCCGTGTTTGCGGTAGGCGCTTTGCTGCCGTACACGTCCAATAATAACTGCACGTCGGCAAACGCGTGCGAATCCAGCGAGCGGTGTATTACTGCACGTATCGGGACCGGAGTCCCCAAGAGTGTGTGTGTGAGAGAGAGAGAGAGAGAAAAAAAACAAAAAGCAGCGATGATAGGAGTAAAAATGTTGAGGAACTCACGCGGGTGACGACGATCGGTGTGCCCAAATCAGCGCCTCCGGCGATACGTATCCCCCAAGGTTTGCCGGCGCTGGATCTCTTAAGCTTCACGATCACCGTTTGTTTCCTCGTCATGCTCTACTCCGTCTGTCACAACAACGCAATCGCGTGTTTAGAACCGGGCACAAAAAAAAAAACCGATGGGGAACCCCGGGACCGTTTCGCCGCTCGGTTCTCCGACCGTGTCGCACGACAACCCGTAGACGTAACGCGCGTGAAAGCGAACGAAGCGAAGGGGGACGCCGCGAGGTGCGAGCAGCACGTCGAAACAAAGGGGGAAGCGAACACGATGGACCACGAGAGAGATCTACGGGTCGTAAGGGATCGTTGGACGACGCGAAACCGTCGACGAGTCGACCCGATATCGTAGCCCGCGGCTTACGCTCTTTACTGGCAAACGGGAACTACTGGGCTGCACCGCCACTTGATTTTGACAGGCTTTACCTCTGCGAGCTTAGTTACCCAACTAGCCGGCCCGCCGCTTCTGCTATTCTGGCCCCATTTCGAATTGGCATACCGTGTGTGTATTGTTCTGGCCCGACCTGCACTCATTTCTCTGGCATTTGCGGCCTCCCTGACTTCGCTGCGTTTAGGCGATGGGACCAATAATCACGCGCGAAACCCAATATCGCTGGACTCCGTTAACACGTCGAATGCCACGACAGTTTTTCCTATTCGAGGGTGTCCACGACGATCGAACTGTCGCGCGAAAGGTACAAACAGTCCAATGTACGCTTTGTTATTTTATAATCGCATTAACGATACATGTTACTCGAAAATGTACACGTATTAGGAATCGTTCTTTGTGAATGCTAAACTGCACGATCGTTGCGTCAATTTTTCATATTCGAGGGTGTCCTCGACGATCGAACTGTCGCGCGAAAGGTAGAAACAGTCCAATGTACATTTTGTTATAGTATTAACGATTGATGTTACTTAAAGATGTACACGTATTAGGAATCGTTTTTTGTAAACGCTAAACTGCACGATTATTACGCCAGTTTTTCATATTACTCGAGTGTACTTTGTTACTTTATAACATCGCTAATGATAGATGTTACTTAAAAATGTAGACGTATTTATATACTTTGTTACTTTATAGCATCGCTAACGATTGATGTTACTTAAAGATGTACACGTATTAGGAATTGTTTCTTGTAAACGCTATACTGCACGATCGTCGCGTCAGTTTTTCATATTCGTCGAGTGTACACTTTGTTATTTTCTAACATCGCTAACGACATTGATTTAACAATGTACATTGGGGTTCGTTCCTCGTAATCGCTTCGAAGAAACGTAAGTTCGTAACCAACATGGCATTCGACGTGTTAATTAATTTGTATACCCGGTCGGTGCGCTTCCTTCCGTGCTAACAACGATAATAATTTTTCATTCGAGCTCGCCCGTTCTAAAACAATTTAACCGACCACCCGGGATACGGCCAGGATGTACTGGCTCGCGCGCAAGTGTATATCTTTTACGAATACGCTCAACCCTAACGCGATTTTGATGTAACGAGCTGTGAAAATTGATGGCACGATACTCTCGTAACGCAATTTCCAATGTACAGTACCGAATTGTTCTCCGGGTCGCACCAAATCGAATTATATATATATATATAAAAGGAAATGATAAATTGATCTGGTAGATTTCAAATGAAAAATTGTTCAATGATACGGAAAAATGTGAACGACGAAAATACTCTTTGCCCGGAAGACGTTTGTCCGGTACTGTACTCGATAACTTGGATAACCATAGCGCGAATATTTCCATCGGATTGTCCAGGTTTCGTTTAACGCGAATTGACCGTGTTACAGAAGGGTTGAGCGTACTTCGTATGGAACGATGAGGGTAATTAACGCAGAGACTTACTTCGATCGTAGGACAGGCCGAGAGCGAGTGAATCTGAAACACTGTCCGTTGGTTCTCGTTTTCCAAACAACGAAGGAGAGGTGCGACCGTGGATCACGCAAAATTCGTACTCTTCGATCGAAAAGTTATGCGGGTTGAAACATGGTCCATCCACGGGGGTAACGTCATCCGTGTATCACAGAGAGGAATTCGAACGAAAGGAGTATCCGGGATCGGTCGGTTCGGTCTACCGCTTACTCACATAGGTCTCGTAATAACTGCTTATGGAGAACTTAAGGGCCATCTTCTCTTCGCGAATTCCCACGGGCCGGTCGCTTTCCCTTTTTCCTACGCGGACGTACTTTCACCGAGTGACGTCTGCCAGCGCCCGAAAGCTTCTCTCCCCTATCTGGCTTCGATCTAATTAGTTTGGCTGCACTGTGATTAATGAGACTAGATCAAGAGGGAAAGGGGAAGGAGCAAAAGAGAGTTGGTGCGATGAAACGAGAGGAAGAGAGTGTACGTAAGTTTGACTTAAATTAGCAACCTATAGCGCGAAAGGTTAGTCAATCATAGTCTTCGAGACTGGACCGTTCTAGTGACTCATTTATCTCAATTTACACGATCCTAAGAAAGTGTACACATATCTATTGGGTTGATATGCAGATTGGCAATGCTAATGACCTATTAATCGCTTAGCGATATGCCGTTCGGATGATACGGATTGTTCGTGTCGCTAAGAATGGATCCACGATGCGAAGTGAAGCTCGGAAAAGAATTAAAAATAATTTGGGTCAACGGTACGGGATAGGAGCAAGTAGTTGTATTAATTAATAAAGGTTCAAACGTAACACGTCTCGGCGAGGGATCATTCACGACACCTACGTATACGAAACGTATCTTTCTTTATAAATTTTGTGAAAAAATTATCTCAAAAATGTTCTCATTCGTTTTTTTTCATCGGAGCTGGTAGAATAGAACGTTCCCTTTCACAAACATTCTTTGCTGATTTCCCTGCTGATCACCATTCGGCGAATTTCGCTGGTACCAGCGCCAATCTCGTACAATTTAGCGTCCCTCAAGAATCTTCCAGTAGGATAATCGTTTATATAGCCGTTTCCACCTAGAGTAAATTGTAGAAATTAAAACGAACGTTCCCGGCTAACGAATATTCGCGAGGGATTAAACCGAGATAATTTACCAAGTACTTGGATCGCGTCTAGGGCAGCTTTCGTTGCGCTTTCAGCGATGAAAAGTATCACCGCGGCGCAATCTTTCCGATTCACGTGACCACTATCGCAAGACCTTGCGACAGAGTATAAGTAACTTCTGCAGGCGCTCAGGCTCGTGTACATGTTCGCTATTTTTTCCTAAAATTCATTACCGTTTGACGAAAATGTAGATTCGACTCTTACGAACAACGACGCACCACAATGATTTTCATACCTGTACGAGTTGAAACTCCGCGATCGGTTTTCCAAATTGTTTCCTCGTGTGCGCGTAGTCGAACGTCACGTCGCAACACGCCTGAAGAATTCTAACACTCGACTCATTAATTCACGATGTTCCGTTGATTTCCGTAAAATATATTGAAAAATTTAAAGAATCCTTACCCCATTGGACCAGCCGCCAGAACTAGTCGCTCCAAATCTAAACCGCTGAAAAGAACGTACACACCTTTGTTGATTTCTCCGAGCACATTTCTATCTGCAATTGATGACAATAATCTGTAAAACACGCAGTCTCGTGATATACTCTACGAACAATTCGAAATTAATTACCAGGAACTTTACAGTCTTGGAATACCAGTTCAGCAGTGTTCGAACCTCTCATTCCTAGTTTATCTAATTTTTGAGCCGTGCTGAAGCCTTCGAATCCTCGCTCCACGATAAACGCCGTAATACCGTGTTGCGGTTTGTCAGTATTCGGATTCGTTTTCGCATAGACAACGATGGTTTCGGCATCGGGGCCGTTCGTGATCCAAAACTTATTACCATTCAAAACATAGTAATCGCCTTTCTTCTCGGCTCGTAGCTTCATAGAAACTACGTCGGAGCCAGATCCCGGTTCCGACATCGCGAGTGCTCCGATATGTTCTCCGCTACATAGCTATATTGAATATTCGTTTACAACGATTATATTCTTCGTAGAGAGTGAACGGAAACGATAAAAATGTATATACGTATACGAAGCGAACAATTTTTATCCACAGATATAAATTTCATTTAAAAGGATGATCATTCTAGTTTCATCTAAATAACCTTAAATTGTCCTTAACACCTCCAGTGATATATTTTTCTTCGTTTATTACATTGGCTACATTACCTTCGGCAGATACTTATTCTTCTGCTCTTCCGTGCCGTTTCTATAAATTTGATTGACACACAAGTTCGAATGCGCGCCGTAGCTGAGCGCTATAGCACCCGAAACTCTGCTTAATTCTTCCATAATGATAACGTGATCTAAATATGTACCACCTGTACCACCATATTTTGGCTCTACCGTTATTCCCAGGAGACCTAAATTGCCCAGTTTTTTCCAGAATAACTGGAAACAAGTTTTACAACTCTTGTCTTTTTCCATTCGAAACGATTTTTCGTTGTTTGTTAAATGTTTTGTTACTCACTTGAAGATCATCGAAATTGTTCTTCCTATCGATCTCGGCGGCTTTTGGAGCAAGTTCTTTTTGCGCAAAATCAAAAACCAGTTTCCGTAGCTATTAAAAAAAAAACAATGCAGATACTTTTTAACGCGTACACACATGATTTCAATTTTATTGTTTTACACACGGGTATAGAGCGGAAATTAAATTTCGAATAAAAAATGTTGATCATCG
This sequence comes from Ptiloglossa arizonensis, assembly GCF_051014685.1. Taxonomy (NCBI): domain Eukaryota; kingdom Metazoa; phylum Arthropoda; class Insecta; order Hymenoptera; family Colletidae; genus Ptiloglossa; species Ptiloglossa arizonensis. Next base: position 31,090,992 of record NC_135048.1, read on the forward strand.
ATTGATCGTTTTAAAGTAATACGCGTATGTAATGGTTGAACTTGGTGACCTCTGCACGGTGACCTAGTTCTATTACAATTCTACTAACCTGTTTTTGTTGATCATTTAATCTAAAAATATTCTCATCTATGCTATAATATTGTGAAGAACGTCTCACACTGAATTTATTGTTCAATCTTGAGAAATTTTGAAGAAGCACTTTTGTAAAATTACGAACACAAAACTCCATATTTGGTTATAAATATATCTTAAGAGTTAAGAGTTACATATCTTAAGAGTTAAGAGTTATATATCGTAAGAGTTAAGAGTTATGTATCGTAAGAGTTATATATCTTAAAGTTGATACGATGTACGTATCATGTATGGTATGTAAATATATATGTAAATACATACCGTAATGTGCTAATGTTTGTAATCTATACAAATATTGATCATAGTCATTTTATTAAATTGAATGTATTAAGTAGAAAGATAAATCTCGTGGTGACATTTGTAATTATATGTGTTTTATCTATAATAAAATTGTAATCTTAAATCTATAATGTCAATAACATATAATTTTTATGTGAATAATAATAAAAATCCATCCGAATTTTGAAAGAATATTTTATTTCGTTATAAAAGAATACAGGTGATGTTATTGAATAAAATACATTTAATACATGCTACACTTACTATTCTCTTTTTTAATTGTAACGTTGTATACATGTCAAAATATGTTTTGAATTTTCCAATCCATGCGTCGTTTTCTTATTTCGTATGTTGAAATTTTTAACGACTTTATTGTATATATACATACTTACATTATTTCATATTTGTAAGGTTAGCATGTTGATAAGTACTTGCCAAGGAACGAGAGATGAGAAAGATACATAATTATTTAATAAATCTCATTTAATTTTCTATATAACAATTTTGTATCTTTTGTACATACATGAAAAAATGGGCGAAATGAAAATTAGTCCCCACGATGGTATTAAAACAGAACAAAAGTATAACAAAGTTGTCAAACATATACAGGTACGAAAGAGGTTATATTTTTTGTATATTGTATTTTGATGACTTCATTTTAAAATAAACAACATTGAAATCATTTGTTTATAGGACAAATGGAAACTTGTACCTGCCTTTCTTAAGGGCAAAGGTCTTGTGAAGCAACACATTGATTCCTTTAATTATTTTATTAATGTAGAGATAAAAAAGATTGTAAAAGCAAATGAAAAAGTACTTAGCGATGCTGATCCTTTGTTTTATCTAAAGTAAGAAATGGAATTTTTGTTTGTTGATATATTTGATGAACCATTTATTACATCCTTTGTGTATTTTGTACTACAGATATTTGAATGTACATGTTGGCTCGCCCGATGTCGAAGAAGGTTTCAATGTAACTCGTTCTACTACTCCACATGAATGTCGCTTACGAGATTTAAATTATTCTGCTCCTATCACGGTAGACATTGAATACATCAGAGGACATCAGCCTATTATTAGAAATAATTTATTGATTGGAAGGTATAAATTTTGTTAAACATATGTATAATGTTACCTGTAAATTAAATTGGTTATTACATTCCAGAATGCCCATTATGTTAAGAAGTTCAAATTGTGTATTAAATGGGAAATCTCATTTTGAATTAGCAAAAATGAATGAATGTCCACATGATCCTGGCGGTTATTTTGTAATAAATGGTCAGGAGAAAGTAATTCTTATTCAAGAACAAATGCTTAGGAATAGAATTATTTTGGAAGAAGATAGTAAAGGATGTATTGTAGCATCTTGTAACAGTTCCACTCATGAAAGGAAAACAAAAACTAATATTGTAGGTAGAGCTGGAAGGTATTACATGAGGCATAATATTTTTCAAGATGTAAGTAAAAATTGTGTACATTGTCCTGTATGAATAAAATATGAAAAATTTTGTTTGTATATAATTATGTACTTTATATTGTAAGGATATTCCTGTAACAATAATATTTAAAGCAATGGGAATTGTGAGTGATCAAGAAATTATGCAATTAATTGGTACGGAAGAAGAATTTATGAAAAAATTTGCTTCTAGCTTGGAAGAGTGCCATGCTTTAAATGTTTTTGCTCAAAATCAAGCATTAAGGTAATAATTTGTTTATATATAATGTTATTAACATTATAAATAACACTATAATGTTTTAGGTTTCTTAGTAATAAAAGAAAACAAAAAAGGTATTCGGTAATAAAGTCCAGTGTCACAGATGAAGTGAAGGACATATTAGCAACCAACATTTTATCTCATGTTCCTGTTAGTAATTTAAAAATATTTACTACTACTATAAAATGTCAGGAAAGTAAATTACTGTATTACTATTACAGGTTGTAGATTTTAATTTTAAGATGAAAGCAACTTACATTGCTTTAATGATTCGTAAAGTTATGAAAGCACAATCTGATGGTAAACTTGTAGATGACAGAGACTATTATGGTAATAAGCGATTAGAACTGGCTGGTTCTTTACTGTCTTTAATGTTTGAAGATTTGTTTAAAAGATTCAATTGGGAGGTAAAATAATGTACAATAATCTTCAATGTTTTTTACTAGTATCTGTAGAAAAGATTATGATTTGCAATGATTTTACAGTTAAAGCAAATTGCTGATAAAAACATACCAAAAATTAAAGCTGCACAGTTTGACATTGTAAAACATATGAGACAAGATCAAATTACCAATGGATTAGCTTTTGCTATATCTTCTGTGAGTAAAGAATACTTCCTCGATTGAGTTGAACAAAGAAACCATTCATAAAAGTTAGTTTATGTAAAAAAATTTGACTTTACAGGGTAATTGGACGATTAAACGATTTAAAATGGAACGTCATGGCGTCACTCAAGTGTTATCTAGACTCTCTTATATTTCGGCGCTGGGTATGATGACACGAGTTAATTCACAGTTCGAAAAGACTAGGAAAGTATCTGGTCCTCGATCGTTGCAACCATCGCAATGGGGAATGCTATGTCCCAGTGACACTCCTGAAGGAGAAGTTAGTAGTGTATATGAATTCTTTAATAAAATCTTAATTAATCTAAACAACTACGATTATCTGTACAAAAAATTCCCACAGGGTTGTGGTTTAGTAAAAAATTTGGCTCTTATGACACATATTACTACAGAAATTGATGAGGAACCAATTGTGAGATTAGCATTCAACTTAGGAGTGGAAAATGTAAACATTCTTGGTGGAGAGGAAATCAATAATAAAAAAGTTTATATGGTTTTTCTAAATGGTAACATTTTGGGTGTAGTCAAGAATTATCAGCGACTAGTAAATGTCTTTAGATTGCTACGTAGAAAAGGCCTTATTAATGGTTTTGTTTCAATATATACACAACACCAGCACAGGTAATATTTATGTAAAAATTATGTCAACATATTTTATAACACTGCAGTTTTTTTGTAATTTTGTTATTCGTATTTAGATGCATTCAAATTAGTTCTGATGGAGGACGATTGTGTAGACCGTATATTATTGTACAAAATGGAGAACCTCTTGTACAAGGAGAACACATACAATTTCTTGAGCAAGGTGTACGTTGTTTCGAAGACTTTTTACAAGATGGTTAGTATATTTAAAATTAAAATTGTCTGAATTTTATCCACATGTATTTAATCTCATTATTGCATCATTAATAGGTTCGATTGAATACTTGGATGTGAATGAAGAAAATGATAGCACCATTGCATTCAATGAATCAAGTATCAATGACAAAACAACGCATTTAGAAATTGAACCTTTTACATTACTTGGAGTTTGTGCTGGATTAGTACCATACCCTCATCATAATCAAAGTCCAAGAAATACTTATCAATGTGCTATGGGTAAACAGGCAATGGGAACTATCGCCTATAATCAGCGTAATCGTATTGACACCTTGATGTATAATTTAGTATATCCTCAAGCACCTATGGTGAAATCTAGAACGATAGAATTGATTAATTTTGATAAATTACCTGCTGGTCAAAATGCAACAGTAGCTGTCATGTCATATAGTGGTTATGATATTGAAGATGCTCTTATCTTAAATAAAGCTTCAATTGATAGAGGATTTGGGAGATGTTTGATATATCGAAATGCAAAATGTACATTAAAACGATACGCTAATCAAACATACGATCGAATAATGGGTCCATTAATAGATTCAAATACAAAAAAATCGGTTTGGAAACATGATATTATTGATAGTGATGGAATTGCAGCACCTGGTGAAATGGCAGAAAACAGAAAGGTTCAATTTTGAGGATCAATGATTAATAGTAAATAAATTAGATTTTAGACTTGTCTATGTAAACAAAAGGAATGTGCTTTTACTTTCTTTATAGGTAATGGTAAATAAATCGTCGCCCTCTGCAAATATTGGTCCAGTAAATTCTGGTAATGTACAAACACAAACTGAGTATAAAGATGTTCCAGTAGTTTTTAAAGGCCCGGTTCCTGCGTATGTTGAGAAAGTTATGATTTCTAGTAATGCAGAAGATGCATTTTTGATTAAATTATTATTAAGACAAACTAGAAGACCAGAGATAGGTGATAAGTTTAGTAGTCGACACGGACAGAAGGGTGTAACTGGTATGTATTTTAATCATTTAAAATTATTTAAAATTGCAAATTTATGTTTTCATTACTTATATCTATATAGGTTTGATTGTGGAGCAAGAAGATATGCCATTTAATGATTATGGTATATGTCCTGATATGATTATGAATCCGCATGGTTTTCCTTCACGTATGACTGTCGGAAAATTAATAGAATTACTTGCTGGAAAAGCTGGTGTTGTAAAAGGACAGTTTCATTATGGCACAGGTATATTTATAATAAAGTTTTCCCTCTTAATGATTGTTATGACAACAATTTAAAATGATGACATAATTTTAATTTAGCCTTTGGAGGTTCAAAAGTGGAAGATGTTTGCGAAGAGTTGGTAAAGCATGGTTACAATTATTTGGGTAAAGATTTCTTTTATTCTGGTATTACAGGAGAACCATTGCAAGCATATATTTATTCTGGACCTGTAAGTTAATATTTTAACATTTGCTTGATTTTATAACTACATTATACTACAAGTATATTTAAAAACAGGTTTATTATCAAAAATTGAAGCACATGGTACAGGATAAAATGCATGCTCGTGCTCGCGGACCAAGAGCAGTATTAACCCGTCAACCAACCGAAGGTCGTGCCAAAGAAGGAGGTTTACGATTAGGTGAAATGGAACGGGATTGTCTGATTGGATATGGTGCTAGTATGATGTTGATAGAAAGGTTGATGATATCTAGTGATGCATTTGATGTTGATGTATGTAACAAATGTGGTCTAATGGCATACAGCGGTTGGTGTCACAGTTGTCGTTCTAGTTCGTGTGTTTCCACAATTTCTATGCCTTATGCTTGCAAGTTACTTTTTCAAGAACTACAGTCTATGAATATCGTACCTCGTTTGACATTAAAAAATTATTGCGAATAATTTTACATATTTTGAAAAGCTACTTACAAGATACTGCGATTTATATGTGTAAATATATTTATTATATTGTAAATCCGACAATAGGTTTTGCACATTTTAAAATTATATACAATTGTAACAAAATCGACGTTAAAGCGGTTCGGCAAGTAGTCGCATCTCTGGATTTTCAATATAACGCTTGCTTTGTATTAAGCGAAGTTCAATTTTCTTTGAAAATTGTGATTCCTCATCTTGGCATGCTAGTGAATATTTAAAATAATGTTACTATTTTTTTTAGTATTTTTACATAATAAAATAATTTAAATAGATATATACTTTTGAAATGTTCATAAGTTTTTAGTAGCACACTGTGTAATGTATTTACAGTCATTTCGAAAGCATTTTTCATATTATCTTGCAAGTATGTGTGAGCTAAAAACAAAGCAGTGAAAAGATCTCCAGAACCCGTAAAGTTAGTTGGTATTTTTGGAATGTTGATCTTTATTAACATATTATCTGAAATTAAATCCCATATTTGAAGAAATTTTACTTGTTGAAGGTTGATTGTATTATTTCATTACCTTTTATTGTGCTGAGGGTAGCTGTTAATTTATTATCGATTTCTGTTGATGAGATAGCTACTATTTGTGGACCAAGTTTATGTAATTGTTTTAGAGCACTTTTTAATTCAGATATTGTACTGATTTTTGTATCACTAAGTAGTCTGAAACAAATTTGAATTATAAACACTATTTTTTCTTAAGTTGTATTATAATTATGAAAGTATTTAACATACTCTGCTTCAAATTGATTTGGTGTTATAATATCTGCCAATGGTACTATTTCTGTTTTGTAAATTTCAATCAATGTCTCAGGAACATACAGTTTCCCATTATCTCCCATAACAGGATCACATACTTGCATTAAAAAATTTATGGTTAATATGAAATTAATAACTCCAATAGTTCATATAATTATACCATATATAAGATTAGATAATGGTTACCATATATGAGATTAGGATTTTTATGTTTTAAGGCACGAACCACTTCTACTATTTTCTTCAAAAAAGAAGCAGAACTAACATATCCAGTGAGTAAATAAGTATAATTATCCAAATTATTTTGTATCAATCCATCTATTAAATCATCTATAAAATGACCACTAACAATAGAAAAACTTAAAAATAAAGTTTTAAAAGAATTTATATTCTGTCCTTTGTGTTTATAGAAACATTTATCTTACCTAAGTCTTTATCATTTAGTATTTGACCTTTATAGACCTCGTATTCAGTATGATTTGACAGTTGAACAGAATTAATTGCATCTACCTCAAATCCTAATAACTAAAAAAAGAACATTATACTTTTACATTTTGTACTGTATATTGTAATATTCACATATTATTTATCTTTGTTATAGTTTAATTCTGTAAAGGTTGATGTTTAAAATCATAATTGAATTTAAAACAAATGAGAATGGATCTTGTAATTCGTAGCCTGTAGGTATAGGCCAGGGATTATAACCGTAACCCTAACGCGGGAGTAACTCGCACAATCGCTAACTCATGACATCGAGGTAGTGATAACTCGGATAACCCGGTCTTATTACGGTTTACAGTAATAGGATAAATAAGAACTGCTGATTTTTTATTTGCAAAATAAGAAAGTAAGCGTCTATACGAATGTCATCATCGTTGGATCGCCATCTAAAATATCACACATACCGCGTTACATGTTAGATTGCAATTGTTTTAGATGCATATTTGGTTAGGCAGCGGTTAAAATCCCACTATAGGCAGCTGTCTGAAGATGATAAATGAATGATATCGGTGACATTGCAAATGCCACAACAGCGTATGTAGGCAATTTATTAATTTTACAATATGGGCGTGTCGTTTACTTGTAATGGAAATGTTACACTTTTATTGCCAACGTAACCGAACACTACGTGACTTTGTATCGAAAGAATTCGCGGTGACTCCTTGGAGCACATATCGATCGATTAGTACACAGCACTCACTAAACAAATATTCAGTGAATAAAGCGTGGGATTGTACCGGGCATTCTTATATAAGTACAGTAATGCCCGTTTTAATCTGATAGGAGTCTGTATACAGATACTTATCTAGGAAGGTGACTTCTACAAAAGGAAACGAGAGTGAGTGGGACAGAGATACACAACATGTACGAATGCGAATTCGAGCATTAATTGCATTATGTTAAACTATTTTCAAGAATTTGTGGGGATCATTAGCAATGAATAATAAAGTGGGCAAAAGTTCGGACGCTAAAGCGGATACTACTGTACCTTTTTCTATTAAAAATTACAACAGTATCACTAAACTTTTTATTAGGACTGTTTGCGATAAGAAAATTTTTCTATAGATATCTAACTTGCAATGAAAATACTTTTCAATGTAAATGTAATTTTATCTACGACAACCAGAAAAGTATATTGTAAATATATTAGTAACATTATTTATATTATGTCAATTCCCATTTAGCTCGTATCAAACATTAAAGTAATTGTTTACAGAAAATTCTATAAATTCTTCATGATCGTAAGTTACATCACAAACGAGTTATACACATGGTTAGCAATAAAATGGAAGATCGAGTATACCGATCGAGCAACTTTCGTAAAATTATGATGGAACGTGGTGGCGCGTCTACGTTCGTGTTACCTCGTGATTTGTTTTGTGCAGCCAGAAAAAGTATGGCGACGTGGGAAGGCGAAAAATTTCAAGAGATTGAGAATGCCGACGATATTGAGGGAAATTTTGATAACATTCTCGTGACGCATGATCTTCAAGATTGCCTTGATGATAGCTTAGATTTAACCAATTTTGGTATAGTTTATGAACAAAGTGCCGTGTTCGATTATGAAAAGTATTCCGACGATGATACCCCTATTGACGAAAGGCTACCTAATGACAACACCACGGGGTAAGATCACTTGAATTTTTTATGTTTCTTTCTTATTTATGTGAAATGAATTTCTTTCTGGTCAGTTGTTTGGTAAGAACGAAAAAAAATGAAAGAACAAAAATTATTCGTAACCTATTCGTTTACATAGCAAGCGGTATTTTGTATCCCATCCTTATAAGGATATAACGTATTTTGAAATTAGACCCTTAATTTTCTGTTTTGTGTTTAATGTACTTGTTTTGAATTAATGTCAGAAGTTTTTGATGTTTTTTGAATATATCTCTTTAAGTGTATTTCATTGAATAGTATTTATTTAATATGTATATATGTGGTTGTATTTACTTTCAGTTTTTGCAAAATGCTAGCTGTATCTTTATTATTTTATGTCATATACTTGTAACTAATGTTTAAGGTTCAACAGTTTACAATTATCATTGTATCTATGAAACTATATAAGTCATCATTAAAGTTCTTTAATTACTCACACATAAATGATCAAATTTGATATGTATGATATAATTCCATTGATTATTTTTAGAGAGAAATTTTGTTAAATGAAGCTATGTTTAATTAATATAAAAATTGTAACATGATGAGATACATTTAAAAAGGATAAATATTTAACTTGTTCTTTTTATAATATAGTGCTATTGCAAAGTATTATATATAAAGGCAGTGTTAGAATGTTATAAATTTAGCTTAGGAGTAGTCACAAATAACAATGTATTTAACCAGGTGTTACTCATGCTTGGTTATTATATATTGTTTTTACTGGTAAAATTAGTATATATTATGTGTCAAAATATTGGATGTGTACTTCTGCAGACAAGTATATAAATATAGGTAACTAAATAATGTTTTAATTTTTTTGTAGGTCAATACATCATACAATTAGCCCTCATGAAATTTATATGCGAATTCATCCTGGTCAAGATGATATATTACCAAGTGAGTCTTTGCATACAACTATCAAAATTGAAAGCGCACTTCCAGATACAAGTCAAAAACATATTGGTCGTTATACCTGTGAATATGAGGGTTGTAATCGAACATACAGCACGGTTGGAAATTTACGTACCCACATGAAAACTCATAAAGGTAAGATTTTTATACAATTCTTAACTTAAAGCAAGTAAACATTTTGAATGATATGAATGAATGTCTATGAAAAATGTTGAAAGTATTTGAGTTACTAATACCTCAAACTATAGTCATGAGCTTTAACAGTTTTCTATTGTACTTTTAAATAGTACAAAGCATTATTAATAATATTTTTTACCTTCATTAATAATTATTATTTAATTTTTGTGATTTTAAATAATGTTATGTGCTTTGCACATTGTACTTATATGGCTAGCATAACACATACTAATTTGTATATGTCCTTTTTGTGCTTTCTAAGATTGAGGGAAACAAGGTAGGTGTGTGAAATGTTACTATTGTTATTGTTAATTTTCATATTCTAAACAAATTAGAATCTATGAAGTGTGTTTGTGCTATAAACAATTTTTTTATGTATACTTTTATTCATTATAAAGTCATCACTGCTGGTATAAAGGGATCGCTTCGACCTGCATGGCTTTCAGATACCGCAAGCAATAGGTAGCCCAGCAAACTTTTTATGTGGAGGGAATTCTCAAAACTTTCAGGCGAGTATCGATTTAAATGTGCAGAACCAAGTTGTGGCAAGGCCTTTCTCACGTCGTACAGCCTAAAGATTCATATTAGGGTACACACAAAAGTAAAACCATTTGAATGCAATCACAAAGGCTGCGAGAAAGCATTCAATACCCTTTACAGACTGAGAGCTCACCAAAGACTTCACAGTGGCAACACATTCAACTGTGAAGAGACTGGATGCGTTAAGTTCTTCACTACTCTAAGCGATCTCAAGAAACATATTCGTACTCATACTCAAGAAAGACCTTACAAGTAGGTTTTTTGGTATTTTTAATTACTAATTTTTATATTCGGTTTTTTGCTTAATTTTGCTTGTGTATTGTACTTCTAATGTATATTTCAAGGAGATTAAAGATATGGATGTATATAAAGTATGTGCGTAATATTAAAAATCAATAATTAACTTAAAACTTATTAAATTTCTGATTTACAAGGATTAGCTCAAATATTAATGTATTAAACACATTCCTATATTTTTATATTACATCATGTTCTTATACATTTTTTACCAAACAGATTATATGAAATATACTATGTGCAATATACATATGAAATAACATAAATTATTTTTCCAGATGTCGAGAAAAAGGATGTGGTAAAGCTTTTACAGCATCGCATCATTTAAAAACGCATAAAAGGACGCATACGGGAGAACGACCTTATGTCTGTACTTATGAAAACTGTAAACGGTCCTTCACCACACCCCATAGTTTAAAGAGTCACTTAAAAACTCATAAGAGAATAATTAATAATGACGAAGCGGTATGTATTAACGGTACAAAAACCTTTTACACTATTGAATGTTTGTATTACGATACACTATTTTACTACAGAAACAAGACGGAAATCAAGATGATAGCGGAAACCAAAGAAATAGCGATTTATCAAAGTCAGAAACTGATATCGTTGAAGTAACTCCTAAGAACATAAATGTGCCATCTTACGCTATTATACCATTATCCAGTAGAACGAAAAATAACGAAAGTATAACTTACTTACCCACAGAAAATGTAAACGATCAATCAACTTCTACAAATGATATGTTGAACATTTTAAGTCAAAATAGACTTAATAAAGAGGTTGATTATAATATTAATACTAAAAGTATAGAAGATTCAAATAAAACTGCAGAAGTCACACTCCTTACATCAGAAAATATTATTTTAAACAATTTTAACGAACCCACGATTGATAATTTTAATAACAATGAAAGTTATGATAAATTTAAAATATTCAACGATGTAACTCGTTCGAATTTACAAGATCAAAATCAACAATATACATCTGATTCTTCACCAGAAGCACAAGATAGTACGGCAAATACAAAGAAATCTAACTCGATAAATTTGGAGCAAAAAATTATACAGGATGGTTTACAGAATACAATTGCTCATATATCGGAAGGAACAGATTTTACAAGTGATGTACAGCAATATGAGAATCAGACATCCATCAATGAGAAAGCATATAATAATGAATCAAATGCAAATGCAACATTGTACAGTTCGAATTCTATTACTAGTCATGTATCAAACATAATTAGTTCCTCCAGCGAGACTCAGCTTTTTGATAGTGGAATAGAAAATCTATCATTTGCTAGTGGCACTTTACGAACTGGATCTCTTAATGAAGTTGAACAGTCACTGAATTCTAGTATTGTTACAACCGCGCAATCGGAAGCTATTGAACTAGCTATAGCATCCGAAGAGGAATTACCTTCTCCTTGGATGGACGTCATGGCACTGGCGACTCCATCTGCTTTAAGGAGACAGTCGTGGTCTGAATTGAATGCTTTTCCAACGGCCGTTCATTCGTTAGTCGATCTAGTTGAACCAGAACCTTATCCATTACAAGTAGAAAATCAATTAGAATCACTTCAACACTTGGACAACGTCAATTTGGTAGACGTGGAAAGCATTGCTACGAGCACAGAAACTACACATTGTCAAGAGAATATCAATGATAGGCAAAAAGAAGATAGCACAAAGATAAAAAAGAGTAGGAACATTTTACAGGAGATCACAGCTGAAGTGGACATATGCAAATGTATCGATTGTAAATGCTATTATTTGCAAAATTGTCAAAATTGCTCAAATAGTCCAACAACAGAAGCTAATAAAAAGGACGTACTACCGAAAGTAGTAGACAATTTTGTGTCTTCTTTACAAAGCGAATGTTTGTGTGACAATGAGTCTAATGGTTGTGGCTCATGCTGTGTCGTCATTTGTTTAAAAACATTACAGCAATTGCAAAAAGTATTCAGTCGTAATTGTTGTAAAAGTGCTAGCGATGTAACATGTAGGGAAAAATTGATCCCATCATTGATGAAATGTCAGTTAACAAGAAACCAATGAAACAAATGTTTTATTATGCAACTAGTCATGCCAGAAGAAACATATTTTTGCATAAATCTTTAGTAAGGATTTGTTATTTATCGTGATCTATAGATTAGCTTGCTTAGCTTTAAACGCGATTTTTCACGTAAATATTAACTTTAAAAAATGTTACCTAGGACAAATTGAGAGTATGGGACTGTATGTACATACCTGTACTATATTTCAAGAGACTTTACTACGTAGATGCAATATATAGATGTTATGATACATTTTATTGTGTGCCAATATATTTGTAGATTTTTTACTTAAAAACTTTTACGTATATAACATTGCTGTTGCATAGTTTATAGAAAAGAAAGGCTCTATTGCTTTAACATATTGAACATATTGAACAATAATAAAATATCGATATTTAAAAGAAATGTTTATAATATACGAAGATACACAAAATATGTGGTCTTCGTATTATATCGGAGTCTATTTAAAAAATCTGAGTATATTTTACAAATGTTATATCAAATTTGATACTTGTATGTTACATAGATCGGTATAATATATTTTTTATGTACAAAAATAATGTACATACCATCTTTTTATAGTTAATGATGGTTGTAAAAACATTTCATATCATACATTTTTATGAAGGAATGATGTTCATTAATTCATATGGTATTTATTTAAAGAAACCATCGATTATGTTTAATGTACTAAATACTTTAGATAGTAGTTGAAATAAAATATTTATTGTTTAGTAATTGTTTTCTAATGCACAATACTTAGAAAGATGTTTAAAGATATTTCACTTCAGATTGTGACAAAAATCATTAAGTAATATTCTATAGTAATGTTTAACATTAAGTTATTCTTCTATGCTCTTGCTTGCTATCAAAAGTACTCAAATCTTCAAAATATTAAAAAAAATAAACTAGGACAATAGAATGAAACAAGTTTTATAATTTTAGTGTGAAATTCTTTATGGCTGTTATAAGTACTTGTTAAATGCAACAAAATCAATGTACCTAAATAGTTTTTAGACAAGAAATTTTATTGTGTTATCATTAAGTAAAATTTGACTAACATTTAATAAATTATAATATGAAGTTATGTATTGTTATTTTTTTTCTGTGATAAAGTCAATGTGTACATAACTTAGTAATATCTTTTTATTGTTACTGCGCTTTTATACAGTACCATGACAGAAATGTGGTGAACATATGCCCTAAGATCGAGTAACAGAATAATGATTTTACATTTATATTATGTTTCGTGCAATGCTTATGGTGATGCTTGTACTAAAGCTTCTGCTACTTCAACAGCAATAGCTGCTGCAGCTTTGTCTTGTTCAGATGACGCAGAAGAAAGTTCTTGCTGAGCTTTGCTAAGAAGGTCCCTAGCTGCTGAATTATCAAGATTTTCTAAAGAATGTGCTTCTTCTGCTAGAATCTGCAATGTTTACAAGTGTTTTGGTTAACATATTAACAAAAATTAAAGAAATATTCAATATTTTTTTGTTTCTTCTTTTCATAATGCTACACGTTAAAACTATACCTGTACACTGTTATCTTCGTTTATGGTAACTGTTCCAGAAGAAACGAACACTTTTTTGGCTTCTCCACTTTCTTCATATACTGTGACTACACCAGGTTTCAGCACAGCCAATGTGGGAACATGTTTTGGTAAAATACCAAAAGAACCAGAAAATGTTGGTACGTCCACTTGTTTAATAACAGCTTGATCATAAAATACCTACAATTATGTCATTAAAAATTTATAAACTTAAATTTGAAAGAACACTTGTTTTAAATAGTTATATATATTTATTTATACCTGATTAGCTCCAGCAAAGGTAAACTTCATTTGATCGCTAGCATCAGCGTACGTTCTTATCTGATGGCGTAAATATCTCAAATAAGGGCGTAAGTTACGAGCGAGAGTAGCCATTTTAAAATACTACAACAAAAATACTGTTTATGAAATTTGATGAGAACTGTTATGACACAAAGTTTAAATCCAAATAATAGGCAGAACCGATTACATCACAAGATCGTCATACGTGCATAACCCATTTTTGATAATCTTGCATGTTAAGTGAATTAAATATGTGGGTGGGCATAGATTATTTATTCTTTTTAACTATAAGTTCAACGAACTTACCGTGCGTTTAATCAACTATATTTTGTACTGCGATTTAGTTATAGCAGATATCGTAAATATAAGTAGAGATGATCAGTTATTGCAAAGAGACCGGACGAAGTCAAACGCAAGGAGTAAGAACCTACTTGTCTTGCAGACGACAAAAAAGTGTCTGCTTTACTCACTCGATGGCGTGGTTGTTAGACTACTCTAGCGCAAGCGCGAATATGCACTTTTAATTATTGGTTAAATAATCTACCTCAAATTTGAATTAGACTTCTTGTTGGATATGTATTTCTACTTGATTTGCAAAATGAAATGCAATTAAACTTAAAAACCATAATCACAGATATTTTAAAAATCAAAATGAATCAGTACAACGCAGTCTCATTAGTAGATAAGGAAGTTACAAGTCTGACAAGTTTATTCGGTCTCTGTATCATAGATGTCGTTGCAATACTTCTGTAGTAGCGCCCTCTAAAAACATTTTGAATTGTTCGATATGAATGAAAGTGCGCGATTTTGAGTGTTTGTAAATGAAATAAATAATTGAATTCGTTTGAGCGAATGTGTCGCAAATTTTGTTTGGTTATTGTAGACAAGGTTTCCAGATTATAGTAGAGAATCGCAAATGTGAGTCGTTTAGTGTATACAGTTCTATTCATTTTAACAGTATTGAACGAGTTCGCTATTTCGAATCGACAACTCCATATTGGAAATAATTTTGCAAACAAGATCGTTTTTTGCTTATCGTTCGAAGTGAAGGTTAAAGGCATCGCGTTAAATATGAATGGAAATTAGGTGTGGTTAATTCAACGACGAAGAAAATCAATATCAATGAATATAGAATAACAATTTTATTTTAATATCTTGACTACGCACTAAGATAACAATGATTTTAATCCTAAGATTTGGAAGCGTACAGGTTAAAATTTTAGTTACAATTTTGTATTACAACGTTAGTCGGCCGATGATCAGCACAGCTCAGCTGTAATTTTTTTCTCGTATTCTGTCTTTGCATTCGCGACTCGTAAAGATAGTGAAAGAAAAAGACTTCGAACTAACATCTCGAGCAAAAAGTTCCATGCTGCGTATCAAAAGTTTTTCATCATCTGATCATCGTTTCTGCCGAAGTTACACATAACCTAATTAGATATTTACAGCCTCTCTTTGAACCTTAGAAAAATAATTCGGGTTTCGATCACAAAAACGTATTTCATAGAAAAACTATCTCGTCTATTAGCTTAATCCCGATGTAAATTTACAATATGAACAATGTTCGCTTTTATGGATCACTTCGTTCGCCGACAAACACTGCCTTCGATGTCGAAGACAGGTATGTTTAACGTTCTCGCGCGTTCGACACGCTGCGCGGAACACACTCGAAACGCGTGTTGGTGCGCATGTCCTTTGAAACGCGGCAATTTTCAAGTGCTTCGAGCGTGTTCTACGTCGCACGTAGACACGCGGCATAATGAGCGTATGGAACTAAACTTTCGATCACTTCGCAATAGCACCTAATATATTTTTTTTTCTTCTCCTTCCATCAGACATCGATTCCATCCGACGACGTGTCCGAAGCTTGCTCCACGTTCTCCTGATGTCTCGATCTGATGTGCCTCTCGAGGTCTCTCCTTCTGACCAACACCTTTCCACAGAGGTCGCATCTGTACGGTGTTTCCCCATCAGCGTGCAGACGCACGTGTTTGTTCAAATTGCTCGGATCACCGAACGGCCGTAAACAATATTTGCATTTCAGTGGTTTGTAGCCGGTGTGTGTCCTGCACAGAAAAATAACATTTATTCAATCATTTGTATAACAATTATCAGAAATATCGATCGCAAACACATTTGCACGTTTATAAGAGTAAACAAAATTTCTTTACTCATATAGAATATAATTCGACGAAGTTTCGAACGAATTATTTGCGATCGTCTTCGAGCAAGGAAACAAAATAAAAAATGTAAATTATAAGTTTGGAACCATTTTTTTCTTTTTCCTTATTCGACAATTTGCTTACAAATTCACAGCGTCGCGTACATTTCCAATTCTAATTTTTTCACTCGACAAGGATCACGATTAATTATTGGGTTCTTCGAAAAGTCATTTCGTTTTTTTCTTTTTTGGTAAAAATGAAACACAATTTTTCTAGAGTGTACAAACATTTTATCAAATTACCTACTCTCCATTTTGGAAAACGAAACGACTCTCCGAACAACCTAATACAATATTGTACAAATATTGTAAATTGTGCCAACATTTGGTAACGAAATGTGTTTGTACTCGAGATCGAATTCTGAGGAGTTTCTACGAACGTGAATGATCTCCGAATGATCGAGAATTTCTTCTCCGATCATTCGGTTAACATTTTTGGGGAAAAATTCTATTCACGTGTTATCTGTATCAGGTGGAAGACGAGCCGAGTGCAAAGGCGATGGAGCTTACCTGATGTGGATCTTCAGTCCGTACTTTCTGGAGTAGAC
This sequence comes from Ptiloglossa arizonensis, assembly GCF_051014685.1. Lineage (NCBI taxonomy): Eukaryota > Metazoa > Arthropoda > Insecta > Hymenoptera > Colletidae > Ptiloglossa > Ptiloglossa arizonensis. The sequence continues at coordinate 31,108,023 of NC_135048.1, forward strand.
TTTCCCGCAGTAAATGCACAGGTGTCCTTGCTTCGACTTCCCAAGATTGCTGACTATGGTCTCCATCTGAGCAGCGTGGACATCGGTGCTGATGGGTGCTGCGGTCGTCTGAACGTTGTAGGACGTTAAGACCGTCTCGTCCCTGGTTGGTGGGCAGACACTCGCGAAAACGTTGGTCTGGTTCATGTACGGTTTGAAGGCAGAGTGTCGGTAGCCTAAACCCTTGCGCACCGGAGACACCTGGGTCGACGAGTTGGGCGATATCTGAGTGGACGAGGAATTGGGTGATGGTTCGTTGGACGAAGATGGAGAGGGTTGATTCGAGGAGCTCGGTGAGTTGTTGGTCGTGATGGAAACGTTGGAGTCCATCGTCTCCACCAAGATCGGGGATATCCTGTTGGGTGAAGTCTGGGGCGATCTGGTAAGCTCGAATCTGAAGGTCGATTGAGGGAACAGGCTCAGGGACAAGCTGGATCTCGGCGACAGACTGAACTCTTTCGCCAACAAGGACCAGAGGTGATTGCTGTCTAGTCGATTGCACTTCAAAGCCAGGTGGATCTTCAGAGGGTTTGGATACTCGAACAGGTTGTTGCACATGTGGCAGATGTAGCGATTCTGACCTGTAATCGTTTCAGAGTTTGTTTTTAGTCTGGGGATACGTTCAGTGTACATTTTACAAGATCTTTTCTTTCTGCAGATTCTTGAATGTTGCCCTACCTTGAATGTTGGATGGCGTCAGAAACGGCATGTTCAGCATGGCCAGGATATTTTCGGTGAACCACATCAACAGAGGTTCGCCCGGCGTTATGCTTCTGATGGTCTTCAGTATCACTCCCTTATCGGTGGTCATCAACAGAACGTTGCAGCTTTGACAGTCCTTCGCGAACGTGACGATCTTCATCCAGCACGGGGTGCTCACGAGACCGTCCACGCAGTAGAGGCGACCTTCCGTTTCCGCAACTTCCACCTACGATCGAACGAGAAAATTTCGTTGGTTTTCGTAACCTTGCACACGGTTAATCGATCGAACACGAGTGTATAAGAATCTTTGTACTCACGTATTGGATGACCGACGTGCTCTTCTGGGACAGTCTGTTGACGTCGATCACCTCCGTCGAGGAGTCTCTACCAAGGACACCGGCAGCTCTGACGATAGGTCGATCCAATCGTCCTTGGGACAGAGACGTCCTCTCGAGGGCCTCGATGCTCATCATCAATGCGTTTTCGGTAACTATGGGAGGGAACATAAGAGCGTTCGTCGCTTCCATTCGAACTGGTCCTTCGGTTATCCAATATTTTCTAGACTAGGCTGATCTCAGGTCCTCGCGATCATACCAATGATCACGATCGATCATCCGTGGTTTCTTTATCGAAGACACTGAACCGTCAACTCCAACGAGTAACGAACTAGAACGCAGTTCACACCGATGTCTCGCGACGTTCACGGTGATCGTTTAATGTTCGTCAATCCAGGTGAAGCTCTTCGTTGACGATGAACTCGTCAGCACCAAGATCTCCCGATGATCGTGACGCGATGCCAAGGTGTCAACTGAGTACGACCTGTATACCGCACGTGGCTTAAATATATCCGGAGGGCTCGTGCCCCGAATTGACTACCGGGGGGATGGTTGCTCGCTCCCCTCCACCCAGTTGGACCCCCGTCTCCTCCGCAGCGAGTATACGCGTAATTGTATTTAAAGAGTCGGACAGGGGGTAACTCGGCCCTTCGTTCTTACGATTCTCGAATCCTGATGCGTTGCCAATCACGTGGGTGGGGGTCTTGTGGTAGACTGGGAGGGGGTTGCGGCGAACACGGTGTAATTCCGAGTGCAAGGTGCATCTATGCAACCGATTGAAAACTAATTTTCAATTATAAATTTCGGGGTGCTTTTCGTTAGTATTTTAGGATCACATCGGGGGACGAAAAATTTACGTATTAGATCGAAACGTTTCTTGTACCCCCTTTCCCCCCAAAAAAGAGAAGTCGTGTAGCGAACTATGCAAAAAAAAAAAAAAACATTCCTTTTTTTATATTTAATTTAACATTTTATCGCGTTCACTGTTACACGTAAAGCTATACGAGCTTTGAATTCGATCTATTGCGAACTATGCAAAAAAAAAACATTCTTTTCTTTGTATTTAATTTAATATTTTATGGCGTTCACTGCTACGCGTAAAGATATCAATTTGAACTCGATCTATTGCAAACTATGCAAAAAAAAACATTCTTTTCTTTGTATGTAATTTAACATTTTATCGCGTTCACTGTTACGCGTAAAGCTATCAATTTGTACTCGATCCGTGTACAACTTTTAGAGTTCGATACCGTGAACCGTGATTTCGATAATTTTTTTTCAAAGTGAAAGCCACGGACCAATCGAACGGCCGATTCTTACGCCGGAATTGTTCTATTGAGTCGTTCCTCGTTCGTTGGCCCGCCCTACTCCCATTCGTTGGCGCGCGATTGGTCTTTCGTCGCACTCGGCTGAAAGCCTCTGACGGATTTATCAAATAATCTACCTTCCATGTGTAATATCCTTCTTGTTTGCTTTTTGTGCCGAGTAAATTGTGAAGATACGTATGCTCCCCGGATCTGAGAGACATAATCGGTACCGAGATCCAACGTTGTTGCATCCGGTACCAACGAACCATCTTCGTCATTACCTGCGTTACAATCCCAGGGATCCAAGCGTATTTCGCGTAACGACGAGATCGCGAAACGAGTTTCAGAAAAGTATCTCGATCGAAGGTACTTTATCAAGAAATCACAAATATCTTTCCTTAAAAAAAAAAGAAAAGAACTTCTTTCCAAAAATCGTTACGAAACTCTTTTAGACGCGAGACCAATCTCGAACGTTGACTATCCACTAGCAATGTTTACATTTCGTTCGTTTAAAAAATGAAACGTACATTTTCGCAAGAACTTCACTCTTCCTGACACCTGATTCTCAGGTCATCGTATTCCTCCGTTGGGTCATCCTTCCACGTTTATTCGGAATTTAGTATCGAGCAACGAACACCAGGACAATATCAATGGCGTCGTGTACTCTCGATTCAACGGAGGTTGTTTTAAATCACTCGGGTTTAAAAACGATCAGAGGTTGAAAAAGGTTATAACATTGAAACATCCTCTGTTGAATGAAGAATATATGACGCCATTGATGTTGTTGTCCTGGTGTTCGATGCTCGATACTATATTCCAAATAAACATGGACGAATGACCCAAGGGAGGAACACCATGACCTGAGAATCAGGTCTCAGGAGGAGCGAAGTTCTTGCGAAAATGTAATTAGTTCATTTTTGAAACGAAATGAAAAATGTTATAACCTGATAGAGATCCTTGTATTTTTATAGCGTTCGAGGTCCCCACCAGGTCCCTTATTGTTCCCTCTTTAAAGAAACGCATTAACCGCGCACCTTGGAACGCGTTCACCAGGTTCAGCATCGTTCAAGGGCGAAACTCGGACGGTAGTTTAACTACAATGACTCTTGCTCGACCATCCATGGCGATTTTCGTGGCTCGGAGGGCACTTTGTCGATTTCCCTGGAACGTTTGTGCAGTTAAAAATCGCTCGTCCGGAAACTCGTAGCGCGTGAATTATTTTACTACCCCGTACCTCCTCCGATCGTAACGCGATACGGTTTCGATCTGAAGACGCCAAAAGACAATGGGACGAGTTTCACGAGTCGTACCGCTAATGGAACTTGTAGCTGCAGGTAGCACGAGGGTGGAGTCGCGGATGCGTGACTGGGTCGAGCATGTCCGGCAAAGGGGATGAATCCAACGGGCCAAGGTCCCGTTCGCCGTGGTTTTCTTGCCCCCCATTGAAAGTCGTTCACTGGCGCCGGATTGTCTGACTCATTTGGTAGTTGGCTAGGTACCACCGAGTCGCGCATCGTTCATGATCACGGGAGCGTGAGAGGATTAACGTAAGATAACAGGTACTTTGCGCCGCGGTGAACGTTTAGCTGTGCTTGGATACACTTCGATGAACAGTATATTCGTTTAATAAGCGACACATCGATTCCACATTTTGTATATCTTCTGGTACCATTGTACACTCCCCAAGATCACTTTTTTTGATTTTGCGTATTGTACGGAGTATCTTTACTCCTTGCCCATCTTCTGGTACCATTGTACACTCCCCAAGATCACTCTTCTTGATTTTTTGTATCGTACGGAGTATTTTCACCTTTTGGCCATTTTCTGGTACCACTGTACATTCCCCAAGATCACTCTTTTTGATTTTGCGTATTGTACAGAGTATCTTTACCTCTTGGCCATGTTCTGGTACCATTGTACCACTCCCCAAGATCACTCTTTTTAATTTTTTGTATCGTACGGAGTATTTTCACCTTTTGGCCATTTTCTGGTACCACTGTACATTCCCCAAGATCACTCTTTTTGATTTTGCGTATTGTACAGAGTATCTTTACCTCTTGGCCATGTTCTGGTACCATTGTACCACTCCCCAAGATCACTCTTTTTAATTTTTTGTATTGTACGGAGTATTTCCACCTCTTGGCCATCTTCTGGTACCACTGTACACTGTCAAAATTATGGCAGGGCCATTTTTTGCTCAGGATGACTATATATTATATTTGGAGTGTCAGTTCCTCTAAAAAGAGTAACAAAATTATGATAGAGAATAGGAACGAATAAGATTGCACAATTCGTCGAGGGAAAATTAATTTTTATATTACTCTTGGAAGTAAAGAATATCGGAAATTTTAAATTAAATAATGATGTAGAGTGACGATTTTATTTGTCTTTTGGTATCATTGTAAACTCGCCAAGATTACTCTTCTTGATCTCGTTTATCGCATGAAGAATATCGACCTTCGAAAGTTTGAACTTTCTTACGCGTTTGAGGTTAGAATTATACTTTTTTAGCTCGACATGGCTGTATATTATATACGGTGAGACACTATCATAGAGTGTCAATTTGTCTAAAAAGAATAACAAAATTATGGCAGAGCCATTTTTAGCTCGGGATGACTGTATATTATATTTGGAGTATCAGTTCCTGTAAAAAGAGTAACAAAATTATGATAGAGAATGGGAACGAATAAGATTGCACAATTCGTCGAGGGAAAATTAATTTTTATATTACTCTTGGAAGTAAAGAATATCGGAAATTTTAAATTAAATAATGATGTAGAGTGACGATTTTATTTGTCTTTTGGTATCATTGTAAACTCGCCAAGATTACTCTTCTTGATCTCGTTTATCGCATGAAGAATATCGACCTTCGAAAGTTTGAATTTTCTTACGCGTTTGAGGTTAGAATTATACTTTTTTAGTTCGAGATGGTTGTATATCATATGCGGAGGAAACGTGGTGTATTTGGAGTATTAATTTGTGTAAAAAGAATAACAAAATTAGGGCAGAGCCATTTTTAGCTCGGGATGACTGTATATTATATTTGAAGTATCAGTTCCTGTAAAAAGAGTAACAAAATTATGATAGAGAATGGGAACGAATAAGATTGTACAATTAGTCGAGGGAAAATTAATTTTTATATTACTCTCGGAAGTAAAGAATATTGGAAACTTTGGTCCGATTAAATAATGAGGTAAAGTGACGATTTTGTCACCATGTGGATAATTCGAAACGGGGATGTTATATAGAAAATTAAAAAGACCGAGTAGATGATAAGATTATCTCTTCTTATGATCTAACCTGGAACGAAAATCACAGCATCTTAGGTGAATATCGATTCTGAGTATTAAATATGACTTGGACTAGTCATAGATGTAACAATAGTTCATTCACTGTGTATTCATATTTCGCACACAAAACCCTGCATCCATTCTTCTTTTTTATTTTTACTCAATTTCACATTCCTGCACTCCCTGGATGTTGTACCTATTCATGCTTCGGAGCAATTTTATTCAAATAACGAACAACGAGTACAAACTCTACACGACGATTTGTTCGCAATAGTGATTCAAATAAGTTTCGTACGATATATTAGGTTGTTCGGAAAGTCATTTCGTTTCTTTTGGTGAAAATAAAACACGATTTTTTTAGAGTGTATAAACATTTTATTAAATTGTACACTCTTCATTTTGAAAAACGAAATGACTTTCCGATCAACCCAATAATTCGAACCGCGATATTTCTCGCACAAATAACGCATTGAATATTTTATCTCTCTTTTGAAATTCCTTATCTAGATTTTTCAACTGGAATTTTGTCCATTTCTGGTTAAGGATAGTTAAGCGACATTTAATGGTCGGGTTGTTGTATCGCTCTAAGCCAAAATGGAGTATCTCGAGACATTGGTGTTAACGAGATATTACGAATTTTCCGAATTGAAAAAAAATCAAATAAAATTACCCTACTTTCGACCTCGTTTGGAAGTACTACCTACGTGGGAGGGGATTTTTTTCGCAAAGAGTCGATTACTAAACCGCGTCACGTGACGAGGCGACATCACGTGCGTCAAGGTCGTTGAGATCCTCGAGGAATCGAAATACGATGTTTCACCTCGTTTCGCGTATTCCGCGAGGCGGGAGTGACACGCAGGTCGTGGAGAGTCGTCACCAGGAGCCGTGGCCGACTGGATACGTTCGATAGGGCTATAAAAGCCTCATGTGAAAGGACATTGTTTGGCTCAGCTGCAATCCAGTGTGCGCGTCCCGTCGAGGACGAGGGACCCGGACCGAAAGGTGCATCTGAATCAACGGTTGATTAGGAAATTAAGTGGCTCATTCTTCTCGCGCGCGTGCGTAGATCACGATCGACCGATACCGCCTGGATTTGCCTAATCGTCCGTAGATCTAGATACCATCCCCCGGCAGTCTACGGGACGCCTGATTTTTCGTTTCATCCTGGTCGACGAACGAATCTCGCAAAACGATTCTCTCTCCGAGTTTTTTCTACTCGGTGGCACAACTGTGTTTCGAGTACTCACACCCACGTCCGTAAGTATCCGGAGATTTTGTATTTTCTTTTAAAAAGGTGTGATAATCGTTTCGAGAAAAATATATCTTTCAATTAGTTTCTTATTACTATCGGGTTGTTCGGAAAATCATTTCGTTTTTTTTGACGAAAATAAAACACGATTTTTTCAGAGTGTATAAACATTTTATTAAATTATATATTCTCCATTTTTGGAAAACGAGATGACTTTCCGCACAACCTGATATTTTGAGTTTATAGACTCTCGTACATAAGTATTAAAACATTTTGTATTTTTTGCAAAAAATGGGGTGAAAATTGTTTCGAAAAAAATATATTTCTCACGTAGTTTCTTTTATTCGGTGGCATGGACGTATTTTGCGTATCTACACTTTTGTCCATAAATATTAGAATATTTTGTATTTTTCACAAGAAAGAGGTAAAAATCGTTTCGAGAAAAATATATCTTTCAATTAGTTTCTTTATTTATTGGTTTCTTATTACTATATTGAGGTTCTAGACTCTTGTATATAAGTATTAGAACATTTTATATTTTTGGCAAAAAAGGGGTGAAAACTGTTTCGAGAAAAATACATTTCTCACTTGGTATTTTTTACTCGGTGGCATGGACGTATTTTGCGTACCTACACTTCTGTCCATAAATATTAGAATATTTTCTATTTTTCCCAAGAAAGAAGTAAAAATCGTTTCAAGAAAAATAAAATTTCTCACTTGGTTTCTTTTACCCAGTACCATGAACATATTTTGAGTTTCTAGACTCCCGTACATAAGTATTAAAAAATTATGTATTTTTCCCAAAAGAAGGGGTGAAAATTGTCTCGAGAAAAATACATTTCTCACTGTACTGAGTCATCGCGTTGAATTTTTGTCCATTATACAACTTTCTCAACGTGAAAGTTTCCACACTATTTTCAAAGATTCGAACTATGATTTTACATAAAAAAAAACAATTTCAATTTTTCTCCTACCCTAATGGTAGACATTAGCCCTTGATATTTCGTTCCAATAGGTTCACGTGCGATAGTTACTTCTCCTACCGTGTATAATACCACCCGAGGGAATATTTTAACGAATCCTTCGACAAAGTGACATTCAATATTCCCAATACTTCCGGATTGGGGTGTAGGTGTCGCGAAACAGGACAAGTTCGAGCGTGTTCGTTCGTTTCAACGAACCGTCGTCTAACCGAAATCTCGGACGTTTCGAGTCCCGCAACAGAGGAAACTATCGAACGTTCTTGCGAGCCTAATGAGCCTCTTAATCTTCGCCCCGAACTGCACGCAATTACGCAGCTGCGGGTATTTCGTGCTAATTGCTAGTACCGACCGCTTACGTCGTTCGAGGTTAATACGTCGATCCTTATCCTAGTTCTGGTTAAAAGACTTTTAGCGTTGTTGCAATTTAGTTCCCGGTAGAGATCGAGCTCGATTTGCCGCGACTGGGTATTCCTGCTTAACGATACTCGGTTGACGCATTTGCGTCGCCTTTCGAACTTTATCGACAAAAATTCTCCACGAGGAGACATTCTACGCTCAATTTTAACCCGTACAACACTAAATGTTCCCTAACACGAGCCCTAACTGCGAACATCACCTAACACGAATCACATTACCCGAAACACAATAAACGAGACGAGTTTCCAAATGAAAAGAACATTATCTTAAGTGTCTTTTTTAGACACATTTGGCAAATGTTTTTTTTCTCTACATAGTATAAACAATATTCACGCAAAAAGTAAGGATTCAATTTTTATCTACTTCGAACAATTCGAGTCAACATACAAATAAATACACTTGAAACAAACGATGGTAGATACGTAGTAAACGTACGAGATTACGTATTAAAATTACAAAGAAGACGTAAATTACGTTGCGCGTAACCTAGGCAAAATTGAATATTTCAAGACAACGTTATACGAGGGTTGTTTCTATTTATCCAAGTAAATTTAACATTTTTCGTGTCACGTTATCTCGTGTTGTTCCATCGAACGAAAAACGAATAGCGAAAAATTGGAGCTACGCGAATTCCAACGAGTTAATTGAATTAGCGAGATTACAAGGTACTCGGCACCCCGAAGGAAAACCAGAAGAAGGGCATGGTTCCATCTTGGTGGATCTCCTGCACGGGTGACGTGATTCATCCCAGGGCGAATGGTGCCGGACCAGGGAATGACACGAGTGTTCACAAGCTGCACCATCCCCCGTACCAACCCCTCTCTCTGGTCCCTCGAAATTCAAGCACGAGTGTTTCACCATTCTCCTACCCGAAACCAAGCTACGGCAAGTGTTCCAAGCCCCTCGCACGCTTCGTCGGCGGCAAACACTAGCCCGGAAGCCTCCTGGAAATTTATTCTTCGTAATTTACCAGCCGCGTAGCTTCCCTCGGATATTTACAGCGAATTCGAGAGAAACGCGAATCGATCGCTCGACGCTCTTTTCGACCGATTCGTTTTCTCCAGCTACCGAGAAGAATCTCCCGAGAGTATCTGGGTGTTCTCCAATGTAAAATATTGGTTCGTTAGTCGTTTCGTTTTTTTCTTTCGGTGAAAATGAAACACGATTTTTTCAGAGTGTATGAATATTTTATTTAGTTGTATATTCTCCATTTTTGGAGAACGAAACGACTTTTAGAATAATCCGATTATATACGAACGACAGATCTGTGCGAGACTTTACATATGTTTATTAAACGGTGGTGTATCATCTTTAGAAAAATGTAACGATGAAACTAATGGCTTCATTTCTTATCGAACGAAAGAAAAACTTATCGAGCAACTTATTACGTATCTGCGGAGTTGAACGGGGAAAGGGTAAATTCATTTACGAGTATCGTTAGTTTTCTATTTTGATAATATTGTAGGCAAAGACACCGTTAGTAATTATAATTGTAATTTAAATAGAAATTGATCATGCGAATATATTATGTATTGAATTGTTCGGAAAGTCGTTTTGTTTCTTTTTTTTTGGTGAAAATGAAACAGGATTTTTTAAGGGTGCATGATCATTTCGTTAAATTGTATATTCTCCATTTTGGAAAACGAAATCACTTTTCGAACAATTTAATATGTAGTACGTTTAAGTGCACGATTATATAGAGTGTCTTTATGGTCACTATTATCCACAGTGGAAAAATATTTTGGATAAAAATTGAATTTCAAAGGGGTTGGATATTATTAATTTCTCAGGCAGGTGAAACGACCTGAATAGGTTAATTTCCTTCTTTCATTTTCTCAAACCGAATTGTACGTTTCTTCGAAAGAATTTGCAGCTTGAGATATTTTAATCGGAGTAATTGCTACCATCGTTTATCAGCCACTTTATTTAGAGAAAAGATTCGGTGTTATCATTTAATTCACGATATTTTCAAAATTCTAAACGTCAGTAATATTCTAATAGTAAAATATCTCCTCTTTGTGAATAATAATAGCGATGAATAAATCAAGCATTAAATCATCCCATAAGTAATATCGTTTTTCGACGATGACTTTCGGTGAAAAAATTAATACTTACATTTATTTTCAATCATCGATATATTGACAGTTTCGATTACCTTTTCTCATCTATCGGTCAATTTTCTTATTCCATTTTCGAAAAACTTCTGGAATATCGGTCAAGACATTCTACGTGGGAAAGACGTCGCAATTTACAATTGCAAATTAAAGTTTGCGTTTCATTTTATAAAAAAAAAAAAATTTGTATACCTACAGCAGAGGTTATCGTGATAAAAAAAGAAAAATGAAAGGACAAAGCGACAGTGTTTCGGTCGCGGCTTGTCGTCGAAAATAAATAAACATTTCCATCTCTCACCGCAGCGCGGGCGGGTAAATTTCGAATTTTGCCCGCATCGCTGTTTTGGGGTGGCACCCTCTGGTCGTCTCTTTCTAAAATCAGGGTGCATTCAGAGAACCGCGAGCCAGCAAGCGAGCAAGTGTTCCGCCGTGACCAATGGGCTCTTGCACGCATGTGCGCGCTTCCCAATGCGATATTAATATCGCGATTATCATCTACGTATTATCGCCGTGCAGCCCCTACACCGCCGATGCTCAAAATAAGCCTGCTAGAACACCACCCCTCCCCCGACCACCCCCTCTTCGGCTTGTACGCGTACTGCTCGTTACTTTTCTTTTGGAAAACAATTCCATGGTCCGCGGCTGCGCCGAGAAACGCGTACCTTCGTCTTTCAATCGAATTGGAAACAATAATAATTTCACGCGACAGTAAACGTAACATTCTCGAAAGCTTTCGTTAGAAAATATTTTGTAATTGGGAACAACCACTGGCGGAAACTTGCAAATATAATTTCAATAACGTGTTCTTATGTCGTTGTTTCAGTTTTCATTTAGCTCTGTTTATTTTTCAATGGGTGAAATTAATCGTCGAATTGATCCTTTGAAAATTCCTAACTATCCCGATGATTGTTCACAATTAACCATGTTTTAGAATTAGAACTCGAGGTAGCTTTCTGGGCAGATCGATGTTTGTGGAAACAAAATAAGGTAGTCGGGGATGCTAAGAACAATAATATTATTGTTAGTTACTTCCACGTTTTGTTAAAAATAAATGAATATAATTCGTACAATAGTCGAAGTATTCAAATTTTTTTTTTAAGGTACTTTCTGAACTGTAATATTCTCGTAGTAAATTTAAGTTGGAAGCTCGAGAAAATGTAAGTTTTGGAAAAATTTGAGTTTTTATAGTGCGTTGTACACAACTTTGACTAATATTCGAACATTTTTTAATTGTATTACAATAGGAATACCGCGTTTCGCAATGTCCAATAATGATACTGGCTAGGCATATTTATTATAGTATAGTGAAAATAACATAAAGAACCTCGACAGTAGAAGTAAAAGCTCTATAGAAAGTTAATCGGTCGAGCGACACAACGACACACACCGAAAGTGTAAAAACATGTGTACAAGGTCGACAAAGTCACGTATGCGTGACAACGGCTGTCAAAGTGTAGGAGTCAGAAGAAGAGTAATTCTTTCGTAGAATTCTACGAGTAATACGAAATCTAATGGAAAGAGTATTCGAAACCAAGTTCGCTTTGAGGCTTGTATTGGTTTGTTCGGAAAGTGATTTCGTTTTCCAAAATGGAGAATATGTAATTTAATAAAACGTTTATACATTCTAAGAAAATCGTGTTTCATATTCACCAAAAAACACGAAATGACTTTCTGAACAATCTAATATATTATTCGAGCATTACGAGACGAGTCTTCATGCATAAGTTTGAGTGCTTAAATAGGGGCACAGAATCTTCTATTTTGGACGACGAAGTCACGTATGCGTGACAACGGCCGTCAAAGTGTAGGAGTCAGAGGAAGAGTAACTCTTTCGTAGAATTCTACGAGTAAAATCTAATGGAAAGAGTATTCGAAACCAAGTTCACTTCGAGGCTTGTACATTATTCGATCAATACGAGACCAGTCTTCGTGCATAAATTTGAGTGCTTAAATAGGGGCACAGAGTCTTTTATTTTGGACGGCAAAGTCACGTGTGCGTGACAACGGCCGTCAAAGTGTAGAAGTAAGAAGAAGAGTAATTCTTTCGTAGAATTCTACGAGTAAAATCTAATGGAAAGAGTATTCGAAATCAAGTTGGCATCGAAGCTTGTATATTATTCGATTACGAGATTAGTGTCTGTGCATAAATTTGAGTGCTCAAATAGAAACCTAGAGTCTTCTATTGGACGACGAAGTCACGAATGAGTGACAACGGCCGTCAAAGTGTAGGAGTCAGAAGAAGAGTAATTCTTTCGTAGAATTCTACGAGTAAAATCTAATGGAAAGAGTATTCGAAACCAAGTTCGCATCGAGGCTTGTATATTATTCGATCATTACGAGACCAGTGTCCGTGCATAAATTTGAGTGCTCAAACAGAGGCGCAGAGTCTTCTATTTTGAACGACGAAAACGCGGACCCCTTCCTCGCGCAGAGACGTAACAAATCTTATTGTTTGTCCCCCCTTTTACGAGATTCTGTGCAACGCGACCACGCTGGATGACTACGGGGCGAAGCCTGAGTTATGGTCGCCGATGCGGGGAGGTGACCATAAAGGTGATTCGTCTCGGTTCTGCAAGTGTCAAAAGTCTGTCCCTAATAGCTTTTCCAACGAGACACTGGCTCATGTATTATTAATATTCGCCGAGAGTCGTCGCAAACACTGGTTATATGCTAGTGGTCAGAACCGATATTTAATAAATTGTTTGCAACGTTGCAAAAGAAATTCAACGGTTAAATTAAACTCGAGCAACCCCTACCGAAAATTCAACGCTTAATTATAATTTCAACACCATCGACGTTTCGGCTGGTTTTTAGCTCTCGTTACCTTATTTTTTATCGCGTTAAAATTAATTACTAATTTTCCGGTCCTTAAAAAATTTCCAACAATCTCGATGGATTCATAACTAACCATAATTTGTTTAGTACGCATACATTTTCCTACGCAAAACCTCTCACAGTGCACGACCCCATATTATTACATAAAACTAACGTTGCATCGCGCTAAAATTAATTACCGATATTTCCAAAATTTCCAACGATCCCGACGATCGTTGAAAGCTAACCATAATTTTGGTACGCTTTTCACGGGGTACGAGACACCCCATATTATTATACAAAGCTAACGTCGAAAGAAACGAATTTTTCGAGAGTTTTGATCATCAGGGAAATTCAAAGAGCGGTGTAAAAAAGGTATTAATTTTTGTAACGCACACCTAAGGGTTGAACTATTCACACACGTTGAATTGTAAATAAAAACGGAGGCGCGAGAGGTGTGATTTTCTTAATTTTCGTTATTCCTCGACCTTGACCGACGCGATAAATTCCAAGGGAGGAAGGATTTAATCAACATCGAACATACGTATCCAGAGGCATGTCTCCGTTAGTTGCAGTCAAAATTCAGTTGCCTCGGTCACGTGCCGCCGACATATTGTCCGTGTCTCCCGAGTGCTCTGTAACACGACACGTGCCGCCCGAATACCCCGCAACGCGATCGCAGAGGAACCATACGCCGCCCCTGTCTTCGGCTCGTATTTAACCATTAGCTACTGTTTACTTGATTTTAAGAGTCAATTCATTCTACGAGTTACCACCGCCAAACACGTGGAATACGAGTACGTAAATTCTCCATTTTATCGTTCAGAGTCGTGGAATTTCTGTTCATCGATGTCTCGCTTACCCAAACATGTCCAATTTTTCAAACATCACGATTAAACGTGTCGAGAATTACCATAGGGTTCGATCGATTCGTATCTCGATTATCGATCTCCTGGATCACTGGATCCTTGTTCGTTTCGAGGAGAGCGAGAAAAGAGAGATAGAGTAAACTTTGGCTGTAAATCGGTAGAACGATCTTGTACCTTAAATATCTAGATTGCTCGGAAAAGGAGAAAATTTTGCGCAATTGTAATTGTGGGAGAACGATTATTATTTTTTATTTTTAATGCATTAAGAAAAAATATACGAAAGATCCACAGTGTTCTTGTTTAAACTTTCGTAATCGCGATATTCGAGTAAATTCTAGTACCGGTGAATTATTTTTAATCAATTGTAATTGATCGTTTTCAATTACTAAGTTCTCCAAATACTGGTGCATAATGGGTCAAGAGTAATCGTGTAAAATATTCGAGTAAATTTTAGTACCGGTGAATTATTTTTAATCGATCGTTATCAATTACTAAGTTCTCCAAATACCGGTGCATAATGAGTAAAGAGTAATCGTGTAAGATATTCGAGTAAATTTTAGTACCGGTGAATTATTTCTAATCAATTTTAATTGATGGTTATCAATTACTAAGTTCTCCAAATACTGGTGCATAATGGGTGAAGAGTAATCGAATCACGGTAAAGAGGAAACGTTTCGCCCAAGTGTCCCCGGTAATTGTTGGAAAAAGAGAATCACGCGGCGATGCAGGTGACACGGGTCACATGACGAAATAACGCGAAACAGGCCCCCCTTCTACGCACGATCAGAGACGGGGGGTTGCTTGGACCCCCCTTCTCGAGTCTCCCTAGAACACGATTCACTTGGCACACAAGTTTTGTGCATATAATGCGCGGTATCGGGACGCCGGGCCCCCGTTTAATTTAATCCAATACAATATGGCTCCCCTCACCTTGTCCACCGTCGGAAGGGGTGCGTTAAAGAGGGTGGGTGGCTTTTTAAAACTGTGCCGATCTCAATTCACCGTGAAACCTCATCCTATTATGATCGATCTAATCCTGATTGGGCAGGACAGGTTTTTTACTTTCGCGGTGTACCGACGAGTCTTATTTAATTTCCGAGGGAGGACAGATTCGAGTGTGGTTTTTTTTTTTTTTTTAATTCTACCTTTGCATTCTCTTTGCTTATCACCTACCACATTTGGATCGTTGTTTCGTTCTCGATGTATTCTCGAGTTTTATTAATAGACAGCTTCCTTGAATAAAGAAATTGGAGAACAGGACGTGGAACAGGATCGTACGCGTGTAAAATAATAATTCGTGGCTCTCGTTTCTGATTATTTAAAGATGCCGCGATCATGGTCGTGAATTACGATGAATAATGAAATCGTGTACTGTTCGAATAGGGCGCTCCAAGAAATTCGTGTAATGTCTTCGTAAAAGCGTATTCTTTCGCAAAGTGTTGATTTTTTTATTCCAAACAGGAGACTCGAAATGTAAAAGGTCAGGGAATTACCGATAACTAGTATATGATTGGAGTAAATTATTCGGAAAAATTCGCCTAAAATCTTCGTAAGTGCGTTCATCGAATAGTTCCAATTTTATACATAACACACTCGAGAGAAAAGATGTACTCGTGACGCAAGACTGTTCCTTTGTCGCCAACCTGTAAAGGATCGATCTGAAAAATTCGACCGTCCACGTTCATTACGGTTTATATGTCCACCTGGCGAGAAGCCATGGCGCACCATTGAATAGATAGAGAAGTTTCGGAAAACGTACGTTAGACGAGCGACCGTTTGTTCCCAATTGGGTGTTCGTGGAAGCCCGATTGTTCGTCGAGCGTTAGTTTCGACAATGATGTTTAACCTGTTGCCATTTCCATTTGCCGAATTTCCGTTCGACGCGCATTCGTGCTCATGGCATTATCCGTGAGCATCAGACTGTAACGTCGCCTTTCGGTAATAGCAGACACCTTCGGTCGAATTCGCCGGTACCCTTCCATGAGACAGGTACACACAGGTCTAAAGTAATTCAATAAATGCGAAGCCAAGTCGCAGGGGACAGGTGTCGTAGGCGCCAGACGTCGTCAGCTTCCAGACTTGACGTCGCTGGGCCCCCTTTTTTGTTCCAGCAGCTACGTTACTTTCCGAAAACTTTTACTTTTTATTTTTTTCTCGTCCGCCTATCACCGTTTGCGATCGCCCGTAGCTTTGGTTAATCGTCTTACGACCAGGTTGTCCGCGCCACGATTTTACGACCATCGAATAAACAATTCGCGTTACGATCGTCCCCAGAAAAAATTGTTGAAACTTTGTTTTGAAAAGTGGAGAAAGACAGTACGGTGACGTAGCTTGCACCCCACTCTTCAAAAACGAGTTTCAACTACTTTCTTTGACAATGTTGGTCCCCTGAAAGAACTTAGGTCCCATTGCAAAAATGAAATTTGACTTTAAAAAATGTAAGAAGATAGAGTGGTGACGTAGCTTACTCTCACTTTTCGAAATCGAGTTTCAACGACTTTCTTTGATAACGTTGGTCCCCTGAAATAGCTTAGGTCCCATTGAAATATTGAAATTTGGCTTTAAAAAATGAGGAAAGATAGAATGGTCACGTAGCTTCTTTCCCACTCTTCAAAACCGAGTTTCAACGACTTCCTTTGACAACGTTGGTCCCCTGAAATAGCTTAGGTCCCATTGAAAAATTGAAATTTGGCTTTAAAAAATGAGGAAAGATAGAATGGTCACGTAGCTTCTTTCCCACTCTTCAAAACCGTGTTTCAACGACTTCCTTTGACAACGTTGGTCCCCTGAAACAATTTAGGTCCCATTGCAAAATTGAAATTCGGTTTTAAAGAGCGGGGGAAAATAGTGTGGTGATATAGCTTTCTCCACTCTTTAAAATTGGGTTCCAGCGACTTTCTTTGACAACGTTGGTCCCCTGAAATAGCTTAGGTCCCATTGCAAAATTGAAATTTGGCTTTAAAAAATGAGGGAAGATAGAATGGTCACGTAGTTTCTTCCTCACTCTTCAAAATCGAGTTTCAACTACTTTCTTTGACAACGTTGGTCCCCAGAAATAGCTTAGGTCCCATTGCAAAATTGGAATTTGGCTTTAAAAAATGGGGGAAGATAGAGTGTTGACATAGCTTACTCCCACTCTTCAAAATCGAGTTTCAACAACTTTTTCTGACAACGTTGGTCCCCTGAAACAATTTAGGTCCCATTGCAAAACTGAAACTCGGTTTTAAAGAGCGGGGGAAAATAGTGTGGTGATATAGCTTTCTCCACTCTTTAAAATCGGGTTCCAGCGACTTTTTGTAACAACGCTGGTCCCCTGAAACGATTCAGGTCCCATTGAAGAACTTTTTCACCGACATCCCCATACACGGGACTCGCCCTCCGCGTTTTCGTTTCGGCGCCCCGTAATCCGGAATAACAGAGAACCGAAAGGGCGGTGAAATTACGTTCGACGATTTTAGCGACGTACGATCTTGTATTCTCGGACTTATCGATTGTCTCTTCAGCTGCGTTTCCGTGTACGAGCGGAAGATAATCCAAGTGAGATAAGTCACCCGCCATTAGCCACAAATATCTGAATCGCGTTCGACCCAGTTACTTGGCTAGGTTGCCCCGAAACGATTGTTAAATTGCTCGTAATGTTTGGGTTGGAATGGAAAAAAAAATGAAGGTATTAAGAAACAACGACCGTATATGAATAGTAAATATTTCATTTATTTAGATTGCTTCGAACGTTCCTCGCGAAATTTATCATCGTTTTCGCGGTTTAAAAAACTTCTTTCGATTTCCGACTGGACGTCATTGCTCGACTCGCGCCTCACCTGAAAAAGACAATTAATAATTAAAATATTCCATAAGGAAGAGACTCTCTGAAGCTAGTGAGAATTGTATAGTATTTTCTAGGACATCTAGCAGTTCTACAGGTTCGGTTTCTTACTACTTACAATAGTAGTATCTTTTCAGTATCTGAACATTGATTTAATTCTTTTAAATTAATTTAGAGTTAGTGCAAAGCTAACTCTTTAGTTGTGTCTTTCCTGCCTTGCACACTATACTGCTCGTCTCTTTCAATAATTATTCTCTATCACTACTATTACAAACAACGTGAAGTATTTAGTTAATTCAAAGACACCACTTTAGCTGTATCTCTCTTTAATTCTTTTAAATTAATTTAGAGTTAGTTCAAAGCTAACACTTTAGTTGTGTCTTTCCTGCCTTGCACAAGAGACGCTCGTCTCTTTCAGTAATTATTCTCTATCACTACTATTACAAACAACGTGAAATATTTAATTAATTTAAAGATACTACTTTAACTGTATATCTCCTTCTTTGCACACTATCGTACACAATTTTCTCCAATAATATCTATTTCTGAACTGTTACAACGTACAGTAAAGATATCGAGCGAACAAATAAGTAGAAAATAATTTTCAAAAATTAAAACAAAATCAGTGCAACGAGCGCGCGCGAAATTCAAAGAGTTCTGGATCCGCTCGGTAAACTCGCGCGAAAATCCGCCCCGTTATCGAGCCTAGGAGGATCGATAATTAATTTCTGATGTATTTTCACGGAACGCGTGGTCACGATAGTGATGGTGGTAGTGGTGGTTCGTGTTTGCCATCGGGGATGACGCGCAAACGTGGCACGGTGACCTGTCACGGGCTGCGACCCGGAGGAGATGGATTTGTTTCGCAGCTGTGTACACTGCTTAATGTAGAAGCCACCGGGGACGGGGATTGCTCCGGTGCTGGTAAGGTGTCCCTAAATCCGAAAGCTAACTATGATACGCTCGTTTCTCCGTCGTAGATCAACGAGCGTTAAAACCACGGCAAACGAGCAACGGAGCCGAAAAAAGAATTCTCGACGACGAGGCGACGATTAGGCGTAAACAAGTAAATATTGGCTTGCTCGGAAAGTCATTTTCCAAAATGGAGAGTATATCGCTTAATAAAATGTTTATTAAACATATATTACACTCCAAAAAAAATCTTGGATATCTCTTAAAAGAGATTTTCATCGTGTTTCATTTTCACCGAAAAAAAAACGTGTTTCATTTTTAAGAAAATAAAAAACGAAATGATTTCACGAACAACCCAATACAATGTTTCTCGTACATCGAAGCAAATATTAAGACGAACGACGATAAAATGCATGGGTTAAAAAGACGACACGAAATTCGAAAAGAATCTGAAAGATTAAAATTGATATCAGAATAGTGAAAATCGAATGTTTGTAAGAAATAGGAATTTGGGAACGATCACTCCGAGAATATATCTTGATTTGGAGTTCTTCGTTTTTGTAGTTTGTTCTAATTTCAATTGTTAATTTCGAGGGACTTTTTTCGAATAGAATACTTCGTGACACTTTTACTCGTGCAATTGTGCAACTCGGTGTCGTACACTTGTGATAAACGTTCGAATTATAGGTTGTACTATCGTAAATTTATTCTATATTTAGCCGTATATTCTTTTCTAGATTCGAGAACGATCGATAATTGCAACCGGTGGTCAAATTGTTACCAATACTTTGAAACTATTATTTGAAACTTTGGTGAAGAATGGAATTGAAAATGTAATTCGTAGCAATATTTTACGATTACTTCAAAGCTTTTACAATTAGAAAAAGTATTTGATCGTGCCACCTTTTTTTATCTATAATTGCCCGAACACTTTTCTGTATACTTTTGATATTTATATTCTTTTCTAGATTCAAGAACGATCGTTAATTACAACCGGTGGTCAAATTGTTACCAATACTTTGAAACTATTACTTGAAGCTTCGGTCAAGAATGGAATTTAAAATGCAATTTGTAGCAATATTTTACGACTACTTCAAAGCTTTTACAATTAAAAAAAGTATTCGATCTTGCCACCTTTCTCATCTATAATTGCCCAAACACTTCTCTGTATACTTTTGACATTTTTTAAATATATTTATTCTATAAGATGTAGTTCCATTGTGGACCAAACTTCGAATAACTAACAGTTGCGTAACAATTGCATACACGTAACAATTATGCACACACCCAAGTGTGCATAAAAATCAGCCACTGTAGGTGATCGAAAACGTTGAATAAAAAAATTTTGATAACGATAACAAGTAAATGTTCTCGTACTGTACGCACAAGGGCGGATGAACGAGTGGTCTCGTTAAACAACGTCCATGTTGTCGATAACGGGTGGTCGGTAATTCACGAAATTCGGATCGTGGTTGCCATTCTCCACGTTCTCCAGGTTCTCCGTGAAGGATTTCCGCCTCCTGGAGGCATCGTATTCTTCGCCTAGTTGCCTGTACGTCTCGGCGCGGTTCTCCAGAATCTCCCTGATGATCTCTGAAACGTTAAAAAACGAGGTCAGAACATCCTCGTTCGATATTGATTCGTAGACGGGTCGCGGATACGTCCGGTGTGTTACGTTTCGAAAAAAAGGGGTGGGCCTTACTATTGTTTACGTTAATGCGGTTCTCGAAACGACAGCACGGATCTCTGTCTCGTCGCGACATAGTGGCACCAAACCACGGTCATGAATGATCGTACCTGAAGCTTATGGCTTTCCGTTACGACTTAAACCCTCCTTTGCCTCCGAGGGGATAATAACGAAAGGCGCAGGGGTCCTTTTCCTATTCTAATGTTACAATACTTCCGTAGACAAAACTATAATTAGCGTCACAGTGGGCGATACAAAGAGAACTGTCATCGGTGTTACCGATACCTCTGTAAATTCAAAGTCAGTCCATTGAATCCGTGGATCCATCAGATTTACAATATACGATATACAGATGTTTTACTTTTTTATTAAATTGTCCACTATTCGAACGCGACGTCGATCGGTGAAGTTGGAGTGTGGATAGTGGAATTAACAATTAAGTGGTATCGAGACAACTCACGATGTTTGGGAATTTGTAGAATAGGACCTCGAAGATTAGAAAGATTCAATTAAGCAAATTCTTGTAAGCAGGATGTATCGAGACATCTCACGATGTTTGAAAATTGTTAAACGAGGGCCTCGAAGACTAGAGATATCCAAGTGAATAAATTCGCGCAATTAGGATGTATCGAGACAACTCACGATGTTTGAGAATTTGTAGGAAAGGGCCCCAAAGATTAAAAGCATTCAATTAAATAAATTCTTGTAAGCAGGATGTATCGAGACAACTTAAGATGTTTGAAAATCTATATAAAGGGTCTCGAAGATTAAAAACATTCAATGAAATAAATTGACGGGCATGGCGTTGTTAAATTCAATTTCACTTCGAATTAGTAACGAGAAAGGACTGACCAAAGGCTACCAAACCATTGAGTGATTCGAGAAAAGATCCCGAAAGGTCACGCTGCATCGATCGTGTACTTACCCATGAGTAATTCTCGGCTCTCGATCATGTTGCCCATTTCTTTCTTCACCTCCTTCATCAGCCACGGGACGAAGCCTTCCTCGACATCTGCGTGAACAAATATTATTGGTTTTCAAGCCAAGTCGTGTTCGCGTCGAATCGCACGGAGAAATCAATCGAAACAGAACAGCGAGCGTGATTCGTGACTCGAGTTGGATAGACGACGTAAATAAAGAGAAATTAATAAACCTTTCTGATTAACTAATTTCACAAAAAGTAGCAGTGTTCTCGCGAGTTCACCAACCGGCCTTGATCTCGTCCAGCAGGAATCCAGACATCTTCAGGCCTTCCAACACCGCCGGAAGTAGCTCCGCGATGTATCCGGTCAATAGGGTGGCCGCAGCGACTCGTTCTTCAGATTCTCTTCGAGCTCTCATTGCCTTCTCGTATTGCTTCAACCGTTGATCCTGTCGAATGTTTCGTATTATAAATAAATCACACTCGAAAGCTCAAATTTGAATACATTGTTTCGCATTGTTACACAGAGCGTGGAAAAAGTTACGAAAAAATAAGTACAACTTCGTTTTTTCGTCCTCTTATTAATCTTGAAATGCACACGATTGTAGAATTGCAACGTATTTATTTTTCACTGTCGTGAAAACGTTTCGTGAAAGGAAAAAGTTACAAAGAAACAACTTTTGTCAATTCCTTATTACATTCAATTTCAACATATTTCTCTCGATTCTAAATTATTTTCCAGTCAATGTCCACTCATTACAACGAATAAAATAATTTTTTCAATCCTGTTCCCAATTTCCAAAGAACTATGCAATCAAGGGTTCAAAGCGCTCGTATTTTTTCTACAAACGTTCGGTGTGTAAATTCATGTTCAATTATTTGTGATTTTTTACGTCTATTACGGTTGTACATTTTTTTGTGTTTTTTTTTCCGTTATAAAACGAAGGACGATAAAGAGTGTGATACGATCGGAACACGCGAAGGGTTGTTTCCAATGTTTGGAAAAAAAAACATATTAGCTACGACTTGGATCAATTTCTCCACAAATGACAAAATAATATACTGTTTACGTAAAAAATGTGTCAGATTGACACGAGTGAAGAATAAGTGTTAACAAATCCGAATATTTTCGGAAAAATTGTTCCGTCACCATTTTTCTCGACAAATATACTTTACGTTGGGTATTTGGGGATGAAAAAAAATGTTCAAAGGGTTCAATTTATCCGAAAAATGCCTCGTACCTTTTCTTCTCTTATTCTCCTTTCCTGTTCCTCCAGTCTTCGCGCTTCAGCCCTCTCCGCGGCTCTCAGCTCCAAGAACTTCCTCTGTTGCTCCCTCAAAGCTGCAATTTCCTCCTCCTCGAGGACCTCTATCAACGCTTGTTCCACCGTCTTTCCTACCAACTTCTCCAGTATCGGTTGCACCTCGAAGTCGAAGTCGAACAGCTGAGCAGACAATATTTTTTTTAACTTAGACGTATTTCTCGGGTCTTTCCCGACCCCTCGTCTCCTCGCAATATAATGCTTCTCTACAATTAAAATTACTTTTCTTCTTCTTTGTATAAAATTCATTCTACCTGCAACCAGAGACACTTTCGTTGCAGAAAAATGTAAAAGAAACAGACAAAAATCTTCGATCGCTCCCCAACTTACTTTAGTTTTCTTAGGAATATTTAAATATATTAAAGTTACGTGCAAAAGAGACATTACGATCGTCTAAAGTAATTTGATTGAAAAAGTCTATATAAGAGAATCTGGACGAGTGTCCCAGAGGCTTTGAGTGTGTAAACATTCAAAAAGATTCAAAAAGGGAGAACCTAGATTGCTAAATGCAATGATTAAAAAGTTGAATATTTTTCCATTTGGTATAATGCATAGAATTGAAATTGCAATAGATGCGACTGGACGATTCTTTAATTGAAATTCTTAACTCAACAATTCTTGTCTCAACAATTCTTGACTCAACAATTTTTATCTCAACAATTCTTAACTCAACAATTCTTATCTCAACAATTCTGAACTCAACAATTTTTAACTCAACAATTCTTGACTCAACAATTCTTGACTCAACAATTCTTCACTAAACAATTCTTGACTCAACTATTCTTGACTCAACAATTCTTCACTCAACTATTCTTGACTCAACAATTCTTGACTCAACAATTCTCGACTCAACAATTCTTGACTTAACAATTCTCGACTCAACAATTCTTGACTTAACAATTCTTGACTCAACAATTCTTGACTCAACAATTCTTATCTCAACAATTCTTCACTCAACAATTCTTGACTCAACTATTCTTCACTCAACAGTTCTTGACTCAGCAATTCTTGACTCAACTATTTTTATCTCAACAATTCTTCACTACAATTCTGAACTCGTGTTATCGAGTTAGAGAACCGAGTTCCGGGACACACCCCAGAGATTATGCGTGCACAGTTCAATGGAAGAACGCTCACGTCATTCGGTTCGATCTGCGTGCTGGCATCCTCGCCGATCTTCTCCGGGCAATGTCTCGGGGTCGGTGGCCTGTCCAGGAAGTACTCGGTTTGCGTCCCGACGTCGAACTCCTCTGGTTTCTCGAACAGCTGTCGAATTACGGGAAATTTTCTTTCTTATTTCAAGCAATTTTAATCTCTCTCTCGAGATTATATTGCATTACATCATATACACCAAACGTAAATCAATTACGCGGAATTAATAGTTAGGGTGGTCTCGTGTCTCCATAGGATGCACTTCGATTTGTATGGTGAATAAAATAAGAGAAAATTTAACAGCGAAGCATCGTTACTCGTGCACAAGCGTATGTAAGTGTCAGCCAGGTACGATTCACGATGTTTAACAGTTATTGAAACTGTTCGTATAGTTATACTTTTCTCTCGAAAATGTGCATCACCTAGCAAGTGCTATACAAGTCCTAGCGCCATCCGTGATCCCTGGTCCGGTATTACTAACAAATTGGTACGTATACAAAATTTGATCGAATAATTTTATACGAATAATGTTTTATTCATTATTTTAATAAAATTCCCCTCAAGTGTATCTTCGTCGTTAGAAAAGTGTACCTTTACCATTTTGTGACAAATTTGTGTTTTATTTTTCACCGACTCATCTGTGCTTCCAAAAGAAATTTACCAAGAGACAACACAATATGATTTATACTTTGTAAATCTAAAATTGTCAATAAATTTAGAAAATACCAAAGCATCTTACGGTCTACATCTAGCATCTACATTTTAGCAAAGTAAAAATAATAGTTTCAAAAATTATCTTCGTTACCCCAGTAAATTTATTCACGATCCAAAATTGTGATACTCACGATAAAAGTGTCCATTTACCAATTAAATCGTCAATTATCCCGATAGTGTATTGGTAAAAATATACGTCACGTTAATCCTTTGTACTTCTCAATTTTTTTTACCAAAACTCCACGATCAATTTACAAAATAAATAGAAAAAAGGGGCTGATCGATAAAATATCGTATCGAAACAGTGCACACAATGTGACAAATATATTTTTCACTTATATCGAGCAGTAAGACACCTGCACAACGTCGAGTCTGGTTCGATATTGAAGTTGGTGTGAAAAACGTGACGTAGGAACCGGTAAGGGTGTAAAATTGGAAATTTGGGTCGCGGTGAACGTTTTTCGGTTAACAGGGGGGGTACACGAACGCGTCGAACAGGGTTAACGGAGCCAGATTAATGGAAGACAGCGAGTCGTTGGACAAGGGACTCTACCTCCTCGAGAAAGACTTCCGTTTGCACGGGCTCGTGTTTGCGACCAGGAACCGGCGGTGGTGACCCTATTCTGGCGACGTGAGCCTTGGTGGCCTGCGCTTGAGCCCGTTTCCTCGCCAAATGTCTTCTCCTGGCTTCCGCCTGCCTCGCCGCTATCGATTGTTCCCCATCGATCTGCGACAAGTACGCAAATATTTCTCCGCGAGTTGTTTTCGATCTCTCGAACGTTTTCCAAACGGACCGTGACGTTCCACAATTAACACTAGAACTATCAACGATGAACGTAATGTTACTTGCAACAAACCACACAAGTATCTTCGAAGTTAGACGAGGAAAGGGCGAGTTGATTTACCGGGATCATTAATCGTCTGTTTCGATAATAGTCCGTGAATATTGTAGGCAAAGAAATCGTTGATAATCGAGCAACTTTAAAAAGAAGTTTCAAACGAATCGATCCCATTGTTAGTTCTAGTGTTAAGTTTCGTTAATTACTTACGAGGGTAGGAGCGGTGGCGAACGTGCTTCCACGTACAACGCGCCGGTCAAACATGATATTCCCGAAAGGAACCGGTTGATCGCTGTAAAAAAAATAAAAAAAGGTAAAAGAATGACTCTACTTGGCGCGGTTGGTACACGCGCGGTATGTAAAAGATTTTTAATAAAATGTGCACGGCTTGAGTCGCTCGAATCGATCGCCTTGAATTCTGGCCGGTGAGTCGATAGTTTTTTTTTTTTGTTTTATCTTCGTGCAACGTACATTTATGTAACACGAAATGAGCGATTAGTTCTATTTTTGTCGGGTTTTAGATTTAGGTCAATTCTGTAAGCGAATAATTGCGCAAAAAGTGGCACAATTAAATTTTGAATTGTTTTTCTACGCGAAAATGTCACGAAATACAAACGTTGTTTTAAGTTTTTTAGATTGAAAGATTTGAATTTCGAAAGAGTATCCAGCACCGAGTGATTACGTGTCGAGGTACACGGGACTAGATTTTGGTGATTAATATTCTTCGAGTAATGTTTAATGTCGGTGACAGCGAGTGAGAACGATACACGTTGCAGTCTTTCTGCAGTTGTAGCTTTACGTGTCGTGGTGACACGTTTTGGCAAGTCTTCGATCGTCGATACTGTTTCGTTGATTCTTCCACAGTAGTTGTTTACATTAGAAATTCTTTTAAGAGCATCTCCTTGATTGTTAACTTTTGATTCGAGGTGACATTTTTTACTCGATGCTCGACAAAATTCAAATCCATTCAAATATGGTCTTCGTGGCATATTTGTTAAAGTTTAAGACAGCTAAGAACTGACAACCGTATCAGTGTTGTTCGAAACTTGTTTTCATACAACGAATTGTTTATCGAGGAATTCGGGGCGTTCAAATTGGGCGACTCAACCCGGATACTTGTATCTTTCAACAGAAAACTGTCTCTCTTGGGCAAACGTCGACAAATTGTGCGATCGAGAAAGAATAATAAATAGATTCCCTGTTAATGTACAGGGTGGATTAATATACAAACTAACTGGACTCTTTTTCATAACCAGTAAACGAATCAAAATTTTTTTTATCGCGAACGATACAATTTCAGAGGACTGTCAAGATGAAGAGACTTGATATTCTTTACGCCTTTCTTTTGTAATTTTAAAAATTGCTAAATGCGAAGATTAAAAAGTTGAATATTTTTCCATTTGGTATAATGCATAGAATTGAAATTGCAATAGATGCGACTGCACGATTCTTTAATTGAAATTCTGAACTCGACAATTCTTGACTCAACAATTCTTCACTCAACAATTCTTCACTCAACAATTCTTGACTCAACAATTCTTGATTCAACAATTCTTGACTCAACAATTTTTCAATGTCGTCTTCAATGTTTTTATGTCCACCCCTACAATCGTATAAAAGATCAAATGACGTCACCTCGAAGGTCATTCGAAATGTTATTATTCACGATAAAAGAAATTTTAATTCGTCGTTTGGTTATAAAAAAAATTAAACCTCGGTCCACCTTGTATCTACACGTGGAATTTCGTACACGTACACAAAGGTGGGCAGAATTTCATTCCAACAATATCAAAGAAAAGTTTCGTGTAACGATTGTCTTTACTCGCAACGATCGACAGTTACACAATTAAACTTTCGTTCGTTCAACGCGAAATGCAATAATCTGAACGTTTAAATTTTGATCGAAGGTCGTTTAATTTTTCGTTTGTTCAAAATTTGAATCTTGACGAGAATTTTGCCCATCTATGGTGCGCGGTAAGGTCGATAACCATCCTTCTAGGGTGCAACGAAATCATTCGCCATCTTTGATTTTTCTGCGACGATTTTTTTAATCTTGCAAGGAGCGATCTTGCGATTTTTATTCTCTCGCGTTAAATCAGTCCCCTTGATTAACCCTCTTCACGAGTTTGTTGCTTCGATCAGCGTGCACCAGGAGCAACGACGGCCGGAAGCGGAACACGAGCGCAAGCGTAGGAAGAACTTCCTTTTCTGTGAGAGGATCGAGAGGAAGCGGTGGCGACGTTTGGAGAACAATTGTTGCGATAAAAGAAACGTACAAACATGCGCCACACAGGACAAAATGCGATCGTTGGGTCGTGATCGTTACCCGCGAATATTCAGTGACCTTGATCGGCTCTAGCTTTTTCGGTAAAGCTGGTGATAGCCACGGCAAGCTAGAAAAACAATTGCCAAATAAGACCCACGGGCGTACAGTAAACAATTTTAATCATTTGGTTGGACGAATCTATTGATAGAAAGGCTCGAATGGATTTTATCGAAGATTCGAGCTCGTCCATGCAATAAACGAAGAAATTATAATTTTATTAATGCAAGTGAAGCTCTTGTATCGTTTTGACCCTCGAGTTTTTGGGCCATTATCGGGAAATGGAAGACATTAGAAGAAAAATTTGGTGTCAATAGGACGATTAAAAGTTTCATAAAATTTATCGATATAATACACGAAGGGATTATTCTCGTGGATCTTCGTATTTTGTTGCCTTTTTCCAATTTCTGTTCAAATTGTTATATTCGTTCTACTAGCTATAGGAGGGACATCGATCTATCATCGAGAAAAACTTAACTGAGTGAACTCACGATAGAAGAGAAACGCGTGACAATTGTAAAGAAAAAAGTGTAATTCTCATGTATCTTCGCAGTTGGTTGTTTTTTTCCAATTTCTGTTCAAGTAGATCGCTATATTTGTTTACCAACTATGCGACTGACATCGATCTATCATCGAGAAAAATTTAACCGAGTGGACTCACGATAGAAAGAAACGCGCGACAATTACAGAGAAAAAAAGGAATGTAATTTTCTTGTGTTTTCGCAGCTGGTTGTCTTTTTCCAATTTTTGTTCAAATCGTTCTATTTGTTCCATCAGCTACATGGAAGACGTCGATCTATCATCGAGAAAAAATTAACCTAGTGGACTCACGATAGAAAGAAACCCGCGACATTGCAGAGAGAAAAAAAAGTAATTTTCCTGTGTTTTCACAGTTGGTTGTTTTTTTCCAATTTCTGTTCAAGTAGATCGCTATATTTGTCTACCAACTATGCGAGTGACATCGATCTATCATCGAGAAAAATTTAACCGAGTGGACTCACGATAGAAAGAAACGTGCGACAATTGTAAAGAAAAAAAATGTAATTTTTCTGTGTTTTCGCAGTTGGTTGTTTTTTCCAATTTCTGTTCACGCGAATTTCTACATTCGTTCCACCAGCTGTACAAAAGACATCGATCTATCGTCGAGAAAAACTTAACCAAGTGGACTCACGATAGAAAGAAACGTGCAACAACTACAGAGAAAAAAAGGAATGTAATTTTCCGTAATTTTCGCAGTTGGTTGTCTTTTTCCAATTTTTGTTCAAATCGTTCTATTCGTTCCATCGGCTATACGAGAGACATCGATCTATCATCGAGAAAAACTTCTCTCTTGGACGATACCGAGTATCCGTAAAACTTACGTCGCGTCGCTCTTCTTGGCGATCTTCGTTCGCTCGTCCAAGGTTGCGGCAGCCATGGTCGTCGCGTTCATCATTCCAAGGGTGAAGTCGACGGTGGCCTTGAGTGCAGCCCGACACCTGGCGTTGTGGCTATTGTGACGTACTTCTGGTTTCTTGGCCAGCGACACGAGCGACTTGAATCTCGAACGTAGTGGACAACCGTCGCCATCCTCGTGATCGTTGGGCCCGGGACCTATCCCAAGAAGGGCAGCGACTTCCGGTGGCGGCATTAAAAACTCCCCTGTCTTCACAGTGGTGATGAACGGTTTCTTCCGAAAGATCTGATTCCTCCTCGTGGACTTCCGTTCCTCCTCGTTCTCCAGCTCCTGGATCCTCTTCAGTTTCGCGTTCAGAACCTCGTTGAAGTCCTCGGTGGACAATGTGATCGCCGGTTTGATCGCCGGTACCTTCTCCAACGAGCGGGAGCTCTCCTGACTCCTGCTTCTCGGTTTCTTCTTCAACGGATTCGTCTGTATGGACTGGAGACTGGCCTGTACCAGATGATCGTTCGATCTGCTGATGCGTTTGCGCTCGAGAAGATTATTGTTTCCGTTCTCGAACCGACCCAGGTTCCTCTCGATCGGTCGGTCGTCACCGTTCACGTGGAGCAGGGGAAGATTAGTGTCCAGACCATCCTTCTGGAGGATCGTGAACGCCGAAGGATCCTTCCTCTCGCGTTCGAAGGGATCACCGTTGGCGGTAGGTGCCAACGCGGATATTCCAGCTGGCATTCTGTTCTCTCTTCACTCTACGCGCGTCATCGTGATAGCGGGGAGGGTCTCTCGCCAGGTGTCCCGCGATTTTCTGGTGGTCCGGCGTGCGAACGTCGTGTCACACGTAGCAGCTCTTCGCACGAGGGAGGAACGAGTCACCTCGAAGTGGAAACGGTCGGTCCGCGATCGGACGAGTGACGCGGACCGGTATCCGTTATCTGAATTATTCAGGGATAAAGTGACGGTTGTTAAATTATTCTCGGCTCGCCTCGCCGAGTCTTGGATTACGACATCGACGCGCCATCGATCGCTAGAGAACTCTCGCGAGCGTCGACTTCGTGGCAACGACGAAAACTCCTCGCGCCGCGAGATGATAAATAAACATGGCGGTGGTACGAGGCGCGCGTTCCGTAACAGACGATCGAACGAACGTTTCTTTTTCTTACGTTTCACGCGGTTCGTTTCGCGTTGCATTCGCGACCACACGGTGGATCGTTCGCGACACGGTGGAAGGACGAGGGTGTCCGCGCGGCGTTCACGGCATCACTAACCGGCTCGCAACCGGCGCGAACGAGTTCAGAGACTGGACAATGTCCTTAGAATCGACCGACATAGACCGCAGACAGGGTGCGCGTGTATTTTTACCGCGCGAGCGGCCACTCAATAACGCTGACCACCGTCAACTTTGCGCATGCCTAAGTGATGCCGAAGGGGCTCGAAATCGGTGGTAACTATGACCACGTATGTCCGTACGCGTACCGTGCACCAGCGCCGGGAACTCGTCCCGAACCAACCGCGCCACCCCTCACCTCTCCTCCCGTCAACCTCCTCAAGGTGAAACACGTTACACGTTTGACCGATCGTTTCTTCTGATGCCGTATCAACCGCCCCACACCCCCACCCTCACTGCCCACCACTCCAAATCGAAATTATTATCTCGGTGTGCCCGACTCTCAAGGCGAGTGTTCCAATTGGGAATGTATTTTTTATTAATTGCTTGCTTCGTAGGGTGAATAAAGTATTGAATCGATCGATACGAATGTTTCGTTATTATTTCGGGGAAGAGTAATCTTTTTCCACTGGGTTCCAATTGGGAATGTATTTTTTTAGCAATTGGTTACTTCGAAGGGTGAATAAAGTATTGAATCGGACGATACGAATGTTTCGTTATTATTTGGGGGAAGAGTAATCTTTTTCTACTGGGTTCCAATTGGGAATGTATTTTTTAGCAATTGGTTGCTTCGAAGGGTGAATAAAGTATTGAATCGTTTGGTACGAGTGTATTGTTCTCATTTCGGGGGAAGAATAATCTTTTTCTTCTGTCCTGTCTGGAAACTGAAAGTATTTCGGTGTGAACGAGTGTCCCAATTGGGAATGTATTTTTTTTCAATTGGTTA
This sequence comes from Ptiloglossa arizonensis, assembly GCF_051014685.1. Lineage (NCBI taxonomy): Eukaryota > Metazoa > Arthropoda > Insecta > Hymenoptera > Colletidae > Ptiloglossa > Ptiloglossa arizonensis. The sequence continues at coordinate 31,139,346 of NC_135048.1, forward strand.
CTTCGAAGGGTGAATAAAGTATTGAATCGTTTGGTACGAATGTATTGTTCTTATTTCGAGGGAAGAATAATCTTTTCTACTGTCCTGTCTTGTATCTGACTGTCTTTATTGCGGAGATCAAACTGAAAGTATTATATTTCGGTAAGGGCGAGAGTTCCAATTGAGAGTGTATTTTTATCAATTAGTTACTTCGAAGGGTGAATAAAGTATTGAATCGTTTGGTATGAATGTATTGTTTTTATTTCGAGGGAAGAATAATTTTTTTCTAATGTTCTGTCTTGTATCTGATTGTCTTTGTCGCGGAGTTCAAACTGAAAGTATTATATTTCGGTAAGGGCGAGAGTTCCAATTGAGAGTGTATTTTTATCAATTAGTTACTTCGAAGGGTGAATAAAGTATTGAATCGTTTGGTATGAATGTATTGTTCTTATTTCGAGGGAAGAATAATCTTTTTCTAATGTTCTGTCTTGTCTCTGACTGTCTTTGTCGCGGAGTTCAAACTGAAAGTATTTCGGTGAGAGCGAGAGTTCCAATTGGGAGTGTATTTTTATCAATTGGTTCCTTTGAAGGATGAATAAAGTATCGAATCGGTCGGTACGAATAAATTGCAATCGAAAATTTCTCGGTGCGAGCAAGTTTTAAGGCGAGTGTCTTAATCGTGAATGTGTTTTTTAACAATTTATGATTTCAAGTGAGAATAAAGTACCGAAATATTCGGTGCAAGTATAATTATTATGATTCATGGTTATAAAAGTTTCTTCTGCGGTCTTCCTTTGCCCGCGGCGGACTCGATACCGAGATTATCTCGGTGCTGGTAATTTTTAAAACGAGTGTCTCAAATGTCGACACATTTTTTAACAATTCGTCACTTTGTATGAGAATAAAATACCGAAGTAGTCGACACAAGTGTATTATCATTATTATTATTATTTACGATAATAGAGCTCTGGATAAAAAATTCAAATTGTTATTATTTATGAAAACTTGTTCGGCAGCCAAGGAGCCGAGATAACTTTATTTCGTCGAAGAAGTAAACGAGTAATAATTTTACTTTGTTCTTGCAACCCTACAATTTCGAGATCGATACTGGTACAAGAATAAATCGGACAGTGTTACAATTTACAGTGTATATAATTTATTTGAGATTCTTCGAGCCCTCTTCGAGAGAAACGATCTACGCAGCTAGAACCCAAACAGGATTCCAAATACAAACATTGTACCAAATTAATTATTTTCGAAGGTGGTTAAAATTCTGTTCAATTCCGTTGAATTTGTTATTCATCGATCCATCGATGAAAATATAATCGGTAATTAATGTAATTTTCACACCTTCGTTTCTCGTAGTTCGCGTATCGATGCAAGTTTCTGGTATTTTCCGCTCAAGAGGAATTAACGACTTCGTTCTAATTGCGTGATTTCGTTTAATCGCGCGTTTCGATCTGGGCTCGCCGCTTCCTGGCCGATTAATAACGCAATTTCGTACGTTCGATCATCGATGGTATCGCGCGTCCGTGTACTTTCACGGAATCCGAGAAATGTTTCGACGTTTCTTACGCGCTCGAAAGTTCTTTTTTCGCGTTGGTGTACCGGGGATGTCCTTGGAGGCCAATCACGGCAGCCCGCGTGCTTCAAAATCGTGAGACTCTAGATCGCGATAAGATAAACGAATCTACGCATTTTATTTCTCCTTTCGTGATAGAAACCATGCGGCAGATCGTTTTTTTCTTTTCTTTTTTTTTTTTAGCAATAAAGGATCGCGATACCCAACAGCTCGGTTCCGTCGTGTGTAAAGTTAAAAATTTATTGCTAATAAAAGACCGAAATAGTATTCTTTCTTTCCTGCGCTCTCGTTACTGCACAAGAGGCGTCGCGTTTATTAAAAAACCACGAGTGTAACGCGACAACGAGCACATCGATCGTGAAAAGAATAAATTTGATAGTATTATACTTTCCAATTTTCGATTCGTATTAGAAAATCTATATCATCCTCAAAATTTATTGCGTCACACCGGGACCGTCTAATCATTTTTCCTTCTTGTCGTTTTATCGATTCGCTGAATTTACATTCCACCGTATTTCTCAGAATCAACCGTTTCAAATCTTACACGTAATTTGCAGGTAAACTTTTACGTTCTCCGCGACTTTTAAAGATAGCGGTGTTTCGAGAAACCGAGGCCTGTGGTCTTTTGCCACGAGAGAACCTAGTAAATCTAGCGAATCGTCCACTTCTGAAAGCAAGTACTTGTACGAATTTTACGAATCGTAAGAATTATTTAATTCTCGCGCAGTTAAAAAATTTTCCCTATCGAGTAACTCGACAATTTTTATCGTTCTCTCGTGGCGAGCAGTCCATATTTTTTTTTTTACAAGGAACCGAGTGAACGCGACTCGGTTCTTAACTCCGTTTCGAGCGAACAGTATAAAAGTTAGGTAGAGGGAAATGTTGCACGGTTTAGAAACGGGTTATCTTACAAGCGCACGGTTTCGCGACCGCGACCGCGACGAGCGATAAAATCAAACGCGCGGTCATTCCCTTCTGGCCAGCCATCAACCGAATAATTCACACGCGTACAGAGTTTATTCCATTATCGATGGATCGCATCTTCCCGGTTGTCCAAAGCTTCACGCTCCTTTCGAACCGCGCGCGATACTTCCTCGAGAATTGATTAGCGTAATAATAGATGACTGTAAGAACGAGTGCATAGCCGGCTGCGATGTCACCTTTTCGCATCCGCTTAATAAAGATTTCTTTAAGCGGTGTGTCGACGAGGTCGCGACTACGAAAATTCTACCGCAGAGCGATTCTTCACGATCGTGAATATCAAAATTTGCGAATAATTCGTAAAAATCGTTAACACGCGAATGAAAAAAAATTCGATAATCGTGTATCAATTGTAAAGAAAAAATTGCACGTGACCCTGAGGATGTATAGCATCGTTGGAGATTTACAATGGTTTCGGTACTGTTAATTCGAACGCTACGAATGTAATTCGAATTTCGTTGCAACACTTGAGTGTTGTTAAACGTAATGTTGAACGTAATGTTAAGCGTAATGTTAAGCGTAATGTTAAACGTATTGTTGAACATAATGTTAAATGTAATGTTAAACGTAATGTTAAGCGTAATGTTAAACGTAATGTTAAACGTAATGTTAAATGTAATGTTGACCGTAATGTTGAACGTAATGTTGAGCGTAATGTTAAGTGTAATGTTGAACGTAATGTTAAACGTAATGTTGAGCGTAATGTTAAGCGTAATGTTGAATGTAATGTTGAACGTAATGTTAAACGTAATGTTAAGCGTAATGTTAAAGTAATCTTAAGCGCAATGTTAAACGTAATGTTAAACGTAATGTTCAGCGTAATGTTAAGCGTAATGTTGAACGTAATGTTAAATGTAATGTTAAACGTAATGTTAAACGTAATGTTAAACATAACGTTAAACATAATAAGCGTAATGTTGAACGTAATGTTAAACGTAATGTTAAACGTAACGTTAAACGTAATGTTAAACATAATGTTAAACGTATTGTTAAACGTAATGTTAAACGTAATGTTAAACGTAATGTTAAACGTAATATTAAACGTAACGTTAAACGTAATGTTAAACGTAATGTTAAACGTAATATTAAACGTAACGTTAAACGTAACTTTAAACGTGAGTACACACACGTGCCGAAATCCCTAGTATAAGTTAAAGATCGATCGAGTGCACTCGAGTGACATTTGAATTCGTTTTCTTAAAAAAAAAAAAAAAAAAGAAAAACCTTGTACAGGGTAACAAGAAGTTGTGTACGTGTTTGTCGCGTTCGGTGTATCGTTACACGCAAACGTACGCGAAATCTCGAGCAGCGATTGATTTTTCGCGCAACGGTGGCCCGAGAGTGTCGGTCTACGATGGTTCTCGATAACGACGGGTACCATTTGACTTAACGGGCGTGCCATTGTTCGCAAAGTTATTACAGTTCCCGCGTCACGATATCGCTCCGCGGACGGAGCCACTCGGGGACGCGATAACGAAACTTTTTCGAAAACTTACGACACGGAGCTCATGCACTTTTATTCCGATTACCGTTTTTTTTTTTGTACTTCGACGCTTGCCCACGATTTACACCGGTCTCGCGATCGATTCCTCTTACCCGGATACGTTCTCCCATATCTTCCACGACGCGAGCGTTCAACGATAACTTACGTGGGTGGGTTCCTATATCTCTTCTGGATGTGCAGAATGGCCCTTGGACTCTTCACGAAGGTGTAGGTCTCCCTTTTCTTCGGTTCCGTCGCGGGTATCCTGTAGGGTTCCACTCCGCGGCTGCACATCCGACATACTTCCGCGGTTCTCGTACCCATTTCTTCCAACCGATGCGACCGGGCTTCGAGTGTCTCTCGTTCGCGGTACGGTTACACGTTTCTTCACGGATCTTGCTCTCTCGAGAGATTGCTCTTCGCGCCCGTCAATGTCGATTAAGGGCATAAAGCAAAAAATTGGGACGGCTTCGTGGAACGACTGACTTTTACCAGCGTCGCTAGGGAGACGCAAACAAGAGGAAAGATTGGAACGATGAAGTATTGATGTAACTTTTCGTTAGTCGCAAGATTTATTGATCTGTTTTTGGTCAAGAATACAGTACTTTGTTATTATCAGCGAATCATCCTGTACGTATCTTTCTCTGAAAGTTACCACGATTGCATAATAGTTTCATTTTCATTGTATTAAACGATACAAACACACACTTGAAATGGATATAGTATCATCGAGGATACGGTTTCTCTACTGTTGATAAGAGAGAAAATTTCTTTATCGAGTTTTGCAGTGTAACTTTATTGTAATTATCTTACCGACCGCAATAATAGATGCCGCTTTATCGGATGCACGAAGTACGAAATATGCGTTTAACAATAAGGGATTTGGTGTCCCATAATAAAAAATTTGGCTTTGAAAAATCTCGGTGGTTTTAGGTAGATCTCCTCGTTTAAGAATAATAATTTTATAGAACTATATTTAACTGTATCAACGAAGTCGGTAAAGTTGGTAAATGTAAAAAATTCGATCCTTTGTGTAATATGAGGTTCTGTGACCCTTATCAGAGTCACGAAATATTGTAACATTAAATTGTATTTATTTTACACAGGGGGAACTTGAAATAGTTTACTGGTACGGAATTGAGAATATTTTCAAAGTTACAGTTATCTACTTTAAGAATTTAATCTAATTTGCCAAGTCTAATTTATTCTCAGACCTCTATGTCGTAATATGTATTTTACATTTTAAGAAAGGAACGAATAAACAATACTTGCAAAAACTACATTATTTCATGCGATTCATAATTTAGCATCAAATAAAGGGAATAGAAGAAACGAAGGGAAAGGAAGAAAACTACATAATGTTACTCGAAATGAATTTATTGAAATGCATCGGAGTAACGCCACTAGGTATTCTTGCGTATCTTACCCGTAACAAAAATCATCTATGTCACAATATTATATTTTATTATACATGATAAACATTCTCAATTCGCAGCCAATTAGCTCGGTACTACTCGCGACAAAGAATTATTGTTCGTCGCGAGTAATACCGATTACCAGGTCTCACCACGTGGAGGTTGCTGCGAGCGGAGACCCGGAGAGAGATAGATGGAATCAAAGTTCCATCGATCTCCCTCGACACGCGATACAAACGAAGTTACTAAACCAAAGAGATAGAAGGAATCGAAGTTCCTTCGATCTCCTCGTTTAATTCTGCCGAGCAATTACATTACGGAAAAATGAGGCAAAATTGGGGAATACGCGACGCGAACCGTGGAGTTGCTCCTACTAGTTCGGTCCCGTTTCCCCTCAGTGGGCCCGATTCTCAAGGATATGCGCGACGCCGTCCACTCCTCTAGAGGAGTGCCCCGTTTCTCCCAACTCCGCAGCCAGGAGCCACGCAGAGCGTGGACCTGACTCACGGAGGATGACGAAGAGAGGGTCTTATGATGGATCAAGGGCTTCCGCAGGGACCGGTGCGAACACCTGCCCCTGTGTTCGCAGCATATACTCTCTCAAAGCAGACGCATCAGAAGAGACGGCGATCGAGCGTTCGGTCCACCTCCACGGCCGGTCACTTGCTTATGCAACAAGCAGAGGTGGCCGGTCTGAGATACGAGCAAGCGAGCAAAAAGAAGCTAAAGATTGGATAATTGCTCGGCAGATCACAGATATTCGTACATGGTGGCCTTAAAACTAACTTAGTCTATACTTAGAATTAACAGTCCCGCGGAGGATGCAATACATCAGTCCTCTTCGTTCTTCGTTCTTCGCTTTCCGATATATCTACCTAAAGGAGCTAAATTGATAAATGTTAAACGAAGAAAATAAGTTAGTCCTAAGAGAAACCTATAAGAAACCTAAAGTCAAGGCATGATAGAAAATAGAAATGAAATTGGTTAGTGGAAAAAAGAAAACATGGAAAAACAAGTAGAAATTAAAATCAGAGAACAAATAACATGAATTAAACAAAGAAAAAATTAAAAAAAAAAAAAGGAAGGATTGAGAGAGTGGTCGCCAGTACTGACCACCGTCTACCGACGGCCAGTACCGGTTACCAAGATGGCGGGTCCCCCTTCCATAAACCTAAAACGAAGAGATCCGTCCACCTCGGAGGCTCCAGGAACAATGAAAATTTAAACAACCGGGGGCTCCTTATATACCCACCACAAGGTCACGTACCGTTACTTCGATTGTGTTTGTTCGATTTAATCGAATATTTCAAAAGATTGATGGCTTTTTGGCCATTATTTATACTAGAACATTGTTAATAATTGTTTAGTCTACGGTCCTACGATGATTGTTAATAAATATGATACATAAACATCAAGATATTGCGAAATCTGCGAAAGCGAACGATTTCGGTGAATGATTGTTCATTTCCGCGATTGTTACTAACATTTATGCAAGTTCCCAATATTAATCGAACAATGTGCATCTTATTTGTGCATTAAAAATGATGAAGTAACTTATAGAAATTGATTTAGATCGAGATTCGAAGTTAAAACGTGTTTCGTAATGTTTTAAAGCATGGAAAGGAATAATTGTGTATTTGGTACATTAATTTAACATTTGTTTAATTATTATAATGTACACAACACGCGTAGACGTTGCTCTTTTTATTTAAAAGAGCCGAAATTCAATTGCTTACTTTTCTAGATCGAAAAATCATCGTGATGCACATTTGTAAATCGAAAATCGATACATGTAGCCTTGACAGTGTCCATTGGACCTCGACGAAAAATTCCTCCACGAACAAAGAATATTTCAATAAAATAATATTTTAACAGAATCCGTTCGTCTTCAGAGATTGCGCAATATCTTGATATTTATTTATCATAATTATTAACAACCGTCGTAGGACCGTAGATTAAACAATTATTAACAATGTCCTAGTATAAATAATGGCTTAATATATCATTTTGTTGAAATATTCTTCGTTCGCGATGGAATTTTTCATTGAACTCCAACCGACATTGTCAAGGCAAAAATATCGATTATCGATTTACAAATGTGCATCACGATGATTTTTCAATCTAGAAAAGTAATTAATTGAATTTTGGCGCTTTTAAGTAAAAAATACTACTTTTATGCATGTTGTGTACATTATAATAATTAAACAAATGTTAAATTAATGTACCAAATCGACAATTATTATTTTCTATGCTTTAAAACATTATGAAATACGTTTTTACTTCGAATCTCGATCAAAATCATTTTCTACAAGTTACTTAATCACTTGTAATGCATAAATAAGATGCACGTTGTTCGATTAATATTTGGAACATGCGTAAATGTTGGTAATAATCGCGCATAGGAATAAACATTCACTACAACCGTTCACCTTCGCAGATTTCGCAATATCTTGATATTTATTTATCATAATTATTAACAATCGTAATAGGACCACAGTTCAAACAATTATTAACAATCTCCTAGTATAACTTATGGCTTAAAAGCTATCAATTGCTTGAAATATTCGTTAGATTGAACAAAGACAATCGAAGTAACCGTGCGAGAAAATAAATAAATATTTCTCTACATATTGAAATTAAGTTTGTATTCTTACCACGCAATTCCAAACATTTGCGGCGTGGTAATTACATGTCTTGCCATCTGTTGGAGAAAGGGTTAAACTACACTTAAGGTGTGAAAACACCTGGTGGAAAAACGCTCAAGTTTGTCGAAGAATTGTTCGGACTTTCATCTATAGATGTCGCCACGAACATAATTTACCGACATTATGGATAAGTAATTCCCTACCGTGCGATAAAATAAATAAATATTCCGTACAAACTATTGTATGTATCATCTTTCGAATAAATTTAAAATTAAACGAAATCAGCATAATTTAACTTCTCTTCATTCAAGCCTTCCCTTATACATTTAAAAAAATCTTTAATACCTCGAAATCAAAGCTACACGTATCGATTATCGACACACAAGTGTTTATCACGACGATTTTTCTATCTAGGAAAGCGGTTAATTGAATTTCAATGCATTTAAGTGAAAAATGTAACTTCTACGCGTTGTGTGTAAATGATAAGAATTAAATATATTAAATTATTGCACTACATAGACTATTATTACTTTCCATCATTTAAAATTCTACGAAACAAGTTTTTACTTTGAATCTCGATCAAAATCAATTTCTATAAGTTATTTAATCATTTGTAATGCATAAATAAGATGCACATTGTTCGATTAATATTGAGAACATGCATAAATGTTAGTAATAACCGCGGAAATGAAAAAACATTCACCGAATCCGTTCGCCTTCGCAGATTTCGCAATATCTTGATGTTTATTTGTAATAATTACTTTTCACTTAAATGCACTGCAATTCAATTAATCGCTTTGCTAGATAGAAAAATCGTCATGCTAAACACTTGTGTGTCGATAATCGATACGTGCAGCCTTGATTTCGAGGTATTAAAGATTTTTTTAAATGTATAAGGGAAGGCTAGAATGAAGAGAAGTTAAATTATGCTGATTTCGTTTAATTTTAGATTTATTCGAAAGATGATACATACAATAGTTTGTACGGAATAGTTATTTATTTTATCGCACGTTACGGAATATCATACAAATCGAATTACTTATCCATAATGTCGGTAAATTATGTTCGTCGCGCCATCTATAGATGTAAGTCCGAACAATTCTTCGACAAACTTGAGCGTTTCTCCACCAGGTGTTTTCACATCTTAAGTATAGTTTAACCCTTTCTGCAATAGATGGCAACCCATGTAATTACCAGCCGCAAATGTTGGCATTAAGTGGTAAGAATACAAACATAATTTCGATATGTAGAGAAATATTCATTTATTTTATTGCACGATTACTTCGATTGCTTTGTTCGATCTAACGAATATTTCAAGCAATTGATGGCTTTTAAGCCATTAATTATACTAGGAGATTGTTAATAATTGTTTGAACTGTGGTCCTATTACGATTGTTAATAATTATGATAAATAAATATCAAGATATTGCGAAATCTGCGAAGGTGAACGGCTGTAGTGAATGTTTATTCCTATGCGCGATTATTACCAACATTTACGCATGTTCCAAATATTAATAGAACAACGTGCATCTTATTTATGCATTACAAATGATTAAATTACTTATAGAAATTGATTTTGATCGAGATTCAAAGTAAAAACTTGTTTCGTAAAATTTTAAATCATGGAAAGTAATATTTGACTATGTGGTGCAATAATTTAACATATATTTAATTCTGATCATTTACACAATACGCGTAGAAGTTGCATTTTTCACTTAAATGCATTGAAATTCAATTAATCGCTTTTCTAGATAGAAAAATCGTCGTGATAAACACTTGTGAGTCGATAATTGATGTGTCTAGCCTTGATTTCTAGATATTAAAGATTTTTTTTAATGTATAAAGGAAGGCTAGAATGAAGAGAAGTTAGATTATGCTGATTTCTTTAAATTTTAAATTTATTCGAAAGATGACACATACAAAAGTTTGCGCAGAAATATTTATTTATTTTATCGTACGGTAGGGAATGTCATACTAATGGAATTACTTATCCATAATGTCGGTAAATTATGTTCGTGGCGACATCTATAGATGAAAGTCCGAACAATTCTTCGACAAACTTGAGCGTTTCTCCACCAGGTGTTTTCACACCTTAAGTGTAGTTTAACCCTTTCTCCAATAGATGGCAACCCATGTAATTACCACGCCACTAACGTTTGAAATTCCGTGGTAAGACTATATTTGCATACATACAAACTTAATTTCGATATGTGGAAAAATATTCATTTATTTTATCGCACGGTTACTTCGATTGTCTTTGTTCGATCTAACGAATCGAATATTTCAAGCAATTGATGGCTTTTAAGTCATTATTTATACTAGAACAGTGTTAATAATTGTTTAATCTACGATCGTAAGACGGTTGTTAATAAATACAAATCGATCAAAATTAATTTCTATAAGTTTCTTAATCATTTGTGATGCATAAATAAGATGCACATTGTTCGATTAATATTGGGAACATGCATGAATGTTAGTAAAACTCGCGGAAATGACAAACATTCACCGAAACCGTTCGCCTTCGAATTTCTGAACTTTTGCTAGATCCTTCGTTGATTTTTGGCTTTGGTAACGGGAGGACATGATACTCGAGAAGGTATTCCTATTCCGGTGATTTTTGGAAATGTCGTCAAATTTCAAAAGTTTCTGCGAATTAAGATTTTGCGAGATTTCCGAATGAATTTCTGAACATTGGCCAAATTTTTCGACGATTTTGGAACTTCGGTAATTTAGCAACGTGGTAGGATCCGGTTAAGGAATTGGAGGCAAATAATAGCTAAAAAGAAACTTTTGTTGTTACTAAAAATGACTTTATTGAAAGATATCAATACATCGGTGATACAATCTCATTCTCTCGTTTAATTAACATACTCAAGCATTCATACGCAACATAAAAATGTTGCTTTTCAAGGTATTCAACTTTTTCTTATCTTAAATAACTATTCTAAATTCGCAGCCAATTAGCTCGGTATTACTCGCAGCGAGTAATACCGATTACCAGGTCTCACCACGTGGAGGTTGCTGCGAGCGGAGACCCGGAGAGAGATAGATGGAATCAAAGTTCCATCGATCTCCCTCGATACGCGATACAAACGAAGTTACTAAACCAAAGAGATAGAAGGAATCAATGTTCCTTCGATCTCCTCGTTTAGTTCTGCCAAGCAATTACATTATGGAAAAATTAGGCAAAATTGGGAAAGACGCGACACGAACCGTGCAGTTGGTCCTACTAGGTCTATCCCGTTTCCCCTCCGTGGTTCCGATTCCAGAGAAAACGAACGACGTCTACCACTCCCCTAGAGGAGTGCCCCGTTTCTCTATCTTTACGACGAGAGGGTCTTATTTTGGAGGCTTTCGCAGGGACCAGCAAAAATGCCTGCTCCTGTGCTCGCAACATGCCCCCTCTGGAAGCGGACACACCGGAAGAGACGGCGATAGACCGTTCGGACTACTTACACGGCCGGCCACTTGCTTGTACAAGAAGCAGTGGTGACCGGACCGAGGAACGAGGAAGCGTGCAAAATTAAGCTAAAGATTGGATAATTGCTTGGCAGATCACACCCTTAAAACTAACTTATTCTAACTGCAGAGATAGAAGGAATCAATGTTCCTTCGATCTCCTCGTTTAATTCTGCCGAGCAATTACATTATGGAAAAATTAGGTAAAATTGGGAAATGCGCGACGCGAACCGTGGAGTTGCTCCTACTAGTTCGGTCCCGTTTCCCCTCAGTGGGCCCGATTCTCAAGGATATGCGCGACGCCGTCCACTCCTCTAGAGGAGTGCCCCGTTTCTCCCAACTCCGCAGCCAGGAGCCACGCAGAGCGTGGACCTGACTCACGGAGGATGACGAAGAGAGGGTCTTATGATGGATCAAGGGCTTCCGCAGGGACCGGTGCGAACACCTGCCCCTGTGTTCGCAGCATATACTCTCTCAAAGCAGACGCACCAGAAGAGACGGCGATCGAGCGTTCGGTCCACCTCCACGGCCGGTCACTTGCTTATGCAAGAAGCAGAGGTGGCCGGTCTGGGATACGAGCAAGCGAGCAAAAAGAAGCTAAAGATTGGATAATTGCTCGGCAGATCACAGATATTCGTACATGGTGACCTTAAAACTAACTTAGTCTATACTTAGAAGTAACAGTCCCACGAAGGATGCAGTAGATCAGTCCTCTTCGTTCTTAGTTCTTCGTTTTCCGATACATCTAGGAGAACGTATCTAAGAGAAACCTAAGAGATACCTAAAGTCAAGGCATAATAGGAAATAGAAACGAAGTTGGTTAGTGGAAAAAAATAAACATGCAATAACAAGTAGAAATTAAAATCAGAGAACAAATGAAATGAATTAGACAAAGAAACAATTAAAAAAAAAAAAAAGAAAGGGTTGAGAGAGTGGTCGCCAGTACTGACAACCGCCTACCGGCGGCCAGTACCGGTTACCATGGTGGGGGTCCCCCTTCCATAAACCTAAAACGAAGAGATCCGTCCACCTCGGAGGCTCCAGGAACAATGAAATTTTAAACAACGGGCGGCTCCTTATATATCCACCGCAAGGTCACTTACCAGTGACTTACCGTTACTTCCATTGTCTTTGTTCGATCTAATCGAATATTTCAACAAATTGATGGCTTTTTAGCCATTATTTATACTAGAACATTGTTAATAATTGTTTAATTTACGGTCCTACGACGGTTGTTAATAAATATGATAAATAAATATCAAGATATTGCGAAATCTTCGAAGGCGTACGGTTCCGGTGAATGTTTGTTGATTTCCGCGATTGTTACTAACATTTATGAATGTTCCCAATATTGATAGAACAATGTGCATCTTATTTATGTATTGCAATTAATTAAGAAACTTATAGAAATTGATTTTGATCGAGACTCGATGTTAAAACGTGTGTCGTAAAGTTTTAAAGCATGGAAAGTAACAATTGTTCATTAGATACATTGATTCAACATTTGTTTAATTCTTATGATTTAAACAATACGCGTAGACGTGGTATTTCTTACATAAAAGTGCCAAAATTCAATTAATCGGTGTTCTGGATAGAAAAATTATCGCGATGAATATTTGCGAATCGATAATCGATACGTGTAGCCTTGAGAATGTCAGTTGGATCTCAGCGAAAAATTCCTTCGCGAAGAAAGAATATTTCAACGATATGATATTTTAAGCCATTATTTATACTAGAACATTGTTAATAATTGTTTAATCTACGGTCCTACGACGGTTGTTAATAAATATGATAAATAAACATTAAGATATTGCGAAATCTTCGAAGGCGAACGGTTTCGGTGAATGTTTGTTCATTTCCGCGATTGTTACTAACAATTATGCATGTTCCCAATATTAATCGAACAATGTGCATCTTATTTATGCATTAAAAATGATGAAGTAACTTATAGAAATTGATTTAGATCGAGATTCAAAGTAAAACGTGTTTCGTAAAGTTTTATAGCATGGAAAGTTACAATTGTTTATTAGATACATTAATTTGATATTTGTTTAATTCTTATAAGTTACACAATACGCGTAGAAGTAGTATTTTTTACTTAATAACGCCGAAATTGAATTAATCGCTTTTCTAGTGGTAAAAATAATCGTGATGAACGCTTGTTTATCGATAATCGATATGTGTAGCCTTGACAATTTCGGTTGGATCTTAAGGAAAAATTCTTTCGCGAACAAAGAATATTTCAACGAAATGATATTTTAAGCCATTATTTATACTAGAACATTGTTAATAATTGTTTAATCTACGGTCCTACGACGGTTGTTAATAAATATAATAAATAAGCATCAAGATATTGCGAAATCTTCGAAGGCGAACGGTTTCGGTGAATGTTTGTTGATTTCCGCGTTTGTTACTAACATTTATGAATGTTCCCAATATTGATCGAACAATGTGCATCTTATTTATGTATTGCAATTAATTAAGGAACTTATAGAAATTGATTTTGATCGAGACTCGATGTTAAAACGTGTTTCGTAAAGTTTTAAAGCATGGAAAGTAAAAATTGTTCATTAGATACATTGATTTAACATTTGTTTAATTCTAATGATTTAAACAATACGCGTAGACGTGGTATTTCTTACATAAAAGTGCCAAAATTCAATTAATCGGTGTTCTGGATAGAAAAATTATCGCGATGAATATTTGTGAATCGATAAACATTAGGTGTAGCCTTGAGAATGTCAGTTAGATCTCATCGATGAATTCCTTCCCGAACAAAGAATATTTCAATGAAATTATATTTTAAGCCATTATTTATACTAGGACATTATTAATAATTACTTAATCCACGGTCCTACGACGGTTGTTAATAAATATGATAAATAAACATCAAGATATTGCGAAATCTGCGAAGGCGAACGGTTTCGGTGAATGTTTGTTCCTCCACGCGATTGTTATTAACATTTACGCATGTGCTGAATATTAATGATACAATACGCATCTCGTTTATGCATTATAAATGATTAGTTAGCCTTCAGAAATTAATTTTTATCGAAATTCGAAGTAAAAACATGTTTCTTAAAGTTTTAAAGTATGGAAAGTATTATTTGTCTATTAGATACATTAATTTAACATTTCTTTAATTATTATAATTTACACAATACATGTAGAAGTTGTTCTTTTTACTTAAAAGAATCGAAATTCAATTAATCACTTTTCTAGATAGAAAAATCATCGTGAAGAATATTTGTAAATCGATAATCGATACGTGTAGCCTTGACAGTGTTCATTGGACCTCAACGAAAACTTCCTTCGCGAACAAAGAATATTTCAATACATTTATATTTTAAACCATTATTTATACTTGGATATTATTAATAATTTTTCAAGGTACGGTCCTACGACGGTTGTTGTTAATTACGATAAATAAACATCACGATATTGCGAAATCTGGGAAGAGGAACGGTTTCTGTGATTGTTTGTTCTTCCACGCGATTGTTAGTAACATTTACGCATGTTCCCAATATTGATCGAACAATGTGTATCTTATTTATGCATTAAAAATGATCGATTCGCCAACAACAATTAATGTTGATCGAGTTTCGGGTTATAAACGTGTTTCTTAATGTTTCAAAGCAAGGAATGTAACAATTGATAATTAGATATATTAATTTACATTTGTTTAATTCTTAAATTTACACAATACGCGTAGAAGTTGCATTTTTTACTTAAAAGCGCCGATATTCAATTAATCGCTTTTCTACATAGAAAAATCATCGTGATGAACACTTGTTTATCGATAATCGATACGTGTAGCCTTGAGAATGTCAGTTGGATCTCAAAGAAAAATTCCTTCGTGAACAAAGATTATTTTAACGAAATAATATTTTAAGCCATTATTTATACTAGGACAGTGTTAATAATTGTTTAAACTATGGTTCTACGACGGTTGTTAATGATTATGATAAATAAACATCAAGATATTGCAAAACCTATGAAGGGGAACGGTTTTGGTAAATGTTTCTTCATTTCCGTGATGCTTATTAACATTTTCGCACGTTCCGAATATTAACATTACAATGTGCATCTTATTTGTGCATTATAAGTCATTAATTACTTTACAAATATTAATTTCGATCGAAAATCGAGAAACACATGAATAAAACGTTTTACTTCAATTCTCGATCAAATTTAATTTCTATAGACAAATCAATCATTTACAATGCATAACAAAGATGCATTCTCTGACATAAATGTTCGAAACATGCATAAATGTTAATAACAATTACGTTGATGAACAACAATTCACTGAAACCGTTCCCCTTCGCAGATTTCGCAATATCTTGATGTTCATTTATCATATTTATTAACAACCGTCGTAGGACCGTAGATTAAACAATTATTAACAATGTTCTAGTATAAATAATGGCTTAAAATATCATTTCGTTGAAATATTCTTTGTTCGCGAAAGAATTTTTCCTTAAGATCCAACCGAAATTGTCAAGGCTACACATATCGATTATCGATAAACAAACGTTCATCACGATTATTTTTACCACTAGAAAAGCGATTAATTCAATTTCGGCGTTATTAAGTAAAAAATACTACTTCTACGCGTATTGTGTAACTTATAAGAATTAAACAAATATCAAATTAATGTATCTAATAAACAATTGTAACTTTCCATGCTATAAAACTTTACGAAACACGTTTTACTTTGAATCTCGATCTAAATCAATTTCTATAAGTTACTTCATCATTTTTAATGCATAAATAAGATGCACATTGTTCGATTAATATTGGGAACATGCATAATTGTTAGTAACAATCGCGGAAATGAACAAACATTCACCGAAACCGTTCGCCTTCGAAGATTTCGCAATATCTTAATGTTTATTTATCATATTTATTAACAACCGTCGTAGGACCGTAGATTAAACAATTATTAACAATATTCTAGTATAAATAATGGATTAAAATATCATTTCGTTGAAATATTTTTTGTTCGCGAAGGAATTTTTCCTTAAGATCCAACTGACATTTTCAAGGCTACACATATCGATTATCGATACACAACCGTTCATCACGATGATTTTTCTATCTAGAAAAGAGATTAATTGAATTTCGGCGCTATTAATTAAAAAATACTACTTCTACGCGTATTGTGTAAATTATAAGAATTAAACAATGGTTAAATTAGTGTAGCAAATAAACAATTATTACTTTCCATGCTTTAAAAACATTACGATGCACGTATTTACTTCGAATCTCGATCAAAATCAACTTCTGTAAGTTTCTTAATTAATTGCAATACATAAATAAGATGCACATTGTTCTATCAATATTGGGAACATTCATAAATGTTAGTAACAATCGCGGAAATCAACAAACATTCACCGAAACCGTACGTCTTCGAAGATTTCGCAATATCTTGATGTTTATTTATCATATTTATTAACAACCGTCGTAGGACCGTAGATTAAACAATTATTAACAATGTTCTAGTATAAATAATGGCTAAAAAGCCATCAATTTGTTGAAATATTCGATTAGATCGAACAAAGACAATGGAAGTAACGGTAAGTCACTGGTAAGTGACCTTGCGGTGGATATATAAGGAGCCTCCGGTTGTTTAAAATTTCATTGTTCCTGGAGCCTCCGAGGTGGACGGATCTCTTCGTTTTAGGTTTATGGAAGGGGGACCCCCACCATGGTAACCGGTACTGGCCGCCGGTAGGCGGTGGTCAGTACTGGCGACCACTCTCTCAACCCTTTCTTCTTTTTTTTTAATTGTTTCTTTGTCTAATTCATTTCATTTGTTCTCTGATTTTAATTTCAACTTGTTATTGCATGTTTATTTTTTTTCCACTAACCAACTTCGTTTCTATTTCCTATTATGCTTTGACTTTAGGTATCTCTTAGGTTTCTCTTAGATACGTTCTCCTAGATGTATCGGAAAACGAAGAACTAAGAACGAAGAGGACTGATCTACTGCATACGCCGCGGGACTGTTAATTCTAAGTATAGACTAAGTTAGTTTTAAGGTCACCATGTACGAATATCTGTGATCTGCCGAGCAATTATCCAATCTTTAGCTTCTTTTTGCTCGCTTGCTCGTATCTCAGACCGGCCACCTCTGCTTGTTGCATAAGCAAGTGACCGGCCGTGGAGGTGGACCGAACGCTCGATCGCCGTCTCTTCTGGTGCGTCTGCTTTGAGAGAGTATATGCTGCGAACACAGGGGCAGGTGTTCGCACCGGTCCCTGCGGAAGCCCTTGATCCATCATAAGACCCTCTCTTCGTCATCCTCCGTGAGTCAGGTCCACGCTCTGCGTGGCTCCTGGCTGCGGAGTTGGGAGAAACGGGGCACTCCTCTAGAGGAGTGGACGGCGTCGCGCATATCCTTGAGAATCGGGCCCACTGAGGGGAAACGGGACCGACCTAGTAGGAGCAACTCCACGGTTCGCGTCGCGTATTCCCCAATTTTGCCTAATTTTTCCATAATGTAATTGCTCGGCAGAATTAAACGAGGAGATCGAAGGAATATTGATTCCTTCTATCTCTGCAGTTAGAATAAGTTAGTTTTAAGGGTGTGATCTGCCAAGCAATTATCCAATCTTTAGCTTAATTTTGCTCGCTTCCTCGTTCCTCGGTCCGGTCACCACTGCTTCTTGTACAAGCAAGTGGCCGGCCGTGTAAGTAGTCCGAACGGTCTATCGCCGTCTCTTCCGGTGTGTCCGCTTCCAGAGGGGGCATGTTGCGAGCACAGGAGCAGGCATTTTTGCTGGTCCCTGCGAAAGCCTCCAAAATAAGACCCTCTCGTCGTAAAGATGGAGAAACGGGGCACTCCTCTAGGGGAGTGGTAGGCGTCGTTCGTTTTCTCTGGAATCGGAACCACGGAGGGGAAACGGGATAGACCTAGTAGGACCAACTGCACGGTTCGTGTCGCGTCTTTCCCAATTTTGCCTAATTTTTCCATAATGTAATTGCTTGGCAGAACTAAACGAGGAGATCGAAGGAACATTGATTCCTTCTATCTCTTTGGTTTAGTAACTTCGTTTGTATCGCGTATCGAGGGAGATCGATGGAACATTGATTCCATCTATCTCTCTCCGGGTCTCCGCTCGCAGCAACCTCCACGTGGTGAGACCTGGTAATCGGTATTACTCGCGACGAACAATAATTCTTCGTCGCGAGTAGTACCGAGCTAATTGGCTGCGAATTTAGAATAATAATTTTTACGGTATAAGAACAAGTAGAGTACTTTGAAGAATATCATTTTTGTAATAAGTATGAAAGTGCGAATATGTTAATGAATCGAAAGAATTCGATAGTATCTCCGATGTATCAATGTATTTCAATAAATTCAGTTTGACAAACAACAAAAACTTTATTTTTGCCCATTATATATTTAGTCTTTCATGCGCGCTATAATAATTCTCTACGTTACAATATAATATTTATTCTTATATAATATTCTTATCTATTCTAAATTTATGGCATAATATATTAATTTTTGGATTTTAACTGTGTGCAGAAGCACAAGTACAAAAATAACTTAATTCAAAATTTAAATAATCCGGAAAGCACAAGTCGCACCATCTACGGCAAAATGCCCAAGTTTGTTGAGAAATAGTTCATTGACGAAACACTAGATGGTGATGCAGGTGCTGTTAGAGCGTGTATTAGCCTGTAGATAACAAAATATAATTTTTTCATAAAAATAGGGATAAATATAACGTTTAGTGGTGTACATAGAATGCGTGTTATATATGTAAGGGTCAAATAAAATTTATGCATACAATCTTATGTGAAAGATTTTACGTATAAGTAATTATAATATATCAATAATAAGTAATAAGTAAAATCAAATTCCTTTGATTTTAATACACGTTCTAAATGAATCTCCTATATATAAGATTTTACGTATAAATTATATTTTGCCCTTACATTCTCACAGACATCCTATGTACACCTCTAGACATATTATTTATTCCTGTTTTCTATGAAAAATTTATATTTTGATACCAACATTCAACTACACAGTCTAATAGTACCTATGTCTCCATCTAGCGCTTGCCTAACGAACTATTTCTCAACAAACTTGGACGTTTCGCCGTAGATGGTGCCACTTGTGCTTTTAAGATTATTTGAATTTTGAACTAAGAATTAAATTCTTTTGCGTATGAATTTATTGATATATATCGGAGTTGTTCATATTCTTACGTTTTATAAAAGTATGCAGATTTTCATGCGCGTTATAACAAATTTCTAAGTGAAATTTATTGCAATATGTTCTGAGACTGACAGGTTCGATGAAATTATGAATCGTATACAAAGAAGATGTTTGTATCTTTACTACTTTCATATAGCGACTTTAGGGTTCGGTTGAATACAGTTTCCAGTCTCATCGTCCTTAAACGAAGATCTCGTTTCAAACTAATGATATTTTGCCATAGTCTTTTGTGTATTTCACCTGTGATTTTATTTACGACCAAATTTTTTAAATCTTGTTATATTTGATGTTAATTCCTTCATTTAATTCTATTAAAATTTTAATCCATTCAGAATCGAAAACGTAGGTAATGACGTGGAAATGGTAAGAGATCTTTCATGTAAGAATGTTCTCTCGAACACTCGTCTTTCGTAAATCTGTTATTCTACCTTATCGACTTGGTCTACAGTTTCCAAGAAATTCTGTCAGGGGCGCTACTATTCAATATCCATGTCACATAGGATATATTTTAATTTTTCGCGGTCTCCAGAGCTGCACACGTAACCTAGATATCCGAATGACTACCCATTCATTACTTGCACAGTAGTTTATTAACTGAAATAGCGTCGCACGCCTACATGCTATAACCTCCGTTACTTTAATGACAAACAATTTCTGTTCTCGTTCTTTCCAAAATTTTAAGTTTCGTCAATTGAAATTTTCAGTATCTAAAATTAATTTCAACGCGAAACATCAGTATCGTAACCCATTTTAAATAGATCGATATTTACGATACATCGATATCTACGTCATGGTTCGATCTTCGAGTTAGACGAATGGCCCGTGATAATTGTGAAATACTTGTTGAACGAATCGCCAAACGTTTCGGGCATCCCTCTTAGGGGGTGGGGGACCACCATTGGAAAACCAACGACGTTAGGCGTCCTCGCCTATTCTTCGAGGGCATCGACGCTTTGAATTAATACGAGGGTGTGGACGCGAAAGGGCGTTTCGGGTTAGTTACACGATCGAAGGGTGGGTCAGGAATGCCTGTCCTTCCTGATTCGAGCGAAAGTAGGAAGAAGCGAGCTCGTTGGATCGACTCGCGTGAGATGAACGGAGAACGGTGACGAAGGTGATGGGCGGCAGGGGGGGTATAAAGGGAGAAGTGAAATCAGAGGCGTAGGAGGAGGCTCGTCGAAGAAGGAGGGACGAGGAAGAGGGCAAAGATTTTGGCACCCCGCTGAGCCTCCTAATTGCCTCGCCATCCTTCCCTCGAAACGTCCAGCACGCCCTTGAACTCTCTCCCGGGTCCACCTAACGTCCTAAAAGCCTACCGAGGCCCGTACCTCCCGTACCTCTTCGTTCATCCACGGCTCGTAGCGCTCGCGCGATCCTCCTCTTCGTCCTACGCTCCTCTTCTTCTTCTTCTTCTTCTTTCTCCTTCATCCAGGACGCTGAATAAGCAACATCATCTATCACACTGCGCGAAACGATATATTTGTTTTCGCCGGACCTCTTTAATTATTTACATCCAGCCCCCGAGTGGTGCCCTCCGGTTTACTTTGACTCCTCTCGAGAGCAAAGCTCCCGTCCCTTTCGTCGCTCGTCTCGGTATCGGTTAAACTTCGAACTTTTGGCGGGAGAACCGTTCGATAAGACGCCATTACGTCTCGATTACCGGACGGTTAACCTCTACGTTGCCCGTGTTGGTTTGCTCGGTTTTCTCGGGGTCTTTCGAACGCGAATACACGTGGAACCCCGATAATTGCACCGAAACGGGACGGAACGCGCAGCTATCGAAATTTGGGCAATTATCGGAGTGACTCGATGTGGAGTCTCATTTGGAAAGTATGTATACGCTATCTGTAGTTGGTAGCAATTAATTTTATTTACGACTTGGTCTTTTCTGTGTGGTCGTTCTTGTGGTCTGTATTTAGAATAATGGCGACTGTACCAATTTTGTGTCGAATAATTGTGAATAGATTTTAATAGAACATACTTTGTATGTTTTCAAGCAAGAAATGTACTGTTCGTATAATAGAGATTTCATATAGCAGAATGTTCGTACAATACAATTTTTATATAAAATGTTGGTATAATAGAACTTTTATATAACAAAATTTTCGTATAGTTAAACCTTCATTCGATGTTCATATAAAA
The DNA here is from genome assembly GCF_051014685.1 of Ptiloglossa arizonensis. NCBI lineage: Eukaryota > Metazoa > Arthropoda > Insecta > Hymenoptera > Colletidae > Ptiloglossa > Ptiloglossa arizonensis. The sequence continues at coordinate 31,161,268 of NC_135048.1, forward strand.
CAGGTTCAGTGTTATACCACAGGTCCAGTAAGGTTTTTGTCCTCTAGGAATAAAAATGGTACTTTTCAAGCTCTCTCTAGCCTTGTAGTTCTCAAGTGCAACCGGAAGTCGAACCTTTACACGACGTTCGTATAACACAGGTTCTTCTCTAGGAACAAAAATGGTACTTTTCTCGTTCGAAACGATACTCGATAAATGTTTCGTCCATTTCACCTACCTTTTATCAGCACCAAGTTCAAGCTCTCTCTAGCTTTGTAGTTCTCAAATGCAACCAGAAGTTGAACCTTCATACGAAGTTTGTATAATATAGGCTCTACTCTAAGTACAAAAACGGTACTTTTGTAGTTCGAAATGATACTCGAAAAATATTTCATCCACTTCACCTACACCTTCTATCAGCACCAAGTTGAAGCTCTCTCGAGCTTTGTAGTAATCTGGTGCAACCAAAAGGATCTTCTTCTGTCTAGAAAGAAAAATGGTACTTTTCTAGTTCGAAACGATACTCGATAAATGTTTCGTCCACTTCACCTATCTTCTATCAGCACCAAGTTCAAACTCTCTCTAGCCTTGTAGTTCTCGGTTGCAACCGGAAGGATCTTCCCCGTCTTGAATTTCAAGTTGGTCAGTAAATGGCCCCCTCGGTGGCGAAAATACTCGAGCGGTCTCGACGGGTAGAAGGAGAAGAAGGACCGATTATCACGGTGGAATGTCCGTTCTGGAATCCGTGATGAAATTCGATCTCGCTATTGGAACCACCAGATAATGACTAGGAAGTTTGGGGGCGTGGTAATGAGGGCTGGGCCCCGAGAGGAGACCCAGCTCGGTCCTCCGCGCGTCTGGTCCCTCTCTCCTTCGTCTATTTCGCGTTCCTCGAGGATCTCGGGCCCCGTTCGGTGCCCGTTCCTCTAGCTGGTCCCCGTCGTTCGCGCGGTGATAAATTACGCCCGAGATATCGGCACCTCCCCCTGTCCATTCGCCAGGGGTACGTTCGCGTCTACCACGTCGAAAGACACCCCCTCGCGGTTGGGACTGGGCCCAGGGCACCCGCTCGGCCGTCTCGAAGGCCGTTTCGTCTTCTTTGGCAGTTTCATCCGGACCTGCTGGCCGTAACGCATCAATCTTGACCGCGAATCGGGACCGTCCTTCGGTCCGGTTCTTCAGGTACGCTCACCGGTGACGTGGCTCGCTGCAAAATTTACGAAGAAACGTCTACAAGAAGTGTGCAACCCATTTGCATCAGCAATCTGTACGTTGCCTTCTGTAAGCACTTTGGTCACCTCGTGAAATGAGATCGAAAGGTTCATCTCGTTGCAGCGATGTAAATACTTCTTGCGATTGATTTGTATCTTTCTTTGTATTGTAAAGAATTTACCACCGACAAACAATAAATAAATAAATGAATAAAACAATTTCTATGTGGAATCGATTTATCGGAATCGGTGAAAATCTTATCAATTGATAGAAGGAAATTTATGGGTTAGGTCTGAGTTAGGTCTGGGTTAGGTCTGAGTTACGTTGTGTATATATAATCACCAGATTGGCAATAACGTTTTTATCGATTTGAGGTAATCTAGCAACGAGTTTCCCGAATGTATGTTCTTGAATTGTACAATCTTGTCCATGGTTGCGTAGTAATTAACAGTGAAATTGCAAAGAGATTGCAAGAATGTCTACTCTAATACATGAGTGTGAATTACTTTCGATGATTTCCAGAAGATGGCTCTGGTAGTATTGGGACATTTGTGTCCCAAAGAGGGCACTCTTTTGAGGTTAAGGGGAATCCCTCGTGTCTCGAGTGAAAAAATATTTCAATATTCCTTTTATTTTACAAAAAGAAATAATCGATCCGTCGAAGATATTCATCAGATCTCAGTGAATAAAGCACATCGTTCGAGGGTCCTTATCCGCGATACTAATTCCGCGGATCGACTCCTCGAGAATTAGTCGTCCCGAATAGTTGCAAAATACAAACTCTACAATTTTATTTAATAACAAATCTACGCGTCGCAACAAAAGTTCTTTAATACATCAGTAACACACAATTTTAACGTTCTATAACAAGAACAATCGTTCTAACACCATATAAAAATTCCTTTATAAGAAGAATTGTCAATTGTCCTCACAACGATCAAGGCAGACTCTTCGCGCTCGTGGTTATCTTTACATTCAAAATTAATTAGGAAATTTCTGTCGCTAATATTCCCCTTAATTCACAATCCACTCCTCGAGAACTAGTCGCCCCGAATAGTTGGAACTCTAGGATAGTTGGACTCTAGGATAGTTCTACAATAGTTGGAATTGTAGACCAGTACAATTTTATTTCATAAAAAATCTACTCGTGGCAAACAAAAGTTCTTTCATACATCAGTAAAACACAATTTTAACACTCGGTAACAAGAACAATCGTTCGAGAAACTTATTCCCATCGAGAGACAATTGTCCCCACAACAAACAAGGCAGACTCTTCGCACTCATAATTATCTTTATATTCAAAATTAATTAGGAAATTTCTCGCGCTAATATTCCCCTTAATTCACAATCGACTCCTGGAGAATTAGTCGTCGCGTAGTGTTTGCCCGGGTTGGAATATTTCAGACCGATCTTTCGTCTCGGGTGGAAAGAAGGATCCCTTGTTTGTTTTACGCGTTCCCGATTGTCCGGGTCGACCAAACAGAGGTAAAGGGAGTCTAAACAGGGAGGCGTCCACTCGTTTACACCAGTTGCGGGAACTTCTCGCTGCCCTCTGTGCCTTTGTCTGGTCCCTGGCTCCTACTGATCTCCGTTCCCCAATCCACGGTTCCTCTTCTTTTCGCTTTTATCGCTCCGTGACCAGATGACTGCACCGGGGTCGAAAAAGCGTCGCATTCTTCGACGATAGGAGGTCGCGCGCGACCGCGACTCGAATTTGGAACAAGGCCGATCTAATGCGCGGACAATGTTAACTGATGAGCGAAGCCGGACCCGTTGCAAGAACAATGCAGTCACCGGGAAACAGAGGAGAAAAAACAATGGGCTCCCATTAGCATCTACCTGGGTCTCTTGGGGTCTCTCCTCTTCGCCCCGGCGCTGACTCCCTCTACCTTTCTTTATTTTTCGTCTCCTTTTTTCTTTTCTTTCGTTACCTCTCTCGTTTCTCGTGGTTCACGAGAGTCCTCGGAGCCGCCTACTACGCCGCCCTTGTTTCTTCCTCGTGGCCGTGCAACTCTATTCCCTTAGAATTCCGGAAATTTCGGGGATCGCTCCACCCGGTCGTTTCACGGTTTACCGCGTTTAAATAAATTGCGCTTTTTTCTTCGAGTTTCCTTCTACGGGGTTCGGTCGTTCCGTTCGTGAGACGCGGCGAGATCGGGGCTGGGAAAGTCGGGGATGTTCGCGCGCGAGATCGCGTTCGGGAGAGGGTGCATCGCGATCTTTTCGTTGGATTTTTTTATAATTGCGATAAACGGGGAGAGTATGGGTCACGAGTTGGAGACATCGGTGTAAGAGAGAGATGGAGGGAGCATTGATAATTGTGGAGCGTAGAAGAGAAAGGTAGAGAAAGAATTGCCGAAGAGGAATGTAGATGTGAGAGGTAGATGAACATTGTTGAAGAGGAGTGTCGAAGAGAAAGGCGTAGAAAGAATTTTTACGGAGGAGTGTAGAAGAGAGAGGCGTAGTAAGAATTTTTAAAAAGGAGGGTCGAAGAGAGAGGCGTAGAAAGCACTGTTAAAGAGGAGTGCCAAAGATAGAGGCGCAGAAAGAATTTTTATAGGGTGTAGAAGAGAGAGAGAGAGAGAGGGAGAGGTGTAGAAAGAATTTTTAAAGAGAAGTGTAACAGAGAGAGGTGTAGAAAGAATTTTGGAAAAGAAGTTTAACAAAGAGAAATGTAGAAAGAATTTTTATAGAGCAGTATAAAGAGAGAGGTGTAGAAAGAATTTTTATAGAAGAGTGAGCAGAAAGAAATGTAGGAAAGATTTTTAAAAAAGAACGAAGCAGAGAGAGATGCAGAAAGCATTGTTTAAGAGGGGTGTGAAAGAGAGAAATGTAGAAAATATTATTCAAGGCGAATGTTGAAGAGAGAAGTCTGTAGAAACTATTGTTAAAATTTCTATACTTCGTGCCAGTGTTCGATAAAATTGTTTAGAGAGTACACTGATTTCCTGAAAGTAGATACTGTCGGAAGATGAGAAGAACGAACTTGGAAGAAACAAGGGTCCTACTTTAAGCGAACGAAGGGTATGAAAATGTCGTCCTTTGATCGATGTTGAATCTTGACTTCTCGGTTCACGAGTTTAAAGTACGAATTATTGTATCGTTAATGAAATATCTTGGTTAACAATAACATCTTCGTGGAAATATAGTTCATGGATAGATTAGAAAAGCGTATCCCTTTCCCTTAGAGACCTACGCATACATTTTTGTCAGCTTTCGACACTATCTCTAACAAATTGGGTTTACAGGTTCTTGTTCCTATATCTCCGTGGGTAATGTTGTTAAGTATCTACAAAAATGTATGTACTTCTTCACGAAAGGTGTTAACAAGATTAGATATCCTGAGTCTTGCTTGAGGTCCAAAAGGAGGGAACTTCCCAATTCTACGAGACGATGCCCTCAAATTGAACTTTTCGACAATCGAATTGCAATTAACGTCGCTGCTAAATACTCTGTAAATAAATAAACAACTATTCCCCTTTTATTTGCCAAACTTTTTCTCTCAAATTACCTCGAAACATGTTCGTAAACGCGATTGTTACGTAACACAGATTGTCTAGAATCGAACACTTCGTGTCGTACAAGAGTTGCATGAATTTCGATCTAAATACTTTACAAATAAAAAAAAAAAAAAAAAAAAAATCATTTTCCTTCCGTTTGCCAAAGTTTACCTTGCCAGAGTTCCCTCGAAACAGGTTCGTAAACGCGGTTGTTACGTAACACGGGTTGTCCAGAATTAAACATCCCGTACCGTAAGATAGTTGCAAGAATTTCAAATTATTAACATACTCGACTTTCGTGCGGATTTGACGAAAAAATGGTAAATGGTGGGAGCAGATTTTAACGCGCGTTCGCCTTTCCTTTCGATTTCGACCGTGTACCTCGAAAGGGTCGTCTCGTGGCGCCGGTGAATTATCGTTCGACCCACGGTTGAAATCTCTCGAAAAACCATCGATCGTTTTCGAAATTTTCACCCGGTTCCTCGACACGTGGCGTCGAAAGGTGCTCTCAAACCTTTTGGGATTCGATTTATATTTTGCCCACTTTCTAACACAGTTTCCCAGTTTTTCCGTTACCGGCGCTGAAATTCTTTCTCGAGACAATTTTACAATTTTCGTTTCTCCAGAAATTTGGTTCTCGTTCTTGTGAATAATGTCGAGAAACTAGAAACGTTGTCTGTTGTTATATTAATTAACTCAGATGCGTATTACATATATCACAGGTGTATATATTTCTCTTTTTTTTATTATTGTACATTATTTCATCGTATTGCACAATTTTCGACGTTAGGCTTACGATAGCACATATAACGTACACCTACCTTTGCTTCCCTACACTACTATATTTTCACACTCGATACCTCGTTAAATGTTCCATATAACTCATCACAATAGGTTGTTTAATAAGTTTTTTTGTTCAATAACTAATACTTACTTCCCTCTTTTTCTAATATTCTATATTATTACCCAATTTTTATCACAGACTTATCGACACAAGGTTCGCGAATAACACATATAACGTGTACCTATCTTCGATTCGATTGAATAATTCGCACGCGTTCTTTCACCGTGTACTTCTCCACGATCAATCTCCCAACTATCTATATGCCACACGTCGAGTTTCAGCTCAATCGATTCAACGTTTTAAAAACAGCGCGACATTCAAATCGACCGGTGATGTTCGGGACACCCTGTAGACTCGTATCGTGTTTACCGTAAAACCCAATTTTTCCGTTCACGAATTATATTTTTTAATCATCGTGGTTCGTTATTATCCACCGTCGCACCTCCGTCTCGAGAAACCAATTTCGGGAGGGGCCCATTGCGCAAGAGAGAAATAATTCCCGGGGTCCGGGAGAAACACGACAGGGCTCCCTGCAGCGATACGAATATTTTCCAATCGGACGGTCGGTCGGTTGTTTGTCGCCGTTAGCTAATAATAACCGTCGTGAAACGTATTTTCGAGGTAATTTCTTTCTTTTCTTGATTAGGTCGCTCCAGAAATAACCGAACGTCGTTCCAGGGGGGAGTGGAGGGGGCCTCTAGAGTCGCGCGTACGATAACGTCCAACAGGTAACGTCAAGTTCGAGAGATAAACTCGCGATGGACTTTCGACGTTAGCCTAGTCCAAACGCTGACGCGTTAAGGACACTGTGCAACGTGTCTCGTTTTTACGATCGTGTTTCTGTCTCGGTCGGTATATTATCGTCACCGTGCCTCCAATTTCCTCGCGTTCTCGGAATTTTTCGAAATTTATTCGAAGCTGTGACGCGGTGGTTCGGTTCCACGGGCAATTAGAATACGAGGAAAAACATCCTGCTAAACGACGAGGCGTCGTTTCTTGCATACAACTGGCCATTGACATTATTCGAGGAAAGTAGAGTCATAGTCGAAGAAATTAAGGCTGTCTGCCCCGTGGACGGACACTTGATCGGTCCGTTGATTAATTACCGTCCAAAAATCGTTTATTCGATCCCCTGAATGTTATCGGTGCAAACGAGCTGTTTTATTAACAAGGTCGTACACCTTGGAACGCAATTCTAACGAAGTTCGTTAGAGTTGGAAGGAGAAAGAAGAGCGAAGACCGACTAATCGCGACACCTGTTCCAAGTTATTGCGCGTATTATGGTAATTAGGTATTAAATAGAAATTAGCCTCGTTTGTCGCGTCGATGTATTAAAGATTTGCTCGCGCGACTTTCCTGCGAAAATCGTCGAGCGATATACAAGCGCGTCGAGGAAAACTTCGAGTTGTAATAAAGCGAACGATCGGGCATAGTACTCGCAAAGGAGTATTACGTTTACAATATTCTACAAACACGACGACGAGTGGATAGTTACAGTCTCGTATGTTCGCGTGGTAATTCATCGATACGAAATATTTTTTAGCGATAATCTTCGTTAACACTAAACCTACCGACATTTCATATATACTTAATCCTACCATGAGTGGTCAAATGACCGGTCTAAAAAGAACATATTTATCTTAAAGTTCCATGACCACGTGATTATCCGGTGCAATCTTCTCTGTTAATTTTCGCGTAATTTTCACCCGTCGATCTCATCGTTGTTCGTTCACGGAATAAGAAGGTGGAAAATCTAGAGGGATATAGGAAAAAGATGGGAAATCTAGAGGGATATAGGAAAAAGATGGGAAATCTAGAGGGATATAGGAAAAAGATGGGAAATCTAGAGGGATATAGGAAAAAGATGGGAAATCTAGAGGGATATAGGAAAAAGATGGGAAATCTAGAGGGATATAGGAAAAAGATGGGAAATCTAGAGGGATATAGGAAAAAGATGGGAAATTTAGGGAGCTATAGAAAAAGAGTGGAGAATCTAAAGAGATGTAGGAAGAAGGTGGAAAATTCAGAGAGCTGGAGGAAGAAAGTTGAAAATCTAGAGGGACCTAGAAAAAAGGTAGAAAATCTAGAGAGGTGTGGGGAGAAGGTGGAAAATTTAGAGAGATGTAGAAAAAGAGTGGAAAATCTAGAGAGATGTAGAAAGAAGGTTGGAAATCCAGAGAGCTGTAAGAAGAGGGTAGGGAATCTAGAGAAATGTAGAAAGAAGGTAGGAAATCTGAAGAGATGTAGGAAGAAAATATTTAAATATTTTTTACTTATTCCTTTCTTTGTTTGTGCAAAGAATATTGAAAAATAAATACTTTCACAGCGAGTCAACTAACGTTCTTTCTCTACGGAATTCATTTTTCTCGAGAGAAGCATATTCAGTTGTTGAAATACCTTGGAAAATTTCGTACGACCGGCATGGTATTTAGAATCAATGTTCACAGGGTGGTAACAGACCAAGGAGAGCGCAATTTCCGCCAGGGGCGGCTTACACCTGTGCGATCGTTTTTCTCCCGCCGGGGGTGCGCCAAGGGGAAACATTTTTTCCGCTTTGAAACGTCACGTCGTGACGTTGCATTCTTCTCTGGAGTCATCGTCGTCGCGACGCACCACCCCCATTGGTACACGAACCAACGATGTCGGTCGTTGATCGTAGCTTCGATTAAAAATTTGCCTAACGTCGATACAAGATTTTTATTAGCCACGGAGAGGAAATAAACGGTCTTGCCGGCAATTTTTTCAATGGTCCCCGACGTTTTATCAATCTCTCGTTTCGTGATCTACTTTAAAAGCAACATTGCTTGCTCAGACTGTACAGGGTGAGTCTGGCAATTTCAACGAATGGTACCTTGAAGTTGGTAAGAGTGTACCAACTGAAGTTGGTAAGAAGTTGGAAAAGTTGAACGGTGTAACTGTTTATTTTTCTACGACTTTACTTTTTTACAAGTACAATAGAACGATGAGTCTGAAAAATGCAAATGTACTCGTTTTAAATCAATTCTTCCTACGTCTCTTCAAATTTCCTACCTTCTTTCTACGTCCTTCTAGATTTCCAACCTTCTTCCTCCGTCTCTTCAGATCTCCCACCTTCTTTCTATATCTCTCTAGATTCCCCACCCTCTTACTCTGGATTTCCAACCTTCTTTCTACATCTCTCTAGATTTTCCACTATTTTTCTACATCTCTCTAAATTTTCCACCTTTTTTCTATATCCCTCTAGATTTCCCACTTTCTTCCCACATCTTTATTTTCCACACTTTTTCTACGTTTCTCTAGATTTTCCACCTTCTTCCTGCATTTCTCCATACTCTCCACCTTCTTCGTACATCTCTCTAGATTTTCCACCTTCTCCCCACACCTCTCTAGATTTTCTACCTTTTTTCTACGTCCTTCTAGATTTTCAACTTTCTTCCTCCAGCTCTTTGAATTTTCCACCTTCTTCCTACATCTCTTTAGATTCTCCACTCTTTTTCTATAGTTCCCTAAATTTCCCATCTTTTTCCTATATCCCTCTAGATTTTCCATCTTCTTTCCACATCTCTATTTTCCACACTTTTTCTACGTTTCTCTAGATTTTCCACCTTCTTCCTGCGTCTCTCCAGATTCTCCACCTTCTACGTACATCTTTCTAGATTTCCCATTTTCTTCCCACATCTCTAGATTTTCCACCCTTTTTCTACATCTCTCTAGATTTTCCACCTTTTCACCTTCTTCCTGTGCCTCTCTAAATTTTCCACCTTCTCTTTGCGTCTCTCCAGATTTTCCACCCTCTCACCATACCCCTCCATATTTCCCACCTTCTCCCCACACCTCTCCATATTTCCCACCTTCTCCCCACACCTCTCAAAATTTCCCACCTTCTCCCACACCTCTCCAGATTTCCCACCTTCTCCCCACACCTCTCTAGATTTCCCAACTTATCCCCACACCTCTCTAGATTTCCCACTTTCCTCGAAACCTACCCCCGTGATCTCCTACAAACATTGAACCACCGCGTCCCCCGCGCAATCACCCCGCCCCCCTAACAGAAATTGTTCACGATGGACGATCGTATTCCCTCGAAACGTTGCTCTATCTCCACCGAGAATCGCTCTAACGGAACCGTGGCAAAAAACCGCAAGCACCGAAGTACCCACGGGTAGCGACCGATCGATTAACGAGTGCCGCCTCTTGTAGAACAACGGATCGTGTGGTTAAACATTTATTCGTGGCGTTGCCTTCCGTTCTCCGGGAAAGGACACGGTCGCGGACACGGGGGCCCCCGGTCTCGCACGATCTCGCCGATGGGGCCCACGGTAGGACCTTCGTTTTTCGGGACGAACGCCGAGTAAGTATCCTCGATCGCCGCGAGATAACGGGAGTAGCGCGTAGATCATGTAGCGGGATCGCGATCGTGAGCGGATAGGCTCGCGTCGCGTTTTGTTCTTTCGGCGATGAGAGCAAGGATCAGATAATACCACGTAGGGGTGAACTGGGGAAAGGGAAGGGGAGGGGGGGAAAGTGGAGATCGTTGGAAAGAAAACATCCTGACCGGTCGTTCCGCACCAGTTCCCGGTACCGGAAAGCAAACCGCTTCGCGTCAACCTGTCCGACGCGCAGGATTCGCCTCGTTCTCCCTCGTTAGGACCAGGTAAAACAGAACCACCCCGCTGTCTCGTTTTCCTCTCTCTCTCTCTTTTTCTCACTCTTCTTCCTTTACTCTTCCCGGGGCCCCCTTTTTGGCGCAAGCCGTGAAAAATGAAGTTTCACCAGGGGCCCTTAACCGTGCGAGAGGCAAAGAAACGATCGCGGTCACGAACGCGAAACAGTTACTGATGGAAACGCGGCAACGGAGGATCTCGATCGATCGCCGATAATATGTACCACGGAAGTCACCGTATCGAGATGGTTACGCGATTCGATCGTTGAGAGAATTAGGGTAGCTAGACACGAGGTAGATCCCTTCGATTTCGTTGGAACGTACGAGCATCGAACGGTACTGTTTCTTTCTTCCGAGAAGAACAATCGGTGTAGCAACTCTTAGGGGGTCGTTGTAAAGAAATGACTTCGATCTTCGAGTCGATGATGATATTAGAGACGCAAAGATTGTTTTAAACAATTGGCAGCGGTTTGAACGTTTTCGATTCTTTCCGATAATTATACGAACTTTTTCAATCGATTTCCAGCGCGGGAGGATTTTTAGAGGAATTGAAATTCCGGGATGTGAAAGTAGAGGGCTCAATCTTTAAAATGACTCCACGTAGATTATCGTACGGTTATTTTTCACGTAGTTGGAACTGTTCGAAGTTTGTCGTTCGTCTGGAAAATTTTTAGCGCACACACCGAGAAAAACATCACTGTTAATGATGTTGGGTGATATTGTCGCACGTATCTTTCTTTCGCAGCTAACAATATAAAATGTAAGAAAAGATTGTCTCGATTTCCATTTCACTCGTTTCAGATCTTTGCGAGGTTCTTCTAAGCGTCCCCTGACTTTAACCGAGGGTGTGTTTCTTCTATCCTAAACTCTATCCGAGTTTCGACAAGGGGACGCAAATATTCTCGTCCAGAAACCGTGTAAAGCAGACATCTCGCGAGTCTCGAGTGGAATCTAATAAATCTCGTAATTCGATTCGGTGCAAATTCTCTCGACGTCCTCCAGTAAAAGCGAGTCGAGCGAAACAGAACCGGATGGCGCGCGTGGTCTTTCAGGAAGGTCGCTTGGAGGGAAAACCGGGCGTCTACGGGTTTCTTCGCGATCGGTGGTACGAAATCGCGGTGACCGATACGCAATGCAAATTCAACGTACGTGGATATTCGATCGTGGAGACTGTTTCGTCCAGAAATAGAATCGGGGGTGTGGCGAGGGAGGGGATCGAGGGTCGATGAGGACGAAGAAGACGAAGACCTGGAAGAAGAAATCGTCTTGGTAGATTTGTACGGTTTTACACCTATGTACAGTTCGCTAATGGGAAATTGGCAGATTGGAAGGAACGAGTGTCCTATTGGTCGTAACAAAGAACGAAAACATGGACTCGAATTGCACGCATTTTCGCTATTACTCGAACTGATCGCAACTACTGATCCAGTAGGTTCTCAATGGTGGTCACGACTGCCAATTTATCAGCAGTGAACAGTACAGGGGATCGTCGACAATGACGGTTACAACCTGATCGTATTTCTCAGCATGAAGATCGGATAGTTAGTAATAGAAGTATGTACATTGACTGATTTTATTTGTTTAGTCAAAAATTCACGCATACGGAGATATTTGTTGGTAATTAGGAACAGATTGGGACCAAATAACCGAGTTCGGGATAAGTAGGTCCAAAGGACGAAAAATTGGGACACGGAATTTAACACCTTACGATAGTAACATCGAATAATCTCGTCGAGTGAAGATTTATCCGTAAATATTTCATCGTGATTAGAAACGAAATAACTGAATTGTACACAATACTCTCTAACGCGATTAGGGACGAAATAATCGAGTTTAGGACAAATGGGGGTCTTGAGGTACGCGTTGATCTAAAATCGGGCCGAATGACGAAAAATCAGGACACTGAATTTAACAACTTACGATAGTAACATCGAATAATCTCGTCGAGTGAAAATTTATCCGTAAATATTTCATTGTGATTAGGAACAAAATAACTGAATTCTACGTAATATAGATTAAATACCCTTTACCGTGATTAGGGTCAAAATAATCGAGTTTAGGACAAATGGGGGTCTTGAGGTACGCGTTGATCTAAAATCGGGCCAAAGGACGAAAAATCGGGACGTATGGTCGCCTCGCGATTAGGTGTGCCCAGAGAATGACAGTGAGGAGAGAAAAGCAGTAAACGGTGACGATATACCGGTCCGATGGCGGTAGATACATAAATGCATTAACGAAACCGCTCGACTCCTTTTCGACGTTCTTGGCGTCTTATCTGAAGCGCGTCGCGCGAGGGATATCGAGTCGCTGTCCGATTCTGTCCGTTCCTTATCGCGTTATATATCCCGCGTCGATGGGTACGGTCGCTACATAGATAACGGTCGAAATACATCCATTATTCAGGCGTTCGGTTCGCATATTACGTAGGTATCGACGTGCGTGTCCCGCTTATCGCCGTCGGCGTATCACCGTTGCCACCTTTACGTAAGGATACCCCCGGCTCTTAAACGCGCAAGGATATTAAGGGGTTACAACGTGGGAGGTTAAGAAAAATTGTTGCACTTTCCCCTCTTCCACCAGCGGAAAAGTGCTTTTCCACGCTCGTCGAAGTTGGAGAAAATAGCGGAGATGTTAATGTTTGCTCGAGTAACGCGTCCAGTGGCCTTACCTTCTCTTTATTGTGAAATTGATTAGAAAAATATTTCTTAATAAATATCTCACGGACGAATTCATCTAGGTATTTAGCAATACGTCCAAGTACTCGCAGAGAAGTAAAAAAGAACTCTGAGAACATCCAATACGAATTGTTTTGTCAGAATTAATTAAGTTTCCACTCGATACGGGGAAGAGTGTTATGTGTTTCCAACGAGATTCTAAATTCAATTTAATTCCTACGAGCTACTGTGTATCGCTACTTGGGTGTTTTTCTATACGTAACGAGACAGCGTACGTTGAAACGAATTCATCGAATGGTCGACAAAGTATATTTCCAAAGTATATTTTCAAAGTATTTTTCAGATTGTGAAAAATCAAGAATCGTCGCGTCGATCTTACAATATGCCCATCATCTCGCGAACAAATCCCACGGAACTTATAGAGTTGTCCGGGAAGTCACTTTGTTCTCCAAAATGGAGAGTATACAATCTAATGAAATGTTTGCACGCTCTAAAAAAATCGTGTTTCATTTTCACCGAAAACAAGAAACGACTTTGCAAACAATCCAATATTTTCGGAATATTCCACGATACACGTCACTATCAAGTGGATTTGACTCGGTGTAACCAAACCTCTCTCGAGTTCGGCTAACGGAGGATCGTAAATAGAATTATTACCCCAGATGAACTCTGTTCTTTGGTTCTTCGTACACGTATTCGTAATTTAATCGGCTGTATTCGTATTATGATGTTGCTATTTGTCAAAATAGCGAGTTCGGACAGCAAAGAGAGAGAGACGAACCCGGAGAGAGAGAGATGAACAGATAGGATAAATCATTGGTAAGGGAGGAGAGACAGAGAAAATCGGGAAGCCCCGAGGACTACGAGCGTCGAGAGTTATGCGGCGGACGTGGCTTCCGCGACAGCCTCGACGGAATCTTCGGCGCGATCTTCTCGGCTTTTTGTTTCACGCAGCCCCCACGTTCCACGGTCACGATCTATCGACGCGTCCATCTAAAGTGCGTCCGCTCGAAGGGAAGTCGAAGGCGAAAACGCCGCGGACAATCGGTACACTTGTTCGACCTCTTGCCACGCAACGGAGAACCTTCGTCCATCGGTTCGCGGGAATCCCAGGGGTATCGGGGGAACGAATCTGGCGCGTCCAGCGGCTGAAGGGAACCGATTCCTCTTTGTCGAGTAACGCGCTCGAAACGGTTGTTGTTTGGACGTTAAGTTCGTAAGGAGTCGCCTGTTCGGTTTGTCGACAGGGACGATTAGGGCGATACCGCGATCGCTTGTCCGTCCTTGCAGAATCGAACTGTCCACCGTGGAGATATCCACCTTGCAGGAACACGAATGTGTGGTAGGTTGTACGATTAGTTTTGGCGTTCGATAAAACTTATTCAGCAGTATGGTACTAGGTTGATCGATACGTTTTATCGAATACAAAACTTATCGAACAACCTGTTACATTGAACAGTACTGTTGTTCAATTAGTTTTGTCGTTCGATAAAACTTATTGAACAGTATGGTACTAGGTTGTTCAATACGTTTTATAGAAAGATAAAATTTATTGAACAGTACTGTTCAATGTAATAGGTTGTTCAATTAATTTTGTTGTTCGATAAAACTTATTGAACATTACTGTTCAATGTAATAGGTTGTTCAATGTAATAGATTGTTCAATTAATTTTGTTGTTCGATAAAACTTATTGAACAGTATGGTACTGGGTTCATCGATACGTTTTACCGAACACAAAACTTATCGAACAATCTATTACATTAAACAGTACTGTTGTTCAATTAGTTTTGTCGTTCGATACAACTTATTGAACAGTATGGTACTAGGTTGCTCAATACGTTTTTCGAACGACAAAACTTATTGAACAGTACTGTTCAATGTAGTAGGTTGTTCAATTAATTTTATTGTTCGATAAAACTTATTGAACAGTACCGTTCAATGTAATAGGTTCTTCAATAAAACTTATGAATGTAATATGTTCAATGTAATACTGTTACATTGTAATAGGTTATAGTGTTCAATGTACTAGGCTGTTCAATGTAATAGGTTGTTCAATGTTCAATGTAATAGGTTGTTCAATGTTCAATGTAATAGGTTGTTCAATGTTCAATGTAATAGGTTGTTCAATGTTCAATGTAATAGGTTGTTCAATGTTCAATGTTCAATGTAATAGCTTGTTCAATGTTCAATGTAATAGGTTGTTCAATATTCAATGTAATAGGTTGTTCAATGTTCAATGTAATAGGTTGTTCAATAAGTTTTGTCGTTCGATGAAACGTATTGAGCAACCTAGTACCATACTGTTCAGTAAGTTTATGGAACGACAAAATCGATAAAACGTATTGAGCAACCTAGTACCATACTGTTCAATAAGTTTTATGGAACCACGAAATCGATGAAACGTATTGAGCAACCTAGTACCATACTGTTCAATAAGTTCTATAGAACGATAAAACTTATCGAATAACCTAGTATAGTTTTGTATCGATCGTTGGGAAACGAAATAAACCTGATAATTGATACAAAGTGTTCTTTGAGTGTGTTAGAGTTTTTTAAAGTCACTAATTGAGACATCTCCGATTGTAGATGCTAACTATTTTTATACCATACTTACCTTTTTTTCTGGAACATTCTTATCGTGTACTGTGGTATGCGTGTGTGTGTGTATGCATGTGTGTCTAGTGCGAGACCGCGTAACCATCGAGTCCTCGTGAGAGCCTAACATTGTAAACACGTGCTAAGAATCATTCTGTGAATTATACATTGAAGTATTAAATATTCGTATGAGCAATACTGAAGATTATTAAATCGCACTTTCCAACCATCAACAAAGTGGAAGAAATTAACTAAACGATCTTCGGTAGGATTAAGAACGAATAATTAACCAATATGTAAATTCTCTCGTTCGTCGTACGTTTTTCTTTCTCTTGTCTACTTGTGATTTTCAAGGTAATCTGCCTTGAAAAAATATTAATATATTTAATTACAATACACTGCGCTAGAGAAGTTTCAAGAAGAATCAGAAACAAAGATACCATACGGTTCTCGCACAAATAATAATCTCGCTCGACGATAACCAGGAAAATTACCCGTTGTATTTTACAATACAGGTACCAGCAATGTTTACGTCACGTTAGGATTAATCTACGTGCCAAATGTTTGCGTAAATCGTACGATATGTATAATCTGCCACCTGTAGACCTCCACTTGTGACACGATTGTAACGTACAGTCAGTTAAAAAATATTCATAGAAAATGACTCAGTACCTCGTTTGTACTGTCTCGAGATGAGAAGTTGGTCGATGAGTCTGATCTTTCATAGTACAACCTGTAGTTCCACTCTACAAAAAATAGAGCACATATATTTTCGTTACTGGAAGACACTCCAATGAGAACGAAGTGTATCGTGCAATATTGTGCAACGAAGAAAGTACTCGAGGTACCATTGTCCAACTTCTCAACTGAGCACAGTACAAGGTGTCGTTTCGTACAAAGTAATAGCTCTCGTATCTATTCCGATACGATCTACGTCAATAAGTTTGATCTCTCATAGTACAATCTGTATTTCCACTCTACAAAAGATAGGGCACATACCCTGGTAACAGGGTACCATTGTCCAACTTCTCATCTGAGCACAGTACAACGTGTCTTTTCGTACAAAGTAATAGCTCTCGTATCTATTCCGATACGATCTACGTCAATGAGTTTGATCTCTCATAGTACAATCTGTATTTCCACTCTACAAAAGACAGGGCACATACCCTGGTAACAGGGTACCATTGTCCAACTTCTCAACTGAGCACAGTACAAGGTGTCGTTACGTACAAAGTAATCTATTCCGATACGATCTACGTTATCATCGAATACTTGGTGACATGTGTACCTCCTACACGAGATCCTCGTAGCCATAAATGGGTTAAAGAATCCTGATTCGGTCGCGCTGGGTACCTGCGCCCGAAGATTTCGGTACGGTCAAACAATGAGCGCGAACCCGAGTCCCCCCACCTCGAGACGCGGGAATCTTGGAAAGTGTGTCGAAACGATAAAGGGAATGTCCTCCCGGCGTGAAAGAGACGCGTCAAATTTCGTTCGGAGGGTGCACGGGGATACGAGACCAAGGGGGGTTTGTGGGGTGGGTCTAGGGTGACCGATTGTGAAGATCGAAAGCCGTGGGAGTTCACCTGCGCGGGCGTCGTCGTTGCCACGTTGGAAAAAGAAAGGAAAGACTCTCATCTCCTGTGTCCGGTTTTCTCTTCTTGTTCGCGCCACCGGCTCCGTGGACCCCATAAATTGTCCACTCTGGGTATTTAAGCGATAGATCATCTTTTAAACAAAAGTCGCGCCGCGATCCGCGCGCGCTTCGAGTTTCGGGAAGTGTGTGTGTATGTGTGTGTGTGTGTGTACGTCTCTCGGGGTGCGAGACGGGGGGAAGAAGCGGAAAAGGGACGAAGCAGCGGGGGAACGCCCTGACTTTTACGCCATATATAGCGGACCAACCCCATAAATCCTTCATCCAGCTCGAGAGTCCGCGCGCGGAGCTGTTTTCTAATATTTTGATTTATGCCGCTTTCACTGGGCTAATTTGCCGGCCTTTTATCCTTTATCCTTTATTTGCGCGTTTAGGGGTGAAATTTGTCCCTCGAGCCGGCACGGCGTGTCCTAGGCCACAATGCACCGCCGAGGAGGATCGCTTTCCGTCGGCCATTGTCGTGCCCCGTTTTCTTCGTGCGGCGTTTTTGTCCGAGCACCCGGGAAATGCCGTGAAAACCGCGGGGGTGAGAACACGCGGCTCGGTTGCGAAACATTCTCAATGGGGGGATACCAAAATATTTTCCAAACCTGTGGCTCGCACGATTTCACCGCGCCGAAGGGACCCCGGCTCGAGATCGCGTACCCTCTTCGGTTCGGGGGTCGAGCTTCGATCACGGTCCATTCGTTATCGGGGGTCATGGAATTCGAGGAAATTAAATTTTTCGAGACTGGTATTTTTTACGAAACTTGGCGTGCAGGTTGATCATCGAAGCATGTTGAATTTGATGTTTATATTGCAAGGGTGGAAACTACCCTCGAAGTTGTGGATAATGTCCTGGGTCACCAGTTCGAAGAAATTAATTTTTCTGAAGGTTGGTATTTTTTACGAAACTTGGCGTGCAGGTAGATCATCGAAGCATGTTGAAACTGATGTTTATATTGATGGGGTGGAAACTACCCTCAAAGTTGCGGATGTCATGGTTCACCAATTCGAAGAAATTAATTTTTCTGAAGGTTGGTATTTTTTATGAAACTTGGCGTGTAGGTAGATCATGGAAATATGTTGGAACTGATGTTTATATTGATGGGGTGGAAACTACCCTCGAAGTTGTGGATAAAGTCAAGGGTCACGAATTTGAAGAAATTAATTTTTCAGAGACTGGTATCTTTCATAAAACTTTGCACCCAGGTAGATCATCGAAGCATGTTGAATCTGATGTTTATATTGATGAGGTAGAAACTACCCCCGAAGTTGTGAATAAAGTCAGGGGTCACAGATCAGTAGAAAATTAGATCAAGTTACTTAATAATCTTTATTCTAAAGTATCCCCAAGTTTCATCTACTTTGTTTGAAATAAATCGTTTTCTATATCGAATACACTGTTCGAATACACTAAAACCATATCTGAATATTTAAGCAATGTAGCTGTCACAAAGTACAAAAATCCTAAAATATAGCTGTCACAAGAATGTGGCCGTACACAGAATGCATAAATACTTAAACAAATTGTTAAGTCACTCCGTCTCTATTGGAACAAACGTTCGATATCGGAGGAACAATTATTTCATCAGTTCGCGACGCAGGGTGACTTCACCGAACTTCGATACTCTTGCGTTTGTAAAAAGGGGTTGATAAGCTGGTCCGTTTCGCGAGCGGGGCGGATACTTTAAGCACCGAGACGTAACGACCAATCGTAAATCACAGAAGGGCTTCGTCGTCGTTGTCGTCGTCGCGGTTTCTCTTTCCTTTTGGGGTTCGCGAACCTCGGATTCGGAAGATCGCGTGTACGCGCGTTACGCTGCTGCAAGGAAGGGCGGAAAAAAAAATGAGAACGGCGGGGGGGAAGGACCTCTCCGCGCTAAACTTCCTGTGGATCCACGTGGCCGTCCTATTGTGTCGCGACGGTTCTAATGATTCGTTCTGATCCGGCCTGGCCCCCTCCGGGGGTTGTTTTCATGTCGTGGAACACATCGTGGGCCAGCCTCGACCCTAAACACGATCGCGGAGCACGATTTCGGGGGTTGGGGATGAACGAGCGTTTCCGTAGTTAATGTCGACTTTCGTGCTCGAAGCGTATTCGAGGCGTGTCTCGTGGAATTCCATAAAAAAATAAACAGAAAAATATAGGAGTTCCTTACGATCGTCTTGACGTCCAGATATTAAACGAGACGAGTACTCATTACGAGGATTAAACTCACTTCACAATAAACTCGCTGTACAATCTTGTACAGCTCGACCAATAAATTCCTCGAGCTTTCGTTTCATTTGTTATTCCCTTTACGCGGAGAAAATTTTTAAAATATTCCACTCTACGTTAAATTAAAAAAAGAAAGAGATAAAGTTAAGGTTTCTTTACCAGTTGAAGAACATATATTACGAGAATCTGGATCATTCTCGAACCACAAACTTTGCAAGCTTTCATCGTGTGTGTGATAAGTTTAACATTTTAGAAAAATGTTAAATGTATCTCAACACCGTATGTGTAAATTGAAATCGATATCTACCGATATGGAAACAAAGATGGTAATGTTTCTTTTCGTGGGTCTGACAAATAAGTGTCCATGTGACTACAGTAACGAAAGAGTTGACTTCTCTCGATCTGGAAGTAGACCCAGAGTCTCGAATCCTTGAGATTTAGACGCAACGATTGCTTCGTACGCACGAACCGAAGTCGATGATCGTACGAGATTCGATTCGTTGCCCCTGGGCGGCAATAAAAAGATAGTCGTCGGAATTTTTCCACCAGTGTCAACCCCTCAATGATCTTACGGGGTGTTTCTTTCTGGATCGGGGTGGATATACCGAGGGGATGACTGGATGGTACCGGATCGCCCACGGACGAGTAATGGCTCGGTAATACGACGGGGGTGAAACACGCGGCAACCGGAAACGATTCAATTCGGAGACGTCTCCTCTCTCGTGCTTCCACCCCAACTGTTAATTTATCGTTCGGTAAGTGACGCAGCTTATTGAAAGGACGTCGACTCGGGCGACGACTATTGGTCCCTCGTTGCTCCCTTCGATCGTCGCTCACCACCGTGCTTCGGGAAAAAAATATCCGCGGCTCTGAGAAGTCGAGCAACATCGGAATCGAGATTTTTCGATCGTCCTTCGTTGTTGCCCCCCGGCGCAAAGAGCACGATAAAGTCCTCTCGAGTTTCTCCGGTTAAAAGGACTCGAAATACGGGACATCTGTCCGAGGATCGCTTTAATCGGGGACCATTTTCTCGACGTATCGCTTCGAGCGTTTCGTCTAAGCTGTTCACCGTTGGAATAATAGAAACGCGGTGACATCCTCGAAGCATCTGCTCGACAAGAGTCTCGGGGAGAAATAAAGGGGAGTTTGAAGATATTTGGAAAATTTTCTCTACGAATTTCGAGGGTTCAAGGGGTTAGAGTAGAGATCGAAGGGAAGCAAACTTTGTGATTTTTTAATGAAGAAAGTATACAAGGTAATTCAATTATCGGTTAACTTGCTAATAGAGCACACTTTTGAGCTTGCATTGAGAGAGAAAAAATTGCAGAAACTTAATCCAATCGAAAGTTAGGCGTCACTCAAAATAGGTCTTCCGGATGGACAAGATAGACTGGTGTAGAAGTCAAAGAAAGGAAAAGTTTGCAATTTTTTTTTTAAAAAAGTGTACATGGAAATCATATAATTATTCAACATATTAATAGTACATACTTTTGAGATTACACGGAGAGAAAAAAGTCGCTGAATCCTATTCCAATCGAAAGTTAGGCGTCGCTCAAAATAGGTCTTTCGGGTAGTCAAGATAGACTAGTGTAGAAGTCAAAGAAAGGAAAAGTTTGCAATTTTAAAAAAAAAAAAGTGTACATGGAAATCACATAATCACTCAATATATTAATAGTACACACTTTCAAGATTACACGGAGAGAAAAAAAGTCGCAGAATCCTATTCCAATTGAAAGTTAGGCGTCCCTCGAGACAGGCCTCCGAGGTAACTTGGCCGACGTTATACTTCGATACCGGCTGGTTCGAAACAAAAAAAAATCGATCATATTTTGGAACGGTCGTTTTCTACGGGTCGAGCTTTTTTCTAACAGAAGACAGACCCCGGTGCTATTGGGAGCCTCTGGACGTGGACCGTTGCCTGAGGATTAATTTCACGGTCGATGGATTTTTTTCTTCGTCGAACGGTAATGCGCCCGTCCGATCGCGACGCCCAAGAAGAAACTCCAATCCGGATTCGTCAGCATTCCGGGGCCCGTCACGAGGAATGGGCCGTCGTTTATCAGTCGGGTCGTAGGTGCGCGGGCCTCCGTAATAAATTATTTAATTAGTACGGTATTTAATCAACGCTCATGTGGCAGGGTATCGGGGCCGTCGCGGGTCGCAAAAGAGGCACCGTGGTTCGACGATTACTCGGGCCCTATCAGGCCCGGGACCGATCGTTAGCGACCCATCGAACGACTTATGGCAAATCCAAT
The DNA here is from genome assembly GCF_051014685.1 of Ptiloglossa arizonensis. Lineage (NCBI taxonomy): Eukaryota > Metazoa > Arthropoda > Insecta > Hymenoptera > Colletidae > Ptiloglossa > Ptiloglossa arizonensis. Next base: position 31,182,825 of record NC_135048.1, read on the forward strand.
CGTGGGTATAAATACTGCGAGAAAATTAATGCTCATTGGGATAAACTTATTCTAGACGGAGTCACGAATTTTCCTTTCGTTCGTTTTCGCTTGAAAAATATTAACCATAGTCGGCAATCACGTGACTAATCCATCAATACCCGTGATTATCCCACACGGTGAACTTTTCTCGGATCTCGACGAACGTGTAGCCGACTCGACGATTCCGGATTCCTTTCGTGTAAATAAATCGGTGTATTTTCGTCTAAAATATCTCCTCCTCGTTATAAGTGCTCGGAGGTCCCTCGCTACCACCGTCTACGGAGACTTTATCGTACAAAGCAACACCGAGCGTCGCGCACAGTTCGAACCAGTGAGACTGTGTTTATGCGCGTTGGTATCGGACCGAAGGACGGTACTAAATAACGCGCAAAGATTTACGAAATGACCTAATATATTCGCGGGAATATGGGAAACGCAGTCGGGGACCGAAGGCGGTGCGTCGAACTTAAATTAAGATTCGCGGCGGCAGTGGGGCGGGGGTGGGGGTAGCAGGCTGCCCGAAGATTGTCCAACTTTCGTTGATTACGCAAGGACGCCGGGGCCCGGGGTTAGAGCGAAGGTGGGACCGTGAAGACGGCGACGGGGGACAGCGAGGGGGCGGCTAGGAGCGGCGCGAGTCCCGAATCCGGCGCTGAAGCAGGAATATCGGGATAATGCATTGGGGTCCAGACAGGCCTTGTTTATAATGGGTTGAACAAGGGTGCTAGAAGCCAGTGGGGGCTCGGGCCCCCCTAAGGCGCGGGTCTTATGGGGCCCCATAGCGACCGGCGGTGTTAACCGGCGGGCAGTCTCACTGCGGTCGGTGTTTGCTCATGAGCCGCGCGTGGTATTTAGGGATAACAAGAGGGCCACTTCATCATCCGCAGGAACGACGACCCCACGATCCCTTTCTTCCTCTGCTCTGTGCCCTTCTCTCTCTCTCTCTCTCTCTCTCTCTCTCTCTTCCTCTCTCCTTTTCCTCGTCCGCGCCTCTATCATTTTCTTCGACTCTCCTCCTCGCTCCGTCTCGTCTCTTCGCTGTCCGCGCTGACCCCCCATCCCTCCCCGAAAAAGCTGGCCAAAAGTGCCGTTTCAAAGTCCAAATGCTCTGCGTTGGAAATAGAGTTTCGATCGCGGCACGTCCCCCCTCCACGGACATCTTTGCCACGCCCGTCGCCTCGATGAGTTTCTCGAGAGAACGCGGTGAAAAGGGAACGGGGGATTTGCGTGGATGTGACACGGACATTGTGGATTTTACATTTATCAACAATCGTGCACGATGATACTTTACCTAACGAGTAACAGCGTACCATCCATCGAAATGGACAAAGTAGTTATCGACGTTTAAATGGTGAACCGTTTTGGTGACCGAGTGAAGCAATTCGGGTCCGTTCTGACCCGAAGTCGAATTTCATTAATTTCTGTTTGAATATCTCCGTTATTCGTATCATTCTTCATTTTTTATTTCGATGATCATTTAGTCCTCTTTGGAGCAATTTTGCGATAAAATGGACTTGTCCGTTTTAAAATAAATTGTGGGGGGGGGGGGGCGTATTACAAGGGAACGTGGATAAGGTCGAGCAATTCTTACTTATTATTGATCACAGGCTTTCGAAGACCGATTAAGACGTTCGACTCGATGATATTCTCAATTTCTTCCAGAGGTCAACTTCTCAGCTACGCACAGTACATTGTTGACTTTCGTTGAACGCACGATACCCTTCAAATAGCTTTGAAATAAAACTGTTAAAGAACGAAGGAGACACTTTGAACATCATAGGAAAATTTTCACTTATCTTGGTGTACATTCAGTCCTCGAAGTATGGACATATTTTTTAATCGCTTTGTACGTTTATACTATCGCTTAGAAATTCGATTAATTCAACTTCTCAGCTACGCACAGTACATTATTAGCTTCCTTCGAACACACGATACACTTCAAACGGTCTCGAAAGAAAAATGTTAAAGAACGAAGGAGACACTTTGAACACCATAGGACAATTTTCACTCATCTTAGTGTATATTCAGCTCTTGACGAGTATTTTTGAATCGCTCTGTACGTTTATGCTATCGCTTAGAAATCCGATTAGTTGAACTTCTCAGCTACGTGTATTTTGAATCGCTCTGTACGATTATACTATCGCTTAGAAACTTGATTAATAATCAAATTTCACAAATATCTGGTCTATTTTTGAATCGCTCCGTACGTTTATACTATCGCTTAGAAACTTCATTAATAATCTAAATTCACAAATATCGATTCTACTCTCTCGCGGAGGGTACTCCGATCCTCGATCGTCGTACGTGATCGGTCCGGTCGAACCATGGCCGGGCGATCGGTACTGCGATCCGACGTTCGAGACCACGTTACGAAAGACGAACAAAAGGGAAGTTTTCTTCGAAAATTGGGCAAAGTCGTTCTCCGAGTCGTGAAAACTTGTCGCGTTGGGACAAAGGGACGACGTCGTGGTCGAGAGCGGTACATCGATCAGTAGGAGGATCGGTGAGAATCCCATCGGGGCGACGCATCGTCGGTCGCGGATCGATCGATCGATGGATCCCGCGGTCTGACCGCTCGAGAAATAGATTGTCGGCTCGCTTGACCGTGTCTCGGGCCGAAAAATCGCCGCTTCTCGCCGGTGATATGGATCCCTTTTATGGTAATGCCGTGTTTATGCGTTGACAGTCGCCGCCGCTTCCGAGCTCCGGGGAAAGTATGCAAATCCGTTCGTAGTCAAAGATTGAATTTCATTTCGTGACGCCCTACCAAGGGTGGAGGGAGGAGGGCAGAGGGCGACCTCGATGTCCGACACACCCGCGTGTCCGCGACGGAGATAACCTTTCGACGCTCGAACGACCAACGACTCGGCGACCTTTTTGACGAGTGCCTTCCTGCTTCCATATGCATCAACCCCCGGCGACCCCCGTGCCAGGTACCGGGGGCCTTTTGATTCCCGAACCATCGGCCAACGGCTCTCTGCCTTCGACGGACCACTTTCCAGCATTTTTCCACTCGCGTTCTCAACGTCGCGCTTTTATTTTCCCCCGTTCCTCTTTGTACTATGGCATAGTATATTCTGGCTGGAAGGACTTCTTCGCGAGTCTCGTTTCGTCGATCAACACGGAGCATTTAAATCGGGGATGGGGGTTTCAATTTTCAACGTTCATTTTCGACGACTGGACGGGTTCAGTTATCGTTTCTGTCTTGTACTTGTTTCGCGGTGTGTAGTTGTTGCAATATTGTCACCGAGTAACGACTGGGTTAGGTAATTAGTTAAGGTATAAAATTGAGATAATTAGAGATAGTAGTCGTGTAGCTAGTCTTTTTAGGAATGTTGTTGTAGTATAGGTTAATCGGAGTTCAACAACCGTAGAATATTCTTTTCATATTGCTTTAAACCTACCACTTGTATTGGGCCCAGAAATATTCTTTTTCTTTAAGGGAGTCGTCCTAGAAGAAGTTTGGAGGGGCACTTTAAGATGAAACAAATTTTTATTCGGAATGTAGCTATTTTACTCGCAAAAGGATAGGTTAATCAGAGCTTAATAATCGTAGAATATTTTTTTCGTATAGTTTTAAACTTATCACTTATGTCGGGCCCAGAAATTTTCTTTCTTTAATTGGGATAACTTCCAAGAAATCTGATGAAGCATTCTATGGTTAATTAAAAGTTTTGGGATTCGGTTATTTTATTTAACAACCGACAGAAATTTAAAATTATTGCGCGTCTCGGGCCCAGAAATTTTCTTTTTTTAAGGGGGGAGGGGTGCCCTCGAAGAAACCTAAAGAAGCATTCTACGGTTAATTAAAAGTTTCGAGATTCGGTTATATTACAACCGGTAGAATATTCTTTTTGAATCGCTTTAAAACTATTACCCGTATTGGGCCCAGAAATTTTCTTTCTTTAAGGGGGGCGCCCTCGAAGAAATTTGAAGAAGCATTTCACGGTTAATTAAAAGTGTCATTTGAAATACAATTATTTTATTTAAGAACCGGCAGAATATTCTTTTTGAATCGTTTTAAAACTATTACCCGTATTGGGCCCAGAAATTTTCTTTCTTTAAGGAGGGGTACCCTCGAAGAAATTTGAAGAAGCATTCTACGGTTAATTAAAAGTGTCATTTGAGATACATTTTATTTAACAACCGGCAGAATATTCTTTTTGAATCGCTTTAAAACTATTACCTGTCTCGGGCCCAGAAATTGTTTTTTTAAGGGGGGCGCCCTCGAAGAAATTTGAAAAAACATTCTACGGTTAATAGTTTCGAGATTCGGTTGTTTTATTTACCAACCGGCAGAATCTTCTTTTCGTATCGTTTTAAATCCATCACTCTACTCCGGGCCCGAAATTTTCTCTTTCTTTGGGGGGAGAGGGGGCGTTCTCGAAGAAGTTCGGGTACCGTTGCTCGTAGATCACCGCTCGAGGGGCAACGATCGACCGGAATATCGCGGTCGTTCTTCTTCTTCGTTACGACGCAATTAATTTAGATAAAGACGGACGTTCTTAAATATTCATCGCGGCGCGCGCACTAGGTCAGCCCGCTTCTTAATTATCCAGACCCCGCGAATAAATTTGTCCCGGTGGGAAACGGCGTCGGTGCGATCGGGTTCCCGCGGCCGACCGCCGAACCTCGCCGAAGGATCAGCTGCTCCTTGCGACCCCGAGGAACTTTGATCTCCGGACGCAATAACTCCCCGCTAACTCGAATCCCCTTCCGGCTCCCTAAATCGCGACACGCTTCGTTTCGTATTCTCCTCCGCGTACGTCGCTGTTTTCCAGAGTGGGAGGGCCAAGGTGGAGGGGTCGAAGGTTCGAAAATACGTGGCGCCTTGCAACGAGAACGCGGGATCTAATTTTCATTAACAAGAAACTAGTTGACTCGCGCCGTAACCGATTCATTCGATCGGTTGAATTTCCTCGAAACGATTCGTCGATTTGAATACATATTTTTGTACGATGAGTAACGGATGAAAAATTTCTTTCATCTTTCGTTCGTTGTCCCGGATAAAGAATTTTCTACGTTTCCATTTTTATCGATATAGTACGGAACGGTGCGATAAGAACTGCTACTTGAAATACCTCGTTATCAAAGTGTACGAACTACATTGCACTCAAGGCGTCCCATCCAACGAATGTCGTTGTTCGATTCTTTTGTGTTTCGTATTTTCCGAGATACCGAGGTGGCCTTGAGTCTTTTAAATGACATCGCATATTTTTTTAAGGTCGACGCGAGGTCACCTTATCGGCCATAACGCGGCGCGAAAAAAATATGCAGTATCATTTAAGACACTCGAGGTCACCTTGGTAGCTCGGACAATGCGAGACGCGAACAATTATTGCAAAATGGCATCCGTTCTTTCTTTCAACGACCGTTATATTACGCATAGCGGTTCTTATCGACTCCTCTGCACGCTATTTATTTTATTCGATACAATATACAATATACAACATATTTCCTGATTCGTGCGTTGCACTCAGCCTCCATATGGAATATATTTTCTTTCTCGTTCAATGTCTCCTGTGTACCATTCACTTCCCTATTTTCTCTTCTCAACTGATCTTTAATTATCCAATAGTGGAGGCAAGAATTATTTTAACTCACTATTCGAAGAATTTCTCTTCAATAATTACGAATTACCTTCCCCTGGTTCGTATCTATTTAACCTCTTTAAATATGAATTACAAAGTGCATCCAAACTGCAACCTTTATCGATCCTAACTCTTTGTAAAATCGACTAACGTATATACCTAACTTTGGGAAGCTACCGCGCGGACGAGAGTTCAGGTTTGCGGAAACCGCGGCTACCCAGCGAAACGGAAATCGAAACGATCGGAATCTCCGCAAGGGACGAGCATAATTTTTCCATTCGAAGTCCCGGTGGCTACGAATCTGCCCCGGGAAATGTGGCGTTCGATCTATCCGGCGCGGCGCGGGACGGATACACGTAAACAAACGCGCGCTAATGCGAACTAATGTCGTCGGCTCGGAAACTAATGACCCTGTCCGGTCGTTTCCATCGTTTCGGCGTGTCACGTCGAAGAACCACCCCGAGACAGCCTCGGTGGAGGGGTCGTAGGTTTCCATCGAGGTCTCGGCCTCCTTTTGCATTCTTCGATGGAGATCTCGATCCGTCGGTCGAGATATCCAAGAGGCGATATCGGCTCGACGAGCACGAGGTACCTCGTGTTTCCTCGTCTCGACGAGACCGTTTTCACGAAACCCTCGATCTTCGATCTTCGATCGATGGGAAGGGGACGGACAGTGGTGTCAAACTCGTGTACGAACGTGGACCACCGAGTTTTGGTTTACAGGCGTTTCGAAGCAACGATTCCAGTCGTTTAAATTGTACATTTTTGTTTCAATTGTACCCGCGAGAATCAGAAAATTATACACCGAGAGTAAAAGAATTGGTATCTTTCGCTAGGAAATCGATATCGTGTGTAATTTTTCGAGACATCGTTGCTTTTCGATACAGACGTTAAATGCTTGTTTGTTAAGTTCTGTACGAAGCGTTTTATCGGTGTCTAAAAAGTACATTTTGCAGTATGCTATATTTCTGGTACAGGGTGAATAAAAATCTGGAACACCAATTTCATTGTGCTTCCCTGTATTACATTGGACAGCGAACAATTCCATTACTATCGACTCCTTGGACGTTAATATAAAGTGGATCATCGAACAATGAAAAATGATTTTCACGTGTCTCGAATCCCTCGAACAATAATAATTGTAGAATATTCAAATCTCTTCTTGAAATCGACGCGACTGTTATTCTTCGTAATTCACGTCGATAATTCGTAATTTCCTCGATGGAATTATTTTTTCGGGCCCAATTCTGGGGCCTTACGGGCCCCGTGTACGATACCACTGGCCCACGGGGAGGCCGAATTCGGTTTGCGCGCGGAGAACGAAAGTACGCGAATCGCGTTTGTAAATTGTCCGTGGCGATTCCCTCCTTCTCGTGGCGATTCCCTCCTCCTCGTGGCGACCTCGGACGGTCAGGAAATCGAAGTCGACGAAATTCAAATTCGTACAAGCTCTGTAACATCGCGGCACGACGATAAACTACGCGTTTGATCGGCTTGTAAACGTCGCGTCGAATCTCCGGGCCCGTTCGAGGGAGCCGATCGACACGGTGCATATTTAAGCGGCTGCGCACGCGGGGAGGAGCGGGGAGTGGGGGAACGCGGAATGTCCGAGGGGCCCGTGCGCAGTGGCGGAGCGGTGGGGGAAACGTATCGCGACGGAAACATCGATGACGTTGGAAAAGCAACCGATTCCAGATATTGCGCGAGCTATTTTTCAGTGTTTTTATTAATACCCTTCGGCACGGTGGGTCGCCTACGGGCCGACCACGGGCCCACGGGCAAATTAGGGTGAAGCGCAGGGCGCTCCTACTCGTGAATCTTTTCGACCCTTCGTGAAAGGAGATGACTATCGTTTTGTCCTCGGTGGACTACCGTTGCTACCGACGAAAACTCATGAATTCGACGCTAATTTATCGCCCGGCGTACCGTTCGTTGGCTCTTCCCTTCGTCCCGTGCATCCGGGATGACGCCTCTCTCGCCGGCTCGACGCTACGGGAGCGGCTTCGAATTCTCGCCGAGTTCCGGAGATTAATTGCCAACGCTGACTCGGAAACGATCTCGCGCACGAAATCGGCCGGCTACGCCCGCGGTCGTGACGACGATTTTTATCCAAGACGAGAGACGGGGAAGCCGAGCTTGACAACGGGACCGCGTCAAGAGACGGCCACCGAGTCCGCCTTAACCCTCCGTGGACACATTGTAATTTGGCCCCGCTATCTGGGTACGATGGGTCTTCTGGAACTTATTTTTTTTTTTTTTTTCTTGAGACGGAGATTGTTTAAAACGAACGCGTCGAAACTTCGCGAGAGTACACTCTATGTGTGTACACCGGGTCTTTTGGAATCAGTCACCAAGACACGGTGTAATTTGGGGTCTAGGTAGAGTGGGTCTGTTAGCACCGGTTGTTTTTCTTTCTTTGAGATGGTTTAATGCCTTAGTGGACACATTGTAATTTGGCGATGTTATTTGAGTAACGCTGGGTTCGCGGGAATTTATTTTTCGTTCGTAGTGTGGACCTTACAAGACTACGAAACTTCTGGATTATATCTGTGTAGTATTATAGAGGCAGAATGCATTTATCATTGCACTGAGCCCTAGAGTCGAATTGTAATAAAACTGTAATAAAAATTGTCGACGTTTCGTTTATATTGTACACCTTTGTAAGATCGTAAAATTTGTCTACTGGGTTCGTATAATATTATTGATGTGAAATATTTCTAAATTGAAACGAAACTCCGTTAAATTAAAGTTATATAAGTTGAAATAATATTCCGTTAAATTGAAGTTGAATAAATTAAAATAAAACTTCGATAAATTAAAGTTGAATAAGTTGAAACGTAACTCCGTTATATTAAAGTTGAAACAATTGAAATGAAACATAGTTTATTTAAACGATGAAATTAAAGTTCCATAAGTTGAAATGGAACTCGGTTAAATTAAAGTTGAAAGAATTGAAATAAAATTCCGTTAAATTAAAGTTGAATGAATTGAAATGAAACTCCTTCAAATTAAAATCGAATAAATTAAAATGAAATTGAATAAGTTGAAATAAAATTCTGTTAAATTAAAGTTGAGTAAATTGAAACGAAATTCCGTTGAATTGAAGTCGAAGAAATGTGAAAAGTTGGCAAACACTATCGAGTCTTGCGGCGCTGCGCGCGAGCGAAATTAAACGAGCGCGCCTTGTCGCGTAGTTACGAGATACGTTAAGGCGGTTGATCGTGAGTCCCCTCGGAGCGCGTGTGATCGAGATCGATCGGGGCCCGGCGCGGCGACCGCCATCGCGCGGTCCCCTCGCGACTCACCGAGAGGGAATCGTCTCCGCGACGAAAGAAGCGATCGAATTGGAACGAACCGGGGCAGGGTAGCTCGTTGAACGTCTCCGTGGGACGGAGACGAAAAAGTACTCGAGAGACACGTATACAACGGGGAGGCGAAGAACGAAGTGGTAGAAAGCAACGATACATGAAGGCAGGAAGGAGGGGGTGGGGGAAAAATCCGAACGCGAAGAAAGAGAGAGAGAGAGAGAGAGAGAGAGAGAGAGAGAGAGAGAGAGAGAGAGAGAGAGAGAGAGAGAGAGAGAAGAGAAAAGGGTGGTGGAGGGGAGGACGAAGGAAGAAGAAGAAGGTCCGTGACGCGCTCGTGATTCCCTTTAGGCTCGAGCTACGGTGCATCCGCGATCCGGCGCAGCATCACACACACGAGGGGGATAATAACCAATTATTTTGGAGTATATAATTAGAAAATTACGGAGTCAGCTCCGACACAACGCAGGGACCCGGTTCGGCCCCCCCTTCGTTCGTCTCTCTCTCTGTTCACCGTACGATTCGCTTCTGGTCCCTCTCGCGCCGTACCACCTCCGTCCCTTTCCCTCTTGCGGGGCTGCTTCGTGTGGCGTCAGAATTGAGATACAGATACCACGACCCAAAGTATAGACCGTGTAAAGCTCTCGAGTCGCATGTGGTCGATCTTTCAGGTCTCCCTTTCTCCGTTTCCCTCGTACCCTTCGTAGTTGCTTCGTCTCTTCCTTCTCGTTCTTCCATCGTCGCGTCCCTTCAACCCTTCAGCGGGCTCCTCTTCCTTCTTCCTTCTTCCTTCTTCCTCTTTTCTGCGCGTCGTCGTTCCCTTTCTTCCCTCGCGTTCTCTTCGTTTTCTCCTCGTCGTTTCCCGGAGGTTGAGTGCGTGTAGGTGAGGGTGTAGAGGTGGGCCGACCTTATGGCCCTGGGCTACCGGGCTTCGTACCTAAGCTGGTCCTCCTATACGGGGTGTCTCGCGTCGAAAAACACGACGCGCGTAACCGTTCGCGACTTTCCGCGCACAGTTGCGTTCCCGAACGTCCCTGGAACTACGATGTATGGTCAATAAACAATTTATCGGGTCTTGCACTGTGTAGTTATCTTCCATCGAGGCTTCATCTCGCGTTGTCTCCTCACCAGCGTTTATTAGAACTAATGTTCTTCTTCGACGGGGATATCACCGTAACACGACGGTATAAATCGCGTAATTAAGAATATTAATATTCATTGCGTAACGTTTGTTATTTTTCCATCTCTTAATAGGGTTAAGCATCCATTGATCCGTTCTCTGTCTGCCCACGAATTTTTCTTAATTTTGTACATTAAAGGTGACGTGAATAAATAAAAACTGGTATTTTTCTCCCCTCTTCGGGAACGTTTCGATTTAATTCCGAAAAAGGTCACAAGGTTTTCTAGGGATTTTCATTGTTAAAGCTGAAAATTATTCACGCAATACAAGGACGAATGAAAAGATCGGTGTAATTGTTGGCTTGGTTGGAAAGACAATTGGATAATTATATCCAATTGACCTTTACTCGTGTTCCGATCCTCTTCGAGGATTGGTCCTTGCAACACCTATTGTAATCGACGTTTCTTAAAAACGAATACACGCACGGAGGAAAATCATACGGAGCTACTGTACACATCTAATTATAAAATAACGAAGCTCGTGTGTAAATGCTGGTCCGAGTATAAAAATAATCGGATGCAGTTGGTCGATACCGTGTGTTTATTTATCCTACGGTTATCGATCATCGTATTTCGAGCCTCTTCGATGCAACGTCTCTTCGGTGCAACGTTTCTTCGATGCAACGTTTCTTCGATGCAACGTTTCTTCGATGCAACGTCCGATTGTCAAAAATATCAGGTCGTTCGGAAAGTCATTTAGTTTTTTTTTTCCGGTGAGAATGAAACCCGATTTTCTTAGACAAACATTTACTAAACAAACATTTTACTAAATTATACATTCTTCATTTTGGAAAACTTCCCGAACAACCTGATAAATACAAATATAGAATACAAGGTGGAAAGCTGTTAAACGCGGACACGATCGACCGATATTCGTCTAATTACGAAATAAGGGAGCGTCACGCATCGAGAGACGAGGAACATCCCTATGGAACAATCGCGCGTAAAATGCATCGAAATGAACTCGTCGAAGCGAATCGGTCCGCGAACCGTTCGAAAAGGAACGCGGGCAACGTTTAATCGCGCGCCGCACAGCGAAACGTAATTTATCGCGGGCACGGGGAAAAGATACGCTATCGCGGGAAAGTTTTGTTTCGCGACACCCCGAAACTGTTTGCTGTATGCCGCGCGAAATCGTATTTCTGGCCACGACGCTATGCATTTAAACGAGCGGCGTGGCTGACGCGCCGAGAATTAATGGAACTGTGAAAATTAAATATAGTTAGGAAATAATTAACGATCGTTGGATTACCGTAATCTGCCGGTTCTTAACGTCGCGAACCGCGGTCACGACACCTCTCGTGTTCCCGCTGTGACATTGTTAACAGGCCCGAGGGAACGAGACGGGGAAAAGAATACAAATTATTCCTCGTGTCGGGATTAATTTATACGAGAAACGTTAAATAATTACAATAATTTTATCAACGGTGTCGAGGCCCCTTTAGATACGGTCCGACTAATATCTAACATCAACGACCCCGTGGACGCGTTGTTTACGAAAGGGACACGAAATGGCACTTTCGAGTATTTTCCACGCACGCGCGTTGCACTCGAGATAAATTTCATCGATGTCGCTTAAAATAGAAGAAATATTTTGTGGATACACGGAATCGATACTTCGAATCGAGCTGCTCGACGAAATGACTCGATTACCATTTTTCTCGCGGTACCATTGGCAGCCGTTTCGAAAGCTTCTCGAACGAATCTTCTCGATCCACTGGGTATTCGTCGCGTTACCCGATGCTCGTTTCGCGGCACAGTTCGTAATTGATTGAATCGATACAGTTGTCGCTGATTCGGTGGTTTTCCTCGCGAGGACCGTTTTCGGACGCCCTGTATAGCGGGGAGCGAGAGCCCGCTCGGCATGCAGCCCGCGACGCGCTAAATTATTAATCCTAAATTCCTTCGCCGCCATAATTCTCGCCGGGTGATTCGTCTCGAATTAGTTCCTATTAGGTGGTAGCCGGCCGGGCTAATTCTCGGCCGGTGCAACTCGCAATTTAAAATCGACTTGTCGTCGTTGGCGGTTCCAGAGGCACGACCGGTCGGTCGTCGTGGGTCCGCCAGACGGGTTATTAGGGACGTTTCGTAACGAAGAATCGTCGCACGATTACGATTACGCGGGAGAAGCGGCTCGTTACCCGCGGGTAATCGAGCGAAACTTCTCGGCCCGTTTCTTGTTTTTCACGAACTCAGCTCCTCGTTGACCCGACGATCTAACGGAAATCGTTAATCGCCGATTCGTGCGAATTTGGACGAGGATCCACCGCGGGGTGATACTGCCCAGAACGCTGCGCATCGTTTCGATCCTCGATTCGTGGGTAAACTAGAAAATGGAGAAAGGGGAAAATATTTCCTCGTGGAAAAAGGAATCGAAAGTGTGGAATAAGGTTTGCTCGTCAGAGGATTAATTTCTGAGATAATCGATAGTTTGGAAGAAGATGTGCTCCGAAAATTGTTCAGAAGTGTACATTGTGTCGATCCTCGACTCGTAGGTATACTAGAAAATGGAGAGAGGGAAAAATATTTCTTCGTGGAAAAAGGAATCGAAAGTGTGGAATAAGGTTTGCTCGTCAGAGGCTTAATTTCTGAGATAATTGACAGTTTGGAAGAAGATGTGCTCCGAAAATTGTTCAGAAGTGTACATTGTGTCGATACTCGTATTCGTAAGTAAACTTAAAAATCAAGCAAAAGGAAAATAATAATAATAATTCGTGAGTAAACTAGAAAATCGAGCAAGAGGAAAATATTTCCTCGTGGAAAAAGAAATCAAAAGTGTAGAGTAAACTTTGTTCGTCAGAGGCATTATTTTCAAGATAATTGATAGTTTTGGACGAAGTAGTGCTGCAGAAATAGTTCAGAAAAGGTACACTGTATTAATTCTCGATTAGTCGATGAACTAGAAAGTGGAGCAAGAGAAAAATTTCCTCGTGGAAAAAGGAATCGAAAGTGTAGAATAAGGTTTGTTCGTCAGAGGCTTTATTTTCAAGATAATTGATAGTTTGGACGAAATTGTGCTCCACAAATAGTTCAGAAAGGGCACACTGTATTAATTCTCGATTAGTCGACGAACTAGAAAATGGAGCAAGAGAAAATTCCTCGTGGAAAAAGGAATGGAAAGTGTAGAGTAAACTTTGTTCGTCAGAGGCTTTGTTTCTAAGATAATTGACAATTTAGAAGAAGATGTGCTCCGAAAATTGTTCAGAAGTGTACACCATGTTGATCTATGATTAATCGAACCAGAAAATGGAGCAAGAGAAAGATTCCTTGCAAAAAAAGGGATCGAAAGTGAAGAGTAAAGTTCGCTCGTCGGAGACATCCTTCTCGAGATAAACGAGTTTGAAAATGCGCAGGGCGCGTCGCAGTTTGTTTAAAATCCGGCCCGATGGATCTCGCGAGAGACGACTACGACGATAAAAGTGTTCCTAAGAAAAATCTCGAATACGGAGAAACTTTTTGCAATTAGAACGAAGAACGTTGGAAGTTTCCCCATCGTGGACTCGCGTGCCCCGCACGATTTCAAAATAGATTATCTCGAGAACGGAGCACTGAACGAAAAAATGTTACTCCACGTTTTCGACTTACTTTTTAACGAAGAATCACCCGTTGCGCGTTGCTAATCAACAATGACGGTTGTGAAAATTTTCTTGCGCTCGATATTCGAAGACGAGCCGAAAGACAGTCCCGAAATCGAGTATCGAAGCGTTGCGAGGCGTCCGGCAGCGTCGCGGTGGCGTCTCCGTCGATGCACTCGCCACGCACGAGGCTAGGAAATCGCGGGTTTCGTCGACGATAGATTACACACCCGGTACAGAAGCTTCGCCACCCACTCGAACGGCAGGACCAGCCCCGCCGGATCGTGATACCCCGCGGACAAATGCCGATAATTGCATTTTGCAGTTCGTGAATTCCTTCTTTCCTTCCTCGTCCGTGCCGTTTCTGCTTTTCCTCCCGTCTGCTCCTCCCTTCCTGGCCCTCCCTCGAGCCCCCGCGTCCCGTTCGATACGATCCCGCAGTCTTTCGAACGGAGACTCGCCACCGTCTCTGTTCGTGTTCCCTCCTCTCGATGGCGCGCGACATTTTGACTCCGGAGTGGTGCCTATCGGGTCCGCTGCATCAATTTTCTTCCTTCGCGACAGTAACGGGTCGCCGAGACCCGTAAACCGTGTCCCTGCTAGCGGATAACCGTGATTGCTACCAGCCTTCAAGAACAATAACACGATCGAAGATGGAACCTTGTGTGTATAACGACACGATGATCGCAAAGGCGTTACGATACTGAATAATGTAGTGGGTCACTGCTAGCGAGTAATCACGATTGGTATTATTCTTGAAAAATAGTAACACGATAAAAGATGGAACCTAGTGCAATGGGTCTCTGCTAGCGAGTAATCACGATTGGTATTATTCTTGAAAAATAATAACACGATAATAGATGGAACCTAGTGCAATGGATCTCTGCTAGCGAGTAATCACGATTGGTATTATTCTTGAAAATAATAACACGACAAAAAATAGAATATTGTGTGTGCAAGAGAACGATGATTGCAAAGGGCTTAAAATCCTAAGTAATCAATGTAATCGTACCACGATTGGTACTATTCTTGAAAAATAATAACACGACAAAAAATAGAACCTAGTGTGTGCAAGAGAACGATGATTGCAAAGGGCTTAAAATCCCAAATAACGCAACGAGTCTCTGCTAGCGAGTAATCACGATCGGTACTATTCTTTAAAAGTAATAATACGATGAAAGATGGCACCTAGTGTACATAAAAAAACGATAATCACAAAGGGCTTGAAATCTTAAATAATCAATGTAATCGTGCCATGATTAGTACCGGTCTTGAAAGAGAATAACACGATAAGAGATGACTGAGCCTAGTGCATACAACAAAACGATGATCGGGAAGGCGTTAAAATTCCAAATGACATTCCTCTCCTCCTTGGTTCGCTTTAGAGGGAGATTCTTTAGAGGTACCAATTGGCTCTGGTGCATTAATTCTCTTCCTTCGCGACAGCAAGATGCCGTTGAAGCCTTCGATGTGTCTCTGCTAACGGATAACCGTGATCGGAATCATCCTTCAAAAATAATAACACATAATCGATATTACGACGAGGATAAACATTCTCCGCACCTAGTGCGTCTAACAAAACGACGATCACTGTTGGAATGTATGCTAATATTGTACTAATCGCGATATCTGTTATGTAGATTATGTATTTGTTTGTCTCTGGTCACGTGATGCTCCGAGCAGTCTAATATTAGGACCATTGTCCTGTTTACCGCTTATTTTCTCGATCCGACCACGTGTTCTTAACAATTTACAAAAGTGTAACGTTGATCGTAATAAAACCAAGTCTCCTGCCAAAATCAGAATTAAGTTTCCAATAATCACAAAAGAATTAATATTCCAAACAAGATTCCTCTCCTTGTTTCACCATCGAGCGAAATGTTGACTATCGAGTCTGCTGCGTCAATTTTCTTCCATCATCTCGACAGAAACTCGTAACGTGTCCCTGCCAAGGGTTAACCACGGTACCATTCTTCAAAAATAATAACAATCGATGTTACGAGGATAAAAATTGTCCGAGATTAACCTACGTTGAAAACGATGCCCACGAAGTGGTTAAAAAATCCCAAGCGAGATTCCTCTGGTCTCTTCGGAGCGGCCAGTCACGGCTCGAACCCGTCCGTGGATCCCCGTGAGATTTAATTAAAAGGTGGGACGACTCAATCGATCCACTTAATCGGGAAGGACGGAATCGAAACGGCTGATTAATGCCGCGTTCTCGCCCCGGTCGGTTCCAAAACTATCGGCGAAACGTTCACGGCCACCAGCGTGTCGCTTTCACCCCACCTTCGTCGTTGATATTGAATTCTCATCGTTCGTCTGCCGTGTGCGGCCGCATTGTCCACTGTCCACCCACGCGTTCCGCGCACCACCTTGCAAGAGTCATGCGCGTGTTGCCGCGCGTGTCGTTTCCGCTTCGCTCCGAAGCGGGGCAGTGAAACTTTCTCGCAAATTTCGCACAAGCGCCGTGGGAAGGCGCCAAAAGAAACGGAGAAGCGTTGCTCCTTCAATTTCTTTTTTTTTTCTTTTCTTTCGACGACTTTATTCGTCGTGAAAAAGTTGAGAAAGGATCGCGAAGACAGAAGATATAGTAAAGGGAGAAAGAGTGAGAGAAGTACGAGAGTAAGACGAAAGTCGAGTTTTGGAGGAATAAATTGCGAATTACTCTCGATGTTCATACAGGAATTGATCTGTGCTTCGATTTGTACCTTATTTGTCCTGAAAAAGTCGAAAAAGGATCACGAAGACTGAAGATATAGTAAAAGAAGAAAAAGTGAGAGAAGTACGAGAATAAAATGAAAATCGAGTTTTAGAGGAATAAATTGCAAATTACTCTCAATGTTCAAACACGAATCGACCTGAGCTTTGATTTGTACCTTATTTTTCCTGAAAAAATCGAAAAAGGATTACGAAGATTGAAGATATAGTAAAAGGAGAAAGAGTGAGAGAAGTACAAGAGTGAGACGAAAGTCGAGTTTTGGAGGAATAATTGCGAATTACTCTCGATGTTCATACAGGAATTGATCTGTGCTTTGATTTGTACCTTATTTGTCCTGAAAAAGTCGAAAAAGGATCACGAAGACTGAAGATATAGTAAAAGAAGAAAAAGTGAGAGAAGTACGAGAATAAAATGAAAATCGAGTTTTAGAGGAATAAATTGCAAATTACTCTCAATGTTCAAACACGAATCGACCTGAGCTTTGATTTGTACCTTATTTTTCCTGAAAAAATCGAAAAAGGATTACGAAGATTGAAGATATAGTAAAAGGAGAAAGAGTGAGAGAAGTACAAGAGTGAGACGAAAGTCGAGTTTTGGAGGAATAATTGCGAATTACTCTCGATGTTCATACAGGAATTGATCTGTGCTTTGATTTGTACCTTATTTGTCCTGAAAAAGTCGAAAAAGGATCACGAAGACTGAAGATATAGTAAAAGAAGAAAAAGTGAGAGAAGTACGAGAATAAAATGAAAATCGAGTTTTAGAGGAATAAATTGCAAATTACTCTTAATGTTCAAACACGAATCGACCTGTGCTTCGATTTGTATCTTATTCGTCTTGAAAAAGTCGAAAAAGAGTCAGGAAGAGCGAAGGTACCGAAGAGGTAGGAAAAGTGAAAAAATACAAGATTAAGAGGAGAGTTAAATACTAGAAAAATAAATTATGAATCATCCTCGATGCTTCTTTTTATATTTTTCTTTCGACGACTTTGTTCGTTGTAAAAATGTTAAATTCGAGGTATTGTTGCAAACAACAAATTTTCTCCATCGCAGAATATTATAATTTTAATAACGACAGTTACCTTGAACAATTCCATTTTTCAAATGTAATTTTCGCACGTGCTCAAAGTGAGCAATCAGTGACGACTACGGAAGCGAATTCAATGCATAAGAACAACTCTTGTTGAATAAAACGAGAAGGAACGGTCAAGACGAGGGCACTGCCGAAAGTTTTGGACCTAACGATATCTTCGAAGTGCGAATTGAAGGAATAAATCGAAACGGTGGAAATAAATAGAAGTGTCCGAAGTTACAGGATCCTTGTAAAGTTAGAATGGTTATCCCCCTTGTACACGTGCGCGTGGAATCCTCGATCTATAACGCGGGTCCTGTACGATCGAGCGTTGTACTCGATCCTTCGAGATCTTCTCTGGTTCGTACCTACCGCGGTCCCGCAATGGTGAACTTCGAAATCCACGGTGGTGGGTTTTTCCAAAGTATAATATCGATCGCGAAATAGCGGTGTATATATACGACGAGAGAAACTCGGCCCATGAGAGACGCGGGACACCGGTAATATAAACTTCGCATGAAAAGCGCTGCGATCGGATCGAGTCGTAATAACGACTTGTAACCGTTTAATTTATCGGGACTCGGTGGCTATGATTGGTCGCCGCGTTCCCTCGACAATTCTTCTTCCACGTTACGAGGCACCTTCCACTGAATGGCCGGTTGCGCGAGGACATCTTCGATCTTCTCGATCGGTGAACGTGGAACGAAGACGGAAAGGAGGAGGAATCGCGATTCGTATCGTTCTGAATTCGAGCGATTCGATTGATAATAACTACCTCGGTCCGCGTTCCGACGCACGGTTTCTGCGAATCGATTAATTATCCCGATGCCAGAAATAATCGTAGACCGCGCGTACCCGAGCGGCACGTCGTACCGCGAGAAAATTCTCTACAATGGTTTCGCGTTACGACACCTTAAGTATACACCAGTTCGCGCGATATTTAAACATCGAGCGCACCGCGGAGAACAAACGTGTCAATATTCGCTCGAGTCAAATCTCGTACACTGTATTTCATTTTAAGTGTCTCGTATCGGGGCAAAACGAGATAATGAATCCGTTCACTGCCACGGATTACCCTGTGCTGTTTTATCGGGTTGTTCGGAAAGTCATTTCGTTTTCTTTTCTTTTTTTTTTTCTAGTGAAAATGAAACACGATTTTTTTAGAGTTATTTAACACGGAGAATAAACCTTGAGAAATTATAACGATTGGTGCATATTTTATACGCGGACAAAATAACGCGCAGTTACGAGTGCAATTAATAGGACGAAACGATCGATCTCTTCTCGTCGTTAATTTCGCCCAAAGTGGTGCGGAATTTTAAGTCGATTCCGGGGAACGAAAACTATGATTTAATTATCAACGAACGGGAACGGGGGCAATTGAGAAGAAACCGTAATCATAATATTTAAGTTATCGAGGCGATAAAATATCATTCCGTGAATTAATACGGGCATTGTAGAAACGATTAACGATACTGATTACGACGACATTTATGGGTGACGGTAATGGCTACTTAATAAACACTTTCGTTGAATTAGCGAATTATTATGAACAATAATTGGGGTCTCGAGGTCGGACGAATTTTCTCTCGCGAGTATATCGAGTAACGATAAATAAGACGATCGATTACGGTGAATAAAAAAATACGCAATAACGTCAAGTTCGATAATACAACTTCTACTCTCTTCCATCGATAGAAATTTTCTATTATCAACATTTCGACATTTTTCTTATTTTCCTTCCATCATAGACATTTGGTAACGCAAAGAACAATATTATACAAATTTCCAAATACTTTCGTTACATCTCTTTCGGTAAAAACTGTCAAATTTCACTCCGATGACCGAACCTCTACTCCCTTCCACCGATAGAAATTTTCTATTACCAACATTTCAACATTTTTCTTATTTTCGTTCCATCGTAGACATTCGGTAACGCAAAGAACAATATTAAAAAAATTTCCAAATACTCTCTTTACACCTCTCTCGGTCAAAACTGTCAAATTTCGCTCCAATGACCGAACCTCTACTCCCTTCCACCGATATAAATATTCTATTACCAACGTTTCGACATTTTTCTCATTTTCTCTACTTTCGTACCATCGTAGACATTCGGTAACGCAAAGAATAATATTACAAAAATTTCCAAATACTTTCGTTACACCTCTCTCGGTCAAAACTGTCAAATTTCGCTCCGTTAGAAATTCCGCGACTCCCCGGGATTCCCCGTTTGTTCACCGGGTTATTTCTCTAGCATATTTCGGGCTCGGTGCCGCATCGCGAGGGTTCTCCGCGCGGTTTCATCCCCCCTCGTGATAGGGATGAACGACGAACGAGGCTCGCGAGGTGGAAGGTATCCCGGTTCGTGTACGTGCGTGACGTCAATATGTCCAGGATAATAAGATGGCCGGCGATAAAGTGGTGGGTGTAGATACAAGATAACAATCAGCTGCAGTAGCTCCTGGCCATCTCGTGATTACAGGCTTAGCCCTCCCGAGTCCCTCAGCGTCTCTCTTTCGCCTCGCACTGCCGGGCGTCCTCTCGCCCTCTCTCCGTCTCGCGTCTCTCCCCCTCCCTATCCCCCCGTCGCAGCTGTACCCCCCTGATCTTTCCACGAGCACGTTCTCCCCCGTCTCTTCCACCTTCTTCTTCCTTTTCCTTCGCGCTCTCCGTTTCGCCCGGCTTTCTCCGAAGGTTTACGATATATTTCATAAGCGACGTAGACTGGCTCTACCCACGAGCGCGCGCACAACCGTCCTCTTTCCTCACGGAGGGGGGACTGGTGTGCCCCGAAACCCCGTGGTCCCCCTATTTCTCTCTCCACCTCTGTCTACCACGTCGCGTCTCCGGTCTTTCCGATTTTCGCACATCGAATATTACAGCCTGACGGTGCAAAACGAGTAGAAGCCGCCGGTTCGGTGTGACGGTGGTAGGGCGTTTCATCCCCTCCCCCTACCCACCGTGGGGACCGCGCTTCGTCTCTCTCCCGCCGGGCCCCTTCGCCAGAGGTACCTCTTAATAATAATTTTGATCGGCAAATTGGCGTGGTGCATATTTCAGGCTTCGATCGTTATCTCGCGAAACTTTCGGCCCTTCCTGAGGTTTCGTTCTGCGGCGCAACGGATGGAGGGTGGAGGGGGGAGGAGGAAGAGGAGGAGGGGCGCTCGAAACGGGGGAGAAGGGCAAAAAATTGCCCACGGGCTCGTCGCGCTCGAAGGACGCGTCTCGCGCTTTTTTCGGGCATCGGGTGTTTTCCTAGAGAAACATCAGTAGGGGGAACAGAGGGGGGAGAGAGAGAGATCATGGGTACACATAGGTCGGTGTGCCTTCAACCCCATTGGTCCCAAAATCGTGCTGAGAATATTCATCGGTGTCATTTTGTATTCAATGAACTCGTTGGGTGATCTCTTTGTAGAAGTTTATTTTGGAAAAATTTGTCTAGTGTCATTTTCAAGTCTACTGTGTGTGTGTGTGTGTGTGTGTGTGTGTGTGTGTGTGTGTGTGTGTGTGTGTGTGTGTGTGTGTGTGTGTGTGTAGTTCCACACCGTAGTGTGTAGTTCCACACGAGTGCCGAGGTTTTAACACCATTGGTTCCGAAGATCGCGAAATGTAATAGTATCCACCCCTCTTTTTGTAGAAGTTTATTTTGGAAAAATTTGCCTAGTGACATTTTCAAGTCCACTGTGTGCGTGTGTGTGTGTAGTTCCACACCGTAGTGTTCACGACTGTCGAGGCTTTAACACCATTGGTCCCGAAGATCGCGAACTGTAATAGTATCTACCCCTTGGTATCCACCATTATCGTGGTTTTGACACGAGATAACTTCTCGCCGTATTGGAATTACAGATGACGATGTGAGGTAGGATTCTGAACGTCAGTTGCAAGGATGTTTACTCTTGGAGTGTAACATATTCGATATCAAGGATTTTAAACGCGACAGAAGTTTCACCCTTGTGTGTAGTTTCTTACTACACTTACTTCACTTTCTTTATCGACAAATAGTACTTCAGAGCTGAAGATGGATGCTAATGACGTGTCTTTCTTACTTTGTCAAATTACACCCGCATTCCTTCTACGTGCCATCAAGCGATGCACACACAGTACACGAGCTCGATCTTCGAGATACGATCACGGATGTGTATAGATCGACGATTCGAGAAAGATCACCGGGGTGAGAGAACGCTGATCTCGACCCTTTTCTCATCGAAGATCTTCATAGATCCACCTAGATCCCTTCGGTTTCTCGACGATGGCATTTTCACAACGTTGGATCTTGTTTTCAATTATTCGTGTAAAAAATGCTTCGTACCGAGCATCGATAGGAAACTAACAACGATCGACACGAGCGAGATTTAAACAATATGTAGGATTTTACTAAACGTTCTTAGGGTTACAAAGACGATGGCTCGAGTATCTCTTGCAGAACGTACTCAATGAACAAACTTACTTAAATCGATTAACATTCACAGGATCCCGATACATCGAAACGTGTCGTAGATTAAAATAAAATAGAAATAGATGATAGTCACGCCAATGGTAATCGAACGAAAATACAGAGAAATCGAGAATAATTCGTCGTTACGCCGATGGGGTCTGGGTTAGGTCTCCCGGTGTCCTTAAAAAAGTTTACTGCACGTTCGAGAGCTAGAGGTTTTTCTGGTCGCGGGCAGCTTTTTCTTTTGCCCGTATTGGCTTCCAGTTTTTCACCGGCTTTTTCTATTGCTCGTACGCATTTCCAGTTTTTTCCCCCCGTTGTTCGTACGCATTTCTAGAGATTTATGTAGGTCACTCGGTCGATCCTATGTCCGATGAATCCGCAAACTTTGAACGATCGCAGATCGTTGTAAAGTTGTCGGATTCCCTTCGAATAAAATTTCAATTAATAATGCATGCTACCAGAAATGTCGAACGAGTCTTACTTTTTACTATTTCTACGATTTCTCGTTACAAATTGGTATCGATCACCCTGTTATTGGATCGGGTTCCAAGGTTGTTCAACAATGATCGAGGAATTGTCAACAAGATCTTCTAGTAATAATGAAAAGTTTTATATTTTACTATTTCTATAATTCTTCGATCGCAATTACTGGTACCGATCATCGTGTAGTTGCATTGTGTTCCATGATTGCTCACCGATGATCGAGGAATCGTCAAAAGGTTCTTCTAGTAATAGCGAAAAGTCTTACTTTTTACAAACACTAAAAAGCTTTACTTTTTACTAAAAGTTACCATACTAAAAAGCTTTACTTTTCACTAAAAGTTACAATACTATAAAGCTTTACATTTTACTCAAACTTACAATACTAAAAAGCTTTACATTTTACTCAAAGTTACAATACTAAAAAGCTTTACTTTTCACTAAAAGTTACAATACTAAAAAGCTTTACTTTTCACTAAAAGTTACAATACTATAAAGCTTTACATTTTACTCAAAGTTACAATACTAAAAAGCTTTACTTTTCACTAAAACATACAATACTAAAAAGCTTTACACTTTACTCAAAGTTACAATACTAAATGTTTCACTTTTCACTAAAAGTTACAATACTAAATGTTTCACTTTTCACTAAAAGTTACAATACTAAATGTTTCACTTTTCACTAAAAGTTACAATACTAAATGTTTCACTTTTCACTAAAAGTTACAATACTATAAAGCTTTACATTTTACTCAAACTTACAATACTAAAAGCTTTACTTTTCACTAAAACTTACAATACTAAAAAGTTTTACATTTTACTATTTCAACAATTCTTCGATACCAATTCCCCTTATCGTCCATCTTGCAGTTGAAGCGCGTACCATGATTACTGACCGATGATCGAGGAATCGTCGCTGCGATCCCGCAGCGTATGACGTCGCGTGGTCACGTCGAGGAAGTTTCTCGTCGGTGGTCCTTGGCAACGCGGGGCTTCAAAATAGTTTGCAGATTCGACGAGAGGAGGAGTGGGGGTAGAGTTAGGGGTAAGGGGGTGGGTGGGGGTCGTCGGTGCTCGATTTCAAACGCAAATTCGCGTACGCCGCGAGTCCCTTTGCGAGTTTCGCGTCTACTCCCCGCCAAGGATCGCGGTCGGCGAAGTTAGCCCGGGACGATTCGATCCCCCGCCAGCTATAATCGAATCCCCGAACAAGCTTAATCCATTCCTGCCGACGCTTATGACGCTCCGACGAACGATTCGGGACCCGAGAGGGCCAACTACCGTCGTGTTCACCGTCCTTCCGTTTCCGTCGACCGAGTTCCGTCCATTAAGCTTTCGACCTCGCACTACGACTCCCTTTTCGAATTCTTCCGTTTCCGCGTCGAACTTACCCCCCTCCGATGTTAGAAATGCGTGTTTTCTCGAAGGAAAGCTCTTCGATGGGTTGGTCGATTCGTGCGATCACCTAACCACCACCCGATCGTTCATCGAGCTTTTCATTACAACAGGTACAATGTGCCCTTTTCGAATTTTCCTCCGCGTTGTACTTTACGAGATTTTCCCGATGGAGGGTGTTTTAATGTGACCTGTTTTAGATATAACACTGGTGGAATGGTGAGTTTTCCCAAAGAAGACTTCTAACGAGACTTAACAGAGATTTTATCCAGTTCTGTGGATTCAGTTTTCCACCTTACGGATCATTTCCTTTTAAATTGTTCCTTTTCGAGGTTGAGTTTCTTTCAAGGTTGAAAAGTTCATTACTCCGAAGAAAAGTCATTCGAGTAGATCCTACTTATACCTAACCATGAAGTTTTCCACCTTGTACCTTGTCTTTCGGAGTCGAAATTCTTCTGAGGTAAGAAAAGCGCGTTTTTCCGGAGGAAAAGGTCTCTTTCTCAAGTTGAACTTTTCCCGAGATTAGAAAAGCGCATTTTTCTGAAAAAAGGTCACGAATGAGATCCAACACACACTTAACCGAAAAGTTTTCCACCTTATGTCCCGTTATCCTTCGAATTGATTTCCTTTCGAAGTTGTAATACTTCTAAGGTTAGAAAAGTGCTATTTCTCGAGGAGAAGGTCTCTTTCTCAGGTTGAACTTTTCCTGAGAGTAGAAAATTGTATTTTTCCGAAGGAAAAGTCACCAACGAGATCCAACCTACACCTAACCGAAAAGTTTTCCACCTTGTGTCCCGTTATCCTTCGAATTGATTTCCTTTCGAAGTTGTAATACTTCTAAGGTTAGAAAAGTGCTATTTCTCGAGGAGAAGGCCTCTTTCTCGGATTGAACTTTTCCCGAGGTAAGAAAATTGTATTTTTCCGAAAGAAAAGTCACCAACGAGATCCAACCTACACCTAACCGAGAAGTTTTCCACCTTGTGCCCCGTTATCTTTCGAATTGGTTTCCTTTCGAAGTTGAAATCCTTCTGAGGTAAGAAAAGCGCATTTTCCAGAGGAAAAGGTCTCTTTCTCGAATTGAACTTTCCCCGAGGTAAGAAAATTGTATTTTTCCGAAAGAAAAGTCACCAACGAGATCCAACCTACACCTAACCGAGAAGTTTTCCACCTTGTGCCCTGTTATCTTTCGAATTGGTTTCCTTTCAAAGTTGTAATCCTTCTGAGATAAGAAAAGCGCGTTTTCCGGAGGAAAAGGTCCCTCTCTCGAATTGAACTTTCCCCGAGGTAAGAAAATTGTATTTTTCCGAAAGAAAAGTCACCAACGAGATCCAACCTACACCTAACCGAGAAGTTTTTCACCTTGTGCCCCGTTATCTTTCGAATTGGTTTCCTTTCGAAGTTGAAATCCTTCTGAGGTTAGAGAAGCGTGTTCTTCAAAGAAAAAGGCCTCTTTCTCGGATTGAACTTTTCCCGAGGTAAGAAAATTGTATTTTTCCGAAAGAAAAGTCACCAACGAGATCCAACCTACACCTAACCGAGAAGTTTTCCACCTTGTGCCCCGTTATCTTTCGAATTGGTTTCCTTTCGAAGTTGAAATCCTTCTGAGGTAAGAAAAGCGCGTTTTCCAGAGGAAAAGGTCTCTTTCTCGAGTCGAACTTTCTCCGAGATTAGAAAAGTGCATTTCTCCAAAAAGAAAAAAGGTGACCAACGAGACGTCAGATTCACGCGCCGATCCGGAGAAGGATCGCGTCGTTTCGCAGCCGTGGATCGTAAAAATTCGGGTCACGAGCCCCCCGGCAGTAAATAAAACCATTGTCTTTTTCTCCCCTCCATCGTTGACATATTTCTTCGCGCTCCACGCATCGTTCCACGCGCGGGCTATCGATTTCCCTGCCCCCCGCCGTTCCTCCGGCCCGTAACTCGAAACGCTAAACGACGAACCCGCGGCGAACTTTTTCTTTTCCACCGTGTTCGAACAACGTCGATCGAATCTCCGTTTTCCTTCGTCGATACTTTCTCGTTCACTCGGGAACGTCTTCTCCGTCGTCGTCCGTACGTTATATTTTTCAAATGGTTACGCTTTGCTCGAGCTACCAGATCGCCATTCGGTTGATCAGATTCTCAAAATCGTTCAGAAGAATCGTCAATCAAGTTCAAAGACTTTCGAAAACGATTGAACCGTACACCGAAATTCTCTACGACGAAAGTGTATCGTCTCCTTTGGTAAAATCAAACAAACAATCGTCCATTGACTCTTAAACTTTCCACTTGATTTCCAACAAACTTAAAAAAATGATAAAAATCCTTTCGATGCTAACTATACACTTCTGTACTTCTATACTTCTATACTATATACTTCTATACTATATACTTTTATACTATATACTTCTATACTATATACTTCTATACTTCTATACTTCTATACTTCTATACTTCTATAGTTCTATACTTCTATACTTCTATACTTCTATACTTCTATACTTCTATACTTCTATACTATATACTTCCTTCCAAACTCCATTTTCCTCGTCGAAAGAATCCACCGCAACCTCGTCTCTCTTTCGATCACAAAATTTCATCGATGTAAAATAATGTCCATACTGTACGGGAAGGTACGGAAAACGCTTGACACGATCAACCAACGGCAACCCTATCCCGGTTGGAAAGCGCGGGCGAAACTGACGTAGGGAAATCCCCGTGGATTGTTCCCCCGGGGTGGAATTTTCCCATGGTCGACGGTCGATCACATCGTTTACCAGCGTGTTTCGCGCGCGGATAGTTCCCGTAGCACCCACGGGATGGCAGCACGCTTACCAACGAACACCACGTCGCGTTCGTTCGGGAAATCCGAGTCGCGCGGGGGTTGCTCGCGGAATTTTTCCACCCTTCCGTAACCGGGAAGGGAACGCCGCGCGGTGCTGACACCTGGCGGCGGATTTTCTCACCAAGTGTCTCGTCTCTCTCCAAATAGTCGCTCTCCGTCCTTCGCTCCTCCTCCGTTCGCGTTACCCCCACCTTGTGGCTTTTCATCCCCACTCCGAGCGTTTCCCCCACTCCTCGCGATTCCATCCAAGTTTCTCTCCCTTTTCCGCCGGTTTCCCCGTGTTCGTTGCTCGTTTTCCTCTCTTTTTCCCGTCCCCCTCCCTCTCTGCCTCCCTCCCGCTCCGCTCGCGTCTTATCGCGTCTTTCCTCCGACCCTTTAGCCGTTTCTTTTCTCCTCTCCCCTCCGTGGTCGTGCGGTGCCCCCCGTTCGCCGCGTGGCCGAGCAGAGAGCCCAGGCCACGAGGAAACGCTATATAGCGACGCGCCCGTAAAATCCCTCGTAGCGTATTTCGTATTAAAATATTAAAATATTCATTCGAAGCATAAAGGCGGCGAAATTACGTCGGTTAGCGTCCTTCATTCACGCACGGGGGTCGCGCGACGATCGTTCCTTTTTTACGGCCCCGCCGCGACCTACGACACGTTCTAAATTCCCGAACTTCTGCCGGCTCGGGACCCGTGCCCCGCGCTTTTCGGTCCACATCGGGACGAGCGTGCATCCTCGTCGAACTAGCGCCAGTTTGCCCCCAGTTTCGATTCGAATCTTCCCAGTGGAACGAACTCACCGCGAAAAGTTGCAAGGAGTACGCTAACCGCCGATAATTTTTATAATTGTGGAATTATTTTTGGTAAATTATCGATATTATTGGATAGATTGAATGTTTGTGCAAGTTAGTAGTGTGTAAAGAGAATTCGACAAAATTTATTTTGCAGAGAAAAAGTAGAATGTTCCAGTGGATGGAATTTAACGCGAAAAGTTACAAGAAATACGGTAACTGACAGTCATTTTTGTAATTGTGGAATTATTTTTGGTAAACTATCGGTATCATTGGATATTATTGGATGGATCGAATATTTGTGCAAGTTAGTAGTGTGTAAAGAGAATTTGACAAAATTTATTTAGCAGAGGGTAATCGAGAGTAATTTTAACGACTGTGGAATAACATTGTTAAATTACGAGTCGTATCGTAACGGTTAGAATAAATCGAATATTCGTACACTTAATAAAACATAGTAAGAGTTTAACAAAATTTATTTTCCAGCAAAAGTCCAAATTTTTACAATTGTTAAATCCGTGAGCATTCTGCTTACCAGTCCTCGAAGAATATTCATCCATCGATTTCAACCTAATTGTTCTCCTCTCGCTAATTTCTGTACACATTTTCTCCGCAACGATCCCATGAATCACGATCGTCGCATACACAAAAAAAAAAAATAAATAAATCGAAAAACGCCATACTAGATCCACCTAACCGAGATCCATACCCGACGCATTAACCCGTACTCAACTCAACCCACTAAAGAGCGCCACAATATCCAAAACGTAACTTCTCGAGTATTATACCATTCGCGATACGCGAATTTCACCGTGTTTTAATTTCGTTATCATCAAAGTACTCAGCTACGCGTCTCGAACTATTATTACTCTCCGTGGCGCAACGGGAACCAGTTGCTTGAATTTTCCACCGGTACCGTTTCACTTTCCGTATCTCTACCAACGTTCTCTTACACGATCCTCGAACATCCACCGATCCTCAACATCCACCACTCCTCGAACATCCACCGATCCTCGAACATCTATCGATCCTCCATCGAGCCAAAGCTCCTCTACGAGCTCCTCACCGTGAAAAGTGTGCTTCGTCCCTCAAACCTCGAACACACGTTGTTTCTCGCAACTGTTTTCGCGCTCGGTGAACCTCCTGGGGGTTACAAGGTGGCCTTGCGCCGGGTCACGGAAGACCGGGCGAAATTATGCGAGCGGTTCAGGTAGCGGAGAGTGTTTTCACGCGGTGTCGACCCCCCTCCACACCCTACACCCCTCCAACCGGCGGTTCCCTCCTCGTCTTCGTCCCTTCAGGAGTCCTTCGCGTCGCCCCTCGCGGCGAGCAACCGACCGAACTCGCTACCTGTCGGGTCCTAAGCAAATATTTCACGGCGGCGTTCGATCCAATTTGACACAATGGGGCTGCGCGAAATCGAATTAAGGGTGCATTACGAAGACGACGCCCGCGCTCCACGATCGATCGAGACGTCGCGACGCGAGTTTTTCACGCGGAGAGAAACTTACTAACCGTACCGATCTTTTCGTTCGCGATACCTCGATTAGTCGATCTTCTGTTCTTTTTTTTATTTTTCTCGATAGGATACGAAGGATCGAACAGTCGAGGGATTACGAAAATATCGAAGTTAGTGATATTGGTTACGAAATTTTCAACCGCGTGTCAAACACGCGTTGGAGTTGCGGAGATGATCGAATGAACCGAAAGATAATCGAGGGAATTTCATCTACCGATATTATATATATACAGGACAAATAATATGTGTAAATGCATACGTTCTTAGAGTAAAATACACTCCTTATTTAACGAAACTTAAATACCAAGCTTCTTGAATATTCACCGATTTGAATCTTACGCGGAAGGGTGAACAAGGAAACGATTACGGTACAATTTATTAACGTTCTACAATATTCACTTACCGTAACAACGACACAATTTAAAAGACACCCTATTTACGATTATAATATTAATATAATAAAATTCGTGGTGTCTTTGACCAGTATTACCATCGAGGTGTACAAGCTTTCTGTTTTACGACAATTGTTAATTATTGCGTCCTTTGTCGCGCGTTTCTTACTTCTCTTCCATCGTCACCCAATGGAAAGAAACCGTGATACTCTGTCGCGAACCAGGAGCAACGTTTGCCAATAAGGAGCGTTTGTTTTTTTTTTGTTTTTTCTTCCACATCGACAAAATGTTTCGCTGTAGACGCAACTTAAGAGCGTGTAACGACGGGCCGCGGTAAATGACAGAGCGTCGAGCGCATAATTGGCGCACGGTTGCGCTCGAAACTCCTAGGTTCGGTACGAGAGCCACCGACTATACTTATCGTTAGCGAGCGGACAGCTGGAATCCGCGCCGGTGAGCTCCGAGTGTCAGTCGATATTAGCCAGCCCCGGGACATGCGTGCGCGCACACACCCCGGTGAAATACGCGAGAGATCGCTCGAGCGAAGTTTTCCAACCGGCGACGACCACGACCACCACGACCACCACGACCACGACCACGACCCAGAAACGTACCGACACAACTGTTGCACTTCGTGGACCACGAGACCCGAATGGCCGACGCCTCGCTTTCTGGAGACTATTTCGTGTACGAGGGAGATCTTCGAATTCTTTAATGCACGAGATGGATGTAAAAATTGTTAACGTTGGAATTTTACGTGGAGAGAGTTTATATATGTATATAGTTTATTTAGTAGGGTGTTCGGTAAGCTTTGTCGTTCGATAAAAGAAGGTATAGTATGTAGGAACTATTCTCTGGAGACTATTTCAAGTCCAAGAGAGACCCTCGAATTCTGTAGTGTACGAGATGGATGTAAAAATTGTTAACGTTGGAAATTTACATGGAGAGAGTGTATATATGTATATAGTTTATTTACTAGGGTGTTCGGTAAGCTTTGTCGTTCGATAAAAGAAGGTATAGTATATAGAGACTATTTTATGGAGACTATTTCGAGTCCAAGAGAGACCCTCGAATTGTTTGCTGTACGAGATGGATATAAAAATTATCATTGGAAATTTACACGGAGAGAGTTTATATATTACAAACTTAACTATACAAATAAACTAATACTAGTTTATTTACTAGGTTGTTCGGTAAGTTTTGTCGTTCGATAAAAAGAGTATAGTACCAGGTTGCTCAATAAGTTTTGTCGTTCGATGAAAGTTATCGAACAACCTGTTATATAGAGAGTTTTTATGGATATAGCTTTTTTACTTGCAGTGAAATATGAGAGTCTGGGGAGCATGGGTACGCAGAGAGAGTTTCTATAGGTATAGTTTATTTATTTTCAGTAAAATGAATCGACTCAAGTAACTTGAGTAGCTACAGGGAGAATTCTTTTTAATTTGCAATCGCTCAAAATTGCAGTTAAGATATAGAAATCCTGTGCACAAGATGAATATAAAAAATGTTAACACAGAGAATTTATTTATACGTTATTTACACGTCACAGTGAGTTTCTATAGGCATAGTTTATTTATTTTCAGTAAAATGCATCGACTCAAGTAACTTGAGTAGCTACAGGGAGAATTCTTTTTAATTTGCAATCGCTCAAAATTGCAGTTAAGATATAGAAATCCTGTACACAAGATATATATAAAAAATGTTAACACAGAGAATTTATTTATACGTTATTTACACGTCACAGTGAGTTTCTATAGGCATAGTTTATTTATTTTCAGTAAAATGAATCGACTCAAGGAACTTGAGTAGCTACAGGGAGAATTCTTTTTAATTTGCAATCGCTCAAAATTGCAGTTAAGATATAGAAATCCTGTGCACAAGATAAATGTAAAAAATGTTAACACAGAGAATTTATTTATACGTTATTTACACGTCACAGTGAGTTTCTATAGGCATAGTTTATTTATTTTCAGTAAAATGAATCGACTCAAGTAACTTGAGTAGCTACAGGGAGAATTCTTTTTAATTTGCAATCGCTCAAAATTGCAGTTAAGATATAGAAATCCTGTGCACAAGGTGAATATAAAAAATGTTAACACAGAGAATTTATTTATACGTTATTTACACGTCACAGTGAGTTTCTATAGGCATAGTTTATTTATTTTCAGTAAAATGCATCGACTCAAGTAACTTGAGTAGCTACAGGGAGAATTCATTTTAATTTGCAATCGCTCGAAATTGCAGTTAAGATATAGAAATCCTGTGCACAAGATGAATATAAAAAATGTTAACACAGAGAATTTATTTATACGTTATTTACACGTCACAGTGAGTTTCTATAGGCATAGTTTATTCATTTTCAGTAAAATGCATCGACTCAAGTAACTTGAGTAGCTACAGGGAGAATTCATTTTAATTCGCAATCGCTCGAAATCGCAGCGTAGATGTGGGAATTCTGTGTACGAGTAGGACGTAAGAAATGTTAACGCAAGTAACTTGGGTGTACGGAATGAATCTCTGTGGGTGTCTCTTCCTTTTTCTTCGCAATCGATCGAAATTGCAGCGAAGAAGAGAGATCGTTGTCGATTGATACACGAGGAGTTGAGAAACGTTGACGCTCGTCCAGCACCGAACAATTTCTATTATATCTTCAAGGTTTCCTCTTCTTTGGAATCGATCGAAATTTGCAACGATGTTTTCGCAGCAAAGAGGAAAAATCTCTGAGAACGAGCTGGAGCTGAAACATATTGCCACTGTTGGTACCTATGGAGATACTTGTACATATTTTCTTTTTTTTTTTCTTTCTTCCTTTTCTTCCCACTCGATCGAGATAACAAAGTTTTCTAAACAAGAAAAGAATACGAGAATTTAAAATACACTTTCGATACTCGTGCGGAGAATTAGCGCAAATTTTCTTTTCTCTTCTCGGTGGAAAAGAAAGGTCACCGGGACACGTTTAGGGACACGTTTAGGGACACTGCGGGACAGAATCGGAAAAATGTCAACGTTCGTGCGTGTCCATCGGGACGCGTATCCGTACACACAGATTTTCCTCTCCTTTCTTCTCGCCGCGGTACGCTCGAAACGAGCAACGCGGAGGAAAGGTCACCGAGAACGTCGATTCGCGAGAAACGCGGGGAAACGTTCGGACCGTGACCCGCCCTCGAGGTTATTTATCGCGTTTTGCGACAAGTTCGTAAAAACTGGTTCAGTTCGCCGACAATTGCAAAGAGAACAATAGTCGTGGGGGCCGATCCCTCGCGAACATATTCGCGTGATTGCGCAACAAGCCAAGAGCGTATATCCACGCGAGCGACCTTTCTTCTCTTGCCTGGTAAAGACAATCGCGTTTGCCATTTCGAGAAAATATATTCGGACTCGAGCGTCGCGATACCTCGAATCGTTGCCCGAGCGTCGCGCAGTCGATAAAACTACGCGCGCAGGGGGGTAGGGGGTTGGGGGTGGGGGTGGGGGGTTAGGGGAAACGGTATCGCCCCTATGGCGAATTTAATCGATTTCGAGGAAATTCGGTTCGATCTGTCGCGCGCTGGGGAAATCTACGAAACTCTTCTCCGGTTACTCGAACGAGCAACCGGTCTTCCATCGCTACGGAGCACTTGTCATTCGTGCTCGTCCGTTGCGACGCACAACGCATAAATATGTCCCCGTGGCCACGGTATCGTACGCCAATTTCTAATCGATAACGCGGGGACCACGGTCGATCGGCTATTAACGCTAGAGCAAACGTTTGCTCGTGTGTGTCTAGGGAAAATCGATGATCGTGGAAAACGAGGAGCTTGTGATATTTATTGATTTATTAATTTGTGTATCGAATGGAAAGAGTCACAATGACCTCTGTGCTATAAAAGAGTCATATGCTATATATTTATAGCATCAATAGTCGCGGTAGATCGGCTATTAACGCTAGAGTTACCGATAGAGTGTATCAAGATGCTTTTCGTAAGTGTCTTGGGAAAATCGATGATCACGGAAAACGAGAAAGTTAAGAAATTTATTATTCGTATCGAATGGAAAGTGCCACAATGTACTTTATGCTATAAAAGGGTTATGATATGCTATATATTTAGAGCGTTAATAGTAGCGGTCGATCGGCTATTAACGCTAGAGTAAGCGTTTGCTCGTGTGTGTCTAGGGAAAATCGATGATCGTGGAAAACGAGGAGCTTGTGATATTTATTGATTTATTAATTTGTGTATCGAATGGAAAGAGTCACAATGTCCAGTATGCTACGAAAGAGTCATATGCTATATATTTAGAGCGCCAGTAGCCGCTAATAGCTCTAGCTATCAACGCTAGAGCTACCGATAGAGTGTATCAAGATGTTTTTCGTAAGTGTCTTGGGAAAATCGATGATCGTGGAAACCGAGAAAGTTCAGAAATTTATTATTCGTATCGAATGGAAAGTGTCACAACGTGCTTTATGCTATAAAAGTGTCATATGCTATATATTTAGAGCATCAATAGTCGTGGTCGATCGGCTATTAACGCTAGAGTAAGCATTTCTCGTGTGTACCTAGGGAAAATCGATGATCGTGGAAAACGAGAAGCTTATGAAATTTATTAATTTATTAATTTGTGTATCGAATGAAGAAAGTCACAACCTCCGCTATGCTATAAAAGAGTCATATGCTATATATTTAGAGTATCAATAGTCGCGGTCGATTGGCTATTAACGCTAGAGCCACCGATAGAGTGTATCGAGATGTTCCTCATAAGTATCTCAGGAAAATCAATAATAAAGGAAAACGAGGAACTTGTAAAGTTTACTACACGTATCGAATGGAAGTTGTAACGTCTTTTGAAAATATACTATGGAATTTAAAATAAATTTCTTTGCAAAACCAGTCGAAACCAGTCATTTTGAGTAGTTGGTAAATCTAACGTTAACGCGTTCGATGCTCACCGAGCTACGCGCGAGAATTAGAACAGAAGAAATTACGAACTTGAAAGAACAGTGCGTCTACGTTCCAAATTGCGAACTCGAGAAACAGGCCAACTGCGTTTAGATACCGAATCGCCACCTCGAAACACAGACTAGGTTAGGTGTCAAGCTACGAACTGAAAGTGAGAAGAGAGATTCGAGTCTAACCGTCTTCCTTCGATATTTTCTGTCCCTTCGTATTTCAAGAGACACGGTATTTGAATCTCGAGCCTTGACTCGGAGCCGCCTCTGGAGCGTAAAGGGTTGAGAAACAGACCTACCGCGTTTCTATCCCCAATTACGAACTCAGAGAATATTTCGTGTCCACGTTCTGAACTACGAACACGAGATACATCCATCTCGGCCGAATTCTAAATAAAAAATTTCACGAATATCGAATATACTGTATTCTATCCCGAATTACAAATATAAAAAATACAACCATTGTCTCTAGATTCCAAAATAACTCGAGAACAGACTAGTCGCGTTCCCGTTCGAAATTACACGCTTCAAAAATAGAACCATCTCCCCCACCTCCAAATTACCAACTCAGAAACAAACTAATCGCATCCAGGTTCCAAATTGCAAACTTCAAGGATACGTCCATCTCCCTCTCTAGAATCCCATATTCCGGAGCATTCGCGGAAGATCTGCCCACACTCGGACGTTATCGCGAAATAATTTCTTCCCTGCGAGGCAAACATCGCACCTGTGCAGCTCGCGTGCCCCTCGCGTTCCGCTCGCGACTTTTCTCCGGAAAACTCTCCGCTGTACTCTCCCGTACGAGCCGAATCTCGCGCTGTACATCCGGCACCGAGCGTCCTTTCGAAACGTCCGCCTCCCGGAAACCACGAACCGCCGTTAACCCGGAACGAAGCGAAGAGAGAGAGAGAGAGAGAGAGAGAGAGAGAGAGAGAGAGAGAGAGAGAGAGAGAGAGAGAAAAAGAACGAGGTAAAGATCAACGCGGATCCGGCACACTGCCCCCCTCCAGTGCACCCGGGTGCCCCACAGGTGCGAAGGCGCAAAGCCAGCTGGGTAGTTGAAACGGTACGACACAGGGGGATCCCCGGCACACGATGATCTAACTCACCCCTCCTGAGGGGTGGCTGGCACGTACTGCATAATGCTGCTACCTGTGGCTCTCATTTAAATGTACTAAACCTCGCTCGCTCGCTCGCTCGCTAGGCTCTCCCCCTTCCACCCGCCGGTTTCGCTCGCCGCTACGCCGTTAACTCGCGCCCCCGAACGAAACAGCCTTTTTTCATTCGCCCCCGGGTTTCCTATTGATACCACCCCCCACGGTACGGGGGGCCCTGCTGGCCCGGGTGTTTCTCCTCCGATTAATCACCTCGAGCTCTCTCGAGTACCTGTTGCGTACTCGCGTCCCCCTCCCCCCTCAACCACACGGAGTCCGATACCTCGCCGCGGCGTTGTCCCCGTGAAACTCTCCGGTACCCCCGGTGTCGTTTTTCCGTCACGAGAACGACGAAGAAAACGATTTTCGAAAACGATTCGGCACCTGTTGCGCCCCCTGGCGATTCCACGAACCTGCGAAACTACGGAGCGCCCCGGTTTCTTGTTTCTCTCGTTCCGTCCGCGGCTACGCGTTCGGTACGTTAACCTCGAAAAATTTGGGACCTGTTGCGCCCCTCCGCGTCCCCCCTCCCCGTTGAAGCATCGCGGGACTCAGAGGTCCGCGAGACCGACGCGAGCGAGGAAATCAGGGACCGTGCTGTCGCGGTACTCGGGTGTACGCGCGCGAGAGGGTTGCGTACGGAGCTTCGTAGCGCATCGTTCGAGTCGCGCGGCTGACGGTTATCTGGCCGGCGTCGAAAGCAGCGGTAGTCGTAGGTGTTCGCGCGGCTGACGGCGGCGTCAACGTCAAAAGCGGGGAGAGGTACCCGCTCGAGCGTACGGCACCGCGGCGCTGGTGCTCGAGGCGAGTCTCCTCGGTGGAAGGCTTCGCCGCGTCGCTGTACGGGGGCGCGCGGAGCGAGAGGACAGGGGTGAACGCGGTGGCGCCTGGGGTGCGTAGGATGCCTGATGGGCGTGGCCGTATATCGGCACGCCCGACGGTGACGTTCGTCGACGGCCACCTTGCGAGCCGGGCCAATCGGTGGGCTCGCGGCGCCGCGGGGTGGGGATGTGCAGGACGGTGGCGCGCATGACTCGGTTCCACCGAGCGGCGGTCCGGGAGCCTCGGGAACCTCGAGCGAGCTGCGAGGCGAGGCAGTCAGTCGCTCTCAGCTACGACATGCATAACGCATGAGAGAGCCCGAGCGAGATCTTTTGCGACCCGTCGTCTCTCCTCTCGCGCGCAACACGCACACGCTCGTTTCGTCGGTGGTCTCTCTCGCACGGTCGCTCGCTCGCTCGCGCGCGCTCCTTGTATATATCTCTCTCGCTCACGCGCGCGATCGGTCGCTCGCTCGCTCGTACGTACGTACGTTCGTTCGTTCGTTCGTTCGTTCGTTCGTTCGCTCGCTCGCTCGTTCGCTCGTTCGTTCGCGCGCGCACACACGTATCGGCGGCGCGACGACGACAACCACCGCGCCACGGAGAGAGACGCGCACACACCGTGCCGCGAAGGAAAAACGCGCACACACGCGCGCAAAACCCGGGGAGACACAACTCGGCGTCGTGCACCTTTTACTCGCCTACCGTGCTGGCGATCGTCCGCACTCGTCGTCGCGGATCCGTTTCGTCGTTCCCCGGAGTTACCGTCCGCGTCCGCGCCAGCAGCGATCGTCGTCGTTGATCACCTCGCGAGTGTCGCGAACCGTGCACCGTCCTCGAACCGGAGTGTCCGTCTCTGCCTCGAGGAGTCCTGGACGAGATCATCGTCTTCGTCTTCGTCGTCGAGCGCAACTCGTACTACGTGAACAAGTGACCGACTACGAATCGGGGGGCACCGCGCGAGTGGTGATCGCTGACGAGTAACCATCGAGACACCCGTGGACCACGCGAGTGAATTATTATTCTTATTATTATTTTTTTTCTTCTTTCGTTCACCGAGCCCGGAGAGCCCCCGGGTACCGGGGGTGTCTTCACGCCGGGCGGTTCGACCGAGCCCACGGTTCCAACCACCGCGCAACGAGGGACCGGAAAACGAGTAAACGATCCTCGTTCGATAAGCGAGTGAGTGATAAGCGTCTCCGGCGGAGATCCGCTCCCCGGTGGACGGAGAAGAGGCTGCTCCGTTGAATTGGCCAACGTTCGAGGGTGAGATCCAGGTTGTGTTACGTTCGTTCGTCGTACCGGTGCCGTTTTCAAACACGAGATCACCACCTCGTACGAGGCGAACTATGGACTACGGAGTTGTTCGCGCGGCCGACGATGATGCCGCTTGCTCGGGATTCGGTGCGTCGTCGCGAACGATGGACTGTGCGCTGCGTGTGATCGGTGATCGCTGACCAGGGTAACCCGCTGGACTTACCTCGGGGACGATCGAAGGGAACTCGTCACCACGAACTGTACATCGCCCGTCGGGGCGAGAGGACGCTCGATCGATCAGTTCTCGATATTTCGCGTTTCGAAATCGTCGCTTTGTGCGCGTTCGTGCGACCGTCGATCGGCCCGTGTTCGAGCGTTCTCGTAACGAGAGACAGAAAGTGATACAGAGAGAGAGAGAGAGATCCGGTAGACGATTACGGCAGAGTGGACGTACGTACGTACACGGTGAGACAGAAAGGAGAGAAGAATAACCGCGAGAGAAGAGGGTGCCCTGTCAGGGGCAACCCTTGACGCCCCTGGGAAGACCTACGGTACGGTTTAAGGAAACAAGCGAGCTGGTTGTCGCAAACCTCTGCACGAGGGGAGGTAGATGGCAGCTACCACGTACATGCCGATTGGTAGCGCAGTGTCGTCCGAGCTGGATGTTGGTTCGGGTACCGCGATCGGGATGAACATCGCCGTGGGTGGCTACTCCTCGGGCTCGCCTCGCAGCGCCGCCGACGCCGGGGAGATGAAGTACATGCCGGCGCCGCAGCATCATCACCACCATCATCATCATCACCAGGTCTCGTCGTCACCGTCGCCGAACGGTTTGTCCCATCCGACGGCGAGCCTGTCGTCGGCGAATCCATGGGTGAGCCTGCAGCCGAGCAGCGATCACTGGGCGTCGTCGATGGGGATGCACCACACCAGCCATCATCCCCATCACCATCCGCACCAGACGAACGCCGGTTTGGACGTGAAACCGTTGGCCGCTGCGGCAGCGACGGCCGCGGCCGCGGCGGCCGCTGCCAGCGATCAATCGATGCATCATCGCGGCGGGCCTCATCAGTCCCCGGGTATGGCCTCGCCTCATCCTTGGCACGCGCCCGTGGTACCGTCGGCTCACTACAATCCGAGCGGTGGCGCGGCCTCGCCCACCACCCTCCAACAGTACCACGCAGCGATGAACGGTATGCTCCACCCGCACCCGCATCAGCATCATCCCCAGCTGCACAACCATCAAACGGGCCTGCATCCGAACCTGAGGGACCCGGGCTCGCCCGTCGGTCACGCGTTGCACCCGGGACACGCGCACGACAGGGACCACAGCGCCGGGGAGGAGGACACCCCGACCTCGGACGATCTCGAGGCGTTCGCGAAACAGTTCAAGCAACGGCGCATCAAGCTCGGTTTCACCCAGGCGGACGTTGGTCTCGCGCTGGGCACGCTCTACGGAAACGTGTTCTCCCAAACGACGATATGCAGGTTCGAGGCGCTCCAGTTGAGCTTCAAGAACATGTGCAAATTGAAGCCGTTGCTGCAAAAGTGGCTCGAGGAGGCGGACTCGACGACCGGATCGCCGACGAGCATCGACAAGATCGCCGCCCAGGGCAGGAAACGGAAGAAGCGCACCTCGATCGAGGTGTCGGTGAAGGGAGCGCTCGAGCAACACTTTCACAAACAACCGAAACCGTCCGCGCAGGAGATCACCTCGCTCGCGGACAGCCTCCAGCTCGAGAAGGAGGTGGTGCGGGTCTGGTTCTGCAACCGACGGCAAAAGGAGAAGAGGATGACCCCGCCGAACACGCTCGGCGACGGTATGATGGAGGGTATGCCGCCCGGTCATCAGGGACAAGCCGGTCTCCATCAGGGATACCACACGCAGGATCACCTACACGGCTCGCCGATGGGCCACAGCCACAGTCCGCCGATGCTCAGTCCTCAGGGTCTCACGGCCCACTCGTTGGCGGCTCACTAGCGTTCGCCCGGGCCTCCCCCGTTGGGCCTCTCGATAACCTCTCAAAACTCGGTGAACAACCCGGCGGCCTCGTCGCCGCCGGACACGCTCCCTCCGTTCTATCATCACTACCTGCAGGCGCGCACGGGCAGCTACTCGACCACCTCGTAGCCGTGGCCAACGAGCTGTCCCGACGCGCCTCGCGTTCTGTCCGCTCCTAGTCGGCAGCTCGACGGAGGAGTCTACCACCACGGGGCTGCGTAAGATCGAAGAGATCCTCACCGATCGCGGTCGGTACATCTACGCTCCCGTGGATCGAATATCACCATTCGAACGAGAATTACGGAGTTCAACGAGACATTGAAACAACGGGGTTCACACGAGGCCCAGAGCCCGAGCCATCGGGGAGGCTTGGTAATGGAAGCGCGACGGGAGTCGCGCGCGACAAACCGCCGCTCCGTTCGACGGAGTCACGCTAACGCCGCACGCACGCAACGCCACGGAGTCACGTCCTACCCCCAGCCTGATCGTCGCCGTCACCCGCCGTCAGCCCGAGTCAGCCGCCGTCAGCCGAATCTCAGCCGAAAGTCAGCCGCCGTCACCAACGGGGGAGCACTCGTCACGATCGGTTCTAGTGTCCTGAATCGCCGCGCGACGAATCGCGATCACGCGGTGACGATATACCTCCAGCTGCCGCGAAGTGTCAAAATTCGTGCACGATCGCTCCTGATCCGTCCGTCCGCTCTGTTCGTTCGCTCGTTCGTTCGTTCGTTCGTTCGTTAGTTCGTTCGTTTGCGTAACGGTTCGCGAAGACAAGACGCTGCGCGTCGTCGTTTACGGCCGTTTCACGGCGACACGGGGTTTTCCTTCGTGACCCCGCGCGGACGACGAAGTGCGCGATGTTTTTCTTCGTTCCCGGTCGGCGCGGAATCGGGGGAACGTTGTGTGCATCGACCAAGTACGGTACGGGCGAGGAGGGATAGACGAGGAGAGAATTGTTCCAAAATTAATATCGTCCTTTCGACGGACAACACCGACGGACGGACGGCGGCCCCGTGCGCGTAGGATTAAATAATAAAATAAAGGATAACGTAACGCGCGCGGCAAAACTCGCGAAGCCACGTCGTAGGCGAAGAGCGGTGGTGTATATTCCGCGGCGGTGATTTGCGCGAAGCAAACCCGCCCGGATGATGTAACATAAGTAAATATGGACTGTAAATAACGTACCACGTAAAAAAAATGCTAGTAAGTTAAGTGATGAGAGCGTGCATCGTCGACGTCTTCTTCGTCCAAGTTCTATTCGTCGTCGTTCTCTATACGCCGTCAACGGAAAACACGGGGGAAACCGCGCGTTCTTCAAGAAACCGGGCGGCGCGACCCGAGCCGACGAAAAAAAGACCCGAGAAAAATAGACGAACGGAGGCCGATGATGATTGTTCGCAAAAAAAGAGGGACAGGACACGCGCCCGGAGAAATACGGGGGCGAGTTAAACGAAAAAAAAAAAAAATAATAATAACCGAATTCGACGCGCGTGTCCGGCGGAAAACGTGTGCCGAATCCTAGCGACAGCAGTACCCCCTCGCAAAGAAAAACCCCTTCTGTATAAAGAGTAAGTATATAAATATATATATAAATAAATAAATATATATATATATATAGAAAGAGAAAAAACACACGAACACACACACGAACGGATATAAATATTATATATGTATAAAATAAAAAAAACAAAGTCTATGTATATGAGAGAGAGAGAGAGAGATATCTATGGCGACGTCGAGAGAGGTTGTAGCTATGTATACATAAATACATATACATATACATATACATATATATATATATATATCTACGTATATCGATGTATGTATATTTATATATATATATATAAAAGTGTGTATACGTATTATTTGCGACAATTTCTTTTTTCTTTCATCGTCGAGGCACCGTTTCGCGGAAAAACGAAAGAAACTTATTGTAAACGACGAGACAGCTCTGTCATTATTATTCGTCATCGCGGAGTCAGCGATGAGCCTATTCCTTTTCTTCTTTTTTTTTCTTTTTTTTTAGTTATTATCGATATTATATTTCCTTCTTTCCTTTTTTTTTTCTTCTTTTTTCGTCGTCTCTTTATTGTCATTTATTATTATTCTTTATTATTACCGATTATTATTAATTATTACTATTATTAATGTTATTGTCGTCGTTCCGTTCGCACGGGGGTTAATCGCAGAGCGAAACCTTGCGTCGATTCGTCGTCGTCGTCGTCGTCGTCGTCGCCGCCGTCGCCACCGACGCCGACGCCGCCGCCGCCACCGTCGCCGCCGCAGCCGCAGCCGCCGCCGGGCACCCGAATCGCGGAATTTCTTCTTTGCTCTCTTTATTCTCGGTTTCCGCGGCGTTTTCGTCTCTCTCTTGATTCTCTCCCGTTCGTCTCGTCGCTCCGTTCGTCCCCCTTTCGATAGTCTCCACCCACTGACGCCCCCTCAATTTTTTTTTCTTTCTTTTCGACCTAAAAAAAAAACCAGAAAATATACACTGTATTTCACCTCGACTCGTGTCTCTCGTTTCGCGGTTCCATCGACCAGGAACCCATCGAACGAAGAGAATCGATCATAGTCGTCGCGTTTCTCTCGGCTAGATACTCGCTCTGCGATCGGTGCCGGCGGACGCCGCGCGTCGGATTTTTCACCGCGTCGAGTCTTCGCGTTGTCCCCTTTGCTCCGATTGGCCGTTACGTGTCACCATCCAAACCTCTCGCGACACGCTGGGAGGAGAAACAACCGTCGTGAGAATGGCCGAAATTCACCGAGAGCGTCGCGGTGCCGTCGCGACGCTCGACTTTTCGTCAGAGACCGGGCACGGTCCCCCTTTTTCTTCGATTTTCCACCAGCTGCCCCCTCGTGTTTCTCGTTTTCTTCGATTTCATTTTTTCCACGCGTAGATTCGAGTTTCGAATCGATGCTTCGTTCACGATCGTCTCGCGATTATGGACAGGGAATCGAGGGTCTCTTCGAGGTATCGTCTCGATACAATGGTCCGTGAGATTCTCCGACAACAGTGTCACCATTAACCCGCGAGTAGTGTGATTCGACTCGTAGATTTCATTTTGAAATCGTAACTCGACTTCGAGAATTCGTGTGTCAACGTTTCGAAAACGAAGCTCGACGATTAATCGCCACTTGGAAGAAAATCAGGGGTCGAGAAGTGACCGCAATATTTCGCGATTGGTCCACACGATTCTTCGAGAGAAAATTTTGACAATTACTCGCGAAGTGATTCTACGCTCGAAAAAGTTACTCGTGGACTCGATTCCCGAGTCACAGTTTCGTCCAGGATAGTTTCTCGACTCTGTCGAGGAAAATTGAGCTCTCTTCGAAGCAACATTTCTCGACCAACGAAAGTGAAAAGGTGTTCTCTAAATTCTACACTCGAGAAAAGACTGGTACAATCTTCTTACAGATTCCAATTTCGAAATCAAAGTTCCCTCGCGACTTTAACGAATATTTCGCTGTCGGTATCAGTGAACCACACGATTCTCCGAAAGAAGAATCCGAGAATTATTCGCGAAGCGATTCTACGCTCGAAAAAATTACTCGTGGACTCGATTCTCGAGTCACAGTTTCGTCCAGGATAGTTTCTAGACTCTGTCGAGGAAAATTGAGCTCTCTTTGAAGCAATATTTTTCAACCAACAAAAGTGATTCGGTGTTCTCTAAATTCTACACTCGAGTAAAGACTGGTACGATCATCTTAGAGATTCCAATTTCGAAATCAAAGTTTCTTCAACGATTTCTCTGTCCGAGAAAATGTAACGAATATTTCTCGATCAC
The DNA here is from genome assembly GCF_051014685.1 of Ptiloglossa arizonensis. NCBI lineage: Eukaryota > Metazoa > Arthropoda > Insecta > Hymenoptera > Colletidae > Ptiloglossa > Ptiloglossa arizonensis. The sequence goes on from NC_135048.1 coordinate 31,226,058, forward strand.
CGAGCGGTGCAAGTCCACGCCACTCTGGTCCTTCGAAAGCAGTTTCACAAAAGGGGTCCACCACTCGCGAAAAGACTCGTTAATTTCCTCCGGTTGGACCGTCGGAGCGGGAAGGTGCGTAGAATTTTGTTCTCACGGGAGGCTCGCGTCGTGAATAAGCGATCGCGACCTCGAGGCACCTTTTTTAACGCCTTTCCGCGCGTAGGTGGTCGCGCGCGGTTCGTTCCTCCACCCCCGTGGTTTTTTCTCCGAAAGCGGTGCGTGTACCCCGTGTGCCTACGCGAAACTCGTCTGTTCTTCTCCCCCTTCGAGCACAACCTTTGAACACATATCTGGGAAAGCTACGAACCCGTAGTTCCTCTTTTCGTCTCCCCGCCCCTGAGTGGACTCGTTTGGAAAAGTTTCGAGACGCATACGAAACTCGAAAAACCGTCAGGTTTCTTCGGACTCCTCGAAGATCGAATTCCGTTGGTCGTGGTCGGCGAAAGAATTCTCGAAATAAGTTTCTCGGGGCACGCGCGATTTATGCGAAACGCGTATGCGCGCGAGACGATCGCTCGACGCGCGCGGCATGCGCTAGCAGCCCGCGCCGGGTGATTTCGAGCGCTGCTGCGTCGTTCGCTGGAACGCGAAAAACTGTAAAAAAAAAAAATAAGAAAAAAAGACGAGAAGAGAAGAAAAGAGAAAAGAAAGATTCGATCGCGACTTCCGTGCAAAAAAGGAGAGCGTGGCCCCCCCTGTTTGGTTCCATCCCCCCGAGTTGCTCGCTTTTCCGGCGATTTGCTCGACCGTCGCACCGACACGGTTCCCCCCGTGAAATAAACTCGCTCGTTTCGGGGGCTAGCCAGTCCTCCGAGACCACCGAATCTGATCCACGATCCACGGTACGGGTGCCCCGGGGACACTCGGTGGGCCAGGTGACGCGTTATCGTCCCGACGATTACCGAGTTCGTTCGAGTTTAATATCGGGGGGCGGCAGCAGCCGCGAGCGTAAAAGTGACAGGTCCCGACGGCGGGCAGAGACCGTGGCGATCGTGGCCCCCGCGCGCTCCCTGCGTACCGAGTTTTCGAACCCGAGTGTTGTTCGTCCGGGCCCACGAATCTGGGCCCCCACTCTCGAATTTCGGAACGAGTTCCGTCGGTTCCTCGGTAGCGACGGGATCGTCTCGTCTTCTGGTCAGTGTATTTGCTCAATTGGCCCCGATCGTTTCGAGAGATCTTCGAAAACGAACCCTGTTCGATGTTAAACGCGGCTAACCCCTATTTATTTCGACGAAGGAGAGAGCGAGAGAAAGAGAGAGAGAAAGAGAGAGTAAGAGAGAGAGAGAGAGAGAGAGTTTTTTGAAAGATTTTCTCGAGAAGCTTTCCTCGGACGAGGGGAACGAGTCGTTTTTCTTTGTTTTTTCTCTTTTCTCTTTTTATTTTTTTTTATTTTTGTTATTTCTCGTTTGTTACCGCCCCCCCCCTTTACCAGTTCGGGTGTCACCGAGAGAAACACGACGCGCGAGACACACACGGGAGAGCGAAGAACGAATCGGGCGGTTCGTTGGGCCAACGACGAGATCGCGTTTGTTTTTGTTGATTATTGTTCGCGTGTTTTTCGTCGCGGGCGTTCGGGAAAGCTCGGGAGGGCACGACCTTGCGTTTCGTTGGCGCAACGAATCCGCGCGAGGACGCGCGCACGCTCGTGTTGATCGGCGTGTTTTGTACATTGGACCGCGAGGCGACTTTCGGGCGACGAGACAGCCTCGATCGTTCTTGTTTCTTCTCTCTTTTTTTCTTTTTTTTTCGTTTTCTTCTCTTTTTGCGCACGCGTGCGAGGAAAGGGGGCACGAAATCGAAGAGGGCGGTCACCGTTCGTCCGAGCGGACGAAAGAATCAAAGAGGAGAAAAAAGGGAAAAAAAAATGAAAAAGGAAAATGTAGATTACGCGCGACAGTGCTCACTTTTTGTTTTTTTTTTTACTTTTTTTCTCTCACCGCGCGGAAAAACCGCGATCGCGGACACATTTGCGCTTCGGCGGACGTTGATCGAACTTGTTCGATTTTCGACATTTTTTTCTTTCTTTTTTTTTTACTCGTCGTGCGACGGCGTGCGTGCGCGCGTAAAACTTTTGCGTTGGCGACCGATGCGTCGTGTTTGCGGCTAGAGAGAGAGAGAGAGAGAGAGACAGAGAGAGAGAGAATGGGAGAGACGATCGAAGAATGTGTCTGTGCGCGAAAGGGTCACGTGATGGCATGTGTATAGTTACTTATAGATTGTACGCGAGCAACGAAAGAACGAGAAACGAGAAAAGAAAGAAAAACGAGAAAAGATGACGCGCGTCACGCCGCGGTCACGCGCGAGCAAAGAGAGAATCGAAACGAATAACGAGAGAGAAAGAGAGAGTGAGAGTGTGTGTGTATGTCAGAGAGAGCGAGAGAGAAAGAAAGAGAGCGAGAGAGAGAGAGAGAGAAAGCAGACAAACAAAGAAACAAACGAGTAAAAAACGCGAAAAACCGAATCACAAGCAAAAAACTGTAAACAAGCTCCTCCTTCTCCCTGTATATTATTATAATTAAACATTAATTATTATTAACGTAAAATAAAGATCTGGCGAATGGTGGTGACGTTTTGTTAGAATGGCAGAAACTAAATTACTACTGAATTTTAATTAATAAACGACATGAAAGTAATACAACAAACAGAACTGGCGTTATTTTTTTTTGCTTTCTTTGGCAAATTACCACCCGCATGCCGAGCGAATCGCGCGCGTATCTTCCCCCAAGATTTTTTCGGAGCGTACCGCGCGCGTCGTTCCTCCGCTCGCGGAAACACGGAATTTCGTTCGTCGATCGTTCGTAAGCTTCGAGGTGTAGAGAATTGTGGTTAAAGATCGCGAAAAATACGATTCTTGCGGCCGATAGACCGATACCGAATCGTTTTCGGAAACGAGTCGCGAATGCAACGACGAGTCTGTGCGCGAACGAAAAATAAGCGAGGTGGATTCAAACGAATTTATTTCGTCGGAAAAAAAGTACACGATTACACTTTCGAAGACAAACAGGGCTCGCGCGATATTTCCGGTTGCTGCTATTTTTTGTCCGCGCAAGATGGAGGCACTTCGCGGGACGTAAACGATGTCCGTCGGTTTTTCCATAAAATAATACTCTCCGTTTAAATTCTCGACCAGAAGTCACCAATGTATCCCACTTGTATCGTCCGCTATCCGACACTCTACCGAAAAACGTAATAACTTTTCAACTTCTATTTATTTTGTCCAATTTTATCCATAGATTACGGCGGCTTACGACTAATCCTACGAGCACTTACGTCTCGTTTCGCGCTCGACGTCGACGCTTCGTGAATAATTTACCGTTTAATTCGCGATCGAATTGACTTTCCTTCGTTTCGATATTTCCAAGCGTGCGTTCGAAAACGTTTAGAGACGATCGATGCCGCGTCACGGATATATTTCGTTGATTTTAATACTTCCTACGGAGACGCGATACTTTCACCGAAACCATTATAAAAGTATCAATGAGTCAAGCTGCGTCCGGTATCGAAATTAGGCGCGCTCGTTCGCGATTCCTTCACGGTTTTCTCGCGTAATCCTCGCCGATTGTTGGCTGCGGTTAACGATGGAACTCGAACGCGACCGTTAATCATCGCGATGGCCGATGGCGACGAGCGGCATTATTAACCGAGAAAAAGACGCTCGAATCGGCGCGACGTCGTCCCTTTCGAACGATTTCGTTGCACGATGCAACCGGTGGCCCCTGAGAAACGAACAAAAGGGACTGGTTTCTAATAGAACGCTGTCGTAGCGGTCTTCGATTCCTCTTCGTGAGACGGAATTTATGCGCAGATTGCGTTTGTACTGTGCTCAGCTGAGAAGTTGACCTCTGGAAGAAATTTCCTTCGAAGACTTCTAACTAACTAAAAATTACTCGACACTGATCATATTTCTCTTACACGCGGTTCTACAGTCCCTTGACTTCAGCTGTCATCTATCCAGCTCCTCATAGTACTGTGCGGAACTGAGAAGTTGACCTCTGGAAGAAATTTCTTTCGAAGACTTGTAACTAACCAAAAATTGCTCGACACTGACTATATTCTCCTTACACGCGATTTTACAGTTCTTTGACTTCAGCTGACATCTATCTAGCTCCTCATAGTACTGTACGGAACTGAGAAGTTGACTTCTGGAAGGAATTGCTTTCGAAGACCTGTAACTAATCAATAGTTACTCGACACTGACCATATTCCCCTTACACGCGGTTCTACAGTTCATTAACTCCAGCTGACATCTTTCCAGCTCCTCATAGTACTGTGCCGAGTTGAAAAGTTAACCTCTGAAAGGAATTGACTTCGAAAATCTTCCACTAATCAAAAATTACTCGATACTATAGACATTCCATTTATACACTACATGTTTCACGATCAAAGAATCATCTTTCCAGTTTCTTATGGTACTGTGCACAACTGAGAAATTGACCTCTGAAAGAAATTGCTTTCCAAGGTCTACGATTGAGAAAAACTTATTAGATACTATTCACATTTCACTTACACACGTTACTACATTCCCCTCGATCTAAAAGTCATCTTTCCAGCTCCTCACAGTACTGTGCATAACCGAGAAGTTGACCTCTGAAAGAAATTGCTTTCCAAAGTCTACGATTGAGAAAAACTTATTCGATACTATTCACATTCCACTTACACACGTTACTACATTCCCCTCGATCTAAAAGTCATCTTTCCAGCTCCTCACAGTACTGTGCACAACCGAGAAGTTGACCTCTGAAAGAAATTGCTTTCCAAAGTCTACGATTGAGAAAAACTTATTAGATACTATTCACATTTCACTTACACACGTTACTACATTCTCCTCGATCTAAAAGTCATCTTTCCAGCTCCTCACAGTACTGTGCACAACTGAGAAAATGACCTGTATAAGTAATTGCTATTCGTATCGTGTCACATGTTTCATTCGGTCCACGACCAATCAAAAATTACTCGACACTGTCTACATTCACCTCGCACACGACGCTATGATGATCCCCCTCGATCGAAGAGTCATCTTTCCACCCAGGGGCTATACGTTTTCCACGTTCGGGCGATCGGTCGAACGGGAGTCTCGCGAACGATTCGTAGACAATACGATTCGTTATGATTCACGCTTGTTCCCCGCACGGTTGATAGCACGCGGGCACGTACCGCGTCGATTAATTGCCGCTTGTTGATCTTTCCTCCGCCTTTCCGCAAAGAGCGTCTCTTTCGATCCGAAGCGACGCTCGATCTCCAACGTGACCCTATCAGGGATCGTTTTAGCCACCTATCCGCGAGGAACTCGGCCATCCATCCGAGAGAATTTTCGAAACGGTGTCTACCATTTTCGTTTCCCGTACGTCCAGCGTTCCTCGAATCACGGTTTCGCGACGGAACGCAGATTATATAATCGACGTTCCCACGACGCCGGGCGCCGTTTCCAATCCCGACGGCCACCGGTTCCAATATCTCCATAATTGGAGCCCGGGATCTACTGGTTCAATTTTTCGCGCGCTAGCGATAGCGAATAATCGACGCGAGTTTTTTTCGTTTTCTTTTCTTTTTTTTTTTTCGAAATGGCACGACTCGTGAATCCTAGGATTGCGCAACACCTTCTTTGTTTTTTCGGGAGAGGTGATCTACTTTGCACAGCTGGCGACGTTCCTCCGTATCGCGAAAATACGCTCCGAAGCGAGTTAGACGCCTCGATAAGAGACAGTTCAATGGAAGACGAGGCTCGATAGAAGAACGTGGTCCGATAGGAGGAAATTCTTGAGCATTTTCGAGTATGCGGACGGATAAATCGTTTATCGCGCGGGACAGGGTCCCCTGGGAACACCGACACTGGCTCTGTCGTAGAAAATCATTTCGGATTCCTCGCATCGAAATTATTAACGCTAGTTCGGCATCGTGGTAGGAATTTACAAGTTCGTTTAAATTTTCGATAATTCCACCGACGTACACCTAAACACACTCGTCAAAACGACGGACTCGGTAGCTTTATGGTTGGTTGCAACCTGTAGTCTATAGATTGTTTTATCTCGACACGTTGGGGTCTCCCGCGAGCGAGCGACGGTATCGAAATTATGCGCTTACGAATGTTGCTCGTTACGAAGCTGGCTGGGAAAATTATTTCCAACGCGTAACATCCCTTCTCGTATCGAAGAATTGTTTTTCAAAAATATATTTTCACTATCTTTGATTCTTCGCGACGATGTTTCACGGGTATCGACGCGAAACGCGTGTACGAAAAGTGTATATACGTTCGTTCGAGGCTTATCGTTGTTTTCACGAAAAAAATTTCGATCCACGTTCGCAACGGAAAAACACTAATCGAAATTCGTGCGCTTCGAAGTGCCTCGAAACACGTTACTCGCTCTCCGCGTATCAACGCGGATTTACGAAAGCAAGTGTGTTTTATATTTGTAATTTTTATTTAAAAAAAAAAAAAAAAAAACTATACGCAAGAGCACGTAGGTTGTCTATCTCGAGTGGACAGGTGCGGTTGTACAAAGTATGCATTCGTCATCGATAGTTCCAGCGTTAACGCGTTCACGGTCCACTGACCCACGTGTGGGAATTAAGTACACCGTGTTTAGGTAAACGTGGGTAGAACAAGGGCAGTTTTTACCCCGACGAGTATCGCCCCGTAAGATTAAACGCGTGTTCGGGTAAACGCAGGTAGTACGCTGCCACGAAAATCCACGAGACTTTCTTCGCGGTCGAGTTGACGTTCATAGATTGCACAGGTTACACGTAACAGCGAAACGCGGGTTAAAGCGCACGAGAGTCGAGGCCGCGAGGAAATGAATGGACGAGGGGAAGAAAAGTATATACGAGCCGTGTAACGAAAATAAAAGTATAAATCGACGAACAGAGGATCGTGGAAACGACGTTTCAACGGCTGAACGCGAGTCTCGCGTTCTTGTTGCATTCGGGACGCGTCCGAACGTCTCGTAAATCTGACCGAATCTAGTCGTCGAAGTTGTTCTCCACTCTTCCCCGTTTTTTGAACCAGGCGGCGTGCTTTTTCGTCGATTTTCGACCGATTCGTTCGTCTACGCGACAAATTTTCACTTATAATACTCGAAACGGTGTAGTGTAAAGTATCGAGACCGTTTAAACCGAGTGTCGTCCACGCGAATACTTTTTCGCATCGATGGAAACGGAACCTAAGTGATCGAAATCGTGCAACCGGATTGGCTGGAACTGTTAACGAACCGAGCAACCGTGGCTCGGTTTCTTTGATATCGAAACGTATTTCAAAGTCTCACGTAGCTGTGTTTCGTATTAGAATTCATTTTTTTATATTCTCTGCGAGTGTCCATCGTCTTGAACTTTTCGTTACTGGGAAAGGTGTTACGATGCTCGTTGATGATCAATTGAAAAAAGAAATTAATCCCACGTGGTAGTATTGCGATCGATTTTCGAACAGTCTGTACCTTTCGTTCACGTGGAACTCGTCTCAGCGTCGCGTTAATGCTACTCGCTCGTTTCGAGTATCAGCCAGGTCGACGATTACGCTGGCTTAAGATAAATGCTGTCACCGGGAACTCGTGACTCGGGGAATTTTTGTGCACGGGCACTTCCGGTGGTCGAGACTCTCCCCACGAGAAGTAAGTTCGTTGTAACGCGATGCATAGGCGCACCGACGGGATCAATCATTTGTAAACAGTGTTTCCACGGGCCAGAGCAGGAAATCGGGACTTTGGCTATGCTAATTCCACTTTCTTTCTTTTTTTTATACAGACCGAAGGTTCACCTCGCGTTAACTGCGCGGTTATTAGCGACGGAGTCACAATTACTCTGTTATCGTTCACTATTTTATTTTTTTTTTTTCCTTTAGATGAACTCGAGCGTAGATATTGTTTTTAAAGGGAATGTTCTCAATTTCGAACGAAACGTGTACTTTGGGCGGACCAGAATCAGGCGATCGGTCGCGGCCGGTATGTTGTGTCGATTATGCGATTATTAGCGACGGGAAACGTTCGTAATTACTCTGTTATCATACTTTGTCCATTAGTTTACTTTCGACGATGAATTCTAGTCGATCCCGTAGTTTTTTTTTTCCGAATATCGTCTTCCAAGAGAGGTTCGAACGTAAATTTCCTTCGAAGCACGTCGTACTTCGTGAAGATCAGGCACGGGTGATTAATTGTGACCGATACGTTGCATCGTCTATGTGATTATTAGTGACGGGGGAACGGTCGTAATTACTCTGTTATCATACTTTGTCCATTATTCTACTTTCCTTACCTTCGTGAACACGAGTAGATTGTGTATTTTGTTTTCTTTTAAATTTTCTACGAAGCGAGCCGTAACTTTGGACAAAGATTAGGCGACCGCTTGTGATCGATGAGTTGCATCAACTGCCCCGTGGGCTAATTATTCGGTTATCGTACTTCATCTAATATTTTACTTTCCTCTCTGAACGCAAGTGAATCGTGTATTTAGTTCCTTTTCTATCATTTTTCACCAAACACGTCACAATCTTCGCAAGGATTACGGGACCACTCGTGACCGTTGCGATGCATCAATTACATCGTACCTTAATTACACCGTTATCACAATTTGTTTATCGTTTTGCGTTTCTCCTTAAATTCCAGCAAGTTGCACACTTTGTTTACTTTCGTATCGTCTTCGAGAAATTCGAGCGTAAATTTTCTACGAAGCGCGTCGTACTATTCGGTGGATCGGAATTGGCCGATCACTCCTGACCGGCACGGTACGTGAACTACACGGTCATTAGCAACGGGGGAACACTCGTATCTGTCCCATTGCATCGTCTGTTATTTTACGTTTCCCTATGAACTCGAGTAGGTGGTATATCTTGTTTTCTCTTGTGTTCGAGGTGAAGGTAAATTTTCTACGAAGTACCTGGTACTTTTAGCGGGCCGGGATTAGACGATCTCTCGTGATCGGTGTGTCACACGGTCCGTTTCTCCGTGGACATTTTCGAGCAACTCGGTGAATCGGGCCACGGGAACGATCGACGAGGGACGATCGAATAAATTTTCCACGGGCTCGATCCGTCCGTGGAGGTGTCGTTGAAAGGTGTTGCGTTACGATCTTCCGGCTACCCGAGGGCCGTTCGCGCGACCGGACGATGATATTAATAATCGAACGAACCCGATCGTCGATAGCTGCGACGACTGGTTGTCTCGGGCGTTCCCGCGTAGACAAACCAGTCGGTCGTTTAACAGATTTACCGACAGGCTGGCTTCGTGAGCTATAATGATCCGGTGCTTGGGAACGAAAGTGTACAAACTGGAAACTACCCATTCAGTGTCTGGCTCGAGAGCTACCCGAAGACGGTTCTTCTCGCGAGGAAAAGAACTATGCAGGTTTCGGATCCTCCCTTGGCTTCGACCCCTAGCGAGAAACCTTTTGTCGCGGTTAACCTTCGATTCGTCACCGTGCGAGAAAATACTAGAAACGTTCGTTTCGAAGCCTAGTTACGAACAATCGAAAAGCGCTCGTAGCTACCGTACCTCGGAGCCACCTTAACTCTATTTTTCGATACGTTTATTATCTTTAAGCGGTCGCTTATCTACGCGTCAAATTTACTCGAAAAGTATGCAAATTGTTTAATTGGACGTTACGGAACCTATCCGCCAATTTCGCGTATAAACGTTAGCCTCGAACAGCGCGACACTTTCGTGGGGCCAATCTACCGTGCGAATCGAGGATTAGGTCCACCTATTATTACGACGTGTATAATTATTTATTTTATTTATCAATTCGAGCGGTCGGTAAGCCCCTTATTACGGAAGTTACACCAAAAATGAAACAATCGTATATTATGTGACGCGTATAAACGAGGTTGACTACTTTACATCGGGTGGGGGGATCGGTAAAGAGATATCGTTCTTTTTCACGATCGTTCTGGGTAAATAACGATGAAATATACAAAGATCGTTGTGTGTACATTGTATGTCAGGTTATTGACAGTAACGTGCACGTGTCAGGTTCGAAAGGGTTAAGAAGAGTACTAAGAAATCAATGACAGACTGGTGTAAGTGTAAGTGTACAGAGTACAACGTTTAGCGATGTTTGGTTAAGTTTTGTTTAAATGCATCGACGTCATTGTTTAAAGAGTTGCTCGTCGCTCGAAGCTGTCCGGTGCACTTAAAATTCCTTTGTTACAATACCGAACAAATATCAAAGTCTTCGTTTCAAAGTAAGGTATTTCAACGCGTCTCGCGGTAGCATTCCACTTTACAATACCGGGCCCCGCAATTAAGGGGGGTTAACCTGTCGTAACTCATTGGATCGGTATAACTGTGCACGAAATCTTCTTCCCACTCCGAGGAGACCTTGGAAATTACATTTCACCCGTCTCGTTTACCATTTCACGGAGCTGATCGGTCCCCCGTGCCCCAAATTATCGAACTCTCGGGACCCCCCCGAAACTCGAAGAGGATCGCTCGCCATCGATGATCGAATGTTCCAGGGGACCGTTCGTGCTCGACCGGACATCCCCGGTCGGTATGAAGACGTCGATCGCGTGCCCCGCAATTAACGGGGGGTTGACCTGCCATAACTCTGCTTCTGGATTTCAATCCATCTACTCTCATAGGTGCGCCTTGCTTCCCAAGATTCTCTCGTTCCGTTTCCAATTTCGTCGAGTAGATGAAACCCTGTACCCTGAATTATTGAACTCTTGCCCCCCTCCCCCGAATAAACTCGAAAGGGGGTCGCTCGTCCCCGATAAATATCCCGGACGATCGTTCGTTCGCAACTCGCACGTCTCTCGGCCGTGTAAAGACGTTGATCGCGTGCCCCGCAATTTAGGGGGGTCAACTTGTCGCAATTCGTTACTTTCGATTTACAAAATCTTCCAAATGCACGCGAAATTCTTCCCCTTCGAAGACCTCGACATTAAATATTTCACCCGTTTGGTTTGCGGTTCCACCGAACAGATTAGCCCCCCCGTGCCCCGATTTATCAGGGACCCCACGAACGGAAAAAGATAACTCGCGCTCGATGACCGGATACTTGGAGCGACCATTCACCTGCGACCGAATATCTTTTGTCCATTTAAAGACATTGCTTGCGTGCCCCACAATTTAGAGGGGGGCTAATACGCCGTAACTCTTCGTTTATGGATCCCTATCTTTCGAATCTCTCCACGAAACCTTTCTTCTTCGAAGACCTCGAGATTCTCCCGTCTCGTTTGCAATTCCACCGAGCGAACGGGCCCCCGGTGCCCCGAATTATCAGGGACCCCCCCGAACGGAAAAAGATAACTCGGGCTCGATGCTCGAGTATTCCAGGGGATCGTTCCGGATATTTGAGGGGACCGTTCACCCGCAAACCGAATATCTTTCGTTCGTCGTAAAAAACGTTGATCGCGTGCCCCGTTATTTAAACGAAGGGGGTAACGCGGCGTGACTCTTTCTTTCCACGAAACTCACAATTGTTCGCGAAAGACCATCCTTCCTCGAAGACCTTGACATTCTCCAGTCTCGTTTGCGATTCCAGCGAGCAGCTCGGTTCGCCCGTGCCCCGAATTATCAGGGACCCCCCGAACGGAAGGAGATCGCTCGCCCTCGATGGTCGGATATTCCAGGGGACCATTCGTGCGAGCAAACCGGACATCTCTTGTCCGTATAAAGGCGTTGATCGCGCGGCGGACACGCGTTTCCGGTTCCTGCGAGCGGGCGTACGAACGACGCGCTCCTCCTCGACCGGCGGCGGCCGAGCGACTCCGCGCCGCTTCGGAGCGCATCCGCGCGCGAGCACCGATTATTACGTGGAAGCGCGAATTGCGTTTAATTATGCATGGAAAGGAGCGCGCGATTAACCGTCGCGATACCACGGGGCGCGGGAGGCGATTACCTCCTCGCCTTCTCGACGAGGGAGGAGGGTGGAGGAGGGGACGGTGAGGGGGGAGGCAGAGGGAATTCTTTGTTCGGTCCGCGGTTAGAGGGAGACCGACGGAGCGGGGCTGGGAACGAGCTGTGACCGTTAAATCGATTTTCAGAACAGGTTTCGAATCCGACGAGCTTGTTTCCCCTATCGGCTCTAGGATCTCGGGGACTCTCGCGCGTAAACCGAGGCGACGTAATTTTTGCGACATCCAGTGACGCAACGCACCGGGTGGGGGCACGGGGAGGGGGCCCTGCCATCGCGCATCGCGGTACGCGCCGTCGATTCGGTAGACGACTGTCCTGGATCTTTCTCAAACGCGTCTCGCACGCTACCGTTTCGTACCCAAGTCGAGGAGGAACCGATTTTATCGTACACGGGCCACGCGAAATCGGGGGGCCTGGGTTAGGTCTGGGTTAGGTCGAAATTTTGTCCAAGGAATACTACTCTAAGACTGATTGCAAATTTCACGAATGTCGGGGCACATGGTGCCGAGATCATGAGAAAACATTCAACGAGGGTCAAAACGGCTGTTACGGAAAATGGGGGGACAGTAGGGGGCCTCCTTATGACGCATCGCGGTTCGTGACGATGAGTTGGACAATTATTTCGAATTTTCCATTTGTTATCGTTTCGTATGTAAGTTGAGAAGGAATCGATGTTAACGTACAAGGGGCACGCGAAATCGGGGGGCCTGACGGAACTTGGTCCGAGGAATACTACTCTAAGACAGATTGCAAATTTCACGAATGTCGGGGCACATGGTGCCGAGATTATCAGAAAACATTCAACGCCGAGCAAAGTGGCTGGTACGGAAAATGGGGCGCCAGTAGGGGGCCGCCTTATGACGCATCGAGGTCTGCGACGATGAGTCGGATGATTATTCCGAATTTTCGTCAAACATATTTTCCATTTGCTACCGTTTCGTACGCAAGTCGAGAAGGAATCGATTTTATCGTACAAGGGGCACGCGAAATCGGGGGGCCAAGCGAAACATGGTCGGAAGTACACTACTCTAAGACACACTGCAGATTTCACGAATGTCGGGGCACTTGATGCGAGATTGTGAACAAATTTTCATCACGAGCCAAAGCGACTAGTACGGAAAATAGGGGGCCAGTAGGGGGGCTCTGTTACACAGCATCGCGGTTCGTGACGATGAGTTGGACAATTATTCCGAATCTTCCGCAAACACATTTTCCATTTGCTACAGTTTTGCGTACGAGTGAAGAAGGAATCGATTTTACGGTAGAAGGGGTACGCGAAATCAGGGGGGCCGGTTGAAACTCAACGGAAGAATCTTATTCGAAGGAACGTCGAATTTCGCAAAACAACGTCCGGGGTACGTGACGTCGTATCCCTGTCGAAAATCCTTCGAGAAGCGTCGTCGCCCTTCGAATCGACGAAGAAATTGGGGGGGTCGGGGGGAGATCTGGCCGCGAGAGAGGAAAAGCCGCGAAACCAGGTGTCAAGCAGGAAATCGTCGGATGGTTTCACCTAGTCGGTGCGTGACGCGCGCGAACAATGAGCGCCGTGCCGAAAGGGGGTGAAACTATCGTGTGGTGGGGGGCGTGGGACGGGAGGAGACGGGGGGGAAGCCGGTACGCAAGGACGGTGACACGCAGAGAGGAAGGGAAAGCGACGGAGGGATCGCAAGGGGGGGAGATGATACAAGTAGTTAGGCGAGCAGAGATTTCACAGACGTGGGTGTACGGTGGGGGATATAGCGGACGAGAGAGGAGGGCGGGAGGGTGAGAGAGGAAGGGGGAGAAAAAATGCGAGAGAAATGGAAAGTGAGGGAGACGGGGTTGACGGAAAAGGGGTACGAATTTGGGTACGACGAGGCGCGGTGAAGGAGAGAGAGACAAATGGGGAAAAAGGAGACTGCTCAACGCCGGTTAGGGGGCAGGGACGTCCAGGCGCAGGCGCCTAGCTCCGCAACCCCCCACTCCGGGGTTCGCTTTACGGGAAGACATGCGCTCTCGGTTGCGGCGGCCCCACGCCGCCACCCTCGTTCGTCCTTCGACGTTTCCACCCTTTGCTCGCCGCGCACATTTCGTTCACACCTACCGAAATTATTGTTATAGGCGTACCGTGACGTCTGCGTACACCGCTCCGGCGCTCGCGTACGTGCACGCTCGAGATTCGTGTTACGGCTTATCCCCCGCAATCCCCCGATAAGAGTTTGTCGATACCCGGGATATCGTTCCACGGATTATTCAATCGGGGATCGTCCTTTCTCTGCGACGCCGCGATAGTCCGGGACCATTAAGTGTTCCTCCCGTTACGACTCGTCGAAAGCTTCGCGCGAGGCTTTTGCGTGTGTGCATCGGTCATCCTACCTACGTCGACGTTTCTCAAACTTTCCACTCCCCCTCTATACGCTCGTGACCACCCCTATCGAGACACAGGTATCCAACACCGTCGTCCGTCGTATCGATTTCGACTTCGTATCGCCACCAATGGAAAATCACCGCTCCGATCGTACGAAATTTCTCTCTCCGATCGCGAAATCGGTGTTGCGTACGACCGGGGTACGAGCGGAGAAGCCTGGCGTGAATTTTCGAGAACGAGAGAACAAGACGAGTTTTTCGGTCCTCGGACCGAGGTTAACCTCTCCGAGGACCGAGCAGTTTGTCCGAGGTGACATAAACTACAAGCCGACGCGTGACATTTACCGATCTCCGATCTCGCGATCACGGTGTTCTAGCGTTGGAAAATTACCTACCGTGGACTGTCGGGAAAGAAATATAATCTACCGGCGACGAACACGATAAATACCGTGTCGATTATTTCGTTACGATCGATGTCGACTAACTTGGCTACTCGATATTAGAATATTAACGAGCTATCGGGTAACGTTGGACAGGTAATGTTAGATAGATTTCGAGGGAATATAGTTGTAGTTATTATTTCAGTCAATGCTCGGTTCACAATACTCGTATTTACGACACGGGGGGGCGTACATATTTGTTCCAATATTTTAAATAATTCGTCGAAAGGAAGGGGTCATGCATATTCGTCGGAAATTGTAGCCTGTGACAATTTTCGAGTATCGTGGGACGTTTAAAGTGACTCGAACACCGAAATCCAGCCACGCTTGTCGAATTATCGCGAACTGTCGCTTCTCGGTACACGATATAAGCGTTTACGTTCGAAGGAACATCGTCGGTGGACGATTGCAACGTACAATCGTAGTTTAAAAGTATCGTACGATGTTCGAGTCACACAAACTAAAAATCCACGCGTACGTGTCGCGATTCTCGAAGAGGTTACGTCGAGTTTCAGCCGGATTCCAAGGCGGAGGATCGTCTCCACCGGCGCAATCTCGTCGAGTCGATCTGGTCGAATCGCGGAAGCCAGGTGTATCGATCAACTTCTCAAAATCAACGTCCTTCCCGGACAGGTTTTTTTTCTTTTCTTTTTTTTCTTTTTTCTTTTCCCTCCAACGGTGGATAACTCGCGGCGGCGCCAGCCTCTCGGACCTCTATCAACCGGGTTGACATTCCTACGAGCGTGCATCGACGAGGCGCGTGCACGAGCGACGCGTTTAATAGTCGACCGAGATAAAAGTATACAACGAGCGAGCAACGCGCGCGCCGGCCTTTCGAGGCGCGGTTCGCGTAACGCGACCTTAACCGGAACGTTGTAATTATACCTGGAAACTCCTTTCACGGGGCCCTCGAATCTTCGTCGCGTCCCATTCAAAGTGTCCGAACTTCCAGCGAAACGGAGCGTGCTGGAGAAGAAGAAGAAGAAGAAGAACAAGATGAAGGTGTACACGTTTTTCGCCACCCCGGTTCAGTTTTTCCAACGTTTTACCAATTCGGTCTCGAGGCAAATCGCGGGAACATGTCGCGAGCAACGCGAGCCACGGGACGTCGAGATACGTCGTCCAGGTTGTACGACATCGGGGAAGCATTCGATTCGAACGTCCACCGCGTCGCGTGTCACGGAGGAAGACGTCGCCGCAGCCACCTGCGGTAAAAATAGAATGCTCTTAACCGCAGCCTGTCGCGGCAAATGTCTTCCTCCGTGGGCTTCTCGGTATGCGCCGGGTCGTGCAGTCGTCTCGTTAAGACGTCCTTTCGTTGCGCCGCCGCCGCCGCCGCCGCCGCTGCCGCTGCCGCCGCCGCCGCCGCGAATCGAACGTACGGATTCGTTTCTTTCCGCGGAAACGCGTAACGCTACTCGTAACGGGCGGGCTCGATTAACGCGTCCCGTCGACTTTTCCGTGGCTAGCGATGGCCTCGATGTTTGTTCGAGTCACGGTGCGAAGAACGGTACGCGTACTCGACACTTGCGTAGCGTTCTCCGCGACGGTGGTGTTCAGCGAGTGGCGAGCACCGGGAAGCACACTTGGGAAAAATATTCTAGCTTTGTATACGTTTGTACGAGACGTTACGGGGAAAATAGTAGTCGTATACTTGGTTCTTGGTAATGTTTTCAGGAACGGTGACGTTCCGTGACAGTTGGGAGGCTGGAGAAAACTCGTGACTCGATTTTCCATGTGCAGAGATGTTCTTTATATTTGTCCCGTGATTAGAGACGAACTCTATATTTGTCCCGTGATTAGAGATGTACTCTATATTTGTTCCACGGTTGTAAATGTTCTCTATATTTGTTACACGTTTAGAGATGCCTATATTTGTTCCACTGACTAGAGGTGTCCTCTATATTTGTTCCATTGATTAGAGGTATCCTTTATATTTGTTCCTTTGATTAGAGGTATTCTCTATATTTGTTCCATTGACTAGAGGTATCCTCTACATTCGTTCTACCGACTAGAGGTATCCTTTATATTTGTTAGACTGACTACAGGTATCCTATATATTTGTTAAACTGACTAAAGGTATCCTCTATATTTGTTTCTACTGATTAGAGATATCCTGTATATTCATTAGACTGACTAGAGGTATCCTCTATATTTGTTTCTATTGACTAAAGGTATCCACTATATTTGTTTCACTAACTAGAGGTATCCTTTACATTCGTTCCACCGATTAAAGGTATCCACCATATTTGTTAGACTGACTACATATAGCCTCCATATTTGTTAGACCGACTAGGGGTATCCTTTACATTCGTTCCACCGACTAGAGGTATCCTCCATATTTGTTAGACTGACTACTGATATCCTCTATATTTGTTAGACCGATTAAAGGTATCCTCTATATTTGTTTCTACTGACTACAGGTATGCTATATATTTCTTAGACTGACCAGAGGTATCCTCTATATTTGTTCCACTCGCTAGAGGTATCCCCTATATTTGTTCCACCGACCAGAGGTATCCTCTACGTTTGTTCCACCGACCAGAGGCATTCTCCATAATTGTCTCACCGACTAGAGATGTCCTCTATATTCGTTCCGTGTCTATCGACACCGTCTGTATACGTTCCACGCCTATCGATAACTTCTATATTTGTTCCACGCCTATCGATATCTTCTATATTTGTTCCACGTCTGTCGATATCGTCTATATATGTTCCACGCCTATCAATATCCTCTATATATGTTCCGCGTCTATCGATAACCTCCCTATTTGTTCCACGTCTGTCGATACCCTCTATATACGTTCCGCGTCGCGAGATCTCTGCGTTCGTCCCACTCAAGGTGAAACGCTCGGAAAAATGCAACGACGACCGCTCCCGCGTTTACCTCTCCCTCTCGTTTGTAAAATCTCCGATCTCTCCGGCGACTCGGCGAGTATCGGTTCCCAGAATTCCGGTGACGGTGGTGTTCCGTTCTCGGCGACGATTACGTTCCTCTATGAAGAAGCAACTCGATCGATCCTACGTACGTGGCGTTACGAGAAAGGTGGATTCGTGTAACCCAGAGCCGCGACCTACGCGAGACACCGAGACTCGAGCGGTCGTCGGTGGGCCGAGTGGTGGATCGACTCGGCGAGTTTTCCGCGAGCTCGCGCGGCGCTCGGGCTCGTTGACATTCCACGGACGCGTTAGCGAGGCGTGAACAGATCCTGACAGCGGCGCATTGATTTAATAGCCGATGCCCACACTAGGATTCGCCGTCGTCGTCGCTCGACGACCGTTTTCTCCGTCGAGGGCCGCCGCACCGCGTTCGCCCCGCGCGAAACGGACGTGGTGTATACGCGCAACGCGCACGTCCGTTCGCGCGAGGAGGAACGACGTCGACGATACGCGGCACGCGTGTGCGGAGGAAACAATTGAACGCCGTCCTTCCCTCTCTCGTTTCGCTCCGCGGGCCTTCTCCCTCCCTCGTGACACACACGCACCCCCCCGCCTTTCCCTACCGCGCTCCGTAAGCCCCGGCCCGTCTCTTCCTCTCCGGGCAGCCAGCGAAGCTTAATAAGCACAGCTACCTACATTCCATTTCCGGTGAGCTGACGTCACTCGACAATCCGGCTACGGAGAGCTCCGAGAGACCACGTACTACCGCCGCGTCGAGAGCTCGTCGTTTAGGTATACCCACACCTCGCGCGAAACACCGCGGTTTCCTCTCGCGGCCTCCGATCGACGCCCAACGTCGCCCCGATCGAGGACGCGTCGATCCGTTCCTCTTTCTTTTATTATTCGCCAACCGCGTACCCCCGTTTCTCGACACGCACGGACCTCCGAGACGCGACTCGGGACTCTCGAAGGGCGGCCTTGGGCCCCGTTCCGGACCAGCTTCGGAGCTTTCTACGATTCTTCCACGATTCCATCCACGCGTTCAATTTCGCGGGAAATTCTCCAGTTCGCGGTTTCACGAATTTTTTGGATCTTCGGAGGGGCCTTGTACACTACCCCGTGCGGTCAGTGGGGGAAACTTGGGACCATCGACACTTTGTGGTGTGCACTATACGAATGCACTGATTCGTATTTTGGAAGTTTGCGTTGGAGCTGACTACGTCTTGCTCGAAGAGGTCTGCATGGAATGATTAATGTTCCGTAAGGATTTTTTGTTAGATTGTATCGGTCCTCGTGCCGAGTTAGGAGTAATCGTGATTCGGATTTGCGGAGACGTTTCTATCCGTGATAAAGACAAATGTTTGTTTGTCTCTCGGGTAGGATATTCGTTGGACCGCGATTACATTCGGAGTTACGGTTATCGTCGTTCCCGATACAAGTTTTTTTTCAACTTGCCTATAACACGGTCGATCCGTCCCGTGGTAGATCGAAATCGTGTCGAGCGGAACCTTGACATTACGATGGAAAGGTCGTTCGTGCTATACGAGGGTTGTCCAAGTTTCTTAAGTCGCGCTGTGTGGAAACCGTGTTACGAGAATGTCGCGTTATAGGAGGACTGTCGCAATTTTTCCACCTTGTTACGAGAGGGTCGAGTGTTGGATGGAAACCGTGTTGAGCGAAACCTAAACATCGCGATGCAAATGTTCGCGTTGCACAAGATTGTCCGAGTTTATCGAGCTGTGCTATAAAAATATATAGAACAACTTATTACAGGAGGACTCTCACCATTTTTTGCACCGTTCTGCGAGAATCTAGTATCGGATGGAAACCGTGTTAAACTTAGACCCTACTCGCCAAACTTACACTCATGGAAGAATTCGTGTTACGAATTAAGGTTATCCAAATCTGTTAAATCGTGTTATAGGAGGTCCATCAAAATTTGTGCATCGTGTTAAAAAATGTAAAGTTATTCAAGAAAACTGAGACACAGTGTCAGCGACGATCCACCATTCACCGTCTCTCCTGTTACGGGAGTTCGGTCGGTCTGGTCGGTCCAGTGTCGCCTTAACCTGGGCCCGTGGCCCGCGTTCGGGGCAAGGGCGGCCCCGATCGACTTTTCTCGATCCGTCTCGCTCCCAGTTTCGTTTTTCCATCGTCGAGTTTCCGTATATTCTTTTTTCTTTTTTCTCTCTCATCGTCAACGTGCGCTCGCGCGCGCGTATTCGATATTGCGTAGCCGATGCGAGGAGAAAGAGACGGCTACAGGGTAGACAGAGAGAGGGAGAGAAGCGATCGCGCGTTCAAGCAGCGTAAGCGAGCGAGCAGGTAGGCCTTGAACGGCTCTCCGGACCCACGCGTACGGCTCTCCAAGAGTGTCGGGGCTACGTATATAGAGGCATTCTCGGTTGGTGCTGCCGGGCAAAAGACAGATAAATAACTCAGGTATGGCATTGGCTAAGTAAACGAGCCTACGCGCGCATTCGTGAAACGTACACCTGTACGGCTACGCGCGGCGTGTACGGGTCCCTGCTCGCGCGAGCGCGAGCGAGCGAGCAAGCGACCACGACGTACACACGTTCGGACACACGTAAAACCGCGCTTCTCTCCTCGTCCCCCCTCGTCCCCCGTCCTCCGTTCGCGTTTCTTTCTCCCGAGCGGCAAATTCTCGCGTAGGCGTGACTCTCGCGAGAGTGTCTCGCTGGATCCTACGGACGACGCCGTTTTTACGCGCGTCCAAAGAGCGCCGGGGCACCGATCGAGGCCGTGGAACAATAAAGATCGAGCACGCGAGCGAGCAAGCGCGCGCGCGCGCGCGCTCGCGCTCGAGCTCACCGAGTTCGAGGTATCGCGGATCGCGGAATCCAGCCACCGACTTCGCGATTTTTTTTTTCTTTCGAAACGGCCCGTGGTATTCGAGATCGACGTTTCGAAGAAACAGCGAAGAGGACCGCCACGGTGGACGGCACGGGATCCGGTGACGTTTTCGACATTTTTTATCCCCCCACCCCGTTTCGAAGCGTCCCGTGGAATTCGAGATCGACGTTTCGAAAACGCGATTTACCACGCTGCGTAAATAACTCTCCCGTGGAACGCCACGGGAGCGTGGTCTCCATTTACGATTTCTTTTTACGAAATTTCGACACGCCTGGAATTCGAGCTCGATTCGACCTTTGGAAAATACGACCGATTCATCGATAACGAGAGCTAGCGTTCTCGAGCTGCGTAGCATTCCACTTTGTATTGTGCGGAGTTGAGAAGTTGACATCTAGAAGGAATTATCTTTAAATGGGACCGAGCAAGAATTACTCGAAGTTTATATTATTTTCATATACGTTACTACATCTCTCTCGGTTCAGATTACATCGTTCCACCTTTCCATAGTACTGTGCTTAGTTGAGAAGTTTACATCTGGGAGGAATTGCATATTGTATTGGGTTAGGTATTTTAGAAGGCCAACTGCTCAAAATGAATTCGTCACTGTTCACATTTTCCTTCCACGCGGTACCACGTTCCCCTTGACCCGAATGACATTTTTCCAACTTGTCATAGTACTGTGCGTAATTGAGAAGTTTACATTTGCAAGGGATTGCGCATTGTTTTAGACATTTTAGAAGGTCAACTGCTCAAAATTAATTCGTCATTGTTCTCATTCTCCTTCCACGCGGTACCATGTTCCCCTTGACCGGAATGACATTTTTCCAATTCCCCATAGTACTGTGCGTAATTGACAAGTTTACATATGCAAGGGATTGCGCATTGGGTTAGACATTTTAGGTCTACTGTTCAAAATTTGTTCGACACTGTCCACATTTTTCTTCTACGTTGTACGAGGTTCTCTTTGACCCGAATGACATTTTTCCAACTTCTCATAGTACTGTGCGTAATTGAGAAGTTTACATCTACAAGGGATTGTGCATTGGTTTAGACATTTTGGAAGGCCTACTGCTCAAAATTAATTGTTTACATCTCCTTACACGCGGTATTACGTTCCCCTTGACCCAAATGACATTTTTCCAACTCCTCATAGTACTATGCATAATTGAAAAGTTGACATCTGGAAGAAATTGCGCATTGGGTTCTTTTAGAAGGCCTACTGTTCAAAATGAATTCAACACTGTTCACAGTCTCCTTAGACGTTCCCCTTGATCCAAATGACATCTTTCTAACTCCTCACAGTACATTCCCTCGATTAAGAGATCATTTTTCGCCCCGATTGCGCTCGTTCCTCGATTTCGGGGACGCGGCCAGCGTCCAGTTAACTTCTCGTCCAGTTCGATCGGATTCGACGATCGGTCTCGTTGACACGGTATCTGGATTCCTCGGCCCGAAGGACGAGGAGCGTAAATTACAGCGACCGGCTCGCGCTGCTCTCCGCCGGTCGCGGAATCAGACCGGAAAGCGGCTCGCGAGCCGCCAGAAAATTTTCCTCTCTCGGCCGTGTCGCGACGATAACGAGCGATCGAGGAAACTCGCGACAATTTCGCGTTCGATATCACCGCGCCTCGGGACGCCGATCGCCGCGAGAGTTTACGGTTTTCGTTCGTCCCGATTCGACGGCTCGACCTATATCCGGGGTATCCCTGCGCCTCGTTTCTGGGTCGTTCGATCAATTGGAAACGAATAGCACTCGCGAGGAAATCAAATATTACCTGAATGTAATAGATGGGATTTATTGGAAACGAAGTTATTTCATAAGATATTCTCGAACGAACGAAGAAACTTGGAGGGGGAAATTAATTTATATTTGTTGACAGTTCTATTCGCATCGAGGGAATATCAAATTGTAGGGTACGAGCACACATGATTGTTCTTTGTTGGCACATACTACTCGATAGCAGATATTTTCGAACGAATTCGAACTAACCCGTATTCAACTTAGACCTGTATCCGGGGTGACTGAATTTCTGGACTATCATAAGCTTCATTAGGGGCGAATATACTCGGAAGGAAATGAAATATCGTAACAGATCCGATTTGTGGGAAACAAAACTATCTCACATTTGATCTCGTTGTACGCTATATGAATTACTAATCGATTCATCGTAACGTTTAAACCAAAATGGTCGCAAACAAAAGAGACGTGAAACAATTGTTACCGAAAGCAACGTACGAGTTTAACAATGCTTTAATCTGGAACCATTTGTAGGTTAAGTAACCTCGAGAACAATTAAACGAATAAGTTAGGAATCATCTACTCTAACTGGTGTTAGAGTACACAGAGGGTAGCCATACCGAATACAATCCATCCTAAGAACGTGGAAGTTAACCCTCGTTCCGATATAAGTTTCGCGAGTTTACTTTCCCTGTACAGGGAAGTCTGCTACAATCGACTGCTCGTTACGTGGACCCATAATCGCTGATCCTAATCTAGGATACAAATACTTCACACGGATGTCGACTATAGTCGACACTAGAGTTCACAGGTCCTCTACGCAGACTATAGTCGACTCTAGAATTCACAGGATCTCTACCCCAGTTATAGTCGACACTAGAGTTCACAGGTCCTCTATGCAGACTATAATCGATACTAGAGTTTACAAGTCCTCTACGCAGACTATAGTCGACTCTAGAGTTCACAGGTATTCTACGCCGATTATAGTCGACACTAGAGTTCACAGGTTCTCTACGTCAACTATAGTCGACTCTAGAGTTCACAGGTCCTCTACCCCAGCTATAGTCAACACTAGAGGTCACACATCCTCTACACCGGCTATAATCGACGCTAGAGTTCA
This sequence comes from Ptiloglossa arizonensis, assembly GCF_051014685.1. NCBI lineage: Eukaryota > Metazoa > Arthropoda > Insecta > Hymenoptera > Colletidae > Ptiloglossa > Ptiloglossa arizonensis. Next base: position 31,249,341 of record NC_135048.1, read on the forward strand.
CAGATCCTCTACGTCGACTATAATCGACACTAGAGTTCACAGGTCCTCTACGCCGACTATAACCGACACTAGAGGTCACAGGTCCTCTACACCGACTATAGTCGACTCTAGCGTTCACAGGTATTCAACGCTTACTATAATCGCCATCGAGACCCCGAAAGGGTTAATAGACGAGTTAAACGATTTCTCTTTTCTCACAATTCCTCTTTCTCTCTTCCCCGTGACGCGATCTCGATCGGTATTTTTTCGGGTCTGGGATCGTCTTGTTCGCAATTGTTGTACGGTTTCCGTCGTACAAAATAATTGAAGCGGCAGTTACAGGGACACTGACAGTCATCGGTGTTCCCGAAGAATCGCTGGTTCGCGCGAGTCGCCGCGTCGGCGTCGTACGGCGCGAGATACGCGCGAACTGACGGACGACCGAGCGGCCGCACGCCTCCTTACTCACTTATGAAGTTAATTGAGGGCAAACGTCCACCACCGATCGTACTCACCGTGCCGAAAACATCGTCAGAACCAGCGCCGCGTCGCGTCGCGTAATTGCGTCGAAATAATATATATTTCCGCGAGCGAGTCAGCTCGCGAGCCGCGCCGATTACGCAACGCGGGGAATCCACGATTCTCGATCGAAGATCGAGGGATCGCTCCGGATGGGATCGGCGCGGGTGACACCGACACTCGGCGTTCTTCTCCTCGACGTCGACGTCGACGTCGTTGTCGTCGACCTTCGGACGGTGCGGAATAAACGCTTACGCGCGTTCTCCGCGACCTTCGACGCTCAGGGTGGAAGCGTTCGCGGGCTTCGAGACCTGTTCTTCCGTTTTATTTTCCTTATTATTCATTTCACTTTACTCTAGGGCCTATCGATACGTTCATTCGAAATCTTTTGATACGTTTAGGGCGCGAATTTACAAAGAGGGATCTTTCGATGGAATGTCGTCGTATTTTTGCAAAGATGCGTTTAGAAACGATTTAGATATTTTAAACGGTTTCGTAATGAAAATAATGGCGATGAAAATCGCCGAGATCGAACGTCTCTGGAAAAAGTCGTTCATCGAACTCAACTTGCATTCTCGCGATGCAATTTTGCAGTTCCACTGCAATCCACGAAAGTTCGGTGTCTCGTGAGAGATATTCAGCGGGTGATCAATTTATTAAAAACGTTTCGAAATTTCTCGTTACTTGATGTTTGGTCAAAAATGAAATTGCAAACGATACTTTGGTTTATTAAATAATGTATCGTTCCTAACGATATTTTACAACTATTTTCCAAAACTTTTACAATCTACGAATGTTCGACCGTACCGCTCTTTGCATCCACGTGCAACGAAACCAACGGATCAAAGAAATATATATTCGTACGCCGACGCGAGAAGATTGTCGAAAAAATTATGAAAAGCATGCCGAGACACGTGTCCGTGTAATTACAGACGAGAAAGGTGGCGTGATCAAATACCGAGGCGTGTATATTTTTTTTTCTTTCTTTTGCATCGCCGCAACTTTGAAACAGTCGTTAGTCGTCGGTAGGAATTAAGTGCATTTTCAATTCGATTCGTGACCGAACTTCGAAACTTGGAATACGCAGTAGCGTCCAAGTGTTCGGAATAATTTAATCACCCACCGTAAGAGACTTAGGACCGAGTCGTAATACGAGAGAGACGCGTTACGAGGCCTTCCAATCTCGTACGTTACGAGACCCGAGGAATTTATGTTGTATCGTTTCGAAGTTTACGGTGTTAACGTTGTCACGGGGGAATTTTATATTCCGTAGACGAGGTGAGGGAAAACCCAACGAAGAATCTCGAACGCGAGAGGAGTCTCGTTAGGACCCCCGGAGACCGAATTCGTAACGCGAATGCAACGATTCGCAGAAGAGAGAGCGGGAGAGAAACGGGTACCAAGGTCGCGAACAGAGTTGCGATTCTCTGGAAGTGCATCGTCGATTGTGATTTTTTTTCTCCCCTCCTCCCCTCCCCACCGTTTCCACCGGCTCGAGTCCCGAGTGACGATCGCGATCGCGAATTTCGACGCGTCGACGAGTTCTCGCGGAAATCGATGAAATCGTTCGGATACCTGGAAAATCATCGTGACGTCCCTTTCCCCCCGGCGTGTGTGTTTTTGTCCGAGGAAGATTTATAGCGACAGGCGTCGTGGGTTTTACGAGCGCAGCGGCTTCCGCTCGACTCGACGACGTCGCGGTATCGACGCGTCGATCGACCGAGCGTCGTTAAATCGCCGATAGATCGACACGGTGGCGCGAATTCATCGTGAATTTCTTGCGATCGTTTCTTTGCCCGGAGAAACATCGAGAAAAATGATTTCGCGTGATCTATGGAAACGACGCGACACGATACGCCGCTCGAGACTCCAAGCTGATCGACGACCATTGTGTTTCGAAAGAGAGACGTTTCGTTTTTGTTTCTTCGGGGGGAAATTTTTGGAAATTATTTTGCAAGATTTCGAGAAGAATGAGATACATTGGCGAGTGATTAGGATTAGAAGTAAATCGAATGGATATGAATTTTTAAAAAGGGTCATTCTCATTGTCTTTGTTTCTTTGGAGGGAAATTTTTGGAAATTATTTTGCAAGATTTCAGGAAGAGTAATATACCTTGGCTAGGTATGGATGAGTGATTAGGATTAAAAGTAAATCAGAAGGGCGCAAATTTTTTAAAAAGGACCACTCTAATTATCTTTGTTTCTTTGGAGGAAATCTTTGAAAATTATTTTGCAAAATTTCGGGAAGAGTAAGATACCTTGGCGAGTGATTAGGATTAAAAGTGAATCGAATGGACGCAAGTTTTTAAAGAGGACCACTCTAATTATCTTTGTTTCCTTGTGAGGAAATTTTTGAAAATTATTTTACAAGATTTCAAAAAGAGTATACGTTGGCTAGTGATTAAGATTCAAAATAGATCCAATAGTCATGAATTTCTTAAAGAGGTGTACTCTGATCGTCTTCGTTTCTTCGGAGGGAAATTTCTGAATCTAATTTTTGAATTAAAAACTTTTTTTCAATCTTAATCGCTGAGCTAACGTTTTATGACTCTTCCTGAAATTTTGCAAAATGATTTTCATAAATTCTTCCGCAAAGAGACACCAACGATCAGAGTGCATCTCTTTAAAAAATTCAGCCTCGTTCGATCTATTTCCCATCTTAATCACTAGCCAAAGTCTCATCGAAAGAAACCCGATAAGGTCCGAATTTTCAAAGAGAAGAACATCGAGAAACGATTTTGCACGATTTCTGGAATCGTTGCAAGACACTTTGGCGATCGAGCTTCTAAAAAGAAATCTTCAAAAAGAGACACTTCGATCGTCTCCGTGTCATTGCGGAGAAAATTTTCAAAATCACTTTAAATATACCAGAAAGATACATTGCGTTCCAACTTCTAAACAATCACGAGACAGCGATTCGAGGAAATGACTAATACCCAAAATACATCGAAAGGTCGCGAATTTTCCAAGAAAAAATACACTTATCGTCTCCACATTTTCTCGAAGAAAAATTTAAGCAACGATTGCGCGCAAGCTCCTAGAAAGAGCCTCGAGACACCTTGAAAACGATTAAGATTCGAAGCAGCTTCCAAAGAGTTCTTCCTCGAGGTTCTCGGCGTTGAAACACGAGAAAAGCTCCATTTCGAAAGCTCCCGGAAAACCTCGAGATCCGAACGTAAGATCGTCGAATGGTACGATCGTCTCGGTGCTGCGAACAGTTTCGAAAGATCGAGATTGCAGATAGTTGGAAAGGGCGGGAATTTCAAAAGGGAAACGAACCGGTACGGTCTCCGTACCTTGCCCTCGCCGACAGATTCCTCCCGAGCGAACTCGACGACCGCGACCGGATGAATTATACTAATGGCGTGACAAGTTACAAATATTGAATCTAATTATGGTAATGCCGGCGGTAATCTATTTGCATTGCTGAATAACGAAGACACAGGTGGCACGGAAAGATCCCACCCAGGTTCCCCGTGCGAGTGACCCAGAGACAGAGAAAGCAACCGTGCACGCTCGCGCGCGTTGCGAGCGAAAGAGCGAGAGAGGGCAACAAACGCACGATTCTAGCGACAGACAAAGACGAGGCGAGGTACTCCTCGCTCGAGAGACAACATCCAGAGAATTGTACGCGATTCCACGCTACCAGCCCACCGGTTTTTGCCACCTAACCGAAACTCGCGGTTTCTATTTACTCGGTCCGCAACGAGACTTCCGTGCGCGGTTTTCCGCTCGCGGGGAGCAACCTGGGACTCGATTCTTCCCCCCCGGGGACAATTGGAGCGGCGTCACGATGCTTTGCATAACTGGATATTTAAATCCAACGGGTCGAACGTTCGGTCAGAGGGATCCCTCGAACGCGAACCGCGCTCGGATACGAAAATAAGTCGAAATCGCTCCGGCACGCGAAATATCTTATTCATTAATTCCTCGACGCCGCTGTTATTATACCCAGCGTTTATTATTCATTCGGTTATATCACTGGTTACCGCGAGCGAGCGAGCGAGTTTCCTCCGCCGGAGCGTGTAATTCTCGGATCGAGAATTTCGCTCGCGTTCGCCGCGCAAATTGCCGCGCGCGGGAAACATTGTTTCGCGCGGGAATCACGTTATCGAGCACCCGTAAACAAATAGGGAATATAGTTCTCCGGTGAGGGACAGCAGCGAATTTTAATTCCAAGTGGCGTTCGGTGTTCAAGGATGTTGTGCCGTGAGTCTCGAGGAAGTTTAAGGAATTTCGCTTTCTTCGACCGTCAATCCCCCACCACTTTCGCTTCTCGAACGAGAGTTTAACGTACTCGACGTTCGTAGCGAGCAGGATCGCGAACACCGACTTGTAAACATTCGTCACTTCTTCGAAAATTGTAGGTTTTTTTTTTTTAGAAATAAGTATGGAAAAATAACCGAGTACGGAGGAATCGTTGCTCTCGATAATTGTTCGCGCGATTTTTATTTCGCGATCGAATCTTCGAATTCTCCAATGGAAACGTCACGGTGTTTCAAAATTTCGGTTATCGTATTTGGGAATAGTTTCTGTTAATTTGTGACACGAGGTGATTGAAAAATTGCAGGGTTTGATGTGGTTGTTGTAGCGTAATCGAGAGATTGTTAATTATCGGTCGCTTTAATGCGCAATTTGCATCTCAATTGTATCGATAGAGTTTCAATATAGTTTCAATACAGTCGATATAGTTCTGGAGGTGAATTCGTTAATTTTTTGTAAAATGTGGAACTGGCTAGCGCGGAGGGCAATAGCGATTTGTGCACAGTAATCGAAGAAAATTATGGAACAGTTTCGCGAAAGAACAGTTTTCTTTTTAATAATTGCGAGCGTAGATTCACGATAAAATGAAATCGTGGGCACAGGGGCACTAATGTTTTAAAATAAACCGCGAATGTTAATTCGGAAAGATGAACTTTCGACCGATCACGCGTGCTTCGTTCACTCCTATTTTTGTACATGGAGATTTCAATGCACGCATATTTCTCTAAAGGTAGTTTCTCGCTAGGGTACAAATTTTAACCACCTCGCAAAAATAATCACATTTACTTTCAAATAAATTGTAAAGCAAGGGGTTAATTCGGAGAGACGAACTTCTAACCGATCACGCGTGTTTCGTTCGCCCCCATTCTCGCACCTGGAGATTCCAACGCACGCAATTTCCTGTAAAGATACCTATTTCCTCGACTAGATACAAATTTCGATCACCTTGCAAAAATAATCATGTCTACTTTAAACTAAATCATGAAGCAAGGGGTTAATTAGAAGAGACGAACTTCTAACCGATCACGCGTGTTTCGTTCGCCCCCATTCACGCACGCGGAGATTTCAACGCGCGCATTCCCATCCAAAGCCACCAATTTTCTTAGCAGAACACGAAATTCGACCTCCCTGCGGAAATGGCACGCGTCAGCGCGACGAGATCGCGTGCATGCACACCCGGGCTCGCGTGCACTCGCGCGCGCAGCCTCGTCTCCCTCTTGAGCGGTCTTCTCCGCTCCCACCCTCCTCGGCGACAAGAATGCGGACGTTCGATTCAATTATGCGCCGCGTTGCGCGGCGTTTGCCACGAATTAGTCGTGCTTTCGGCCGAGCGAGCTCGAGCGAACGGAACACAGGATCGAGCGACTTTTTCCCGCGTCTGCTCGGCCCTTTTCCGCTCGCGTGACTCGATCTCGCCCGGGCCGCGAGTTATCCGGTGCGTGTGTCGTTTTATACTATACGTCGCGGTTGCCCCCACGAGACCGATAAACCGTTGGATTACGCGACCGTTTTGCTCGAAAAGTTTTTTCGCGAATCTCGAGTGGGTCCTTTCCGTCCCGTCTAATCGAAAATCTGTCGCAAAGTTTTTGCCCGTAGCTCGGCTACCGGTTGGCGGTGGAATGATAAAGGGTCTCGGGATGCCCGAAACACCGTACGCTGGAAAATTCACGCGAACCGTCTCCCCGAGTCGCGTATCTCGTCGAATTCGTTCCGTATAAACTGATTCCACGGCGGCGCGATTCACGCGTTGGACGTTTCTTTTATTTTACTTTCGTTTGTTCGTTTATTTTTTTCCTTTTTCTTCTTCTTTCTCCTTCTGTTTCTCTCGTCTACGCGAAAGAGGGAACTAGACGCCGCGCTCTCCTCCCGGGTGTAACAAATTCGAGGTACCATCGCGATGGGACGTTACGCCGTATTTTCGGGCCGAAGGATGGACGAGCGTTCGCCGATCGTAATTGGATTGGCGAGTATATTTATCGGCAGCGTTGCCGCGCGCCCGTAACATTTGTACGCTATCGAATCTGCAGCGTATTTGCGCCCGAGTAATTTTATTGACCTTTTGGCCCGCGCCGACACCCGCTACTCCGGGCTTCGTAAATTCGCAGCTGCACCGGATCGACCGACTCGCTAACGAATTTATAATCCCGCGCGAAGGTTTATTGCCGATTCCTTTGATAGCCGATCCGTGGATGGACCGTGAGCGACCGCGCGCCGTTGGTTGTCCTTCTCCGTCCCTTGCGCGTTGCGCGGGACACTACGCTCGGACGTCGAAGGTTTCGTTGCTAAATCGTGGGCGAGATCGACGTCGAGGATCGCGGGGTATGGGGGAAAACCGATGTGCCTGGACGGTGTCGAGTGATTTTTGCTCGGTTCCTCGCTCGATCGATCTTCCGTTCCCTATGCGATACACCGTTGCCTCGAGGATCCTAAGTTCCACCTAAAATACGGGACCTCGTTCGGTGTAGCGAGGAGAGGAATGGTAGAACCGAGGCTCGAGATTCTTTCCAAGATCGATGTTTCTTTCTTTCTACGATGCGTCGCAATTTGACGATTCCAAGTTTTTGTCCGTAATACGCGAGAACTTTGTTTACCGCTTCGAAGTACGTGGAAGAACGATTTTTCAAGCGTGATCTTTCTTTCGCTATGCAATACACCGTGTCTCGGGGGCTCTGAGTTATTTTTATCGAGGTGACGCCAGAGCCTCGATAAGAGTCACGAGGAGATCGTTTTTTATATCGAGTATGACGAGAACCTCTCGATTGAGACGTGTCTCTATTCGGAACTGATCTTTCTGTCTTTCGATACAAGAGATACTCTGGAACCTCGATAAATGTAACCTCGACTGCACGGTAACTTTGTTCGTTGCACCGTGTTGACCAGTGGAAGAATATCTATCCAAAATCGATCCTTTTTCCTCTCTACGATAAACCGTATTCGAAAGTTACGAAATTATTTTCATTGAATATACGTTAAAACCTCGATAAATGTAACTTTGACAAGGACCTCGTTGTAACACCGTGTCGACAAACGGAAGATTGTCTATTCGAATACAGCGATCTTCTCTCTACGATAAACCATATTCGGAAGCCTCCAAATTATTTCCATCGAACATACGTGAGAACCTCGATAAATGTAACCTTGACAAGGACCTCGTTGTAACACCGCGACGACAAACGGAAGATCGTCTCTTCGAATACAGTAATTTTTTCCAGACAATCTATACACGCTTCGAAGTTTCAAAGTTACTTACATCGAGGTTGCCCTAGAACCTCGATAAATGCAACCCCGACGAGAACTTCGTTCCATCGTCTCGCTGACTAACGCGAGTACCTCTAAGAAGCACCTCTCCGAGACGAAATCCGTATCGCTCAACCGTGCTTCTTACCAAATCGTTTACCCCGATATACGCACTCCGGAGAAAGTATCTCGACAATTATCGAGGTCCCGTCGTATTCTCGTCCTTCTCTCCTTATCTCACGGATCGCTGACTCGCAATGGAACGATTCGCGAGCGGATCGGTGGACGGGCTTATAAAAATTGAAAAGACCCGCGCGTTCACGGTAGAGGAGGGGAGGGGAGGGGGTTGAAGTCGCGCGCGTGTCTATCCCGCGTGGAACGCGCGTCTCGTGTCGCCGGCGCGTTCCGCGTGCCCGCGGGAGGCCGATAAAACGTATGCAGATTAAAACATTTTATTTGAATGATAATATAACACTTGTTGATGCAAGCGCGTTGGCCTAGGTTAGCATAATAAACATTATGTAGATCCGTGCGCGCGCGCTATCCGTTCCGGCTGCGTCCCGCCGTTACACACACAAACGCCGTTAACTCTCCTATGAACGCGCGAGCGCGCGTGTACGTGCACGCGGCGGTTTCGACCGTGTGCGTGGTTCCTCGCCGCGCGTCCAACCTCCCACCACCCCGCGCACCTCCCCTCCTCCGGTCGCGTCGGTCCGGTGGCCCGTTCTTCTCTCGTCCGCACCCCTCCACGCGCTCGCCCGCCCCTTTGGCCGCATCCACGAGACGTTCATTCATTAAAACCGGCAGACCGCGTGCATTCTCAATTTTATCGGCGCTCCGATCGAATCGCGGCCGAGTCGACCGCCGCGCTCTTTTCGTGGCTATCTCCTCCGCGCGGGGGCCAACCCCGTAACGCGATCGATCGGAATGCAAACTTTCCCAGTGGCAGCTTCCGCGCGACCACCCCGAAGAGAGAGAGAGGAAGAGAGAAAGAGAGAGAGAAAGAGAGAGCCTCGTTCGTCCGAACTTTCGATTTCGTGGTGATTCGGTTCTACCGAAAGCTGTTCTTCGTACGTATCGCGTGTTCTGTGAATCGAACGAGAGTGAAGTTTCGAGAGGATTGGTTTCGGTGGATGGGAATCTCGAACGGTGATCGGTTTGGATGTCGGAGGCTCGAGAAGGAAGGATTCTCGGAGAACTGAACCTGTTGGATCTCAGTGACGCGTCATGGACGAATATTTTGGCCGTTCAAGGTCACCGAGACCCCCACCCGCGCGTTTAAGTGTAGTCTGCGTTGTTTCGCTGTGTCGTTCGGTTTAATTGCTCGGAGTGAATAGATTTTCTAGGATGTGCACGAGTGTTGCGTGTACGCGAATATCTGTGCACTCGTGGAAATGCCTTTGGTATGTTTTATCGTGTATACACACGCGATTAATTAAAAATGATTTCGATAAGTATTGTAGTTTGAATAATTTATAAGTGTTCAAACGTCTATAATCCGAGCATTCGATTGTTATTGTTCGTCTAAGAAGGTATTTACACCGTTTCGATCGCGCGAATACCGACGGTGTATTTAAATATTATAGCTCGTCACTGGTCGATTATTGGGTCGATGAATAATATGCATGCATATAAACATATAGAAATACAGTTGCGCATTAATGGACACAAATACAACGGGTTGTTTACGTAACATATCTTACGTTATAGTAGGGCACATTATCGCGCACGCGCGCCTAGCTCGTCGCGATCTATCGCTACGCTCGCGATAATTCAACATCGGGAACGTTAAGTCGGGTTTCGTTTTAGTACGAACAGGTGTAAACTGTGCTTTTACGACGAACTTAAAGTACTCGATTTATGGTCCACGTCGCGCTGTTCGATCGCCGGGAATATTTAGATACTCGAGAAGTGCTAGGAATATTCGAATATCCGAGTTACTCGAACTACGTTCGCTGCATAGTCGAATCATCGAACTGGTCGATTTGTATTCGAGTATACTCGAATAGTCAAAAATTGAATTATATTTGTCGAGTACTCGAATACTCGTGCCTATGGTGAGCATTCGTAGAACACTCAAATACTCATTCTTTGGAATTATATTTCTCGAATATCTTGGTACTCGATCTGCTGGGTATATTCCTCGAATACTCAAGTTCACGACTTGTACTCGTCGAATACTCAAGCTTACGATTTATATTCGTCTAATACTCGATCTTACTACTTATATTCGACGAATACTCAAGCTTACGATTAACATTCGTCGAATACTAAACCTCACGATTAACATTCATCGAATACTAGAGCTCACGATTAACATTCATCGAATATTCAATCTCACGACGTGTATTCGTCGAATACTCGATCTTACGACTTATATACACCGAATACTCAAGTTTATGATTAACATTCGTAGAATACTAGAACTCACGATTAACATTCATCGAATATTCGATCTTTCGACTTATATACACCGAATACTCAAGCTCACGATTAACATTTATCGAATACCAGGGCTCACGATTAACATTCATCGAATACTCGATCTCACGATTTGTATTCGTCGAATACTCGATCTCACGACTTCAATTCATCGAATACTCGATCTCACGACATATACACACCGAATACTCGATCTCTCCAATCGACCTCGTATATTTCGATACTCGAATAATTCGCGCAAACAGTCCCAGCCCCGTAAGGAACGGTTCGGGGACCGTCTCGAGCGATCGATTCCACCGCGTCTAATCGCATCGACGCGGCGATTGAATTCCGCGGCGCTAGATCCGTAGGCGTCGAGCGGAAAATGTCAAGGAGAAGGTGTCGGCACGCTCGTCGGAGGCGAGGCGGAAGGCGCAGCGTCGATTTTCGTCCCGGGACGAAATTCCAAACCGTCTCGCAGAACGACGGAGGCGTACCCGGTGTGGATCCGCGCGGGTGTGCGAGCTTCGTATCGCCTTACGGGCCCTCTCATCGGCTCCCGGATGGCCCATAAAAACGGGCCCACTTAATATACAATTCGCCGATCCGGCGCGGTTTACGCGCGAACGGTGCTCGTAGCTCGCGCTCGCCCGCGACGCGTTTCTAATCTCGAACGAGCGACGATTCAATTAGCCGCTCGGCTACTCTCTCGACCTCCTCGAGGATCGTCCTCTCGATTACTCGATTTCTGTCGCTTGCCCCTACCGAGCACTGAAAACTCGCACGTCGATAAAAATCAAAGTCCTCGCGTCGCGTCCACGCTTTTACGATGGCTCGAGAAGCGTTTTATAACCGGCCTATTGCTCCTGGCTAGAGGATGTGCCAGAGATACGGTCCCGAGGACGAAAAAGAAACGATTTCACGCTCCGCGATCGGTCGCGTTCTCCGAGCCACGCGGAAGGTAATCCTATCGCGCGCGTTACACTCTCGTGCGGAGGTCGGGCCACAATCGAGAACGTAATGTTCCCGCTAACAGGAAATCGGAGACTACGGTTCGCGGGGAAGTATATCGCGAAACGCCTCGAATTCTTCTTGAAATTCATTCACTTGAGCTTTCGAACGGGGTCAAGGGACGATCGAGAGCGGGTGTACGCTTTAACAGGAAATCGGAGACTTTGGTTAGTAGGTGTATCGCGAAACGCTTCGAATTCTTTGGAAATCCTTCGATTGGAGCTTTTGAACGGAGATGAACCTTGTGAAATCTTTGGAAATCCCTCGATTCGAGCTTTCGAATGGAAATCAATCTTGTGAATTCGTTGGAAATCCCTCGATTCGAGCTTTCGAGTGGAAACTAACCTTGTGAATTCGTTGGAAATCCTCCGATTTGAGCTTTCGAGCAGAGATCAACCTTGTGAATTCTTTGGAAATCCCCCTATTCAAGCTTTCGAGCGGAGATCAACATTGTGAATTCTTTGGAAATCCCCCGAATCGAGCTTTCAACCGGAGATCAACGTTGTGAATTCGTTGAAAATCCTCCAATTCGAGCTTTCGAGCGGAGATCAACCTTGTGAATTCGTTGAAAATCCTCCAATTCGAGCTTTCGAGCGGAGATCAACCTTGTGAATTCTTTGGAAATCCCCTGATTCGAGCTTTCAAGCGGAGATCAACGTTGTGAGTTCTTTGGAAATCCTCCGATTCGAGCTTTCAAGTAGAAATCAACGTTGTGAATTCTTTGGAAACCCCCCGATTCGAGCTTTCAAGTGAAAATCAACGCACTGAATTCTTTGGAAATCCCCCGATTCGAGCTTTCGAGCGAAAATCGATTGAATTCCTTGGAAATCTCCGAATTCGAGCTTTCGAGTGAAAATCAACGCTTCGAATTCTTTGTAAATTCTCCGATTCGAGCTTTCGAGCCTCGAAAACGCGGCCGACCGTAAAGCATCGAGCTTATCCGGTGAAAATGTGGCGCGAGCTTCGGCCCACAGACTCGATATAGTCGGCTCGCGCACCAAGTGGCCGCGATAATAGGACCTATGACACGCACATACTCGCGCGCGCGCTCACGCTAGCGCTCGCGCGGTCGCCTAAGTTAAGTGGCCGGCACTCGCTGAAAATAATGTCCAATTCCGACGTAACTGCACCTATGACCCTGACTCGGCTCGGTTTACCTTGAGCTCGCTCGCTCGGAAATCCCGAGGAATGCTCGCGCGAGTGGGCGCACGGTGAACGCTCGCACCGAATTCGCGCCGAAATCGAATTCACGCGCTTTTTATACAAAAACACGATTTTGTTTTTGGAGCAACATCGACGGATTTCTGTCTGGAAACTTTTCGAAAGCAAATCTTGCGACGTCCTTTGGAAATAATTACCGAGGTCTAGTTCTCGACGATATCATGGTGTTCAGGATAAAGGTCATTCGATGGGACAATGGTGGAAAGCTTACGAGTGGTCCAACGAGGGTGGTCACGGATATCGCGAACGTCTCGCTCGGAAAATTACCTTTTTTAATCACTTCAAGCGAGGGAAAAACTAATTGAACGAATTCGTTGCATCTCCACGATTTCAAGAAGCAATTAACGAAAATTAGTTCGCGCTAGCGTTGGGTTCGAGTTGGGTTAGACGTTGTGTCTCCAGGACCGAGTTAAGATAAATTAATTTTTTTCAATTTCGCGGTGACTACTCTTGCAGGACTCCTCCGCTCGTAAGATTTCCAACGGTGTGCCATAACCTGCTGTGTGACCTTTGGCCTGAATACTTTAGCGCAGTCGAGTTATTCACGTGTTGAGTTCCAATCGAAATCTTACGTTTTGGTTGATTACTACTTCAGTTCTTTACACGGTGAGTTCCAATCGAGATTCTATATTTTAGTCGAGTTCTACTTGAATTCTTTACATAGTGAGTTCCAATCGAGATCCTATATTTTAGTCGAGTTCTACTTCAGTTCTTTACATAGTGAGTTTCAATCGAGATCTTATGTTTTAGTCGAGTTCTACTTGAATTCTTTGTTCAGTGAGTTCCAATCCAGATCCTATATTTTACTCGAGTTCTGCTTGAATTCTTTACATAGTGAGTTCCAATCGATATCCTATGTTCTAGTCGAATTCTATTTGAATTCTTTACAAAATGAGTTCCAATCGAGATTCTATATTTTACTCGAGTTCTGCTTGAATTCTTTACATAGTGAGTTCCAATAGAGATCTTATATTTTACTCAAGTTCTGCTTGAATTCTTTACACAGTGAGTTCCAATCGACATTCCACGTCTCCATCATGCGACACGATCGAGTTCCCATCCGTTCTCTCCGAATTCTCTAATCGAAATTCCATCTCTCCACAATACGTGTTCGAGTTCTCTTAAAGTTCTTCGCATACTGGGTTCTAATCGATATTCTATGATTCGTATTCATCTCGAGTTCTAATCGAGTTCCTACTTCTCCATAATGCGATAGAGTTCTCATCTGTGTTCTCCGAGTTCTACGCACAGTAAGTTCTCACCCTCACCGTCCGTTTCCACAATTGATTCTACCCCAGATCTACTTGAATTCTTCCCATCTCGAGTTCTAATCGATAGACTCCTAATCAGTTTTCCTTAAATTCCAAAGAAGATCCACTATTTGCATACCTATTCGAGGCGGATCTTTGCGTTCTACTTTAACGCAATTTCTACCCGGAGATGGATTCGTTCGTGGATTGTCATTCCACTCGAATTTGCGCGTGCGTAGAACATACGTAAAGAGTTCCGTTTTTGAATTTCTAAATAAAAATACCTGGACGCTTAACGAGCACGTGTTGCTCGCCACTTGGAGAGTTCCAGGTTCGAAAGGTTGCGGACGAACGAAATAAAAATCCAAGACACTCGCTACCTCTCGCGCTACAATAAAATGTCGAGCTATCGGCGTCCTCGCGCCTAACGCGTTATTTCGCTCGACGCGTACCGAGCCACGGCTCCGAACACAATGAAACCTCGTAGGACGGAGGTTCCATCGATTCCCGTTTCGCATCGCGGAAACATCCGCGCACGCGTGTCTGTAAAAGTGCCATTCTTCGGTGTCGACGCCCAAGACGCGTCGCTATTCTCGCGCAACGTTTCCATCTATTAATACAGCGTTTCTCAAACTTTTCAGTCCGCGGCCCACTTGGACGAAGCGCGTAACTCGGTGGATAGGCCCTCTCGCTTGACACCTTCTCGATGAACTGTACATCACTTTAACATATTTTTATCGTTGCGAAAATCGACCGAGAAGTGCCATTTTTTCTCTCTCACGATATAACGTTATTTAATACAATTTCATTCCACCGTAAGTTTGTCGTTTAATTTCCCTGGTGTCCCACTTCTATCGAAGTCGAAAGAGTTCGTTTGGATAGAGTGTCGATGCACCTTTTTCTTTCTTTCTTTTTCTTTTTTTTTTTCAAATTTTTCCACCGAAAGGACCTTCCAGGCGATGATATTTGATCTCTCCGGGTATATTTTCGTACACGAGTTTTCAAGGTCACCTTAAATTTTTTCTCGCACACGCATACACAATTCCATAATTGTTTTTTCTTCTCTCTCTCTTTTTTTGGTTTTTTCTTTTTAAATTCTCGTTCCCCGGCTCGTTGGATTTCGTCGTCGACATGTGCCGGCGTATAGGCGAAATTATTATGCGCGGATAGAGTCGAAGACGACCTTGAAAATTTACGTAAACGAAGACGCGCAAAAAATCAAATGTCATCTCCTCGAAGGTCCTCCGAAATTTTTATTCGCGGACTCGCGACTCTGCGTTTTTGTACTTTCTTGGTTCACTCGTTGGCTCGCAGAGTTACAGACACAAGTTCCGTCCATTAGGGACATTTTCGACCCAGAGACCATAAACATACAACTGAACCGAAGAACGCGTTAAAGTTAAACAAACAACCGACTCTGCAACTTCACGGAATTCTCGAAACAATCGATATTTCCGTACAAAATTACCAAACCGTTCCATTTGACCTTAAAGCATTCTTCCATTCGACTGTACACTCGACGTTCTCATTTTTCTTTTCTGTACTCCGCACAACTATTACTGTCATTTAAGGCCATCGATAACCGCGCAAAACAGTAACCACGTATCGTAAACGACTCCACAATACGTTGTCAAAACGTCGACGTACCGATCAACGATTAACCCTTCGCACTCGATTCCATCCCGACCGAGTATCTCACCCAGTAAAAATAATTACGTAACTCTCTTATATAAATATTCCACGTATCCCAACATTTTACACGATATTTCGATCATTGGGAAAAATTTCTAGGAAATTCGTAATAAGTCTCGACACTGAATCGTACAATGATCGAGAGTGCTTGGGAAGGATCAATCACGGGAAAATGTAGTCGCAGTACGGGTCAAAAATGACCCGGCACGGTCACTCACGGTATACGGTCGGTTCTCGGCCGATCGATCGGTTCGTACTCGTCGCGGATACGAGCGAGTAACGCGCAATTCGCGATAGACTGCAGCGTCCGTGACCCTCGAAGGGCAGGTGCCCTTCGGGGCAAGTTCGATCCGCGAGGGGGCGCGTCGGTACTTTCAGGCCGCGTCGCGCCGCAATCGGATGTAAATGCCATGCAAATTTCGGACGCGGGAGAGAGCAGAGATAGAGGAAGGCGGGTTGCCGGAACGGCGCCGCTATCGGGCTACCGAATATACCGGGTGGCAACGATAAACCAGACGCGCGCGAATTCCGGCCACGGGGCCCGGCGTTGACAAATTTAACGACCGTCCTCCACGCGCGCTACCATCCGACGAAATATTTACCCGCGGGAAACTCGAGCCCGATAGCTGCCATTTAGTGCACCGACACGCTCGATGCAACGATACCGCGTCACGTATTTCGGGCGCGGCGAGTCCTACGCTTACCACGGATTAACCTCGAAGAGTATCGCCGGTTGGAGGATGGGTGTTTTTCATTTTGCGAACCAGTGAGGGAAACGGAGAAGTGTACGGTAGCATTTATCGAAACGATTGGAGAGAAGCGATGAGAACGAGCAGGCGAGAGGTCGGAGATCGCGAGGATTGTAGAAGATGTATTGTTGGGAGAAGGAAAGATCGACTTTGTTGCACATGAGGTGACTAGTGACACCGTGGTGTCATTTTTATGAGTAGTTTTTCTTTTTCTCTAGAATACATTTGTTGTACGCTCTTTATAGTTTAGAAAATTGAATAGTGGCGATGTATTCTTGGGAGAAGGAAAGGTCGATTTTACTGCAATAGATGATTAATGACACCGTGGTGTAATTGTACTATTGGTTTTTCTTTTTCTTTAGAATATATTTGCTGTACGATCTTTTCAGTTTCGAAAGTTGAGTAGTACGAGATGTATTGTTGGAAGAAGGAAAGATCGATTTTGCTGCACATAAGGTGACTAATGACACCGTGGTGTAATTGTACGATTGGTTCTTCTTTTTCTCTAGAATACATTTGCTGTACGATCTTTATAATTTCGAAAGTTGAGTAGTACGAGATGTATTGTTGGAAGAAGGAAAGATCGATTTTGTTGCACATGAGATGATTAATGACACCGTGGTGTAATTGTACGATTGGTTCTTCTTTTTCTCTAGAATATATTTGCTGTACGATCTTTATAGTTTCGAAAGTTGAATATTGGCAATGTATTGTTGGAAGAAGGAAAGATCGATTTTGGTTCCAGAAAAATGTCACTGTTGTGTCGATTATTTTTTGCTTAGATGTAAACTGCACATAAGGTGACTAATGACACCGTGGTGTAATTGTTACGATTGGTCCTTCTTTCTTCCTAGAATACATTTGCTGTACGACCTTTATAGTTTCGAAAGTTGAGGGAAATTAAATCGATCTATACTTAAGGGCAAAAGATGAAGTCGAGGAAAAAGTCCACCTGAATATCTTCTGTTTTTAACGACATGAAAAATATTTACGATATAATTTAAACTGTCCTGAAAGAGGAACAGGGTGGAAGAATTTTTGCAGATGATTTTTCTTTCTCCATAAAGTACATTCGGTGTAGAATCTTGTACAATTTCGCAAGTTAATCGAAACGAAATAAATCTGCAAGTAAGGGAACATATGTTGCACTTGTATACGTACAAATTGTGTCGGTCGAAGCTGCACGTATCCGTTTCCATTACCCCGAAAAATGTTCACGAGGCAATCTGAATGGTCTTTCGTTAATATTTTTTACTCGAGTATATTTTGTGTACAGGTAGTCGAGATAGCCTCTATAGAGTGACATAAATACGGGCACGACCCGTTGCTATAACTTTCGGGCTCGATACACCGTGTCCAATTACCAATCATAGGTCGGTGTCCCATTATGCGGGACACGTTACTCGAAATACATAATCGAGCAATTTGATACGTTACATTTTTACATAGTTAGAGGCGGCGGGCACCGAAATAAACTTATTAGAAATGCTTGTCCGCGGCGAACGCGTTGAACGGTCGCGCGCGGTTTTATATACGTCGAATTGATATTACGCTAGCGGTAATTGCGCCGTCCGTTGCAAAAGATTCTAGCAGCTACTGTACCGGTGTACACACGTACACCGCTCGTCGTACACGAGCGAAATAATAAGCGCGGACTCGAAACGAATGCGCAAGCATGTGGAGCGCATAGAAAGTTGAGAATATCGGTGACGTACGACAATATGAAATTTATCAGTTTTCGCGGACTGGTTTCCTCGTGGCGCGCTTAAAAATGTAAATGGAATCAGGAAAGAAGTCGGCGAGGTTTACGGAGGTTATTGGCACTGTTGCATATTATGGGTCTAGTGTCGTTGTTAACGTGTTCAGTTTTGCATTGCACCGCTACGAAAATTGTCGCTTTCCTTAAGACGGTCGACAGGTGCTGAGAACCGCGCGAAGTTCGCGAGGGTGTGCAATTTATTTGCGGATCGAAGAATAAAAACGCGATATCCGCGTCTTTCCATAAATATCGCAATGTCGAAATCGAGGTTGCGTCGATCTTCTATGCTTTTTATATCAATAGGGGTCGATGTTCTCGTCTCCAAGGGTTTTATTTATAATTGAATCGAGGTGTAATTATTATCAGCAAATATTTCAATTTTCACGATATTCTCAAAATCAAGGTTGCTTCTTTGCTTTTTACTTTACCTGTAGGGGTTGGTGATCTCTTTAATTTCCAGGTAATTTATTTATAATTGGATCGAGGTGTAAGATCGGTAATTATTTTGCACGAATATCTCAATTTTCACGATAGGAAAATTCAAAATCAAGAATGCATCTTTCTTGTTTCTTACTCTGCCTGTAGGGGTTGGTGATCTCTTTAATTTCCAGGTATTTTATTTATAATTGGATCAAGATGAGTAATCATTTCCCTCAAGTATCTCAATTTTCACGATACTCTCAAAATCAAGGTTGCATCCATCTTCTCTGTTTGTTGTTTCACCTGTAGGGGTCGGTGAGGTCATAATTAACTTACGATCGAAGCGTACTCGAGCTGTTTGCACACCGATTGCAATCTAAAAAGATCGGTAATCGTTTCCCTTAAACATCTCAATTCTCCGTAGACTCTAAAGATCATCGTTGCATCGATTTCCCTCGCCTCTGATTACACCCGGAGGGTTGGATCGCTAAAATTTCCAAGAATTCGATTCCTCGTTAGGTGGATCGTTGCTTCTTGCCCCGTGGTAGCTTGTCCGCTTCCATTTTCCAAGAATTTCATTTATTGGGTTAATCGAGGTGGATTCGAAAGGGTTTGCGCGGGATCACTCGGCGTTGCGGGGTGGGGAGGATCGATTTCGTTCGAGCGTTCGAATTGGGTCGTTATCGCGGTCGATTATCGTTCCTTCGTAGCGTGGAACGTCCGTCCCCGGCACTCGCGATTCTCGAAAGCGCTCTCGAAACCGGTATCGTCGTTTTTGCCGCCTCGCGGAATCCTAATTCGGCCCGGTCCCACGGACTCTCGTGGCTAACCGAACCGTCGACCTTGTCAACGCACGAAACACGGATCCGTGTCGGCCCAGTATCCACCGGAAATCAATTTCGATGCTCGTGGATGCCACCCCGTGTCTCTCCTTCTCGTTCTCGTTCCTCACGTGGAAACGCTCGGGGAATTTGCATTTTCCATCGGCTCGATACGAATCCTCGAAAGACGGGAAAGCCCCGCCCCGCGCAGCATTCGCCACGGACTCGCTTCTAGCTCGCTTTCTCTTTCGATTCGTCGCTTCGACCTCGTTTCGTCGCCGATTTTTTCCTGACCGACCGGATCGTGACCATTCCTCCTCGGAGACGATGATATCCAACCGGAGAGAAACCTCGGGGATGATAACAACGAGTCTCGAGGTTCGTCAAGGATTCTTCACTTTCCGAAAGTGGAGGACTCTGAGCCCTTGACTAGATTATTAATTTAACCTTGCTCTCGCAAATTTATAGAGTACACATTCTGTTACTTTCCTGGGTCCGAGAAGATTCACACGTGGAAAGGAGTTTTCGCGATACACGGGTAATCAATAATTATTTATTCAGTACGTGACACAGTTGTACAGAAACCGCGTCAATCTCTTCGTTGGGGACCCATACAGTGACGTCGAAGGGGGTCCACGCGTGAAATTAATACAAAACCAAGATATTTCGCATACTCCCCGTACTCATCATTCTCTAACCCCTTTGGAAAAACTTCGCACCGCTAGAATTAAAAAAAAAAAAAGAAGAAGAATAATAAGAAGGTTAACCATCTCGAACTCCGGACCCCGAATCAACTTTTCCTCTCCAAAAGAAAGGAGGGGGGCTCTCGTTACCACGCCACCGAGTGACTCTTCCGTTCTTAAGAGAAGGAAACTCGCTCGCGTGGTTTCTCGTACGATGGTCGTCTCTCGGTTCGTATTCGTGGAACGCGAAACGATCGAGGCGCGGAAGCGTGCCGTGCGGATGGCCAGCTCGCGTAAAAAGTCTTTCCTGAAATCCAATTCCGGGCACGGGCAAGCTGGCGATCGTCGATGGGGCGAGAGCGCCACGAGGAACGCGGGAAAAGAACGGCGCCGAAACCGAGGGACTCGGTGGCTGTGAGGGGTAGGGGTTAGGGGGAGGGAAAGCGACGCGTAGAAACAGAAGACGTGGCGCACGAGGGGGGGCCAGGGTGTCCGCGGGGTTGGTTGGAGCGACACGGGCGACGGAAGGGGGCGAGAAAAAACGTGAGGAATTAGCGGTCGGACGCGTGCAATGCGGACGGGTCCGCATTGTTGTCCGGTCGTATTAGCGGCGGTAACGGTGGGCGAGAAAAGAGACGCTGTAACCGGGGTGACGCGGGGCGGAGAGAGAAACGGCCACCACGAGATCCCCGAAAACCGAGAGAGGCGAGAGGGGGGTGGGTCTCCTGGTTTTTCTCGCTTTTGTTCGCGACGCGCACAGGGAACCGGACCCGGGGGCCCTTCCTATTTTTCCGGGCACGTTCCGTGATTTTTCGCGCCCCCCCTCTTCTTCTGGATCGGGGGGTTCTGGTTCGAGAATTTGTCGAAAAGGATCCAGAGTTTCGGAGGCAATAGTCACTCTTGTTATCGGATATTAGCCAATTTGTATCTTTGTCTAAATTGTATTTATTGTATTTTTTATCTTTATTGTATTTATTGTTTATTGTTTATTTATCATTTAGGCGTCGTTTTACTGGTCGGGAGTGTCGAAGAATAATTTTTAAAGTCACTTGGATAGTGTGTACTATGTGTAATTTTAGAGGGTAGGCAGATTGGAAATAGTATGTACTGCGCTCAGGTCTAAAGAATGCCTTTAAGCGATTTCTTGATGTGAGAACAGTATGAATTGAATTCTCGCAGGTGGGAGACTTTGTTACGAAATCATGATCAAATAGTGAACTAACCTTTCTCGAGAATTTTCATCATCGAATCTGTGGACCAATTCTGTCGATGTTCTCTCCGGATGGTCATATAGGTTCTATGTTATATAATATGCAATAGATACGTGGATAACAAGAGTTTGCCAATGCCAAGAATGCATATTAGCGAAAGATATAAAAACTTGAAAGTGATTCGCGTAGGAATAAAGTAGTGAATGAAGAGTACGTAGAGAGCGACAGTAAACGGTGGGAGGAGCACAAATACAGGCGTGCGTGACCATGAATTTATAAAAACGTTGCATGTTACACAAAGAGGGCATTGAATACCATAAATATTCTATATTTTCAATTCATTCCAAGTTTCGAACATTCAACTCGATGAAATTGCATATTTCGTATCCTCTGCACTCGAAAACCATCCCGCTAGTTTCTGGGCCTTGTCAAGGCCTGAGTTCCCCCACTACCAGAAATTCTCGCACACACCCCGTTGAAATTTTTAACGAAAATGACATCGAAAGTGGAGTACACGGATAACGACCGTGAATCGTGGGAAGTACGCGAGTCTGGACTCGCGTGCGTATAATTTTATAAAAAAACTTGCACGTCACGCAAGCGGGGCCTTACAACCATAAATATTCGAAATCTCCTACGGAGGTGTTTTTCGAGCGTTCGAAAGTCACGAGTTTCCGAAAACTTCGTAAACTGTTTCATAAACGATTAATTTTTTTCCCAAAATGGACCCAATTTTTTCTGGGCCCTATCCGATGCCCGAATCCCCTCGTGATATCTTATTCTCGCGCATCCGTCTCGATTTCTCGTTCGAACTTCGTCGTTCGACTTCGTATCTTCCGTCGGAGTATCTTCTCGACGTCGTAGATTCTCGAGCGTCGTTTCACAACGTCGAAGGTCGACGATGACTCACCGTGACGCGCCAACGACGTCGAAGCTCACGATCGCGCGATCGATATCTTCGGATCGATCGCGTTATGGTTCCGCTGCTCGTTTATTTTTTTCCCCCGCTCTCTTTCGTCGAACTTCGTCGCGCGTCACCCGTGTGTTTTTTCTCGATCGTTTCTTCCCTTTGGGTCGCGTTTGCGTCGCAGTTATCGCGGAGGTTCGCCTTGAACTTTAGATAAGTACTATAAAATTAACGTGTTCACGGCCAAGCGTCGACGATCGCTTTCGAAGCGTTTCCCGCGAACAGACGATCGGATCGGTCTCGGTGGTTCGCGTCCGTTGGCACCTCCACGTTTGAAAATTCGGGGTCCCGTTCGACGTTCGATGATGGAACGGATCTCGCCGGATTTTTGGGCGTTCGCTCCTCTTTTGTCCAATGGTTGCATTGTGCGCCGATGCACGCGCTGTTTTTGTCCGCGTCGATGTTTCTCGCGACTCGCCACGCTTCTCCGCGTTCCGCTTACGGGGGTCCACGATAGTGCAGCTGTCCGTGATCCGACGAATCGGATACAAACGCGTTGAATCGAACCACGGTTTCGGGTCAGTTGGTGAAAACTTGTTTTTTCATTCGATCGACAAGCTTTGTAAACTGTAATTGCAAACGAATTACGGTGCACACACACACACACGGCGAGTCGAAGACAGGGAGCGAACAAAACTGGAAATAAGTTGGAAATCGATTCGGTGAGTCTACACATTATCGACGACTGGCGCTAGGTGTACACTGGCTCTCGCTAAAAAAGGCTAGTGTGTGATTGTTTTTGTACGGGATACAATGTCAGGTACTGTTTACCGTAGATAACTGCCTCGTTAGCGCGCGAAAGACACTTTAATCGTCTTGAATGGAATGCGTAACGAGATCCGTAATTAGAACGATTTTCAAATGAATTTTTCTTCGAGACGTGGGCATCGATGCGATTTTCTTTCGTGAGTCAGAATCTACTCGGTTCCATTTTTGTCGTTTATTTTGGCAGACGGTGTATATTGGAAGGTGTCATAGTCTTCTTTTTAACGGTGATGTTATGCCGAGTGATCTTTACGGATTAGTAGAAAATTTGAATATTTTTGTTTTGGCAACTTTTGGAAAATTTTTTGATTTTATCAGTGACAAGACATATATCGAGATCCTCGGGGATTGTTGACACAATACGGAGGATTTAATACTGTACGCCATGTTTGCGATCGAAATATTCCTATTAAATTTGTATCGATTAACACACCCCTGGAATTGATTTTCACAAGTCCAGACTCCGGTGTCGGTATGATTTCGCATAGGAGAAATTTATTCTCGATCGACGATCAAGGAGCAGGTATCATTTTTAATTTTTTTATTTTCACCCGTTGTCCGTTACGTCGACTGTACTCGAACAATTTGATACTTTACGGGCGCTCGATTCCCACGTGCTATCGTTGTTCGAACTAGAAAGTATTTGTATTATTTGCACTCGTTCGAACTTCGTAGAACACGCGTACGGAGAACCGTTTTCGTTTTACGATCAGTAGAGAAGAACTGCTCGATCCGATCGACGGAAATTAACGCGTTAAGCGCCGCGCTCTTTTTGTTTACGTCGACTCGAGCAATCCGTTGCATCACAGATTGCAAAAGAGACGGAAGAGTTGTCCGATTTCCAAGGAATTGTCCCAGACATCATACTACGTCGCAAAATATCAATAAAAATAAGTTTCAGTTTTGTCTGATTCTCATAATTGAACAGCTTTCGTGTTGGACACTTCTCACGCTCTGTATCGATGGTCACCAATTTTGAGCGGATAGTTTGACAATATTTTAATATTTAAATATTGTCAATATTTCTCACATTTTGTACAGTGGGTCACTAATCCACATTTAATCGGTGGGATTGAAGTTCGGTTACGATTGTTCTCGTTTTCGTGAGTGAAAAACGTTCATCGTCGACGTCTGTTAAAGCTCCGCAAGGGTTGCTCGCCAATTCCGAGCGTAGAGTTCACCGTCGGTCACCGGTGACCGGCGCTCAACGGTGTTAAAAACAACGCGGTGATTTATCTCGGGTCTTGCCCCGGGAACAAGACACGCGGCGGCGACACTGTTGCGTCGAATCGAAAGACCGGTGGCGCGACACGTGTCCAATGACGCGCTCCATTCTCGGTTTTATGGAACGCGCATAAATTCACGGGGCAAGCGAGCGAGCGGAGCGCATCCGTGGGCACGATTTCAATCTCGGGTCCTTTCATAAAAGAACTCTCGCGCGCGCCCGTAAGCGCGCAATAATTCTCCCTATTCTACACGGTGTTCATTAATTACCAGGGGGCACCGGGTACGCGCGCGCGAGGGAAAAGAGAAAGAGGAATTATGGATCCGCCTTTATCCGCGCATCGGCCCCGCTCCGAAGCGAAGGATATGCCCGCTCGCCCGCTCGCCCGCCCGCTCGCTCGCGATATCTTTTTTCGCGGTGGCCCCCGCCCGCGCGGGCAGCGATAAGCCTTCCCTTGCCACCGCGATTATTTATTATTTGCGTAATTCCTTCGGGTAAATTGCGCTCGCTAACGCGACACGGGGCGCCCCGCGCAGCGGCCACAAACCGAAACTAAATCGTAGGACCGAGGATCCGGCGATCCGTCCGGTTCCGTGCGAGCTGTGACCTCGATAAGAGTTATCGGGGAATCGAGGACGTTTTTCCATCGTGGATCTGTTCTCGTTCAACACTGGCACTCGGTTGTAACACTCAACGAACACTGAATTTTTTAAGGAAGAGTTCTCGGTAAGGAGTTCCCTGGGAATCTTAAGGAATCTGTGTTCACTCTGTTTTAACACTTAACGGATACCGAATCTTCCAAGAAAGAGTTCTCGGTAGGGAGTTTCCTGGGAATCTCAAGGAATCTGTGTTCACTCTGTCTTAACACTTAACGGATACTGTACCTTCCAAGAAAGAGTTCTTGGTAGGGAGTTTCCTAGGAATTTCAAAGAATCTGTGTTCACTCTTAGAGTTAGAGCACTCTATTTTAACACTTAACGGATACTGAATCTTCCAAGAAAGAGTTCTTGGTACGAAATTTCCTGAGAATTTCAAGGAATCTGTGTTCACTCGTCGAACTACAACACTCTGTTTTAACACTTAACGGATACTGAATCTTCCAAGAAAGAGTTCTTGGTAGAGAGTTTCCTAGAAATTTCAAAGAATCTGTGTTCACTTTTAGAGCTAGAGCACTCTATTTTAACACTTAACGGATACTGAATCTTCCAAGTAGAAGTTCTTGGTATGAAATCTCCTGAGAATTTCAAGGAATCTGTGTTCACTCGTCGAACTATAACACTCTATTTTAACACTTAACGAATACTGAACCTTTCAAGAGTCCACTTCCAGAAACGGAGTTTTTGGAGATCTCGAACAATTTGTGTCCATTCTTTGAACTGTAGCATTCTATTTTAACACTTAACGAATACTGAATCTTTCAAAGAAGAGTCCACTTCTCGAGATGGAGTTTCCTGAGAAACCCAAGGTATCCGTTAATATTCCTTGCCTCGTGGCACCCTGTATTACTCCTTAACAGGCAACTGGATTTTCAGAGAAAGAGACCATTTATCTCAACCTTTAACGAACGTTAAATCGACCTAGGAAGAGATCATTTCTCGAGATTAAGTTACTCGGAGATTCTAAATTTTCCAAAAGAGAATCAATTTCACCGAGTTTCTTTTTCCAAACCACTCCATTTGAACCCTTAACGAACGCTAGTTACACCACAGAGGTATGTTTTCAGTATACAGTTTCGTAAAGATCCCAAGTAAGAGTAACCTCGTCGATCTGGAAATCGAAAGCTTTCGCGTAGATAAGATTGAAGTTTCGTTGAATCTCCAGAAACTTGTAAAATCGGGGAGTGTACTGAAACAGTCGGATTCTAAAAGACCGAGTGTGTCTAGATGCGATGTTGGTATACATCGTGATCGCAGAGGGTCGAAGGTTACCCGATCTGGATCACACCGACAACCTCGATAGCTATTTCGTTTTAAGTATCGGAGGGTCCAGGACGAAGAATTCTCACACCTTTCGGTCGATCGGTGAACGTTGACCTTTGGACGACCAATTGCCAAGTTATTTTCCTCGGAAGGACGAACCGTGCGTCACCCCAAGTATTTTCATCGAATACCGCGATTCGTCGGGTCCTCCGCTCCGAAAGGAAGGATCGGGGCGGGATCTTTGTTCCTGGGACGGTTTCGTGCGATCTTCGAAACGAGATCGAGACCGCGCAGCGGGAGGGCGCGCACGCGAGTGAGAGAAGAGCCGATGAAAAAGCTCGGATGGAAAAACGGGGAACAAAAAAGTTAATGCCGCGGGAGAAACAGTTTATAATCCGTAGAAGTTAAGATCGAGCGACAATGGGCCACGCGGAGCGTAATAAGGGGCGCTTACAGGATTACACGGCTGCCAGGTAAACGCATTTGCCGCGTTACCTCGTCCAGGGACGAGGAGCCTGGAACATCGTTATTTCGGATGATCGGGACACGATGTACAGGGTGGAACGGTAACATCGGCCGGTCAATTATTTTTCAAGTTGCAGGGAATATAAGGAAGTTCTTCCTTTGAGTTGTTCCGTATCAGGGAAATTGGTAAAAAGAAAACTCAAGCTGAGGCGCGTGCTACCGATTTTCTTGTAGACTAAGCTGTTCTGTACACTGATTGTGTACACTCGTATTGACTTGCGTCTTTTATTGCGTCGACTAAACAGTTTAGTCGACTTAAGCACAGTCAACGACCTCTAAGTGGCCAAGCTCCACTTCTATCGAGTCGAGCTCAACTTCCCCTCTTCCATCGAGTAGAGTTCAACTTCTTTTCTTCCATCGAGTCGAGCTCAATTTTCATGTTCCACTGAGTCGAGCTCAACTTCTTTTGTTACACCGAGTCGAGCTCCATCTCTCCTGTTCCATCGAGTCAAGTTCAACTTCTCTTGTTCCATCGAATTGAGCTCCATTTCACCTGTTCCATAGAGCTCCAGTCCTCCTACTCTATCGGGTCCAACTCCACTTCTCCTGTTCCATCGAATTGAGCTCCATGTCTCCTGTTCCATCGAGTAAAACTCCACTTCTCCTATTCCATCGAGTCGAGCTCCACTTCTCCTGTTCCAGCGAGTCAAGCTCCACTTCTCCCATTTCATCGAGCTTCACTTCTCTTGTTCCATCAAATCAAGTTCCACGTTCCACTTCCTTTGTTCCATCGAGTCGAGCTTCACTACTTTTGTTCCATCGAGCTCCACTTCTCCTGTTCCATCAAATCAAGTTCCACGTTCCACTTTCTTTGTTCCATCGAATCAAGCTTCACTTTTTTTGTTCCATCGAGTTCCACTCCTTTCGTTCCATCGAGCTCCACATCTTTTGTTCCATCGAATCGAGCTCCACTCCTCCCACTTCATCGAGCTTCGCTTCTCCCGTTCCATCGAATAAAGTTCCACTTCCCTCGTTCCATCGTGTCGAGCTCCGTCTCTTCTGTTCTCACGACCGAACTGTCGCTCGACGGGAAAGTCGAGTACCAGGAGTCCAGCCTCGCTCGCGGAGAAGGTCGAGAACGCGAAAGGTACGCGTAACGCGGGGTATCGATTCCGATCGATCAACGGGGGGGCTTCCCCGTGCGATTAGTAGTAGGCGAACGCCGTTTAACCGTTAAATACGACGTTTCGGAGCGTAATAGCGGCAATTATCGTGTTAGTAGCTATATTCCGAAGGCATCCGTCGCCTCGTACCTTTCGCCGTGTAATTACGTCTCGTTAAGATCTCGGGAATGTAATCCGGCTCGCTCGCGGACGAAACTGGAAAACCGGCGCGCACGCCGACCGACCGAACGACCCGCGTCCTTCTTCTTCTTTCACCGTGCTCCAATCGTCGCTCGACCTTCTCTCTCTCTCTCTCTCTCTCTCTCTCTTTCTCTCTCTGTATGCGATTCTCCGCTTCTTTTCTTGCGCCTTTTCGCGATCGATCCCGCTCCCGTGTGCATCTCGTCCCGATCTTCGCAAACTACGAGGTCTCTATTAACCCTTTGACTACGAACTCCGTGTATACAGGGTGGGAACTTAACGCGCGGCAAACACCGCAGAGCCATGAAATTAACGTTCGTGTACGATTCGAAAGGAAAACGCTTCTTCTACGAGACGATAGTCGTCGAACGAGTCGACGGTGCTTACCGAAGAATTTAATTGCCTTCGAACATGCATCGTTGAAACACTTCTTCGTCTTGTCACCGCGCGAGAAAAACTGCTCGTTAGGAACTGGATCCTTTTACTCGACTAACGTCCTCCAACCCCGTTATTTCATCGGATCGCTGCGAAATCGTCGCGAGCATACTTCCATCCAGGGCAAATTTTTCTAAAATTTTTCTACATTTATGTACAATCGAAGAATTTTTCGAGCGTTCACCGATCATCGGTTACCGCGTGTTCGATCGAACGAACCGTTGTTCGTTTTGTTGAACTGTTGTTCGATCGAACGAATCGCTGTTCGTTCTGTTGAACTGTTGTTCGATCGAACGAATCGTTGTTCATTCCGTTGAATTGTTGTTCGATCGAACGAATCGTTGTTCATTCGGTTGAACTGTTGTTCGTTCTGTTGAACTGTTGTTCGATCAGACGAATCGTTGTTCGATCAGACGAATCGTTGTTCGTTCTGTTGAACTGTTGTTCGATCGAACGAATCGTTGTTCATTCGGTTGAACTGTTGTTCGTTCTGTTGAACTGTTGTTCGTTCTGTTGAACTGTTGTTTGTTCTCTTGAACTGTTGTTCGTTCTGTTGAACTGTTGTTCGTTCTGTTGAACTGTTGTTTGTTCTCTTGAACTGTTGTTCGTTCTGTTGAACTGTTGTTCGTTCTGTTGAACTGTTATTCGTTCTGTTGAACCGTTGTTCATTCTGTTGAACTGTTGTTCGTTCTGTTGAACAGTTGTTCGATCGAACGAATCGTTGTTCGTTCTGTTGAACTGTTGTCCGATCGAACGAACCGTTATTGAAAATACTCGGAAACGTTTCGTGGTATAAAACGCGGGAAGTTTCCCTTCGGGACGATGTTTCGGAGTACTCGAGCGTCGACAGGCCGGCGCGCGATCTCCGTGGGATCGGCGCGTGATCACCGAGGAACCTGAGAACCGCTGCAGGAGCCGAAACGTCAGGAAGGTTCAAAGGGAGCGGCCGTGGCGCAAGGGCCCGAGCTCGTTTCACGCCGAGGAGTCGGCACGTGAACTTTCACGCACGGGCCCAGCCGCGCCGATGACGAGGCGGCCGCCACACCGCGCCGGCCCACGGTCGATGGGCCCGAGGACGAGCCGAGAGCCGCGTACGCGCACCTATTGTTGCACAAATATTTGTACGAGGTGTTTGTCGTTAACGCGCGCGAAATGTACATCCACGTTAATAAACGATAATAGTTCTTTTCAATTCGACCCTTCTATGCCGTTTCTTCGATCAACTCGGGTCCCGACGTTCGTTCATCGAGCGAGACCGAGAACCTCGAAACGGAATCCAGAGAGGATTTCCTGGAAATTAATTTCCGAGAACACGCTAAATAGCGCCACCCCTGGTGTACTCTCCCGGTAGAAAATTTTCAAAAACGGTTCAAATGTCTTTCGTAGAACTTCGAACGTTTTGTATAGTTTGTGTATTTCTTGCAATTGCGTTGTCGCAGTTACAAGAATCCCTGCAATCGTGTCACATTTACCATTGGGTCCTTCCGATACGAAGAGTAGACATCTATAAATCCTCGCAAGAATTTAGAGAATTATAATCGAAAGGGGCAAATAACTGGAGAGTAAACGAAATTGATTTATGCTTGAACAACTGTACCTTTATTCGAATTGTTACCAGAGTGCGTTACGAGAACACAGTGTACTAGTTTGTTCAATAAGTTTTGTCGTTCGATAAAACTTGTTGAACAGTATAGTACTAGATTGCTCAATAAGTTTTGTCATTCGATAAAACTTATCCAACAGTACTGTTCAATGTAGTACTCTTCAATAGAGTATTATATTGAACAGTACTGTTCAATGTAGTATTCTTCAATAGAGTACTATATTGAATAGTATTGTTCAATGTAGTGTTCTTCAATAGAGTACTATGTTAAACAGTACTGTTCAATGTAGTACTTTTCATTAGAGTACTATGTTGAACAGTACTGTTCAATGTAGTACTCTTCAATAAATTGATTACGTTGAACAGTACAGTTCAATGTAGTAATTTTCATTAGAGTACTATGTTCAACAATAGTGTTCAACGTAATACTCTTCAATAGAGTACTGTGTAGAGTACTACTCAATAAAGTACTATGTAGTGTACTCTTCAATAGAGTACTACTCAATAAAGTACTATGTAGTGTACTCTTTAATAGAGTACTACTCAATAAAGTACTATGTAGTGTACTCTTCAATAGAGTACTACTCAATAAAGTACTATGTAGTGTACTCTTCAATAGAGTACTATCTAGTGTACTCTTCAATAAATTGATTAGGTTGAACAGTACTGTTCAATCTACTACTCTTCAATAAATTGACTACATTGAACAGTACTCTTCAATCTACTACTCTTCAATAAATTGACTACGTTGAACAGTACTGTTCAATCTACTACTCTCCAATAAATTGACTAGGTTGAACAGCACTGTTCAATCTACTACTCTCCGATAAGTTCTATCGATCGACGAAACTTATTAAACAATCTGTTACTTCGAAGTCCCCCTATTATCGCCTCGGTCGAGTATTATTACGATCACTTGCGTAATAATCGACGGTCCCTGGATTCGGTGTTGGCTCCGTACGCGCGACGAACGCCGAAATCGTATCCCATGTCCTCATCGATGACATTGGACCAGACACGGAAATGGTAATGGGACCCCGGAGCCCGAAAATCGTGCGAGGGAAAATAGCATCGGCTGACGCGTCGTCTATTCTATACCTCTTCTGTGGCCGGGGCTAGAATGCCGAAGGTGAGCACCGGGGTATACGTAATCCTCCGAGCATGCTCGCTCGGCACGATCCTTTTCGGAACTCGCGACGAGTAGCCGACGAGAACCGAACCGTGCGCAACACTCGGTCTTCGAATCTACTCCTTTATAAATCTTCGCGCTTTTGAGTCTCGGTGACCGCGTACCGCTTGCGCAACAGCTTCTGAAACAATTCGGGAACCCGTTCGTAGAAATCGTTTCGTTTCCAAACGGTCAATTTCGATACGATGCTTCGTCCGTCAACTAATTATTTTCGCTACAAATATTCCACGAATACGAGATTCGGCGCAACGTTCCACGATAGTTGCGTAAACGTAAATGAAAAATAAAACGAACGAGCGTTACGCAACACGGCCGCGGTACTCGGGTGGGTATCGAAGTTGCATCGCGATAAGAGATCACCTGCGTTCGTAAAACGTGAAAGTGACAAACCTTGCGAGAGACAGGTCGTAGTGTACGGTACGAGGTTACGGTCGGAGGCGTTCGAAGCGTCGGGATTATAACCGGAGTCTGCGCGTAACAATGGCAAAGAGAGAGTCCGCGCTGGCCGAGTCTAACGGTGAGCTGTCATCGTGTAGGAGTAAAAAACGTTATTGCGAGGCGGTAGCTGGTGCAAGTCGGCTCGCGAGTCGCGTGGAATACAACGGGGAGGTGCTGCGGGGCTCTCGCGGTAGGTGGTGGCGAAAAATCCATTATCCCGAGGAAGACATCGGGATCGGATCGTGGGGCAACCGGATCACGGCTATCGATTCGCGCGCGTTCGCTCGTGGCTCGTCGCCGTAAACTCGACGAAATTATTGAGACGTCGTGATAAACGCGGAGGGATCTGTGCGGCTAGGTCCGGGCCTCGGTTCTATTAACGGTCAGCGATAACGTCCGCCACGAGCTTCGAGCCGGTCGCGCGTCGCTATAAAGTCGAGCGCGTAACAGCCCGTCCGCGAGCCGGCTCGAGCCGAGTTTTACAACGCGCGCCGAGGTGTTACCCGCACGCGGTTATCGTAAAACCGAGCGTGTACGATTTCCGCGCCGTTTACGCCGAAAGAACAATCCACCCGGTGTTGGGTTTCCGCGCGACCGGTCTCGCGAGGACGGAACGTCTCCCGAGGCGTATCTCGATATCCCTTGTCCCAACCATCGACAGGATTCCAATAGGACTACGATTCCCAAATTTGTACGGTGATCGCCCGGTTCTCCTCGTCTACCTCGAGGCCCTAGACAGCTAGCCAGACCGAGGGGATCTAATGGTGATCGACGACGAGATCGATCTCCAGCGAGGTCAGGGTTCGCGGTGACTGACGACAGCCTTTGGGGTACTGTTAGCTTCAACCGAGAGGGAAACTTGGAGTTTCGTCGGATACTGCGAGACGCGGTTTCGAACATTTAGGGATAATCGAAAGGTGGTAGTGTTTCGGTGAGACGATCGTAGGTAGCCATTTTGAGACATACGGTACGGAAATAGTTATCACGGAAAGAGTAAAATCGTGAAATAGAACGATCGAATTGAACACTGAAGCTCCACCGGATAAGAATCTACTCACGGTAGACATTTGGTCTTTACTCGGGGGGAAGGTTTCACGGTGGCTGGCACAAAGGGGATGAAACGTAAAGTGGAAAGGAAGAGTGACCAAAGTGGCGGGACAAGAGTCGCTCCGTAAAAGCCGAGACGAATATAAAAATAAAAGTGGATCCGCGTGGAAGATAAGCGGAAAGCGAGGCCAAGAATCCAACGAAGAGTGCCAAACATCCTGTTGTCGTCCACGGTCGACCTAGAACGAAAGTAGACGTTTCGATCACCTTTGTCTCGAACTTGTGTAGCAAGTAGAACAAAGAAGTATACTCACTGGGGAAACCAAAACGAATAAGAATAAACGAGATCCTGGATGGAAGATACGAGGAACACTGGGCCAAGATTCAACGAAGGGTACCGAACACCCTGTTGGCTCCCAGAGACTGGAAAGTAGACTCTCCAGTGTGTTACGTCGAACGACCTGGAGACGGCCTGTAGAACGGTACACGAAACGGAAAGGGATAGTGACCGTAGACCGATCCGAGCGAGACAAACGGAAATAAAAGAATCGAGACGAATAGAAGAAACGAAATAAGTCTCGCGGTGCAAGATAAACGGTAAAGGGAGGCCAAGGTTCGTCCAAGAGTGTCAAACGTCCAGAGATGACTCGTTCGGAGAGCGGAGGTTCCAAAGTATCCAGTCTCGAGCAAGCCACAGGGTAGCCGCCTAGTTCACGGGGCGCTCGTAAGCGTGTAAAGAGAGAGGGCGTCCTTAGATGGTTCTCGCGGTGATTCGTCATAGGCGTGACCCAACGACGACGAACCACGACGAACCACGACCAAGACGACGACGACGTTCCATCGTAATCGCGTCATCGACGTCCACGACGCTCGAGTTTTTTCATCCAGATAGGATCTCGCGACGTTGTTACCGCATACCGCTCGATACTCGCCGGTCGGCGGAGGCCTTCGACTGGAGGCTTCTCGTCGCGCGCAGGTGCCGGTCCGGTATCTCGGTCGATCGTTCGCGAGCATCCGTCGATCCTGTACGACGTCTGTGATCCACGCGTGAATATACATCGTCGTTGGATCGTCGAGCGTGTCGCGAGCAGTACGATTCGACGAGGCAACCACTTCGTGGACGTATCGAACGTTTCCGCGACGCGAGACAAGGTAAACGGAAGACGTCGAAGCCGGGCGGCGCCGGGCGGTTTCAACGCGAGAGCAGCAAAAGCGGGAGAGCGCAGGTAGAGGATAGTAGGCAGCCCGGACCGAGCAGCGGGTGCTCCGGATCCGACTGGACCGGTTTTGCCCGGATTCCCTAGGAGTTCTAGCCTTCGGGACTCGCAAGAGCGCGGTGGGATCGGCTGCTGGTCACCGGTCGGCATTGCGACGCAGAAGACCGGACTCTTTGGCCAGCAGCTCTCTGCTCACGGCTCTCTCGTCTTCTTCGCGGGCTTTCTTCTCTCCCTTCGCCTTTCTTCCTTCCGTCTTCTGCCTCCTCGTTTCCCTCGCGAGGCTGTTACCCCAGCGGGGAGGAAGTTTCGCGCCGTATCGGCGGACCCGTTCCCCCCCTGCTACCCACTACGTTTCAACGTATCATTTATCATCGGACGAGAACGCGCCTCGTTACAACGAGCACGCTGCACACCCTCTCTCTCTCTCTTTCTCTCCTCTCTTCGAGCTTCTTCTCTCTCGCGCTTCTTTTTTCTCTCTCCCTCTCTCTCTCTCTATCTCCAGCTCATCCGGCCGCTCGGCTGGCCGGCTCTCTGATGACTTGATACTACGCGCGGACCAGCTTCGCGCGACACCGATACGACCGCGCACTATCTGATCCGTTCCCGGAGAGAAACCGAGGGAGTCCTCCTCTTGCTTTTCTTGCCGCGGCGTGAACCAACCGAGAGAGCCACGGGATACGCGGAGCCTCCGCTTGGATTCTGCGCGATCCAAGATATTGCTGGTCCGTTGCCTGCCACCGCTTCTGCCCGGACCTTTAATTATAGGAGTAGCTACGCAATTTGTCTTGTTATCGATTCGAGATTTCAGTCTCGGCTCCGAGAGAGAGTACCCCGGCCTGCGTAGCGCCGAGACGATTCGGCTCGCGTATACCTCCACTGCTTGGAAAACGATCCCTCGGGTGGGGGGTCTCGTGGCCACGCCTTCTTAACCCCCACCGCGCGTCCTATAGGGCCCTGTGTTACCCTCTCGTCGTCTTTCGCCACGATTACAACGAATTTTCACGCTCGAGTTTCTTCCTGGTCCTCGCCATACTGCAATGAGAACGAAAGGAATTAGTGTATTAGTGATTTAGTATGCACTGACTGTTTTCCAGGCATTGTGAATCGTTTTTTTTTTTCTCGCGGTATTCAAGTTTTGGATAAGTTCCTTCGCGGTGTATCGGATGATTTTTATCATTCTTGGTGTAGTATCATAGCGAGTGCTAGAATGTGGATATGCTGATTATTATAGCGAGTGCTAGAATTCATATCCACGTGTGCTACGAAGAGGCAGACGATGCACGGTTCGGACACTAACGTCTCCTCGAAATGGGAATCATTAATTTATCGGCTTTCCTGTAAGTGATTTAATATTTTTTGTGATTTTGTAATCTCGACGCATCTGCACTCAGTTCTCTCGTCACTGTACAAAAATGGCAAATATTGGGGCATCGTTTCTCTTCCAGAACCTGGGACTGATTTTTTCTGGCAGAGTTACAATCTCAACGCAGCTTCTGTGTCTTTTCTACGAACATCTTCTCAAAATATAATTAATTAACGTATCCTCTTTGCTTCAGATTCTTTGAATTACTTTCTCTCGTGGTCTCACGGTCTTTATCCTCTCACCATGGTACTATACCGAAGAAGATAAAAATTAGCGCATCCACATTCTAGGACTCACCATGATAGTATATCAAAGATGACAAAAAATAGCGTATTCACATTCTAGCACTCACTATGGTACTATACTGATGATGATAATAATTTACACATCCACGTCCTAGCACTCACTATGATACTATACCGAGAAGGATAAAAATTAGTGTATCCACATTCTAGTACTTACCATGATAGTATACCAAAGATGATAAAAAATAGCGTATCCACATTCTAGCACTCACTATGGTACTATATCGAGGATGATAATAATTTGCATATCCATATCCTAGCACTCATGGTATTATACCAAAGATGATCAAAAGTAGCGGATCCACATCCTAGCACTCACCGTGATACTATGATAAAAATGAAAGTATCCGCATTCTAGCACTCACCATGATAGTATACCAAAGATCACAAAATAGTAGCGTATCCACACCCTGGCACTCACTATGGTACTAGAAAGAAGATTATAAAAAGTAGTGTTCAGTCATATCCTAGCACTCATTATGGTACTAGAAAGAAGATGATAAAAAGTAGTGTTTATTCACATCCTAGCACTCACTATGGTACTAGCAAGAAGATGATAAAAAGTAGTGTTCATCCACATCTTAGCACTCACCATGGTACTACACCGATGATGACAAAAAAATAGCACATTCATATCCTAGCACTCACTATGATACTACACCGATGATGATAAGAATCACCGCATCAACATCCTAGCACTCGTCATTCCAAACTTGACAAAAAACATCGCATCCACGTTCTGGCACTCGTCATCTCAAAGTTGACAAAAACCCTCGCATCCACGTCCTAGCACTCGTCGTTCCAAAGTTGGGAAAAAACATCGCATCCACATCTTAGCACTCGCCATTCCGAAGTTAAGAAAAAGTAGTCGCGTTCGAGACCCGGGCACACGTGCCTACCGGTGTTGAGCGAACAATTTTATCACCGTGTTTTTTTCGCTCGCGCGGCAAGGTCCGGGGGAGCTCGAGTCCCGAGTATCCACCTCTGCGTCCACTTTCGTGCTCGCTATTATATTTCCCTGCGGAAGAGAATCTCTCTCTTGGCCGTTTCGCGCCGACAATTCCCGCGGCTTACCCTACTCGCCGGCACTCGAGACCCGAGGCCTCTTTCAGGCCGCATCGGAATCCAGTTTTCGAATCGGGTTCATCCTCCTGAAACGGTCCAGGATGACCGTTGCCCGGCCGAGGAAGCGGCCTCGACACCGGCCCGTCTCTAACCGTCACGGTTTTGTCTCCTCGCTCGGGCAGCTTGCACGGAGAAAGGTGTCCGCGCGAGCAGAAAACCAAAAGGGTTGCGTCGTCGTCGTCGTCGTCCGCCCCGCGCCTCCAAGGGTGAGATCGCCTCCTCGCCGTGGTCCCGCGCGACTCATTGTGCCGGCGTCCACGGTGATGAATTCGGTCATTAATTAGCCCAACTAACCGGGCGACTCCTCGTTCATTTTTTAAGCCTCCCCGAACCGACCGTCTCCTCGTACCTCTCGCTCGGTTATCCCGCATGCGGAACCGAGACGCAACGAGGACCGTGGCGTCTCTATCGGCGGGAAGGAAACGCGGAACGAATTTTTTATCTCACCGACCGAGTCGGCGGGTTCCTTTATTTACGGTGGCGGCGATTTAAATTAATATTACCCAGCGTTTTCCCTCCGCAACGGAGAACCAACAGCCCTACCCCAATCGGTGTGCAGCCTGTCCTCCGCGTGGACTTTCTATGCTCTCTGCTCGCGAACGTAATAGTTGGTTCGATAAGTTTAAGAATTTTGATAATTTTAATAAGTTGAATAATTTTGATAATTTTGATAATTTTGATAATTTGGTACTGTTCAAGAAGTTTTATCCAACGACAAAACTTGTGGAATAACCCAGTATTAAGTTCGAACGAACGAGGCGCGAGCCATTGGAAGTGGGGCCCCGTTTCTGGGCCCGTATGGGTGGGAATTTTCCGACTTTGTCAAAGAATGAATGTTATGTTTCTTTTTAACTCGAGTCGATTTTTATAAATCATTCGATTACTCGAAATTCGTCAATGTTATCGAAGAAGCTTTCTGCGCCTTCTTTATTTTCAATTGTACCTGATTTTATAACCCGTTTGCGTTTTAGTTTGGTTATTAGTTATTATCGCCAAGTTGCAGTTATTATTCGTAGTTACACTATGGTTAACTTTTATTTCAAGACGTTTATTTTCGTTTCGCTTGTAATCGGATACTTTTAATCATTCTGACGGTTGTTTACGTGTTTCTAAAACGAGAAACGTCGAGCCAAGTACGAGCGACGACCTCCGAAAGTGGAAGATCCGCCTCCGGGGGGCAGGGGCCGGATCGTCCTCGACGACCGCGAGCCTCGAAACCCGGAACAATTTCAAAATAATATCCGCAAAGTTTTCTTCTCCGTTTATAAATTATCTCCCTGGAAATGATCGAATATCGCGCGATGCTTTATCATCGTCGATGCATCGAGCAACCGTGAATTATCGATTGCAACAAAGTGTAACAAAACGGAAAGAAACGAACAGATACGATCGAAGGTCGCGTTACGTTCGAGCGAAACGTTCTAACAACGAATCAAAAGCAAAAAGACCTTTATCTCGGCCACCTACAACTTAAAGACCGATAATTACCGTCGATAAGGAAAAAAAGAAAAAAAAAAAAAGAAAAAATCACATAATTGCTTGTTTACCCACAATTATTGGCGTTACCGTGGCAAAAGGAGATTCGAAATAAATATTAATAACAAGAATGTTCCCCGTGCACGACGATCGCGTATCCAACGACGAAAGTCCCATGGAGAGTGAACGGTGCGAAAATAAATAAGAAAAAGAAGAAAAAAAAAAAGAAAGAGAAACGAGTCCTCGAGCCACGATCAAAGTTTCCTTCGATATCGATTCGAGTTTTTTCCATCGTGAGTGACACCGGTTGTTTTCGTCTTCGCTTGGTCGATCGATCAACGTCGAGTTCCATCGCGATCGTTGCGCGCCGCGGAAAATAATTATTCCGTTCTGGAAAATTCTCGCGCGATCTACCTACCATTGGAATACATATATTCGTAGCGTACCACGAGGGGACTCGATAACTAATTGGGACTGGATCGAATGTTGCGCGCGGTAGGGGAACGAAGCTCGATTCCTCGCGCCGGACGTCTTCGATCGTTACTCGCGCGAAGGCGTTACTCGCTACCGTTTCGCGCGTGCTATTTCTCGCGCGGCCGATAGCGGATCGATGGGTTCGAGCGTTCATTATCGAGTCGAGCGCTTAGCGACGCTAATGTCAATAATTTCGATTCGCGGGGGGGGCATTATCGTCGCGACGCGAAACGTAACGTGTAATCGATCGAACGGATTACGTTAATTGCATCATCAGCGAGCACCGTCCGGCCGAGAACTCGAAGAGGCGTGGAGGATTCGACGGTGGAATATTTTTCCATAAATGACCGCCGCGTTACCCGTAACCCCTTTTCGAGACGCCGATCGGAATCGTTTCTCGTCCCCGAGAACCGTCATTAGCACCGAGTCGAACACGAAGGAGGGGAGGGAAGAATCACGATCGTTCTCGCGAATCAATTTTTCACCGATACGGACGTCATTGTCGTCGATCGTGCGAATCGAGACGCTTTGTGACGCGCGGAGAACGGTGACGAGACCGATCTGTGCTTCGTTCGGGCGTTAGGCGGTGAACCGGGAGTCAGCTGACGCTGAGCGTCACGCGTGACGCCCGGTGACCCACGCGGAGTCAGCGGAGTCAGC
This sequence comes from Ptiloglossa arizonensis, assembly GCF_051014685.1. Taxonomy (NCBI): domain Eukaryota; kingdom Metazoa; phylum Arthropoda; class Insecta; order Hymenoptera; family Colletidae; genus Ptiloglossa; species Ptiloglossa arizonensis. The sequence goes on from NC_135048.1 coordinate 31,288,614, forward strand.
GGAGTTTCCGATTTCAAGCATTCTAGAGTTTAACCCGGACGGGATTCGTGGGAAAATTTTAATTAATTTGTAATATAATGTCCAGATTCGGTCGTTGGGAGTATCCAGAGTTGTTTTTCTTTCGAGATAGTCGACAAGGATGCCCTTTAACGACTGGAAAGTAATAGTATTGTAAAAAGAGAGATGTTACCTTAGTGCAATGTATGCGTACCAAGATCGTAGTTTCGAAATTTAGTTAAACTTAATTTAAAAGAAAATTTCCTTATCTTCCATCGGTCGTCCTACATTCTCGTTGGATATTAAAATAACGAACGTTAACCACTAGGTAGCGTGGACCTTCTCGGAACATAATATTATGTAATCTTAAATGCTCGTTAAACGCGTTCTTTGGGTTCTTTCGTGCAATGTCCAACCAGCATAGGTACATATAGAATGTTCTAATAGGCATAGTTTAATTGTTCAACGCTAGAACCATCGATAGCTGTAACTATTGAGGGAGGGAAGGGGTGAGAGAGAGTGAGAGTAAATAAATTTATTAGTAACTGTCACCAACAGTTGCGTTCTAGTTCCAGCGAGAAGTCAGCGTTGATATAAAACGTCTCGAGAAGTTGAACGTTGATATCTAGAAACAAACACCGTGTATCTTGGTATATTACTTACCCCGATCGAAGATCACCTTTACGAACAATGTACGTTATAAATATTAACAACCTTGAAAATACTCGAAACGTTGGAAAGATATATTTCTTCCTTCGAAATCACTCCAATTGTTCCATAAACGTTTTTCCTGTCGTTAAGGTGATCTCGTTCGACCGAGACACTATACAAATAAATAAGTCGTGACTCCGATTCTCGTTTCTCTTCTCTTACCTCTTCTCTTACCTACGATTCGACCGTTCTCTTCGAGTAAACTATATCCACCTCGGCTTCCTTGAAACAAACATGTCCGATTTCTCACCTGAATTCTAATCGAGGAGAGAATTTAGTATTTAATCGAGACAGTTCGGAAGCCGTGGATGGACCCGATCCATCGAACCCGATGATGGCAAATCTAAATCTCTGCTTCACGAAATTGCAGTATCGCTGCCCTCGGATCGCCGGTCGTCCCGTGGACATCTCCTGGACCCAATCTTCGTCGTCGTCCTCGTCGTCCTCGTCGATGGCGTTCGATTCTCGAGGCGCTCCAGAGGTCCGGGAAACGAGGTCCGTCGATTGCGCGCGGTTCGAACGCTTGGACTCGATCGTCGTCGGATTCGAGGTAAGACTTCACTCCTCCGGAGACATTCGTACGGAACTGTCGTCTGTGAACTGAAAAAAAGAGGGTCAAAAAATATCAATCTTGCTCCAAGTTGTGCGTTCTGTATTCGAAAGATCAATTTTTGTGCTGGACACGTGGAGAGTTGTACAGTTAGGAGCTGGAAGACGACTCATGGAATGTACTGTCGGTCCGTGAGAAGAACGCAAACGAGTGCAGAGTAGAACTTAGACTGAGTGAGATGATTTGGATAGAGTGACCTAGTAGAATTTAGTAACTCCCTCATTGGTCGAGAAAGATTGTCACGTTATGTGTGCGACAGTAGGGGAGCTGGTAGACTACCAGAGTGGGTATTGAACACTCGTTGGCCTTCTTCTCGCGAACAGACAGTAGCACCATGTGTAAAGAAATTATGAACAGCATCGTACGTAGTACCGTGACTAGAGTTCCTAGTAGAGGCTAGTAGCTCCCCTATTGGTCGAAGACGATCGTCACGGTATGAGTGTGATGATAAGGAAGCTGGTAGACTACCAGAGTGGGGATTGAGCACTCATTGGCCTTCTTCTCGCGAACAGACAGTAGCACCATGTGTAAAGAAATTATGAACAGCATCGAGCAATGTTTGTTTACTTCCAAAGCTTCGAAAACTCATGAATATTATTCTAAATATTTTCCAAGAGTCAATTTCTCAATTCCTCACAGTACTATGTCGAGCTGAAATGTGACCTTGATCAAGATGAATGTAGTACCATGTCTAGAATTCCTAATAGAGGCTAGTAGCTCCCCTATTGGTCGAGGATGAACGTCACGGTATGTGTGTGACAGAACAGGAGCTGATAGACTACCAAACTGGGGATTGACCACTCGTTGGCCTTCTTCTCGCGAACAGACAGTAGCACCATGTGTAAAGAAATTATGAACAGCATCGAGCAATGTTTGTTTACTTCCAAAGCTTCGAAAACTCATGAATATTATTCTAAATATTTTCCAAGAGTCAATTTCTCAGTTCCTCACAGTACTGTGTCGAGCTGAGATATAACCTTTCTCAAAGTGAACGTAGTACCTAAGAGGAATCTAGATCAATGCTTGCTCAGTCCCAGACCTTCTTCGAAGGTCGACCAAAACATCCAACTCGATACTATTCGCAATTTCTCTCGCGAGTAATCTTCTCAGCTCCGCACAGTAGGTTCCCCGTACTCGTCGCGAGTTTCAACGAATCCTCGTACAACGATGAATATTTTTCACGGTATGGCGATACTCGATTCGTTCGGAAGACGGTAACGATGCTCGGAGGCTTATCGGTTCGTCGCTTCACGGACGTAGGGTTAAACGGGGAGCTTGGAGGTTCTCCGAAGCGAACGACGCCGACGCTGGAGGGGGAGGAGACGGCGGATTTACGATTCCAACGCGAGGGAAGGAAGGGTAATCGGCAGTCGCGAGCTCGTGGATCAACTCGTTGCGATTCGTTAATTATTACCGTCGAGCGGGACTAGAGCGGGTCCGTGTAGCGGTCGTCGCCGATACGGAGGGGGCTGGGGGGCAGGGAGGAAGGAGGCGCGGAGGGGCGGGAGGGTGGCGCGCAGGCGGAGGAGCAAAAAAGACGGTCGATCGTTAGCAAGGTACAAATTTCGCCATTTGCCGCAATAAACCTTCGAACCCGCTTGTAACTTCTTCTTATGGGAGGCATGAGTAATCGCCTTGTTAGCCCTTATGGCCTATAGCGCTCATACGCTCGCTCCCTTGTCCATGGGAGGGACAACAACAACAACAACGGCAACAACGGCCGACATGCACGCACCGCGATCGCGAAAAAAAAGAAGAAAAAAAAAAGGAAGAGGAGGAGGATAAAAAAGAAAAAAGAAAAAAAAGGAACCAAGAGGATACGATCGGGGGTAGAGCGAGACGGAAGAGGAATCGTGGCGAAGCTGCTCGAGAGAACGCGCGCGGGGGAGTCGGTGGAGGGGGGCAGAGTGGGAGAACGGGGGACGGCGAAACGATAGGGGTACGAAACGCGAAACACACGCGATATATATACCCCATCGACACCGGGCTCTGTGTAACGAGCGAACCAAAGGACCCGCCGATCCCCAGGTAGAACAGAAATCGAGAAGGAGCGAACGAGAGTGGCCTGCGCGCGACTGCACGAAGAGAGAGAAAGAGAGAAAGAGAAAAACAGGGAGAGAGGGAGAGAGAGAAAGAGGGAGGCCAAGGCATTTGCGTTGTAACCGAGAAACGAGCAAAAAACGAACGCGCTGGAGAACGAGAGGAAGGACTCGGGAGAAGCGCCGGGGGTGGAAACGGACCGAGGGGTCCCTTTTGTATTTTCGCGTTTCTTTCCTCTCCACCGCGAGAAATTTAATTACCTCGCGCCCGAACCCCGTCCCTACCACTTAATTAGTAGCCTATAAATTAGAATATCGTATCGACGAGAGGGCACACCGCGCGGAGCACCGAAGATTTCCAAGAACCGATGATTTCCGCTTCTTTGGAACGACGATCGATGGGGAACGGTGGATTCCCTCGAGAAGTGTCGCGTCGGTCCGACGAAACTGCGACAACTCGACGGGGAGGATTTATACACAGCGAGTATTCGAAATAATTACGAAATACTCGATTGTTTCGATTTCGTTGCAAACAGAGCGAAGCTTTCACGAAGAATTTTCCGTGACCGTTTTCCCATTTTCTTGAGAAGAAATTGAAAAAGAGCTTCCGAAATCCAAACCGCGACGATTCTGTTATTTAAATCTTGACGATTGTCGGAGACAACGGTGAACGTGTGTACGCAACGCGACCTTTAAACTCGATAATTTGCCATCCAGGTAATACGAAGGATGTTAATTAAAGATAAGTGTCCACCGCGATAACGCTTGAACCACTTACGGGACAAAGAGCCAGGGATTTTGTCTATTTCTCCCGAGCGAAATCCCACCGATCGAATACTCCGTCTTTGTGTTTATTCCGTGAAGGTTGTTTCAAGGTCGCTCGGATACTTTTTTCCCAACAGTTGCAGAAACCAAGTACGGTTAAGTACCGATACGTACGCGGTACACGTTCTCGTTCAGTTTCGTTTATTTCGAGGCAATTAAAATTCAAATACCGTTAGAAACGACCGCGAACTCACCGAGGGGCCCGATAAGACCGTTTTCCTTCGTTTCGCGACCCAATCGACGCGAGATTGATCCACGCTCGCAAAAAATCCAGCGTCGTGTTCTCTGAACGACGAAATTCTCCGGAGAAATAGCGAGAGGATTGCTCGTGCTTGGACTACCGCCTCGAAGCTCGAGCAAGGGGTGGGGGTTGGTGGGACGTAGGGCCCCGCGGTTCCCGATCCGCGATTCGATCTTCCCGTGGGCCGTTTTCGGGCCGAAAGCGCGTCATCTCCGTCGAGGTCGTGGCTGTACCCCCTTTACCCCGGGGAACCGATTCTCGCGGGACCTACGGCAACGGAGGGGGGAGAGGAGACACGCGGATATACGCGGCACGCACACGCGCGCGCACACTCGTGCCCGCAAGTCGCGTGGCCCCATATCTTAAGAAGAAGCCAGGGGGGGTCCGGCGAAGGACAGCGAATGGGGACTAACACTGTTTTATCGTGTAGCCAATTAATAACGTTTCCCTGGGTCTCCCCCTTCGCTGCCCCCCCTCCACGGCTCCACCTTCGCCCGCGAAGAAGAGATCTCGCCTTGGAGATATCCGAGGACTCTCCCGGACCCCCGGAAGGCCCTGCCAAACCCGTACCTGCGCGACCCTGCACCCCGCTCGTTTTACCGGAATCACGACGACACGGGACCACCCTCCGCAGCTTCTGGGCCCACCTGATTTTCTCAGGTCGTTACGTACGATAGTCGTGACCCACTCTTGGAAATTCCGCTACGGAACGTTTCGAAGAATATTTACGAACTGCTCGAGTACACGATAAAAGTTCGACTCGGTGGGAACGAAAGGAACGATTTTTGAGGTTAGATCGCGATCGAGTTTTTGGAGTCGATGCGAAGTTAAGAAGAGGTAACCTAGACCTAATTCAGATCTTCTATTGCAAATTGCGTGTTGAAACGTTTCGAGGAATATTTACGAACTGCTCGAGCGCACGATAAAAGTTCGACTCGGTGGAAACGAAAGGAACGATTTTTGAGGTTAGAACGTGATTTAGATCGATTTCTTGGCGGCAAATTCAAGGGGAGGGAATAATTGTAGTAAAGAACGTACCGCGCAATAGAACAATAGAAAAATGGACAATAGAAAGTTGTTAACGTTTCTTTGAGATTCGACGCGTTGTGTGTATCGATAATTGTGTTAACCTATTAAGATCTCTCGACCAAGAGATAATCTGCACTTAACTGACTCCTTCTTGGATATTGCGCGTTGGAAGATTTCGTGGAATATTTACAAACTGCTCGAGTACACGATAAAAGTTCGACTCGGTGGAAACGAAACGGAACGATTTTTGAGGTTAGATCGCGATCGATTTTTTGGCGTCGATATGAACTTAAGTAGAGGGAATAATCGGAGTAAAAAACGTACGCACGTGTGCAACTTTTTATCCACACGGATGGAAAATAGAAAATTGTTAACGATTCCTTGATATTCGGCGCGTTGTGTGTATCGATAATTGTGTTAACCTATTAAGATCTCTCGACCAAGAGGTAATCTACACTTAACTGACTTGCTCTTGCATGTTGGAATACTTCGAGGAACACTTGCGAACTATTCTAGTACACGATAAAAGTTCAATTCGGTGGGAACGAAAGGAACGATTTTTGAGGTTAGAACACGATCTAGATCGATTTCTTGGCGTGAAACTCAAGAGGAGGGACTAATTCTAGCGAAGAACGTATCGCACGTGTATCACTTTTATCAACACGGATGTAAAATAAAAAATTGTTAACGTTTCTTTGAGATTCGGCGCATTGTGTGTACCTATTAAGATCTCTCGACCAAGAATAGAGTGTATCGATTTATTTCTTAATTCGAGGATCAATCTACCCCTTTTCTCGACGTATCCAAATACGTATCGTACTCAACCCAGCTCAACAATAATTCGAAATTTGCTCTACCCTTACTGTAACTGCTCGGAGTACAATTTTTATTGAAAATTCATCTCGAATACCGTGCGATCCGTTCGGCGAAACACGCGAGGGTGGTGAATATTACAAAGATCGATAACATCTCGATCGGTCGAGAGTTCGGTATCCCCAGGCGGAACCTCCGAATGTAACGTTTTAACAGGGTTTTGCTTGTGTTGTTGCAGCTTACAGATTTCTCTCGTATCGTCCTGCTGCCAAGCGATCGTTCCAGGGTCCCGTCGCAGCCAGGCATCGTGTCAGTGTGGAAATTGCATACATTACATAGAATTACGGTATAAGTTGTGTTAAATCAATGTTAATCGCTGTAGCGAAGTGGGGTATTAACAATAAATACATTATTTTATGTAAAATGCGTTCTCGTGTTCGTTACCTTTCACCGATGACCGCGTCTCCCGTCGCGGAATCGTTCAACCCTTTCGCCACTTCACCGAAACGATAAAACGCGTTTGGAAAACCGACCTGTGTACTTTCGCGTTAAAAATCAGCCACGTTCGTCCCGCCGGAGAAAAAATTTCGTTTCCTCGGTGTCTCTTTAGTTACCATCGCCACATCGTTCAGTCAAAATTTCGTTCTTCGACTCGGAATCAAATAAAAAAAAAAAAAATAAAGATATCGTATAAAGCGTATAAAACGTCCACTGTTATTTTAATCAACTCGGTCCCGGTCGGTGCGACTCGACAGGGTCGATTACCGTTTCCGAAAGTCGTTTCGAAGTTGGCCGCGTGCGAGACGGGGTGCGAGAGTCCTCGAATTGGTCGCGTTACGTTCACAGCCAGCCCGGTAAGGGCCGTTTTCGACGTTTCCCTCCGCGGGACAAGGAAGCACGGGGCACTCCTTGTTTCTTTTTCTCTTCCATTGTTTTTTTCCAGGGTCGTTCGGCGTGCACCGAGGGAAAAAAAGAGTGGCTCGTAAAGAGCGGCTGCAACGGCCGGCATCTGCGATGCGCAATTAACGAAAGGGTTTTCACCGGGCTCGGCCACCCCATCTCGCCCGTTTCGCGACACAGAGCCGTGCCCAGCCGCCGCCGCCTCCGCCGCCAACGCCGCCAACGCCGCCAACGCCGACGCTGCTCGTTGACAAGCCGTTTGATTTATAACGAGCTTTTATTTTTTAATCCCGGGCGCGAGAGTCACCCTCTTCCTCCGGCCACCGCTCACACCCGCGGTCCTTCCCTTACCGAATTTATCGCCCGAACTCTCGTTCCTCTCGGGCGCGGATCGGCCGCTCTCCGCGCCTAATTTCGTCCCGCGGAAAGGGACGATCGTCGCGCATCCAACCTTGAGACAATGTAGAGATCTCCCATCGAGACGACGTGGATCCAAGATTCGAGCATCGATACCGATCTCCGATCGAGACAATGTAGAAGACCTCCCATCGAGACGGTGCCGATTTTCGCCCGATGGAAGTTACATTCTTTTCATCGTGACGATGTAGATATTCTTTCTTTATTGCGCACTATATGGCTCTTTGATGTAGACAACTTGGTTCTTGCGTTGAGACAATGCCGATCCTCGATCGAGACAAGTTGCATCTTCGATCGATGCGGTGAGGGCGCGAACAGGGGGGCCGAATAGACGCGAAACTTTCGAGCACGGCGATCACGGCGCACGGGATTTGGGACTCGACGGCACTTAACCCTCGGGATGGCTTACGAAATTACTTTATGGCAGATCAGAGCCGCGTTTTAGATTGCACGGGGGGTCCCGGACACGGTACGGGGGTACCCGCGTCGGCTGCGACGCGTCCGAGGATCGTTTCCACACCGTGCGACAACGAGCAGCCAGACCCTCGAGGATTCCGCAAATGGAATCCTGATTACGTGTAACGTCATCGGTAATCCATCGTGTCCCGCGACATCTTGCGTTTTAGAAACGTTCACGCGTATCGTTCCACTGGTACAATTTCTATTAGACGTTCACGCGTCGAATGAGACACCAAAACTCGGATCGTGATCAACTTTTCATCATTTCGCGATCTGAAGAACATTTCTCACAGGTACGCTTATTCGATGATATTATTGCTTTTATAGTTTTCGAAGAGAATTTCTTTTTATTTAGAAATTATCCGAGTTTGTCTTGTACTTCTTCCGTGCAACCTATTCGATATTTCGTGTTGCGAGTTTTGCAAAAAAATTTCTTTCCATTGAGAAATTATCCGAGTTTCTCTCTATGCTTTTCGTAGCCTGTTCGATACTTTGCTTTGCAAGATTTAGAAAAAAATTGTTTACCATCGAAAAATTATTCTAGTTCTAGAATAGTATACCTTAGAGTAGTACACCCAGGTTACTCTGAATTTACCTTCTACTTCTTCGAATAATATCTTATACGATATTTCGCGTTGCGAGTTTTGCAGAAAAAATTTCTTTCCATCGAGAATCCAAGTATTATCCGATTTTTTCCCTATGCTTCTCGTAACCTATTCGATATTTTGCTTTGCAAGATTTAGAAAAAAATTTCTTACCATCGAGAAATTATTCTAGTTCCAGAATAGTATACCCTAGATAGTAGTAGTAGACGTAATTAGAACAGTAGAGTTTGTTCGATACTTCGCGTTGCAAATTTTCCATGAAATCTGGCTCGAAGTCCGTTAATTGCCGAAATACGCGAGACGAGTTGTTCTCTTCTTTTTTTATCGAACTCGACAACATTTCCGCTTACGGGTAACGTCGTAGAGATCCACTGACGCATATCTCTTTTATGGAACAGTTTCCGTTAAACGGTGCACATTTATCGTAACACCGCGTACGTAGAACCGCGATAAGATTTAATAACTTGGACGACAGCTCGAACGTAAAGTCGATTCGTTAACACTGGGATATTTTCGGGAACAATCTTGCGGCAATTGGTCAACAGAAGTAGCAATTTACGCCGGTGTAGTTTCACGAGAACCGGTCCTGCGCAACGCAAAATATTCACACTTGTTTCGTCAGTGGTTAACTTTCGCGGGGCTCGGGACCGTGCAGAGATAAGGCGAACAAAATTTTGCATTCTTTACGCAGCGAGCATTTTTCTTTTAAATGTACACAGCTCGCGTAGATACACCGTATATCTGTACACATATACAAACGCGACGAGATTCGTACGACGGTGTTCAGAATTTTAGCGCCGATCTTGACGCGGATATATCACCGCGAAATTGTTTACACCCCGATTAATCCCTTTCAGGACGTATTAATTACTTCGCGGAGAAATTCTTCCCGTCGCGAAATTATCCAAGTTTCCCCGATACTTTGTTACAAGTTCGACAAGAAAATTTCTTCCCGTCGCGACGTTATTCTAGTTTCCCCTATACCTCGATGCAGCCTATTCGATATTTCGCGTTACAAGTTTCCCAAGAAAACTTCTTCTCATCGCGAAATTATTCTTTCCTTTTATTTATCTTCCAGGCTCTATTCGATATTTTCGCAAGTTCGACGAGAAGATTTCTTCCTATCGAGAAATCCTAGTTTCGCCTCTACCTCGATATAAGTACACTATTCGATGTTTCGCGGTATAAATTTCACAAGATTTCTATTTATCGTGAAATTATTCTACCTCTTCTTTTATTTACTCTCTCTAAATTTTATTTCACAAGTTCGCCAAGAAAATGCCATCCCACTTTCACAAGAAAACTTCTCATCGCGAAATTATTCTTTTTCTTTATGTATTCTCCATGCTCTATTCAATATTTTCACAAATTCGTCGAGAAGATTTTTTCCTATCGAGAAATTTTAGTTTCGCCTCTACCTCGATATAAGTACACTATTCGATATTTCGCGTTGTAATTTCACAAGATTTCTTCTCATCGTGAAATTATTCTTTCCCTTTATTTATCCTCGATATTTTCGCAAGTTGGACGAGAAAATTTCTTCCTACCGAGAAATCCTAATTTCACTTCCTCCTCGATAAAAGTACCCTATTCGATATTTCGCGTTAAGAGTTCCCAAGAAAACTTCTCATCCTAAAATTATTCTTTCCCTTTATTTATACTCTACGTTCCATTCGATATTTTCACAAATTGTAGAAAATTTCTTCCTACCGAGAAATCCTAATTCCACTTCCCCCTCGATAAAAGTGCACCATTCGATATTTCGCGTTACGAGTTCCCCAAGAGAACTTCCCCCCTATTGCAAAATAATTATTCGACCCTTCTCGAGTACGATGATCCCATACGATATTTCGTTTCGCAAGATTTCCAGGAAATCTGGCCCCGGCGCCGTTAATTAGCGAAACGCGCAAGACAAACAAGTAAGCGCGCACGTAGCGAGTCCCGGAGTCGTTGTTTTCTTCCCTCCGGTTGTCGGGTGGGTTTCGTTCGAGGAATGAAAATAATCGGTCGTGGAAAAGGGACGGAAGGTCGAAAGTGCAAACTCGGTGAGTTCCGTAGGTGGATGTTAAAGGAGCGTCTAGGTAGGCGACGGAGCTCGTTCGGCCGTTCGACGAGGCAATTCCGCGCGGGCGCTCGCGCGGACGCGAGACGACCGGCCGGTCGGCAGCCCGGGTTTGAGCACCTCTTTGTAATTTTACGTTGCCGTGGGGTGGCTAAAGCTGACGCAGTGGGGTAGGTGGTCGTGGTATGCCCAGTAGCCAATTCCCGGCTCTGGCCTCGACTCGCCGGGTCCATTCATCGCCGAGCACTACGTGACCGGTTTACCAATCCAGCTCTTCCTACACCAACACCGACGCCCCTGTCCTGTCTCTCTGTACCTTTTCGCCCCGGCACCGCCGGCCCTGTACCTTCGCGTGTACGTGTATCTCTGCCAAACAACCCCCGGAGTCGTATCGACCCGCCACCGACCTCCCCACCCCTCCCGCGATACCGAAATTCTCTCGTCAACGATTTTCCAAAGGTTCGATTCGACCGATTCAGCCGAAAGCCACTCGAAGAAGTCTTTCCACCTAAAACCCGTTGGCTTTCCACGGACGTACCACCGGTCGTACCGTTCGGACGCTTTACGTACTGCTCGACGAGTTAGAAAAGATCCCTGGGGTGGACGCGGACGAGGTCACGCCTCTTCCCCCACCACTCGTCGATTTACCTCTTCGATTCCGCGCCGATGGTACTTTCCTCCGATCTTACGAAACTTGAATGCATTTCGTCGATGAAAGTATCTCGTTGCTCGACGCGTCGTTACTCAGACGCTTGGTTTCCCCCTCCAGTTTCGCGCCACGCCCACCGGGGATATTTTTCCGTTCGTCGTCGCTATAGATTCGCGATTCGTAGCCAGCTGGCCCCGTTCAGGGACGATTTCCGGCCACGGTCGGAGGGCCCGACGCCCACGTGGACCGCGTCGAAAACGTCTCGAGGTTTCGAGCGCCCTCGGAAGAAGGGCGGGGGAAGGGAGGGAGGTGTGGAGGGCGCGTCGCGCGTCACGAGACGCGTCGCGGTCGAAGGAGGGCCCGGGTCCGGGCCCGATCGGTTGGGTTTCCGCGCGATGATGACATGTTAATGTATGGATGCGTAGTACATAAGAGCGCGTCTGGAAGGAAGGAAGGCAGCCACGGTGGTGGCGAGCACGAGCCAAAAGAAGGGCCCCCTTTCCTGCCGGATGGCTCGCTTTCGGTTCAAAACGAACGGGTCCTCGGTCTCCGACGTCCCGAGTCATTGTCGCCCTGCCTTCTTCATCTGCATACAATGCCGGAGACATCCGCGGCTCGAACCGTCTACTCGGGGCCCCCGCTCAACCTCCCTCCACGCCTCTCCCCAAACCCCCTCCCTCTCCCCCGCCGTCACTCCGCTCGTCCGCCCAACCGCCCTACGGGGCCCGACGTATCATCGGAATATCGTTAATACGGCCGCCCATCGAAAATTACCGAACCCGGGGACCCGGGGACCAGACGAGACGAGACGAGAAGCGGAGGGGACGCAGCACGTGTCGGGGGCCCTACGGTTTGCTTTCGAATTCTTTCGCGTCGTGCTTTTTGCGAGTCGTCTCTCTGCCCATCGACTCCGATCGACGAATCGAACCGACCTTTTGCTCCTTTTCCCCTTAGCCGGATGCAAAAAGACGTCCGACCGCCGCGGAACGACACCGTTCGAGGAACAGCGCGTGGAGTGGGGGAGAGGGTTGGGGCACGAGTGCGAGGGGGGAGGGACGACGACGACACAGGGCGATTTCGAATTTTGAGCGGTGGGGGCGAGTCGAATAGTCGTTCGGACGATTAAGAGCAGGAGGTCGAGCTCGTAACTGTTAGTCGGGAGGGGGTCGGGACGGGGGACTCCCTTTCGAGCCGAATTGCGGCAACAGTTGCGGTTTATGAAATCAAATCGACCTATCCACGTGCTCGGGACGCGCTCAACGTTTCCTCGAGAAGGAAACGCGGCTTTCGGCTCGAAACTCGTCTTGGACGAGACGCGAAAGATACTTCGTTGTTAGTCATCGTTTTCATCCACGGAAGTAACTACTTTGATTACTTCGACGCGAAACGTACCCTCTGTGCGGGAAATTTTCTCGCGTATCGGTTGCACGTATACGTTGAACGCCTATAGGCGTTTAACGCACACGGTAGATTGTCACAGTGCTCAACAATTTTTAAGACACTTTTCTGTGTTTGAAAGTCGTCTTCGACGAGATGTAAACATTCTCGACGAGAGGATACTTTGTCGTTACGACTCTAAACCTCCGATTACCGTCAATTTAGAGCCTGGAATCATCTCTGACGTGCAGCAATATTTTATACGTTTCCACCGACTTTCGAGCTCCTCGTAGAGCGGTACCGTGAAAGTCAATCACCATGTGCGTTATCGCTCTCGAGACGAAAACTCCGGTCGGTGAGACCGGTGACTTTAGCAGAGTACAGAGACTGTTAACTCTCGAAATTAAGCAGCGAAACCAGTTTTTTTTTCCGCTCTCGAATGTTGTCTTCGACAGGATTTACACGTTCTTGCGCAAAGGGTGTTCCGATAGCTCTCGTGACCACTATTGCTCTCGAAATTAGGCACCGTGCAACGTTTTCTATGCAAGGTACTTCGATAGCCATCGTGACGACTCTTGTTCTCGAAATGAAGCACCATGTGACGTTTTCTATACAAGACACTAAATAGACGTCGCGACGACATTTGTTCTCGAAATTAAGCACCACGTGACGTTTTCTATACAAGATACTCCGATAGACGTCGCGACGACTTTTGTTCTCGGAATTGAGCAACACGTGACGTTTTCTCGCGGAAGAGAGACACTCTTTTGGTCCAAAAGATCGTCTTTGTCGCAAGACACGCGTTCTCGCGGAGAGGGTGCTTCGATACCGTCGCAACAGCTTCGAGTCTCGAAAATTAAGCAACGAGAGGCAATTTTTCGAGCACGCGTCCACCAGAGGGGCGCTCCTCGTTCGAAACGGTGGGGAGCGGCGAGGGGACGATTTATTCTCGGGGGCGAGCGTGGCACGCCGCGCTCGGCCACTCTCTATAATATCCAGCACGAGCCCAGCCACCTTTATCTCCGCTATTAACCCCCGCGAACTAATTAAATTAAATGATCCACGGTCCCTCGATCATCCGGCTCGTAAGTGCCTATTTATTCCGACGCCCTACGAACCGAACGAAATCTTCCGTCGCGGCGCGCGCGACGCCAATTTCGAGACCCCCCACTGACTCCTCAGGTTGTCTTCTCGTTCAACGAAACAAAGATACTCGCGATCAACGTTCTTTTCTTTCGTTTTCACCTTTTTTACAGTCGATGTTAACCCTTTGCGCTCGATTCGTTCCTTTACGCGGGAAAATGATAACCTCGTGGACGTCTCTTGAATCAAAAGAACAAATCGTAGAATCAACTCTTATATCTTTGTACATGTCGCGAAGCATTTCTTTCAGCATTTCTTTTACCTCGAGTTGGAAAGCTTTCCTTGGAGATTGGAAAAAGTAGAAAAATTGGAAAAATTCCGACCGATAGTCGACTCTCGAGTGCAAACGGTTAAAATTCCCAAGGTAATATTGCCTCGAAATCTCGTTGCTGGGTAAATTTATTCAGCAACCATTACGGGAGAAATAATTTCATTTCAGAGATTACCGAAAATCTTTCTACGTAAACGTCTTTTATCACATTTCGCGCGTACGATCGAGCTTCGCGTTCTATTTTGTTTTTTTCTTTTTTTCCGCTCGAGACCTTCACCTTGCGAAATTCTCAGGGGGAGGTTACCACCGAAGTATAAATTCTGTACCCCCTAGCTTCGACTTTCGTTCGATGTCTCTTCCAATATCTCTCGTCCTACCGAAAAAATTGCGTTATTTCGAGGGGACGATTCCACCCCCTCGAATGGTACTCGAGCCCCGGTGAAAAATAGTTTGGATCGCGTTCAAAAATTTTTTAAATTTCCCCGTCACTTAACTCTAGAACCACCAAAGGGATCGATTTAATCTGTTTCAAATTTTTTTCTTTTACATTACTGGATTATTTACCTTGTCTTTGCCTAATATTCGTGAACCAGTGACCTATCGGAATGAAATTTGGAGTGAGTGGACCTAAAATACATGTAGAATTTTTTTATCCTTTATTAACAAACAGCATCTGCAGTTGCATGACTTGGCAATGATCTAAATTCTATCTAGTCTTACCCAATAGTAATTTGGAATTTCGATGCCTGCACAACACAACGTGTAAGACAATATTAAACTGTGTACCTACTTACGAATTTTAGTTATTTGACACTGGGATCACCAAAGGGCTCAATTTTTTTAAAAATTACTCAATTATTAAGTAATTTTCGTGGACTAGTAACCTATTGGCACGAAATTTAAGGGAAGTGGACCTAAAATACACGTAGAATCTTTTATCTTTTATTAAGAATTAAAAAAAACATCTGCAGTTGCGAGACCCTAGAATATTCGTGGACAGTTGTCAAAACAGATCACTAGTGATACTTGTAAATTAATTTGTCTTTCCCCGTCTAACTTTGAAGATACTAGGTTGTTCAATAACTTTTCTCGTTTTCATCATTGTAAATAAATAGTATGACACTTAAACTTCGAACAACCGTAAATATACGAACGAGTCGACAGATCTACACGAAATTTCACCCATGTTCATTAAACAGTACCGTCTTTAGAAAAATAAAACGACAAATCTAATAGCTTTTCTTATCAAACGACAAAACTTATTGAGCCAACCTATTACGTACAAGGTCCTATAAAAATAGAAATACCTTCACTATCACCACTCCTAGCATCAACGTTGCTGATTGGTCGTTGAAGGGTAGACGATCCTTCGATCAACACGAAATTTCAGCCATGTTCATCAAACAGTACCGTCTTTAGAAAAACAAAACGACGAATGATAAATGTAGTAGCTCTTCTCATCAATTCTTACCAAACTGTTGTAAAGTTCAGATTATAATATCTAGTTTATCATAATATGCAGGGATCTCGCGTATGTAGTAGTATAATTGTTGTACATATAAGAATACAAAGTCCGAAGAAACAAGTGTACAGTGATACTATATGTCTTGATGTAAACCACAACAGTGTCGTGTGGTCATCGTGACTCTAAACTTGGAACTCGACTAAAAACAAAAACCAAAAGGAAAACAACCTAAACCATTAACCGCGTGGCGGACGACCCTTTTGCGCCAATATGAAGACAGTCCTTAAAACTGACATCGACATCTGGCACCCTTAAGATCACTGTTGAATTCATTCCAACACAAACGACAAAACTTATCGAGCCATATTACGTACAAGTTCCTACAAAAATAGGAATACCTTCACTCTCACCGCACCTAGCTCTAACATCGCCGGTTGGTCGTTGAAGGGTAGACGATCCTCGCGGTCGACTATCGAAAAAAATGGCTTCGAGGCGTTCGAGAGGAGATTGTTCGCGGCTATACGCGAGAGAATCGAAAGGTACGGGGTGAGGGCCCCTTCTCGGGGCCGATGTTCCTCGAGCGTGGTTGCAGGAGACTCGAAGGGGGTGGTGTACGAGGGCCCGCGAACCTCGACCGAATCGCACGTGTTAGATAGAGGGTCGAATCGAGAAGCTCCCAGGGGAGCCACGTACCATTTTGCATAAATCGCGAGACACCCCGTTGTAGCGGAACCTCGGGGAGATTCTGGAATAGCTCGAATCCACCGTGGGGACGGAAGCTGCGCCGTACCCACTCGATATTTCGCTCCCCTTTTTCTTCTTTCTTTTGTTATCCGTCTTGGAATTTCCTCGATAATCCTACCACGGAATCCGTGAACGAGCTCGATCCGAGTCGAGATCGCGCGACTCGGCGAGCTCGTCTCGCGAGCGGAACCCTTCGGCTTAATTCAACGATAACCGCAATATGCTTTCTCTCGCGGAGCAGTATCGTTTTATAGCCTACGCGGTAACTTGGCAGCGGACTGCCGCACGGAGGGATGTAAGGCCCCTCCCCCTCTCTCTATAACGAGGGGATGGATCGCGACCACGGCCCGAAACGAAACGAAACGATAGCTCGGGGTGTAGTTAATGTTCTCGCGAGCACTGCGAGATCGCGGAGAGCCTCTGGCCGAAAGTTTCGCGATCTACGACCAAGTTGAACGCCAAACATGATTTTCGATCGATTACTTTCGCGTTCCAGGAGATATTTCCGAGGTGGAGAATGATGCCGAGTGTACTGGCTGTAGAGTAAGAACGTGTCGGCGATATCTTCGAAACTCCACACCCACTGAAACACACTTCGGTTGAGAGTGTGATTATCCGAATATGTTACCGGAACTGTATCGGCGTTTGACGCATTTTGGTAGGCTAAACGTTTAGAGATCTTTGTCGGTTTTCATTTTTTCACGAGTAATTCTGGTCATTTGTATCTTACGTTTCGTGCAAAGCGCTGTGTTCGAGGGATAATAAGTTGCTCGATAAGTTTTGTCGAGAAATGAAGATATTAGGTTGTTCGAAAAGTCATTTGGTTTTTTCGGTGAAAATGAAACATGATTTTTTTAGAGTGTATAAACGTTTTATTAAATTATATGTTTTCCATTTTGTAAAACGAAATTACTTTACGAACAACCCAATAGTATATGATGCTCGATAATAAGTTGCTCGATAAGTTTTGTGGAGAAATGAAGATGTTAGGTTCGTTGTTCTATTTTTCTATAGATGATACTATCGTTTGATGAATGTGTGTGAAGTTTCATTTAGATCTGTTGACTCGTTCGTATATGTACAGTTGTTTGAACGTTGAAGTGTTATAGTACTTTTTTACAATGAAAGAAACGACAAAACTTATTCAACGATCTATTAGGTTGTTCGGAAAGTCATTTCGTTTTTTGGTGAAAATGAAACACGATTTTTTTTAGAGTGTATAAACGTTTTATTCAATTATATATTCTTCATTTTGGAAAACGAAATTACTTTACGAACAATTCAATAGTATATGGTCCTTGCCAATACGTATTAGCTAAGTTCCTTTTAAATTCGTTTCCATCGAGAACAGATCTTTCCGAGATGAGTGCTGTGTACGCAAAACAGTTCGAGGTGGTTTTTCCTGTGTAGTCGCTCAAAAGGGCAAAAAATGAGCTTTGCAAGTGTTGTGAAATACCTGCACAAGTGACCACAGTTTGTCAAGAAGTGGGTAGATTGGTACAAGGAAACAAAAGGTGTCGATGAATTTCCAAATCGTGGTTTAAAGTACTATCAGGACCAGAGAAGATGAAATGATTCTTGGACTTTTTGCTTAAAATCCAACATTTTCGTTGTGTAAATGTTACACACGGTTCAGATCAATCATTATTAACTTCGTACGTATACTTTATAATTGATTATTCGGTAATTGTACGTCTATAATATATTTGGTAATTGTACATTTATCATATGTTTGGTAATTGTACATTTATAATATATTTAGTAATAGTGCATCTAAACTAACCAATTTACTCGCAATTTCGGACCCCGTGAACGTCATCCAACGAACGATATATACGTATGGTGTTTTTTCAATAATCTGTCCGCGTGTCAAATTTTACCGAGGTTGAGGATTCCCATTGGAATCCTTGGCTAGTTTCGGGATGGTTTTATTCATGTTTCTTGTCCCCTATTCTCGTTCTTTTCTATTCCCTTAACTAGCGAAATTATCGAACGATAGAAAATAAGATCCTCTTACCTGTCGTTCGTTCCTTAACGATATTTTTGATTTCTTTAAAAAATGATAATAAAATTTCATCATATTACACACAGAATGATAAGCTTTTTTCACATATCTCGTAACGATAAATGCGACCCGGAAAATTTCCCGAAATTTACAAATAATGAAATCAAACGTTTCGTTTCAAATTGATTCGTATTTCTTTCAAAAATAATAATAAAATTTCATTACAAGACACACAGAATGATAAGCTTCTTTCACATCTCTCGTAACGATAAATACAACCCTGAAAATTTCCCGAAATTTCACAAATAATGAAATCAAACGTTTCGTTTCAAATTGATTCGTATTTCTTTCAAAAATAATAATAAAATTTCATTACAAGACACACAGAATGATAAGCTTCTTTCACATATCTCGTAACGATAAATACGACCCGCGAAATGTCCCGAAATTTCACAAACAATTAACCCTTTGCACTCGAAGCGTTTTCGCTACCCGAAACTGGCGCCTCGATGAAATCTTTTAAATCGGAAAAATTCATACGCAATGGAACATTTTTGTTTCAATACTTGACGTACATGTGTTTACATCTTAAAAGAGTGTAATACCTAATTTCCAATTTCAATTTCAAGTAACGAAATTTTCTCCAATTGGAACAAGTACACCGAATTGTGTGGTGACCGAGGGTCTCCTTTCGAGTTCAAAGGGTTAAATCGATCGATTTCTCAGGGATCCTCGGTTCTTCGTGTTTCGAACCGATCGAAGATCGCTCTCCTGTACTGTTGTTTCCAGAGAATCGGTTCGATCGCTCGATCGAAACCCGGGCGGTGGTTTTCGTCCGCGTCGCGTTTCACCGCCCGTAAATCCTCGAGTTCTCCCGGTGGTTGTACTTTTTCAGAAATGATCCCGCGGCGGCCATTATCTGGGACAGTCGTTCGGCTCGGCGATCGATCGATCGCGATTGACCGCCCGATAAGGCTTGTCCCGTGGAACCGGTAACGCGGCGCGGCATCCTTAGACGTTACTTTGGGTAAAACGGTAAGCGGGCAGCTGCGGCCGGTTGCATCACTTTCGCGGCGGATTTAAGTCGAGGCTCGAAACCTTGGCTTAGCGACGATAAGTCGCTCCGTCTCGACGTGGAAAGTCGAGTCTCGGGAACGACACCGGGAACGACCACGCCGCCGCTTTCGGAATCTTCCGCGACGGAACAACGTCCGGTAATTAGCTTCTCCGGTTTATCGCGATTAACGAATCGCGGGGAGACGTTTCATTCACTATTGAATGTTTTTCGGTTATTCGGTAACAGTACCGAGTCTTATTTATCGCTACGCGAAACACCGTGACCCGTTCCTCGGTGTCTTTATCGTTTACAAGTAGAACTTTAACCCTTTCGACTCGAGAGGAGATCCTCAATCGACGTCTCATTCACTGTGTTATTTTCGATCCGGGAAATCTTGGTGTTTTGGAATTCAAATTGGACATTTAAATATTACGTTCTTGTAGATCCAGGAAATCTTTGTGTTTTGGAATTTGAATTGGAATTGAAATATTACGTTCTTGTAGAGCGTAAACGTATAGTTTATAAAAAGAAATATATAAAAATTTTCCATTTTGGATTAATTTTACGACTTGAAGTATTTTCTCGAGGCGTTGGTTCCTGGTAGTAAAGAAACCTATAGTGGAAAGGGTTAATCCTTTGGACTCGAGAGGAGATCCTCGCTCGACACCTCATTCACTGTACTATTTTCGATCGGGGATAACTTCGTAGTTTGGAATTCAAATTGGACATTTAAATATTATGTTTTTGTAGAGCGTAAACGCATAGTTTATAAAAAGAAATATATAAAAATTTTCCATTTTGGATTAATTTTAAGGCTTGAAGGATTTTCTCGAGGCGTTGGTAACTGGTAGCAAAGAAACCTCGAGTGCAAAGGGTTAAGCCTTGGTGGTTAACCTCCTCCTGGTTGATTTCTGGGAAATCTTGGTGATTTGGAATTCAAATTGAAATTGAAACATTACGTTCTTGTAGATCTGGGAAATCTTGGTGTTTTGGAATTCAAATTGGAATTGAAACATTACGTTCTTGTAGATCCGAGAAATCTTGGTGTTTTGGAATTCAAATTGGAATTGAAACATTACGTTCTTGTAGAGTGTAAACACGTGTACGCAAAGTGTATAAAAATGTTTCATTTTGGATTAATTTTACGACTTGAAGGATTCTCTCGAGACGTCGGTTTCCGGTAGCAAAGAAGCCTCGAGTGTAAAGGGTTGATATCACTTATTCGTTAAAAGGGAATCGATTTAGAAAACCAAAAGTGGTTCGCCGGTTTGAGAACCGCTGCTCGCTACTAGTTTTATTTGTCGTTCGCGCTAAAAACGCATCGGAACCGTCCGCTTTTACGATATTTCGGAACTTTCACGGCCCGGGGGTCCAGTATGCCCGCGACTTTCGTGAACTTTCGGGGTAGAGCGTTCCTATACGTGGAACGTTCTTTGCGATTGTAAAATCGAGCGCGAGAACGCAACGGAACCACGACGATCGTCGGGTAGATATTTTTCTTTTTTTTTTTTTTTTTCATTTTTTCTTTTTTTTCGGATCGATCGATCGGCCCCGAAAGAGAGAAGCGGGAAAGATCGAGGAGACGCGACCGAGAGCGGCCGAACGAGTCGGGCTTACGCAAGCCTCGTATACCTATAAGTTAAGATTAACCTTGCTTAGCGACGCGGGGGCACGGGGAGGGGTACGGGGGGCGCAGCACGGGGGACTGTCGGGTCCCGGGTCGGCTAACGAACGAGGACATTTGACGGGATTAATTTATGTCCAGTTTGGTAACCGAACGCACCGATACGGCCGGCCATATCAGGAGAGAGAAAACGCGGGAGAAAGGGGGCAGAAAGGGGAACGGGGGGCAGGGGAGGAGGAGGACGTGCGCGCAGGTATCATCGCGCGCTCGTGTTCGGTCCAGGGACATCGGTTTTAGGGAATAACGAGTCTCGCCTCCGACCCTCCCCTCCACCGATCTCGTGTTTCTACCCCCACCAGCCCTCTATTCCCTTTCTTTCTCCCCCTTCCCCGACGATACGTCCGTCCACGGGTCTCGTTCGCTCGGTGATCTCGGACCCGCTCTCTAACCCGCAAACCTATCTCCGAGGGTTAACGGTGAATGGGCGACCGCGTTGCCAAACCGGACACCTTTTTACGCCCGATCCGCTCGCGGCAGCTGCCGAGGAAGTCGGAAAGAACGCGTGCTTTTTCCAACGAATCGACTCGACTCGACTCGACTCCACTCCACTCCACTCAACTCGACTCGACTCGACTCGACTCGACTCGACTCGACTCGACTCGACTCGACTGGATTCGATTCGACCTCGACCGACATCTCTTGTTTCCTCCTCCGTGCTCGCGAAAGGGGTTGCGAAGCGCTTCTGATCACGAGGCGGATCCATTCTCCGCGAGGGAAAAAAGGAGGTATCGTTGGTCGTTCTCGGCGACGAGATACTTTCGTTTTTCGAAGCTGGCACATTCTTCTCGATTTCGACTACTCGGATGGGAGGAAGCACAGGGTACTTTCCGAACGAGAGTAAACGTTCACGTGTTGCTCGGCTGTTCGATTTAACGTGGATCGCTCTACGTGGAAAATTAGTATCGTTTCTTAGCTTTCTTTAGCTTTCTTTAGGTTTCTTAAGCTTTCTTTAGCTTTCTTTAGCTTTCTTTAGCTTTCTTTAGCTTTCCGAGTGTAGGGATATCTATGTTATGGATCTGGGATACTTTGGAGGAAGAGACGCAGGGATGATACTTCCAAGCGAGAATGGATCTTCCTGTGTTGCTCGCGAGAAAAAATGTTGGCCGTTTCGAAGGACCAGGTACCTACTTTAACCCTCTGAACCTAGGAATATCCTTCTAAACCTGCGAAAATGCATACTCCTGATTTGCTTGCGCAAGAAAAGTGTCATCGGTTGTTTCCAGCGGCGAGGTACCTTTTTCAACTCTCTGAACCTAGGAATATCCTTCTACATCTACGAGAATGCATACTCCTGCATCTCTCGCGCAAGAAAAGTGTCATCGGTTGTTTTCAGCAACGAGGTACCTTTTTCAACTCTCTGAACCTAGGGATACCCTTCTAAACCTGCGAGAATGCATACTCTTGGGTTGCTCGCGTTAGGAAAGTGTCATTAGTTGTTTCCAGCGACGAGGTACCTTTTTCAACTCTCTGAACCTAAGGATATCCTTCTAAACCTGCGAAAATGCATACTCCTGGGTTGCTCGCGCAAGAAAAGTGTCATCGGTTGTTTCCAGTGACGAGGTACTTTATTCAGCTTCCTGAACCTACCAGCAACTATGTTCTTACCTTGCGCTTCTCATCTAATGTAGATTCCTCTTCGTACGAAAGATCATGGTTAACAGTTCTCAAAAACACAAGGGTGGTCCTTCGAAGTAAAAACGTGTACTCCTGTGTTACTCGCGCGAAAAAGTGTCGTTGGGGGTTTCTAAAGACCAGGTAAAGCTTCTTCGGCTCTCTGAACCTAGGGATATCCTTTTAGACCTGCGAGAATGCATACTCCTGGGTTGCTCGCGCGAGAAAAGTGTCATTAGTTGTTTCCAGCGACGAGGTACCTTTCTCAGCTTTCTGAACCTACCAGCAACTGGGTTAGGTGTCCCTTGCGCTTCTCATTTAATGCAGACTCTTCTATCGTACGAAAGATCATGGTTAACAGTTCTCAGAAACTCAAGGGTGGTCATTTGAAATAAAAATGTGTACTACTGTGTTACTTGCACTTTCCGTCTAACTATGATTATCATTCGCGCGGAAAAGTATCGTTAGCAGTTTCCAGCGACGTGGTCTTTCATTTCCTAAATCTAGCAGGTAGCCTTCTCGACTTTCCTCGATACGAGGTACCAAAAGGATGATACTTCCAAGCAGAATCCCTTACTTTCATGTTGCTCTTTCTCTCCACCCAACGTGGATTGCTCTCCAGAAAAAAAAACCCTCTTCACGCGTTTCCAAGTATTCGAGACACTTTCTTCCATCTTCCAAACCTAGCAGTATCGACTTGCTCCGATACAAAGTACTAAAAGGATGATACTTCCAAGCAGAACCCTTTACTTCCATGTTGCTCTTGTTCTCCACCCAAAGTGGACTGTTCTCCGCAAGGAAAATTATCGCCACCCGTTTTCAGCATTCGAGACACTATTTTCCATTTTCCAAACCTAGCAGGTAGTTTTCTTCTCAACTTGCCTGGAGTTGAACCAGAAGGAGGATTTTTCCAAACAGGGACCCATACTTCCATATTGTTCTTGCTCTCCATTCAACGTGGATTGCCCTCTGCAAAAAGAAAACTCTCTTCACGCGTTTCCTTCGTTCGAGACGCTTTCTTCCATTTCCAAACACCTATCAGTATCAATTTGCCCGGATACAAGATAAAGGATGATACTTCCCAACAAAAACCTATACTTCCATGTTGCTTTTGCAATACCTATCAGTATCGACTTGCCCGGATACAAGATAAAGGATGATACTTTCAAACAAAAACCCATACTTCCATGTTACTCTTGCCCTCCACCCAACGTGGATCTCCATCGTACAAAAAAAACATCTCTAACAGTTTCCAGTCGCAAGCTTTCTCACTTTCCAAACCTACCATATAACCTTCCGTACATACCCCGATACGAGTAACCGGAAGGGCGATACATCCCCGCAGGGGCCAATGCTTCCATCTTGTTCTCCGTTCAACGTGGATTGCTCCTCGCGCGAAGAACCATCGCCGATCGTTTCCAGAAGGAAATCCTTCGAAGCTGAAACGCGCACTTCCGCGCGGTTTCCCCGAACGACACGCCCGAAAGCGTTCGGCGAACAAAAGCTCGCGATGAAAGTCAACGCGGTCCGCGTCGATCGGTAGCCGGTCCCCGTTGCCCGCGGACCGATGCAATGTCCAAGAATAGAGAGAGTTTTTCATCGGGACGACGGCCCGATCGAACGATTTAATCGCGAGGCCAAGGAGCGCGCATTTGTCCGCTGTATCGGCGCGCAGCTGTCCGCCGCGGTAACGGTAAGCGTTGTACCGTGCTTCTGTTCGGGGAGAGCTCGACTCGCTTATATTTAGATCGTTTATAAATCGCGTGCCGATAGTATCGCCGCGACAATAATAAAGGTCCGGTCTCGGACCGTTGCGCGCCGGCTAAACGATCGTGAGAGGGAGGGGTGGGGGCGCTCGCGTCGCCGGTAGGGGGCGTCGTCTCGCGGTTGTCGCCGAACCGAACCAGAAACCACCGTCACCCCCACCGTTCTATACCGAGTTGCCAACGATAGCCACGGATCACCGATGAAAAATCTCTTTTAAATCGTCCGCTTAATTGCGATTTGACGAGCTCGTCGGCCAGAGGCCCCGGAGGCTCCCGGTCGCGCGTCGTTTCCAGGGCCCCGTCAGCCGGGCATGATCGATGATCCGCGGTGGCCAGCCACGCGGGAGCAGCTTGCCAAATTTCACGG
Source organism: Ptiloglossa arizonensis (assembly GCF_051014685.1). Classification (NCBI taxonomy): domain Eukaryota; kingdom Metazoa; phylum Arthropoda; class Insecta; order Hymenoptera; family Colletidae; genus Ptiloglossa; species Ptiloglossa arizonensis. The sequence goes on from NC_135048.1 coordinate 31,313,461, forward strand.
TGAACTTTAACGAGAATCGGGGCCCGCGTTCTTCCGGGCCTTCGAACGAGGAGGGGCAGTAAAAAAGAAGAAAAGAAAAAATTAGAAATCATAGAATGTTTATCGCGAAGAAGTCGTTATCGTTTTTGTTCTCGCGATTTATTCGATAGCCGTAGAAGTTCGAGTTTCCTTCCCCTTTTTTCTTCTGTGTTTTTCTTTTTTTTTTTCCCTTTTTTTTCCCGGTCGTTCTCCGGGGCGAGCGACGTTCCCCTCGAGTCGGGCTTTGTCCCCGAGACGGGAGAGACCGGGAGGGAGTAAAAAGGCAGCCATTGGGAGAGCGAGAGAGACGGGTGGTCGTTAAAGTCGCTAGTCCGATTTATTTATCGCGAGAAGAAAGGAGGCTTAGCGGGGATCGGTTCGAAGGTTGGTTCATTGAGCGTCCGGTGTCTGGATCAGCGAGTGATTGATAGTGATTTGGCAGATAGCGATCGGTGAACGCGAAGAGGTGTGCACCTGACGGTGCGCGCGCGCGTCAGACGGGGCCGAGGGAGAAGGACGAGTCGAGAATCGGCCGCGATCGGCACTCGGGGAAGAGGAAGAGGACCCGTGGACGCCGTGAGGAGAGACCGAGAGGAAGCCCGAAGTTACTCGCCACCGCCACCACCATCGCCGCTTCTGCGGCCCACAGAAACCCGTGGAACCTATTATCCGAGACGGGCAACGCGGCTATCGGCGGCCAGCATCTTCCCGTGTGGGTGTCCGAATACCCTTAAGACCCCATAAGTCGAGTGCCACCCTGCCGAGAAAACCGCCCCCGCGGACCGCGCGCTAGACACCTCCTTAGACACCCTTTCAATTTCCTATATGCCCCGATAATCATCTACTCGACCGGATCTCACCGCGGGGTGGAACAACCACCGTCGACGATATTCCCTCTTTCTTTCCACCTTTCTCTGCCCTTACGATCTTCGAGCCTCGACCTATCCTCGCTTTCCTCGAGGGTATCGAGGACATCTTCGCCGGACATAATTGGAAGTATCGCGATCGTGGCCCAAGATTACCCAGACGAGAGCGTCCGTGCTCGCCACCGAAGTAACCGTGAGTGAGTTTAGATACCGATGGTCGAGGTGTCGAAGACCGGATTACTGGATTTACGACACGGGCGAACGTTAAAGGTGACTTTACCGCGCGAAACGATACTTCGATGACGTTCCAGAACGGAGTCTCGCGTAGCTGGCAATGCTGGTTCGGTCGAGAACGTTGCTACTGACCGCTCTGGTAACGCGACAGCGGTCGTCACGAGTGATACAGATTACGCGGTTTGTCGATTTAGACGTATTAGGTCGATAACTATTTGGGTTAATTGTGTTAATAGTTAGTAGGAGAATAATGTACCGAATTCTCCAATGGAGATTGGATACGAACTTGGTAATATAATACTATACTATTGGTATAGTAGATACTACACTACTAGTACAGTAGATATTACACCACTAGCATAGTAGATACTACACTACTAGTACAGTAGATATTACACTACTAGCATAGTAGATACTACACTACTAGTACAGTAGATATTACACTACTAGCATAGTAGATACTACACTACTAGTACAGTAGATATTACACTACTAGCATAGTAAATACTACACTACTAGTACAGTAGATATTACACTACTAGCATAGAAGATACAATACAACCAATATAATGGATACTATACTACTACTATACTACTGGTACAATAGAGACTACACTACTGGTATAGTAGAAAATACACTACTAGTAGGTACTATACTTTCGTCCTAAAGGGCGACTGTTACCTATTTCGACGTCTAGAAAATCCCTACGTGAGAGATGGTTTCTAGATCGCGAACACTCGGGTCAGGATCGACCGAGTCGACTTCGAGCTTTCGAATCGAAGTTCAAATTCGCCGTGCAACTCGTATCCGAGCGTCGTGTTCGAATAAATATAGAAAAATGAACCGTTCGTTAGTCCCTTGGCAATGGTGGTCCTTCGAGAATATTAATCGGCGCACCGCGTGCAAATACACGAATATCGAACACCGAGGAGTCTGGAACCAGCGAGGAAAACGCGCCCGTTCTTTTGTGAACGAAGAATGGCGTTGACCCTTCGGGGACGGAGAAGAGAGCACTCCTAGGGTATCTAAAACTTTCTTTATCCGAGGCTTTTTATTTTAATTCGGGGAACCGTTACACACGGTTCAAATCAATTTTTATTGTCCACTATAGGATATACCGAGCTCGACACTGGTCCCCGAAGAGTTAACGCGGAATGAACGCGGAAGATGATGTTTCGTAGCGGTCATCGATGAACGACTTGAAAGCGGGTATTAACGTAATCGATTAAATTTTGCGGATTTTGCGTAGAAGATACTGCCGTTGAAATATTCGTTCAATAAATTTGTACAAAGAATGTCTCGTTTACGTTCGAATTACCCTGGTCCTAACGCACGACTTGAAAGCGGGAACTACCGTACCTAGTTGAGTTCGCGAAGATCGTGTAAAAAGTAGTTCTAATAGTTTGTCGAAATATAAGTTCAATAAATTGTTAAAAAAGGAAATCTTGCGTTTACTTCCGAATCACCCTCGTTTCAAGGAATGACTCGAAAGCGGGAATTACTGCACTTTGTTACCCTGCTCATGTAGAAAATAATCCTACCAGCCTATCAAAGTGTCCGTCCGATAAATTGACGAATATCGAAAAAAGTATTTCGTTTACTTTCGAATCACCCTCGTTTCAAGGAATGACTCGAAAGCGGGAATTACTGCACTCTGTTACCTTGCCCATGTAGAAAATAATTCTACCAGCCTATCGAAGTATTCGTCCGATAAATTTACAAATATTGAAAAAAATCTTTTGTTTACTTTCGAATTACCCTCGTTACAAGGAATGACTCGAAAGCGGGAATTATTGCACTCTGTTACCCTGCCCATATAAAAAATAAATCTACCAGCCTGTCGAAATACAATATTCGCCCGATAAATTTACGAATATCGAAAAAAGTATTTCGTTCGCGTTCGAGTCACCCCGGTTTCAAGGAACGACTCGAAAGCGGGCGTTGTCGTACTTACTGGAAGAATACTCGTCCGATAAATATACAAAAAAAAAAAAAAGAAACGTGTCACGTTTCGACTCGTCCCGAAGCAAACTTGCAACCATTTTCGGGCCCCAGACGCGGTCCAGGACGATCCACGGTGGCCCGGGCGAGCGGAAACGAACGAAAACCGGCGCCGGGCCGGAAATCGTCTCGAAAATTCCTCGTCGGCGGTCCCCCGTATCGAAGGAAGCCGCGACGAGGCATTGTTTCCGTCGTGGCCCTCGCGTAATCTATAGCCCTTAAATTTTCTAAAGTGCTCAATCACCCGGCGTATTTTTATGCAAACGCCGTCTCACGAGGATCCCCCGGGCCCTCGACCGAGAGACCTCACAATAAAGCCGTGACGTATGAATCTACCGGCGACATAAACTTCGCGCGCATATTATTAGCCGCTATTCCAGAAGACGTACACGCCGCAGTCCCCCCCACCGCTACCTACCCCCTCGATCCCCCCATTTTACCTCGCTCGAAACGACCTTTCGCGTCGGCCCACTCTCGATACCGTTTTCTTCGGGGCTGGATCGAGGAAACCTTTTTCTTTTCTTTTTCTCTCTACCCCTCGTGGTCGCGATTTCATCCTCCAACGGAGTAACTGTCGAGTAACGGAGCAGCTCGGGATAATACGTTTGGAAAATTGCTGGGAGGTCGAGGGCCCGTAACCTCGCGAGATCCACAAGGTCGATCGTAAACGTCGATGCGCGATTTCGGTCGTTCCCGCGGTCGACTCGAGCCGCGGTGTTTGATATATCGCTGAAGAAAACGTACCAGGGGGATTCCCGTGGGCGTGCCGCGGGGCCCCGCGCGATCCACCCGGTGGTGGGTGTACGTGTTCGGGAGTGGGCCGGGAGGGGGTACGGGGTAGAGACGAAAACGCACGGCGTGTAAACTGTCCAATAAGTAAGGGGCCGAACACGAGGAGGCCCCCGGCTCGCGGACCCTCCGTTTCTTCTTGTAGTTTGCGCCGCGGTGCTGCTGCTGCCGCTGCCTCGCGTTTCATAACGTACGGCACACGTATCGAGCCGGGAGGGCCGAGGGACGCGCCACCGACGCTATAAAGAATATCCGAGAGACCGAGAATAAAAGCGGTTTGACTTATTTGAACCACCACGACGGACGGAGAAAGAAACGGAGACGGGCTCGGGACACGCCGCGGAGAGAGACGGGGCGAGGGTGGGAGGCTCGGGGCTAGGGGGAGGTGGAGGTGGAGGTAGGGCCCCGGCCCAACCGGCCGCGAGACCTCGCAGCGACAGGGACCAACAGCCGCAGAAGCGGTGGCCGAATACTGCTATATTGCTCGACCTTTGCGATCCGAGCACGCGTGCCCACACACGTCGGCTCGCGGTATCGGGGGCCCCGAACCGGGGCCCGATTCCCCGTACCGATCCGGAGCGCACCTTCGCCCCTGATTCGGTGAATCCCCGCGCGTTATCGTCGAGCCGGTCGAGCTCCACCGTTTTGCTTCCTTTGCTCCGGTTTTCCGTGCGGCGGTGGCGGTGGTGGTGGTGGTGGTGGTGGTGGTGGTGGTGGTGGTGGAGGCGCCCCGCTATCCTTGACGAGGCGGCGAGGCTGAACGGACGCGTTCCGCGTAAAAGGACCGTATCCTTGATAGATCGGCCACGGTACGGTAGCTCGCGCCCGTTTTCCAGGGAACGGTAATCCGCTGATAAATCGCGATCGCTGTCGGAGCCAGTTCTCTATTTTTTTTCATCGCGCCCTTATCCGCGGGTAATTATTTTTTCGAGCCGTTGCTACGTTCCGATTCGTCGGGGACGAGATAACGGTCGGCGAGCGTCTCGCGGGAGACGATCGGGATCGGCGACGATGGTACGTAATTACGATGATTACGTCGTGGCGCGCTATACGTGTTTTCCAAAAGATGTTCCTGTTAACGACCAGCGCGGGAAAACATTGATATTTACACAGGTTTAAAAAGAAGTCGAACATTGTTAGGTTATGTATATGCGAAGTTGAAAACTAATGTAATTGTATTACGTTTAAAAACACCTTTTGTGGAGAAATGGAAAAAATTAACCTCTCTTCAAAGATACCGGTACATAGCAATATTTGTAGGGTTTCAAAAAGAAGTCGAATGTTAGGTTATGTATACGTGAAGTTGAAACCAAATGTAATTGTATTACGTTTAAAAACACCTTTTGTGGAGAAGTGTAAAAAAATTAACTTCTCTTCGAAGATACCGGTACATGGCAATATTTACAGGGTTTTAAAAAGAAGTCAAATGTTAGGTTATGTACACGTGAAGTTGAAACCAAATGTAATTGTATTACGTTTAAAAACACCTTTTGTTGAGAAATGGAAAAAAATTAACCTCCCTTCAAAGATACCGGTATATACGTGTACGTTAAATTTCGGACACTTTTTGCAAAGTTTTTATAAATGTGAATAAATTCAAATATTTGTTTAGTAATTTTAGACGTCACGGTGGAAGACTTGTCACGATCGAGGATAGTGTTATCGATCGAACGTTACGAGCGGTGTTACGGGAATATTTCGTGTAAAATTGGTAATACAGCAATCTGCCCGCTACGATCGAATTTCTTTTATCGGCATCGATCGTGATAATTACACTCGAGGGGGACCGACGAGGATCCTTAATTAGACTTTTCAGCGGATTCGTACCGAACGGACCTCTTTGAAAGTTACTTTCAACCGAAGAGTACCTTTTATCTTTTACACGAGTGCATGGCATTGAAAACTTCCACGCGAGAAGCCAGTATCGCGCGAAACTGTGTACGAATGTCGTAATTGATCGTAATAAATTGAGTTCGATAACGAAGGTTTCTTATCCACCGTGTAATGCTGTCGAGCGTTAATTCTTATCAAAAATTGCAACTCCCAGATCGATCGTAATAAGCGGATTTCACTGTACCTTGTATATGGCTCAAGGCGGTGTTAAAACGATACATTCCTTTTCCTCTTGAAACAAAAATACAATAAAAATTGTCATTCTACATTTTCGATTTTTACACAAGGAATGACTCCCTTTCGAATCGTACCACAATTTTTGGAACTATATAACAAATTACGAATTAAGTGTGTTTCGAAATGACACTCGAAGCAAGAGTAACGTGTAAAAGGGTTACCTTCTTTCTTCGTTTTTCTGAAATAGAAAAATCAAAATTGTCATTCTACATTTTTTATATTTGTGCGAGAAATGACTCCCTTTCGAATCGTACCACGATTTTTGAAACTATGTAACAAATTACGTTAAAAAATATGTTTCGAAATGACACTCGAAGCAAGAGTAACGTGTAAAATCAAGAAGGGTTACCTTCTTTTTCCAATTTTCTTAAAAAGAAAAATCAAAATTGTCATTCTACATTTTCAATATTTGTACGAGAAATGACTCCCTTTCGAATCGTACCACGATTTTTGAAACTATATAACAAATTACGTTAAAAAATATGTTTCGAAATGACACTCGAAGCAAAAGTAACGTGTAAAATCGAGAAGGGTTACGGTTTACCAGCGGTTCCCCCTCCCTCCTCGTAGCCCTCGAAATCGGTCTCCTCGACTCCGCACAATATATCCGTGTACGGTTAAGAACCTAACCTGGATCACGATGGGACGGTGGCGCGATTAAATAAATAATTTCGTAATTCCTTGGACGAGATCGAAACGGTTCGGGACGGATCCTGCTCGAAGTGGGTCGCGTGGAGCGTTTTCAGCCTTCGGATCTTCCCTATTGTCGACGAAGAGAACCGCCAGCGCGGGAGATAATTGAAAGATAAATCGAATCGCTTACGGAAGCCTCGTGCTATAATAAACCTCGTCGCACCTAGCGTGCCTACGAGGTCTCGACTCGACCGACTCCAATCGCGTCTCCGCGCGATCATCGGCATCCGACCGGTGGAAATACATTTTCGTGGAAAATTTCCCGGACACGTGGTACCACTCTTTGTATAAAAAAATCGGTGACGAATTATATTATAAAAGGAAATTGATTCGTTACTTGAATCTCTGCTCGCAAGAAAATTGAAATCGAGGCTCAAGATTGTGCGCGGTGAAAATTATATTTTATTACCGAGTCCTTTGAGCAGACCACTTAAATTTGTTTCATAATTAAGAAGGAAACCGATAGTATTCTTCGTGGAAAATTTTAAATGATCTCGAAGCAATAACGATTCATTTTTCGTGTACCCCAAAGTCATCCACAATTTTACAATTTTTCTTCCTCTCGTCTAGCATCTATCTTATGAGGGTGGATAACAACGAACCACGCTGGTAAATAAGACGAAAAATATTTACAATTCGTGAATAGAAAATAAGTTATTGTAATACAATAGTCTACCTCTCACTCTGTATACATACATGCTCTACGAAAAATAACACCCTGGACATTTCTCTCACTCTGAGAACACTACACTAGACTCATTATCGCGACATAAACTTAAAATTAAAGTCTCTCGCACAATAATTATTATACATACGCACACTCATCCTTCCACACGAGTCATTATCCACTTTTACATCTAAATAGATCACCTTCTAAGCTAACCAGTATCGCATACCTAACCCAACGACCCAAGAGACTCGCATTCTTCAACGGAAAGGTTCCAAGGTGATCTCGAAAACACGAGATCGAACACCGTCACCTCTAAGTCTCTAAAAACCGTATCGTCTGTAAAAAAAATTTGTTCGCGTTCGAAAAAATGTCCCCGTTGATCGGAAAATCGAGCCACGTGGTCCGTGGAAACCCGTGTACGTCTCGACGTCCGTAACCTGAAGTTCGCCGCGGCGTAAGACGGATGACCGCAACGGAGAATTCGGTCGGTGGATCGCGAAGAGGTATAAAAGTGATCGGTGATTTATAAGCGCGGCTCGTTTTATTTTCATTTTCGAAATAGCCCCGCGATAGGTCCCGATCCGTAGCTATCCGAGGCATTCGAGTTGGGTTCGTTACGGTGTCGCGTCGAAGAACACTGCGCGTCACGGAAGAGGATGAGACGCGGTGGTCGTGCGCGTGGACGATACCAGCGAGACGCGATGAAAGGAGCCGGGTCACTAAGTGACGGTAATTATCGTGAAAACAGTGATTTTTCGCAGCATCGCGGCCGGCTATTTTTAGAGTCCGACTCACGTCGCGTCCGTTAAGAGACCGCGTCCACGAACGCGCGTAACTCGTACGTCCAGGTCTTCCTAAGAACTTCCTAGTGTCGAGAATATCGTCGACGTCGTTGTTGTTGTCGTTCTTGTTGTCCTCCTCGTCCTCGTCGCGGTCCTTTTCCCGCGTTACGCGCGGATGCGTGTTCCAGCTTTCACCAGATCCCGCGTTATCGATACCATTGCGCCGTGTCGTTCCGCGGGTCGTTAAGAAGTTGCGCAACATCTGTTTGGAAGCTGTCGCGGTGAGTTCGCGTTCGACGTCGTAACGTCGATCCGGCTTTTAAATCTTCTCGCGAATGCAGGAAGCCGGAGACCGCGATAGCGAGACAGGAGTGTAGCGTTCGTCGCGTTGGTTTCGCGCTCCGGGCGATCATTTTACGGAGGACTGGTATCGATTATCGAGAAAAATCGCGAACGAGGGAACATCCACTGGCAGGAGTCAGGAGCAAGGTCCTCTGTGAACCTTCGAGTCGTTTCGAGAATCGTAACGGTGAAATTAATCTGGTTGTCTAGCTTGTGCTGGAATCCAGGGGGTAGATGATGGAGAACACGTACCGTAAGTAGCGGTACGGAATTGACAGCCCGAGGTACAAGGTGCACTGTTGTCGAGCTATTGGGGAGGATCTATTATCTTTCGCGCGCGGTAGGTCTTGGTGATGTTCGAAGAGTGTTGTTCGTGATGGAATTGAGTTCAATGCTGAGGCGAGAGTTTATTGGAACTGTTGCTGGAGTTTAACGAGCTGTAGAGGTTCGAGCTTGACACTTTTGGTGAAGATGGGTAGTGGAGAGTAGATGCTATGGATGTTAGGAGAATCGGTCACTTTGAGGGGCGTTTCGATTGAGTTATCTGCAAGTAAAGAGTTATCTGCATGTTCGAGTCCATGTACTCAGAAGTAAGAAATATAGTTTATTCTAAGCTGATGTAATACCTCTATTTAGGGTCCTCTGTATCAGATGGATATTAGAGACACTATAGAGTGTTTTTCATATCAGTTCTACACTTTTAACTTTTGATACACGTTCCCTAACATTCGGTAGGTCTGGAAGAAGTTTGAAGAATATTATTCCTAATAGAATTGAGTTAAATGTAAAGTTGAGTGTATTGTAATTGTTGCTGGAGTTTAAAGAGCTCTAGAGGTCCGAGCCTAACACTATTGGTAAAGATGGATACTGGAGAGTAGATACTATGGATATTAGGTCAATCGGTCACTTTGAGAGACGTTTCGATTGAATTGTTCGAGTCCATGTACTGAGAAGTAAGAAATATAGTAATACCTCTGTTTAGGGTTCTCTATATCAGATGGATATTAGAGACACTATAGAGTGTTTTGAATATCAGTTCTACACTTTTAACTTTTGATACACGTTCCCTAACATTCGGTAGGTCTGGAAGAAGTTTGAAGAATATTATTCCTAATAGAATTGAGTTAAATGTAAAGTTGAGTGTATTGTAATTGTTGCTGGAGTTTAAAGAGCTCTAGAGGTCCGAGCCTAACACTATTGGTAAAGATGGATACTGGAGAGTAGATACTATGGATATTAGGTCAATCGGTCACTTTGAGAGACGTTTCGATTGAATTGTTCGAGTCCATGTACTGAGAAGTAAGAAATATAGTAATACCTCTGTTTAGGGTTCTCTATATCAGATGGATATTAGAGACACTATAGAGTGTTTTGAATATCAGTTCTACACTTTTAACTTTTGATACACGTTCCCTAACATTCGGTAGGTCTGGAAGAAGTTTGAAGAATATTATTCCTAATAGAATTGAGTTAAATGTAAAGTTGAGTGTATTGTAATTGTTGCTGGAGTTTAAAGAGCTCTAGAGGTCCGAGCCTAACACTATTGGTAAAGATGGATACTGGAGAGTAGATATTATGGATGTTAGAAGAATCGGTCACCTTGAGGGACATTTTGATTAAGTTACCTGCAATTCGAGTCCATGTACTGGAAAGTAAAAAAGAAAATTCATTCTAAGCTGATGTAATACCTCTGTTTAGAGTCCTCCGTATCAGACAGATATCAGAGACACTATAGACTGTTTTTCAAATCAGTTCTACACTTCTAACTTTCGACATACGTTCCCTAACATTCCAAAATATAAATTTTTAATTACATTCGTTTCCCTCCGAAGAAACAAACACTACTCTTCATGAACCTTCCTATACCACGAGATGCAGTCTAGCATTTTGTTACATGGATCCAGAATAAAAAATCGAACAGTTTCTTCTCATACCAGAACTGTGCATCTTACGAATCTCAATGGTGTCTTTACAAAATATAAAATTAACGATAGTGCACACTTCTGGAGCTTTTTTTCAAATTCTTTCTATTTCAACCTTTCGCTCGAGTTTCTTCGAACAGTTCCTGATTAATGAACAATAAAACTTCGTCTCAAAGAGGAGGTACCGTGTTAGTTCGCTATCAACGAGGTTACAGACGTCCCGTGGACTGTCCCCCGACCAGTTACCAGAAGTGTCCCGTTTCCTGGCCAGTCGTCGGAAGCGCGTCGACGCGTCGAAGATGAGGCCGCGGCGAGAAGCGGGGAGCTCGAGACGAGCACACCGGATCCTTTCAGAAGCGGGAATGTTTATCGACGTAATATTTGCTCTCGCGGCCGCCCCTGGCTGAAATTTGTTTAATTTCGCTCCGCGTGTTAATTTTATATAATTTTTTCCGCAAACCTCGTGCAACTGCAACGCGTCGACGGGGAGACATCGTAATTCGCTCGGCTCGTTCCCTCTTCTTTTTTTTTCTCGCGAGAAATCGTTTCCTCGAAACACAGAGCGCACCGAGTGATCGCTGGACCACCGAACGAACGGTAGAGGATTCCACTGTTTCTCGAAAACAAATCGAAAGGGAAAGAAATCTCGAGAGTTCGTTCTTCGTGGGAATCGAGCGGGAAGTTCGCAACGTCTCGCGGACACCGATTCGAAAGCTAACCGGACGTAACGAGAATAACAAGAGGCGAGGAACGTTGTTACGAGCAACGACATTGTTTACAAATAGGATCGTAGCGCGAAGAAATCCGATTCCCGTTATCTCCGAGTGCACGCGGCCACGATTTATTTTCTCGATAAGAAACTTCTCCAACGTTGAAATTTTCTACCGTTTCGTCGACTCGTTTTTCCCAGAGCGGAGTCCGCCACCCTTCTGTCACGGTTTCACCGTGATCGTTCGGTACACCCTGTATAAGAGAGGTGTACGAGGATCTGGTATACTCGGCACACCGCGCGCGTTCTCCGCGCGCTAGATAGTTCGAAACATCGACGCACCGACTTTTAAAGAGATAGCCTCGAACACCGTCGTCGAGTCCCTGGCGAGCGTGTTTCTCGGTCCGAAAGCCTACCGGAATGTCCTTTCCAGTCGCGTTATCTGAAAGCGTTTCATGCCCCGTCAAGCAGGAGAACGACGTCACGCCTCGGTCCGTCACCGCGTGAAAATCGAGTCCACCTTCGAGCGGGAGCCGCGAGCGCGCGTCGAGGTCGTCGGAACGCGCCAGAGTCGCCTCCGCTCCCGAGGAGCCGCGATGAAAATCTCCAGCGCGATGACGATCGTTGAACGAGGAAATTTTCTCCGCTTTCGAACGCTCCGGGCCGATAGTCCCGATGCAATTTACGAGTGTTGCATCGGTGCAGTTTTTTGAGAATAAAAATTCAACCGATTCGATCGATTTTCAAACTAGACACGCTTTTCGAAGAGAGTTCAACTATGTATCGATCGAGCTGCGCAAAAGTAATGTTTTATTAAAGAAAAACTTAAAGTATACTCATCGCGTGAAAATCGAGACTATCTTTGAGCGAGAGTCATTTCTGCTCGCGAGGAACCACGCTGAAAATCTCGATTGCGATGACGATCGTTAGACGAGGAAATTTTCTCCGCTTTCGAACGCTCCGGACCGATAGTCCCGATGCAATTTACGAGTGTTGCATCGGTGCAGTTTTTCGAGGATAAAAATTCAACCGATTCGATCGATTTTCAACCTAAACACACTGGTACCTTTTCGAAGAGAGCTCAACTATGTATCGATCGATCCACACAAAAGTAAAGTTTCCTTTGAAAAACTTAATGTAAGTTTTCACCGAATTAATTTTTCGACTTTTCGTAATTACAATTTATAAAGATCTAGTTGAAAAGATAACGTCCAACACTAATGACGCATTTTCGAAGAAAAGGTTCGAAATTTGCGATGAACTTCCGCACTCAGTTTCGATGAATCGAGATTCACGTAGCATCGAATTCTACGTTTATTCACCGGCGTGTCAACACGAAAGAATTTATAATTCCTAGATTCTTCTCTCTCTTTCCAATCCTTCCTCTTTCGAGGTTTATCCCCCTTGCGTAGAATCTCTATAAACAAACACTCGATTGAATTACACTAATGGATTTAAAGTACAATTCAAAAATTTTCCACTTCTATTCTTCCACGATTCTTTACTTTCCTCCATTGAAAGGAAATAATACTCAACGTGTTTATTCATCGAGAAAGTTGCACCGCGGTGCGTTAAGCGTCGATACGTATCTACGGTTCGCGTAGGTCGTCTTCCCTCGCGAGGACGAGTGAAATTCTGTCTCGGTGGACGCGAGGAGGAGTGCTTGTTCGCGCGTACGATCGCGTTGTTCCCTTCGTCGACGCATTTCAATTAATTTCGTCTATTAGGCGGCAATCGCCGGGAACGATAATGGCGCGCGAGCCGCGCAAAACAGGAGGAACCGGAATCGCACGCTGGACACCCTCCAATAATTTCATTAAAATCGGCCACGGTGGCCTTCCAATTTTTTTCTTCCTTTTTTTTTTCCTCCTTTTTTTTTTTTTTTTTTATTCTCCGTTCCTCGCTCACGGACAAGCACGCGCGCGCGCCCGCGCTACCGAACGAATTCAATTTCCGCGCGAACGGCGAGTCGTTGCAATTGGAATCGCATCTGGCCTCCCACGCTCGTAATTGCTTTCGTTTAATAAACCTTTCGTTTCGATATCGGGGAATAATGCAGCGATTTCGTTGAAATTCAACACCGACGCGACCAAGGAACACGCGTCGGCTTACGGAGCTAAGTAGAACGCGATGCATTCATCCGGATCGATTCCATTTTTAATAACGGACGCGTCCTCGCGTCATCCCGCGTGGCTTATTGAAACCGCGCGCGCACCGGTGTTTCGATTACAATATTTCAAACGAGACGTTTCGGCGTCGTGGATCCGCTCGGCCGATTTGGAGAGGGTCGGGTAAAGTAACGAAGATTCTCGACGCAGTATTTCGATCGACCAGCCACGGAATGTTGAATTCATTTTTACAGATTTTATTAATTAAAAAATTTCTATAATTATTCACCGGGTTAGTTTCCTTCGAATACAGAGAATCTGTAGACGAGACGTCATAGGAGCAATATAGTTATCGATGCTCTATTTTTGAACGCACACACGCAGAGTAGTAAGAAATAATTTCCAAAAATTATAGTGTCTAATAATTATAACTAAACAGAGTCTATTCCGATAGAAACGAAACTTCCTTCGACTCGTCAACTTAGCAACTCACTTGTGGTACTTTCGTAACTTTCAATTCCGTAATATTACAAAAAATACTTACAAAAGAAAATTATTAATTACTGTATGTTCGATGGAATTCATTCGATGGAATCTCTCGTCACGAGACGCCTCCATCGAAACTCGTGGTTCCCTCGAGTCTCCTCTGGAGACACCTACGGGACCGAAAATTTCAAAAAAACACGGTAACAAGCCGCTCCGTTATTTCGAAAGGAGCGTCGCGCAATGGGGCCCCCTGTCTCCGCGGTGGGGCGGGGTGGGGGGCGAGGGGGCGAGGCACGGCGCGTTTCGGGGCCTCGTGCTGCGCGCGACGATCGCCGTCTGACCCACACGCGCGAGAATTCCACCTAGCTGACCCAACTGCGCGGTTAGGCGTCGCACCCACACGACCACCTTCACCCGGTCGAAGGCACACGTGCGTCCTACGCGAGAACACCGGCCGTGAGTTTTCTGCTTTTCGCGTACATAACGGCTCGCGGCCGCGACGCAAGAATTTCTCGCGGGGCGACGCCTTAACGGTCCCAATTTATTTGCGCGTGAACCACGGGGGACAACGGAGAAGACACGAGCTCGACGATTTTCGAGACGGTTTCCGATAGGAAAAATCAGCGGGCATATTTTCGAAGCTTCTTTCGTCGGTCGACGCTTCGAACCGACGCGACTGGTCACTCTTGACCTATTAAGCGGGGAGTTGAAATGCTTCGAACCGACACGACTGGTCACTCTTGACCTATTAAGCGGGGAGTCGAAACGCTTCTTAAACGGGGAATCGAAACGCTTCGAACCGACGCGACTGGCCACTCTTGATCTATTAAACGGGGAGTCGAAACGCTTCTTAAACGGGGAATCGAAAAGCTTCGAACCGACGCGACTGGTCACTCTTGACCTATTAAGCGGGGAGTCGAAACGCTTCTTAAACGGGGAGTCGGAACACTTCGAACCGATCCGACTGGCCACTATTGACCTATTAAACGGGGAGTCGAAACGCTTCGAACCGACGCGACAGGTCACTCTTGATTTATTAATCGGAGAGTCGAAACGCTTCGAACCGACGCAACTGGCCACTCTTGATCTATTAAACGGGGAGTCGAAACGCTTCGAACCGACACGACTGGTCACTCATGTTCTCTTTCGCGAACTTGGAATTCTACCACAATTTTTCCAGAACATTTTTCCTCTTATTGACCTACAATAAACTTTTCCAAATCTTCGATGCACCACTATAAAATTACAATTTCCTTACTCTGAACTCTTCGTTTGTCCTTAAAAAAATCTATTAGTAAATTTTCTAAAAACGAATAATTTTTCCTAAAAAAGAAACTTTCTTGCGAGAGGAGGACGCTCTTCTCTTTCGCAAACTTGGAATTCTTCTATCACAATTTTTCCAGACCATTTTTCCTCTTATTGACCTACAATAAACTTTTCCAAAGCTTCAATACACTGCTCTAAAATCTCAATTTCCGTACTCTGAATTCTTCGTTTGTCCTTAAGAAAATCTATTAGTAAATTTTCTAAAAACGAATAATTTTTCCCTAACCCAGATCTATTAAGCAGGGAATCGAAACGCTTCGAACCGACACGACTGGTCACTCTTGATCTATTAAGCGGAGAGTCGAAAGTACACCGCGTGCAAAATTTGCGACGACGAGATAACTCGTCCCGTTCATGGTAAATGAAATTTGTTCAATTTTCGATTTATACGATTATTGAACCATAGGTAACACAATGACGTTTGCAAACAATTTAAGGAAACTCGATTTCATCCCACAGAACGATGTAATTTAAAAGGCAAACAACCGTGCGGTGATTACTTACGAATTTTTATCGTTTAGCTGTCACACAGCTGTCTTAAAATATCCGTGAGGAGTTAACTCGTCGCGCGCGCTGGAGAAACATTTTCCAATGACGAGTTAACTCGTCGTTCTCGGTTAACGGGTCCCATCCGTGGAAAATTTCCAAGAGTTACGATTTTTTTTTGCGCGCGTAAATGGTGTATAATGGCGACCCGTAACTCGCAGCTCGTTGAAACATTTTGGTTTAATCCTAGTGTAAACATTTGAACAAAAAGCGTGATTTATCGACGTTACAAAGCACGTAATGAGTGGTCAGTGGAAAAAGAATCGCGAAGATGAGAGAAAACGAATAAAAATTGGTAGAAAGAAGCGATGCGTTATAGTTATCACGATCGTGTGAATCGCCTTTCTCATTTGTGTACGAGTAATTCACGAATAAACTTATCGATACAAGTTTCGTCGAAACTTGAGCAAATTATTGTAAGAACGGAACGTAAATGTGCGTAGAAGGAAAGAAAGAAATTAAAGAATAGTTTCATCGTTGAATGCAAAACATTTAGAAGTGAAATTTTCTGGAAATTAAATTCTTTTCACAAACTTATTTAATTATTCAATATTGCGTTCGTTGCGGCCTGCATGGAATAGGTTTTCAATTTTGGAACATAGTAAAACAGAGGTTACTCGTCGCTGATTCAGAATACGGAATATAACGTTGAATTCTATCCGCGGACCGATGCGACTGGAGAGTAATACGCCTCGAGTCCAATTTCCATCCGACTTGATTTTTAATTGGAAATGGTTCAGGGCTCCCGATAACCGCCAAGTTCGCTGGTTCATAATTTTACACTTCAGTGTGACATTTTTACATTCAGAGGAAGGACGATTATAGATACGAAAGAAAGAAAATTCCTTCTGCCCTCGACCATGCACAATCGAAAATATTCTTTTCCATCATAGGTTTTTGAATCTTTCTAAGAACATTGTCCTTCAAAAAATCTATTAGTAAATTTTCTAAAAACGAATAATTTTTCCCTAAAAAAGAAACTTTCTCACGAGAGAAAGACACTCTTCTTTTTCGCGAACTTGGAATTCTACCACAATTTTTCTTCTTATTAGCCTACAATAAACTTTCCCAAATCTTCGATGCACCGTTCTAAAGTCTCAATTTCCGTGCTTTGAACTCTTCCTTTATCCTTAAAAAAATCTATTAGTAAATTCTCTAAAAACGACTAATTTTTCCCTAAAAAAGAAACTTTCTCACGAGAAGAAAACACTCTTCTCTTTTGCAAACTTGGAATTCTACCACAATTTTTCCAGACCATTTTTCCTGTTATTGACCTACAATAAACATTCCCAAATCTTCGATGCACCGTTCTAAAATCTCAACTTCCCTACCCAGAACTATTCGTTTAATCCATCGAGGTGGAGAATGTGATAAAAAATATCCATGGTGAAAATTTCTCGAAATTTTCTTCTCGCAAAAAAACGAGAGAGACGAGTGGCGATATCGATCGAAAGAAGGGGCACGAGGGGAGTGGGTTCGGGGGGCAGAGGCTTTCCACGGGCCCGAGAGGAACGAAGCACCGGCGGCGTCGAGTTGAATTACGAAAATGACGCATCGCCGAGCGGCCGAGCGCGAATTAATTTTCGTTCGAAGACGCATAAATCGCATCGCGAGCGGCAAATTTATTAAGCGCGCGTAATGACAAACACGCGCATATATTACGCGTAGCTGGACGTCGAGCGTGGCGCGGCGCGGTCTCGGGTTTCGCTCGCGCATTGCAAGTTCAGTAAGACGTCAACTCGCATTCTTCTATGAAACCGCGCGTCTCGTTTTGTCACGGTTAATGAAGTTACCAGCTCCGTTCGAGCAACAGTGTGTAACGGGCTTTCGCATTCACCGGTCAATTCGCATTAGCATTATGTATACCGTCCGCCGATCTGGTAGCCGCGACTACAGTCCCCCCATTAATCCTTCACCTTCCGCGCGCCACCATTAATCACCGCTTTATCATTTTCCTATCGTTTTAATAGAATACGCAAACGGGAACGTTACTCGTCGACGTACGACCCCCGCGCGACCGAACCTCTCGCCTCGAATCCAACCGACGACCCCCGAACGAACCTTTCCGACACCACGAGGGTACCGTGTCTCGAAAAAGTATCGTGATTCCTTCGAGAGACGAAAAAAAAAGTATGCGGTGCCCTTGGAATCCACGGTACCGGTAGAACACGTAACAATACCAGCAACGTTTACACGGAAGAACGAGCACGACCTGCGAGAAAAATATGGTTCGCATAGTACGCGCGCGAGTATGGTTCGAGAGAGATCGAGAGCGCGGCGTGTAACGAGCGTTGTAAGATACGGTACGTGTACATCCAGAGAGTCGTTCCCGGGAGAAAGAGAGAGAGAGAGAGAGAAATTTATACGCGAGCGATCTCTGTTCTCGGTTTATACTTTTCCGTTTCCTTGTTTTCGGAGTACACTTTGTCAATTGAGCGCGATTCGATCGGGTTGAAGTGTCTCGAGATTTCGATCGACGAGTGTTCGGGAAAGAAGCGACGAAAGGTCGAAGAGCGACCGCGTGGATCTTCGCGAGACCGCGGTTGAGATAGCGCGTGGGTCGAAACTGACCCCTGGTGGAACGCAGATCTCTTCGGTATCGTCGCGAGAAACGCGGAGAGTTTCGCTCGCGGTTCTACAGATCGAAGACACGAGTGGTTCGTGTCTACCTACGGGAAAATAGATCGAGAGGGTGGGGAGGGAGCGGGAGGTGGAAAGTCGGTGAAAGAGAGAAGGAAAGACGGTGCGCAACGCGGCGCGCATTAGCATAGAGGTTTTGCTCGGGCACGGGCTGTTTCATAGGTGGTGGCTCGGCACGCGACCGTGAGAGGTTTCGAGACGCAACGTAGTCGCACGCCGCGCGACGGTGGGGGTATTTCGAGCGCGCAACGGTTTTTTTTTTTCGTTTTTTTTTTTTTTTTTGTTTTTTGCTCCCGCGGAACAAAAGCCACGATACGAGTCGTGAAAAATCGTGACGCGTGTCGCCGATGGAAACCTCCTGCGACGAAAAGGTGGAAACGAGAGGAGAATAAGGAGGTGGCGGTGGTGGAGGTGGAGGGGGCGGAGGTAGAGGAGAACCGACTCTCGACGGCCTTAAAGGTTTTAATGTTATGCGGGATTCCCTCACCCCGTGAACGAGACGAGAGGGAGACAGAGGGGAGAGAAGGTCCGGGCCCCGAGTCTCTCCTGCTCGTAGGAAGCCGTTAACCCACTTGTTCGTCGTATACTAATGAGGATGAAAATGAGATGACTGCGTTTATTTTAATTTCATCAGGTGCAAAGGACGTCGGCCGTGCGCCGCGGCGGTTGCACCTGCCGCGGCTCGTGCCGACCTGCGAGACTCGCACCACGATGGACCCGCGCGCGAACTTTCCTCCGAGGCGTCTCGTCCGCTTTCCCTTTCCGCTCGGGAAACCTTCGCTTTCGAAGGTCCGTTCCCTGCCGCGAAATACCACCGTCCTCGAACTCGATCGAGAGATCTCCACGGGCGAAACGAACGAAACGCGTAGAAGAAACGCGGGAGAGACCGCGCGTGGGTCCAAAGTGACCCGTGACTGGAACTCCCGCGAACATTACCAGAGAACCTTCTATCGTACGTCGCGATTCTTCTCAATTTCCAAAGTTGACTACGATCGAGTGGAAGTTATCATGGGTCATAGAAGACCCACGCCAGGCTCGAAAAACGATCACACTCGGTAGATATAGGCGAACTTTAAGACGAGGAAAGGACAGAGTCAAGTGGGCGTAAGTTGGAGAGTAATTACAGGCAACTGTCGACGAGTTGAAGGATTTTGTGCACGCGTTGGTTCCAAGAAAGAGAACCGAACGTTCGCGAGTAACTCTCGATCGTAGACTCGTCCGAGACTGGTTCGTTCCTTGTCAGAATCCATTCCCACGCGCGTTTCACCACCGAGCGATAGATACACCGTCCACTTATCCGCTGTCCCCGACACCTGTTTACGCTCGACCACGCGCGAATATCTCCCCGTCGTCCACGGAGCGTCGATCCTATCCACGGATAGGTCGCGAATCTCGCGGATCGGGAAGTGGATCGCATCCTTTCGCTGAACATCGAAATTGCCGTAAGAACGAGCGAGCGAGCCAGCAATCCGTAACGTATATCTCGGGGAGAGTCGCGTCGACCGAATGGAAAGGAAAAAGATGGAAAAGAAAAAAACGGTCGATGGAAAAGCTCTCGGCGGTTACTTCTTTGCCTAACAATGGAGGAGCGGTCTCCCTCTCTCGCTCTGTTACGCTTTCGCGCCGATTGGTCCCGAACCGAGAAACCCAGCATCGAACGCGAGACTGCACCGCTCGGCTCTAGATAGAACTCTTTACGTATGCACGATTGTCTCCCGCAGGGGGAGAGAGCGGAAAGAGCGGAAGGAAGGA
Organism: Ptiloglossa arizonensis; assembly: GCF_051014685.1. NCBI lineage: Eukaryota > Metazoa > Arthropoda > Insecta > Hymenoptera > Colletidae > Ptiloglossa > Ptiloglossa arizonensis. Next base: position 31,333,476 of record NC_135048.1, read on the forward strand.
AAGGGTTTCCATCCTCACGGTTCGACGACGATGCCTTCGAGACGACCATCTATCTCAGGGGTGTGATCTTTGCCGTGGTCCCTCTCTCCCTGTCCCCCCTCACGGCTCGAACGGACGGAACGCGGGGGTCACAATGGTTTGCATACACTTTCCCATAGGGATGACACCGTACGGATGTATACCTGGACCTTTAAACGCGGCTCGTCGGAGCGAGAGCGAGACCGCGCCAGAGGGAGACCACGCGAAGGGACCGGAGCGTAACGTATGGAGATCTATGCAAAATCGCGCGTACCTGAGCAAGGTTATATCCGTCCGATACCACGGGGTCACCCTTTCCACGGGTGTTTATTGTTCCAGATCGACGACGGGGAGAAGGGTTGCGCGCTAGCCCGTACCCTCACCGCCCCTACACCCCTTTACCGTAGCCTTCTTCCCGTAGCTGGTTCCACGTAGAGAGAGAGAGCCACCCTTGAATTTTAAATTATGCAACGACACCGGGCCAACCTCGGTGAACGCACCGCGGCCGAGACATCGAGGGCAACGCGGGGCCTACGAGCCACAGGCTTCGGCCAGGTATATTCAAATCGGCATATTACCTGGGCTCTTCCTATTCAAACAGCCCGAGCTACCTCGTAAACCCCTCCCTCCCTCCCTACCTCTCTCCTCTCGGAGCTCTCTTCTCTCCTCGCCCGATCATCGGAGATTTATAATAAAAGCATCGTGCCGCGCCACCACCAGCGAAGACTGTGGGAAAGATTCTCTCACGGTGTCTCCTCTTCACGCTTCCGCCTCGTAGGAACATCGTGGTGGTGTTCGGCTGCTTTGCCTATCGGACGATCCTCTCCGTTCGGTAGGGGAGGGACGAGCTCGAGGACACCTCGGGGGATTTCGTTGGCATATTTCGCGATGGTTCGAAGGGTTCCCGATCGGTCTCTCACGGAAAACCGTTGGCACCGCGACTCGACCGGATCGACTCGAGACTTTCCAACGTACTTTCTCCGATCGTCTCGACCACGATCGCGGATTCTGGCACTCGTCGCGCGTAACCCGCCACCGGTTCGTTCCAACCGTTTCGCGACCACCTGGTGACCTCGTGCGCGATCGTATCCATCAGGGACGCGAGACGAAGGAACCCGCGTAAGAATTCCACGAGTGGACCGCGTCTCCAGGGCAGCAGCACGTGGCAATGTTTTTCTCGCACGGTAATCAGACGCGTCTGGGTCCTACGGTGGGTTAAGGTCATCCCCCTTGTCGCGGAATCGGGAATTAATGCAACGCATCTCTCCGCTCGGGGGACTGGCTACCCAAAGCCCAGGCGTAATATGCAAATGTCTCGAGGCCGGCTCGCGCCTCGACGAAACGAGGAAGAGAATGGAAGATATCTTCTCCCCACCGCCACCGCCACCGACACCGCCACCGCCACAGCCACCGTCACCGTCACCGCCTCTCCCTCCCGCCCTTTACCCATCTCGTTCACCGTCGCCTTCCGCTTCGCGTTCTTTCTCGTCTCGCGAGACCGCCGTACAGACCGCGGAGCTACAACCGGGACCGCGAACAACAAGAAGAGGGAAGCGAACGGATATACGCAACCACGGGTAATTCGTTCTTACCTCCCGAGTTGGTTCCCTTTGCGCGTGCGCGAACGCGCAACTCGACTTTTTACACCGTCCCTACCTCGAACCACCTTTCCGTATATCGTGCACCGACTATCCTCCCGACGGATAAATAATTCATCGAGGCTGCATGCTTTATGACGATTATGCTAATACCCGTGAACCTGTTATCACCGTTTACCTGCCGTCCGTGCACAGCCGCAACGACGCTGGAATTGTATTCGCGGAAGATCCTTCCCGACCGGTGAAACTGTCCTGTACGGGACACCCGGAGACCCAATGGACGATCCTCTCCCGAGGACGAGCCCGTACGAGTTCTCGAGTACGGTATTTTTCCTCGAGAGAGCGAATCTCGGGGGCAACCCGAAGACAGGTGGAAGCGCGCGCGCACGCCCGCGTCACCGTTCTCGAAATGTGGGAAACCGATGACCCAACCCCCTCTCCACCCCCCAACCGTGGTCCCTTTCTCGACGGTACGCGCTCGAGCTGGCCCTTTTCTCCGTCCTTGGCACAATGACCCCGACGAGAATTCCTTCTTCGTTCCATTAATGTTGCATCACTCTCGTTCACGGTGAGCCGGTGGGGGCCCTCGATATTTATCGCGCGCCCGATGGAAAAAGCCTGTCGGCTTATCGTCCGAACGACACGGTCCGCGGTGTCACCCGGTACGTTCAGACCGTTCGCCGGGCCAATCCGTTTGATTTACGCGCGGAAACGCGTCCGCCACGAGGAACGGATTTTCGGACACGCGCGCGGATAAGTGGTACGCGTTCCACTTCGTCGAGCGTTTCCGTCGAGTTGAGCGCGACGCGAGCGCGCAAGCACCTGGCCTTATATTGTAACGAGATCCGCGCCCGAGACGATGGATCGCGATTTACGACTAGCTCGAAATACGATGGTCGAGCGTTTTCGAGCGGAGAGTAACTCGCGACGATGGATCGCTCGAGCTGAGTCCGAATTCCGGTTCGATGGGATCCGTGAAGAATTTTAGCGGTGAAAACGAGGCTAGAGCGAACGTTTTCATGACTGTTGAAGACTGAAGTCTAGGGTAGTCTATTGTGGAGGAGTTGAATACGATCTGAGGTCTGGTCATTTGAAATTTAGTGTGTCCAGGAGAGGTAGATACTAGGGGTAAATATGTTCACGATGTCCTTGTTGATGAGGTAGTGGATGCAATGTTTTAGATTTATGAGAGCTACAAAGTGCAAGTTTACACGGATACTGGAGGCTAGAGTCTAGGGTAGTCTATTGTGGAGGATTCGAATACGATCTGAGGTCTGGTCATTTGGAATCGAGTGTCTCTAGGTAGTGGTGAATAGTAGGGGTAAATATGTTCGTGATGTCCTCATCGATGAGGTAGTGGATGCAAAGTTCTAGATTTATGAGCGCTACAAAGTGCAAGTTTACACGTATACTGGAGACTAAAGCCTAGGGTAGTCTATTGTGGAGGATTCGAATACGATCTGAGGTCTGGTCATTCGGAATCGAGTGTCTCCAGGTAGTGGTGGATAGTAGAGGTAAATATGTTCGTGATGTCTTTGTTGATAAAGTAGTGATGCAATGTTTTAGATTTATGAGAGCTACAAAGTGTAAGTTTACACGGATACTGGAGACTAGAGTCTAGGGTCCTTCGTTCTCGACAATTCGAAGAGGACGAGAAGAATAATTATTCCGAATCAAGAGCGGTAGATACCAGAGGATAGGTGACTGCTCGAGATGTTCTCGTCGATGAGATACCGAGTGCAAAATTTCAAACTTATGAGAGCTACAACGTGGAACTTTACACAGATAGTGGAGACTAGAGTCCTTCGTTCTAGAGAATTCAAAGAGGACAAGAGGTATAGTTATTCCGAGTCAATAGTGGTGAATACAAGGGGACAGACAACTGTTTCTTCGCGATGTTCTCATCGATAAGATACTAGGCACAAAACTCTAGATTTATAAAAGCTACAAAGTGCAACTTTACACACATACTAGAAACTGAAGTCCAGGATCTCCCGTACTCATCTTGGATGGTCCGAATAGGCCGAGATGTTCAGTTATTACGAGTTAATTTCCCCTTCCGGTACTGGTGGACATCGCTACTACTTTCAGCCAACGATCTTCCGATCAATGAAGTTTAATTATAGCCAAGATATTCATAATCGCTACAGTGTGGAACTTTCTTGCATCGACGAGTACTCTTGCCGATTTTATTCGCGCGCGTTCGATTTCTTCTCGTTTTCTCACCCGATAAATCATTAACCATCACCGCCGCGTTAATAACGGGTAGCGTGATCATCGACCAACGTTCGTCCGTTATTTCCAGAGACTTTTCTAACGAACCGTGACTAACCTTTTGGATCGGGACATTTTGCGTCGTAAAATTAACAGATGACGCGAGCAGAGTCTGATGAAGCAATTGCTCGAAGATGAACCCTCTGGTATTATACCGGAAGTGTGCTTCTCGCGTAGCACTATAAACTACGCAATATCCTCGAGTCGGTAACGTATCATCGATAATCACTTCGAAAATTCCCAAGTGAAACAAGGTACGCTCAATAAAAGAAATATTCCACGAAAAGGTATACTTTATACAATAAGCGTCTTTCCGAAAAGAAAAAGGTAATATCGAAGAAGGTAACAACTCTAACATTAACTGGTACCATTTCCAACAACGAAGCTCGTGTCGAGAAGAATCGTTTATTATTTCCATTGGAGACTCTCGTCCAACGCACGCCCACCTTCGAAACGACCGAAAATCTACCGTAAATTCCCTCAAGAAAAAGAAAGAAAAAGAAAAAAAGAACGAAAAATAAACGACTCGTTACTCGCGCGCGGATGTTCCAACAAACGGAGAGAACTCTCGCGATCCGCGTTTCAACGGGACGCGTCGATCCTTTACCGTGTCGCTTTATCGTTCAGGGGGGACACCATCGAGGCCTACCGATAAACCTCGTAACAAAGTGTCCCGGAGAGTAGCAGTGTTCGTTTTACGGACTAACCGAGCGCGGAGGATCGCTCGATTCTCGGATTAGAATCGACGTCGTAACGCGGAACTCCCTCTCGTTCGGCCGCGAGTCGAACAGACGAAACACATCCCGTAGGCGTGGGAGTATGGTCGATTTTCCAAACTCGAGCAACACCGACCCGGAAACCCGAACCGGTGGAGCGGTGGTAGTCGATGCCGCGACGGGTCTCTTATCGCGTTCCAGCTTCCTCCTCGAGTCGGGGCGTTATTAGCGTTGCCAGTTATCCGGGACTGTCTAATAAATTGTTCGCGAAGGGGCGCTAGGCGCGTGTGTGCGTTTACGGTTAGACTCGTCGCGGCTGCCAGCCGCGCGGAGACGTTCGCGTGGCTTCTGTGGACTTTGCAGTTTCTCGCCGCGCGAAGCGTGCGCCCCGCTCGAAATTCGGTTACGAGTACCAACCACGAATTCGAAACATCCTCGAGACTCGAGAGCGAAGGCCTTGTACAAATGACGAGGCTTGCCTCGAGGCACGACTCGCGACGAGCAACGAGTCGAGACCGTTTTACGTGTACGTTGCGTGTGACGAGACTGAAGTGAACCGAACTCGTCACAAGTCGTGGCGAAAGGAGAATGCTTTGCGAAAAACGACGAGTTCGTGACCATTTTGCGTAGGAGTTGCAACTGACCAGTCCTGATTGAATCGAGCTCGTCGCAAGTAGCAAAGTAAGAGGTATGACTCGTGACGAGCAACGAGTTGAGATCGTTTTATGTGTATGTTGCGTGTGACGCGTCTGAAGTGAACTAAACTCGTCACAAGTCATGGCAAAAGAAGAGTGCTTTGCGAAAAGCGACGGTTACGTGACTATTTTACGTACGCGTTGCAACTGACCACTCCTGAATGGATCGAGCTCGTCAGAAGTCATAGCAATGTAAAGGGCACGACTTGTGAGAAGCAACGAATTCGAAATTATTTTATCTATATATTGCATCTGACTCGTTCTAAGTGCATCGAACTCGTTACATATACTTTCATTGGTCGCGTGCCCCTCAACGACAATATCTTATGCCAGTCCAGAGTGAACAACTAATCTTAAAAACGATACAGCGTGCGATATACTTCGAAGCAGTCGTCTGTACAAAATCTCGCGCCACACTTTTCACATTAGTACCCCGAGAGTCTTTCTTTTTGCCCTTTTTCGCACAAACTAAGCAACGTGTTCGTTGACTCGATTTTTTCTTGGTTACAATTTTTTAAAGGAAGTATTACCCGGGTAATTATCGTTCGAGCGATATATGAAAAACGTAAAGTTTATACGAAATACGGAGGCGGTCGTTGCGAGCTTAAGAAGAGAGTTTCGTCGAAAATTCATTTGGAAGTGGGGCGTCTGTCTCGTTCGAAGAGCGTTTCGATCGACGAGGGCGATAGGAAAAATGATCCAGCTTGATGCACCGTGCGCTCACGAGGAGCCACGACTTCCTCTCCAGGTGCGCGCGACGACCTGTTCCGAAAGGTGTCTCCTTTTTGTCATTACCAGGCCCCGTCAATGGGAGATACTCGATTCCTCGGGTGCGGGACATCCGATCGTTCCTATTTCTATTTCGAGAGGAATCGGGGGCCGTGCACGCGACGACGGGGGATGTATCGTGTGCTTCGCCTCGAAGAATGAATCGATTCGATCCTCGTTGCGTAAGTTTCTTTCCTAACGTCTTCAAAAACACGTTGGAATAACCGCGCAACCGGTTGGGACGTCTTTGGTTTCGAATCGAACGTCGAATTCGTGGAAATGAATGCAACAATTGACACACGTTGCAATGACTTTGACCATCTGGAGTATTTCTGTTACTTTTGAACATTGTTAACGAAAGTTTTGCAGCATGAAACGGCCCGTGATACGACGGTAATAACTTTCTGTTATAGTTTGATGGTTTTTGGAAGTCTCCAGGATTTTCCCTTTGGTAGAATAACGGATTTTTGGACAATTTCAACGATCTCGAATAGAAGGTCGTTCGACAACAGAATAAAGCAACTAGACTTACAAAGGATCACGCTTGTCGCTTTCGAATCGGTCGTTGAAATCTCGAAAAGTCTTTGAATTATAAAAAAATTGTTACCACCGTGTTACGATCCATTACATGTCGCGAAACTTTTGTCGACAAAGTTTCTCCGTATCTCTAAAAATAACAGAGATATTCAAGGTGATCGAAGTTGGCGATTGCCCCACCTTGTATAAATTAGCGAACAAGGAGTAGAATATCGTATCTCTTTGAAATCTCGAGAGCAACTTCGAACAGCTCGGTTGCCTCGTCGACAACACCTGCCTATCTTTATTTATCGGCACACCCATTGGAACGTTAGTAAAATATACCGAATCGTTGCGAGCCGTACATCGATGAAATAAAATTGAGAAAAAAATGTTGTTAGCGAACGAACGGTAGATACAATTGGACGTGGCACGTCGAAGATGAAAGGATGTGGAGTAGGTCGAAGAGGAAATTATGCTCGTTGTATCGTGGATATATTACCTAGAATCCTAATAGCAAGATATACGGTGGAACCGAGTTTGGAATTTAATTGTACGACGACAGCCAGCCGAAAGAGACGACCGTAATCGGATGGGACGAACATTAGCGGGACGATACGAGCGGTTCTTACGGATTAAGTCGAATAGGTGAAGGAAAACGGACGAGCTAGGTTTCGTTTCGACGCATTGATCGCTCGCCGTAGATCGGGTGTGTTTCCTACGGAATCCAAATTCACGCTTCACCGCCTCGCGATTTTATAGACCGAGGATAAATCGGCGAGACGGTTGGAAGAACGTGTAGCCATCGTTATCGTAAAAGCGGGCACACTTTGGAACGACGAGCGGTTAGGAAAAATGTCAAATACGGAAACGTATTAACCGTTCTCGACACCGTAGCTTCGAATCGTTTCAACGAATACGAGAAAACAACGCGGTACCGTACAATGTCGTCCGGGAAGAAAAATATTTATCCGTCTTGGTTCCGTTCACGGTAGCGTTCATAGAAATTGCACCGTCTTAAAACTATCGATACGTAGCTTTAACTCACGCACGAGCGGTAACCGTGTCGGTGGTATCGCGCATCGAAAATTCGATTATCGTCAAAGGAAACGTAATTTATCCGAATAATACGATTTACCGTGGCTGTACGATATTTGCGACGCGTGTTCGTACGCGTCTCGGTGTACTTTTAAAGAGTTATGTAACTCGTACGACCGTTACTGTACACTTATGCTGGAGCTACCGTTAAATATTCGCGTTCGGAAGGAAAACCGTCGCAAATTGGCCGTAAAATCTCGCGTAATCGAAAGTGTTGCCCGATGGTGGGTGACGGGGCGATCGAGGTGTCCGACAGACCAGAAGTTTTTTTCCGTTCGACGAAGTGGCCTAATCCAGATCCGTGGTTGTAAAAATCGAAGCCGGAATCGTTTCACCCTAGCGAGCAGCCAAGTTCCCCGTACCGAAGGAGGAGTCGAGTTCCGGTTCGGAGCCGTCGCTACGCGCACCCCGTGCGCTCGCTCGATGTCAATAGAGCAGGTAGAGCAGGTAGAAGGACCCGATCGTCGAAGCAAACACCCTGGCGTGTTCCTGTCTGCGGACGGGAAGACCGGGTGGTGCCTCCAACGACGATCGACACCGCGACTACGGCCAAAGAGGTGAGCGTATCCGGCGATGGCTACGGACCGAGTTAACGCGCCTCTTTTATTATGCCGCGCAACTCGAGCCCAGGGCCGACCTGCGGAACCGTTTAGGGAAATTTCCTACCACTGTTATTCAAACGAGGGTCCAACCGAAAACGCGAACCGTCCGCGGCCGGCAACGCGTGGAACCTACGCAACACCGCATCGATCGTTCTTCGATCGGTTGAATGCGAGAACGAACACGCGCCAACCCTTCCGTCCTCAGCCTTTACCAAAAGGTGCCAACGGTTTTTTTTACCACGTCTGTCCGTCTGTCTGTTTCGACGCGACTTCGCCTCGGTTGCCCGACGTTTCCGGGACACCGATTCTTCGCGATCTGCCGCGCGAACGATGCTCCGAGAACGAGAACTCCGTACCGCTTTCTCGATGAAACATTGCTCGAATTTGTAGCACTGGACCGTAGAAGCTTTTCGCGGTAGAATTTCTTTACGAGAGGAGTTTCTTTCAAGGGACATTTTTCCAAGATAGAATCTTTCCGTGTTGGAATCTTTCAACGTAGAATCTTTTACCGTGGATCGTGTTCACGCTGGATTTTTCAGGGTAGAGTTTTTGGACGCTGAAATTTTTTACCGTAGATTTTGGGCGTGCTGGAATTTTTTACGGTAGAATACGTTTTCGATGGAACTCTTACGGGAGAATTTTTGGAAGCTGGAAACTTTCCGCGGGAAAATTTTGTACGGTGGAATCTTGATGTGTTGATATTGTGCGCGGCAGAATTTTTGTACGGTAGAATTCTTGGGATAGAGTTTGTGTACCGTAGAATCTTTCTGCGGTAAAATTTTGCACGGTAGAATCTTTCTGCGGTAAAATTTTACACGGTAGAATTTTTATGTGCTGAAATTGTTCGCGGTAGAATCTTTCTGTGTTGAAATTGTTTGCCCTAGAATTTTTGTACGCTGAAATTCTTGCGGTAGAATTTTTGTACGCTGAAATTCTTGCGGTAGAATTTTTGTACGCTGAAATTCTTGCGGTAGAATCTTTCTGCGGTAAAATTTTGCACGGTAGAATCTTTCTCTGCTGAAATTGTTTTCCGTAGAATTTTTGTACACTGCAATACTTGCGATAGAATTTGTACACGGTAGAATCTTTCTACAGTAAAATTTTTCACGGTAGAATCTTTCTCTGCTGAAATTGTTTTCCGTAGAATTTGTGTACACTGCAATTCTTGTGATAGAATTTGTGCACGGTAGAATCTTTCTGCGGTAAAATTTTGTACGGTAGAATTCTTGGGATAGAATTTGTACACCGTAGAATCTTTCTGCAGTAAAATTTTGCACGATAGAATCTTTCTCTGCTGAAATTGTTTTCCGTAGAATTTTTGTACACTGCAATTCTTGCGATGGAATTTGTGCACGGTAGAATCTTTCCACGCTAAAATTTTTTACAATAGAATTTTCGTCCGCTGCAATTTTTCACTACGGAATTTTTGTACGTTGTAATCTCTGCACCGAAATTTTTTACGATAGTATTCTTGGACGCTGGAATTTTTTACGCTAGAATCTTTCTACACTGGAATTTTTGCCCGGTGAAATTTTCATCGCTACCGTTTCTTACCTTAGAAATATTTTACGCTAAAATTTATTTACTCTAGAATTTTATTACACCGGAGTCTGCACGTTAAAATATTTACACACCGGAATTTATTTACGCGAGAATTTTTACGCGTCTACATTTTCAAGATTAGAATAGTTTCACGCTGGAGACTTTTCGCGTTGAAAATTTTCTCGACCATCGAGAATCCACTAACGGAGCAAGCTCTCGTAATTCAACAATCCTGTACATTTTTAACATTCCCCGCGTCTCGATAATTACACCCATGGACGCGAAAAAATCTCTGCGTCCGCTCGAATCGGCGCACGAAATACACCGCAAACTTTCCTACGTGCGACTTCTCGAAAAAAATTCTCGCAAAGGTTCGTAATTTTTTAGCGTTCCGAAAACCAGAATGCCCCCTTCGGCGCGGAGCGGAGCGGCGCGGTTCGAGAGCTCGGTTCGCTTCCAGCCGCGTCGAGATTCGTTTGGTTCGTAAACACACGGGGACTTCGAAGAGAAAGGAACGTAGAGGCGCGGAAGATTCGGGTCGACGTTGGATCTAGGATCGTGGACGACGAATTTTCTGAGAACTCGCGCGTGCAACCGCGTCTCGTCGTCTCTCGAAGCTCTCGCACCGGTTCGCGCGCGTACGCCATCCGCGCGAGGACGGGGCGTTGCTTCCTACTGTTTGTGTTCGACAAGTAAATTACAATAATCGAATAGAGCGCTAATTCCCCCTCGGTTTACCGTCTCGTTCGTCGTCTTCCTCGTCCTCGTCGTCCTCGTCGTGGTCGTCTTTTCATCGCGGCTTCCCTCGCGGAGGCTAACAACCGGTCTAGAGTCTACGCGCTCGTCGAGACGAATAACGTTCCTCCTCGCGAGTATCGGGACGCCTGGTATTCTCGGCTCGTGTGCTCTTCGACGTATCGCGGGACGCGTTGAACGCGTACCAACCGGTGGACACCTTTTCCGCGAGTCTCGACGCGAGATTTTCCAACAGCGTGCAAAGTGGAACGCGGCGCGCCGCTCGGCCACCGGGCAGCCACCGGGCACCGGTGTTTTGAAATACCCGTGGCCAGGATTTCCGAAGGATTTATCTCAAGAAGCCGTGTTCTCTCCGCGTCTCGGCGCTCGGTGACCGGTGCTCATAACCGGACGCACTGGCGCGGCCGTTGGATATATACGAGGCAACGTGCTCGCCGCTGAGAAAAAAACCAGAGCCAGGAATGTCACCTGTTTGTGCAAGTATCGACGCATTATCCCATTGCGTCGCGATAAAATCGAGCTTAAAAGCAAAACAGGATATTACTCAAGCGCGAAAACATTTCGTCTTGAGAAACGGGGCCGTCGTCGAGTCTTGATTTATAACGTCGACGTCTTCGCGGTCAGCGTCTCTCCCTTCCCTCTCCTCCTCTCTGTCTCTCTCGTTGCTCCTGTTTTTCAGTCGAAAGACGCACGGAGAGTTCCACGACGGTGGTATTCCGAACAGCCGAATTAATTGCCGTCGCAGTCGTCCGCGTCGCCGATTATCGGTTTACGAGGCTCGTAAAGGTGGTATAACCGCGCCGCGTTAAAATATACGCGTCTCTTTAAACGGTGGCGATCCGTGAAATCGGTCGAAACGTGTGCCTCTCTCGCCCGATAACCCGCTACCGGGGTTCACGCGCACGGAACCGGGGGCGAAATTCACGGAACGCGGGCCAACTTCCCGCGCAAATTCGACGATACGCTCTGTGTATCTCGCTGGGAAGGTCGTCTCGCCTCGAGTTGTTCCTGCGTAGTTCTAACGCGACGTAGACGCGCGCATTGTACACAACGCGTGGTACCGTGGGCAAAGGTGAACACGCCAAGCGAACGAGCGAGCGAACGCGAGTTAACGCGCGCGACGAAGACACCGCGGCCAAGGAGAGGATACCGAGTCGAGGCGAAGCTGTCGCGCGCGATCCTCGACACACAAAACGTCCGTCGGTCCGTCCGGAACGCCATTACCTACCGAGATTCGTTCCAACTTCCAAGTATTCGTTATTTGTTTGCTCCTCTCGCGTAGCGTAGCGGACACCGTCGAGCGGAGACTATTCGACGACGTCCACCTTCGCACCACGGAGGGGACTCCGAATACCGAGAATTTCGGCACCAGCTAGACTCACGGACCCTCGACGCGGACCGGTAGCTCTCTCGAGTCTTCTCGAATCAAGGCCACGGGTCGTGCGCGTTACGACCGTCGACGACCACTCGTTTAACCGACACCGAATCCTCCAGTCTACTCGATATCGTCTTCGTCTTCGTCTTCGTCCTCGTCTTCGTCTTCGTCGTCGTCGGAAATTGCGACGCGGAGAGCGCAGCGGCTGTTGGACTTCGTTACACCAACCGGTTCTTATTTGCGCGTACGCGCGTCGAGTCGATATTACGATACGGAGCGGAGAGAGATCGGGCGCCGAGTATACGCCGGGAGAAGAAAAGAGAGAAAAAAAAAAGAAAGAAAAAAAAAAGAAACAAAAGAAGAAGAAGAAAAAGAGGGGGAAAAAAAGGGAAGGAAAAGAAATATCGGAGGCGAATCGACGATCGGATCGGCACGGCTCACGAAGCCGCAGAACGCTCGTGGATATCGTTGGACGTTTAGGTTTCGCGCGCGAAAACGTTCCGTTCGGTTCGGTAGGAGCGAGTTTAGCAGGATTTTGGCGGCGCGCGTTGTTAGGCCAACCGAGCCGAAATAGCGCCGGGGAATGCTCGCGGCTAGAGGCGAGAGAGGGCCCGAGCCTTTCGGGACCCGGTCCCCTGGTCCCCGGAGTACTGGCGACTGGCGACTGGCGATTATAAAGAACAGTAAAAAAGAAACGAGAGGAGAGACACACCGACGGAGACGGAGACGGAGAGGAGCGGCGTGTATAGGCATCGTCGTTGGCTGCGTTTAAAAAACCAGTTGTGCGAGCCGAGCCGACAGCGACGGCACTCGCCGGGTTAGGCACCGAGAAAACCGGCGAGAAGGTGCCTTCCTTCGCGTGGGCCGCACGGGTCCTATAAGGACCGCGAGGGCCCTCTTTCGAGCCCTTCGCCGCATTCGGACGCTTCCACGGTTTGTTTTCTGCCTGGCTAGGCGATCCACTCCCACTCCCTCATCGCGATCGACTTCCACGCCCTGTTACGATCATTTCCATCGCGAACGTTAACCGTGGTTCGAACTCGAGCGGAGACGAGACAGGGAGTAACGCAACGAGGCCCGATACCGATTCGTTCGACGTCTTTTACTCGGATAAACGAACGGTTACTCGGAGAGAGGCCGAACGACCAGCACGGATCGCGAGGATAACGGGAATTACGCGAGAAACGGATCCGAGTTTTCCTCGACGAGTCCAGTCTCTACCCCAGGTGGTACGGAGGAAGGGGAAGGGATCCTTCGTGAAGTTGGATCGATATTTGGGAGAGAACATTATTTTCGGAGGGAGTTTTTAAATCGTTGGGGAGTAGAGTTTAGAGTCTTTTACTCGCGGTGACTCCGGTACGGTGAGAGGACTAGTTAGAGTCACACTGACTAGTAGGGAATTGTTGGAGAGTGGATGATTGTGTGTACCATGGAAGAAAAATTACCGGTGAGAGAGTAGATAGAATTAGAGAGAATTCTAGGAGTAAGAATCATCCGAGTCAACTTTGCAATTGCTAAAGTGCAAAGTTTAGGATTAGCTATTGGTGATGATTCGAATGGTGAGAGGAGTTACTTCGAGCCAAACTGTCTAGTAGAGAATAACTGTTGGAAAGTAGATAATTATACATCGTGGAACAAAAATGACAGGTGCGAGAAGGGATAGAATTATAGCGAACTCTAGAAGTAAGAACGATTCGAGTCAACTTTGCAATTGCTAGAGTGTAGGGTTTAGGATTCTCTATTGGTGATGATTCGAATGGTGAGAGGAGTCACTTCGAGTCAAATCGTGTAGTTGAGGATCACTCCTGGAAGGTAGATAATTCTATATATCGTGGAATAAAAATGACAGGTGCTAGGAAGGCATATAATTAGAGCGAACTCCAGGAGTAAGAACGATCCGAGTCAACTTTGCAATTACTAGAGTCTAGAGCCTAGAATTCTCTATTCGTGATGTCTCGAGTACTGTGAGAGGAGTAGCCCTAGTCAAACTGTCCAGTAGAGAATACCTGGAAAGTAGATGATAGTATACACCATGGAACAAAATTGACAGGTGCGAGAAACAATATAATTAAAGCGAACTCTAGAAGTAAGAACGATTCGAGTCAACTTTACAATTACTAGAGTATAGGGCCTAGAATTCTCTAGGCTATCATTCGTGATGATTCGAATAGGGTGAGAGGAGTTACTTCGAGTCAAACTGTCCAGTAGAAAATAGCTGGTGAAAGGTAGATAATTCTATATATCATGGAATAAAAATAACAGGTACAAGAATAGAGAACAGGTAGAGATCTGATGAAAATGAGCTACGTTCCAGAGGCAAAAATCATTTGAGATCGAACTTTGCAATTGTCAGAAACTAGAGCCTAAGATTCTAGGTACTCGATGATTTGAATACTGTGAGAGGAGTAGTTACTTCGAGGTAAAATTTTCTAGCACAGAATTGCTGCCAGAAGGTAGATTATTCTACCGAGATAATACAAAAATGAATTAGGTTGAAGTTTAGGAGTGAAAACGATCCGAGTAAATTTTTCAATTGCCAGAGAACACAGTCCAGAGTCTTCGAATCTCGATGATTGGAATACGACGAGAGAATTAGTTATTCCGAGTATATTATTCGTTTCGCGATGACGCATAGATGGCAACGGCGATAAAGGGATCCCTATTGGAATTGCTTTCAATTCCAGGAGTCGAAACGACCAGAGACTAGTATTCCTTGCGATTATTGGAAGTCGAAGTTAAGAATCCCGCGTACCGCGTCTTCCACGATTCGAAAAGACGAGAGGACTAGTTTTTTAGAGTCGAGCCCTCTCGAGCTGGCTACCAAAGGGTGGATATTTTTTGTTCGCGATCTCCCGATGGACGATGCGATAGGCGTAAACCTCTAGACCCACGAAACGTGGAGCTTGGCATATGCACGTGACCGGGACTAGAAAACAGTTAAATACCTGGAAGTACGCGACAAAAGGGATTCGCGTCGAGGAAGATTCGAAAGTAACCTTCGTATTTTAATTCTCGATTGTTTTTAGCAACAGAGCGATTCTCGTTCGGTTCCACCGCAAGCACCATTGTTTTACCATCCAATTTCATTTCCTCGAAAGGTTTCTTTCGTCGTGCCTCCTGCGTATCACCCAAGTGGATCTCGCGCGTTACGGAGCACCCTGTATACGAGGTTACACTGTCCGAGTAATACCATCGTTGGTATTATATTTTTAAAAATACATCGAAATATACGTAGAGTGCGCGCATCGCTCTGTGACACGTCGAAGGAACGCGTATCCGACCGTAGGTTAATTCACCATGTGCAATAGCCAGTGTACCATTTGCATAAAAAGTCACACGTGCCAACTGGAGCGAGCGACGAAGGAAGCGAACGAGTCGATTGTGGAACCAGACGAGTTCCGAGTGTCATCGAGCAATGCACGCACAGTACACCGCACGCTCGAACGGGAAAATACACGATAAAAAAGAAGTGTGCGAATTAGATCGTGGTACACCGCGGCAGGTGTTAACGAGTTCGAAACATTCCGGTTGTAGAACCCGTGTACGCGCGAACCGTGATTTAAATAGTTCGGGCCCGCGAAAGGAGGAAAGTCGTAGTCATTAATATCGCGAGGTGCCGCGAAAATAAAGAAAAAAAAATCATTTATTTTCCTTCCGTTCGCCAAACACAGACCAGATTGTCGTCGAAGAGTTAACTCGACGCTAAAATATTCGTCGCGAGTCTTTGCACTCTGTTGCTCGCGTGCTGCAACGTCAACGACAACGCATTTTAATACACGGTTATTTATCGTAGATGAAGAAGAGGGGAAACAAAAAAAAATGTACAGACGTAACAGAGCACGTTAGATATGAATATTAACGGGCGATAAACCGCGTGAGAAAAAAGACGATAAAAACGAAACTGGTCGTAATCGGTGGATACACGCGCGCAGTTCTTTCAGCCAAAATGTCGCCGCGTTTCGAGGGAGGTCGACGAGGGTACGTCGATCGTGCTCGTTTTTAATCGAATGTGACGAGTATGTCGGTTCGAGTCGCGCAATAATCGTAACGAATCGCAACGACGAACGCGAGGTTCGAAGGAATCGTTTCGTCGAGTATACTCGCTTATTGGAGAGCTTCGAGGGTAACTACGGCGCGATGACAAGTATGGAGGACCGATAATATTTTCACACGAGAGAAATATAAATATACACGGATTTGTTTTTAGGTATCCGCTGTCAATTTTCGATACACCGAAGAGAACACGAGTTAACGATCGAGAAACTTTTTGTATCGCCGGTTCGACTCGTTCAAGTGAAACGATAAGTTGCAAACGCGTTCTCGATTTCTTCGAGTCGCGAGTCGTCTACCGTGACACGTCCAAAGGGAAACCGAATCATTAACAGCGCGTTACGCGTTTGTTTAAAGCCAGATCGAAAATTCTAACGACGCGCATATGCGTCATCTTGTCACCGATGAAGAATCCGAACCACGCATGCGCGAGTTATCCGGCGCCAAAGTTTCCAAATCGGTGAAGATCGGTACCTTCTCTCTCTCTTGTTAAGCTCCAAGAACGCATGCGCGAGTTATCCGGCGCCAAAGTGTTCAAATCGGTAGAAATCGATACCTTCCCCGCTTAAAAGACGAAAACGTTCCGTTCGTTCGATCGCGCGTACGAACGAACAATTTAGTATGGCGGACGCGCGAGTAGCGGGCCCACTCGAGTGGACCCAGAAACTATTCTACGAATTTTCGAGAACACGAAGTTCGTGGGGGCCTGGTGACCACGCGCAGCGATAAAATCCCGGTCGTGGGTATCGTGAGTCACAATTTTTCATTTTGGTTTCTTTCTGTTCTTCCCCCTCTCTCGTCGACAAACAATTTTTGGGTGTTTACGTGCACCGTGGATCACAATTTTTAATTTTGTTTTTTTTTCTGTTCTTCCCCCTCTCTCGTCGATAAACAATTTTAGGGTGTTTACGTGCACTGTGGATCGCAATTTTTAATTTTGTTTTTTTTCTTTTTCCCCCTCTTTTATCGACAACAAATTTCAGGAGATGGTGAAGGGTAGGGAAATTTTTATCGAAAGCTCGCGTCGGTATTCGTGGACACCGTGGATCACAATTTTTCATTTAGTTTTTCTTTTTTTATTCTTCCCCTTCTCTCGTTAATGAACAATTTCAGTAGATGGTGAAAAGGTAGAAAATTTTCGGTCGAAACCGTGTTCACGAGCACCGTGAATCTCAATTTTTCATTTTATTTATTTTTTTTATCCTTCCCCCTCTCTCGTCAATGAACAATTTCAGTAGATGATGGAAAGCTAGAGAAATATCGGTCGAAACGACGCGTCGATGTTCGCGGGCACCGTGAATCGCAATTTTTCATCCTGTTTTTTTTTGTCTTCTTCCCCCTCTTTGGTCAGCGAACAATTTCGGTATATGGTGGGGAGGTAGGGAAATTTCGATGGAGAGGTCGCGTGGTGTTTCGCGGCACTTGGTCGGGCGGGACGACACCGGTGACGTCATCGTTGCCCGAAAGATTACGAGGCGCGAGATGCAACCAAAATTATGCAAATACGATGCAAATCCCGGAGCGGCGTGACGCTAATCCCCGTCACAATATTGAAGGTAATTGGTCGGAGGGGGTGTTGGCCTGCCTTTCTCTCGGCCCGTCTCCGTCTTCGTTTCTCGGCGGCGCGCACGGTTCGCTCGCAAAACCCGCGGGAGCTCCACGGGGCCCCCGGAAGTCTCTGTCACGGAACAGATATTTTACGACATCGAGAGAAAGAGAGAAAGAGAGAGAGAGAGAAAGAGAGAGAAAAGAGCAGAAAAGATAGCTCCTCAGCGTAGCGAGCGGAGGCTCGAACCGAATCCGTCGTTCGACACCTTCCTGAAACGCAAACAACCTCCTCCGCGCGCGGCTCGAGTAGGCCCCGAACCTTTCGCTCGACTTTACGACTCTCCGCTCCCGCCCCCCTGGTATCGTGAATACCATCCTACGCTCCCCGGTAGTATAAACCCCGTGGGTACCCGCGTCGCGTCGCGCACGGTAACGTATCGTCGGGAAGGCTCGAGGCGCGTCGACGTCCAGCTCGCGATTATCCGGGCACGGGATCGTCCTTCGTGTTCGGTACCTTATCGATCCTCGTACGGATCCCGCGGGTGTAGCAACGGTTAGGAAAGGCGGGCAGGTTTCATTCATGCCGCGAGTGGAAGAAGAATTATCTCGCTCGGGCCCGTTATCTGAGGCGACGTACGTGCGTGTACACCGTGCTCGAAGGTAGTCACGAACCCGAAAGAGATACCGCGGTTCACCGGCGGAAAGCGGCGACAGAGGCGCTACCAGAGCGAGAAAGAGAAAGAGAAAGAGAGAGTGAGTGTGTGTGTGTGTGTGTCTGAGAGAGAGAGAGAGAACGAGGAGAGCCTCTTCGTGGGGGTTGATGAATGACGGGCGGTTAGCCACGACCGCGCTAAAGTTATCTGGGTAATCTGAGGAGGCGAGGTCCCACTGTCTTACGACGAGTTTTATTATGGTGTTTCTACTCGGCAAGGGCGAGGTCAGCGCGGGCGTGTGTTGCGCCGAGGCCTGAAAACGAGACTGGGTCAGCCCCGGTTGCATCAGAGATAGCGAAGAGAGGGATTCCCTCACCCCTGGTACGGCTAGCCACCGCCGTGGCTTACCGCCTCCCAACCTCGAACGACGAACACCGTGTGCCCCGAACTGCCAGTTTCCACCGTCCCAACCTCACGAGTCCTTGACCCACTACTAGACGCGACCAGGCCCGACCTACGTCTCTCGTATCACCTGTCGCGCTATTTCGAACGATTTCAACGTTTGGATTTCCACGGACACGAGACCTGATCTTACAGACCGGTACGACCCACAGCGACATCTAAGGGACGGGAGATATTTGCGAAAGAACCACCCCGATGGTGATCGGTAACCTCGAGTGGAAGGAAAAGGCTCGAGGACAGCATCCCTGGCTGATCTTCGCGCAACGTGCAACCGTCTCCGCCGGTAAGGGGTTCCTCGCGAAAAAAGGGGACCCGTACGACACCCCTCCAACTTGGGCCCTATTCCGGTTAACCGTCTACTCTCGGTGCCTTACCGACCGCGATTCTCTCCGACGATTCTGTCCACTCTGCCAACCTCGATTATTATCGTCTACGCTTTTCGTTCGGGGAATATTAATCGCGGAGTGACCAGCGACCACGATTCCTACCCGTTGGTATACCAACACGCGAATCCTCCTTTCGTAGAAATCGGTCGGTTGGGAAGAGGAAAAATAAAGACACTTGTCCGGTGCCGATCTGAGGACCCAAGTGCGTGCGCAAAATTCTGCTAGATTATTGTTGATGATCGAGATCTCTGCTTTGTGGAGCTCGCGAGTTTGGAGACTGGAGATTAACGGGAGATTCGAACAGAAGGTAGGCTACTTACTGGCTAGTTTTATCAGGGAGTCTTGGAATTGTTGGAGCCAATGCAACGACGATGCAAGACGTGCCAGATGTCGTTAACTGGTGTTAGTTTTTAAGGATTGTCTATGTATCGGTGCAGAAAGGTAGAAAGTTTGATTATTCTTTGGGTTTCTTTACCAAACGACACTATGTTCGCAATAAGTTGTACCGCTGTAGGTTTCTTTATATATTCTTGTATGTACAATCATTGCACTAGTGGATGCTCGAGATCCCTACATATTAGAATCTGAACTTTGGAATAGGAAACGAACCGTCGAAGTCGAGTATAGGTACATAAGATCGATCAGGAGATCGAAATCATCTCTTCGGTAGTCGTCTCTACCAGGGAGTCAGCTAGGAATAACCGAATCATCGAGGAGGAGTACGTAGGTCATGGGTGCAGAGGTGACGTCAATCGTTGATCAGGAGATCACGAAATATGATTTATCCTCTAGTAGTCACCTCTACCAGTTTGCTCGAATCTCTTGTAGTATTCGAATCGTCAAGAACGAGTAGATCATGGGTGTTCAAAGGTGACACTGATAGTTTCGTTGATCAGGAGATTACGAACTATGATTTATCCTCTAGTAGTCATTTCTATCAAGGAGTTAGCTTGAATTTCATAGTGTTCGAATCATCGAGGATGAGTACATAGGTCGTGGATGTTCAAAGGTAACCTCAATTGTTTGGCTGTTCAGGAGACCACGAACAATGACCTATCCTCTAGTAATCACCTCTACCAGGGAGTTAGCTCGAGCCTCTCATAGTGTTCGAATCATTGAGGACGAGTACGTAGGTCTTGGATGTTTAAAGGTAACCTCAATCGTTTCGTTGATCAGGAGATCACGAATTATGATCTATCCTCTAGTAGTCACCTCTACTAGGGAGTTAACTCGAACCTCTCGTAGCGTTCGAATCATCGAGGACGAGTAGGTCATGGATGTTCAAAGGTGACTCCTATGGTTTCGTTGATCAGAAGATCACAAACTATGATCTATACTCTAGTAGTCACCTCTATTAGGGAGTTAGCTCAAATCTCATAGTGCTCGAATAATCGAGGATGAGTACATATGTCATGGATGTTGAAAGGTAACCTCAATCGTTTCGTTGGTCAGGAGATCACAAACTATAATCTATCCTCTAGTAGTCACCTCTATTAGGGAGTTAGCTCGAATCTCATAGTGTTCGAATAATCGAGGATGAGTACATATGTCATGGATGTTGAAAGGTAACCTCAATCGTTTCGTTGATCAGGAGATCACGAACAATGATCTATCCTCTGGTAACCAGCTCTAGCAGGAGGTCGGTGTTCGAGCAACCTTTGGACAGGTTCGAAGTACTCTAGACTCCGTTCCCTCGAAATTGCCAATAGCTCCCCGGTCGTTTCTGGGAGCGAGGTCGAGCCACGATCGTTGGAATCTCGATCGTTCGGCTCGTCGATCATCGTGCCGTCCACGTTGACGAATCCACGCCTCGTAAGCGCGGCCGGCTGCGTTATTATCGTTTGAAAACCGACCACGAGCAGGTCAAAACGCGTCCAGCCGTTCCACCTCCGTTCCTATTCCACGATCCGTTCCTTTCCTCGGCATTATCATAATTTCCCGCCCCGTCGATAATTCCAATTATCGTTTAAGCGAGCGCCAATAACGCCTATAATAACCATACTCGCGGTCACGATCTACGCCGCGCTCGTTTTCGTTCCGGTCTTTCTCGGTCCGTGCCTCTGGGATGTACGCGGAATCGATGAAGCGTTACCGGGAACGAGCAAGAAACTTTAATAGGGTGCAATTATCCGCGGCGAAACATCATCATTTCTGGGAGCAACGCCTCGAGTCCTCGGCCACGGGAATCCGCGCCGATTCGGTCGTCGCGTGATCGGGCACGTGCCCCCGCTCGGCTTCGCCGCGAGCAGCGAGCGCGATTTCCACCGCGGACGAAGATCGAACGCGTCGTTCATCTTCGATCACGGGGTGGAACGAAGACGGCGCCGATGGTATCCGAGGGGACTGCTCGGACCCGTGGGTCCCTCCGACGCGGCTTCGTATTCGGCTCGAAAATCGGCCCCTCGGCGCCGGGTTAACGAGTAGCGAAAACCCAGCCGTCTGACCTTTCCGAAAGTCGTACGGACGAGGAACGCGGCTACGGTGAACGATGAGATTTTCGACGAGGCTCTGGCACGCAACCCGCCCAAGGCATATCGCGTCTTTCCTTTTCTGAGCCTCGTTTCCTCACCGAAACGATGTCCGCGGTGGTCTTTTCCGCGAGAGTTCTTCGCGGAACTGCTTCGTTACAATTTACGAACCGAGGAACACTCTCCACGGCCGTTGACGATCGAGAGCGGACCAGTACGCTCTCTCGCGAGTGGTCACTGGACGCCTCGGGTGTATCGATAGGTTCCATCGTAACTGGATAGTCAACGGGTGATATTCGTAGTCCACGGAACGAGCCAATGGGCAACGTTTGCAATCTCTGGAGTAAGTAGACGCTTAGTGGTCGCAATCTCCGAAGCAAGCTACGCGGGACTGTGGTTTACGGAGCAGGTCTACAGAGAGTGTTCACAATGCGCGGAGCAAGTCGACGCGTAGTGTTCGTAGTATGTGGAACAAGTCAATGCGTAGTGTTCACAATATGTAGAACAAGTCAACGCGTAATGTTCGTAATTTTCGAAGCAAGTCAACATGTAGCCGTAGTGTTCGGAGTCAACGCCTACTGTTCACATTTTCCGGAGTAAGTCAACGCGTAACGTTCACAATCTTCAAAGCAAGTCAATATGTAGCTTTAGTGTTCGGAGTCAACGACTACTGTTCACATTTTCCGGAGTAAGTCAATGCGTAATGTTCAGAATGTTCAAAGCAAGGTAATATGTAGCCTTAGTGTTCGGAGTCACTACTGTTCACATTTTCCGGAGTAAGTCAACGCGTAATGTTCAGAATGTTCAAAGCAAGTTAATATGTAGCCGTAGTGTTCGGAGTCAAGGCGTAATGTTCACGATCTTCAAAGAAAGTCAACAAGTAGCCTTAGTGTTCGGAGTCAACGACTACTCTTCACATTTTCTGGTGCAAGTCAACAGCGGAATGTTCACATTTTCCGGAGCAAGTCAACGCATAGCGTTCACAATCTTCAAAGCAAGTCAATATGTAGTCAGTGTCCGGAGACGATGCGTACTGTTCACATTTTCCGGAGCAAGTCAACGCATAATGTTCACAATCTTCAAAGAAAGTCAACATGTAGCCTTAATGTTCGGAGTCAACGAGTACTGTTCACATTTTCTGGTGCTAGTCAACAGTGGAATGTTCAGATTTATCGGAGCAAATCAACAGCGCAATGTTCACATTTTCCGGAGCAAGTCATCGCATAATGTTCACAATCTTCAAAGAAAGTCAACATGTAGCCTTAATGTTCGGAGTCAACGTGTACTGTTCACATTTTCTGGTGCAAGTCAACAGTGGAATGTTCAGATTTACCGGAGCAAATCAACAGCGCAATGTTCACATTTACCGGAGCAAGTCAACTGCGCAATGTTCACATTTTCCAGAGCAAGTCAACGCGTAGCATTTGCAATCTTCAAAGCAAGTTAATAAGTAATCGTAGTGTCCGGAGACGATGCGTACTGTTCACATTTTCCTAATCAAGTCAACTTATAATGTTCACAATCTTCAAAGAAAGTCAACATGTAGCCGTAATGTTCCGAGTACTGTTTACTATTTCTGGAGCAAGTCAACGGTGCAATGTTCACATTTACCGGAGCAAATCAACGGCGCAATGTTCACATTTACAGAAGCAAGTCAACAGCGCAATGTTCACATTTACCGGATCAAGTTAACGGCGCAATGTTCACGTTTACCGGAACGAATCAACGCGTAGCGATAAATTGGTTGAAATTGTACACGGTCGGGTGGTATCCCCCGTGCGTTGAACGCCGAAAGGCGTCCGGACCTAGCGTTCGAGACTCACGATTATAGAATCCCGCACACGCCCGAGCCGGATACGCTCGAAAAGGTCGCGAAGGCAAGAATCGCGAGGATTCCATCGGACGGGCCCCGAGTATTTATTCTGCGCGCGCCGACTCGCGACGCGTTTTTTTTTTTTCCTCTCTTTCCGCACGAAATTTACACGACTGCAATACAAACGATGTTCGAGGAGGAACACCGGCGTCGAGAATCGAGGTCTGAGTCGATCGCGAGCGCGGTTCAGTTTTTGCACGCAAAACGGCCTTGTTGACGATGACGTCAGCGAAGACGCGAGCTCGTCGAGCATCCCGTGGATTTGTACGCTCGCTCCGCTCGATACGAAACGAACCCGGGCAAAAAAGGTACTGCGTAACAGGCAGCGTTACAGAGGTACGTGCGTTCACTCGCAAGAAGGTCGACCGAAAAAAAAGAAGGAAAAAAGAAAAAAACCGCCACGAAAGGAGGAAAATCCCAGGAGGAGTCTTGCGTCACCGTCCCTACGCGCGAGGCTTTCGTCGTTTTCTCCACCGGTCTTCCCGCGGAGCTTCCTTCGTGGAAAATACCGGCGAGCTTCGTAATTTCGAGCGATCGTTTCGTCGGTAACGGAATCGATTTACTATCCTTTTACATTCTTCGCTTTCAGCCCTCTTGCTCCGTCTCTTTGTTAACGAAATATTTAAGTAAAATTAACAAGTACGAGTTTAACGTATTCGGAACGTTTTCCAGCCAAGATTTCGAGCGTACAGTTCAAAGCTAGAACGCTTTCGGATTCAAATGCTCGCAGACGCGTTACGCGTTAAAATGTAAAAATTACTTATTGTACCTCTATAACAAACTTATCCAAGAATAGAAGATGGAACTCCGGGATGCAACGTTCGAAAATGGATTATCATACATTTGTAAAGTGTGATCGAGTGTCGTTATTCATTATCAAACTTCTTCAAATCGACCCACATTTCTAAAATCATACTCGTACAGTTTAAACGTTAAAAGACTCTTTGTAAACTCTAAAAGTTCTACCTTTCTTCTTTCGTCATTAAAACGAAGTTTAAGATTGTTGTCTAAGGAAGGTTTGTACAATGTTTCGAGTCTAGTTATTCATTGTCAAACTTCTTCAAACCGACTCACATTTCTCAAATCATACTCATATAATTCAAACGTTAGAAGACTCTCTGTAAACTCTGAAAGTTTTACTTTTCTTCTTTCGTGACTAAACCGAAATTTAAGATTGTTGTCCAAGGTAGGTTTGTACAATGTTTAGAATATCGTTACTCATTGCCAAACTTCTTCAAACCGACCCACATTTCTAGAATCATACTCCAATAGTTCAAATGTTAGAAGACTCTTTGTAAACTCTGAAAGTTCTACTTTTCTGCTTTCGTCACTAAAACGAAGTTTAAAACGGTTTGCCAAGGTAGGTTTGTACAATGTTTCAAGTCTCGTTACTCATTGCTAAACTTCTTCAAACCAACCCACATTTCTAAAATCATACTCATATAATTCAAACGTTAGAAGACTCTCTGTGAAGTCTGAAAGTTCTACTTTTCTTCTTTCGTCACTAAAACGAAGTTTAAAATGGTTGTCCAAGGTAGGTTTGTACAATGTTTCGAGTCTCGTTACTCATTGCTAAACTTCTTCAAACCAACCCACATTTCTAAAATCATACTTATATAATTCAAACGTTAGAAGACTCTCTGTGAACTCTGAAAGTTCTACTTTTCTTCTTTCGTCATTAAAACGAAGTTTAAGATTGTTGTCCAAGGTAGGTTTGTACAATGTTTCGAGTCTCGTTACTCATTGCTAAACTTCTCCAAACATACCCACATTTGTAAAATCATACTCCCACGATACAAATTCCAAAAGACTCTTCGTAAAGTTCTCTTGATCTTTCTTCTTTCGTCACCGAAACGCAGACCCGTACTCCGTGGTCCAACCGGTAGAATCCACGATCCGATTCGACGAAACGCGGAGGAATCGATCCGTGGAGACATCGGTGGGAAAAAAGTCGGCCGGTTCGGTGTTCCTTTCGTCGATCGGTGGTAGAAGAGCCGGTACGGGCGATGAAAAGGAGGAAATTCCGGTGGAATCGAGGAGAGTCGAGTCCGCGGGCGCGTGTACACCATGCGTTTACTATACGCTTACCGACACGCCATTCACCGGACCCCTATGAATGAACACGGACGAACGCGCGATGGCAACTTTATACGCTGTAACGCGACCAGGCCGAGCGGTTGCCGGACCAAAAGAAGGAGAAAGAGGGCCCCGTTGCACCGCGGGATAGAGCGAACCGGAGGAGGCGAGAGATTCTCCTGGCGCGGCTCGAACGAGCGAGAAAGACGCTCTCGAGCTCTGAGAGGAGGAGGGGAGGAGAGGAGAGAGAATCTCGCGGAGAGGGAAGCTCGCGTGGATGTAAAACGTATGCGCGCACACCGCCGCGCGAGCACCGCCGAGCGGTTTCGCATTGTATTATTATTCAATAGCGATAGAGTAATTGATCTCTCGGCTCTCAGCGACCGAGGTCCGCTGCACGCATTCGCGCAACGTTTGCAGCCGTGCATGCGTGCATCCGTGCGTCCGTGCGTGCATTCGTGCGTGTGCACGAGCGAGACCGCGAGCGATCCGCTCGGAGCATGCAAAGGAGCCGGTGTTAACCCTCGACGGAGCGAGCAGCAACGAATGAAAAGTCTCGTCGTTTAACGAGTTTGATATGGGAGGGACGTACCTTCTGGTAATCTTCATTATTCACGTGATGTCTCGGCCGCGCTTCGATGGGTTCGCCGCGCGGTTATAATCGGCCGCACCGATAGCGATCGAACGACACGCGGTTTGACAAACCGATCGGCTCGTTTCGATTTTTATTTCCACGACGAGGACGAGGGGAACGGTCTCCCTCTGCAATTAGAATCACGGGTAGCCCGACGGTGGTGCCTCGCTGTGTACGATTTAATTTACGGTTCGATCGGCGAGCAACGAAAACTCGAGAAAAAATCGACTCGTTTTATCGACCGACGATATCCGATCCAATTAGCTTTACCGCGAATCGTTTTTTGCGCGCGGTTAAGAACAGCGAGATATTGCCAAGAACGAGAGGGCACTTCGTTTGGCAAAAAAGTTGGTGTTTGTAGCCCGATCGCTACCACCGTCCCCTCCTCTTTCGTTCTTAGTTCGAGGAAAAAAGATACCTAGGCGTCGCGTGGAGAGGTTTCGGTAAAAGTTCGCTTCCAGGATGATTTACCGGTAGATTTCTGACCTTTAAATGCAACCGGCTCCTCGTGTTCCGTTTCCAAGCGTCCCCCGTGGCGGACCACTTGTCACGTAATCGCGAGTAGTTATACGGCGTCCACTTTCGTCGATGCCGGATCGTCCATTGGAAGCGAAAGGTACGAGATACGCGAGATACAGCTCGGGCATGTATATTATTGTGTATTTGTCAGGCTGCGGCAACGGGGCCCTCCCATACCGAGTCCTCGCTCCTCCTCCACCTTCGCAGTCACCTTCTCCGTCTCCTTTCCGTGCACTTCGATCCTTCTATCGCTCGCTCTCTCTATCTTACACCGTGTGTTCTACAACCTGCATTCTCGTAAGTATAATTCTCGGCGCGTTGTTTGTATGCGCATGTAAATGCCCGGGTATTGTGTTTGCCGATGCACCACACCACCATCGACGACGACGACGACGACGAGGAGGACGACGACTAGGAGGAGGAGGAGGACGAACGCGTTTCGCGATGTGTTACCCGCGCGAGGCGTTAAACGCCCGTTCGCCGCCTCGAATTCGAATCGAGCAGCCGCTCGAATCTCTCCAGACTTGCCCGCGAGCCTCGTACTTTTCCAACGCGAGAACTAGGTCGGATAGAGGTCCCGGACGATTTTCCGGTGAACGCGGCTTTCCTTTTAAGGGGTTCCGGGCGGGGCGACGGGCTGGAAAATACGACAGCTTTCCGGACGTTTCTTTTCTTTTTCTTTCTTTCTTTTTTTTTTTTCTTTTCTCGTTTGACCACGAATCTGGGGGAATTTCAACGTTAGCTGATTTTCCGATCGAAAGCGTTGGAGAGTTTCTTTCTTTCCGCGAGAGGAGTAGTGACACGTGTCTCGCGTTAGGATTAATATCGTTCGTCGATTTCTCGCGGGTTATAGAAGCGGGTGTTCGGAAAAATTCCTCTTTCTCTGGATCGATGCTCTTGGAGATTGTTTTACGAGCGTGGTTTCTTTCGGAAAGCTACCTCGTTGAACATTCGTTTTCAAATTTGAGTTCTCTTTAAAAAGCTACTTCGCTGAACATTCGTTCAAATATCTGTTCCGAGAAGCTACTTTATTGAGTACTCGTTCACAAATCAGCAGTTCCATCTGCAAAGCTACTTTGTCCAATATTCGTCCACAAGACAGCAATTCCTTCAGAAAAGCTACCTTGTTGAACATTAGTTCACAAGTCGGCAATTTCTTGCGTAAAGCTACTTCGTTGAATATTCGTTCACAGGTCGGCAATTCCTTCCGAAAGACTATCTGTTGGACATCCGTTTACAAGCCAGTAATTTCTTGCGTAAAGCTACTTCCTTGAACATTCGTTCACAAATCGGTAATTCCTTCAGAAAAGCTACCTGTTGGATATTCGTTCACAAGTCAGCAATTCTTTCCGAAGGGCTACCTGTTGAACATTCGTTCACAAATCGGCAATTCCTTTCGAAGGGCTACCTATTGAATATTCGTTCACAAGTCAGCAATTCCTTCCGAAGAGCTACCTTCTTGAACACTCTTTCACGAGCCAGCAATTCCTTGTATAAAGCTACATCTTTGAACATTTGTTCAAAACTAGTAATTCCTTCCGCAAAGCTACCTTGTTGAACATTCGATAGCAATTTCTTCCACAAAGCTACCTTGTTGAACATTCGCGAACAATCTGGCAATTCCTCCCACAAAGCTACTTTGTCGAACATTCGTCAACAATTCCACAATTCCTTTCACAAAGCTACTTTGTCGAACATTCGTCCACAAGTCAGAAATTCCTTCCGCAAAGCTACCTTGTTGAACATTCGATAGCAATTTCTTCCACAAAGCTACCTTGTTGAACATTCGCGAACAATTTGGCAATTCCTCCCACAAAGCTACTTTGTCGAACATTCGACGACAATTTCACAACTCCTTCCACAAAGTTACTTTGCCGAACATACGTCCACAAGTCAGAAATTCCTTGCGTAAAGCTACCTTGTTGCACATTCGTGAACAATTCGGCAATTCCTCCCACAAAGCTACTTTGTCGAACATTCGTCCACAGGTCAGAAATTCCTTGCGTAAAGCTACCTCGTTGAGCATTTGTTCACAGTGAACAATTCTTCCCGTTAAACTACCTTGTCGAACATTCGTCCAAGTGTTCGCGATTCCTCCGGAAAAGGTAGTTCGTCGAACAATCGTCGAAAAATCCGCGATTCCAGCCGGAGAGCCGGCTCGTCGAGGATTCGTCGCTGGGTCCTCGATTCCGCTCGCGGGACACACTCGCGGTCGCGCGTTCCGACGCGAAACGCGCTCGTGGCATTCCGTTAGTCCGCGCGAGGGCCGCGACGCGAATATCGCGCCGGATCGAATTCCACGCAACGATATCGTTTCGTCGCCACGAGGCACCGGCTCCTCTTGTGAAGCGGACTTAACACCAGCCACGTTGCCGGCTGAACCATCCCGGGGCCCGACAACAGGAATGCCGTGTGTTAAAATGCCTTCTTCCGCGGCTGTGTGTTCGAATCGTGCGCGCCTCGTGCGTCGCCGTCAGTGTATGCGCGCGTGCGTGGATGCGTGGATGCGCGGCTGAGCGCGTGAGTGCGTGCGCGCGAGCGAACGAGCGAGCGCGGGCCCGAGTAGGATGCGTAAAACGTGCGTCTGCGTTCTCCCCGTGCTCAGCCTCGGGCCCAGCATCACCTGTCTTCCCTCTTCCCTCGGCCGTCCCTCTTCGCCCTTCCGCAGCCACCTACCTCTTCCCTTTTCTCTTCCCTCCCCGACGACCCCCTTACCCCCTATCCTCCACCGTCCCCGCTCCTCCCCGGTCACCTCTTTCGTTCTCCGCTTCTTTCTCCGAGAGCTCCCCCTTCCAGAACGAAAGATAATAAAAAATCCCTCGAGAGCCTCCTAGAAGACTAGCTCGATTTCGGATCTTCGATTTTACTTTCGGTGATGTCGGTCCGCTCGCCCGACTCCCCCCACCCCACCATTCCCCGATGATCCCGGCCCTGGAACGAGGAACGCGCTCTCGACGTGCGTGGTTCTCGTTTCGCTCGGTATCGAGAGCGGAAGCGAAAGGAAGAAGCCTCTTAACGCCGATAGCGTCGCTCACGGCGAACAAGACGATGCGCTGGGTGACGAAATCTCGGTTCACCGGGATCTGCTCCGTTTTCGGTGTCTCTGGTGGACGATACTCGCATACGATTCGACATTCGATACATCGCCTACTAGCAATGAACGGTTTCGTCACACGTGGGGAGTACTTCGAAGATTGATTCTGCCACGTGAACGCGATTAGAAATGTTTGTACAAACGTGTGTCTTGTCTTTTCTTTTAGTTACACGGAGTTTCTTTGACACGGTGTATTCCAGCTTCGATAGAAGTGTTCGAAATTACCTTCTCGCGTTTGAATCCGAGCCTGTAGAGCGTTTTACCTTCTCGGATGCGCTGCAAGCTTTATTCGTTTGTTACGCGAAGTGTTTTGATAACACCAGTGGGTGTACTCGATGGATTTATCGTAACGCAAAGGTTGTTGTAGTTCAAAAATAAAATTATATTGAATTTACGTTCGCAAGGACTTCTGTTTCGAGTCTCATACGCGGAACTCTTTACCGAAGTGGATATACATGTTACGCGACACCCTGTATATTTTCCAACAATTGTGTCGATGATAATTTTATTATCTACGTATTGTATCTTTAATAAATGCTTCTGTCCTTTACAAGCCCTTTTATTTTATCGCAAAGTCAACAAAAATACTAGTATATTCTATATATACTAAATACTTCTGACTTCCCAAGTCCTCTCGTTGCATCGTCAGTTGCAAACAATTCTGGTATATTCTATATATGTTAAATACTTCTTACTTCTCGAGTCCTGTCGTTGTATCGTCAGTTGCAAACAGTTCCAGTATATTTTGCATACACTAAATACTTCTGAATTCTCGAGTCCTCTTATTGTATCGTCAGTTGCAAATAATTCCAGTATATTCAATATATACTAAATACATCTGACTTCTCGAGTCCTCTAGTTGCATTGTCAGTTGCAAATAGTTCCAATATATTCTGCATATACTAAATACTTCTGACTTCTCGAGTC
Organism: Ptiloglossa arizonensis; assembly: GCF_051014685.1. Taxonomy (NCBI): domain Eukaryota; kingdom Metazoa; phylum Arthropoda; class Insecta; order Hymenoptera; family Colletidae; genus Ptiloglossa; species Ptiloglossa arizonensis. The sequence continues at coordinate 31,364,124 of NC_135048.1, forward strand.
CTTTAGTTGCATTGTCAGTTGCAAACAGTTCCGGTATATTCTATGTATGTTAAATACTTCTGACTTTTCGAGTCCTTTCGTTGTATCGTCAGTTGCAAACAGTTCCACTATATTCTGCATATACTAAATACATCTGACTTCCCGAGTCCTCTCGTTGTACCGTCAGTTGCAAACAGTTCCACGCTTCCGGGAGATTTTTCGCTCAAAGTCCGTGAGCGTTGAACGAAACAATCGTAGAACAACGAGACTAGGTTTCCGCGCGGAAAAATCGTTCTCCGCGTTGTAAATCGAAGGAATCTCGACCGAGCGGATCCACGACCCAGAAGAGAGGCGCACGCGCGTCCAGGTCCGAAGACAAATATCTTGGCGTGACGCGGGGCTCGCGTTCCGTTTTAAAGAGACACGCGAAGCGTTTACCGTGGCGGGTAATTTTTCAGGGAACGTAATTTCCAAAATGGGAGGAGCCCCGCCGGGCATGCGCATCCAACGGGAATATCGGCGTTCGTTTACGAGCGAGTCGGGATTTCCACGTGTGTTCCAGGAGGCGCGTGCTTGCGTTTACGGCGGTTTGCGGTTTTGCGGTTCGCGCGACAAGCAGCGTCGTTTCTCGGCCTCCGCGCTGCCTACCGTGCGCGGGCCGAGGCGTCTTTTAGCGCGAGCGTACATCGAGCGGATCGTTAACCCTTTCGAGAACGAGATATCCGTACCGCGTTCTCGTTCGCAGCAGTGTGCGCGAGATAATCTCGCGTGTCTTGTACTCGATAAGGAAATCCTTCGTTCAAAAATTTCGGACAAGGATTGCACCGTTCGCAGGACGATTCGAGAACGATACAGATGATACTTACATTTTCGTGAGACGAATCTTTCTATTTTCATTTCTCAGGAAACGCTCGAAAGCTGCGATCAATGGTGCAAGTTTACGACCTTCGCGTAATATCTCGTTTCTTTTGGCTATCTACTTTTTTTCTCGATATTGCAACGCGAGATAGTCCATAGCCGAAGGATCGATCTCGGCGAAAGCAAGATGGTATCTTTAACCCTCTCTTCGTTGAACGAGTCCGACTCGTGGTTCCAATTATATGTAAAATTCATAATAAAAAGAAAACTCGAATCACCGTTCGAGAGTTTCCCGTTCGAGTGCACTTGACCGGTATCGCGCCAAGTATACGTCTACTTCACGGGTAATCGCAAGACGTAACTTTCATCTTCTGTCTCCGCTTCGACCCTTTGCCGAACCGATTCGCGTAGAAAGGGGTTAAACGATATACTCCTCGATCGAAGAATAAAATCCGGGAGAAAAGAAAGAAACCGAAGACAGATGTTTCGCGACTAAGAGAATATTTTCTACCGCGGACAACGTCGACCGACTCGAGATAGAATTTCACGAAAGTTCGAAGCGAACCGTTTCGTCTTCACCCCGTCGCCGGTGCCGCGTCCGGCTATTCTCGGCAATGTTAAAAGCCCCGGCTCGTTTAATTTCCTTTTTTTTCGTCCGCACGGCGGTACATCCCACCCTTCTCGTGCGGTGCACCTTCAGAGGTCCGCACCTACTCCTTCGGGCCCGTTTCAGCGCGCTACGAGCTAAACGTGCCCCGCGGGGGCCCAACGACCAGCCACGGCAGACCCTTGCTTTTACCCTTGACCGATCTCCCTTCGGACGCGTCTTCTTCGACAGTGCCGGATCTACGGTTCGCCGCGCCCCGAGATCGTCTCGCCGAATCGACGTCGAGACGTCCAGCATCGCGACTCTCGCGCGGTCTCCAGCCGTTCGAACCGCCGCGAGTAATTTACAACCGTCCTACGGTCACCGTTTTCAATTTTCGACACCGTTTGAGAACACCATTCGTACCGTTTTCAACATTGTTGGTACTATTTTCAACACCATTCGTACCGTTTCGAATACTATTCGTACCGTTGTCAATACCTTGGTACAGTTTTCAACACCATTCGTACCGTTTCGAATACTATTCGTACCGTTTTCAATACCTTGATACCGTTTTCAACACCATTCGTACCGTTTTCAACATTATTGGTACTATTTCCAACACCATTCGTATCGTTTTAAATACCTTGGTACCGTTTTTAACACCGTTCATACCGTTTTGAATACTACTCGTACCGGTTCCAATACCTTGGTACCGTTTTCAACACCATTCGTACCGTTTTGAATACTACTCGTACCGTATTCAATACCTTGGTGCCGTTTTCAACATTATTCGTACCGTTTTCAACATTATTGATACTATTTCCAACATCATTCGTACCGTTTTGAATATTATTCGTACCGTTTTAAATACCTGCGTACAGTTTTCAACAGTATTCGTACCGTTTTCAACACCATTCGTACCGTTTTCAACATTATTGGTACTGTTTCCAACACCATTCGTACCGTTTTGAATACTATTCGTACCGTTTTCAACACCTTGGTACCGTTTTCAACACTATCGGTTCAATCTTCAACACCATTCGTACCGTTTTCAACAGTATCGGTACCGTTTCGAATACCATTCGAATTTATCGATACACCGATCCTTGGTAAACGGTGTGTGGAATCGGCGGCCGATTCGGTTACGCGCGGCGCGCGGACGCTTTCTCGTCGCGATACGGGGACCGGGGCTGTAAAGTAGGCAAAGGTTGAGTCGCGTTATTGTCATCGCGGGCACAATTTATTAGGGTTATTATTCCGCCGGTGTACAGGCGATCGGAGGATTACGATTTCGCGCGGAGGAGCGGAACTACCGTACCTTTCACTTCCAACGAGGAGACACGGATAATAGCTCCGATGGTCGCTGTCGTCGCCGCGGCGCGCATACGTAACTCGTGGCAAGTTCGTGCTCACGAAGGGGGCACATCTCTCTTCTCTCTGCGTCCGCGGTTGCGTTTCTACGCTCGGGCGTCCGCGTCCGCGCCCGCGACGCCCCGAGCCGACGCGAGGCGACGCGACGCGACGCGGAGAGGGACGGTGAAGACACAAGAGGGGCCCTCGACCTCGGAACACTGTTACGTGTCAGGTACCATAGCCGTACGCGTGAATAAGTTATGGTCGGTCTGCCATATCCACGAGGCAGCACGCGTGCATCAGCCTCGGTCCACCGCGCTTCTCTCCGTCTCTAACCGTTGGGAGAACGCGCGCGGTGTTTCCTAGTATCCCGAGACGTTAACCTTGTACGAGCGACCGACCGACACACCGCGATGCTTTCGAAGACGACCGTTCGATCCTCTTCGGCCGCGTACCGTTCTTTCGCGATGACGAAATCCACCGAGATGGAATACCGTCTCGCGAGCCCTCGAATTCGTCGCGCGCAACCCCGTACAATCGAACGGAACGCGTACCTTCCGCGTACACCCCTCGAAGACGCGCCACGACGTCGGGGACGTCGAATCGTCGCGAAAACGAACGCTACTCGTCGCGGCTCGCAAAGAAGCGCTACGGGGTAGAGTAAAGGGGGATCCGGGCGGGAGGCGAGGGTGTCCCAAGGACTCCCCATCGCGAACGGTGGCGCGAGTTATTTCTCCGGGACGTAATTCACGTCGGTGGGGTTAGGAGGGCCCCCTCGGGGTTCCGTCGGTTGCTCGCATTGTCCTCTCTCCTCCTCCGAGGCGCACCTTTGAGCTCCCGCATTCTGCGTAGCGTCACTTTATAATATTTACAGCCCTCCGCCAAATTCCTTCCGCGCCGTTTTATCTCGGTGACGGTGTGCCCCCACGGTCCCCCACGGTCCCCCTACGGTCCTCCTCCTACTCGTAGGTGGGAGGAGAGGAACCAAAGGGCTGGTCCCGGTCGGCTCGTCGTTTCCTTCTCCCCTACCCAACCGCCACCCCGCCACCCCGCCACCCCGCCTCTCCTCCTTCCACCCTTCTCTTTCGAGGGAGCTCGATCGGGAACCACCGGCGGCTCACCGGCTTTGCTCGATTTTCTCCATTTCGATCCTCCGTGTGCCCCGTGTGTCTCGGAAGAGGGAGACGCGCACGAATTTCGGGGACCGGGCCGTGGGCCGGGTCTCCGCACCAGGAAAGGAACGGGGAAAAGGAAGGAAAGGAGAGAAAAAGGGAGAGATTCGTGGCGGGGGCCCACGGACGCGAGACGAGACGAGAGAGACGAAGGGAGGGAGGGAGGGAGGGAGGGAGGAGAAACGAGGGAAGCCGATCGTGCATGCGTCTTCTATTTGTTAGGACGGGGAAGAGAGGCTTCGTCGGCTCGTAACCGCGGCCTCTTATAAGCCCCCGATGGGGGCCCCCAATCGGACACATGAAAGCCAAAAAGCCGAAAGTTGTCGTTGATCTAGTGCTCCACCGGCCGCTTAACTAGGGCCCGATACCTTCGGATAAGGCCCCTCTTCGCCCGGCTCCCGACGTACCGGGCCCATCGACGGTTTCGACTGCGTGGACCCGCCGTCATCTATTATATCCGCCAACCACCACCCTTTATCGGGGACCTCTCCCGCCGACTAGCGGCTACCACGGCTCCCTACCGGGCCCCGACGACCGGGGGTGGACGCCTTTGTCGCGAAACCGGGGAAATCGAATCTAGTTCTCGCGGAATTACGGGGTTTTCCAAAACGGGGCCTTACCATCATGGAAAAATCTTTTCGTCGCGGGAAATGGGCGTTGTTTGAGCAAGTTTGAACAAGTTTGAACAAGTTTGAGCGTGTGGAACGACGAAGCGCGGATGGGCCCTTCTTCGAAGCGGGGACTTACGATTCGAGGGGGAAAATGAGGAGAATGAAAATTTTTAACGAGAAATATGCGTTCTTTGCGCAATTTTGAGCACACCGACTCATAAGGAGCGAATATTTTCTTTGAGGAGGTTTTCGAGATCCAAGAGGCCCCTGGAGAAGACTCGTATCGTGGAAAAATGCATTCTTTGCGCAATTTTGAACCCATCGATCGACAGAGCGTGAATATTTTCCTTTTATTACAGATTCTTCGCGATCCGAGGAGGCGTGGAAAAAACTGAAAATTTCACAGCGGAAAAATGAATCCTTTGAGCAATTTTGAGTCCTTCGATCCATGGAACGTGGATATTTCTTTCTTTTAGGGGGTCTTCGAGAGCCAAGAGGCCTCTGAGAAAGTCTTTCACTGGACAAAAATACATTCCTTGTGTAAATTTGAGCATACTGATCGACGGAGCGCGAATATTTCCATTTTGCTAAGAATTCTTTTTAATTTGACGGGGCGTGGAAAGAGATGAAAATTTTCACCGTGGAAAAATACGTTCTTTGTGCAACTTTGAGCACACACATCCATAGATCGCGAATATTTCTTTTGTTTAGGGTATCTTCGAGATCCAAGAAGCCCTTCAAAAGAACTCTCACCGCAAATAAATGCGTTCTTTGCGCAACTTTCAGCACACAGATCCATAGATCGCGAATATTTCTTTTCATTACGATATCTTCGAGATCGAAGAAGCCCTTCAAAAGAACTTTCACCGTGAAGAAATACATTCTTTGCGCAACTTTGAGCACACCGATCCACAGACCACAAAAATAAATTTTCACCGTGGAAAACTGTGTCCTCTGTCCAATTTCTAGCCCATCGTTCGACAGATCGTGTTCCCTCTTCGTACCGTGAAGCCCACGAAAGGGGACTTTCGTCAAAACGTTCTTTCCATCGCTTCGAGCACGCAACTCCCTAAAAGATTCCATTTTCCTTCTCTCCTTCGGCGTACCTTAACCGAAAAAAGATGCGCACCGTGCGAGCGATTCCGCGCGTCCACGGCGTGCGGAGAAGTTTCGGGTCCGTGCGCATGCGCGCGCGCGGAACGCCGCTCGAGACTCTTTTCACGGGCAACGCACGGCTTACTTCTCGCGGCGATCTAGTTACGGTTCCGTCGATCGGGAGCCGTGGCAACGTTTCGCAATTAAGGGGATTAAGATAACGATCTCTCGAACGCGCGGCGTCCCGTAATTTCCAATCAGCACGTATCGAGTCAACGACGGCTGGTAATATCGCTCCAAGTTCGAGCGGGGATCCCCGGGAGGTTGAACCTCGACGACGACCACGACGAAGACGACGAAGACGACGACGACGACGTCTTGAAAACTTTCACAGCTCCGGTCGTGTGAGAGGGGGTAAAGAAGAGGGGCGGGGGGAGCAACGGACTATCGCGTAATCTGGAAAAGAGCCGCGTAAAACTCGCCAGGCTCGTTTTCTTCCTGCAATAGAGACGACGCGGCGCAAGGTCTCCGCTCGAAGCGGACTCGGTTCGACTCGCGGCAACGCGCTCGTCACGGACGGAGGAGAAGAGATTCTTTTTTTTTCTTTTTCTTTTTTCTTCTTCTTCTTCTTCTTTTCTTTTTTTTCTCTTTCTCTCTCCCACCTCCCACCTTCGTTCTACGGACGAGTCTACGGCGCGGAGCTAGCTACGAAGCCGCGAGAGCGAGCCGACTCGGCTCCGTCGCTCGTGTCCGCGCGGCGCGTCTTTTAAAAGCTGGCAGCCAGCCGAGATTCAAAGGATCGTGTTGCAACGTTCTTCCTCCCAAGGCTTTTCGCGCGGTCGTGCAGGCGTCCCGTAGGCGTCGAGCGTGTTAAACGCATTCCACCTTAGAGGTTACCGCGTTGCGAAATCGCGCGAGGCGCGTGAGCGTCGCGTCTCGTTAGCCGCGATTCGCGGCGTCCTTGCCTCAAGTTCGCGTCTACGCGTCGGCGGCGGTGCGTCGCCTCCGATAAGGAAAGAAACTCGACGATTCGAAATACGCGTCGAAAAACGGGACCTTCTCTCCCAAGGTGTCTCGTGTTCGTTTTTTTCTCTTCTTCTCTCTCTCTTCGCGCCATCGTATGCAAATCCGGATTGGGTAAAAGAAGAAGAGGAAAGAGAGGAAAAAAAAAAAGAAAAGAATTTGGTCAGAGAGGTCGTTCTCGAGGCGTAATTTCCGCGACTCGTTCCGTAATCGACGACGAGGACGTTTCTCTCCTTTCCTTCCGAAACTCACTTATCTACGATTCCTCGTCGAAGTACAATTTCAGCCACGATTAATCGCCGCGTAGTTTCGGAGGAGCGGTGAATTTATATTCACCGCTCGCGCGACTCTCTCGCGCTCCCCTCCCCCGCGACGCTTCGGGAAAGGAGAAAGACCAACGAAGTTCGAAACGGTGGGACCATCGGTAGAAACGGAATTTCAAGCTCGTGGCTCGAAATGTCATCCGTTGTGCTAAAAAACAAAGGCAGGGACGAAGACGACGACCAGGACGACGAGGAGGAGTCGCGAACGGGGCGCCTACGGGGACAGCTCGGCGCGTAGCGAGCGCCTCGACGCCTTCGATGGAGACCCATTCGTTCGTTGAGTTGTACGAACGAGGTCGAACGACCCGGGGAAAGTTCAATTTACGATGCTCGGTTTAGGAGGAACGGTTCGCCGTGGAATACCGGCGATGATCGCCGTTAACGCGGACGAAAGGTCGCCACCGACTAGCCACGGACCTACTTGCAACGAATGGCCAATTTTAGGCGAGTCCTCCTCGTCTCTCGTCCCCGTTCGACCGACCGGTCGTCGTCGATTTCCATCTTCGCGAACTTTTATCTCGCGTCTTCGATCTACGGCCCATTAACTATTCCCTCTTCTCGCGTATCCTCCAGTTCACCGCGAGGACGTTCTATCGTCGCGAGACCAACACCATCACCACCACCGCGACCACCATCGGTGCTATCGTCTCGAACGCTTCGCGAACTTCGACTTCTCGCCGGTTTTCTCTCGTTCGGTTTCCGGATCGATACCTCCGCGAGAGAGACAACGCGATACTACGTCCGCGGAGCGTCGAGACGCGCCTAAAACGGTAAATCGGCGTCGACCGTTTCCCGCCGTTAAGCAACGATTCAATTACCGCGGGAGAGTATTGCGGTTGCAAATCGCTGCTCGACCAGCGATCTCCAATCGCAGACGAGACACGCTCGCTCGTTCTGACCGGGGTTCTCGTCGATAGTTGCGTTAGACACGAGTGGTGAAAATCATTCGTCGATCGACGTCTTTAACCCTTCGCGATACTTCGCGTCATGAGTAGCGACGAGGAACGTATTGATACTCGTAGTAGATCGTTTAGGGGAGAGTGGAGTTATTGCTGGTGAATTGTCCGATACTATTTTAAGACGGTACGATAGAAATCATCTCTGGTAGTTGTATGCGTGTGTATTTGTGTATGTATGAATGTGTGTGTATGTAGAATGTCTTCTGGAATCTTTTAGGAGATTCTATTCCACGGATACGCGATGTGTGTTGAAGAAAATCAGAGTGCGTTTGTTAATATGACGATCAGTGATTGAAAGTTAGTCCGAAAGACGATCTTGCGTAGAACTTGTGTAAAAGATATACGTTTCAGGATATTAAAATAGAGTTCGATTTATCGGTAATATAGAAATACCGAGATATTATTTAATCGTACTCCAAAATTCAAAGTTTTAATAAGTGGGAATACCTGAGCAAGAATAATTCAAGTGAAATGAAAATTAAGTGCGAAACAAGTTTATTTATTGTTTATCATTATGGTTGAGGTGTGAAACAAGTTTATTTATTGTTTATCATTATGGTTAAGGTGTGAAACAAGTTTATTTATTGTTTATCATTATGGTTGAGGTATTCGTTTTAAATTGTAGTAATTGATATTGGCAATATTTTATAGTGAAGTATAGGTTTCAAGTAAAACACCAAAACTTTAGAGTTCGTAGTTATGTGATTGCTGTAACTTTGCCTTTTTCATTGTAATGGATACAATAATATTCATTTTCCTTATTAATACCTTTTTGTTTGTTTCTGTGTTAGATTCGAAGGTTTTTCCTTTCTTGATTACCCCACGATGTGATACGAACAAAACGTAATTTATTAATTTATCGTAGAACTTCGAAACGTAAAACGAAAAATTTGTTAATGCTAAAATCTCGTTTGAACTGTCTTTATTATAACTTGTGCAAATCTCAAATCACTCTTACTGCAGAAGCTATATGAAGTATTATCTTTGCGAAAAGTTAGATAAAAAAATACCCAAAAGCTTCAATTTTATTTACCTTGAATGGTGTATATTTATCTAGCTCGATGTTGGAGTCAGTGGAAAAAATGTGACGACGAGTCTAGCTCGACGTTAGAGTCAGTGGAAAAACTGTGACGACGAGTCTAGCTTGATGTTGGAGTTTGTGGAAAATCGTGACGTCGAGTCTAACTCGATATTGGAGTCACCGGAAAAATTGTGACGTCGAGTCTAGCTCGATGTTGGAGTAACCAGAAAAATTGTGACGTCGAGTTTAGCTCGATGTTGGATTTTGTGGAGAAACTGTGACGTTGAGTCTAGCTCGATGTTGGAGTCACCAGAAAAATTGTGACGTCGAGTCTAGCTCGATGTTGGAGTCACGGGAAAAATTGTGACGTCGAGTCTAGCTCGATGTTAAAGTCGTTGGGAAAATCGTGACGTCGAGTCTAACTCGATGTTGGAGTCACCGGAAAAATTGTGACGTCGAGTCTAGCTCGACGTTGAAGTCACCGAAAAAATGATGACGTCGAGTTTAGCTCGATATTGGAGTCGTTGGGAAAATCGTGACGTTGAGTCTAGCTCGATGTTGGAGTCGCTGGAAAAATTGTGACGTCGAGTCCAGCTCGATGTTAAAGTCGTTGGGAAAATCGTGACGTCGAGTCTAACTCGATGTTAGAGTCACCGGAAAAATTGTGAAGTCGAGTCTAGCTCGACATTGGAGTCACCGAAAAAATTGTGACGTCGAGTATAGCTCGATGTTGGAGTCACCAGAAAAATTGTGACGTCGAGTTTAGCGCGATGTTGGATTTTGTGGAGAAACTGTGACGTTGAGTCTAGCTCAATGTTAAAGTCGTTGGGAAAATCGTGACGTCGAGTCTAGCTCGATGTTGGAGTCACTGGAAAAATTGTGAGTCTAGCTCGACATTGGAGTCACCGAAAAAATTGTGACGTCGAGTATAGCTCGATGTTGAAGTCTCCAGAAAAATTGTGACGTCGAGTCTAGCTCGATTTTGAAGTTTGTGGAAAAACCGTGACGTCAGTCTAGTTCGACGTCGAAGTAGTTGGAAAACCCGTGACGTCGAATCAAGCTCAACGTCGAAGTAGTTGGAAAACCCGTGACGTCGAGTCAAGCTCAACGTCGAAGTAGTTGGAAAAACCGTGACGTCGCGTTTATCTCAACGTCGAAGCGACAAGAATTAACCTCGATATTCCGTCTCTTCTAAACACATTTAAAAATAAACATTAACGCAAAGTGTCCGAGAAACATTACGAACGAGTACAAACGACACAGTTTCGTTTCCTGCGACCCGATAATCTCGCTAACTCGTCCTCGAGCAGACCGACTCTTTGTTTCCGAAAAGACGAGTACGCGGGGACAAAGGACAGCTTCGTAGCAGGGTGTACTCGGGTTAAGGGCACGCGACGACACGTAGGTTAAAGAGAATACGAGGACGCGAGCGGAGAAGCAATAGACAACGATACCCGGCCGACGGTGACCGAAACGGCACAGCAGCGGACGAGGACGAGGCGAACGTGTACGATTAAACACTTTGATCAAAACGCGATTTGGAAAGTTTCAGTTTTCGAGTTGGCGAAGTTTCGACATTTACGGGACGTTAATGCCTCGAAGACGGCTCGAATTGCTCAACCGAAACCGACGGATACACGTTCCGTTTGCTCGCCTCGTGGAGGAGTTCCGCGATCGACGCGGATTCCTCGCCGAGGTTAACACGTTCACGCGCCAGTTTTCCCGTGCTCGAGGATGTCCACGATGTTGCGTTCGTGTCGTAGGAACGTAAAAACGGTCGACAATTTCTGGACGTACCAGTTATTTTCACGGTACTTGTATCACCGACGAGAGTAACCCTGAAAGTTTACAAAGGGCTACGTTTCGAAATCGTTCAGGATCAAAGGGTTAAAAATCGACCGAACATCCTCGGTCTTTGAAAGTCCCCGATAGAATTTTCTTTTCTTTTCGAACATTTTCTTCTCGTATCTGTTCGATACGTATTTTGCTTCTTTCGTATCTAAACGGACTCCCGTTACTCGTTCGAATCGTTGCAGAGACTATAAAAATTTCTCGACCGTTTGGATAAATACTTTATTAGTTGATCGATCGATTCGAAGTTACGTAAGATCGCTACTCGAAGTTGAATCGACGATGGGTCTCCGCAAATTAATCGTATCCTGTTACCAACTCGACTCGGTATCGTTTACTCGATACAGATGCTCTCAACTTTCTTGTTATTGATTATTTATTTTTTTATCAACGACCCGAAACCCTTCGTATAAAGAAGATTGTTCTTTAAAGGTACGTAAAGATCCACAGGAAAAAATCTACACGTTTACAAAGATTATTAGCGACGATATGATCGATTGGATTCTTCGATCCATATGCAGATTCGTGAGTACAAAAACCATATCTAGATCTCTAGTATACGTTCTGTCGCGTAGCGATTGATTCGCGTAAGTAGAGAGGAACAATCGATGTAAATCGTTACTCGAATTAAATATCAGCGATCGAATCAAAACTATGCTCAACTATTCCTCCATGTTTAGACAACGTATCCAAGTAGGATACGTTTAGTGAATCAATCTAATTATAATTAAAAATAAAACTCGAACCCAATTGGATACACGGTAACATTTTTCCCACTACCGCCACGATCGTACGATTGTTGTTGTTAAGAGAGAGCGTATCGGGCCGCGTTCGAAACGATTCCGCGCGCGTAATAAACGCGTGGATCGGCGACGCGCAATAAACGAACGTCGCGCGCGTCTCGACGCGAGACATCGAGCGATGCAAAACGCTCGACAGTTTCCGCGTGTCTCGGATTCCCTCCGCGACGATTTTCCACGAGCGTCCAGCGTTTCCGCGGAAACGTACGTTGTACCTCCCCGAAACGATCTTCCACCTAGAGAGAAAAAAAAAGAAAAAAAAAAAAGAAAACGAGAGACAAATCTCCGGTACGGTCGGATCGGTGGAACGATCGTGCACGGAATCGTTCCGATGTTCTCGAGGTGGCCGAGAGAGCTCCGTGGAAACGTCCACGAGCGGTCGAAGCCAACCAAACGACTTCTACTTATTGCGTAATTCCGCGCGGTGACGAAGGCGAGCGGGATCGCGGCTCTAGACCATTTATATATATATCTATATACACGTATATACGTATACAGTACATATATATATACACACACACACACGCGTATGTATTTCGTACACGCGTGTAAACGCGCGCGTGCAAACGAACCGACTTTTTCACCGCCCCGGGTCGCCTGCTCCGTTTTCCTTCTCGCCGGTTTCGAGCGAGTCTCTCCGTCGCGGATCTCCCGCGTCTTTTTCGCGAAATTCCACAACGGGAGCGCCTCTGGAAGATTTCCAGGCCTCCTCGAGTTATCCTCGAGCGCGATAACCATTGCGCGATATTGCTCGTTCGATCGCGCGCGAACCGAGGAAGACCGGGCTCGATTACGCTCGGAAGGTTTTCTTCCCTCGCGCGACGAAATCGGGCTGCACGGAGGACCGTAGGCGCGGGTTTCACTCGACGACCGATATAGACGCTGTCGCTCATCGGGACGCGTTAATTAATTACAGCGAGCGTACGAAACAGAGAGAGAGAGATAGAGAGAAAGAGTCACGACGCGCGTAAGTAGGCACCGTGCCGTTTTCTCGAGCGGATGCGGTATCACCGCGAACGCGCTCCTCCGCGCCGGGCGTAAATTATCGTCGACTGGCACGACCTCGAGGCTCGTACTCGGACGAGAGTAGGCAGTAGCCGGACGATCGAGCCACGATCGAGATAACGGGGCTTAAACGTACCTAAGGCGTTTCGTCTACCACGAGACGCATCGAAGTGGAGCTCTCAAGGCCGGTTCTCTCCTATGCAGGGGTTACTTCTCGCTCCGGGTTCCCCGATAGCCTCGCTCGATACCGATGAAATTGCTTTTAAAACCGACGCCCGCTAGCGAGCTACTTTGTCTCGGACTCTCGCCTCTCATGGGCCCGCGCGGTTACTCCTACGAACTTTCGCCAGCGATCGCGACTAACCCTTCGCGGTCGTGCGCCGAACGGGCCTGGAAGTTTTCCAGGGGGAGAGGTAAGGTGCTAGGTAACAGCGCGAAAGTAGCGGTTGGGGGAATATTTTCCGGATAGTAGTGATACGGTAGTGATAGAATAGTGCCTATAATAGTGATGATATAGGAGTGCTATAATAGTGGGGATATAGTAGTGCTATAATAGTGATGATATAGGAATGCTATAATAATGGTGCTATAGGAGTGCTATAAGAGTGTAGATATAGTAGTGATATAATAGCGATGATATGAGCGCTATAATAGTGGTGATACAGTAGTGCTATAATAGTGATGATATAGGAGTGCTACAATAGTGATGATGTAGGAGTGCTGTAATAGTGGGGATATAGTAGTGCCATAAGAGTGATGATATAGGAATGCTGTAATAATGGTGCTATAGGAATGCTATAAGAGTGTAGATATAGTAGAGCTATAAGAGCGATGATACGAGTGCTGTAATAGTGGTGACATAGGAGTGCTATAAGAATGTAGATATAGTAGTGCTATAATAGTGGTGATATAGGAGTGCTATAAGAGTGTAGATATAGTAGTGCTATAATAGCGATGATATATAGGAGTGCTATAATAGTGGGGATATAGTAGTGCTGTACAATGGTACACTAGTGATATAATAGAGCTGATACCGTAGTGCTCTAATAGCGGTGCAATAGTGATATAATAGAGATGATATAGTGCTGTAACAGCGGTACAATAGTGGTATAATAGTGGTGATGTAGTGGTGTAATAAAAAGTAATAAAAGAATTTCGTAGCACCGTGTTCATCGAGTGTTTGAAGAATACAGTATGTCATATACCGTTTCTTTTTCGTGTACGAAATAAAGATAAATTTTTCCAGGCAAAAATCGACTACCATCCAACACCGGTGTATTCCCATTTGTTGCAAACGTCTGTAGTCCACGCACGTAACTAAAATGTATTATTCCATTCTCTTGCACCGCGATGCTCCGGAATTACTTATCTTTAGTATCGGTATTTTGTTAACAGCGTAACGAACTTCGAGACGCATACTGTCCACTAATCGCGACACCCGAAGAAACAAGAAACCTACGAACGTAACGTCGATAAATTGCGAAATTGCTACGAGTAACGTCCCAGTGTCGTTTGTCGTTTCTTAAGAAGCCGACGAAAAATTTAAATGGACAGTGAAACTGTTCGGAGAAACCTAGGTAGGATTAGTGGAAAGATTGTCCAATTTGTCAAGCGTTGTATGGAAACTGTGTTACGGGAGGCCTGTCGCAATTTTTTTTACCGTGTTGCAGGACTGTCGTAATTTTTACACGGTGTTATAAAACGCTTAGGTTTCACCGAGTTTTGGTACGACCAATTTTGAAACGCGATACTCACCGATCAACACTGGAACCTGGACGATAGCACCGCGTGTATCTTTTCTTATTATTTTCTCTCGGAAACGCTACAGGCTGCTTTCGTGGATTTCTCTTAGACTCGCCTAACGAAAGTTTTGTCGCATTTACGGCGAACGATGAACCGAAAAATCTTTGTCTTGTTCTTTCGACTAGTTCCGCGGTTAGAAACGCGACGAGCTCGCGACCGGTTTTCCAAGGAACCGAATATTTCGGTCCCCGTATCTTTCATCCGCTCGTAAAGATACTCCTGTAACGCGATCTGTTTGTTTTTATACCAACTCACGGACACGTGACTTCTGACCGTAGGAATTAAACGCTGTAGCAAAATTTCATTCGTGCGATATACGAGCGATCGGTGAAAGGGTCAAACGAATAGATACCAGGTGTCCCAGACGGTCGAAGGTCGAACTTCGCGAACACCTAGTCGCGATCGAAACGAGCAAAAAGTTACGAGTAAACGAGGGTCCAAATATCGTTAAGTTTCGGAGCGGAGACGTTTTCGACGTCTGTAACGGCATGAAATACTTTATCGCGCGTGTCTACGTAAACCTTATCGAGTGAGTTAGCTCGAGAAAAGTAAACGTAATACAATTCAGTGCCGTGCGTCGTGGATAACCGATGTCGCACAACGGCAATAACGGAAAAACTACTCTTCGCGGTCCCTGTACGAGCGTAGAGTTATTCAAACTTTTACATTTCTTTAAACAATGAGCTGTTCCTACTTTTACACACTTTAAACACCGGTTCGTGGTTCACCTAACGATATCTGGACCCGTGTTTGTTCAGATCTGTTTGCTCGTTTCGAAAAGTACTACGTGCTTTCGAGGTTTAACCTCGATTTTCCGAGACACCCTGTAAATTAGGTTTCAAGTACCTAAAGTCTCTCACGTTTTCGTTGAAAAACGAAGCAGTGTTAACGCAAACGAGCAGATCGATTTAACACGCGAAAAATATTTAACAGAGAGGATACGCGTTAATTGGACCGCGCAGGCGCGATGTAGACTCTATACTCGTTTGATATGCCACGTGCTCGATCGTTAAAAAAAACGATTCTACGTCGTTGAATCGCGCGAGACGAAGAAGAGCAATCTTTCTTCTCCTTTGTCTCGACTCACACATTCTTCTAGATGCACGGTCGAATGTAACAGGTTGCTCGATCAGTTTTATCGAACGACAAAACTTTTTCAACAACCTAGTATAAATATGCATTCTCGCGTAATGCAGCGTTGCTTGCTCTTCGAAGGATTTTTATCTTTATTTCAATCTATTTAAACCGATCACCAGTTTTTCCGGTCGGAATGTAACAATTTTAGCGCGATGCACAATCGTCGATACAAAACGTGCAATAAACGATCGCTTAAAAAATATTCTCCAGTGACGGTGCATCGGAAACAAAGGAGAACGAGCTAAAAAAGTGACAGCTGCTCGAAAGAAGCGATCTGATCTTACGATCGTGTTGTTCGCTTTTTCAGTTACATACGAGCAATCGTGCATTAACGATATATACATACGAGAGCACGTGCATTAATCCTGAATAATCTTAACGATACAAGTTTCTTCAAGACCCGAGAGAATTATTGCAAGAGCGTAACGTAAGCGTGTACGAGATAAAAGAATAATTTTTGACACGTTTCGTAAAAAATGTACAATATTGTTACATCGAAATATCAACGAGTTAAAACTACGTCTCGCGCTACTTTTGCCACCAATCATTTTTTCTTCTACACAGATAATTATTCTATCCACTTCTGATGTTAAAAGACTACATTGGTATCTTAAATACTAACATCTTACCAATAGTACGTCTATTATATTACGAAAAAAATATTACTAAATTTGCGAGAAAGATAGTTTCGTTGATTCGTTATGAATAATTACTTCACTGCATACATCTATTATATTACTAAAAAAATATCACTAAATTCGCGTGAAAGATAGTTTCGTTGATTCGTTACGATTAATTACTTCACTGCGAATAATCATCACGGGAAAATTTATAACGATCAAACGGAATGTGCAGATATTTTATATATCGGGTAGACGATAACCGAAGCGGTCCAGCTATACTTCAAGAAGCTGTATTTTCTGTAATTTTGAAGATATCGGCTCGAAATTCGAAGGAAGTATCCTTCTTCGATCATAGAACACACGAAGGACCGAATCGTTGAAAAAGAATAGCAACAAATCTTGCAAATAACGCCTCGATCGTCATCGACGTTCGTTATGCACACTTATCGGTAAGGGAGACTGGAGTTGGTTGTAACATCGTAAATATCTCAAAATATGTAATAAATATCAATACAAATTTTCAGATATGTAGTGTAAAATGATATTTGGTCTATTATATTTATGTAGATGCAAAATAGACATGTGTATAATAAAGGTAATGGCTTTGAGGCGACCAAGAGTTAACTTTTCTTTAAAATTGTAACATAAACGCTCTTCTTGCTTCTTGCTTTAAAACTGATCGTCACTTGGCACATATAAACACGTTGTTAATGAAAATATTTAATTAAAGTTCACAAGTGCGGTCGGGAACGATTGTAACGTTACAACTTTGATTAAAAAAGAGTAAAAGTTGAAGAAGATATTGTAACTGTAATAATTACATGAAGAATGCATTGTCCAAAACAATTTACATACATATTTGCCATAATTGCAAAACCAAATACGAAGTACAGAATATCATAATTTTTTATTTTCTTCGCTGGTCATTTTTTCTCAATACGTTACACCTGACGTACAACGAAATTGCTACGACTGAAGAACGTCGGATAAATAGTTAACAAGTTTGTAAAAGAATTTTCGTTACAAATACAATAGCAAAATGTGCACAAAACGATTTGTATACACATTTGGCACAATTGCGAGCCCCAGTAACGAAATAAAAAATATCATAAAATTCTTTATAATCTCCGCCTGTAATTCGTTTTTTAAAATATCTTGTACGTTACACCCAACAAACAGGTAAATTGTCACGGCTGAAGAATCTCGGATAATCAGTAAACGTATTCGTACACGTGAGAATAATCGTGAGCGCAGTAGGTTTCGCGTGATCGCGTTCCAAAGTCAAATCCTAGGGACCGAGCCCGGTCTCCGTTGCGTGGAAACACGGCGGTCTAGAACGGTGTTTCTCGAGCGACGCGAGGCTCGCTTTTACACCGATGGAAGGTGAACTACATATTATTCCGGCGTGGACCCAGAAACCGGGAAAAATGGAGCGAAAAAAAGTGCCGCGAGAGTCACAGATTCGAAGGTATCGGAGTGTCTAAAACCGGTACGGGCAGGCGGCGGAGCGGTATCGCGTATCGAGGGCCGCAGAAGGTAGGGTAGGGCGGTTGTTGGCCGGGGATGGTGGGGGAGATGTAAAAAAGAAGTATAAAAATGAAACCTGAATTTTCGATCGGCGATCGTCGTAGATCGAGATAAAGCGGAGGTAAACGGAAGCCAGGCGACACTGGTTCGTGGCCAGGCTTTCGGCCCGGAGCCGTTAAGAGTTGGGAGCGGCTCCGTGACAGAACTGGTCTTAGAACGGGCGGGACCTCCGAGACCTTCCTCGAGGACTATCGCCGCGCACGGGGTTTCTCGCCCGGTTCGTTGCTCGTCGCTTAGTTGCTTCGTAACGCCGTAGACGCGTTTCGTCTCGCGAGGAACGCGATCGCGAACATCGGGGAACGATGGCTCTCCATCGCGCGCGCGAGAAAATATATTAATCGTCCACCCCCCGGTCACGGTGACCGGGACGTACGGTGTTCCCGGTACCGTGGCGACAACGCTGATAAATGTTTTCTTTCGTTGCCTCGCGCCGGTGTAAATTATGCAAAAGTTAACGCGTCGCCGTTGAGTTCTAGGTTGACCGGTCTCGTTGCAAAACCGTCTCTCTAGCGTCTTTTTCAAGAATTTATGTGGCCTCTCTCCGCGTGCTGCACCGCGCGGTTTTATGGGCGATCGTAAACTTATAACTATATTCGAGCACAACAATCGGTATACGGCTGAATTAATTGCGCGGCCGCGCTCGATCGAACCACACCGGGGGCAAAAAAAACTGACAAAAAAAAAGAAAAGAAACGCAACCGAAAGAAAAACCGAGGGACGTGGACGAAAGAAGAAATTATGCAACTCGTCTTCGTTATCGTCGTCGTCGCGATAGATTTCGCGGTTAAGAGCGCGTTTCGTCCGCGCGCGCCGTTACTAATCGCGTTCCAGGGCCCCTACGGGGCCCGATTTTCCCCCACCGCGCGGCCACGGCCGCGGAGGGGCGGTCCGTCGGTAATCGATCTTTCGGGCGAAACCGACACCGATTTCCGTATTCCTCGAATCAATTTTCGTCCCGATCGTATCCGTCCGTCCATCCCCATCCCCCACCCCACCCCTCCCCCTCCTCGCTTCGTCGCATACCGATCGGTCGCGTTTAAATGAACTCGTCCAACGGAGAGGGTTGGCCGGAGAGGTATTTACGCGAGGCGGTCTGCGCTGCACGAAAGCCAACGAAGGTCGGGCCGCATTAATAAAACAAACACAATGTACGACGCAATTCTGCATACAAGTAGGCTGTCCGTCCCCGAGGCGACGGTTTCCACGTACGATCGACAGCTACTATCTCGAGAACGCTGGACACGCCGCTTCTCGTCGTCTCTATCCCCCTCCTCCCCCTCTCCAGCCCCGTTCCACTCGCCTTTTACGCTTCGCGCTTAACCGTCGTCGATCCTCTTTTCTCTCTCTCTATCTCTCTCTCTCTCTCTCTATCTCCCTCTCCTCGTTCCAGCTCGACGAGCGATCGAATTCGCGCCAAAAACACCGCGAGCGAAACGATCGAAGCGTTCCGAATTGTCGTCAACCTCGGGGAATCCGGCTCGCGGATTAAAATTACATTTCGCGTAACGCGCGCACGTCCCATCGGCGTCGGGCTACCGGTTCCAATTAGCGCGGCGATTTTTGCGCGAGCATCCGGTGCCCGGAGTCGTTCCGAGATCCATTTATAGGAGATGCCACACCGCGTTATTATCCAATGCATTCGTAATGGGCGAGCTCTCGCTCTTTGCTCTCGCCGGCCGAGTCCCCTAACGAACGCCTCGTCCGCGAGACGATCGCGAGACGCGTGGAAACCGACCGATATGGGGCCCCGTCCCCCGTACGATCCACACGGTTTACCGTGTCGGACGACGCCCACGCTTGCGACCACGATCTCCCCGAATTCGCGTCACTTCGACACCGTGGAATCCACTTTTTCAATAACCAGCGCGCCGGAAACGACGGTTCGAGCGTTCTCGGTGCTCTAGACGCCTACGCCTATGGTTGGAGGGGATTTCTGTGTCTTTCATGAGAAAAACGGGAACAATTTCTGGTCTGGGTTAGACGTTGGAAAGATTTGGAAATGGAGGGAAACGTTTTTTGATTCAGTAGTAACGATCTGGTGGAAAAGTTTGATAACTGCTCTATGGCGATTGTTCTTTGGATCTTGCATGCCTACGCCTATGATTAGAGGGGATTTCTGTGGCTTCGATGAGAAAAACAGGAACAATTTCTGGTCTGGGTTAGACGTTGGAAATATTTGGAAATGGAGAGAAACGTTTTTTGATTCAGTAGTAACGATCTGGTGGAAAAGTTTGGTATCTGCTCTAGGGCGATTGTTCTTTGGATCTTGCATGCCTACGCCTATGGTTAGAGGGGATCTCTGTGTCTTCGATGAGGAAAACGGGGAGAAAATGTCTAATCTTGGGCTCTGTCGCTGGGAAAATTTCTAGATTTAATAATAATCTGATGGCAAAGTTTGATATCTACTTTCTGTCGATTGTTTTCTGTATCTTACACGCCTACGCCAATGGTTCGAAAGAGTTTCTGTGTCTTTGACTCAAGAAGGGGAGAAAATTTCTAGTTTTGGGCTTTACCGATAGGAAAATTTCTACATTTGGTGGCAAAGTTTGATATTTGCTCTTTGTTAATTGTTCTCTGTGTCTTTCATGCCTACGCCAATGGTTGTAGAGAATTTCTGTGTCTTTGACTCGCGAAGGAGAGAAAATTTCAAGCCCTGTGCTTTGTCGGTGGGAAAAAATCTACATTTGGTGGAAAAGTTTGATATCTGTTCGTTGTCAATTGTTTTCTGTATCTTATACGCCTACGCCAATGATTGTAAAGAATTTCTGTGTCTTTGACTCGCGAAGGAGAGAAAATTTCGAGTCCTGGGCTCTGTCACTGGGAAAATTTCTAGATTTAATAACAACACTCTGGTGAAAAAGTTTCACATCTACTCTCTGTCAATTGTTTTCCGTACCTTACAGAAGCTACGCCAATGGTTGAAAAGAATTTCTGTGTCTTTAACGCGAGAAAGGGGAACAATTTCTAGTTTTAAGCTCTGTCGGTTGGACGTTGAAAAGATTTAGAAACGAAAGGTGAAATTTTTGCATTTAATAATAACGATCTAATGGAAAAGTTTCATATCTATCCTCTGTCAATTGTTCTCCGTGCCTTAAACGCCCACGCTGGCTATACTGGAGAGTATCGCGATACCTGTGTTTTTGACACGAGAAAGTGGGAGAAATTCGTAGTCTTTGATTCCGGTGATTATCCGTGAAAATTATTCAAAGAGGAAAGGAAAAATTCTCAGACTCGATAGTAACGATTTGGTGAAAATCTTGATGTCTCTCCTCTCTTAATCGTTTTCCATGCCTTAAACATCCACGCTAATGGCCGTAGAGAATTCACTCGTCTTTGACGCGAGGGACTGAATAAAAAATCTTAAATTCCAGGAATCACTGGCTCCGTCGATCGGACGTCGAAAAGCTCTCGAAAGGAAGAAATTTCAGATTTAATAACAATCCGTTCGATTTCGTTCCCGTACCGACTGTATCTTATACCCTCGAACGCCCACACTTCGCCGATGATCCCCGAGGAACTGATTTTAATAATAACAGTCTACGTGGAAACGTTCGATGTATTCTTCCTTGCGTCGATCGTCCTCGGTGCCCCAGATGCCCACGCCGACGATAGCATCGAATTCGTGTTTCGTTGACCCGCTGAACCGATTCGAATTTAATAATAACAGTCCGCGTGGAAACGCAAATTGCATGCCGAGTTCTCGATGTGGTAGACACCCACGTCTCGCCGGTGATCCTAGCGAATTCGTGTCTCTTCGCCACGAGGAAGTGGGAAACACGTGTTAAGTTCCAGGAGTCTCCGGATCCGTCGGTTGGACAAGAGCTACGGATACACCTCTGTCAAGTCGATGTCATAGACACTCGCGTTTCGTCGATCCCAGAGAATACGTGTTTCTTTGGGTACGAGGAACTGGGAAATATTTCAGGATTTTCGAAAGTTTCCACTTTCGTTTGGTGGACATCGAAGACTTCAGAAACTGAAGAAAGAGATTTCAGATTTAACAGTAACAATCCACGTAAGAACGTTTGATACACTATTGATTGCCCTTTGCTCTGGATAGTGATGGATTAATCGGTGATCTCAACTGTGAAGAATTGGAAAAATGTTTTAGGTTACAAGAGTCTCCACCTTTGAAGGCTAGATTTAGATATCTTTTTTCCATTTGTTCTAGACATCGTAGACACCCATGCTATCTTACAGAATTCGTGGTTTCTTGACACAAAGAACTGTATTACAAAACATGTGTTAAGTTCTGAATATCCAAGAGCTCTAGCAATAAAAGGAAGAGATTTCAGACTTATCGATAACAATCCACGCAAGAACGTTTGATACCCTATCGATCGTCCTTTGCTCTGGATAGTGATGGATTAATCGGTGATCTTAACTGTGAAGAACTGGAAAAATGTTCTAGGTTACAAGATTGTCCATCTTCGAAGGCTAGATTTAGATATCTTTTTTCCATTTGTTCTAAACGTCATAAACTCCCAAGCTATCTTTCAGAATTCGTGGTTCCTTGACACGAAGAACTGTATTACAAAACACGCGTTAAGTTCTGAACATCCGAGAGCTCTAACAATTATAATCTGCACGAGAACGTCCGATATCCCTGTCAGTACTCCTTTGCTCTAGACATTGAAGCTTTATTGGGGGTCTCAACTGTGAAGAACTGGAAAAATGTTTTAGGTTACAAGAGTCTCCACTTACTAAGGCTAGATTTAGATATTTTTTTCCACTTGTTCTAGACATCGTAGTCACCCACACTATATCAGAGAATTCATGTTCCCTTGACACGAAGAGCTACAAAACGTGCGTCAGGTACCAAACATCGAAGATCTCTAACAACAAAAGGAAGACTCTTTCTATTTAACGCTAACAATCTTTTCGCAAATGTCCAACGATTGCTCGACCCGATGCCATACCATCCAACTCACGATCGCAAGAATCTTCAAATTTTCGACGAGAAACCGTAAATCACGCGTTAGTTTCAACTAGCGTCGGACCCCGTCGGTCGCGGGACGACAAGCGTCGGTGTTCTCTCGTCCCGATTCGACGTAACGCGTAAACGCTCGAGAAGACCACGGAGAACGCGCGCGGTGCAAATGCGGTAAAACGAGTTTGTACGAACGCGAATACTTTGTAATACCCGCGATGAGTAACGCGATGATCGACCTTGGTACGAGTATTGGGGTGTCCGTGCAAGTGTCGCGATCGGTGATCTCGATCGGTAGGCGATAAACCGCGCGTAGAGAAAGAGAATTTCCGGGCGGAACGATCGCGCGCGGGCCGATTTCGACAACGTTGTTCGTGCTGGTTGCAAAAGCAATTTCGTTTCTATCGCAAGACGCCACTGTTGCGTCTTTTGTGCGGGCCGGTGGCCGTAAATAATCGAATTCCGCGTGAAAAAAGATCCGAAGGATCGGCCGTGGGGATTTTCTCTACGACGATCTGGTTCTGTCGATGATGTAACGACGGCTCGAAATGTCGTCGGCCTTCCAGGCATTCGTTCCCTCTAGTCGTCCGGCGGAATCCGAAGATCGAGTCTCTTTCCCTTCGCTCCTTCGTCCCTGGCACGTTTCCTCGTCGTCGTGGTCGTTTCGTAAGCTCGAATACCGCGTTGCCCTCTACCGTAGCTCTTCTTCCTCCTCGCGTTCTACCCCGTTCGAGGGATCGCGATTCGATCGGGAAAGGATGGATCCGTTCCGGAAGCCAACCCTCCGCGATACGGTGAACTCGCTCGAGTATCGTCGCTAGTCTCCCCCCGCCGCGTTGGTATTTTCGTGCCCATTTACGATCGTTCGCGGTTCGTTCGAGCGGACGCGGCCGAGAGCTCGTTAAGGCGTCTCTCGTGGACACCGATGACGTCGTCGGACGAACGTTGCGACACGTGGGGACGGCTTGCACCGCGCGGTGGACATCCTTGACTACTCGTGCACACCGTTCGTGAAAAAAGAAGACTTTCGTGTCGCGTCTCGTCTCGTCGCGGGTTAGAACCTCACGCGCTCGCTAAATCGTTCCCGAGCCGTTACCGAAGGTACCTCGCGTCCGCGCACGTATCGCGCGCGGAACGGCCGGTGTTTGCTTCGTCGACGTTAAAAACTCGCGTCCAGATGGTTCTTTAAAGGCGCGAGGTGTGCACACCGATGATGTAGTCGTATGGAAGTTGCGACACCAGCGGTCGCGTATCTCGCACGGATGCCGGCCATCCTTGACGAGCTCTTGGCTCGCTCCAACCGCGGTAAAACTCCACACGCCCGAGCGAGCGACTCACGCTCGCGCGCGTGGATAGTCGCGTGGGTCGTGTCCATTCATCGCGTCCGCGGTACAGGAGAGAGAAAAATATACCACGGTCTTTTGTGCTGGACGATAAGTCCACCGTGATCCGGTCGCTGGTTATTTTCCTCGCGGTTGCTCCCTCGGCGATCCTCGCGAGGGAACAGTCCCCGTATCGACCGACTTTTCGAAAGGTTTCGGGACTTCCGGCCGACCGTGCCGTGATTTCGCGGCGGGAAGTTCTCTCCGTGCCGCGGCTTAATCGATACATCGGTTCCCGGTTCGGAACTCGGCGCTCGTTCGAGGAAGAAACCGACGAGCGAGCAACTTTTACGATTTCGCTCGTGGAAACTCCGTCGAGTCCCTCTCCGCTCTTCACCCCGGTCCCCGGAGGTCAACGACGATTCTCGCTCGAACGAGCCAAGTTTTCGACCTACGAGAGCGTAAAATTAGTGGAATCTTACCGAACGGCAGTAAATCCTCGCAAGAAAGTCGATCTCGCTGACCCTGATTGGCCGGGACCAGCTCGAACCGCACCGTGGACTCGCTCGATTCTCGACGCGAGTCGAACGCGAGAATTATCGGCCGTACGAGCCGCGATCGTTCGAACGAGCGTAAGTCGAACTTTCGACTCGCGAGCACGGTTTTCCCTGCGCGGAAAAATTCAAGTTCAACGTTGACAGCGAGCTCACACGTTGGATGGTAACGCGCGCGCGTTCATCGCCGAAGGAACGAAGCGCGACGTACATATTTTCGAGCGCGGTCTAATTGGTCGGGAACGCGGGCAAAAACCGTAATCGTGACACGGGGTAGATCTGAACGCCAGATAGAAGATATTCGGACAGGTGAACCTACCTACTACCCGACCTTGCGTTTCGTTAATACCCGGTTCCAGTTACGCGTACACTACGAGAACGGAATTGGGCCAATCGCGGACCCAACCCGGTAACGGTGAATCGGATCGAAGGGTACCAGGAACCGAGACCGTCCTACGGGTGTGAGGCCCTTTGAGCACGCGCCTGCGCTCTACGGGGAATTTCTTTTTCCTTCGAGAACGGACGAGTGTGCGAAGAAGCGTGATTTTGGTCCAGCGGGAACCATGCAGGGGGAACGGTGTCACTTTGTTGAATAATTGGGAGCTAAATGGGGAAAAATCGTGGAGAGCGTGTTCGTTGGGATAAAGGTTTCTCGATTCGTGACTTTAGAAATGGGGAAAAGTATTATTTTTGTTATTGAAAATTAGGTCGATGGGGAAGAATCGTGAGAATTGTATTTGTCGTAAATTAATACAATGATTTTCATATCGAATGCAATTTTTACTAAGATTGTTATTTTCTAGATTGATATTCTTCGAGAAGGAAAGTACTGCTCTGTTAGAAAGTGAGAGATGTTTATTGGGAAAAAATGCTGAAAATTGTTTTCGTTGCAAATTTATTTATAATATATATAAAAATAAATATTCCTCGATGCGTATCTTTACAAAAGGGGAAAGATATATTTTTTTTTTTTATTGAAAATTATATCGACGGGGAAGAATCGTGAAACGTAAATTTCTTTAACGAAAATCGAACTTGGGAAAATCGTAACGAGTTTTCGTGTCGGAAGTGATTTCGAGCAATCCGAGATCGTTCTCGAGAAAAGGTATTTTTTGAACTCACAAGGGAGAACTAGCGGAACGAATAATTTTCGCATCGGGAGTAAATTCGACGGTGTTCGAAAGTAGTTTACAACGTTTAGGATTTATTCGTTGAGCCTTCTTCGGGCGAAAGAATCTCCGCGCGTTGAACGCGTCGAGTGCCGAGCGAATTTTTCATACCTTTCCATTTACACCGAACGCCCCTCAGGCGTTCTGGGATATACGTTACGTTTGGTCGAATTATCGCGCAAGAGTAAGAAACGTTCGATGCTCGCGTACGCGTTGTAACCGCAAAACGAGCGTTGCTCTTTATAGGATTGACGCGTTGATAATTATCACAGGTGCGAGAAGACGACGCGACGATTATTTCGTGGCGTCGATCGCTACGATTTGTCTCCGAAAAAATTAAAAAAAAAAAAGACTTCTCCGTGGACGATATTAAAACCGACGTATCTGTGCGTCGACGAAGCGAGACGCGGGTCGAGCGGGATCACACTCTCCAAAAAAATAAAGAAAAGAGTTCTCCGTGGACGATATTAAAACCGACGTATCTGTGCGTCGACGAAAGAAGACGCGGGTCGAGCGGATCAGCTTCGCGTTCGGAACGACGATGAAAAACCACGGAACAACGAGAACGACGACAATTACGTCGGACAACGATTCTCGAATGTCCGCGGCGCTCGAATCGAACCGATTAACTATTCAGGTCGTCCGGACGGTATCTAGAACCGAGCTGCTTTGGTAAAAAGAAGAATAATAACGATAACGATCGAAACGAGGCAGCGAATTATCGCGACCGGTCTGGCTAATGCGCGTACCTCGCGTTTTGTACCCGGTGGACCTTTGACCGCCGCGTACAAAATAGTGCATAAATTTCAACGATACGTTTTTTCTTTTTTTATCGCTGCAAAACGAGTTCAGCTCGAAGGAGACCTCGATGACAGAGCCGTGCCGTAGCGTTGGGCGTGCTTCGCGTGTGCACGTGAGCTCGCGCGAGCACCGCTCGCGAGCCGAGCTGCGAGGGGCCCTACGACACCTGCGTTCGCCTATCGCGGCACGCATACCCGCTTAAATATCGCGCGACACCGTTCACTTTGCCGCGCAAACGGGACGCGAACACCGTACACACCGGGAACCGTACCGAGGGAAACTTCGAAAGGTCGCCAGAGTGTGAAATTTCGACGAACGGTGACAAACTCGCGCCTTACGCGCGCCTCTTCCCTCGGAGACCTTGGCAACGGTAGCGCCAAGATACACCGAACGATCGTAGCTCTGGAATTTTGGGAGCTGAAACTCATGTACTGTCGTCGCGGGAGAAGTTGGTCGGTGGCTTGAGAGCCGAGACGAATCGTGTCTACTGTTGGCGCGCGAGAAATTTACTTACGAGTTGAGACGAAAATGTATCTACTGTTGGCGCGCGAGAAATTTACTTACGAGTTGAGAGGAAACGTATCTACTGTTGGCGCGCGAGAAGTTGGTCGGTGGCTTAAGAGCCGAGACGAATCGTGTCTACTGTTGCCGCGCGAGAAATTTACTTACGAGTTGAGATGAAACGTATGTACTGTTGGCGCGCGAGAAGTTGGTCGGTGGCTTAAGAATTGAGACGAAACGTATGTACTGTTGGCGCGCGAGAAGTTGACTTACGAGTTGGAACGAAACGTATCTACTGTTGGCGCGCGAGAAGTTGGTCGGTGGCTTAAGAGTTGAGACGAAACATGTGTACTGTTGGCGCGGAAGAAATTGACCGGTGTCTTTCAAGCTAAAACGAAACATATGTACTGTTGGCACGGGAGAAGTTGACCGATATCTTTCGAGCTGAAATGAAACATATGTACTCTTGGCGCGTGAGAAGTTGGCAGGTGTCTTCCAAGCTTAAACGAAAAATATCTACTGTTGGCACGGGAAAAAATTGACCGGTGTCTTTCGAACTGAAACGAATCATATGTAATATTGGCGCCGGAGAAATTGACCGGTGTCTTTCAAGCTAAAACGAAACATATGTACTGTTGGCATGGGAGAAGTTGACCGATATCTTTCGAGCTGAAATGAAACATATGTACTGTTGACGCGCGAGAAGTTGGCAGGTGTCTTCTGAGCTGAAACGGAACGCACATACTATTGGCGGGCGAGAAATTGGCCGGTGTCTTTCAAACTTAAACGAAAAGTATCTACTGTTGGCACGGGAAAAGTTGACCGGTGTCTATCGAGCTTAAACGAAAAGTACCTACTGTTGGCGCAGGAAAAGTTGGTTGGTGTCTTTCAAGCTCAAACGAAAAGTACCTACTGTTGGCGCGGAAGAAGTTGGCCGATGTCTTTCAAGCTAAAACGAAACATATGTACTGTTGTCACAAGAGAAGTTGACCGGTGATCGATTAGCTCTTTCGAGCTAAAACAAAGCACACGTACTATTGGGAGAAGTTGACTAGTGAGCTAAAACGAAACACACCTACTATTGGCGCCCGAGAAATTTACTTACGAGCTAAAACGAAACACACCTACTGTCGTCGCGCGAGAAATTTACTTACGAGCTAAAACAGTACAAGCGAAAGGAGAATCGTCCACTCTAAACGCTCGTGACCTAACTGCTACGCCTTTATACGGATAGATCGTCGCTATTGGCTAAGCTGAACCCGCGTGGAAGTCCACCGTGCGACGAGGACCGCGAACGAAACGAAACGCGACAAAACGTATTCATTATTGCATCTCGCTTTGTCGCGTTCCTTTCCGCGCGATAAACGTCCATGCGTGCACATCGTAGCTATTAACGAAGCCTCTCGACCGTCATCCAATTCAACCTAATTTTTCAGCAACATTGTATCCCCACAAGGGCGTAGCTATCGCGTCACGAGCGACGCGAGTGGATTCTCCTTTCCTCTATGACTTGTAACTTTTCAGTCGGGCGTTATTACGTCGCTGAGACACTATGCAGACTAAGGAAACTTCGACACGCTTGTTCTCGTCAAAATACAAACATAATATTCATACATAGCCGGTACTGTTCGATTTAAGAAAATTTCATTAAACTGCACGTCCACTCGAGAGCAAAACTATGGCTAGTTGCCGAGTGTCGAGAGTGTCTCTTTTTCTTGCACACTGCGTTCGAGAATAATTGTTCACCTCTCGTTGTCGACGTCTCGACGAGAAACATTCTCGATTTAACTCTGAAATGGATACGTAGCCTAATACGCGACGTTTCCCTCGGCACGATCGCCGCCATTGAACGCAACGTTACCAAGCCGCGTAATTCCACCGTTTGAGTCATCAGACCCGCGACCGATTATTAGAACACCGTTCGGAATAATCTATAACGCGCACGTTCGATAAACATTTTTATCGCTCGCACGGCGCGTCGAAGACCCGGTCACCGATCGGTGTCGTTCCGCGCACCTCGCGATCGAACGTTTCACGGGACCTCGTTAAAAGTCCTGGAACGAACAAAAGAAAAAAAAAATACAAAAAAATAAAGTAGCCAAAATCCCAGCAACGGTGAAATCGTGGCACGAGTTCTCGCGGAATTTTACGTTCCGATCGGCGACACCGCGCAAACGCTATTTACAGCCACGGGAAGTAGTCGAGAGGGAGGGAAGGGGAGGGGGGGTAGACGAGGATATGCAGATCGTATGGTAATCGTGCCGCGAGACAAGCGCAACCTGTGTCGCGTTGCACCTCGGTAGCGGGGAAAGAAGAAAAAAAAAAACAAGAGTGGAGGGGGACAAAAATAAAAAGGAACAAGGAAAAAGAAAAACCGAAAGAAACCGCGGGAAATATCCAAAGGGATCCGTCCCTTCCCGACGATTCGAACTGAAATTTTCACCGATCGACGCGTGCTCCTCACTGGCGCGAAACCCGATGCGCGATAAAAAAAAAGAAAAGAAAAGAAAAAAAAAGAGACAAAAGAAAAACACATTTACACACCCGCATCGAGCGCGTTCGATCCGCTCGAAGGTTCCCCGAGCCGACTTCCACGGATCATAATCCTGTTATCCGGCCACTGGGACGTAATTTACTGGTGTCCCTTTTCCGCTTCCCGTGTTTACAACGCGCGTTACATTCCCCCGTCTCTACGCCATTGGTGGTTAAACGTTACGATGACGTTTCTCGCGCGCGGAATCTTTCCTCTTTTCTTTTCTCTTCTTGTTCCTTTTCAAATTTTCGGGGGCCCAACGAGCTCGAAAGAAGCCCAGAACGGACGAATTCCGGTTCGCGCGATCCCGTTGGCGTTGTCCGCGTCGCGCGGCGGCAGTCCGCCTCGCGAGTCGGCGTTTACGCTCCGAGAAACGCGCGGCGATTTCCGCGGGATTCTGTCTGTACACGAGGCGGTAACGTTACGCCCGTTGGAAACTGGTTCGCTTACGTTGGCGTTTCTGCTCGCCGGTTGAAAGGACGAGCGAGGCGAAAAAAAGACGCTTCACGAAACGGGAAGGGCAGGCCGTGTCACATACCGGATTTTCCGGTATATCTAGACGCGGACTAAGCGCGGAGGACCGAGAGGGAGAACACGCGGGCACACGCGCGTGCGCTCGCGCGCGTGGAATCGGCCGCGTGTTCGTGATCTTTCCGCTACGGATTTACCGGCTACCGTGCTCCTCGAGGATTTCGCCGAGCTACGGGGGCAAATGTCAAAACCGGAGACCGGATCATCGTCGACCTCGTGGAATCGCGAAACACGGGGACTCGTTTGCGCCGCGAAATCGCGCGCGAGAAAATTACGCTCGAATCTACGATCGACTTACACAACGGATCGATTCGTTGGAGAGTAATTTTTGGTTAGATGGTTCTCGATTTTTTGGGAATAGTTTTTGTCGTAACGATACATTTTTTTGTTATTTTTGCGCAACGTTGCGTCGCGCAAAGTTTCGGTGGACAGGATCGACGGTTCGTTTAACTTTCAAATTTTTCATTTTCGATGAAGCGTCGATTGGTTCTTTGTGTAAAATATTGGATACATTTGCGTGACGGAAATTCTGTTGGGCGAGTTAAATGGGAGACTTGAATGCGCGAACAATTGTGCGAAATACTCGATGATGTTCGAGTTGTTTGGTTTGGGTGGTTAAGAACGAGGTAGTGCAAAAGAGGGGGAATCTAAGGTTCGAGTGATTATATGTAGAAGTTTAACGGGTAATATTGTATACAAGATACTAGTGGTAGTGTACGATATAATAATTCGGGGGTGTGAATATTTTTAATTATTCTTACACCGAACGTGAAAGATTCTACATCTCGTGCTCGGGAATAAAAGGAAAATAACTTTCGAGACGGCCTAATGTAGACGATCGTACAGTTTGTTTAACCTTGTTAAATAATAAACTCTCCGCTCATGATATATCGTTTTTTCGCAACCAAAGGTAATAAAATAGTTGCATATTGGTTCCACGCGTTCAGGACATCTCTGATCCAAAGACCTACAGTGTACTTAACGACGAAAGAATTTGTTTTGTAACCCTAAATTAAACTTTACAATTTCGGTAAGTTGTTTCGGAGTAGCTTTACGTTTTACAGATCGATTATTGCGTTGACAATTTTTCTAGATGTTTCTTTTCGAGTGTTTCACTGGTGTTGCTATTGTACAAAGTATTCGCTAACGAATTTGCACTGTGTGCTCGATCGATTCGATCTTTTCGTCGATACAAGTATCTATTTCTAAAGGGACGAATCGTAAGTATCTACTATTGTAATCGTATCTACTATAGTAATCGTAAGTATCTACTATTGTAATTGTAAGTATCTATTATTATGGTTGTAAGTATCTACTGCTGTAGTCGTAAGTATCTACTATTGTAATTGTAAGTGCCTATTATTGTGGTCGTAAGTATCTACTGTTGTGATCGTAAGTATCTACTATTGTGGTCGTAAGTATCTACTATTGTAATCGTGAGTGTCTACTATTGTAATTGTAAGTATCTATTATTATGGTTGTAAGTATCTACTGCTGTAGTCGTAAGTATCTACTATTGTAATTGTAAGTGCCTATTATTGTGATCGTAAGTATCTACTATTGTAGTCGTAAGTATCTGCTATTGTAATCTTGAGTATCTGCTATTGTAATTGTAAGTATCTATTATTGTGGTTGTGAGTATCTGCTGTTGTGATCGTAAGTATCTACTATAGTAATCGTGATTATCTACTATTGTGGTCGTGAGTACCTATTATTGTAATTGTAAGTATCTACTATTGTGGTTCTAAGTATTTTCTATTGTGATCGTGAGTATTTTCTATTGTCATCGTAAGTGTATACTATTGTATTCGTATCTACTATTATAGTCGTAAGTATCTACTGTTGTAATCGTAAGGATCTACTATTGCAATCTAAAGTATCTACTATTGTGATGGTGAGCACCTACTATTGTGGTTATAAGTATCTACTATTTTAATCGAAAGTATCTACTATTGTGATCACGAGCATCTACTATTGTAATCGTAAGTATCTACTATCGTAATCGAAAGTATCTACTATTGTAATCATAAGTATCTACCATTGTAATCGCAAGAATTTACTATATTTCGAAATACGTAGAAAGAACTAGAAAAAGAAATCACGTTCTCGCGCAGGGTCCACGATACCCCTAATCTCTACGGTAGAACGAACGAAAAAGACACAATAAGGTACCGCGCGCTTTCGAAATAATAATCTCGAGTAAACATCCGTTCAACCCTTTCCGTGCCACGAGCGTGTACACGCGTCTAATAATTGGCACGTATGCGCGGTATGGACGCTCTTACTAAATTAGGCGGTACGAGCTCCGTGGACGTGTTTACACAAAGTAATTCGGCGTCGAGGTGGGCCGCAAACGGTATACCCCCGCGCGTGCGCGACACGCTCGTCAAGAGTACGCGGCAGCCCCGAAAGGGTTAAATATTCCTTCGCGATACGATCGATCGAAAACACGGGAACTCGATCGACGAACGAACGCCACGCGTAAATAAACTTCTCAACGTGTTACGTGACCGGGTCGTGGGCAAACCGCGTATCTATTAGGTTATTCGGTTGTTCGGAAAATCGTTTCGTTTTTTTTTTTAGTGAAAATGAAACACGATTTTTTTTAGAGTGTATAAACATTTTATTAAATTACATATTCTCCATTTTGGAAAACGAAATTACTTGAACGAACAACCTAATAATTAGGAGTGTATCAAGAACAGGCTTGGAAAATAGTAAGTGTAAATTGTGAAATTTCTCTTAGATCAAATACAAATGACACAATTGAAAGTCCAAAAGGTGTTTCTCCACAAACCCAAGAATTATCGAATAAAAGTTACCGGGAGTATTGTAAGAAATTAATACACCGGAAACTAACATAGAAAAAGTAGACGAAGTATACGATAAAGAATTAGAAAATCGATTAAATCGAAATTATATTAGGTTGTTCGAAAAATCATTTCGTTTTTTTTTTTTCGTGAAAATGGAACACGATTTTCTTGGAGCGTACAAACATTTTATTAAATCATATATTCCTCATTTTGTTTTTTTTTTGGTGAAAATGAAACACGATTTTGTCAGAGCGTACAAACATTTCATTAAATTACACATTCTCCGTTTTGGAAAACGAAACGACTTCCCGCACAACCCAATAATTACCGATCTCGAACGATCAATTTCCCGGATATCGACTCGCGGAAAAACAATAAAACAGAAAAATACTTGAAAAAAAAAAGGAAAGAAAAGTTAAAAAGATCGCGATACGTTTTCTCGATGCAGCGCTCGACGATGATCTCGAGCCCGTTCGCCGGTCGTTACAGATCGGCGTGCACTTTCGTTCTTAGTTCAGCGAGTTTGCGCATTCATGCTTTCTTGCTTTATGGGTCGGGATCGCCGAATCGCGATCTCCCCGAGTGTTGTTCGGCTCCCCTGCGGGCAATTAGAACCGTCCGCGGAAGAATTGGTAACGAACCCGCGCCGCGGTAAACATCGTGTTCTCGTTCTACTTGCCCCGGGACGCGTTCGTATTCGCGCGAGCGTTACTCGGTCTTCTTCAGCGACGACGAAGACCGCGGATGAACGAGGACATCGTCGTCGAGAATGACGACGACACGACGAGGACGATGTGGACGAGGAGGAGGACCAGGACGAGGACGACCCGCCAACGCGAAGTCGCGACCGAGACGACCCGTCGTCGTACGCGGCCGCGTCCGTTGGCTAGGGCTTAATCGACCACGGATTAATTATTTATGAGGCGTGTTTCATTCATTCATTAAAGCGCGGTCCCGAGATCATTATGAAGTGATAATGTCTTAATTAACGATGGTTAATGAATACCTATCGCGGGATCATTTCGCTTTATAATGCGACCGACCGCCGGCCTCTAAACGGCGAATTAACCCGCGGTTAATAAACGAACCGAAGAGAGCGAGCGAGCCAGCGAGCACGTGCTACACGGGATCGCTCGCGCGGGTTACGACGAAGACCCGCATATTTCCCGAACGAGCTCTTCGTGGTTAACGCGTTCACCTCCGGGTACCAATCGCGCAATCTCTCGCAACCTGTCCGCCGCCTCTTCCTGCCTCTCGCTTCTGACCCCGCTCTTCCCTCCCCCTTCTACCCGAACCCGCTCGATCCTCACGAGGCTCGCGTTCACTCGCTTTTCGCGTTCGAAAAACACCAAAGTTACCTCGAACGCGATGTTTATTGGGATTTAAATACGCGCGATCGTTAGGATCGCTAGGTGTGATCGCGAAGGGACTCGACATCGATCAACGATCGAGTCGATCTTCGCCAAGGTGACTCCTCGAGACGAGTGGGACCTTTTCTCGATGCATCGAAGCGAAACGTAGTTCGGGATATCGGTGAATGAAACGTTCGCGACGATTGAATCGCGAGTGTGGATTTAAAGACACACGATTTTGGCGAGGTTCTTCTCGGAAGGACTGGGAGTTTGCAAACGGGACAAAAGTTACTCGTGAATGTTGGAATATTTGTAAATGAAGCGTTCGGAAAGATTGAATCGCGAGGCGTGGGTCTAAGAAGACCCGGAGTCGATTTAACAGATCTACCTTAGACAAAGTTGAGGACGAGGTGGTTCCCCAGAGGAAACCAAATTTACTCTTGAACGTTAGAATATTTGTAAATGAAGCGTTCGGAAAGATTGAATCGCGAAGCGTGGGTCTAAAATGACCCGGAGTCGATTAACGGGTCTGCCTTTCGCGAAATTGATTGCTCGAGGACGAAGGGGTTCTTGGATGAAAAGAAAAATTACTCGCGAACGTTAGAATCTTTGTAAATGAAGCGTTCGCAAAGATTGAATCGCGAGGCGTGGGTCTAAGAAGACCCGGAGTCGTTTAACAGATCTACCTTGCGCAAAGATGAGGACGAGCACTGTTCGTGGCCGAGGTGGTTCTCGAGAGAAAACAAACATTACTCATGAACGTTAGAATATTTGTAAATAAAATGTTTACGACGATTGAATCGCAAGGCGTGGGTCCAAAAAGACCCAGAGTCGATTAACGGATTGCAAAGTTAATTTTTTCAGGACGAGGGGGTCCTTGAAAGAAAACAAAAATCACTCGTATAGTTTGAGATATTTGTAAATTAAATCTACTCGACGATTGTGTCGCGAGGCGTGGGTCTACAAAGACCCGAAGTCGATTAACGGATCTATCCGTTATTTCGCGAAGTTGATTTTTCAAGAACCAGAGCGTTCTTGAAACGAAACAAAATTTACTCTCGTAGTTTGAGATATTCGTAAATTAAATGTACTCTACGATTGTATCGCGAGGCGTGGGTCTACAAAGACCCGAAGTTGATTAACGGATCTATCTTTCGCAAAATTGATTTTTCGAGGACTAGGGGGTTCTTCAAAGAAAGTAAAAATTATTCCTACAGTTTGAGATATTTGTAAATTAAATGTACTCTACGATTCAATCGCGAGGCGTGGGTCTAGAAAGACCCAAAGTCGATCGACACACATCCCTTTCGCTAAGGTCGTCCGTTCGAGGACGTGGTGGTTCCCGAGAGAGAAGAGATATTACTCACGAACGTTCGAATATTTGCAAATGAAACATTCGCGATGAACGGATCGCGAGGTGCGAGACGAAAGAAATCCGTCGGTCGACTACTACCGAGTCTATCGTTCGTGAACTTGACCTTTCCCGCGCGACGGCAGTGATTTCTTCGAGAAATACAAATATCGTTCGCGTACGTTGCGACGCAGAGAGGGACTCGATAAAAACAGACTGTCCGCCGACACGATCGCGAAACGTTCCCTACGTAATGTACCGTATTCGAGGGAATCCATCCACGGATGCCTTCTCAATTTCTTACGCCTTATACTTCCCGCGACATCCGGTCGACCTCGACTTTTTTAAACGAACTGCGCATACTTTTCCAAGGTCGACCCAAGGTCACCTTAATTCCGGTCATTGGATTCGTCGTTCCTTCGACAAGATTGAAAATAAAAGTATATGCGCTCGAAAGGCTCGATTGTATTCCAAAAATACAAAACGTAGAAAATTAAAAAAAAAAAAAAAAACAAACAAAACTTCTCTCGTATCATCCGTTTCGTACTCAGACGTTTCACGATCGAACGAACGTCCACATCCGTTTCGAGTACCAGTTTTCGGTGCACTCGTTCCACAATTGAACGAAATACTTCCGTACGGCAAACCACGGGTCCTAGTAGACCCAGAATCTCCCGACCTCTGAAAACGTTCACCGCTATCCACGGTCAGAGCGTTAAAAGGCGACCGAACGCGGCCACGGTTCGACGTAATAACCAGGCTGGATGATTCTCGTTATTTAAATCGCACGGTGGCGAGGCAAGGAGAGGCGAGACGAAGCGAGACGGGGCGAGGCGAGGCGAGGCGAGGCGAGACGAGACGAGCCCGATGCTACTGCATATGTACGTTCCGCGCAGAACCAGTCGTACGGCGTTTGACTAAAATGGTATCGCGGAGCACTTCATTAATTACCCCCGGCTCCTTTAACCGCAAGTGGGTATTAGTTATTTCGACGTGCTAGATCCGTGTTTATACGAAGCTTACGGCCCACTCGGGCAATAATTAATAGCGTCGGACGCGAATGAAATCATCGTAACGCGGCGTGACTGATTGCGTTAGGGTTACCGGGTATCAAATCCATTGCCGGTCGAAGCCACCGCGGGCCCAGCCTAAGATTAATATCGCCCGAGTCGCGATTCCGCTCCTATCGGCTAGTCGCGCGTTCGTTGCACCGCCTCCGATCTACGTACTAATTACCCGCTGCAACGCCCGATCCATCGATCGAGAAGATCGACGAATTAAATCCCCGCGAAGAACGCCCCGTTAACGACCAGCAGCGATAACCATGTACCAACCCGAAGACGGAGCACTGGAAAATCGTTACATATTCTTCGCGTAAGCTCGGGTCGTACGCGTCTCTCGAAATTCGTCTCGCGTTTCCACGATCGCGAACGAATTCGCTTTACCGGGGTCGCCGACGCGATCGTAAACGAGGTGCGCGGGATCGACGACGAGTTCATCGGGGAAACGGAAGGCAATCCGAAAGGTGATCGATCGTTGCTCGCGGGACAAGCCTCGACGGTGTTTCGGAAGAGAAAAAAAAATGGAGAAAAGAAACCCTTCGAAGTATAACCCGTGAACGGTCTATAAATAGAGGGTTCATCCGCGGTAAGGATCGGCAGTCGGAGATTCGCCCTGGAAACGAAACCGTCTCGCTTCGTTCTTTCCTCGCTCGGTCTCCCTCTCTCTCTCTCTCTCTCTATCCTCGTGGCTCGTCGATAATTCTATTATGTACGGTTTAATGTACAATTAACCGATCACTTAGGGCCTGACGTTACGCCGAGTCACGATGTCTTATTAAGCCTCTACCACCGGGCAGTCTTTCTCGGGCGCGCACGGTGGCAACCGGCCTCAGCCAGGAGCAACCTTAAACCGGAGCGGGCCGAGCGGAGCCGAGCCGAGTCGAGTCTCGAGCCACTTACCTCGCACGTCCCGCGCTTAACGATACGCGCAAGCTTCTGCTTCGATTTCGAGGATAAACGCGACCACCGTTCACGATTTACGATTTCTTGCCTCGTATGAAACTCTTGGAACGAACGCAACAACGATCTCAAGGGTGCCAGACGTCGATGTCAGTTTTAAGAACTGTCTCCGTATCGGCGCGGAAGGGTCGTCCGCCACGCGGTTGTCGCGGAATAATTAAGGATTTGATAGAAAAAATGTTGACGAACTCTTTATTACTATATTTCCTTCTGTATTACACTTTAATTGCGGTACCTTTGGTCACAGATTCGTGCGGATCTAATCACGGGTCAAGACTGATCTGTCTCTTATGTGTCGGGTTTTTATATCTGTTCCTGTCCCGAGTGTCCTGCGGAACGGAAAGAGTCTCGTGAGTCGTTACGGGAACGTATGCAAAAGGAATTTCGGTTATCAGCGGTCAGTCGTACGGAGTGTCGTGCGTTGTTATGGGAACGGAAAGAGTGTCGTGCGTTGTTATGGGAACGTGTGCGAAAAGGAATGTTATCGGTTTTTTGTACGGTTACACGGTCAACGGTTTGGCCGTTTTCCTTTTGGTTGTTCTTTTCAGTCGAGTTCCAAGTCCAGAGTCAGAAAGACCACACGACACTGTCGTCGTTCGCAACAAAACGTATCACTATATACGCATTTCTTCGAACTTTATATTCTTATATATATAGAATAACTATACTACTAGATACGCGAGATATCTGCATATTATAATAAACTAGATATTATGATCTGAACTTTACAACAAAAACGCCGTGTTTCCTCCTACGACGATCGAACGAACCGATCCCGATTCGCTTGGCCAGCGATCAGCCTGGACGTTTCGTTGTCCCGAGCTGGACGAACAACAAACACGAACGGTTCCCTTGGTTTTTCGGGAACCGCTCGAGGGGTGAGTTTCGACGTAAATTTCTGGCCCGGTCTTCCCACGAAACATAATTATGACCTAACCCGGACCCGCTATCCTCCAGCCGATAAAACTCAACGCTAGCCCCGGGCCCTTCTACGCGCGATCTCTTTACTCGGGTATCGAGCAAGGTGACCGGTTCCGGATTTTTCACCGGGGAATTTTCCATTCTTCGCGCGTAAATCGCTAGATTCGATCGTTTTGCAACGGATTATCGGAAACGTTCGCGTTTTAACACCACACGGGTAATTTACCGCACGGTCGGAAGGAAACGATGCGTACCGGGACTTATTTCGGTACGCCTCTCGTACGCTGTAAAATGACCACTTTCGATAACCTTCGTTGGTTGTAACCTTCGTTGCTTACGGTGGTTAATATTTCCTTTAAGCTACGAGAGAAGTTCCGCGATAAAACCTCTTCTTTTGTGAATTTTTCGATCGAGCGTGATAACTTCGCTTCGTACGTAGCTTCTGTACCGATCGACGCATTCGTACGATTTTCGTGTACAGTAGGTTGGTTTATAAGTTTCGTTGTTTGGTAAGAAACCGAGCTATCAGGTACGTCGTTCTATCTTTCTAAAGACGGTACTACTGTTTCACGAACGTGTGCGAAGTTTCACGCAGATCCGTCGACTCGTTCGTATATTTACAGTTCGAACGTTGAAGCGTAGTATTCTTTTACAATGGAAGAAACGACGGAACTTATCGAACAACCTAGTAATTTTTCAGGTCTACATTCTTCCAAAATGGAAAATATATAATTTAATAAAATGTTTATACAGTCTAAAAGAATCGTGTGCCATTTTCACCGAAAATACGAAACCACTGAACGACCCAATAATTATTCCACCCTTTTCCTGGTATTTAACATTTAGAAAGATGACGTATGCGTGTACAGAAGAAAACAATCTTTCCGCGATACAATCGTCAACTCACGAGATACTACACGCTGACGAAATAAAACACACTGTGTACCTCGTCGATCGTTTCCACGGCAGAGGAAAAATATTTTGCTATTTTTTTTAGATCCGTCCACTCGTTCGTATATTTACAGTCGTTGAAACGTCGAAGCGTCACGGTATTTTTTTTACAATGGAAAAAAACGAGAAAACTTATTGACGAACGTGATCTTCCATTCGTGTTCGCGATCGCGTATCGAAACGGATCGAGAGATCTCTTCCTGGTTCTTATCCCGATTTTCGAGCCGAGAAACACCCTCGCCGTGTACACCGCGCCCTTTCGAAGGGTCTCGGAATAAAATGTTAACATCGAAGCCAAAGTAGGATTTTTCGCGCCTAAAATGGAGTTTCATCGTCGATCGTCCGATAATGGTACGTTTCGCGCTAGACGAATCGTCTTGGCTCGCGAAAGCTCGTTTCCACGAGCGGACGTTCGCGCGTAACGAGTAGCTTGACGGGGAGTTCGCGCGAATCGGCGAGCAGGGATCGGCTAATTTAGGAGTCCATAAAATTGGCCGGTCCTTTGGTCCCTTGTCTCGAGCTCCGATCCCTCTTTCTCCTTGGAAGCCCCACCTGAGACACAGAGCGTGTACCGTCCCTAACGGACCCACACCGATGATATTTCAGTGTTAATTGCGGCCGGTATCTACCGTTCGAACCCGGGGCTGACTTCTAATCTCGGGTTCATTAGGGGCCCCGACGAGCACCGAACTATTTTCAGATCGGGACACACGAATGGTACCTTGGAGTCCGCGGCGCGCTAGAGGAGCGCGGACGGGACCGGGCACGGTCGAACGAGGACGAAACGAGCCGATAGGGAGCCTCGAGGATACACCGGCGACGAAAACGAGAACGAGAGAGAGGTGGTCTGGAAGGATCGTTCGGTACGAGCGAAAACAACCGGCTGTTTCGTACGTGTGCGGAGGATCGCGCGGTCGAACGAGGACGAACGACCCGGACCGAACCGGTGCGACGGAGCGCGGAACGGCCGCGGCCATCCCCGATTTCCATTTTAATTGAACTCAACGCAACATCATACTTAATGCCAGAAACGCGTCAGAAGCTCCAATTAAACGCGCGACGTCGTTTCACTTTATCACCCCGTACATTCGTTCCGATTGCCCTGCCGATCGTGCTCGGGTAGCCATCGATTATTTACCCTGGAATTCCTCCGGCCGGACGCCGACCGCCGCCGCCGCCGCCGCCGCCGCCGCCGCCTCGAGCACCGACGAAGGCGTTCGACTTCGCGGAGCTACCAACGAGAACGTAATAAGGGGAGTTTCGAACTCCTTTCGTTTCGATTCTCCTTGAAAATCGACCGTAAGACCCTCCGAACGCGTTCCCAGTTCTTCGCCCCGGATTCGAGTATACGGTTGCTTGTATTCGGGGAACACTGATCGTTCACTTTCACGCGGGACGAAAATAAGTTGCTTCGAGCGAAATTTGGCGGGAGAGAGTGGACGATTTTGTTTGGAGATTGTAAGGATTGGTAGTATTCTTTGGAGCGGGTTGCGTCGCGAAGAAGCAAGGAACGTTTTCGTAGACCGTGCCCGGGTTCAGCGCGGCAGGGACCCGTGGATCGAATTTAGAAATTTGTATGGTTCTTGGAGGGATGGTATCCAGCTTAGCGACGTTTAGACGATCTGTGGTTAAAATGATTCCGTGCGAGATGAATAATCGATACCTCTCTCGGTTTCTAGCGCGGAGCTATCGTATCTTGTTACAGTATCGATAAGAGACAGCGAAGACGAGCGAAGAAACTCGTGAAGAGATAAAGAATCGTTATCTAGTTCGGTTGCGAGCAAATTTTGGCGCACGAAAGCGGGGCAACTATCGTATCTCGGAACAGTATCTGTACAAAGTAGCGATCACCGGTGATGAAACTTTCGCACGAGATAAATAATCGCTACCTACTCCGGTTTGGAGCAAATTTCATCGCACGAAAGCGGGGAACTGTGGTATCTCGAAACAATACCGATACAAGATACCGAGGACGAGCGACGAAACTTTTGAACGAGATAAATAATCGCTACCTGTTGGAATACAACGACTTGGACCGATGCAGCCCTTGAGAAGTCAAAACACGGGAGAGGGGGTCCGTTACGGTCTAGTCAATCGATAACTGTATTATCTTCTACCGTTTAAATAAACGTTCTATTTACTTTTCTCTTGTGTCCAACAATTCCATTATTCCACGCTACCTACTCCGGTTTGAAGGAAATTTCATCGCACGAAAACAGGGACTATTGTATGTGGAAGAAGTACCGGTACAAAATAGCGATCACCGGCAACGAAACTTTCGCAGGAAGTAAATAATCGCTACCTACTCCGCTTTGGAGCAAATTTCGTCGCACGAAAACGGGGAACTATAGTATCTCGAAACAATACCGATACAACATACCAAGGACAAGTGACGAAACTCTTGCACGAGATAAACAATCGCTATCTATTTCGGTTTCGAGCAATTTTTGGCGCACGAAAGCGGGCAACTATCGTATCTTCAGTATCGGTACGAGGTAGCTATTTGGTACTTACTCCGGTTTGAAGCAGATTTCGTCGCGCGAAAGTGGAAGATTTTCGTATCTCGAAGCAGTATCGGTACAAGGTAGCGACCAGCGGTGACGAAACATTCTCACGAGATAAATAATCGCTACCTACTCCGGTTTGAAGGAAATTTCATCGCAGGAAAACGGGGACTATTGTATGTGGAAGAAGTACCGGTACAAAATAGCGATCACCGGCAACGAAACTTTCGCAGGAAGTAAATAATCGCTACCTACTCCGGTTTGGAGCAAATTTCGTCGCACGAAAACGGGGAACTATAGTATCTCGAAACAATACCGACACAAGACACCAAGGACGAGCCACGAAACCTTCGCACGAGATAAACAATCGCTATCTATTTCGATTTCGAGCAACTTTGGCGCACGAAAGCGGGCAATTATCGTATCTCGAAACAAACCGATACAAGATACCGAGGACGAGCCACGAAACCCTCGCACGAGATAAACAATCGCTATCTACTTCGATTTCGAGCAATTTTTGGCGCACGAAAGCGGGCAATTATCGTATCTCGAAGCATTACCGATACAAAGTAGCGACCACCTGCGACGAGAGTCTCGCGCGAGTCGAATAATCGGTACTTACTCCGGTTTGTAGGCGATTTGTTCGCGCGAAACTGCGAGATTGTCGTATCTCGAAACGGTAAAGGGTAGAAAGTATCGACCACCGACGACGAAACTTGAAGAATCGCTACCCAGTCCGATTTCAAGCGAATTCAGCGGCAGGAAAGCGGGCGACCGGCGTAACCGTAGACGGTGCGCATCGTTCGTAGCCAGCGACGTCTCGACGGCCGGCAATTAAACCGCGGCGATCCGCATTCTTTCGCGTAATTTCTTCGCGTCGCGATCGTTTGTTGCGAGGATCCCGCGCAACGGTTCCGAGAACCCGAAGCCTATCGCTCGCCACGGTGCTCGCGCTCCTTCGATTAGCGCAGCGGAGCGATCGATAAAACAACGACTTCGGCTGGTTTTCTGCCGCCGACTACCCGACGTCGTCGTCTTCCTTTCTTGCCGAGCGAATTCAATTACACCGGGAGAAGGAAACATCGAAATCGTCGTTGCTCGTTTCACGTATCCGTCGCGTCGCTGTCCAGCGGCCAGGCAGGCGCATGCCTGGCTACTCGCGGCGAGGTGCCATGATCCGTCTCGACGCGTCTCGATATCCCTCGTCGAACGAAGAACGGAACCGAGTAAACAAGGTACACAACCGGAGCCTCCTCTCCTCACCCCTTGCTCTATACGAGGGAAACGGATAAGCTCGGAGTCGCGCGAGATTACACGTTCCCGAGCGGTAAAGTTTCCGTTTTTCTGACCGTCGTCGGAATCGTCGCGCGAAGGAACCAACCGGCCGAAGAACCTCGGCGAACGCGACGAGGGACGAGGAGAACTCGCGACCGGCAGAAATACCGAGCCCGATCCTGCCGTTGCTGTTGCTGCCGGTGGTGGTGGTGCCGGTGGTGCTGGCTCGCGCGCGGATACCAGGGGCTTGATTTATCGACAGGAAAATCTAGTCGTCCTGTTCGTCGGCGTCGTCGACTCGGCCGGTTCGGCTTACCTCTCACCGGCTTCTGCTCGTCTCGTCTCGTCTCGTCTCGTCGAGATGTCCTTCGCTCGAAAAAGAGAGCTCCTCGCCGCGGCTCTTTCATATTTACGAGAGAATTCTTAAAGGAGACGGGAGGAACGAGAGAGAGAGGGGGGAAGAGAGGGACGGGTGGGTAGCGAGTAAGATTTCGCCAAATCAACAACGATGACGTCGAGTTCGCTTTCGAGCCCGGGGAAAAAAGTGTCGCTGAGGTAAGAATCTACCGGGCTCTGACAGCTTGAAGTATCTCTTCGCCGGATGCCCGGAAGATTTATTTTTATTTTCGGCGTTTCTTAAAAACGGCCGGCCTCTCGCGAATTAACATTTCCAGGCGTTTCAGAATTCGATAAAAAGATAGCTG
Source organism: Ptiloglossa arizonensis (assembly GCF_051014685.1). Lineage (NCBI taxonomy): Eukaryota > Metazoa > Arthropoda > Insecta > Hymenoptera > Colletidae > Ptiloglossa > Ptiloglossa arizonensis. The sequence goes on from NC_135048.1 coordinate 31,408,146, forward strand.
GCTACCGGTCCCCGGTGGACTTTTTACCGACATCGAGGGAACGGAGAGAGGGAGAACGTAGGGGAGGAGGAGGACGGTGAGGACGATCGGTTTGGAAAGCGCGCGGACGCGCGTCGAACGCGAGAGCGGGATGACCGGGTGCCACCGAAAACAAGTACAATTCCCTCCTAATTTAATTCCTTTATAATCCGATTAAGCCCGGCCATTAGCGGAATCGGGGCGTTCGAATACGTAAGGCACTCTTTCAGCGCGGCTCGCCACGGTGCTCGTTGCCCGCTAATGGATTTTTCAGATTGAGATAGCGTCGCTCGCAACGACCGCCGTTCCGATAACGCTCGTCGACCGTGGACGTTCGAGCGGCGCTCGAGATCGCGCGCGCGGTACCGTTTCGAGTTCGTCGGGCGGAAAAATCGGCCGACTCGCGGCCGCTATTTCGACTCGTAGACGACCGCGTACGAGGAAACTCCGATCGGTGAACGGGGTGGGGAGAATCCCCCGTAGGTGGAGAGGTGTACGCGTCGCGGCCGATCGCATCGCGACGGAGCAGGTTGCGAGAGGCTGGCGCGGTGGATGCATCGGGCCGGATCAGAGGCGGACGCCGCCGTAGGCTACCGGTGTTGGGCAGCTGCAGGGCCGGCTTTTTCTCCGGGACGTCGATTCCTCCTACGGTCGAAGACGAAGGAACCGAAGGAACCGAAGGAGCACGAGGAGGCGAAAAGACGAGGGCGAGACGAGTGGAGAGGCGCACGGCGCGCAACCGATGCCTCGCGCTCACCGAGAGGACCGAAAATCGGCTCCTCCGTTCGGCCCTCGACGAGGAGACTCGCTCGCGTTCGGCTAGGGGCGAAAGCATTGAGATGCAGAGAGCGTTGGTGCTACCGTGCGATGGTCCCGATACCGCCTAATGGACCGTCCCCGCCCCTCTTCCCTTCGCCCTCGTCCTCGATCTTTCTTCTCCGCCTCCCGGCCACCTTCCACCTTCTCGCTCCCCTGCCCGAACGACTCTCCTCGCCTACGACTGCATTCTAACGCCACTTTTAACCTCCACCTCCGCCTCTACCCTTTCTCTCCTCTCTTTCCCTCTCCACCCTTCTCCGTGCTCTCGCGTCTTTTCCTACCCGGTTCTCCTTTCCCGGAGACCGTACCGAACTCGAGACGTCGACCGTCCGATCGAACTCTTCTCCGACCTACCCCCTCTCACCCTCCTCCTCCACCCTCGGTGATAACGACCTGTCTCTCTTCCGAACCGAGCCCGTGACTTTCAGCGGCAACCGCCCACGAGTTCCCGGTTCGCGCGTCACCGCGCCTCCGTTACTCTACCGGCTACCTCGGACCACGATCGAGAGACCACGATCCGGGAATCTTTACGCGGGGATACACCCGCGGGAGAACGCTTCACCCTTTGAAAGATACCGGACCGGATATACGCGCACGACCATCGCCGAGAGACAATCGCTCCGTTTTGGACACCGTGAACGTTTAGATACGGTGTTGGTGAGTGTTCGGGGTAGAGGAATGCCACGGAGAGGGGGAGAATTGAAAGTGTTCCGCGTGTACCGTCCTTCTGCGAGAAGGAGGCACGCGAACGTTTCCAACCCTCTGATTTGAGCCACAGTGGTAGATTAAAGACCCATCGTCCACGCTGTCGATTTTTGTCATCTTCAACGACCAATATCGACTACGCGCGCAACGATGGATGAGTCGATAGATTTTTGTAAACTCGAAATTTTTCTTCGAATACTCTCGCTTCTTTTTCGAAAGCTTCAAAAGAATTGTGAGTCCTGAGTCTCGAAAGATTGCTTCTGAGAAACGTAATATCTTCACCCTACGTGTGTCCCGTAGTCGCTGGTTACGATCGAACCTTTCCTCTCGAGGAGAACCCGCGTGGTGCCAGAACTGTGCGTTAGTCGCGAACAATCGAATAACTGCGTTAAATTCGCCAAGACGAATTTCCGCGGAGTACTAATCCACGCCGGTGAATTCAGCTCCGTTATTCGATTATTCGCGATTAACGCACTGTTCCGTCACCAGCCGCGTGCGTTATCCTTCGCGGGAGGAAGAGATCGATCGTAACCAGCGAATTCGGTGTACGAGCGTAGAGGGTTAAGAAATTAGGGTCTAGAAGGATCCAAGTGGGTAACAAACTTCGGGGTGATGGAAGAATCGTACAGTAATGGTACGGTAGCGGTTATGGAGCAGCTGTGGAAGGTTAATAAACCGTTTTCGATCGAAAACTGCGTGTTCGCGTATACGGAGCGAGCGTGATTCTTCACGGTAGCGAAAGTCACTCGTGAATAGTTCGACCATCTCGAGGATTTCGATCATCTCGAGGATTTCGATCATCTCGAGGATTTTGTCGACCTCAATGATTTTGGCCATCTCGAGGATTTTTACGATTTCAAGGATTTTTACGATCTCGAGGATTTCGACAATCTCGAGGATTTTGACGATTTCAATAATTTTGGCCATCTCGAGGACTTTGACAATTTTAATGATTTTGGCCATCTCGAGGATTTTGGTCATCTCGAAGATTTTGACAATCTCGATGAATTCAACCATCCCGTAGATTTTGACGATCACAATGATTTCGGCCATCTTGAGGATTTTGACGATCTCGAGGATTTCGACAATCTCGAAGATTTGTACGATCACGAGGACTTCGACAATCTCGAGGATTTTGACGATTTCAATGATTTTGGCCATTTCGAGGATTTCAACGATTTTAATTATTTCGGCCATCTCGAAGATTTTGACGACTTCAATGATTTTGTCCATCTCGAGGACTTTGACAATTTCAATTATTTCGGCCATCTCGAGGATTTCGGCCATCTCGATGATTTCGACCACCTCGTAGATTTCGACGATCACAATAATTTCGTCCATCCCGATGATTTCGACCATCTCGACGATTTCGGCGCCGCGACGTCCACTCTCGACGCTCGACCGCGATCCTAGCCGATCGAGGTAGCGATCTCCGATTCGAGAGCTATCGTCCGTATCCAGTCGCAACGAGTAGGTAGACGCGAGGCACCGAGAGAAGGGCGACAACAGGGGGGAGGACCGTAGGTAGTAAAAGAGAGAAACGAAGACTCCTCCGTCTACGCACCGTGCGTTTTATGTCCGTACGCGCATCCGCACGAGGGGCTGCACACGGTAGCACGGCTATAACCGCGTCGCGGCATCATTTATATTTACGAGACACCGCGAAGCCGAGCCCAAGCCGCATTGTTACTGGCCAAGGGCCTTACGGCCCGCCGTCTGGCCCTTATAGGGCCGCGCCGCGATCTCCTCTTCTTTCTCGCTTTCTCCGGCTAGCATCGGGGGCCCGGCGTCTCGTGGCCCTCGGTTCGCCCGAGAGATCACCGTTTCGAGATCCCCGTTCGATCGACATCGAACGGTCCCGATGCTCTCCGACTCGATCCTCCGTTCTCCTCCTCCTGGTACCCTCCCACTCGGTGATTTACCGACGACGGTGGCTCGTTTTCGGTGGCCGCGCGCAAAGATTTTTCGGGCTACCTCTCGCGCGAAAACTCGTGGCCCTATAAAATCCCCGATACGAACAGAAGGGGAGAAAACGAACGAACGAACGGACGAGGAGCGGAGAGATTTACCGCGTGCAACGGTTCGCGCCAATCAGCCACGACACGGCGCATCGCCCGGCCAGATATTTCACAGTTATTGCCAGATAAACCACGACCTTAGCGCCCGGATCTACCGTCGTTTGGGGAATAGACCGTATCAATGATGCAACGTTCGACCTCGCAGCATCGAGCGCGCGTTTGTCTTCCTTTGGGAAGTTTATAGTCGTGCCTATCAGGTGCGACTTTGCTTCCGTGGCGTGCATTATTCTTACGCCGCGACCCGTGAACCGCGGACTACGAAAACGATATTTTAACCTACACCGAACCCGATTCGTCACCGATACACCGAACGGGATGCGCGACCGCTTCTAATCGGGACACGATCGTACAACTTTACTGGACCATCGACGAATTCTATTCGATGCTTTCGGTGTCTTCGATAAGATACCAAGTCACGGGATCACCACGAGGAGTTGATGGAAGACCGAGAGGAGAAGACTGGAGAGGAGCTTAGGGTTACGAGAAGGTTCGATTGATGGATGATAATTTTCGTTTTGAATTTTATTCGTCGTACGTCGGTTCTATGGAAGTTTGGAAAGAAAGCTACTCGAGATCATGTTGAGTTTAGCGATCTTTGAGATTAATTCGAGTTGCAGGGGAGAAGTATATAGAATCGGTGAGAAGCTTTGAGAAAATAGAGTTACAGGAAAGTCGATCTTGAATTTTACTTATTTATTTGTAAATAGATCGAAGGACTTTGTATAAAGTGTGTAAAAATTAAACTTAACTTAGCAAAGAAAGGAGTATCATTGATCTTACGTAATTGTCTTCTAAAGGTATGTAAAGATCCAGGGATTCGAGTTAATTGATCCTCGAGATTAATTCGAGTTACAGGGGAGAAGTATACAGAATCGGTGAGAAGCTTGGAGAAAATAGGGTTACCGGAAAGTCGATCTTGAATTTTATTTATTTATAGATAAGTCGAAAGCCTTTGTGCAAAGTGTGTAAAAATTAAACTTATCTTAGACAATGAAAGGACGTGTAGAACAATGCAATATACGAAAAGGAGTATCATTGATCTTACATAATTGTCTTCTAAAGGTATGTAAAGATCCACGGAAAGAATCTATTCGATTATAAATTTGATTTATTGTTCAGAGTTTCCAGTCTGGAAAGAAAGCTCCTCGAGATTGATTCGAGTTAATTGATCCTCGAGACTGATTCCAGTTAATTGATTCTCGAGATTAATTCGAGTTACAGTAGAAAAGCATACAGAATCGGTGAGAAGGCTAGACAAGATCTTGGTTTTTCGACAAGGATCAATAGTCCAATAATAATGGTTACTTTTATTTTGATTTCTACGAACCACTACCGTCGGATTGTGTAATTTGACGATCAATTACGGCGATTATTTCGTAAAGTTCCATTCGATGTTCCCGATCGTGGGCTCCGAACGGAAGCCCCTCCGATTAATCGAGTTATCGTGAGAAAATTATTGCAAGAGGTCGGTGAGAAGCCTAGACGAGATCTTAGCGTCGCGAGAGAGTCTAATCGTAAAATCATCTATCGGTAATTTTTATTTCTATTCCGATCCGTGTAACCGTTATCGTCAGATTGTGCGATCGGCGATTATTCAAGTTTTATTCGATGTTCCTTAATACAAATAGAAGTCTCGATTGATCTAATCACTGTGAGAAAATTATTGCAACCGGTGAAAAGGCTAGACGATACTTTAAAATTACGAGGAAGTTCCGTATTAATAACTTCGATTTTTAATTTTATCCACGCCAATCTCTATCGCCAAATTACGTTACTCGACTCCGCTTTCGTGCTCGTTGTAGCCCTCGACTACCCTCTTCGCGGTCTCGACGATAAAACTATGAAAAGATCCATCGGTGGAGTCGAGAGTCGATACGAAACCACGACGAAGGTGAACGATATTTTGGGAACTAAATTTGCAAAAATTAGAGACGGTAAAAGAAATAAAGAATCTAACCTAAAGATCGAGATTTACTCGGAACCCAAAAGCGATAAAATTTGTCCGCGGGTCGAACTGGACCCGAAGGGCCGAACAATTCCCAAAACTCGATTCGAAGATATTTCCTCGGCGTAGATTTACAAACGTAAGAAACACTTCGTTTCCACGCGGGGGTTCTAATTCGCGTAACGGGTATCCTCCCCTGTTTCCAACCCTCCAGGAGGTTCCTCGAGGTCGTCGACGGAAGGTACCAATGTCGAAAAACCGACTTCCAGTTTCCGCTGTCATCGTCCCTGCCCCCCTCCCCTCTATGCTGTACGCTCTTCGCGAAACAAGAGGGTAGTCATCGACTGTAAAGACATCGACTCGTACTCGAGGGTGGCTCTCGTGAGTGCAAGTGAAGGCAAGGGCCGCGCATTTCTGCTGATCAGCCTGCTGAATCCCGAGTTCCTGATGGGGTCGTCGCCGATCGAGAAGAGACAAACCGGAGGGAGAAACGACGAGTTTTAAACCGCAACTCGATATCTACTCGTTTCTGGATCGTAACCAACCCCCGTCCTCTACCCAAGGGATTCCACGATGGAAACGACAGGGGTGGTCGTCGAAATGCGCGCGGGTACGGAAAAATTTGAGAATCAAAGCCGATTCTGACGGACACCTAACCCTGTTTCGAGGATTTATTAAAATCTCGGTGTCCCCGTGCGATACAACGGGTCAATCGTTGCGAAAACACGCGATGGTTGAGATTTTTGCATCGATCGTCGAGTCGATAGGAGTGCGTCAAAGTGCCTAATTGATGGTTCGATTAGACCAAGGACAGTTTAGAATTTTGTTCGGCGACTCGTTGGATCGAGTGTGGAAACTTTCGCGAGGTGTGTCAACTTTTAGTATTTGGTATTGGGTGTGTTGGAACTATCTAGTACTCTCGTGCTACTCGATCGATCGATGTTCGATACGTGGAAGGTTCCGTTGCGTCACAAGGAGTGTTAACTTTTAGTATTTGGTATTAGGTGTCTTGGAACGATCTAGTACTGTCATGGTACTCGATCGATCGATGTTCGGTACGTAGAACATTTCATTGCTTCGCAAGAATTGTCAACTTTTAATATTTTGTACTGGGTGTGTTGGAACGATCTAGTACTCTCGTGGTACTCGATCGATCGATGTTTGATACATGGAACGTTCTATTGCGTCGCGAGGAGTGTCAACTTTTAGTATTTTGTATCATATGCCTTGGAACGATCTAGTACTCTCGTGGTACTCGATCGATTTTCGGTACGTAGAACGTTCCATTGCGAAGCAAGGAGTGTCAACTTTTAGTATTTTGTATTCGGTATCTTGGAACGATCGAGTACCGCGAGAGTCGTGGAAGGTTCCGTTGCGTCGCAAGGAGTGTCAACTTTTAGTATTTCGTATCAGGTGTATTGGAACGATCTAGTACTCTCGTGGTACTCGATCGATCGATGCTCGGTACGTAGAACGTTTCATTGCTTCGCAAGGAGTGTCAACTTTTAGCATTTAGTATCAGATGCCTTGGAACGATCTAGTACTCTCGCGGTACTCGATCGATCGATGCTCGGTACGTGGAAGGTTCCGTTGCGTCGCGAGGAAGCTGTCGGTCGGTTCTCAGTGCTCGAGTCGAGCGCAATTCCATCGGGAACAAGAGCCAGAAACGAAACGACCGACTCGTAGATGGAGAAGGATCGTCGCGGGTAAATAGCGTTGTTCGGGCGATAAGTTGAAAACCATGTCGCGATGTACGCCGGCTATAAATCCCGCGAGCGGTGAAAAAGTCACCGTTCGGTGAAGCGGAGAGGGCGAAGAAACCGAACGGGGGACGAAAACCGAAAACGTGACGGTCCGTGGAAACGGGGATAAGAAATCACGAGGCAGGGAAAATATAAAATTCCATCAATTCGCGGCGGCACGAAGCGTTCGGCCGATACATTTTTCTCGCCCGAGCCGATTCTCCGGCGTCGCGACGCCGTCGAAAAAGCGCGCGGGCTCTCGCGTAGAAGAACGAGAGAGAGAGAACCGTAACGCGCGTCTCGTCTCGCGTATTTTGGGGTTTCAGGCCTTATTAATGATTGATCGAGGGATATCGACGTCTCCCCTCTGACGCGACTGATATATAGACGCGGAGGGGTTGCCACGGTGTGGCTTCGCACGTGACACAATAAAACGACGTTGGACGCCGTATCGATAGCTTATTGCGAGACTTTTTATCGATCCCGATAACTTCCCGACGGTTCCCGTCCACCGCGGGGGAAACCTTGACGTTCGATCGATCGTCCGAGTTTTATATAAATCGCACGTGTTTCCTTTATCTGCGGGGGCCCCCGACGTTGTTTTGCCAACAGATTAGCCGGAAGCGGCCCTCGCGAGGGCATCGCGGGGCTGAATCGTGCCCGACGATCCGGAGATAGTCCATACCGGATTGATTTATCTATGGAAGCCCGTAGGAGGATCTCCTCGGCCAGTTTCGATATTGATTTTTCGGAACGGGTTGAGTCACGCCGGACGAAAATCTCGCGCGGAAGAAAAAAGAAAAAAAAAAAAAACTGGAAAAGGAACTTCTCCCCCGTGGAGAAGACCACAATAACCAAGGGCAATTTAGCCTCTCGTAGGGGTGTAGGACTAATCTCCGTAAAAGGTGCGCGCCAGTCTTAAAAGTACGGGAGCATAAAACTGGCGAGACCGAGAACGCGAGCGGGAAAGGAGAAGGTAGGCTCGGTGAAGGTGGAAAACCCACGTGGATCCCCGAGGGTGGCATTAATCCCCCGTTCCTACCCCCGATGCTTACCCATCTAGACAACGGATACGAAGCAATCATATTTTCCGCCCCAGAGGCGCGATACGTGTCGATGCGAATCAGGCTTACCGATCTAATGTGGATTCCGATAGTGTCTGATTTACTCCCGGCGCTCTCTCCGCGCCGCATGGCGATCCATCCCTTTACCGTATACGATCCCAGAAACCGTACGTCCGAGATTCGACAAATCCGGCGAGCATCTTTCACGGTGTTACGCTCTTACGAGCGTAAGACGCGTTGCCGGTTTCGATAGTAAAATGAGAATCGGAATCGGGAACGCTCGCGAATTTTTTACTCGGGGGGAGTGTTTGAGAAATGTACGGACCAGTGTTGGAAAATTCTGTTCTTCTTTTCCGAGTTGTCTGGAAAATTCTGTTCTTCTTTTCTGAGTTGTCTGGAAAATTCTGTTCTTCTTTTCCGAGTCGCGTGGAAAATTCTGTTCTTCTTTTCCGAGTCGTGTGGAATGTTCTCTTCTTCTTTTCTGAGTCACGTGGAAAATTCTCTTCTTCTTTTCCGAGTCGCGTGGAAAATTCTCTTCTTTTTTAGTTCGCGTAGAAAATTCTCTCGTCCGCTTTCTTGGCTCGTGTGGAAAATTCTTCTCCTTCTTCGATTCGGGTGGAAAGTTCTCTTGTTTTTTAGTTCGCGTAGAAAATTCTCTTTCCCGCTTTCTTGGGTTGTGTGGAAAATTCTTCTCCTACTACGACTCGTGTAGAAAATTCTCTTCTTTCTTAATTCGCGTAGAAAATTCTCTTTCCCGCTTTCTTGGGTTGTGCGGAAAATTCTTCTCCTACTACGACTCGTGTAGAAAATTCTCTTCTTTTTTAATTCGCGTAGAAAATTACCTCTCCCCCTTTCTTGATTCGTGTGGAAAATTCTTCTCCTACTACGACTCGTGTAGAAAATTCTCTTCTTTTGTAATTCGCGTAGAAAATTCTCTCTCCCGCTTTCTTGGGTCGTACGAAAAATTCTTCTCTTTTTACGACTCGTGTAGAAAATTCTCTTCTTTCTTAATTCGCGTAGAAAATTACCTCTCCCCCTTTCTTGATTCGTGTGGAAAATTCTTCTCCTACTACGACTCGTGTAGAAAATTCTCTTCTTTCTTAATTCGCGTAGAAAATTCTCTCTCCCCCTTTCTTGGCTCGTGTGGAAAATTCTTCTCCTTCTTCGACTAGTGTGGAAAATTCTTTTTGCCAACTCGCGTACAAAATTTTCTTTTTCGTCCCGTGTAGAAAATTCTCTCCTCTATTTTAGGTTGTGTGGAAATTTTTCGCCTTCCTTAAGTCGCGTAGAAAATTCTCTCCTTCTTTTCTTCGACTCGCGTTGAAAATTCTCTCTCCATTCTAACTGGCGTTGAAAATTCCCCCTCCATTCTAACTCGCGTTGAAAATTCCCCTTCTTTTCCAACCCACGTGGAAAATTCTCTCGCCCCTTTTTCGACTCGCGCTGAAAATTCTCCCCCTCTTTTCTTCGACTCGCGTTGAAAATTCTCTCTCCATTCTAACTGGCGTTGAAAATTCCCCCTCCATTCTAACTCGCGTTGAAAATTCTCCTTCTTTTCCAACCCACGTGGAAAATTGTCTCGCCCTTTTTCGACTCGCGTTGAAAATTCTCCCTCTTTTCCGAACCCACGGGGAAAATTCCCTGGGCACATTTCCCAACGTTGAAAATTCTCCCTCTAGTTTCCTACTCGGTAAAAAATTCTCTCTTCCCTGTTCCTAAACTCGGGTGGAAAATTCTCTACTTCCGCGACTCGCGTGTAAAATCCACTCGCTCCGTTTACCTCGTATTCTCGAAGATCGATGCGTTCGAGATCGCAGCGTCTCGAAATACTCTCCCGAGTTTATTATTCGCGTGTGTTCGAATACCGGTGAAATATTCGAACGATAAGACGATTCGATACCGCGAGTTTGTTCACCGGCTATTCGCGCATCGCCCGAATGGAAAATAATTCCCACCTCCTCTCTCTCTCACTCTCTCTTCTAGCGACGTTAAAAGAAATCGCCGGTAAAGGTTTTCTCAAAGCTGAAAAATCCCAGGCGAATAATCCGGTCCGCGAGCCATCAGGCTGGTCATCGTCGCGATGGCCGGAAATTCGCAACCGACTTTTTCCCTCCGTTCCGCGCCCTTTGCCCGTATCTGCTCCTTTCTCGACTCGTTTCTACTCCCGTCACGTATGTAGCGAGAAAAATTGCAGCCGAGCGCTTTACCCGGTTCGCGTTCTTCACGCTCGGCTCCCCCGCCGTCTCTCACCCCGCTCCCCGGTTTTCCTCTTCCAGCATCTCCCCGAGTACGTTCCGAACCTTTCGAGGGAAACTTCGCTGTTAGCTTCGCGCCGTTCCCTCGTTCGATAAAAGTCTTTAGCGTCGACCTTCGAGCCCTCCTGGCTCGCTATATTTCCTCCTTTCGATTCCTCTCGTTTCACGACGACCCGTTTCGATCCACGAAACTCGTTCACCGACGAGTTGTCCGCGACCAACGTTACGAAGATCGCGTTTGGGTGACGGACGAGTTTACGCGGAGATTTTATTTATCAATTTGTAGTTTCTACGGTTGAAAGAAACGTACGAGCGTTTAAGAGGTAAACGAGTATTCGATGGTAACGCGTCGAATCGTGTTCACAGCTCGTAACCGATTCGTTGAAAAGAATTTATATAATGGTACGGTATTTCGTTTTCTTTACCGTTCGCAATCCCGTTCTTTCGCGAGTCGCTTATTACCGCATTGTCCTTTCGTTCGGCTCGTATTGTAATTAAACGAGGAGAGGAATTCGAAATGAAAATACGCTCGATACGTTCGATGTTCCATCGCGAGGAGAAATAAAGAAAATGTAGGCTCCGGTGGTATCTCGTTCGGATAACCAGATTGTCGTTTACCGTTTATTCGTTATCGTTTCCACGGTACGCGGAGAATCACCACTCCGCGGGAAACACTCGATTTACGTTCGGCGGTTAAAGTGTTAAAAATCCGACTGGTCGAACAAATTGCTCCGCTAATAACGCTTCCTTCGTACGACTTCTTTATTTGGCGTTAAGTTTCTCAGAACCGATTTAAGACTCGGCTATGATTCTCTCTCTCGTTTTCTTTTGCTCGTTTTTAGAAGTCGTCGTCGATTCGTAACGCGTGGAGATAATAAAAAAAAAAAAAAGAAACTTCCGAGTTACCTTTTCGAGATATCACCTGACCACTTGGCCCATAATTATTGCAATTGTCGAGGCTCCGGTTGGTTTACCAAGCTCGCGACACGGCTCGAAAAATAGCGTGTCGTTTCTTCGCGAAACGACTGTAACTTTCCTGTCCTGATAATATTTGACCGTCGATGAGTACGAAGCGTCGTAAACAAGATCGACGATGGCAGTAATAATAACGAACGTTTTTTCGCCGGGAAACGAAACGTCGCAACGATCGAGACTCGACTCGCGACGATTTTAAATTAGCGAAACTCGACTTTTATTTTCGTTCGAATTTCCAGCCACTTGTTCTGCGCGTCAACGGCCACCTTGCGTTACAAATGTTGCAATAGGTGTTACGTAAAATTGCTTCCAAAACGAGAAGAAGATGGTTTCGGTTTCTTGAAAAAGGGGACGACGAGACATTAACGCTACGTTGAGTTCGATCACGATCCTATTCACGTTTTCGACTATTTTTTAATCGCTAGTCCGTCAATTCTCGGAAAAATAATTCTTTTTCTAGTATTAGAAACATTCTCGAAGCTCTATCGCGATCGTATTCGAATTTTGCCTGATAATTTCTCGGAAAAATAATTCTTTCTCCAATATTCTCTAAAAGACACTCTTGAAGCTCTGTCGTGATTGTATTCGCATTTTACCTGATAATTTCTCGGTGAAATAATTATTTTTCTAGTATTAAAAACATTCTCGAAGCTCTATCGCGATCGTATTCGGATTTTGCCTGATAATTTCTCGGAAAAATAATTCTTTCTCCAATACTCTCCAAGAGACTCTTGAACCTCTATCGCGATCGTATTCACATTTCGGCAGATAATTTCTCTGAAAAATAATTTTCTCCAATACTCTCCAAAAGACACTTTCAAACCTCTATCACGATCGTACTCGCATTTCGGCCGTTATTTGTTCTAGAAAATAATTCCCCGTTTTAATATTCCCCAGAAGAAGGCATCTCCCGAAACTTTCCACAAATTCTTCATTTCCAAACGATGGCAGTCTCATTGGTTCTCGAACGTCCTCGTTCCTCGAAGAAAGTCCCGATCCCGTGTAAAATCGCGCGCGTTCAATTCAACCGGTGCACCCTCCGCTCTTGTTTCTCCCATCGGGCTACTCGACTCGGTCGCTCCATCGAATCTCGTCGTTATTCGAGGCACCAGCGGGAACACGCGGAAGAATCTTCAAACTACAATTGTACTCGATGACCCGCGGTATCTCCGGACCACGGAGGGCGTATACCGCGGGCATCAGCGTTTCTCGAATGTTTGCGAACACGAAGCGGCTGGGGTTCGGGCCCTCGTCTCGCCCCATCGCGGCTTGTTTCGGATTTTCGAACGCTGGTCCGCGCGGTTAACCAGTTCGTGTCACGAGTTCGGTTTTAATGATCGTTATCCGTGGAATCCACCGTCTGGAACCGTCTCGAACCGCGAACGATCGACCGCGAACCTTCCGCGTTTCGAGGATCCCGATAGGAGAGGTTCTCGGTACGTCCGCTCGCGTTTCTACGCACGCTCCTCCGCGCACGTGTAACGAGCTCGCATAATGACACAAGGGTGACGAGGTTCACCGGGTGCAACTCGCGTAATACGCGCCGGTCGGTTCTCCTCAAGGTGCGCGAGCGACGCGCAAACGCTGTTATTACCTCGATTACGTATTACGACATCGGTAAGTAATGCCACTTGTTTCGGTGAGCGTTCCAAGCGCCGTTAAACGACTTTCCGCTAACGATCGGCCAAGCGATCCGCAACGACGCGAGATCGATCGATCGAACTAACCATTTTTTCCCAGCTCCGAGAACTACCGGCGATCGGTAATAAAATCACCGAACCTCGAGAAACGCTCAAAAAATATCGTCTTGCGATGTTTCCTCGTGTACCATATATATATTTTTTTTTTTCCTTCTTTTTTTTTCCTTTTAAATTCCTACCGTCCTCGTATCGACGAAAATAGTCTTTTCTCTGGAATTTCCTCTCGAGAAAATATCCGACGCGAGTTCCCGCGTATGAATTATTAATAAAGAGACTTCTGTTATTATCGTAGCAGAAAGTCGTTTGTTTACTTCTTAATAAATCAACGAAGACTACCGGTACGATGGATTCTCGATTTTTTTTTCCAGCTTCTTTTCGAGACATTCTTTCGATTTACATCGTGCGTTCGATATCTGTGTTTCTAGGGTCGGTTATGGGCCCTATTTCTAGGGCCCTTGTCGAAGGACTGACGAACGATTTTCTTATGTTTACTCGAACTCGATTGTACTTTAGGTTAATTGTTTGTATTTTATCTCAACGATTGCAACGTAATTCGAACATTCGTGGTCGGCTCGATCGATTTTACTCGAGAAAATTTAGAAACGAACTAATTCTTGCGCAAAAATGACCGTGGAACGAAATCGATGGCGATCGACGCTCGATCGTTGCGACGCGACCTTTGATCGTTTCGCAATGTTTTGTTTTACGATGCAAAACGACATTTATCTATCTTTAATTTTACGACGCTTCGGACGCGCAAGGGAAAGACCTAATTTGTTCTTCTTCGATCTTAACGAGCTCTCGCGGAGCGATAAAAAACGCAACCCTGTTGCAACGCGAGGACGCTGGATAATTGTAAAGACACGAGGAATTAAAATTGCGTAAAACGCGACTTACATTATGTGCTGTGTACGTCGGTACGAATATTATTGCACGTAAAATAATATCATTTACTTGGAACACGGGTTTCTGTGAATCTTCCGTGTTTGTACGAGATTTAGAAGAGATCTCGAAGATAGATCGATATACGCGCGATTCAATATATATATTGAATTTTACCCGAAAATTATCGAGTATCTACGTTCAATGTTCCGCGTATCCTACCGAAGATCTTATAATCTACCATTTTGCAAAATCGCGTTGAAATCGAAGGGGAATAAATTGAGTCGGTCCCTAGTTGGTTGGATATTATCGAAGTGTGTATTTACATGTATTTATAAACAGGAAGAACTCATCGGTGTACACAAATAAATGAACACAGGCAGAAAGAAAAAGTATTATAGATAGAAGGAACGAAAATAATAAAAAATACAAATTTGATTTCTAAAGATACTATACAATTGAAAATATAAGAAGAAATCAATAATAATTGTACGATACTTGTTAGATATAAAACGTGTTCTATAGATTTGATCGGAGAGAGCAAAACTAGAGGAGTATCTCTCGGTTAACGAAATACTAATATACCTGATCGATCTAGTGAGATCTAGGTAATACAGTATGGTTAGTAATTTAAAAAAAAAAAGGAAGTCTGTCGAATTGGGCAAACATAACACCCTTAACAATTTTTAAAACAAAAAGACGGTCCGCCATAATCCTAGGGTACTCGAAAGATCAGAATCGGACAAATATAACATCGTTAATATTTTGCGAAAGAAAAATGCAGTTCGTCATTATCCTAGAATGTTCAAGGAACTCGAATGGGATAAATACAACACCGTTAATAATTTTCAGAAGAAAAAGACACTTGATCACCATCCTATAGTGTTCCAAGGGACTCGAATCGACCAAATATAACACTGTTAACAATTTTCAGAAGAAAAAGACACTTAATCACCATCCTATAATGTTCAAGGGACTCGTAATCGAGCAAATATAACACCGTTAATAATTTTCAGAAAAAAGAAAGATAGTTCGTAATTACCCTACAATGTTCAAGGGACTCGAATCGAGTAAATATAAAACTATAAATAATTTTCAAAAGAAAGCGGCAGTTCATCGGCGTCCCACGACGTCCAAGAGACTCCAACCGGACGAACGCAGCACAGTTAATAATTTCCAAAGGAAAGACACAATCGGCTAGCATTTCATGAGATTCGAGAGCCTCGAATCGGACAAACGGTCTCGCGCTCGACAGGAAAGTTGCATCCCGCTTTAGCTCGGAAACGAATGGTTTTTTCGGTCCGGTAAACCCTGTAGGGTCTCCTAGAGGGCATCCTCGACACGTTGCGTCCATCTTGGTCGTTGGTCGCACGGTCCTCGAAAAAAGCCGCATTACTTACGGGGCCGAGGCAATAATTACGCCGCGGTGCGGTCCAACTAACCCCGAGGCCGCATCTCCGTGCTCTCTGCTCTTAATTAACCTCTCCTCGCGGAGACACTCGACCCGGTGACACGATGCTTTCGATGGGACGCGATCGTGTCAGCAACCGAGCCGAGTTCGCGACAATTTCTCCCTACGTGGTGGCCAAGACCAACCAGGGAACTCGTCGTCCGAAATACTCCTTGGAAGGATTCTGCAACCGGCCGCGTCCTTCTCGAGAGACGTTCGAGTGTATTCTCACGGACTCCATTCGCACGTTCGAGGAGAAGTTTTCTCAATCGCGTCGGAGGAAGCGTCGCGTCCCTATCGCTCGATCTACGGACGAATCCCCTGGATCTCATTGCCAGGTACGCGGCGTAAGCGACAGACCGGTCGCACGAACCTTTATGTAACCGACGGTACGTGTTTTTTTCTTGGGCGATTTCCATCGGGATGGACGAGAGCTGGCAAGGGAAGACACGCGCATCCTGGGTAATCCGTGACGACGCGCGCCTCCGCCCCCTGACCCCACCGTACCCCCTCCTCGCTAACCCAGGAACCAGCCAGAACCGTCTATCCCTGTCTCTTTCCCTTTCGTCGATGCACGAGCGTCGCTGCTCCTCGTCAATTTATACAAATCCGCTATAAGCTTCTATTATCGTCGATTAACGGGTCTGTAATTACGCCACGGTGTACCGAGGTGGCCAGCAGTCCCTCTCGTTCTCCGGTTCCGCGGCGAGGTCTCGCGCGACCGACCGACCGAGATAAACTGATTATTTTTCAACACTGCGCGCGACTCAACGATGGAAAAGGGTTCGCGAAACACAGAACGACCCATCGGGACACCTCGTGTGATACGAGAGCGAGAACGAGCCATTTTCGAAACAAAACCCAAGAGAAGTCACGGCTCGGAGTTCCGAGAATATCTCGACCGGTGACGGTTCGAAAGAAATTGGGACTCGTCGGAGATGATTACCGCGTGGGCGAACTTCTCCACCGTGGTGGAGTCTATGGTCTAGAGACTTTCTACACCGGTCGTTTTTACAGCGTCCTTGCACGAACGTTTCTCGGTAGCGAATCCACTTGGGTGACGTTTTTTCAGAGAGTATTCCAAGGTCAATTTCTGGTCGAAGTGTAGGGTAAAGTTCCACGCGGTAGCATTTCTGGGTAACGAGTGTTCGCGAGAAGATCGTTTGTACAGTGTTCTTTTCGCACGATTGTTTCTCGGTAGCGAATCCACTTGGGTGACGTTTTTTCAGAGAGTATTCCAAGGTCAATTTCTGGTCGAAGTGTAGGGTAAAGTTCCACGCGGTAGCATTTCTGGGTAACGAGTGTTCGCGAGAAGATCGTTTGTACAGTGTTCTTTTCGCACGATTGTTCCTCGATATCGAATCCACTTGGGTGACATTTTTCCATCGAGTCGTCCAAAGTTAATTTTTGGTCGAACTGTAACGTAAAGTTCCACACGGTAGCATGAAACTTAACAGAAAGTTCCACTCGTTACTCCGGGTAACGAGTGTCTAACGCTTCCGAGTCCGTTGATCCGAAGATCGCGAACTGTAACAGCATTTACCCCCTTCATCTTGCACCGCTAAGTCGTACTCGAATTACAGAGAATCTCACGCACTGGAGACCTCGGCAGTCGCAAGGATGTTCACTCTTCGATCACTTTTTTCATTCGTCTTTAACGCAGCATCACCCGAGAGAAGATCGCTAACGAAGAGTTCCGCGCGTGGCGCTTAAGGCTATCCAGGCTGCTGTGCCCAGAAGCTACCTCTACCAGGGAATTTCACTCGGAATAACTAGAATTACCCATCTTCGTATTCGAATCGTCGAGAACGAGTACAGAGAATCACGAACTTTAATCCCCGATGGTTGCACGGATGTTTATTCTAGGGTTGTTTTTGCTGCTGGAGTTTAACGGAACTTCATCGGCGATAACATCTCGAGGAGATCACCGGTGAAGGAAAAGTTCCGCGCACACCGGTGTGTATCTACTCTGATGCGTCTAATAGCTACTTATACCGAGGTTCGCTCGGAATAACTCGAACGAGTCCATATATCGGAATCCAAACTGTTGTCTTCGCAAGTTCCAAGGACGTTGTTCGTCTCTAACGACGAAGTCGATGCAATTTCACCGAAGTGAAGATACCAGGGAACGAAGAGTTAGGTATTTAGGAAAGTCTACGCGTTAGAAGGATTCGGAATATTTGGAACAACTAGAACTTTATTGAAAATGAGACCCCAAAGAGAAAATTATCTGCGAATGAAGATTCGCGCGTAACTCTCGCGAGTATTTAGACTACTACAGCTAGTAACCGTGTCTACCAAAGGTGTTTGACTCGCAATACTAGACCTCTACCAAAGATGTTTGACTCGAAATACTACACCTACTAATACTACAGTTCGATTCAGAATTCAGAATACTACACCTGAAAAAACTGCATCTACCAAAGTTGTTCGACTCAAAATACTATACCTAAACATTGCCTCTTCCAAAGGTGTTTAATTCGAAATACTACACCTACTAACTACATCTACCAAAGGTGTTCGATTCAGAATATTACACTTAAAAAACTGCATCTACCAAAATTGTTCGACTCAAAATACTATACCTAAACACTGCATCTACCAAAATTGTTCAACTGAAAATACTATACCTATACACTGCCTCTTCCAAAGATGTCCAACTCGAAACACTACACCTACTAACTACACCTATCAAAGGTGTACAATTAAAAATACCACACCTAAAACACTGCATCTACCAAAGTTGTTCGACCCGGAACAACTACTCCCCTCGTCGTCCTCGACTGCTCGAGAACCCATATCTCGACTCTCCATCGGCTCGTATCATTTTTCCCGCCATAGTTTACGCGACTCGATCGTATCGCGAGAGTGATCCGGCGCGTTTCTGTCGTCCCCGCGGATGATCCACGGAGGACTCGATTCTCGTGTTTTTCGAGTACGGAACGCGATCGAGAATCGTTCCCGATGCGAGACGGGTCGAGTAGACACGGGACTGGTAGATGCGAAGCTCGCGGTCGTGCATCGTCGAGTATGCAAATGACGCACTCGCGTCCGTCCGTCACCTTAAGACCGAGCAGTGTCGGTCGTGGCTCGCGGGTAAAAGACGATCGCCGCGTCTTTGTCGCGAGCGTTCGATTCCGCGCGAGGCCGCGGCTCACGGGTAACGACGGTGGCCGGCCGCGTGCCAGCGTCGATCGGTAACGTCGCGGCGATTACACGGCCGACGGTTCGGTACGGTCGAATAAAACGAGTCTCGGCCGTCCCTCGGGGAGATTCGTTTTTTGCTCGCGCCCGGATAGCACGAACGTGTACGACACGCTCCCGTTTCAGCTTCCGCCGCGACGCTTTCCCGAAGAAGGGCCCCGCCGTCTCTCTCGGTCAACGATTTACACGAGTTACCGGTGTAAGTGCGCCCAGTTCGCGATGAAACTCGACGGTGGTAACCGAGCATCGGGCTCGACGGTACAAATAAGGCGATCCTCGTAAACGAGAGCGAACGTACGTGTCCGCGAGAAAACGCCGCGGAGAGGAATAGAGAGTCCTCGACTTAGCGACACGGAACGAGTAGGGGGTTAAGAAAGTGGATCGTGCGCGTACGTCGAGAGGATCTTTTCGTACGCGCGTGTACGTCGATGGGAAAAATGATACGCGCGTGAAAACAGAAGAAGAAAAAAGAAGAGAAAGAAAAATAGAGAAAACCGATTCCCCGTAGGTTTCGGTAACCGTGAACGATCGACGGGTCGAGGGATTTTCGCGTACCAGTTTCGCGGAGGAATCGTCACGCTTTCGTCTCACGTGGGATCCTCCTCGTGGTGGTTTTCAACGGGAACGTTGCGAACGGCGCGTGCTCGGGACGCGCACCTTCGCGTTTCTGATTAGCAACCCAGACCGAGCGAAGGCCAATGGCACCCTGACTGGCTGGGCTCGGTCGGCTTCCCGGCTCTCGGGTTCCGCTGGTCTTTCGCACCGGCAGCGGTAAAGGGTAGCGCGCGTACCGCGGGGCTCGCTGCCGGGGCGAAGAACACCGAAAGATAAAAGGAGACCGGCCGAGAGCGAGAGTGTTCGCCCGGAAGAGAAAGAGAGCGCACGGAGAAGCAGGGAGGGGTTGGTTGGTTGGTTGGTTGGTCGGATGGTGGTACGGGTGGAGGCGCCGGCGGTGGTGGTACGCGGTGCACGACATAAATATGTATGTATCATCCGCTGCGACCTGCCCCACTACCCGACTAGGTCAGACTCATGCTTCATCACAATGAGCACCTTGGCTTGCCTCGTCCTGTTCCTTTCCTCTTCTCCATTCAAGTGGATGGCACGAAACCATCCCCGGTCGAGCGCGCGGAGACGATCGACGAACGGATACCGAACGAGGAAACTCGAGAGACGAATCGTAACGTGGGATACGAGAAACCGAGAGGACGAGAAGCTTGAGAATCGCACCGAGATTCTCGGCGAATTCCCTCGCTCTTTAACACAGGGGAGGGGGAAGCGTAAACGCGAGAGCCTTGGCATTGGACGATTCGCGAACGGTCCCCGGAAACGGGGAAAGTGTCCCGGTGCCCGATCCTCGGCTACGTCACGCGTTACGTCTCGTCTTCGAGACCTCTCGCGCATCCGCGACGGAACGAAGAAAAGAAAAATCCACCGAGCGCCTTGACACTCCAGTTCGGCGAACAGCAGGGCGGAGAAAGGGGGTTGGATTCCGGGCAGGGTCTCGGGATCGTTGGTACAAAGCTCATGAATACATGCAAGCCAACGACCGACCGAACGAACGAACGAACGAACGAACGAACCCCGTCGCGGTGTGTGTTCCAGGGGCTTCGTTCTGGCACGGTCCGTTCAGCTGGCTTCGAACACTGACGTTGCACGCAGCTAGTGACGCGGTCTCTCTGACGTCAGCCACGCTTCTCTCACGGGGGTTGCGCAAGGTCTGGGCAAGGAGAGAGGGAGAGGGGGCGGTGGCGGTGGCGGAGGCGAAATAGGAAGAAGAGGTGGTGGTACGGGGTACCGAAGGGGGCCGACGGCCCGAAGGGGGGTAGCTCTTACATATTTATGCCGCGTTCTACGCGCAACACCCATCCTGGGGGCGGCGGGAACCAACCCCCCTCTTTGCGCGCTTCTCTATGCCGGCGGGTAGGTATGCCGACCTTGTGCGCGCTTTCACGGGGGTGCCTGTCTGCCTGCCCGCCTGCCTGCCTGCCTGCCTGCCTGCCGATGCTAATCAGCTTGCTTGATAGCGCGTTGTTACGAAGACTACACGGGGGATGCGTCCCGCTATTTAGGATGCCACGTAATTCTTGGCCGGGTTACGATGTAACTGCGCGGTAACCCCGTCGCGAACGACGTCGACGTTTCGCACGAGAATGCTATCGACGATACCTCTCTACCTCTCTCTCTCCCTCTCTCTTTCTCTCGTAGTGTGGGTGTTACTCGACGTCGCGGGGATCGGTGCATCCGCTTTAACACTGTCGCGTCTAGCGCCGGATACAACCGGTATACGCAACACGATGCACACTGGATAGCACCGGCTCTATCGGGTATCTATAGAATGATGTACACTGGCTAGCACCGGCTCTATCGGGTATCTATAGAATGATGTACACTGGCTAGCACCGGCTCTAGCGGGTATCTATAGAATGATGTATACTGGCTAGCACCGGCTCTATCGGGTATCTATAGAATGATTCACACTGGCTCTATCGAGTATCTATAGAATGATGTACACTGGCTAACACCGGCTCTATCGGATAGCTATAGAATGATTCACACTGGCTAGTACCGGCTCTATCGAGTATCTATAAAGTGATGCACATTGACTAGTGTCGATTACATTTGGAACCTTCAAAATGATGCACAGTGGCTAGCGCAGACTACATCAGGCATCCACGAAACGATGTAAAGTGGGTAGACTATATTTGACATCCACGAAATGATATAGAACGGATAACAAGGACTACATCCGATGTGTAATGATGTACATTGGTTACTCTACATTGGCTCTATCAGGTATCTATAAAATGATGCACAGTGGCTAGCGCAGACTATATCAGTGGTCCACAAAACGATGTAAAGTGGGTAGACTATATTTGACATCCACGAAATGATATAGAACGGGTAACACATCCGATGTGTAATAATGCACATGAGTTAGCGCTGGCTCTATCGGGTATCTGTAGAATGATGTGCGCTGGCTCTATCGGGTATCTGTAGAATGATGTACACTGGCTAGCACCGGCTCTATCGAGTATCTATAAAGTGATGCACATTGACTAATATCGATTACATCTGCTATTTATAAAGTGATGCACACCAGCTAGCACCGACTCTATCCGGTATGTATAAAATGATTCACGCTGGCTAGCGTTGGCTCTATCGAGTATCTATAAAATAATGCACAGTGGCTAGCGTCGGCTACATCTGATTCACAGCGGCTAGCACCGGTTAGGTATATAGTACACGGTATCCAGAAAGTGATGCACGGTAGAGCTTTATACCGAAAATAAAAATAAATCGTACAATTATTTTAGAACATCGCTCTTACGGTGCAATATTCTCGGACGTCTATAGCAGGTACCCGTGTGGTTACGGCAGGAATTGGATCACTATAGCAGATACCCGAACGCATATATCAAGTACCTTACATCTATGTAGACAATTAGGCACTATAGTAAGTACTCACACGACTATGATAAGTATCTGAGCACTACGATAGTTATTCGTGTGTTTATAGAAGGTACCTGTGGCGGCACTACCCACGCTTGCCACCAGAGGGAAACTCACCACCAACCGTTTCCCGCAAGTTCCCGTACCTGCTCCGATCGCTATATATACGACCTCTTACCGATCCCCCAATGTCCCGGCGTATAAGGCAGGGCCTGCTAGGATGCCTTACTGACGAGTCCACTAGCAGGCCCGGGATGAAACGCTTATCCCCACCTCCTTATATTTCCGTTCTCTCCTATCTTAAACATCTTATTAGCGCCGCCAAATACCCATATAACTGTATAGATACTTAGGCACTATGGTAGGTACCCAAACGACTACGATAAGTACCTGAGCACTGTTCCAATTACCCGTGTGTTCACGAAAGATATCCATACGCCTACGTAGATACTAGGGCACTATGGTAGATACCCAAACGACTACGATAGGTACCTGGGCACTGTTCCAATTACCCGTGTGTTCATGGAAGGTATCCATATGCCTACGTAGATACTAGAACACTACGGTAGGTACCCATACACCTACAAGTACTCGCGTAACTATAATAGGTACCCAAGCCCCGTGCTATGTACCCGTGTGTTTGTAAAAGATACCCACATACCTATGGCAATTACCCACGCACCTGCAACGAGCACCTAAACGCGCGTAATAGATACCCAAGCATTACATTAGCTACGCGTCCACGTACGATCTGTACACCCGGTCACTTTTGAGACGCGGTAACGTCTCGACGCTGTACACACGTTCAATGACGAAGACTTCCGTCGTGGAGAAACGGGTCGAAAGTTTCGCGAGCGGTCGGGCGTTGTTCGATTCCTCGAGCGTGAGAACGGTCGACGTCGCGTACCGCGACTCGTTGTTCCCCGAGGGTTATTAATCAAGGGTAGAGCTCGCTCGCGCGCGCGTCGCTCGCAAGAGAGAGAGTTCGCGAGAATCTGTCATCCTATTAATCGTGGCCGCTAATGACGGCCCAGCCTCCGGGAACCGGAGGCCGGCCGCGCTACCGACGCGGGGTCCGTCCTCCAGCGGCGTCGTCGACGCTACCAGACGTACGGTCACGCGATCCGGATCGCGTTTCAGGCCCGAGCGACGTGCAATTATAACGAGAATGCGCCGCGAGCACGCACTTTCAGCTCGGGGAAGAGCGCGTGTCCCGTGCCCGGGGACGATTTTATCCTACGCCGTGGAGGGAACCTCCTGATCGGCTCACGGTGAAATCGATCTCGCCTACGGGCCCCGGCACGACATCGAAAACGGGAGATTCCACCGCGTCTGACGTTCCACGATGCTCGGGGTATATCCGCGCGGCTCTTGAATTACTGTTGCAATCCTGTTACGATAATGACGACAGGAGCCCCGTTCGCTCGCTCGCTCGCTCGTATATGCATTTCGAACTCCTCCCGTACGTCGGGCCGGATTAAATGCAAATTAAAATGTTTCCGGACCGAAACACCGCGCGTAGATTCCCCGATAAAATTAAAAGCACTTTGCTTGTCTCGCACCGGCCGCACGGCCCGGCCGAGGGTGTATATCTTCGAAAAAGGAACGATCTCGTTCTTTCGCCCCCGGAACGCGACCGATCGTTAGCGTTTCTCTGTTTCTTTTCGGGGACGGATCGATCGTCCCGGCGAGACGAATTTACTCGATCGACGGGTATCGATATCCGCGTCGCGTCGCGTCGCGTCTTGGAATACGTGTTGGACGCGCGGACCACGCGGAGCTGGAGCCACGCGGAGCTGGGGAGAGGGGGTAGGGGGGACTGCCGGCGGAGAAACGCGAAGAAACGACGACGTCCACGGTATCGCGCCGCGGCGTTCAACGGTAGACGCGATGATCGACGATAGTCGGCAACCACCGATAGAAACTGGCAGGAGAAGAAAGACAGCGCGCGTAGGCCCCGATTTATCGAACGATAATACTCTTACGTAAAGTGTTTATGCCGCGGACGAACCATTAATAAAATCGTGTACCGGTGTACCTTTTCGACGCGTTTCGTTTCGAGATAGCGCGCCTCCTCCTCGGGAATCGTCTTCCTCGCTCGCTTCTATATCCCCGTTGTGAATCGGGAACTCGCGAACGGTGTTTTTAGGTAAACGATCTTCCTCGCGGTTCTACTCTCTCTCTATCTTTCTCTCTGGTTGTTTGCGTTCTCAAGAGCGAGAGACGCGGATCTAAGCGAGACGGGCCAACCGAGGCGAAAGTTTCGCACCGTAGCGACAAATTATTCCGTTCCGTATTTACGCCGGGTGAATTTACATGGAAGGTCTTAATCCTCGAAGGATCGAAGGACCGTATCCAAAGGCGATGGAAACGAGCTCGATCGAGGGGAGACGGTTTACAAACAAACTCGTAGACGCCCACGCGTACACACGAGCGCACTTGGCGCGGACGGTGCACGCGATCGTTCGACAACGAGGTGGACGTCCCTTGATCCGTGGGATACCACCTTGGCGTCGGGACATCATTTCCCAGGAAGTTATCGGCCATCGCAGGTCCTACGCCGAGATCCTCTCAGCTGTTCTCGTTCGCTCGACACCGGCCCGTTCCCTTCGTGGAATAATTTCGTTCGTAAAATATCGCCGATCCGCCTCCGATCGGCCGCGTTGTGCAAGCGATTGCGTACACTTGTCTTTGGATCTTTCCACGCCGCTCCGGTAATATTATGCCTCGTACGCGGCACTCGTTAACGTTTCCGGCCCCGATTTTATTTACGTTGCGCGGACGACCGTTCGACGAAACGGTGAACGACCCGTGATAATTATTACACCGGGCAACCGAGGTGTCTTCCGAGTGACAAATATTTCACGCGGTACCGAACCGGCCGTCCAATTACCGAAACGATTTCGACGATCGGAGATTCTTACTGTTTTCGGTATTCGTCGAACGTCGAGTATTGGCTTCGTTTCTACGGGGGTACCGTGGCTCGATGAAACATAACGAATGCACGAAACATCGAAGCGGAAGAATTTCCAAGCGATCGAACGAGGTTTCTTTCCGTAGGAAAACGTACTTTTCCGAGATTTTTCTCCGAGAGAAAACTACGAGGGCAAAGGGTTACAAGGAACGTACGAAATATGAAAATGAAAGATTTCCAAAGTAACGGTTTACTTTCACTTTCGCGAACTATTTCCTCGAGGTTTCCTCTAAGAGAAAAAAGCGTTGGAGGGCAAAAAGTTGCACGAATACTGATCTCGGTACGGAAGAATATTTCGTTAAGATGTCGTTCCAGGGAAAGACTCGTAACAAAAGGTGCCAAAGATACAAAAAAAAAAGAAAAGAAATTAAGACAAAAGAGTTCCGAAGCAACGGTCAATTAATCGTAACACTCGGCACGGAACACGTCGCCGAGGTTTCTTCCGGGTAAGGAGGACCGAGTGCAAAGGGTTAATTTCTCGTTGGTTCGAAATTCAAGAGGAGGAACGTGCGAGCGGCTGGATCCGAGAACAGCGCAAATAAGCAGCTGCCGGTAGTAGCGATCGGCGTGGATAATGGCAATTAATGCGATTATATCGTTCGATCCTCGATCGTTAAGAATTTCGATGCTCGGCTATTACCGTTGAGGATTTATCGGGGGTAATAGCGCGTAATGAACGCGCGGGCCTCGCAGGGTCCTCGGGTTCTCGTTTGGTTTTCGTTCGCGGCGGTGACTTTCCCGTCTCGTTCTAGCCTCGCGACTCGATTACGCGGACGAGGACACATCTTGGCACTTTGCGACCGGACTGCAAAGCCTGGACTCGACTAGGTGTCCTTGTGCTTTAAATAAATGCGAAAACAGTACCTGGACGGCGTCGATACCGCGGCGCGGTGCGGCGCGGCGCTCCTCTTACGTTTACCACGCGAGGAGAGGCGAGTTTCTTACGCCTACGCGCGCCACGGCGCAACGCCGCCACCGAGCATCGTCGGCTCTCTCTCTCGTTTCTATCCGCTCGGCGTCTAGCTGCGTCTCGTTTCCTCTCGGCCTCCTTCTCGCTCCGGCTTTATCTCCGCGGCCGTCGTTCTCTTCGTTACGCAGAAAATCGATGTTTCTGGTATTTCTTTAAAGCCGCGCATGCAAAACGCGCGTAACAGGATGCGGTTATCTCTCCATTCCGCTCCGCCACGGCCCGTTCCTCGCCTCTCTCGTCCCTCGTATCGGCGTCGCGTCGCGCCGCGCCTCGTCCCGCTTCGATTCACCGATAACTAGAAAGGGAACTTCCGTTGCTAATCGAATGAATCATGTCCGCGATCCGATCGCCCGATCGAGAAACTCTTTGCGCCCGGGCACCCGGCCGCGGTACCATCGCGAGGAGCAACGACAAATATGGACAACCGGGATCGTTTCGCGAGGGAGAGACACCTAGCCGCTTCGCGTACGCCGATCGTAAACCGCTTTCCGTAACCCCGCGCGGACCGGTCCACCGGGACAAAGAGGCCACGAAAAACACACGGACGACAACCTCGGGGGAAAAAACGCGAGCCGAGAAAAAACACCGGTTTAACAACCGCGTCTCGAACACCGCCGAGAGTTTCGCGGGCGGTTAATTCGAGAGGATCCTCTTCTCTCGCTCGCGCGTGCACGTGCACGCTTCGAACTGCTACGATTTCCAGGGAGACGAAACGACCGTCCGGAAGACGGAGCGCGTGAAAGAAAGAGAGAGAGAGAGAGAGATAGAGAGAGAGTCTCTCCCGTAGGAACGAGGCCCGGGGCGAACCGATCGCTTCTCTCCCACCGCACCCCAATTTTAATCAGGACCCGAAGTATGCAAGCAGGATGGATGCCTGCGAGCTCTCCCGCCGGTACTACCGGGCGTTACGATGCATGTAATTTATTTTTATTGCCACCAATTTTTTTTCTACCCCTCGATCAGCTCCTACTAATTTCGAGGAGGAGGTGCCCGTCTCTCGTCTCTGCGGAGAGCCAGTGAAAACGCTCCAGTCGAGCCGAAAGCCCCGTGAAACGTGTCCGGGGGTATTACCCGGCCGTTTTCGTTCCCGAAATTTCACCGTAAAATTCGGAACAGCGACGTCGAACCGACCGCTAGACATTTCACCGTGACGGAAACATCGGTACCGGACCTCTCGTCCATTCAGGACGAAGACGACGAGGTTCGTCGTCGTTGAATTTAACGAGCCATCGATTCGACAATGAGGGAAAACTATCGTTCGAGGTGGTAACGAAACCGATCGAGGAAAGAATAAAAATCGGGGATTCTAGGATCGAGAGGACCGTGAGCGCCGTGGCGTTCCCCGGGCGTCGTATCGAAGCGCGGCTCGCGGGACAGAATTATAACATTAGACTGGACGCGGAGGTAGTTCGTAGCTGGTAGATCAGGTTAGATAACGGATAGACGAGGTAGCACCCAGTAAACTCGTTATCAGATCGATGTAGCGAGATACATATCGTGTGTACGGAGATAAACGAGGCGGACGTTATGAAATTCAACGACGTAGGGCTGCTGCCTCTCTCTCTATCCCTCTCTCTATATACGTATCTCTCTCTCTCTCTCTCTCTGTCCGTCTTGTGCGCGCGCGAGCGAGCGAACGGCGCCGAACACCGCGCGAATCACTCGGCCCCGACTCGTTCGGCTGCCTTTTTCGGTGTAAAGAGTTACGTAGTTACAGAAACCCCGCGTGTTTCGCGGGAATCGCCATTTATCTTCAATTTCGTCACCGGTTACCGGTATTACCTACCTCGCCTACCCCGCCCGCTTGATATTTCCATCTCTTAATCCCGTCGACTTTAATACGATCCGGTATGCAAATTTCGTTCGAGCAATTAGTTTAAGTAATATCATTATCGACGTACAGAGTAGCGCGCGCTTAACGGAATTAACCGCGGTCCGTGGTACGGGTTCGGACCGCTCCGGGGAGACGATCGCTGACGAAATTCGAGGAAACGAAGAAATCACGCGAATTGGACGCGCGAGCACCGTTATCGGAGCGTTTCGACGGTTTCGTTGAACGAGGAACTTCGTTCCCCCGATACGTTACCGCGGTTGGTTTTTCCACCGCGACGAGGACGAGGACGACTCTCCGTGTGTCCTACTCCGCTTTAAAGGTGGCTAAGATTTATAGCGATCCGGGGACGCGTAGGAGGTGGAGCACCGTGGTAAAGGCGAACCGGCGAGGGACCAGCGGGGGTGGGTTTCCGCGGGAGGGTAAAAGAGATACATAGAGTGAACGGTGGGTTTTGAGTTTGAGCCGCGGGGGTTATTGCAGTAAGCCTTCTCTTGGGGGTTCAAGAATATTACTATCCGCGCGAAGCCTACCCTACGCCTTCCTCTAAACTACCCCACCCCCTGGAACCACCCTCGAGAACCCGACTCGGATCCTATACCAGCCGAGAGCTCCGTGCCGCTTAGTCTCCCTGCTTTTACCCGATCTGGAACACGAGCGGCGGAGGAATCGGGAGGGAGGGAGGGGAGACGTAGCCGGCGAAAGCGAAAAGGAACGTGGAACGCGAGATCGAGCGAGAACGGAAGAAACGGGCTGGAAGTGGAACGGGAGCCGCCGTACGAGAGGGAGAAACGATTCCCTCGAAACACACCCCTCGGCTCATACATGCCTTGGCGATCTTTTTAAACGCGCCTCACTTAAAAGAACACGGTTTACGTTTATGGCCATTCATTCGCCGGGGACTGGGACCGGGGGGAGGGAACGAACCAAGACGCAATTCCAGGACGTAACGGGGAGCTCGGAGGGTGGCGGAATGCCCGAACCAAGGGGGACCGCGCGCTCTGATAAGCAATAATGGCTCGAAGAGGAAAACGAACCTTCGACTACCTACGTATGTTTCTCCAACTTTTTTCCAAACGATTCCCATCCGATCTCTTTCGTCGCGTGATTTTCGTCTCGTGGATCGTCGCTCGAGCATCGATACGCGCGCGAGAAATTTAACGATTCATCGGGAACGGGAGGGCGGAATTCGCGAAACGAATTCCCGCGAAAAAGGAGGAACAGGTGAGAAACGCACGGGTCGTCTCATTTGCATGAAAAAATGTTTAACGTCGTAACGAATTGTGCCCCGGTGTTTGCCAGAGTTACGAGGCGGTGGAGGCAGCGGTGGAGGCGGTGGAGGCAGCGGTGGAGGCGGTAGAGGCGCGACGCGACGTTCGCGTTCCCTCGTTTCGCTTTCATTGAACGAACACGGTCGATTCCGCTCCGCGGAAACGAGCACCTTTGTCTCCGATTGCGCGAGACGGGACACGGTCGAGTTAGTTTAAAGGGGAAAAAAAAGAAGGAGAAGAAGAAAAAAAAAAAAAAAATGAATTAAAAGTGTAATCCGCGCGCTGATTGAGAGGGTCCGCGTGCCACCGTGGAAAGACTTTCCCGTAGACGGAGAATAGCCCGGGTCTCGCCTCGTGATTCTTTTCGCTCTCCTGGGGACTACCTTGGAAAAGAGGCTGCCTAATTAAACGCGGGCTCGATCCGCTACGAATGAGCTACTTTCTTCCGGGGTGGAGTATTCTTCTTTCTCTTCGGAAAAAAAGGCTCGTTCTCCGCGAGAATCACAATTTCCCCTGAACGACGCCATTAACTTCTCTTCTTCCGTCGGTTCTCGAAAACTTATACGGGGTGTTTCCGAATACGTGGCAAGTATTCCAAGAACGCAACCGGAGGAGTTCCGGGCAACGTTGCCCGCTCCCTCCCCACCCCAACCTCGCGTGACCTTGTTCTCGAGTTACGCTCCATTTCGCGTTTTATCGACCGCTCGTACGTACGTCGGAAATAAAACTTTCGAAATTGATATCGATCGCCGCGCGACGATATAACGCTTCGGTTGATCTTGCGCCGGATCGATTTCGAATCGTACGTCTAACGAGGGACAGAGTATTCTCGCAGCGTCCTTCTACTTCTCGAGAACTACCGTAAACTGTATCGCGACTCCCCTCGGATGTGTCGCGAAAAGAATTTTCCGTATGGGCCGCGAAATTACAATAGCCGTCCTTTCGATGCGAACGACCGCTCTCTTTCTCGCACAGTCGAACGCGGAGAGACGCGCCGAGGTGGTCAAAATGTATACGAAACGGTTCGTATAACGTGTCGTATGGCCGATCGATGCAACGGACGCGATAAACAGAGGGGGAAATAAACGATATAATTTCGGAAGTGGCTAGTATCTCCCGATTTACCTACAATTTACTACGCAGTCTCCCCGTTTCCAGAGCTCACGGAAATCTTGCGTTTTCGGTACGAAATCCCCTCGAACGGAAAAGGGATCCCGCGAGGGTCCTCGCCCTAGCCACGGTTCGTCCTAAAGAACGTTTACGTCTCTAAACCACGGCCCGATCTTGGTGCCGGCTTAGCCTCGTTTTATTTAACGCGTGTTTAAAACTAATAAAACCGTAGAGACCGGGAGTTCGAGGTGCGCGGCCGGAAGATCCGCAATCAGAGACGAGATTCAACGGCGGACAAACGCGTTACAGCCCCGTGGTCTCTCGTCCTACGTGGCGGCTTTCCTCGCGAGTCGAGCTCGACCGAGAGGAAAAACGAGGGAAACGAAGACGACGAAGGCTAATATCCGGTTACTCCCGGAGTTCCGACGAAACTTTAACCGCGCAAGCTAAACAATTATCGCTTAAGCCTTCGGCAGCTTACGGCGCGGTTTCTCGTCATCTTCGCCGACGTGGTTTACCCCGTCGAGGTAAACACGGATCGTTAACGCGATTAACGCGCCTTCGAGTTTTCGGTAACGCTCGGATCCACTCGACGGACCGTGGACGTAAATTTACGCGTGAAAATATCACCGCTGCCGATCGAATCGCCGAACGCTTCTCGTTCGTACGGCGTCGTGGCGGATTCGAAACAAAGCACGCCGTAACCGTATTCGTAAATCGTGCGAAACACTTACCCAAATATCGCGTACGACGCCGATTCGGTCGTCCACTCCATCGGTCCGATCGTTCGACGTTTCGATGCTGCTGTATTTGCCGGATTCGCCGCTCGAATCTCACTCGAAACACCACTTAACCCGTAATTTCGTAATTGCGTCACTTTTCTCGCGTTTACCCGAACGCAACCGTTCGCGAGAAGAACGAGACGGCAGCGGTGTCCGGGCAACGCCGGATCGTCGACGATTTCTATTGGCTAACGGCCGGACGATTGCTTCTCGATACGCGTGTATATCGTTCGGAACGATTCTCTACGCGGCGCTGTTGCTAGGTGAAAGCACGAAAAAAGTGACCAGACGCGGGACAGTGTTCTTTGAAGACGTTAAACGATATCGATGGTCTTACGATCCGTTTAATTTCGCTACATTCCCGAAAGTTTCGATCGACTTATTGTTTCTCGGCTGGATCCAGCGTTTGTCGTCGATCCTGATATTTACCGGAGAAATTGTCCACGAGCGTTGATTCGATTTCGTCGTTGACTCGATGTTGATCCGTCTTTGGAAAACTAGAGCAAGTAGGTATCGGTTTTTCTTTCAAATTTTGAACGAACTTTGCCAAAGTCCGAACGAAAGAAATTTTTTCGAGTTTTGGCACAGTGAGCGTAACTACTTACCGTTAATTTTGCAAAAATCGATCGATGGAACTTTCTAGACGTCGAACATCGATGCATCGTCGCCATTTCTATGCACGGCAGTGGCAGTGTGCGCAGCGTTGGCATTGCAGTTCGAAGACTTCGAAGCGTGCAAAAGACATTGTCATCGAGGCGTGCAAGGAGACAAAGGAAGCGACGCCGGGAACACGTGGTTGTTGTAACCTCGCTGGCGAGCTGCATCGTTCACCGGTAAGAATGTGTAATTCGTATCGCGAGCGGTTCTAGGTCGAGCAACGCCGTGCACGTGATTCTTGTTTTCGTGGATAGTCGGTGAAATTGTAGTTTTTCCGAGAGATCGCGGGCGTAGCGGCGTAACTGCTCGATGAACGTTTAACCGTTTATTCGGGATTATCGGGACATCGGTCCTGCGTCCAAAGTATACGACCTCTCGGTTGTAAACAGAACGACGTCCACGGTATTGTCTGTCTGTACAGCTGAATGCGGCCAGTTAGGAACGACCTGCCGTTTCGGCTGGTGGCCGTATTTACACGGGGTCGACGGGCGGTCGAAATCCGTTTACAACGTCGCCGGTTTACAAAGATCACGGATCCAGTGTGCCGGGTCGCCGCTCGATGGATCCGTCGCGATCGTTGCCGACAAGTTTCTCTCGTCCTTGAGGTTAGATTCTTTTGTTCTTTTCGCGCGGCGTAACCTCAACGCGTCGAACGATAAGGGAGCCGGTGCTGCCCAACACCGGAGACCGTAGTATACACGGTTTTCGAGGAGAGCGTAATTTTTTTCCATCGGAAAGCGCGAGAACGATACGGAAAGCGTACGGGGAACGCAAAGAAATCGATGCACTCGGTAATATATTCGTACGTTGCGTTTTGAGGTTACGTCGTAGATGAAATACGGCGAGCGTTGTTGCACGCACATTCGTGCGATAAAAATGCGTCACCTTTTTCGCAACGCGATACGAAAGCGATCGGAATCGCCCGTTAACGTGCCATTTGTCGCGGGGCACGCGCGAAGAAATTTTCTATTTCGGTCGTTGGTAATCGTGCTCGTCGGTCTCGTTTTCGCATCGTCCCGTACCGTACGTACACGGTACGTTGGGAACGCGTTTCCTTGTCCACGGGCACGATTTTCGGGCAGCGTTCCGCGAAAACGACCAAGCGCGCGTCCCCGGTCGCAAAACGGTGCCCCACCTACCGTCTCGGAGGTGCTTTGCCGATGCCAATAAAACGATTTACGCCAGATGCGAGCGAGTGTCCCTCAAGCGTTTTCCCACGATTCACTCGGCGCGTTTAATGGCGATGGGACGGAGGATGGAAGGTTCTGCGTTCGCTAATACGAAACACATGTTGAGGTGCGCGTCTCGCACCTGAGATTCCGCCGGTTACAGCGGGGTGCACGAGGGCGGAGGGTGTCTCGGGGGTTGGTCAGGTGGTCGTGAAAATGGAAACGTTTTCGGGGCCGAACACCTGAGGAGAGCCCACGTGCCGACCAGATGCGGGGACCGCTGCGATGTTTGCGCAGACCGTAACGGGCGACAGGTACCTCGGCCGGGGTACCCTCCCGCCCCACCCTCCGTCCCTCTCCCCACCCCTCTACCCCTCGTCACCGATACCCCCACCGGTCTACCCGTTGCGTTCCCGTGAATTTGCCGCGTTTCTGTTTACTACGCTCTCTCGGTTTTCCTTTTCCCGTGGAACTTTATAGCCGTGATTGGCCGACACGGTCCACCCGGGGGAAAGCGACGCGTAACGGAACGGTAAATGGATTTCCTGATGAGGCGGGCCGACGGTTCTCGCGACGGCTGTTCCGCGAGTTACGAGCCGCGGGTTATTAGGTCGATGCCCATAAACCGTCGTTCCACGGTGATCCGATCGAATTTCAAAGACGGGTAACAACTCCGTTCGCGCGATTCGCGTATCGATACCGTGCGTTGCGATCGGGACCGAGACGTAGCCGGCCACACGTCGTGCGATTTATCATCGCGGCATTTCGCACCGGCTCGTCCCACGGATTGATACCAAAATATTTCTACCGATCGTTGAACGTTCGTCGGTGTCTCGCTGTGCCGCGTGCGCGTTCGAATGCTCGATTCCTATTTACTTTGTTCGTTTGGTCGCAGAAACCGGGGTTAATAGCAAAATATTCCTTCCATTTTTTAAACGTTCATCGGTGTTTCGCCGTGCCGTGTGCTCGATTCCTATTTATAATACTTTGTTCATTTGATCGCAGAAACTGGGGTTTAATAGTAAAGTATTCCTTTTAATCTTCGAACGTTCGTCAGTGTCTCGCCGTGCCGCGTGCGCGTTCCAACGTTCGATTCCTATTTACTTTGTTCGTTCGATCACAGAACCCGAGTTTAATAGCAAAATATTCCTTCCAATTTTTAAACGTTCATCGGTGTCTCGGCGTGCCGCGTGCGCGTTCCACCGCCCGATTCCTATTTACTTTGTTGGTTCGGTCGCAGAAACCGGGACTCGATCGTATAAAAATGCATTCTTATCACACGTCGGTGTCCGCGTGGTCTCGCGTACCCGTTCGTTTCGGCGTTGAAACACGGGTATCCGCTCTTCCATATTTTCTCGTCCGCGAGACCGCGGCGTAGCGGTTAACGGGGGTTGAAAGGTGGCCGGCGCCGTTTCAGCGCGGCTAATTTCCTCGCCGGCGCACCATTGAAAATCCGGACCGGGGGCCTGTCCACGCCTCGAAATCATTAAAAGCAAGTTAAACGCCCCCGAAGGACGGCTTTACGAGTCGTCCGCGTTCACCGGGCTAAATTATTACGTTATAACGTAGCGGCGGCCGTAGGCCCGGTACAACCGTTTCGGGTTCGGGCGCCTCGCGAGGCACCGGGGCACCCGGAGAAACGGGCACGTACCTGACGCAGGGCCCCGTTTCCCCGGTGACTTACGTCGAAATCTACGACCGTGCACGGCCGCCGACTCGAAATCCCGTCGTTCGAAAGATTCGAGAAATTTCAAACGAGCTGTCCCCTCCCCCCTCCCCCCTCCCTTCCCTCCCTTCCCCCCGGGCCCCACCGCCGTTGGTTCGGCCAGCCGTAGAATCCGTTGGGCGGACCCCGTTTGATGCGGGTACGAGGATCCCGTTAATAGACACGGATCTTGTTTATCAATCTATTACGCGTACCCTTGCGATTATAAATTATCTTCTCGATCAGATAGGCCCGCTGGTCGGTATTATTGCATCGCAAGGTACACGCGCGTATCCAACGTATCGCTGGATAACGATCCGACTCTTTGCGCGCTCCCGTTGCAAATATTTCACGCGGTAATTAGCTGAAATCGTAATTTAACCGAGAGCGTCACCGCGCACAATGCGAAAGTGGATAAGTCGAGAGATTAACGGGGCCCGCGTACCGTAAGAAAAATGAAATATTCAAATGCCCCCCTCCCCACCTCCCCGTCCGGAAAAAATATTTTTTTTCTTATCTCACGAGGAATAATGCGCCGACCCCCCCAACCCCCCGTATCCTCCTTTCCCGCGCCACCGTGGCGCGTCTCGCTGAAAAACCGCGTACAAAGGTGAATAAAATATTCTAGTCTTCTAAGCTCTTCCCAATTATAAATTAAACGTCTCGAGCCGCGTATAACCGAGCCGGTCGTAAAACATTAACATTAACGATAACGAACGGGCTCTCGCGGCGGTCGGCCTTCGCTAATCCCGTTCGCGACCTCTTCTGCGCGCGAAGCGAAGAAAAACGGGGGTACCGCGGAACGGACGAACCGTTACGGTTGAAATATCTCATTCGCGGTTAAAGGACCCGTTTACGCCCGGAAGAGCCGTTTCTCCGATCGGCTCGTCGTCGTCGATTTCGTTGAAACCGTGTAACTTTGTTCCACGGATCACGGCGATCTCTCGGACCGTTTCAACGACCGACAGGCCGAGAGAAAAGTGCGAGGGGAGGGGTACCACGGAGAGAAAGAACCAACCGAACGGAATCGAGCGAACGAACGAACGAACGACCGTATACCATGAGGAGGTGGTCTTCCTTAAAAGCAATCGGTTGTACTACTATTTTGAACATTTCGTCGGGGTTAGGCCCTGAGATATAACCGGCCGAGATGAAATTATAGTCACCCCGTTTCAACCGTGGCTCTAACTTATGCGACATACAACGCCGCTAAATTATGTAACGCCCCACGTAGACACTCCACGGTCCCGCTGCTACAGGATGTTCCTGTGTACCGATGTTGAATCGCGATTCAGCCTTTTATCTTACCGTCGTCCACCCCACCAACCCCCTCCCCTACCCGGTTCTCTCTAGTACGCACCACCTCCTACATCGCTCTTTCTTTGCTCCGACCACCGAGCAATTTGTCCGCGAACCGCGTCGTCGTTTTGGCTGCGCGCACGCAGAAATGTTTATCGACGTTTCGCCATTTTTTTTCCTCTCAATTAAAATTGCGGCGTAATTGGCACTTAAACCGGCGGCCTGCCGTATACTCCTCCCTCCTCGTCTCTCCCCGCCCCCTATCGCGCTCTCTCTCTCCCTCTCTCTCTCTCTCTCTCCGGTTTTCTTTTTTTCTCTTTTCCTTCTTTTTCGTTTTTCTTTTTCAATGTATTCTTTTTCCGTTCTCGTTAACCAATCCCCGTGACAAAATACCAACTTCCGAGGTCTGCCAAATTGGCAAGAATTTCGCGCGCGCGAGATCTTATCGCGTTCCGCGTTAAACGTGCTTACACGAGCCTAATATCCGTGCAACCCGTAAACGCGAAGCTCGTTTGCAGTAAAAGTACAAAAGCAAATAGCCTGTGCTCTCCCGACGCGGGCCACTCGCGATACGAGCGAATAATAAATACTGTCCAGTTTAGCGACCGTTTTAATCGCACGAGTCGCGCGAGTTTCGGGGCCGAGGGAAACATCCAACGGAGGTGCTGGAGGGGAGAACGTGCTCGTTCTCGCCGCGTAAATTACGACTCGCGCGAACGATGCGAGCGAGCGAGCGAGCGAGAGAGCGGGTGTTCTTGCGCCCGTTTGTAAAATACGATTTCACCTATTTCTAGTTCTTCCGCTTTCGCTCCTCCCTCGTGCCGCTCTTTTTTCGCGTCCTTTCAAACGCGAACGAGCAATTTGCTCGTGAATAACTCCCGGTTAGAGCGCGGACGATGGAATTTAATGCGGCAACTCGTTGCCATCCTCGTCCGTTCCTTTCTGCATCGACAGCTCGTCCCCGCCGCTTTTATGGATTTTTCCGTTCCCGTGTCGCGAACGGAATACGACGCGGACCCGACGGACTCGCGTAAAAGTTTAATCGAAAGTAAATGTTACGCTCGCAGTCTTTCTCGTCCGTTTACCTTCAATCCCGATTGAAACACCGACGAGGGTACGTTACAAGCGCGATATCCTCGGTGGATACCAACGATACCGGGGATACGTAGACGCTCGGCATCGTCCAGATGACAAACGACACGACCAACCGTGTCCTGTGATTCCTTTTCGTTTGACGCTCGAACCACCATAGAAGCCAATTTCACGCGTTTCGAATTTTTTGGGGAAAGATTACTCCATTGTCAGTGGTCTGTAGTATTCGTGGACAATTATCGAAATGGACGGCTAACTCGTGAATTAATTTTCTATTTTCACGTCTAACTTTGTAGATAAGTATACAAATAGGAACATGTGTCGAGTTACCAATGGTAACATTGCGGAACGTTGCTGTCCAATATCGAATCTTGATGGTGGATAATTTCTTACGCTTCCCTGTAGTTCTCGTTTCGAATTTTTTGGGGGGAAAAATGACTCCATTGTAAGCGGTGTCTGTAGTGTTCAATGTATTGTAGTGGACAATTATCGAAATGGACGACTAACTCGTGAATTAATTTTCTCTTTCCACGTCTAACTTTGTAGATAAGTATACAAATAGGAACATGTGTCGAGTTACCAATGTTAGCATTGCGGAACGTTGCTGTCCAATATCGAATCTTGATGCTGCATAATTTCTTACGCTTCTCTGTACTTCTCGTTTCGAATTTTTTTGGGGGAAAAATTACTCCATTGTCAGCAATGTCTGTAGTACTCGTGGACAATTATCGAAATGAATGGCTAACTCGTGAATTAATTTTCCCTTTCCACGTCTAACTTTGAAGATACGTATACAAATAGGAACAAGTGTCGAGTTACCAATGTTAGCATTGCGAAACGTTGCTGTCCAATCATGGATCTTTTGCTGGATAATTTCTTACGCTTCTCTGTATCTCTCGTTTCGTTTCATCGAGAATCGATAGAGAGCTTCATCGATTTATAGAAAGATTTCTCGTCGAAAGTAAGCCGCGTCTTTTAACGCAGTCGGACGAGAAACACGGGAAATGAATTCCTCGGCATCGAAGCGATACCAATTTCAAGATGGCGGAAGGTTCGACCGTATCCAAGACCGTTGAGATTTTATACGATTCTTTGAATTTGTGGTGTCGGCGTATTTCGGTGCTTCGACTCGTTACGAATGCCTCGAAGTGAAGGTCTCGATCAAAGGGAGAAAAATTTCCAAAGGAACGTAAGAACGAAACGAGACACCTTCTCTGATATTTGACGTTTGTTCTCGGTGCACTTCGAAATAACGATCATCGAATTATTGGGTTGTCCGGAAAGTCACTTCGTTTTCCAAACTGGAGAATATATAATTGTAGTAAAATATTTGTACACTCTAAAACAATCCTGTTTCATTTTCACACAAAAAAAAAAGAAAATAGAAATGACTTTCCGTACAACCTAATATTTTACGACGAGCTGTATTCGTCCGAAAGTAGAATTTAATGTCGATAACGATACGAAACGGATACAATGGACCGACACGCGTTGAAATAATTCCTGGTAGAGGAAAACTGTTTCTTTTTATTTTTTCTTTCTTTTTTTACGACGAGGAATAAGCCAGTCGGCGGAGCGGCTGGCACACGCGGAGCAGAACGTACGGTCCGTAGGAGAAAAACAACGGAATTCCTCGGGAACGGAGCGACACCGACGGGCGATTTCGAGATCGTCGAAAGTTCAACCGTTTTCGAGAGATTCGAGGCTTCTAAAATATTCAAGAGCGTCGAAGTGTTCAAGAGCATCGGGTGTCTATTTCGGTCCCGGGACGGTCTCGGAGCGGCTCGGAACTCCGCCGCGTTATCTGCTCGAAAATTTTCGAGCGTTTCGAAGTCCCGTACGACCGCTCCGAACGAAAGTTTCGCGAGAGATCGTCGAACGACACTCGCGACGGATCGATTCCTCGGTATTGTACGAATCTTACGCGAACACGAGCCAACGATTCGTGGCTTCTCAGCACGGTTGAACCTTCCACCTTGGTCGCGACCGGCCGATCCGTTTTCCAGATACGAACCGAGCCATTTTTTCGAGCACAATTGCCGTTTAAAGAGATAACCGCGAGACGGGAAGGAGGGCAGGCACCGTGTTCCGTGGCGTGCGTCATCTCGTCTTCCTACCGTTTCTTCTTCACCGTCGCGGTTCTTCTTTACCGAGTTGTCGCCGATCGGTGGGAGCGAGAGGAGAGCTCGTTGAAAAGAGTCCAGAGAGAGAGCAGAACGAAAGAAAGGATTGAGCGGTCGGGACTCTCCGCGCAGTCTGGATGTAACCAACAAAGAGGGTGTCGAGAAGGGCAACGATGCCCCCACAATACCGCTCTGATAAACGAGGCGACATTGTCCGTCCGTCTTTCCTCGCTCCGCGCCGCCACCGCGCCTCTTTTCCTTTACGCCCCTGCTCGCGACGAAGAGAACAGCTCCCTGTCGAGCGAACGGGGAACGGTGAAACGGTGCCTTTTCTCTCCCGTTTCTTCCACACGGTTTCCATTCTTTCCCTTTTTCTTTTCTCCACCGGTCGTTCGAATCAGAAAACGCGACCCGCGAGAGTAGGTCGCAGCCCCGACCTCCGTTACCGCTCCACGAGCCTCGTTTCTTTACGGTTTCGCTCGCGCGGACTCGGTCCACCGCTCCCGAATCGTTTCGCGGACCACGCGGAGAAATTCCTCGTCGAAGGATCGGTGCTCGATCGTTTCGACGAGCGATCTTTTTTCCCGCGAGCGGCCGCGATTCCTGGACGAAAAGGAAGAACGCGTAAAACGAGAGAGAGAGAGACGAGTTCCGAAATAAATTCGACAGTCGGAGCTGCGGTGGACCCCACGGCCCCAGGACCGGACGATCGAGATTGAGAGGCGTAATAATTGATCCGGTTGATTTTCTGAGACGTCGTCACGCGGGACCGTTTCGCGGCGTTGAAATTGCGAGCCGTTCGGCCGGTTCGCGCGGATTTAAGGCGAGAAAGCGAGGCTGCACGCACAGAGAATGCCCAGGACACGCCAGCGGAGAGACGGCTCAAAGCTGCAATTTATGTTTAACTGCCCTGGCAGTTCGTTAACGAGGACCCGCTACGGTCTTTATAAGCGCGACGTGTATCTACGATCGCCTGGCTCGAATTGGGTGGACGCGTTCCCGCGGCTTTTCTCTCTCTTTCTCTCTATATATATCTCTCTCTCTCCTTTTTTTTTCTTCCGTTTCTTTTTCACCTTCATATTTTCGCTCGTTTAATATACCCGCAGGGGCATAAATAAATCCCTAATTGGGCCGGAGCCTATTTGTTTCTCCTCCGCCGTTGTCACGGGCGTTTCGTTCGCGTTCGATTCGTTTCTCAGTTTCGTTTCGAAAAATCCACTCGGCCGAGAGTTTTCCACGCGCGAAGAAATCGTAGCTCGCCGCTAGGCCCGTTTCCGCCCGCGAAACGGTACATTCCCACCGTGGTTTTTCACGCGCGCGTTAGCTTCCCGCTTCGACTCGCGGGAAGCGTTCCCCGGCTCGAACCACGTCGCGATCGACGTCGTTACGAATTCCAACGCGTGAAATATACGCCGCCTTGTCCGTATGCTAATACCTTCAAACGCCTCGACGTAGACTACGATTTAAATCAATTACGAGCTAGACGCGCGCTAGACGACTCGGAACGTCTCTTTCGTGGCGACTCAATTTCGCCACGGTTGTATCGAAACGCGGAGATAACTCTGGACGCGTCTTCTAGCCCCCCTCTCGCGTATCCTCGCGAATACACGAAAGCGAGGAATCGCGGTCGGGGCGGCGAGGGACGGAGAACTTATCGAGGAACGTCGGTCTGATTAATGGCGCGTATTTTCGCCGATCGAACGAAACCCGAAAATTATTAATTTCGTGCGCGTGCGTTGACCTCGGAGACGCGGCCACGCTCGATGATTTTTATTTCGCGACGCTCGTGGGGTCAATGCATTATTCATGCGCGATTCGTCCCGTCATTCTGTCGCGATCGCGTACGGAGCTATCGCCGTAAAATTTGCGACGCGGACGAGCCGATGGATCGGGAAATCGCGCGTTGGATCCGCTCG
Organism: Ptiloglossa arizonensis; assembly: GCF_051014685.1. Lineage (NCBI taxonomy): Eukaryota > Metazoa > Arthropoda > Insecta > Hymenoptera > Colletidae > Ptiloglossa > Ptiloglossa arizonensis. The sequence continues at coordinate 31,449,335 of NC_135048.1, forward strand.
AGAGACCCAACCCGTACCGTCTCGTCGATTCGTTCGACGAATCTTGGAATTAACGCTCGGACGAATGGGGCTCCGTGCGGATGACTTTCTCGCCTATCGAGTACACGTGCGCACCGAACGCCCATGGGCGTTCACCGCGCGCGGTAAATTGACGTTTAGGATTGCAAAGTATTCGAATTGTTCCACGTCGAGATGACGAAACTCGGTAATGCGCCGAGTTTAATTCGTGGTATTTTTGTCAGTTGAATAACTAACACAATTGCGGATAATTTTTAAAAGTACACTCCGTGCGGAAGACTTCCTCGCCTATCCAGTGTATGTAAACATTGAATGCCCATAGGCGTCCTCTGTGCGCGATGGATCGATATTTACAATTACTTTCAAATGGTTACAATACTTTAATCAGAAGAAATTCAGAAAGAAATTCGGTGGTACATCGTGTTTCATTTGTGATATTTTTGTCAGTTAAATAACCAACACGTCCGTGGATAATTTTGAAAAGTACACTCCATGCGGAAGACCTCCTCGCCTATCGAGTGTACATAGACATCGAACACCCATAGGCGTCCACAGCGCGCGCGATAAATTGACATTTACAATTACAAAGTATTCAAATTATTCCACGCCTCGAAATTCTTCTCCCAACCAGAAGCTAAAACTCGATAATCCACCGTATTTAATTCCTGGTATTTTTGTCAGTTAAATAACCAACACGATCGCGGATAATTTTTAAAAGTACACTCCGTGCGGAAGACCTCTTCGCCTATCGAATATACACAGACACCGAACGCCCATAGGCGTTCACCGCACTCACCGTACCTAAATTTGCAACTATTTTGAAACGCTGAAACTCGTACCACGCCTCGAAACTCATCTCCCGTCGTAAATTCGGAAACCGAAATTCGACGATACACGGTGTTCGATTCCTGGTATTTTGACGCACCGTTCGATTAAAGACAATTTCGAGGCAAATGACACGCCGTGCGAAAAACGTTCGCGCGGATCGTGTCTATGCGTACATCGTTCATAGGCGTAGCCCCGGTCCAATCGCGATCGAAGATCGAGAATCGTTCCACGGGTTCTCTCGTCGAAACCCGGGAGCCGAGACTCGCTAATCCTGCGCGTATAATTCGCGGTATCTTTATTGGTTCGACACGGGCCGAGCGAGCGAGATATCTTTATAGAGACCACCCAGAAATTTGTTATCGCGGTCGCGCGTACGTTTCGCGCGCGTCTTAACGACACCTGGGACGTTTGGGTCTGAAAATTTCCCGCGAAAGAGGGACCGCGGTCGAGCAAGGCTCCGCTCGTAATTTCTCTCGCTCTTTCTCTCTCTGTCGTGCTTGCGAACCGAGCGGGTAGCCGGGGTGTTACCGCTTGTTTTTGCCGCGGAGCATTGTCGTCGGAATTCTCGTAAAATAATTAAGAGAGCCCGGTAGCTGCCGCGACGATGGTATTTTAAAGGGTCGTAAAAGGGACGTTAAAACCTCGCCCGTCTCGTTCCTTTCCAACGGGGGAAGACGTTCGCCATCTGGTCGATCGCGACCGTTTCGCGACCAGGACCGATCGATATCCTCCCGTTGTATCTCGCGTGGAAAGCAACCAATACGCGGCAAAAGTCTCGGAAATCTACCCCCTTCCTACGTTGTCGTTTCGGGTCGTGGATTATGGAGATTCCAGCGCGTGGTACGGAGGCGTCGAGCGGCGAGAAATATAGGGAAAGGATCTTTTTCGACGCGCCGCGCGACGAGTTAAGTGCACGGAGTCCAATCGAACCGGAGGATCCTTAAAATGCCACTCAGAGGCGACGAAGGAAGAAAAAGTCGGCGAGGGCAAATGGGGTCTCCTTGTATCGGACACGGCGAACCAACGGACGAGGAAGCGAGAATATATGTAAATATAGTACGAGCCGAGAGAGAGAGGACGCCGAAGAACACGGCAATTAATTATGTATACGCCTATAAAACGAAGGCTCGCGCTTTCGAGTCCATAAAGGATGGCAGTTGGATGGGTGGGGGAGAGAAACAGTGAGAAAGAGAGAGAAAGAGAGAGAGAGGGGGAGACGGCTCGTTACGTTTATGCATCGCGCGTTATTTGACGGACCAATTATCCCGAGACTCGCGGCACCGTCGTCGCGTTAAAATCTCGGAAAAATTGACGCCTCCGTACTGTAAATGGCCCCCCTCGATACGACTGCCCCGTTACGGTCGTCCACGGGGCCCTTTTACGTAATTTCCACACGGCTCGCGGTAACGTATACCGTTCACGGAGAACGACCATGGAAGAACCCGTACACTATGGGGAGCTCCTCGGTCGGAAAAAATTGTAATTCAAATTTTCGGAAACTATCTTCTTCGTGTTCTCTTAGAAACAGTAATTGTAGCGCCGATTTACCAGCCCCTCTACAGTATCGGTGTCCTTTTTCTTCATTTTTTACGTTCTCGGACAATCGTTGCGATTGTACGCGTTGGAGAACACGACTCGATTTTCGATCGTCGTGGACACACCGATAGCACTTGATTCAGGTACCAATCGATAACCAGATCGTCCACCAGTGTCGTACAGCGACAAAATAGTCGATTCAACCGAGAAGAAGAAACAAAGTATAAAGATGTCAAAATTGTCCAAACCGTGCACGACTGTACATTGTACCCTGTTTTTTTTCCTCAGATTTTCTTACTCTCGGTCGAATTTGACTCCGTAAGACGTACAGGACGCAGGCTAACGAGTACGATCTACGTTTACGATGATCCGGAAGCAATTAGCTTTGCAACCGATCGAACTCGCGTTCCTTGTAAGCGATCTTTCGCGAGCTGCGCCGCGTACCTCGCGAAATCGTCGTCGTGAATAATTCGGGGTGCCCTCGGCGCTCGCGTCTCTCGCGTGGAAATCTCGGGACGCTGCGGTGAAATACGATTGAAACGCGGTTATAATATAAGAAATTATACCGGGCGTCTGTAACGCGCGCACCGAGAGAACGCGGAGAACGATTTCTCGTTACGCGGCCGTGAACGAACGTTTATCGCCTCGTTTTTCTCGACGTTAAAAATCGCGGCGGGCTTTCGACGAGGATAATTTATTTCGCGCGTACACCGATTATCGGGTCGAATAAAGGAGTCCGCGATGAAATATCGGCGATAAAATTCCGTCGGTTGGTGTTTTTCTTTTTTTTTTTTTCTCTCTCTCTTCTCTTTCCCTCCCCGGTGCTCCTGCGCCATTGGTTCGAGTCGCGGTCCGCGCGGCGAGTTGTTACGTAAAGCGCTCCTCGGTTCCGCGGCTGGTACGCATCGACGAGAGCGGATATCGTCGTCGACGCGGACACGGAGATAGACACCACGGGGACACGGTCGCTTTCGACGAGATTCGAAGAAGGTCCCGCGTAGGTCCCCCGAATCGCTTCGAGAACGGTTGCGCAATCTCGGGAAGGAGGGGAAATAAAATTGGAATTCTACCGACGGCTATTATATAAGAACTGTTGGAACGTCCCAGAAATCGTGGATCGTTGGTTCGTATTAGGACGATGGCTCTAGCGTGTGTCGTACGACGACTATGACTGTGACTATGACGACGACGACGAGCGCGGAGAGTCGTAAAGTGGGCTGGGCCCCTGCGGTGCGGACGGTAGAACGAGTTTGGTGACATCGAAGGGGCCTTGTCGGAGAGGAGGCCCACCTTGCCACTTTCATGACTCTCCTCTCTCTACCTCGTAGCGGATTTTTCGAGAGTCACGGCCTAGAGAAAGTGCGCCGATCGCGTTTCTGCCTAAGCTTCCGTTTCTCCCGGAGGCGTGCTCTCGCTCGCACTCGAGAGAGATAAACACACACTATTCGATCGCCTTCTGTTCCATCGTTTCTTTTCTCTTCTCCCCGCGAACTCGAGAATTCCGCTTTCGGGAAAATCGTTTCGATTTCGGCGTGCAGCGAGTCCTCTCGTTGGAAACGAGGTTCGCGTGCTCTCCTCGCGACCTTCCTCGCGGGTACCTTTTACGTATTCGGTCGGCAGGTGGTGGGGTCTCTGTCTCGGCGCGTTACATCGAAGGAACGAACGTTCGCGAGGCGTAGGTAGACACGCTCACGGTATCCCGAGAAGTAGATCTTCGATCCGGCGTCGCGGTTCTCCGGCTCTCTTTGCAGCTCGCTCGTGCGAACGAAACGCGTATCGCCTCTCCGGGGACCGTTCGAGCTCTTTCCCGTACGAAACGCGGACGTTTATCTATCCGCGTTTCGAAAACCGCGCGTTGGTTTCGCGAAGAGACAGAGTAGATAACGTCCTTGGAAAATGTTCCAGGGAACGTTCGAGCTCTTTCTCCTCTATGAAACACGGACGTTTATCTATCCGCGTTTCGAAAACCGCGCGCTGGTTTCGCGGAGAGATAGAGAAAGATAACGTCCTTGGAAAATGTTCCTGGGACCGTTCGAACTTTTAGCGGCCCTGAAGTCGTAGGTAGGAAAGAGGAGAGGGGTGTTTCATCCCGGGCCTACTAGTGGACTCGTCAGGAAGACATCCTAGCAGGCTCTGCCTTATACTCCGGGACATTGGGAGATCGGTAAGGGACGGTATATATATCGATCGGAGAAGGTACGGGACACTTGCGGGAAACGGTCAGTGGTCAGTTTTCCCTCTGGTGGTAAGTTTGGGTAGCGTCGTCACAAGCTCTTTCCCGTACAAAACGCGGACGTTTGTCTATCCGCGTTTCGGAAACCGCGCGCTGGTTTCGCGCAGGAGACACACATCGCGGAGAGATAGAGAGAGCGTTCTTGGAAAATATTCCGGGGACCGTTCGAGCTCTGTCCCGTACGAAAAGCAAACATTTATCTATCCACATTTCGAAAACCGCGCGCGGGAAAAATACATCGGGGAGAGATAGAAAGAACGTCCTTGGAAAATATTCCGGGGACCATTTGAACTCTGTTCCGTACGAAGCGCGGACATTTGTCTATCCACGTTTCGAAAACCGCGCGCTGATTTCGCAGAAAGAGAGAGAGATAGAGATAGAGAGAACGTCCTTGGAAAATGTTCTCGCGTCCGCGGCCTCGACGACAAGAGGTAACGCGGAGTTTCCCGTGGCACCTTCCAGCAGGGTTTCGTTTCGCCGGTATCTCGGTACATTATATCGCGGGAATAAGTGTTCGCGGTTACGGCGAGGGTACGGCGATGGTACGGCGAGGGTCGACGCGGAGAGGCACGCCGTATCCCGAGAAGTAGATCTTCGATCTGGTCTGTGTCGTTCGGGTCCCGCGTACATACGAAAGTACGTAACTCGAGGTACGTATCTTTCCACGGAGGCCAGCCACTGCCGAGTCCCTTAAGGTTTCGCTTTATCTCGCATCGGGCATTGTCGCTCGCGCCGGCTGACAGTGCCGTAGGGCTACCGGTGGAGACGAGGGACCATTGGGGGGGAATCGACGAGGAAGACGGAGACCCCGGGTCCACGGCCGGTGTAAGAGGAGCGGGCACCGGCCGATATCCGCCCGCAGATCGAAGATCCGACGACGAGAACGACGAGAACGACGAGAACGACGAGAACGACGAGTGAGAGGACGCCGTCGTTCCACCCGGATCGAAACGTCTCCGAGCATGCCGCGCGGGGACCACGAGAACGGATACGCTCCTCTCCGCCGTACTCTCCGCGATCGAGCAACGATCGAGAGACCCTCGAACGACGCCCGTCACTTGTCCCTTCGAAGGACAAGTTGCGTCCCGCCAGATTCTACAATTACTCCGAGCCTCTCTGCGAACTTACTTCGCGCCCGTCGCTTTCGATTCTGTTCCTCTCTCTCTCCATCTTTCTCTCTCCATCTTTCTCTCTCTCTCTCTTTCTCTCTCTCCATCTTTCTCTCTCCATCTTTCTCTCTCTCTCTCTTTCTCTCTCCATCTTTCTCTCTCCATCTTTCTCTCTCTCTCTCTCTCTCTCTCTCTCTCTCTCTCTCTTGCTCGTTCTCCGGCCACTTTTCTTTCTCTATTGCTCTCTCTTTCTCTTTTGGTCGTTCTCCGGTCACTTTTCTCTCTCCATCGCTCTCTCTCTTTCTCTCTTGGTCGTTCTCCGGTCATTTTTCTCTCTCCATCGCTCTCTCTCTCTCTCTCTCTCTCTCTCTCTCTCTCTCTCTCTCTCTCTCTCTCTCTCTCTCTCTCTCTTGCTCACTCTCCAGCGACTTTTCTCTCCTTGGAGCCACCGAGGAACTAATTACCAAGTTTTTCCCTCGACGCGAGCCAACGTCCCGATTCCGATCGTTCGGACGAAAGACGTGGATCCCCGCTCGAAACGCTCGAGATAACGCCAGAACCGTGTACCTACCCGCGGAGATCGAGATCCTCGAGGATCGAGCGACCGGTCAAGTACCGAGCGGATGTGTTCACCGATCGAACCGAGATCTAACCGCGATCGACGCCCGTCACGCGTACCCTGCACGGACAAGTTGCATCCGAGCAGATTCTACAATTACTCGGCCACGTTCTGCGAACTTACTCGCGAAACTCCACCGAGATGCCACCGATACCTCCGAAGCTTCTTTGCGAATTTCCTTCGAATCGAAATTTCGCTAGTGGGCTCTCCGACGATAAGATTCCCGTTGTTTCGCGGGAAGGGTAAAAGGATACGTTCCTTTATCGAGAACGAGGACGATTTTTTACCGAGAGGGGAAAACGAGCCGATGGATACGTTTCCAACGGAACATTTCTCAAGTCTGTGTATCTAATAACCGAATCGAACCGCGAGATCTTCCAAATGTTGAAGTTGAGTATCTTTAATTCGAATATAAGTCAACCCTTTGCACTCGAGGGTTACTTTGCTACAGGAAACCGAGAAAATCGAGAAAATCCACTAAGTCGTAAAATTCATCTGGAACATTTTTTATACACTTCGCGTACACGCTTTTACGCTCTAGAAGAATATTTAAATGTCCAATTTGAATTCCAAACTGTCAAGTTTTCCCCGATCGAAAATAGTACAGTGAATTAAGTGGCGAGCGAGGTCCTCTCGAGTCCAAAGGGTTAAGTCGGAAAATTAATCTCGAATGGAACGTTTTTATATACTTCGCCTACATGCGTTTACGCTCTACGAGAACGTAATATTGAAATTCCAATTTGAGTTTAGAATTTACAAACACGAAATACAATTTCAATTTACGAACTATCTAGTTTCCCGGATCGAAGATTGTACACCGAATTAGGTGGCGAGCGAGGATCTTCTTTCGAGTCCAAGGGGTTAAATATCGTTCGAGTGAGAGGAGAAAATCGATTGTTGGTACGTTGGTCGAAATCTCCACCGTATCGATCCGTAATCTATCGATCCATAACTTATCGATCCGTGAATCGACCACCCTTGCGCGAAACAATCACCGCGTCCATTTTATTTCTTCGGTGATCACGTCTATATTTTAAAATTATTTATCCCTTTATTCACGGGCAATAAACTCATTGATTTGCAAAGAAAAATAAACATGGCGTGTAAATTAAAGGAAAAAGGTTACGAAAGATTGTTTAACCGACAACGAAATTTAACGAGAGACGCGTTGAAAGTGTCGAAAGGTACAGAGTATTTATTAGCCGAAATTAAGGAAAGTAAACTTGAAACATCTCCAGGAAGCATACAAATTTACCCTAATTATGACTGCTCACAGTCAATTTCACCATTATGATCTTGAACAAAAAAAATAAGTCGACAATAATTATACGAGATTCGAGTGATTTCAGATTCAGCACGCTCGTAACTAAACTGTAATCGTAATTAGCAACATCCATAGGTGAACTTAATTCATAAGACACAAGTCTTAACAATCTATATTGCACTCTCTCGATTAACCGTTTAGATGCACTTTGTTCGGTCGACCGATTAATTAAAGTCGCCTAACGAAAGTACAATATAGTAAAATACAGGAAAATATTGTGATACTCGCCAATAACATCGACTATTTTCACAAAAATCGGTCAGTTTAAAATACTCCACAAAATCGATTAAAAATCGTCCCCTACGATCACAAATGATCGATACGAGTGACAATGGTTACACTTGGAAACAATTGCGGAGAATTCTCGGGAAATTCGTACCACGAGCCACCTCCTGAAGACTTGCTTTCGCCAATAATAATTCGCCTTAATAATCGCCAATAACATCGACTATTTTCACAAAAATCGGTCAGTTTAAAATACTCCACAAAATCGACTAAAAATCGTCCCCTACGATCACAAATGATCGATACGAGTAACGATGGTTACACTTGGAAACAATTGCGGAGAATTCTCGGGAAATTCGTACCACGAGCCACCTCCTGAAGACTTGCTTTCGCCAATAATAATTCGCCCTTGATAATCGCCAATAACATCGACTATTTTCACAAAAATCGGTCAGTTTAAAATACTCCACAAAATCGATTAAAAATCGTCCCCTACGATCACAAATGATCGATACGAGTGACGATGGTTACGCTTGGAAACAATTGCGAAGAATTCTCGGGAAATTCGTACCACGATCCTCCTCCTGGAGACTTCCTTTCAACCGAGACACACTTTTCACGTGTCGCGCGTGCGTGAACCGTAACGCAAGAAGACCGTATCGCGACAACTCGCGTACAATCTCGCGTATCGTTTCTCGATCCTCGACATTCGAAAAGTCTCGAAGCGATCTCGACCAACGAATCCCACTGATATTTAACCCTCGATTAAATATAACCACTCGATCTCGAACCTTGCTTTCTCTTTCCTCCCTTGTTTCGTCTTTACATCCCCTTGAAGCTAGGAAGCTGAGCTGTTTCTTAGCTAGCTAGGAAAAAATAAACGATACCCACGTGCACGATATTTATTCGGTAAGTAAATTCAACGTACCAGCCCGAGTGTAAAATGAAACTATCCTCGCGAGGAGAGTCCTCGAAGAGAAGGCTCGTGGTACGAATTTGCCGAGAATTCTTGGCATTTGTTTCCAAGTGTAATTATCGTCACTCGTATCGATCGTTTCTGGATCGTAGGGTGACAATTTTTAATCGATTTTGTAGAGTATTTCGAACCGACCCATTTCGGTAAAAATAGTCGTTATTCGCACGTATCGCAATATCCCTCGTATTTTACTATATTGTACTTTCGTTAGGCTTTAATTACTTATTAAACTTTAATCAATCGGTCGACTCGAACAAAGTACGTACAAACTGCTGTTCTAAAATAAGTGGCGTTACGTTTCGAAGAATAGTCCGCGGGTTTATTAAGCGAGCGAGCGGTGTCCCGTTTCTCCGCTCGGCTCGGCCGCGAGGGAAGCCGCGCGACGAAAATCGGCACGGGTGTACCCCGCGCGAAAGAATACAATATTGTATATTCCCGATTTCGAGGAGGTTCGTTCGCACGGCAGTAAATAACGCAAGCTACGGCCTCGAGGGTACCCGAGAGGGGAGCTACGTGGCCGCGGGAATAGGCTAACCTTCGCGATGAGCGTCGAAAAGAGTCGCGGCGGACTATCGAGTAGGCGCGGAGGAGCGTCGAGGGTCTTTCTCTCTCTCGAGTCTCCGAGGACATCCAATCCATGATTTCCGGTTTACCCGTCGTCGCATAAATTCAACGAGTGAATGGGAATCGGTTGGTTCGTTGGATGCCACACGGGCGAGCCGTTCGCGATACGCCTCGGCTGGCTTGTTCCTTCCCCCAAAGAGATCGGTAGGGACTCGTCGAGAAAGGTGCCGCGCGAAACGCCGAATAACACGCTAACCGGGTGTTCCACACCGCTGACCTGTCGTAGGTGTTCCGTTAACGAATCTTCGTCTCTACGTTCGATCGAAGTCAGCCGCGTGCCGCGAAATCCGCGAGATCGACGGTTGCGTCGAGACACGGGGCCCAAGAGCTTTCGAATCGAGAGACAAAATAAAAAGAGAAAGAAAAAATTGTAGAAAAAAGGAGGGGAGTCGACTCGTCCCTGTCGAGCGAAATTATTTGCGACGGGACGCGAGGAATAAATTGTAGTCGACTACGCCACGCTCGGGCGAACTTTAATTGGAGCGTTACCCGCGGAGATTCCGAGAACGTCGCCAACAGCGGGACGGTTCCAAGACGAGACTCGCGTTGCTCGGTTCTCGACGCTCGAAAGAATCGGGTGAAACGCGAACGAGCGCATGAAAAATCATCGAGGCAACGCGGCGCGACGATGTGGTCCCCCGAGCGACGAGAAACGGAATTTTGACAGGGCCGCGCGCGCGTCTCCTCGCATCGAGGCAATATCGATCCACGGTCTCCTTTAAAACGAGTACCCTGTACCGGCGTATACCACCGTGGCGAGTCCACGAGGTTTCGATCGTATCGTTACCGCGGGGGGATAGCGGTAGGGTACTACCTCCCCGCGACGTCATGAAAGCTGGTTCGTTTTGGTTTCCCGGGATCGTATATTGCGAATTTAGTGGGAAGCCAGGACCCTCGGAACGATCGGTTGGCTCGTAGCTGGATCGCTGCCCGATGCTTCGTCGTCGTTCCGTCCTCCACCTCCTCCACCTCCTCCACCTCCTACTTCTCCAACCCCCTCGTTCCCGTCTCTTCGATCCTTCTTCGCCTCTCTTCTTTTTTCCTCTTTTTGCGCGTACGTGTGCGTCTCTGTGTGTTTTTCTTTTTTTTTTTTCGTTTCTTCTCCCCTCCCCCCGTCCTCTTCGTTCTCTTTATATCGAACGTACACGTATTCCGTGCTGCTTGTTTTTATCGACACGAATGGAACTTTATGACGTCCCGTCAACCGACCACGCTACCTTGCCCCATCCTCGTCTCGCAGGTTTCTTCGCTCGTGGCGAACACGAGAAAGAGACTCCCGGCGTTCCGTTTTCCGATTTCGAGGGGCCGCGAACTCTTCGCGCGACTCGTGTACGCCGAAAACGCGTGTCCGGTTGTGTTTCCAGTTTGTAGGTCCGCGCCCACGCGCGTGTCCCCCTCGATCGAGATACCGTCGCTTTCGAGAACGCTCCGCTCGGGAGATAAGCTTCGATCTCGCGGATAACGAGAGTTCCTCGGGCTTCGAAATAATCCGGGCTCGATCGGATAGTCGGTCCGTGGTTTTGCTCGATTTTTCGACATCGACTCGGGGAATCTTTGAAACTTTGCGGCACGGGGTACGCGGAAGCGCGTATATCGGACACCCTTTTCGGTGTTCAGCAGCTCGCGAGGTTACTGCGGGATTTCGCTCAATTCTAAACGGGAGAGAACGTAATCGATCGGGGAAATTTACGTCGAAGGGTACGTCCAACTCGACGCGCGTTTGAACACCCTTGGTACCCTCGAGATCGCGCGAATGCTCCGCGAATGCGGTCCATTTCTCGCGGGAGGGATTTACGTCCAGAGGTGAGTCCAAACGCGAATTCGAAGCGTGTTTCTTTATTTTTTCGCGAGGGTACGTCGAAGCGCGAGTTCAAAGTGTATTTGGCCCCCTCTTGAAACCACCGAGCTGTTACGGTTACTCTTCGATTTTTCACGGGGGGACACCGATGTGGAAAATTGACTTCACGGGGCATGTTTTGAACTTGTAAGAAGAGGACAAGTTTGACGCACGTTTGATGATCTTGGAACCCACGAACTCGCGCGGTCGCTTCATTTTTTCGCGGGGGACTTCGAACCGCAAGATCGAAGTGTATTTGGTACCCTCTCGAAACCATTAAATTCACGCGGTTGTTGTTCGAATTTCCACTGAGGGAACGTCGATGTGGAAATTTTACATCACGGGGTACGCCTTATTTGTATGAAAAAAATGCGTGTTCGACGCACATTGGTCCCCCCTTGAAATTTTTAAACTCGCAGGGTTACTGTGTCATTTTCTACGAAGAGAACATCGATGTGAAAATTTTACATCACGGGGTACGCCTTATTTGTATAAAAAAATGCGTGTTCGATGCACATTGGACCTTCCTTGCAATCTTCAAACTCGCAGAGTTACTCTGTGATTTTCCACATGGGAAACGTCGACCTGGAAAATTTACATCACCAATCATATCGAAAGGCAAGTTCCACGTGTATTTAGCTCATTCACGAAATCACAACACTTGCGTGATAATTTTCCACTGGGGGGAACGTCAATGTGGAAATTTTACGTCACGGAGTACATCTTCAATTTATAAAAAAAACGACGACTTTGATGCACATGGGACACCCCCCCCCCCCCCCCGAATTTTCAATCTCGCAGAATTACTCTGTTTATTTTCCACGTGGGGAACATCGATTTGGAAAATATGTATCACCGGTCACATCGAAGCGCAAGTTCCACGTCTATTTACCCCCTCTCGAAATCACAACACTCGCGTGGTAATTTTTCACTGGAGGGAACGTCAATGTGAAAATGTTACGTCACGGAGTACATCTTAAATTTATAAAAAAAAAGACGATTTTGATGCACATTAGACCCCCCTCGGAATTTTCAAACTCGCAGGGTTACTCTGTGATATTCCACGTGCACTTACCCCCCTCTCAAAATCACCAAACTCGCGCGGTAATATTCCGGTATACACTGGAGGGAACATTGATATGAAAAATTTACATCACCAGTTGCGTCTTAAATTTATTAAAAAAAACGAGTTCAACACACATATGACCCCCCTCGTAATCCCCGATCTCGCCCAGTCGTTTCACTTCTTTCACGGGGGGGCGGGGGGAAATCGATCTGTAAAATTTACATCGCGGGTTACCTCGAAGCGCAAAATTAAACCCGTGATCGTCCCCCCTCGTAACGGGTCCGACGTCCGTCGCGGTGCACGATTTCGGTAAACGGGGGCGACAGGTAGCCACGGAAAGGGGGGCGCCCGACGATTTCGAATTCCGTTTACATCGTTTCGATCGTTTCTGCGTGGCGCGACGATTTCGAGACACCGTGGAAGAATGCGACGCACGTTCTTTCGTTGGAAGGTAATCGGATCAATCGGGACCGCTGGCCTGATTTTTCTATATACCCGCGACGCGGATGACGACGACAACGCGGAGGATGCTCGACGACGAAGGTATGCCCGTTCATTAAGGGCAGATGAGAAAGATTTCATAGGAATCGGCGCGCGAACCGCTTCTCTCCGTCGTGGTGGCAAAATGTGCGCCGCAGCGGGCGGTAAACTCCGCTCGGTCGACGTTCATTGGGATTTATGTGTTTTTAGCTCGGCATATGCCCCCATTGCGAAAGGATCTTTCTTAATTGGCGGTAGCCGCGGCGACGGACGGTTCCCTCTTCGAACCGTAGCCGCCTAAGTCGCGATACAGACGCGACTTAATTCCCGCTCGGGATTTTTCGCGAGCGTTCCGCGCCGCGCTGAAAAACCCTCCGCTTGCTCGTTAATCAAAGATGTGTCCGCCGCGGTGAGCCGACGACGATCTCGGTTTCTCGTTCCTCGATGAACGCCGGTTGCGTCGCGATTACAGGTGTCGCGAATTCGATCGCAGCCGGCCTCTCGGATAATTATCGGTTATCCCCGTTAACCGCGCGGGGAAGACCGATCGGGACGATTATCGCGATCACCGTGGAAAATCGCGAGCCACCGTCTAGAGCCCACGAGCGAATAGAAACGTCTCGTTGATCCATCGGTGGACGACGTTGGACGACACGGTTCTGGGTCGTAGGTCGTCGTGGAACTTTTTCTCTCTTGGCCCTCGTGGTCGTTCCGTGCGATAAATCTCCACCGAAGCGACCAATGACAAAATGTCAGTCGGGGAATGTAATCGCGATCTATGAATCCTCCGCGTACCGTCGAGACGCTGCGCAACACGCGGCGACGTGTTCCGCCGCGGTGTACAGCAAATTGTCCTTTTATCAACATTCTATCGCGGGGAGAGAGAGAGATTCTCCCCTGTATTTATTCGAGAGTCCTCGCGTACGTTCCGACGACGTTCTCTCTTCCGTGTTCGCCGCTAATTCCGCCGAAAGCTATCATCCGCGGCAAAGGAGCGCTCGAGAGGGTCGCGGCGCGGAACCGTTTCTCTCTTCGTTCTTCGTACAAGTTCTTTTCTTTTTTTTTTCACATCGACGCGCGGAACTTTGCGAGAGAATTTTTCATCGATTTTTCCCGTTTTCCGTGGCGCGTCCGCGCGCTCGCTCGTTCCTCGTTCCCGTTGCTCGCGGGTAGAAAATATCGTTCGACGAGACGGACGCGTGGTCGTCTCGCGGGCAGCCTGGACGCGACACGTTGGAATTTCCAGCGGCAAGAATTCGAGAAAGTCGGCTCGGGTGTTTATCGACGAGCGAGGAATCGCGAGAAGCGGGACAGAACCGGGAACGTAGAGAGTCCATCGTGGCTCTCCGTGTCTGGTTCTCGCGAGCGGTGTCTAGCGGAGCGACCGCTCGAATTTCCGAGTCCCGTCACGCAAGATCGTGCTCGTGCTCGCGCTCGCGCTCGCTCGCTCGCTCGCTCGCGGGATTTTCTTTTTTACGCGGGCCTCGTCCGGTAACGAAGGACGCCTGGGAATTTTCCGCGGGTCCGGCTCTCGCACCTTCGAGGAAACGAGAAATCCGCCGTGGCGGTCGCGCGGACGACGACGACGTAGACGACGGTTAGGATTATTTTTCTACGGACGAGTGGAAAACGTAGGTAGCCGGTCATCCTGGGAGAGATAAGGTCCGCGTTCGCAATAATAAAATGCCTGCGGGGTGATCTATCGATCCGACGCGACACCGTCGACGCGATCTACGACGCGGGCCGAGGCAAGGTGGAATTATCGCGATGTCCCTTGATCGATGCGATTGTCGTTAGATGTTGGTATATAAGAGAAAGAGAGACGCCGAGAGAAAGAAAGAGAGAGAGAGAGATAAAGAGAGGGAACCGGTATTCGCGCTCGCGAGTCAGCGACGGCTACGAACACGCGTCGACGGAATTTTCGGACCGAACAAACACCGCCGTGGCATCCGACCGACCGACCGACCGCCGAACGGAGTCAACGAGCGTTCGCGAATCTCTCGTAACGCGTTCCGCGTTACCTTTATCTCGCCTACCGATCGGAGACCGTTTCCTTCTTACTCGTTAACGAACGCGGTTCTACTCGAGAGAAGTTATTTCGCGCGCGCGGAACACACCGAAAGGAGGATTTAGAAATTACGGGAGATACGAGCCGGATATTGCGCTCCGTTTCCTGCGAGCAATACCGTAACACGTCCAGCGTATACGCCAATTACTCCGACCGAATGCCAAACCGTCTGAAATCCGGGGTCCGTGGATCGACGAGGGGATGGCCCTCCAGCCGTTGAGAGCGTTATCCGTGAGCCGATTCTAGCGGTGGGAGTGGTTCCACGGTATCCTCGATCCACCCGGAAGTTTTTCCATCGTCGAGATTTCGCGTGCCGCGCGCGCGCGCGAGTGCGCGAAACGAGAGAGTTTCCCGTGATAGACCAGGCGGTTGCCGGCGGACTTTGAACGGTCGTACCGTCGCTCGTGTCCTTCGCTGCTCGTAATACCGGTCGACTCGGTTGCGTAAGCGATCGATTGGCCGGCAAACGGGTACAGTAGGCAATATTGCCGGCAGACTCGGTTATACTTGCCCCTTATACTCGATCGAAACGATTATAAACGATCCTTATTACGCCCGGGGCGCATTCCTGAGGGATCAGCCTCGCGTATCGTCGACGGACGAAAAAGGAGGGCCGCCGTACGTTCCGACGAGCCGGAACCACGGTCCGCGGAATCGTTTCGAGACCGCTCGAGGACCGGTGATTAGGATTCATCGCGAACGATACGCGCAACGTCGTTCCGCGATTATTCGAGAACAACGCCGTTAAACCAGCCTCGACTCGCCTCGACTCGCCTCGACTCGCCTCGATTCGCCTCGCCTGGCCGCGGTTCGCCGCTCGGCGTCGCGACGCGCGCGGAAACGGATTATCGATCGTACGCCGCGATTACGAAAGTCCGAATCCTTGAACGGGAGCACGGGAAGCAATCGAGCCACGGGAACAACGCCGCGCGAGATAGGGAACCGGCCACCGAGACAACGGATCCCACCGATCGTTACCATTTTATCGTCCGGCTTCTCGATCGATCGTTCGATCGTTCGGTAATCGACAACGACGTCGACGTCGACGCGCCTAGTAGCCATGGCGACGAATCTGCCGCAGAAAGCACGCGATTGGTTTTCGCGGCACGATCTGACCTAAAACCGAGCTCTGCTCGGTTAGACTCTCCTCCTTCTCCTCTTCGTTCCTACCAACTGCCTTCTTTACCTCTTTGATCCACCTCCACCTCCTCCACCTCCACCACCACCGCCGCCGCCACCACCTCCCTCTTCCTCCTCCTCCTCCACCTCCTCCTCCATCGCTTCGTCGCCCTCCTCCTCGTTTGGCTCTTTCGCCTCTTCCCTGTCCCGGTTCTGTGCCGGCGATCTTAGCACGGCAGTGCCGGTTTCTTTGGGTGCTTAGAAAAACGTTGATTTCACTCCGTTGGAATGGTGACACGATGTGCACGTCGCGTTTACACGAGCGCCTGCCTCGTACCTCTCTTCGCTACCGCGACACTCGGCGTCGAGCGCATTGTATAGCGCATACCTAAAGCGAGTACATTATGCGAGCGTCGCGCCGTTCCAGACAGGACGAGACACGCTCGATCTCCCTGTTATTTCACCGAGAACGAGCCGGGTAACTCGACGCCGCGAGTAGACCCGCGGTTCCGCGTCGTTCGACGTTTCGACGCGACTCGACGAACGCGATTACGTACCTCTTCCTTCGCCGCGGAGCGAATCTACAGCTCCGCGAGTCCGAAAGCGTCCCCCGAAGGCGTGGCCAGCAGCGGTGGGGGCGAGAGTCGCGTAAGCCCCGCCCAGACGCGCGTCGGATCACCGGGGACAGCAACACCGGACGGAATTACGATTCAGAGATCGAAAGATCGATTTTAGAGTGGTAGAACTCGCACATTGCGAGTTTCGCGTTTGGATAAATTGTAGAAAATTATAGAAAAATACTATACGCGAAAACGCGACGACAGATACAAGTTTCTCTCGCGTATAGAAGCATTTCCTCGTTTAAAGTACACTCGCGAGGACTGTCTTTGCATCTGTTTGGGTACCCCCTGTCGCGAGTAGCTACTTTTGCTTCGAGGATTTTAAAATTTAACTCCGCGTTCTATAGCGTATCCCACTGGGAACTCCGTCTAATAATTCCGCCACTTGTTGAAGCCCAACTTCGCCAACGTATAACTAATCATTTCCATTTCGAAGGTTAGAGTACGATTTGCGCGGCAAAGGTCGACGAATTGCTCCGAACGTACAATTTC
Source organism: Ptiloglossa arizonensis (assembly GCF_051014685.1). Lineage (NCBI taxonomy): Eukaryota > Metazoa > Arthropoda > Insecta > Hymenoptera > Colletidae > Ptiloglossa > Ptiloglossa arizonensis. Next base: position 31,466,509 of record NC_135048.1, read on the forward strand.
ACGGTATCGTCTAATAGCGTTCGTGGGCGTGTAACTAATTTCCACTTGGAGCGAAAACAATTCGCGCATCGAAGGGCCGATACGTCGAAAAAGGAATCGAGAATCGATGCGTCAAAGGACAATAGAAGCTAATGTATCGAAGTAGTATCGTCTCGGGGTGCTCCGCGAGGGACGGTAGGCGTGGTCGTTCCCCCACCTTGGTGCTTGTTTTCCTCTCGTCGAGCTATACGTTTCGCAAAAACTGCGGTTTCGTGACAAATAAGAATCGCGTCAATTTGTAAATAATTGATTTCTACTTTGACCGAAAAGACTTCGCGAAAAATAGTGTCGTCTCCGAGAGCTCCGTGAGAGATAGTAGGCGTGGCCTTCCTCCCACCTCGGGGTTCGTTTCCCTCTCGTTGAGCTATACGCGCCAAAAAAGTAGTAGCTTTGCGACAATTTGTAACTAATTTCTACAATACTTTGACTGAAAAAACTTGGCGCTTTAAAGAGTCAATACATGAAAATAGTATCATCTCGGAGAGCTCCGTGAGAGATAGTAGGCGTGGCCTTCCCCCACCTCAGAGCTCGTTTCCCTCTCGTCGAGCTATACGAGTTGAAAAAGCAACGATTTCGCTACAATTTGTAACTAATTTCTATAATACTTTGATCGAAAAAACTTGGCACTTTAAAGAGTCAACACATGAAAACACTATCGTCTCGAAAAGCTCCGCGAGAGTCAGTAGGCGTAGTCTTCCCCCCACCTCGGGGTTCGTTTCTCTCTGGCCTAGGTATACGCACCGAAAAAGCAGCGCTCGTAGCGCGGCGGTGTTCGTGACAAGTAAGAATCGCGTCAATTTGTAAGTACGCGCGATTCCAGCGGAACACGCTCCCGTTACACGCGCCGCGCTTATCCAGCGTCCATCTGGCGCGTAGGCACGTAGGTTTTCGTATCGGCGAGCAGTTTCAGCGGGGAAAACGTTTGACGTGTCCGTTCCCGTAATCTATGGCGATCCCAGCCTCCTACCATGACGCTTATCGCGGGATCTCCGCCGGGGCCCGTATACACTTGCAGCCCGGCACCGCGGCCGTTTCTGCCTCAAGTTCAACCAGATCTTGTCTCGTCTCGTACTACGCAATAATGCTCGCATAATGCGCTCGCTTTGGATACGGAACGGCGCGATGTGTCCGGGACGCACCGACGACAACAGCGACGACGAGAGACCGCGACCGAGGTAAATTCAACCGTTGCGCAACCGATCTCTTATTGTTTATCGATCGCGGTTGCCACCGAGTATAAAGAACGAAAGAGAAGAAAAGAAGAAGAAAAAGAAAAAGAAGAAAAAAAAGAGGCTACACCAGCGACGTTTATCGTTCTCCGTCGCAACCCCTACTCTCGCGTGTACGCCACCGCGAGCGGAGAAGGCGTTTCTCGGTCTCCTCGAGCGATTCCCGCGAGCGTGGAAGACACCGGGGAGTTAAAAGCTCGCGAGCGTGGCGGAAGAAATAAAGAAATATCTGAGTTAGGTACCGCGCGCCGGTTAGGACGCGAACGTGTGTAAGCGTAAAGGGTTGGTCTTGTCGAGGCATCCGGAGGCCCTTACGGGCCGCAAGAGGGGAATGCGGTTATGATAATGCACCGGCCACCGTGCTACGCGAAGAGACTCCGGAGGTGAACTCGCTCTTTCCCGCTCTCGCGCTCGTTATTTCCGCCTCTGTCCAAGGAACGTACCGCCGCTACCGAACGACGACGCGACGCGAGGACGCGCGTACTCGCGGACCCGCTCCGTAACGTACTCACCGGGGCATTTATCCGCCCCGATAACCGATTTTGGCAAACCGTGGCCAAGAGTTTCTGCGCGAGTCGCTCGCATAAAGGCGCGGTTCGCAGATCCCATCGTCGGCCCGCCACGCGCTTTCTGCCCGCGGAAACTCGCTCGACTCGACCATTGTTCCCGCCCCCGCCTCTCGGATCGAACTCTTCGGTTACCGCGCTCCGACCGATTTTATTGCCGCTTTTTTACCACGAATCCCCCTCTCTGCGCGAACTCCCCTCCTTTGAGAGGTGGAATTAAGCGGAGCGGACAGAACATTGAACGGTACACTTCGATAACAATGTACTTTGTTAATTACTTTAGATTAGAAATTTCTCTTGCGATAGATTCTTTTTGCAGTGATTTCGAACTATGCTTTGCAGTATAATATTTGTCTGGTTGCTTTTTGCGAGATTGCTCCATAAGTTTTGTCGTGCGATAGGAAATGGAGCTATTAGCAATTACTCGTATAGTTACATATATTTATACATCGTTCGTATATTTAGAGTTGTTCAAAGTTGAAGTGTTATGGTATTTCTTTGCAATGGAAAAAACGACAAAAGTTAGCGAACAATCTATGTATTATTATCGTATTTGTATTTGAGTTTTTCTGCAGTTCTGTCCACGCCTGTGGGTGTGTGTTTATGGTTCTATTGCCATATTTCCACATCCTCGAGCCGCGGGCCCATTCGTGGGCCCCTACGCGTCGATAGGCGAGTCTTCGCGACCGTCGGTGAAAAATCGAGCGGATCTGAGCCGAACTCGGGCCGAAAAATTGCGATCGGTCTCTTCGATGAAAGGGGTGTAACTTTTCTGTTGAAGTAGGAAGGTTTTATTATAATTGAGCGAGCGCGAAAAGTCGTAACGACAAAAGTGGTAACGTTTAAGGATAAAAAATCGCGGTGTCGATAGTAACAACGATTGTAAATTACCTCGTGACGAAAATAACAATGATGGTAAATCATTTCGTGACGATAGAATATCGTTTACAAATCCCAGTCTCTAAGAATCAAGGTGAGATTTATACACTCCCCATTTACAGTCATTGGGATATTTTGTATTTTTTTTTTTGTAAGAAAGGGGTAATATTTGATTGATTCAAAATATAGCAAAATATTTTTTTTATCACTTTCAATGCATTACTATACATTCTAGCGCAAAAATGACGAGATTCTGTAGTATTTCGCTCCATCGGGTCCACGAATAATAACTCGTATAATTTCTGTGAATTCTTCGATAAGTTTGCAAGAATTTTCGATTCATTCTCGATAAGTGTTCCAACGCTTCCGGAGGCTGGTGTATATCGTGGGTTTTCGGCTAGACGCGTACGCGGGCGCGATATTCCATTAGCGTGAAATGCCCGCGTTTGGGCGCGCATAAGCAAGAAAATTGTATTCAAAGGAGTATAACGATGTAAACTTGCTGAAAACACTGCACACTTGCCTCCTTTGTTATTCAAAATCTGTAACGCTCGCGAACACGAACACGATGGAAGAACGCATACACCGAACGCGTGTATTCTCTCTAATTCGATACTATTCTTTCTAACCTTTGTACGCGATAGTGTACAAAAGTGTTCTGATCATTTTTTACTCTCAACGAACTTTTCTTTTCTACAATTCTATCGAACCTACCTCGCTGCGTTTGCCTCGTGACAGTTTCTAGATCAGAGGTACAACTCGAACGTAATATTTGTAGCGAAGTAAACCTATCGTTATTCATTGCATCGGTATACTGAATCTCGAGCTTGTAAAAAGTATTTCTTTCGAGTGGAAAAGGTCGCTCGAAATTCACCGTACAATTGTTACCATCCGAGTTCAAAAAATTGGGAAAGAACAGAGGGAACGGGAGCAAAAATTTTCAGTTTTATCACGCCGTTTACTTTACGGTTACCATCCACTGACTTCCGTTTCTCCCGTGGTTCGAGGGGGGACACCCAAAGACTCCTCGTCACGGACGTGACGACGCGTCTTCTTGCGAAAACGTTCGAAATTAACATAATTTGCTTACCGAGTGTCTAAAAATTAACGTTCGTTGCTCCCTTATCAAAAGGATGATCCTACGTTAAACACCACCTACGAATAATCCACTCTAACCGACCGAGGAGCGCGAAACACGGATACCGAGATACGGGGATCCCCGAACGTGCCACGTCGAGCAACGTTATTCAAAAATGCAGATTCTATACCGTTATTTATTATACGATTACTATCGACCGAGTGACGACTCCCTCTTTTACCTAGAATTCGAAAAAAGGAACATCTATCGCGACATGATTCTCCTCGTCGCGAATGGAGTAATTCGTGTTCTTATAAAGGCGTTAAAATTTAAGATACTTTGTTTACGAAGCATAGTGTTCCTTACCCCTTACGAAAGGTGACCTTACCTTAATCACCACCTAACGAATAATCTTCTTTCCCGAGAAAGATTCGAAAAGAAGAGCACCTTTCGCGACAAGGTTATTCTCGTCACGAATGGAGTAATTCGTGTTCTTACAAAGATGTTCAAATTTAACATACTTTGTTTATCGAATACAGTGTTCTTTACCCCTTACGAAAGGTGACTCTACCTTAATCACCACCTACGAATAATCTACTGTAATCGATCAAGAACGACTCTCCTTTTTCTCCGAGATTCGAAAGGAAGAACTCATTTCGCAATAGTTATCTTTCTTGCGGATAAAGTAATTCGTGTTCTTACAAACATATTCAAATTTAACATATTTTGTTTACCGAACACAGCATTCCTTGCTCCTTTACGAAAGGTGGCTCTACCTTAATCACCACCTATGAATAATCTACTATAATTGATCAAGAATCTTTTTTTCCTGAGATTCGAAAAGAAGAACACCTTACGAGATAAAGTCATCCTCGTCGCGGTTAAAGTAACCCATGTCCTTACAAAGACGTTCAAACTCAACACACTTTGTTTACCAAACACAGCGTTCCTTGCTCCTTCACGAAAAGTGACTCTACCTTAATCACCACCTATGAATAATCTACTATAATTGATCAAGAATCTTCTTTCCCTGAGATTCGAAAAGAAGAACACCTTACGAGATAAAGTCATCCTCGTCGCAGATAAAGTAACCCATGTCCTTACAAAGACGTTCAAACAACATACTTTGTTTACCAAACACAGCGTATCCTTGCTCCATTACGAAAGACGATCCTATCTTAGACACAATTTACAAATAATCTCCTGCAACCGTTCGAGATGCGCGAAACACGGATATCGCGATAAGGGTATCCCCGAAACGATTTTTCGCGGGAAACCCGGACCACACGAACCACGTCGATCCACGTTCCCCGTGAGGCGACAAGTAACACCAGCAGCAGCAGCAGCACCGCGCGATTCGTTTCCTGTGCGCGAACACCGGCCGCGACCTAAACGGATAAATTGTTTCCGGTCCATTAACCATTAACCGTGACGGGGATTCGGATTCGAGGTTTTCTCCGTTGCCGCGTGGATTCGAGACGAGGAAACGAATCGAAGGCAACAATCCCCCTCCCTCTCGTACGTCGAGGGTGCTACGAGATTCGAGAGAGCTCCGAGAGCTCGCGTAGAAACGACCGCGAGGGACGAAGAACGAGCGAAGAGGAGCGAAGAGGAGCGAAGAGGAGCGAAGCGGAGCGGAACGGGGAAGAGTATCGGCAGTCCACTCGACACGGCGGCAAGCTTCGGTCCTTCTCCTGGCCACCCTTCGCCCTACCTGGCCGTTGGTAGGGGTGGTTTTTAAATAATTCCACTATTTCCATGCATATTGCAGGAAACAATTACAACTGTAATTGCTAATAGAAGATTCCAGGCGAGGCCAGGTTTATCTCGATGTTCAAACCCGCTCCTTACCCGCTCGTCTTGTCCCCTCTTGTTCTCTCCGGTTGCTTGTCTTTTCTCTCGTCTCCCCCCGCTCACCGGGCCCCCCGTCTCGTCACCCCACCCACCCCCTCCCTCCTCGCTCGATCTTCTCGGTCAACGTGGCCGTGCTTCTTCTTCGTGCTTTCGATCTTACCGAACGTCCGATTCGACTCGTTCGACGGTATTCGAGGAAGCTATTACCAGCGAATTAACGACGACATCTTCTTTCGCGTCGTTCCCAACGTCGATGCGTCACCGTGGTATTTATTTATTTATCGAAGGAAAGCTGGTTTTTTATCCTCGGTCATCGAGACCTAGCAGGGCTCGAAATTGTCTCGCGGCACGGAATTTATCGTACTCGAACGGTAATTCTTTCGAACGTTTCAGGTATTTACGGATTCGGAGTCTACGATGTTTGGAGTCGAGTTTCGGAATTTATCGCGTACCAATCGAAATCATTTCCACCAAGGAAGAATCATTTGCGGGGAAGGTAATATCCGGTGCACGTGTCGATAACGTCCATCTTGGATTCGATAGGTACGGATCTAGGATTCGTGAATGCTCTAGATTTCGAACCACCGTCGGTAGATAAATTCCGTATTCGTTCGACGCGATCTATTCCTAGCCTTGGCTGTAAATAGTAGAGCATTTGCAGATCCTAGATCTGTATTTCATCGAACGGTGATAGTCGAAAGTTTGGAGCATTTTCAAATCGCAGACCTATAGTATTCAAATCCAAGATGGACGTACACAGAATATTAACTTCCACGTGGAATATTTTTCTCTTGGGAAATCCTTTCGATTTCGACGCGATAAATTTCACACCTTGACTCTAAATAGAACATTTGTGAACGCTAGATCTACTCTATTCAAAATCGAACTTTGGAAGATATGTAACGGTGATAATTGAAAGTTTAGAGTATTTCCAAATTGCAGATCTATAGTATCCAAATCCAAGATGGACGTACACCAATACCTTCCACGTGAAATACACCCCTCTTGGAAAATACACTATTTAAAGTCGAGGTTTGAAATTTATCAAACGGTGATAGTCGAAAGTTTAGAGCATTTTCAAATCACAGATCTATAGTATCCAAATCCAAGATGGACGTACACCGAGTATTAACTTCCACGTGAAATATTCTTCTCTCGGGAAATCCTTTCGATTTCGACGCGATAAATTTCACACCTTGACTCTAAATAGAGCATTAACGAACGCTAGATCTACTCTATTCAAAATCGAATTTTGAAATTTATCAAACGATCATAGTCGAAAGTTTAGAGCATTTCCAAATGATACACCCATAGTACTCGAATCCAAGATGGACGTACACCGAATATTACTTTCCACATGAAATATTCTTCTCTTGGGCAATCCTTTCGATTTCGACGCGATAAATTTCACACCTTGACTCTAACTAGAGCATTAACGAACGCTAGATCTACTCTATTCAAAATCGAATTTTGAAATTTATCAAACGATCATAGTCGAAAGTTTAGAGCATTTCCAAATGATAGACCCATAGTACTCGAATCCAAGATGGACGTACACCGAATATTACCTTCCACGTGAAATATTCTTCCTTCCGTGGGATGATTTCGATAGGTTGCTCTAGACTGGAGGGTTCGAGGATTCTGGAAATCGGTCGTACGCCGTACGACGTTTTCTCCGTGCACGATCGTTTCAACGTCGTCGTTGTCGTCGTTGTCGTCGTTGTCGTTGTCGTCTTCTCCCCGCGCGAGCGAGCGAGCTAGCGAACGACGAAGAAAACGGTTCGTAGCCGGCCATCGAGCCGAGTCGAGAGCGAAACGTTCTCGTAATCGGCGACGTAGGTTCTCTCGGGAAGGCGTGACACGGTTCTTTCGTTCGGTCTCGGTAACAGGACTTCGTCCCCGAGCATCGTAGGCAAAGACAGCCGGGGCAGGAAGTCGTGTCTCGAACGAAGGTTTCCAGACAGGGAAAGAAAGATAGGCGGCCGAGCGGACGGACGGACGGACGCGCGGGACCCGAGGGGAGAGACAGAGAGACAGACAGAGAAAGAGAGAGAGAGTGAGAGAGAGAGAGAGAGAGAGAGAGATCTGGAAGGGAAAAAATCAAGCAAATTGGTATGCAGCGCACAACAACCGGCGGGTGGAACGAAGGGGGAGTGAAGTTAGGCCAGCTAGAGGGGTTGCCGGTTGTGGAGGGTGGGATCAATACTCTCTCTTTCTCTCGTCTTCTCTTCCACGCTCTCGCGTCTACGAGCCCCGTCTGTACACGTACACGCGCCGAACCTCTCCGCGTTTTTCGCCCGACGAGAGAAGAAGAGAGATCCGGACGAGGGTGGTGGAGAAACCGGCGGTAGAAGACGAAACCTGGTGGAAATCGAGAGAGAGAGAAAGAGAGAGAGAGAGACGGATCTGGTATCTCGAAGCGCGAGAGGATCTGGAACAACAGCCCGGTAATTCGAAGGTGGAGGATGAAAGATCTGGCTCCGCTCCGGTCCCCTCCTGTTCCCTCGGTGTGGCGCGCGCGACGTGCTGATGGATCATTGGAGTCGAGATTTCCCTGGATACGGAGTTACCGAACTATGGAATCGGGATAATTAGATTCGATTGGAACGCCGCGAGAAACAATAACCCGGCGGTATTGTGTCGCGTTCCTACCGCTCGATCGCGTAGTCACGATTACTTCGCGTTCGCGTATCGAGCGGATTTAACCGACGCGGGAAACACGGCTAGCTTCGAGATGAAATTTTATCCGAGAGGGGGTCAACACGGAAGTGGGATTAGCAGCGGAGGTGTCCGTTCGCGAGACCACGGTCGAGTCCGTGTATTATTTCTCGAAATTAACGCGCCTGGTAATTACCCGAAAAAGGAGGAAACAAAAATGTAAAATACTTTTCATTTAGAGACGGCGCGAGGCGGAGATGAAATTAACGCGAACGGAGACCGAGAGGGGCACCGGGTGAACGCGAGGTGCAGGAGGTGCAGGAGGAGGAGGGTGGATGATCGCGACCGTGCCACCCTTTCGCGCGGAATTTCGCGAGAAATTTTGCGCCAGGCCCGTACTAATATAATTACGATATTCAGCCGGCGCGAATATACCGAGGGATTAACAAGCCGTATCCTCGCGGAACACCGCAACAGGAAGAACTCGCCCTAATTCGGGACTCGACCCGGCTCGACTCCGCTCCGACCACCTCTCCCGCCTCTCTTTTCGTTCGTCGAAAGGGCTAGGAAATTCATGGTACACGGAGGCTCGCCTAAGTCATTCCGCTAACGAGGTCATTCCCTCTCTCTCTCTCTCTCTCTTTCTCCTCAACGGAGCTTCTCTTTTCGTCTCGTATCTCCCTCTGCGTCTCTTTATAATTAAGCCATCGCGGATAAGAGATCGTAGCTACCGGTACCGAGCTCGACTGCTACGCGGACGGTACAGAGAGGAAACGGAATTTGTTGCGATAGACTAATTCCAACGAGCGTTTCCGCGAATATTTCGGCACGGTGTGTCTTTCTTTTTCTCTCTTTTTTCTTCTTTTTTTCGAGGAAAATTCAAAGTCCAGTTACACCCGCCCGAAGAATTCGTCGATCGCCCCTATACCGAAACGGAGTTTCTCGTCCTGTTTTTACTCGTCTTTCAGGGATCCTCTCTCGCGCGATTCGATCGTTGGAACGCTCACTTAATTTCGATCCGATGAAAACAACGGTTTTGGTGTACGTACACGCGTGAACGCGAAAATGGGCGTTAGTTGATTCAAGAGTCGAGTCACGAACTCGAACTCGTTACACATGTTGCACCAACTATTGCAATTCTTTCAAAAATTTAATGTCCGTTCTTTCCGCTTCGATACTGCCCTCGGTTGAATATTTTACCGTTTTTCTGCCCGTTCTTCCCTTCCCTGTTTCCAACCCTGGATATTAATATCCGACGATTACTCTTGTTCCGTTCCTCGAGATACAGAGCGGGGGTACGTGACTCGATTCGTTTCGTAATCGGGGAATTCGAAATTCTTCTAATCGCGAACGATACCATCTCGTTGAATCTTCGAAACGACGATGCTCGATTCTTTTGCGTCAATTTTCGAACGCTCTTCGATTGCTTCAGCCACGATCGTACTATCTCTTTCGCAGACAACCAGTTAACAATTCTTTTTTCCACGTATAAATATCGTAGGGCAATTGTCCCGTAAAGTTTACGATGAAACAAATATCGATTCCTGCAGCGCTTAGGAAACCAATCCAGTCACTTTAATCGAAACTTTTACATCCATTTTCGCGCTGAGTATCGCTCAAAGTATTTCGAGCCGTTTCATGGCACATTCTTAGGTATTTCTCACACCTTTCTATTCTGAGTAAAAAAAAAAAACGAGTAAACTCTACCTAGTTGGAACTCAAACAACCAAAAAGACTATCTATTCGGAATTCCTCCCTCTATTTTCGCGCTGAACGTCGCTCAAAGTATTTCTAGCCGTGCATATTCATAAGTATTCCTCATACCTATTCATTCTGAATAAAAACAACCAAGCAAGTTCTATTTCATTAGAACTACTTCCTCTATTTTCGCGCTGAACGTTGCTCAAAGTATTTTGAGCCTCTTCGTGTACCGTTTCATTTCACATTCATAAGTATTTCTCACACCTTTCCATTCTGAGTAAAAACAACCAAGCAAACTCTATCTAATCAAAACTTCTGCCTCTATTTTCGTGCTGAACGTCGCTCAAAGTATTTTGACCCTCTGTTGCATTACACATTCATAAGTATTTTTCACATCTTTCCATTCTGAGTAAAGAAAAACGAGTAATCTCTACTTAATCGGAACTCCTTCGATTTTTGCGCTGAACATCGCTCAAAGTATTTCGAGTCTCCGTTTCATTGCACATTCATAAGTATATCTCACACCATTCTGAGTAAAAATTAACCAAGCAAACTCTATCTAATCAGAACTCCTCCCTCTATTTTCACGCCGAGTGTCGCTCAAAGTATTTCGAGTCTTCGTTTCATTACACATTCATAAGTATATCTCACACCATTCTGAGTAAAAATTAACCAAGCAAATTCTATCTAATCAGAACTCCTCCCTCTATTTTCGCGCTAAACTTAACTCAAAGTATTTCGAGCAGTGCACATTCATAAGTATTCCTCACGCCTTCCATTCCGAGTAAAAAAACTCAAACAAACTCAACCTAATCGGATCTCCTCCCTCCATTTTTATTTACACCAAACGTCGCTCAAAGTATCTCGAGCCTTCGTTTCATTACACATTCCAAGATATTCCTCACACCATTCCGCTCTCTCTAAGAAAAAGAAAAATCTAGAAAATTGAACGCGCTCCGAAATGGACATTAGGCGATCGTCGCTCGGATGAATCGCCCTCCGCGAAGAAGTCCGTAATCCGTGGCGCGTTTCGTGTAACCCTATGGGTCGTGGAAGGTGGTCGACCTTGGCATAAAACCGACAGCATCGGAAATCCTAACCCCTAACCCAGTCGATAGCCGTGAACCTTTGGCCGCGCGGCGAGCAACGCGAAAACGCTTCGCATTGTTCGGCCGCGTGTATTATTTCCGTCATCGCCTTTTCCGTGAGTACGATTTCCGGCGGCGGGGTCAACCGGCAGGAAACGGCCGCCCGAATATTTCCCAGTGATTGTTCCTTATGTTAATCGTCCGAGCGAAGCGGAATCTTACAAAAGGTCGTAACCGTCGAGCGTCACAATTTCGTTCAGGTTCGACGTCACCTCGTTGCTTTTCAGCTCTCTTTATTTCTCTCTCTCTTCTCTCTCTTCTCTCTCTCGTGGCGACCGATCGATGGAAAATGGAGTATCGCGTGTCCCGGTACGATTAATTAACTCCTCGGACCGATCGCGAACGAACAAACCGCGCGGTATTCGTCGTCTCGTGCCGTCAGGTTGTTAGATACGCGCGGGATCGCGTCGATTCGATCGTGCTTCTTGCCCAAACGTTCGTGTCCATCTCGCGTGAAGATCCGTGGAACGCGGCCGAGAGGGTCCGTCGAAAAAGACGGTTCCGCTCCGCGACCGAGATGTATTAATTCGACACACGGCTCCGAACTTAACCGCCGGTTTCCTTTCCTTTCCTTTCCTTTCCTTTCCTTTCCTTTCCTTTCCGTTCTTCCTTCCACCAGACGCGGTTTAATAAACCCAGTGACTTTCCTCCATGCGGCATTAACCCAGAACGTGACCGTACGACCGTTCTTCCCGGTTTTCGTTCGTCTTCCTCCCTTATCCGTACCGCGATTTACTCCGGAGTTTTCCACCCGCTGGAAACTCACCCTTCCTCTTCACCGGGAGGGACGGCCCTCGATCTCAACCCTTTCCCTCGAACCTATCGTTCGACGTGATAAGACACGTGGCATCGTGTTACGCGTCTTCTGTTCACCTGAACCTATTCGTTGCTTCGAAGATCGTACAGAAGTACCTTGGAGTGCGAGAATTAGGATTCGAAGGAGAATTTGGATACGCGTGATTTAAATTAGTGCGCGTAGGTGTGTGTCTATGTCAGGTCGAGGGTTTATAAACGGTTGGTAAAGGAGAAAAGCGCAACAATTGTACAGTTATGTAACAATCGTAACGTAAAACGTAACACGCGTAGCTTTTGATCTTTGGAACTTCGATATGGAATCTGAACAATCGTCATCGGCTCCGTGAGAAGACGCAAAGACGTTTACCGTTTAAGTGAACTAAAGCTTATCTCTGGTGATCACTGGTGACCGGAACGCTCCAAATTTGCAACGATTCTGTAAAACGCTCGCGAGACTCTGATGCTCGTGCAGTTTTAGAAGAAGTGTAAATTTGGAACTTTTGCACACGGAATACGTCACTTGATCGTTACGGAAGACGAGAATCGCGACATTACCGCGATACGTGTTCGAGGAAACCGGTCTCGCGTACAGGCGACTGCTTTGAGAAATATCACGCGATGCAGGTGTACGAAACTAGAAGTTTGTCAATACGGTCGTAGATTGTATACGGGGTGTCCCGGGTATCGATTGTGTACGACCGATGCGGGCGACTCCACGTCGAAAATACAAGTCGAAAATATGTGGTGGAATTTGTTTCGCCGGTGGCTTTGTTTTCGAGAAAATCGACTTCGAACGTTCCAGGAGTACACCGTGCGTTTAATTGTGTCGTAGTTGTACGGATCTCGATACCGACCAGATGTCGTTCACAAATGGCATCGATATCGTACGTAATGTTGATTCCTTATCGATATTGTGCGCCATTGTCTCTATCCGTCCAGAGGAGGTTTGTAAACGAAAATAAGACGCGTCGTTCGTAAGGTTTACTCGGTACGCAACGCATACGTAACCGTCCTCTCCGAATTGAATGAAAAAAAAGGAATTTACATCCCGTTAACCACGGCACAGTTAAGCGCACGCGCGCTCGGCGAATATTCAAAGTCGATCTCCTCGAAAACAGAGCCCCGAGCGAACAAACGTTGTTCTACGTTTTCGACTTACTTTTTCGCGTAAAATTACTACCCTCTACGGTCGACGGTCTGTGTGTACGTTCAGGTATTTCGAAACTGTCCACGGAACCGGGATCCGTGCACCGTATGGACCTCGCTCGGGTACATTCTCGCACACGTTTCTCCGCAGCGAGCATTCGTACGGAGAATGCAATTTTCTATAAGTGCGCGCGCGTTGCGAGAAGTCAGATAAGAAGTCTATACGACGCACGAAGATCCGGCGAAGGACCCGCAGCCCGTACCGTCTACGAAACTCGCGCGCGACCGGTTAAAAAATATCGTTTACTTGTCGTTTACAAATCGATTACCCCGTTTTACATCGTTTGGCCAAATGCGTTTAAAAATTCACCGATAGAATGACGGGTAATAGGGGACAGCATTCTCGTTTTCCTCCTTTCGTTAAGTGTCAATTGCGCTACGAGTCTCTCTTATAAAAGTTGCAATTTTGTAGACTCTGTTCCAAGTTAACGACTCCATTCCAAAACTTAAGCGTTGGGTTAAACTCGAGTTCAAGTTGAAGACTCATCGGTACTTGGGGTCCTTTCTCTGTACAATGATGGTATTCGAAGTGTTGCAACTTTAAGTGTCCAAGTAAACTTAAATTAAACTTAAAGTGTACTAGAGGAACTTCTCCTATATAATAATTGGTACTGGGAGTCTTACCCCTATACAATAGTGATATTTGAAGTGTTAAAACTTTGAGTGTTCAAGTTCACTTAGGTCAAACTTTGAGTGTCCAAGTAAACTTAAGTTAAATTTATAGCGTACTGGAGGACCTTTTCCTGTGCAATCATTTTTACTGGAAGTCCTTCCCCTGTGCAATAATTGGTACTGGAAGTCCTTCACCTGTACAATAATAGTGTTCAAAATGTTGAAACTTTAAGTTTCCAAGTAAATTTAGATCAAACTTAAAGTGTAGTGGAGGACATTACCCTATGCCCGATAATTGGTACTGGGAGTTCTTCCCCTATACAATAATGGTATTTGAAGTGTTGAAACTTTGAGTGTTCAAGTACACTTAGGTCAAACTTGAAGTGTCTACGTAAACTTAAGTTGAACTTAAAGTGTACTAGAGGAACTTTTCCTATATAATAATCGGTACTGGGAGTCTTACCTCTATACAATAGTGGTATTTGAAGTGTTGAAACTTTGAGTGTTCAAGTACACTTAGGTCAAACTTTAAGTGTCTACGTAAACTTAAGTTAAACTTAAAGTGTACTAGAGGAACTTTTCCTATATAATAATCGGTACTGGGAGTCTTACCTCTATACAATAGTGGTATTTGAAGTGTTGAAACTTTGAGTGTTCAAGTACACTCAGGTCAAACTTGAAGTGTCCAAGTAAACTTAAGTTAAACTTAAAGTGTACTAGAAGAACTTCTCGTATATAATAATCGGTACTGGGAGTCTTACCCTTATACAATAGTGGTTTGAAATGTTGAAACTTTGAGTGTTCAAGTACACTTAGGTCAAACTTTAAGTATCCAAGGAAACTTATATCAAACTTTAATCGTCAAAGTAAACTTAGGTCAAACTTAGTGTTCTAGAGGACCTTCCCCAAAACAATAATCGGCAATGAGAGCTCTACCTCTATACAATAACGGTATTTCAAAATAAACTTAGATTAAACTCAAAGTGTTCTAGAGGACCTTCCCCTAGACAATAATTAGCAATGAGAGTCCTCTATACAATAACGGTATTTAAAAATAATGATATGTAAAGCGTTAAACTCGAAGCATCGAATTAAACTTAAGTCGAACTCAAAGTGTACCAGAGGACCTTCTCCAACACGATATTTACGATGAAAAATTACACGAGCCTGTGTCCACAATACACGGGTCTCTGTCGACCCACCGACTGTTCTGCTCCGATCCAAGCCTTCGAAATTGGAAACTCTATCGATATTTCGCGATACGGTCGCGCCATCGTGTTCGAGACCCTGTTCACCGTTCGAACACCGAGGGAAGGTGTTGATGGAAGAAACGCGCATGCTTTGCGTGGCGAAGCAACGGGCAAGTCCTAGGTCGAGGCGAAACGAAACACCCATAGGTGGGTAGAGGGACGAAGCGGGTAGAAGAAAGACTAGACGAGGAAAACGCAGCGAAGACAGCTCGGGACGATGAGGAAAGTAAACGAAGATCCGGCACATATACACAATACCGTGGAAACGACAGCTCTCCTTTTATTTCTCCTGTTAGTTTAAAGGAGCTGGATCCCGGAACGGTAGAGACACGCTACTCGTCTTCTCCGCGTCGGACCTCCTCGTCTCCGCGCGGGACTTTGATATTGCATAATGCAATATGCATAATAACGCCCGAGCTGTTACACACGGTGTGTATAGAAAAAGAAGAGAGAAAAAAGAAAAGAAAAAAGAAAGAAACGAAAGAAGAAACGCGACCGCGTACGTACGTACCTAGGTACCTAGGTACGTATCTACGTACGTACGTAGCTGGTACGTATCGCGCACGTGCATAGCACTCCGGAGAATGCAGTCGGTCGAACGATTAACGAGAACGCACGAGAACAGGAGCTTGAACGGTTACGTGACTGACACGGTGTCGCGTTATACATCAAAAGGTTATTAATTCTCGCGCGGAATACTTACCGACTCACTGCTCCCATTAAACGTGGCCCGTGTTGCCAATGTTTTGCCGCGGCGGTTATCACGGGATCTTTCGCGGGGAATTAATCGAAAGAGGAAATAATTAGCCGTCGAATCGCGAGTTTACAAGCGTGCGCGCACACGCACTTCTCCTCTACCCGTGTAGGTGTACACGAGTGAACGTGTTCACGTGTTCACGTGTACGCGGTTGCGCGCGCGTGTATCGTTTTTCTCGAACGTCGCGCGCTTAGGTACCCCGTTCCGGATAAACCGACCGGAAGATTCGAGAGCGTGTTCGCGCTATAGGTCGCGGGAGAGCGTCGTGATTTATCGTCGGGTCGATTTTATCGGCCGTGGCAGGCAAAAGGTTCGGTGACAGGTACTGCGACAGTTGGTATCCGCCCGCCGGGGTGTACGCCAGGCTGCAGTCGGACTACGCGCTGGAGAAAAGGAGAAGAAAAGTCGGTGGTTACGGCCTGAAACGCGTAATAAATAATAATAATTGCCGGTACGTGTTTGCACAATGCGGACCGCCTCTTAGGCCGCCGCATCGGCGCAGAAAGATGGTTCGTGTAGGGCCACGACTGCCGTGCGCTCGACCGAGTTAGAAAGAAAAGACGAGACCTCTCTATGGGGAGATTAAAAGAGGCCGCGCGAGCCGAGCCGTACGATTCTCCTACGGAGCTCGCTCGGATCGTATCGTATCGTAAGGATTTAAAAAAAGAAAAACCCATACGTCCACGACCACCTTCATTTTTCCGGCTACTCTACTCCCTACCGTGGATGGGACGCGAGACCTCTACGGGACGTGGCGCGACTCTCGTCGAACTTTACGCGGACTTTAGCCCCGAAATGTGACCTTCACCTTTTCGATGGAAACCTTCGACCGTGTTCCGCAGTTCGATATACAAGAGAACCCGATACACCGAACGACTCGACTATTTTTTCCTTCGGTTGTCGGACGACTCGAAATTCTTATCGCGAACGACACGGTTCTGCGCAAATTCTCAAGGTCGTCTCTAACATTTTTAGACACACCGGCCAATACGTGCAACTCGACTCTCTTCGGTTATTTATCGAACGGGTCAACATTGTTATCGAGATTTAAAGAACCTTCCAGGCGATGGCGCTTTTTTTTATGCAAGTTCTCAAGGTTGTTTCAAATATTTTGTACACACGAGGCGATACGTATCACTCGATTCGATCGAGTCGATTTTCTTTGGTTATTTGTCGAAAGAGTCAAAATTGTTATCGAGATTTAAACCTTCCAGGCAATGGCGCTTTTTTTTGTGCAAGTTCTCAAGGTTGTTTTTATATATTTTATACACACGAGGCGATACGTATGACTCGATTCGATCGAGTCGATTTTCTTTGATTATTTATCGAAAGAGTCAAAATTGTTATCGAGATTTAAACCTTCCAGGCAATGGCGCTTTTTTTTGTGCAAGTTCTCAAGGTTGTTTTTATATATTTTATACACACGAGGCGATACGTATCACTCGATTCGATCGAGTCGATTTTCTTTGATTATTTATCGAAAGAGTCAAAATTGTTATCGAGATTTAAACCTTCCAGGCAATGGCGCTTTTTTTTGTGCAAGTTCTCAAGGTTGTTTCAAATATTTTATACACACAAGGCGATATGTACGAGTCCATTCGACCAACTCGATTTTCTTTGGTTATTTATCAAACGAGTCAAAATTGTTATCGAGATTTAAAAAACCTTGGAGGCGATAATGTGGTTTTTTTTATGCAAGTTCTCAAGGTCGTTTCAAATATTTTATACACACGATATATGTGACTTCATTCGACCAACTCGACTTTCTTTGGTTATTTGTCCAACGGGTCAAAATTGTTATCGCGATTTAGAGGAGCTTCGTAGCGATGGTGTTTTTTTATGCAAATTCTCAAGTATTTGAGAGTACTTAATATTTTCTGTATACGAGTCTCAAATATTTTATATACTATATACGAGACGATGTGTGAGACTCGATTCGACCAACTCGACTCTTCGGTTGTTTATCGAACGGGTCACGATTGTTATCATAATTTAGGAAGACCTTCGAGACGATAGTGTTTCATCTTCTGCGCAAATTCTCAAGGTCGTCTCAAACATTTTATACAAATGAGATAATGTACCACCCAAATCGATCAATTTGACTTTTTTCGATCAATTATCGAAAGGGTCACAATTGTTATCATTATTTAGGAAGCTCTTCGAGACGATGGTGTACCATCTTCTGCGCAAATTCTCAAGGTTGTCTCAAACTTTTTATATACACGAGGCGATACACCATCCAATTCGATCAGCTCGACTTTTTTCGATCAATTATCGAAAGGGTCACGATTGCTATAATAATTTATGAGGCTCTTCGAGACGATGGTGTCTCATCTTCTGCGTAAATTCTCAAGGTCGTCTCAAACTTTTTATATACACGAAACGATGTACCATCCAATTCGATCAATTATCGAACAGGACGAAATTGTTATCACGATTTCGAAGGATATCCAAGACGACGATGTTTCGTTTCGTGCACAAATTCTCAAGGTCGTTTAAAATTTTTTATTTCATCTACGCGTAACGTTTACGTCAACTCGATGGATGCGTCTCTACGGCTGCCGGCAGATGGGCAAAAACGCTCTATGGTTTTGCGCGAAAAGTCGAAGGTGAGCTTCTCGTAAGTAAAGTATGGAATTATTGAATTTGGAGACAGAAAACACTCAGTGGATTTACTTTCGGTTATTTCGAGTACAAATTGTTCACGCTTAGAAAGCTTACAAAGAAGTGAGCGCTCAGACAGCGAGCAAAACGTGGCGGTATAAATTACACAAAAAAAACTAACACGACTCCATCGTTCATACTCGTTACGAGTATTGTTAAGAAACAACAGAAGACGCGATTACCACACTTTAAAGGATCTTGATAATTTACATAAAGGGTGTACGAAAAATCAATACTCGTTTCTTTCACCGGTTACGAAAAAAAATTCGACCGAGTTCGACGATCCACCGATAAACGATATCGAATTCCAAGTAGGATATTTACTTGGTTATATTTTGATTTAAATACGAACTCGTGAAAAAACGAACCAATATCAATTTATTACCGAAACGACGAATACGAAAACAACGTCGTAAGTTTTGTAGCTTGTTCACGCACAGTGACGGACAATTTTCGTCTTTTCTCTACGAGTATGCTCGGGCGAGTGTCCTTTCTCGTCGTCCTGTTGCAGGTATTCCAGAGCTTTTATCCTGGAAAACCGTAATTCCGCTTTCCTCGGAAAAACCGCTCTCCTCGTGACCGGCGTGTATCTACAAAAGGCAAAGAATTCAAACTTATGCATCATTGTATCCTTTCAAAGTCTTCTAATACTTTAAAATTACAATTTTTTTTCTATTCCAGTTCAGCGTCGCATCGACTGCTATGATTATTAGCAACGTTGTTCTGTTATTTCTTTATTACATTTCGTCTATTATTTTTGCATTCTTGATGTATCCAAGTAAATTGTGTATCTTGCTGGAGTCGAGATTATCCTTGAGTAGAGGTTTTAGATTGTGTTTGTTGCAGTAAGTGTTGTACCTTGTGCAGTGCAATAGATTGCTCGATAACTTTTATTCGTTCGATAAGAAATGGAGCTATTAGGTTCGTCGTTTTATTTTTCCAAAAATGATACTACTGTTTGACGAACATGCGTGAAGTTTTGTGTAAATCTGTCAACTCGTTCGTATATTTACAATGGTTCAAACGTTGAAGTATCATAGTATCTTCTCACGACTTCTCAAAATTTATCGAGCAACCTAGTAAAACTAAACGATCGGTCACAATTGGTGTATTAGGTGCAAGCTCCTTCGATAAGACGTAAGAGTGAGAGATTTTGGAGAGATTTCGCCAATTTTTGCAAACTTCTTCCATAAGTCATAACTGAGAGAGATTTGGCCTATCCTTACACCAGTGATGACAACCTGTACCTTCCTACTTCGAAATACTGTATTTAATTTTCCAGCGAAATTCCAATCGTACGGAATATAAAATAGAATCATTTCTCCGCATCGTGGATATCAACGACGTTCGTTTCTCATTACACGATGAAACGAGAGATACTTCTCGCCTTTCGTTTTCCGAAACACCGTGCAATTCTCGAGATCCAGCAACTCGTCGAAACACGCGCGAGTTCCCTTAAAACGAAACGGTGTACCGTCGAATCGCGTGTAATCTCCATAGAAGTCGTAATAGACGAGGATGCGTTCAGGGGTGGATTCGTCGGGATCGATAGGCGGTGTATTTTCCAGCAGGACCGTTCGAGAAATCACGCGTGCGTGTCAGCGGACGGTAAAGCGTCGGGACGAGCGTCTCGGGGCTGTAAATCGGCGTAAAAACGTCCCGTTGACAACGAAGGCTCGAAGAATGGAGCAATAACGATATTACGCATCGAGGAGCGAAACTTTGCACAATATCGGGACGTCGTTCCGGCCCACGGTGGTATCCCGGACCTTAATATTTTATCTCATCGGTGGAACAAGAATTCATATCCTCGTGGCCCCCTCGTCGCGAACGATTCCCCTTCGCGTTCGGACATCGTTGTGATACGAAGTAGTACGCGACACCGAGATAGCTAGAACGTTCTCAGCGGCTACGTTCGTCGCTCGTTAGGCGAATCGAGGTCCTCGTTGTTCTCTCGTTTCATCAGCGGTCGTTCGCGAATTCGAAGCGAAAAATACGGGCGAAGGCACGCGCGGGACTCGGGCATCGCGAGCCTAGCAGCACGCGACTTTAATTAAAACTCCGAAACAACGGAGACCAGGAGAAGCTGCGCCGTTGTCGGCGGGACGGTTTCTTATTTTTGCATTTGCATAATTAGCGGGTCGCGCGGCCCAGAAAAAGATATTCGAGCGGGTGCCGGCGCTAGCTGCGCGCGACGAGCTTTCTGGAAGCGGATCCCACCCCGTGCGATTTCGAAAGAGGGCCATCGGTAAAAAGAAGCTCGTTCGGGCCGGCTAACGAGGCTTCGTTCAATGTTCAAGAGCTCCAAGGGGGGGAGCACGGGGAACGATGCACGGAGGAGGAGGTGGTTCCTTGAAATATTTCGACTCCTCCCCCGCTGTAAAAAAAAAATTGTACGGAAAAAAATATTTATACGCGACCCACACGAACCCCGTATATAGGTACACGTACGTTGAAAATTCCCCCGCGAACGACGGACCGAACGAGGGAATTAAGGATCTCGAAGGGTGTCCGCGGGTTCCATTCTTCCTGGATATCCTTTCTCCCTCTCATTTTGAGAATAGGGACGCGAACCGGCGTCGTAAAGATAAAAATAGTTTACCGGCCGGGTATGCGGTAGGTACGGTTGAAAATTCGAACCGTGCTCGTAAAAACGTACCGTAATTTATTTTCATAGCGTATATTGTTCCGTGAGCGTCTCTCTCTCTCTCTATCCGGCGCTCGCGACGTTTTCCAGCCCCGGCGCGGGGGGCTCGTTCTTCGTAACCTTTTAATTTTTCGCGAGTACGGGGGAAAAACTCGTCCCTCGACCACAGGGGGTACGAATCGTGGAGCGAGCGTTTCGATGGTTCTCGATCCATGGTGTCTCGCGTCTCGATCGTCGTCTC
This sequence comes from Ptiloglossa arizonensis, assembly GCF_051014685.1. NCBI lineage: Eukaryota > Metazoa > Arthropoda > Insecta > Hymenoptera > Colletidae > Ptiloglossa > Ptiloglossa arizonensis. Next base: position 31,487,833 of record NC_135048.1, read on the forward strand.
GACGACAAAGGATGATCGTGCCTCGCGCTCGTCGGGCGCAGTTTTCTCCGCTCGTCCCCCTCTCCGCTAGGAGTGGGAGGAGATTGGGGCGACGGTGAGGGTGAGGGAAGGGGTGGGAGGGGAGGGGCTCTTTTTATTTTGCGGAACCACGTGCGTGCCGGCGCATAACTTTCAGGTGTCGTGTGGGCTTTATCGCGCAGACACCTGTCCTACTTACGGCTCGTTATTATCGTGCCTTCTTATCTCGTGCTTCCGCGAAGCTTTTCGAGATGGGACGCGAAGCACGCGGCCGTTCTTTCGAAACAATACGCCGCCAACCAGACCACGCGCCATTGCTCTATTTGCACGACGAACGAAATCGCTCGTAGAATTCGCGACGATTCTCGCGAGCGGAACTTCGCGCGCGCGTAAACGTTCGGGGATTACTTGTTGCTCGCGTGCGTTCGAACCTTCCCTGCTTCGAATACGTAGCGACCGAGGGAAAACGGTGCTCTCGTTGCGCTTCGACGTATCTTTTCAGAAAATATTCCCGTTACGGAGCGTTTCGAATGTTTGTCGAGCGGCGTGGGTCTATTCCGACCCACGCTTGCGAGAGCACTCGTCGATATTCACGACTCGCGACGAGTTATCAAGCTCTGAGTAAATACTATAACGAGCTGCTAAGATGGAAATGCTATAGCGATGTAGCTGCTATACAAGATGGAAATGCTATAGCGATGTAGCTGCTATACAAGATGGAAATATTATAGCGATGTAGCTGCTATACGAAGTGGAAATACTATAGCGATGTAGCTGGTATACAAGATGGAAATACTATAGCGATGTAGCTGCTATATAAGATGGAAATACTATAACTATGTAGCTGGTATAGAAAATGGAAATACTATAACTATGTAGCTGGTATAGAAGATGGAAATGCTATAACTATATAGCTACTGTATTAGATGCAAATACTATAATGACAATTTCTATACAAGATGGAAATGCTATAACTATGTAGCTGCTGTACAGGATGGAAATACTATAACGATATTGCTATTGTATTAGATGAAAATACTATAATGACAATTGCTATGCAAGATAGATATGCTTTAACTATGTAGCTGCTCTACAAGATGGAAATACTATAGCGATGTAGCTGCTATATAAAATGGAAATACTATAACTATGCAGCTGCTATACGAGATGGAAATACTATAGCGATGTAGCTGCTATAGAAGGTGAAAATACTATAGCGATGTAGCTGCTATGCAAGATGGAAATATTATAGTAATGTAGCTGCTATACAGAGTAGAAATGTTATAGCGATGTAGCTGCTATACAGGGTGCAAATGCTATAATTATGTAGCTGCTATACGAGGTGGAAATATTATAACGATATTGCTGCTATATTATATGGAATACTATAACGATATTGCTGCTATATTATATGGAATACTATAACGATATTGCTGCTATATTATATGGAATACTATAACGATATTGCTGCTATATTATATGGAATACTATAGTATAACGACATAGCTGCTATACAGGATGGAAATACTATAACGAAATAGCAACTACACAAGATGGAAATACTACAACGATGTAGGTGCCGTGCAAAAAAAGGTCCAAGATTCCAAGAGCTCGTAGCGATCGTCGAGAGGAACAGAAGATATCTAATTGACGCAAGTCTACAATCGATCTTTCGGCGTGAAATTAACTCTTATTATTTACCAACATTCGATACCGTGGGCGTCTTCGCGGCAGATTGAACGTAAACAAAGAAATTGGTTTCGAAATATCGGTTCAAGGTTGTCAACACGGGACCGCTAGTATCAACAGAGATCGCTTCACAGACGCAAACATAATACAAATCTTCGATACACCTTTAGTATCGGTTCTGACGAGCGTTACTCGGTTATCGATAGCGTCCGTCCATTATTCGAGTGCATTTTGTCTACGGCCTTGCCAATGGAAACGTTTCTTTGGCTCGCGGTTTTGCACGCAGCGGAGTATAACCTAATCGGTGAATCCCGTCTCCTAAATTATTCAAAAAGATTCATCAGCGTTTGAAAAGGAAGACATCGTGCATCCACTGCGACGAGAAAGGATCTCATCGTCGACGAGATGCGCGATCTTCGTCGATATTGGCGATCTCGCGAGAACCTTGAACCGATGTACTTTTAACGAACCAATTCCTGTTTATACCGAATGCATTGCGAAAGCCTCGCGATGTCGAACGCTCGTAAATAAGAAAAGTTAATTTTACGCTGAAACGATCGACCGGTAAGACGTATTACATCGATTAGACATTTTTTTCTCCTCGTCGACGAGCACTGATAAGTCGTTAGACCCGTTTTTTCTACCGTTCTTTTTACGCGTCGGAAACAGCGACGAATGTGAATTTAAACGAATGCCAAAAGTATTTATGCACGGTACGTTCCACATCCGAAACTTGTTCGTTAAGTTATTTACGTCTTTTAGTACATTTTGTACACGAATTTTGCGATAATTAAAAAAAAGAAACCCGATTCGGCGCGATACACTCGTAAAGTGTACTCACAATTGAAGGAAACGGTAATTTAATATCTCGATCGTTTAAAAATTGTTCGATCGTGACGCAGCATCGTTGACGAGTATGTAAAAAAAAATTGGTCGTCGAAAATGAAACATACAGTCGCGAAATCGTCAATAACGCGATACGGTAACGGTGAGACGTTATCGTGTACATAAATTATCAAAGTAAAATATCGTAGCTCGCTGAAATCTCGAGAGCAATTCGAAACAGCTGGTCGGTCGTCTCGTCGACGACCAACAGCTGCCCGTTTCCATTTATCGACATACCCGATGGAACATTAGTAGAACACGATAAATCATTAACACGCGCAACAGTATTTAGGCCAACGATCACCGAGGGGCACACCGATCGAAGAGCCGGTACGGTCCAAACGAGAATGGCCACGGCCACCACGAAATAACTTCTTCTCGTTCACCAGCTACTCGCTCGAAAACGATCGAACGAGTTCGTCGCGTACTCGGTGATCACGAACGAGAGAAGAAAAAAAGAATGAAAATTAGTTCGCGCAGGTGTAGCCGGTTCCACTCGAGCTGGATGTTATCTTTCAGCTCGGATATTCCGGGACGTACCAATTTCCTTGGATTTCGCGGTAGCCTCCTCGTTGGACTCGCGAGTTTTCGCGTACTACGTCCAAGGAATTGTACGTACCTAGTAAACGTCTATTCGAACGAAAACGTCGACTCCAACTCGAGAGTAAACCTCGAAATTGCACGAGTTTCCCCGACACGTTCGTCGAAAACTGCTGGAAGACGTAAAAGTCGCGATGGTGACGAAACGCGGGATCGAAAGGTCCGCGAATCGATCGTGGAGAAGGTCGCTGATAAGGTGAAAGAAATCGCGTCGCGATGGTCGACGAGGCGCGCGCTCCGTGTCCCTCGAAGCGCGCGACGCGCGTACCGGCTATGAAATAGCATTTAGTTAGGCCCAGTTATGGGATCTGGCGAGATTAGGGGTTATTAGGTGTCGGTGTCCCTGTGTTCCGAGCACGGCCCCTCGTAGGGTACTGTTTAACTCCGGTGCGCGCGTTGTTTTCGTTTCGACGTTTTTGGGCCCCGCGGTCCCTGGCAGCCGCGCAACGTGTTATTACGTGTCTGGCGGTCGAGCAGCCGGAGAAAGAGAGATCGAGGGGGCAGAAAGGACGCGGTTGGCAATGATGGGAGGAAGACGGAAGGATCGGGACGGTGCTCTCCCTCCCCTCTTCCACCTCCCTTCGCTCCACGACCGCAGCAACCCCTTGAGCCAACTAAACCGGGCCCGTCTTGGCCCGCGGCCAACCTGCCACCAGTGTCTCTCGATAAAAATTATTCAAATTGCCGAGAGATTCCACTCGACGATCGGGATAGTAGCGAACGAAACACCGGGATTCGGTGCGCGGGTAGCTCGGTTTCCTCGAAGTCTTCTATCGTCATCGGGGAACGGAAACGGTTCAACTCGCGCTTAATTGGCCGGTGTGGATCGCGCGACTTCGAATCGCTTCGAAGCTGACCGGTCGAGCGTTGACGTGGAACAACGATATTGAAGCGGAGCGAGACCGACGAGAACCCGAAGACGTTTTCGTCTATGTCTACGTCGTTGTCGTTGTCGCGCGGTGAAAGACACGGAGAGGCAGAAGCGGAGAGGCTCGTCGTTTCGTGGTCGTAATGAACTTCGTCATCCGGCTAAAAACGAGTTAAAAGGCACGGGAGGAGCGCGAGTCGCTCCGGGCGAATCTTTATTATGCGAGGATGGGGTTGCAGGTCGTTATCTTATTCAATAGCTGGCCCCCGAAGAGGAGCGCTCTTCCGAGAAGCCGATGTAGTTTCGGATAATGGACCGGCGAATTGGGATATAACGTGTCTTAAATTGTCTAATGAGCGACCGAAGGGTACCGCGGGCCCCAAGGTCACCCTACTTTTTCACGGAAGGAGTCATTATCTCCGCGATGGGCGCGGGGGAAAATGTTTTCGGACATGGTCGAGGCGGCGAGAAACTCGGGAACAGGTTCACGGGGTACACGGAGGAGGGTACGCGTGTTCTCCGAAATTTTTTCTACCATTGGTGATCCCACCGTGTTCGACGACGCCCGTGGAACCCACGGCGGGTAGGTTTTTTTCCGGAATTTCTTTCGGCGGTGTACCGCGGCGTCTTCCGCTCGATTTTCCGAGGCAGGAGGGCTCGAGAGGGAGAGACCGTCTCGGCGGAGGATCGTGCCGGGCAAGGAGCGCGGGCGGCGGCGGTATGGGTCGGGGAACGATCGATTTTTAAAGCAACCGCAATATTTGACAGCTACAGCCCAGGGCTGTGGTTTTGGCGCCACCTGTTTCCCGACCCTTCGGCCTCCACCCACTTTTCCTCCACGCACCACCACCACACCGTGCCGTGAACACGCACACGCGAGCACGGGGTGGAAGAGGGAAGCGGGATCTACTCGCGCGTCTGCGGTCCATGGGTAACTGCACCATGCCGGCAGACACGCCACCAATAAGTGAACATCGGTTGCGTTCAACACACCCTCGCTTTGTTCCACCCTCGTCGTCCTCGTGAAACCTCCCGACAATCCAACGCTACACGACACGCGGCGACCATCTCGAATCCCTTCGGCTTTCTGCCCAGATTTTTCGTTTTATTTCGCCCCGCCGCTCGAAACCCACCCACACCACCCTGCTCTCGTCCATTCGATCTGCGAACCGCGTGCCTAGAACAGTCGCTTCCGCATTCAGTGCCCCGGAACGACTTTCCTCGAAATGCGATCCGTTGCCCCGCGCGGATCTTCCTTCGCCGGACCGACGCTACCGGGGAGGAACCTGTCGCGGGGATAATTCTACTTCGACTTTCTTTCCTCGCGGGGATCGATTCAGCAATTTTACCATTCGAAGAAGTATTTAGCTGCGGAGTAACGTCGACGAGGAGTTGACTGAAAGAGAGGGTTGGTCTTCGTTATCGCGCCCCACGGCGCCCCCTCTTTCAGATTGCAGGTTGTTTCTCCTCTACGACAATTGCAAAGTTTTCAAGTGTTGGCTGCTACGGTGTTCGATGTACTTCAGTTGCGTGGTATATTTTACGACACATCTCGACTTCAGGTACATTTTACGACGCGTCTCGACTCCGTCTATTTCCTGACTTAAATTCACAGGAATATGTATGTATATAGCTCTCATACTTGCCACCAGAGGGCAACCTATCGCTGACCGTTCCTCGCAAGCTCCCGTACCAATTTCGATCGGTGTATATACGATTCTTCACCGATCTCCCAATGTCTCGCCGTGTAAGGCAGGGACTGCTGGAATGCCTTACCAATGAGTCCACTAGCAGGGCATTCTGAAATGCCTTATCAATGAAGTTCACTACACAGGGCTTGCTATAGGATGCCTTACCAATGAGAATCCACTAGCACAGGTCCTGCTAGGATGCCCTTACCAATGAAGTCCACTAGCACAAGCCGTGCTAGGATGCCCTTCCCAATGAAGTCCATTACCCAGGGCCTGCTAGGATGCCTTACCAATAAGTCCACTAGTAGGTCCTGCTAGAATGTTGTCTTACCAATGAGTCCACTAGCAGGCCCTGCTAGGATGCCTTACCAATGAAGTTCATTATTCAGGGCCTGCTATGATGCTTATCAATAAAGTCCACTACCCAGGCAAGACCTGTTAGGATGCCTTACCAATGAAGTCCACTACCCCAGGGCCTGGTAGGATGTTTTACCAATGAAGTCCACTAGCATAGGCCCTGCTAGGATGCCCTTACCAGTGAAGTCCAGTACCCAGGGCCTGCTAGGATGCCTTATCAATGAAGTCCACTACTTCAGGGCTTGCTAGTATGTCTTACCAAATGAATCCACAATCAGGGCCTACTAGTATGCCTTACCAATGGGTCCACTACCCAGACCTGCTAGCATGCCTGACCAATTGAGAGTCCACTAACAGCAGGGCGCCTGCGAGGATGCCTTACCAATAAGAGTCTCAGTCCTTTTTCTATTTTCACTCATTCTTTACAGCCGCCACGTATACTTCTAAACTTCGTAAACAAAAATTGAATGCCTCGACCAGTACCATTATATTCGTTTTTCGTAAAAAGTGAAAGTAACTTAGCGCGAAGACCCTTCGAACGTAGCCCTCGGGGCAAGTGTGGCCGCCCTGTCCATTGCCCGGGACACTGCCCGCGCCCCCGTCGAAGTTCCGAACAGGAAGTACCCGATATCGGTCGACTAAACGTTCGACGACCAGCCACGGTAAGACGATCGACGGAACAAAAGAGGGGTTAATCGCGCGAGAAGGAGAATCGAGTTGACGGTCGCGTGATGTATGTCGGATTGACCTCGAAATCCGTGGGCGCGCGACCCTCCTGCGAATATATCGAGGCCTTTGGACGACATTACCGTGCTATACGCGCGGTGCGCCACGGAGAGACATTGATTTATACGGGGCGACGAGTCGCAACGGTTCGCGGTCCACCTCGACCTTCCCCACCCCTTCGGGACCGCTCGAAAATGATCTCTTTCGGGCGAAATTATAGCTCGCGGAACATGGGGAATGTGCCGCTTAGAAGCGCCCGTAACCTACCATTTTCCCATAGATTTCGTCACGCGTCTGTTTAGAGATGACCCGAACCTCTCTCGAGAGTCCCATAATTTGGGTCGTTCGGAGTATTCGAAAGTATCCACCACCGATGACATCCTCGTCAGGTGGTCGGCCGTATTTTCAAGGATTCGGGAACAACTCCATTCGGGTCGTGGAGTGTCTCTGGAAGGCCACTGGAGCCATCTGGAAGGATGAAAATGTTCCGATGACGGATGGAAGGTATTTAGGTATTTAGCACGGGTCGTAAAGGGGATGTTCGAGCCACGCGAGCCTCCTTTCGTCGATTAATAGTAGAGAATCGTGATTAGAGAGATTTTGAAAGGATTGTCGCCAGCTATGATAAGGATGGTCGAAGTAGAATCCTTTGTTGCGCAAAGTGTACGTTAACGATGGAAAGGAAGCGTGAACGTAAAGTAAGCCGAGCTAAGTTTCCTGTAGCTACACGAGCCCAGCGTTTAAACGAGGCGATGAAATTATTGGAAAAATCGAGAGCTTCGAGAAACAATTAGAATTTACAAGCAGTCGGCTCAAACTATCGGTCGTGTGACACGAGGTGAGACTCGCAAAGGAACAACCTTGGTTTCACCTATCGACGACCCTTGACCTTCCCCATCTCTTCTAAAATCGTCACTCTTGTTTAAAGCAGCGTTACCTTAAAGAAGTCGTCTCGATCCGGTGAAACTCGGATAAATAAGGAAGTGGAGAGGTGACAGGGTCCTTGACAACTCGAGCATCGAGTCGATTTTGGAGAAACGTGGACATTATTTATCCTAACCTCGACTAAGGGGTGGAGATCCACAGTTCCGTTCTTACGAGGAGTCACGTAGCCCTTGACCTTTCGAATCTATCAAAAAATCATCTCTCTTTGTAAATACAGCGGTATCTCGAAGAAACCGATAAATAACAAAGTCGAAAAGTGAGAAAGTTCTATTTGACAACTCGAGCATCGAGTCGATTTTGAAGGAGCATGGACACTATTTATCTTGACCTCAACCAGGGAGATGAAGATCCACAGTTCCATTCTTAGAAGACTCACGTAGCCCTTGACCTTCCGAATCGGTTCAAAAATCCTCCCTCTTGCGAAAGTAGATTTATCCGAAAGAAAGCAAACGTCTCGATCCGGTGAAACTTGGACAAATAAAGAAACTCAAAAAGTGACAAAGTTCTGTTTGACAACTGGAGCATCGAGTCGATTATGGAGGAGCATGGACACTATTCATCCCGACCTCAACCAGGGAGATGGAGATCCACAATTGCGTTCTCAGAAGACTCACGTAGCCCTTGACCTTTCAAATCGGTTCAAAAATCCTCCCTCTTGCGAAAGCAGGGTTATCCAAACTCGAACAAATAAAGAAATCCAAAAGTGACAAAGTTCTGTTTGACAACTGGAGCATCGAGTCGATTATGGAGGGGCATGAACACTATTCATCCCGACCTCAATCAGGAAGATGAAGATCCACAGTTTCCGTTCTTAGAAGATTCGCGTAGCCCTTGACCTTCCGAATCAATTCAAAAATCGTCCCTCTTGCGAAAGCAGGGTTACCCGAAAGAAAGCAAACGTCTCGATCCGTTGAAACTCGGACAAATAAAGAAACCGAGAGGGCAGGAGGGAGTACTTCCAGGGAATTCGAGCGTCGTGTCGATTTTGACGGAGCGTGGACATTATTTATTTTAACCCCGGGCAGAGGGGCGGGGGTGGCCACGGTGCATTCTTACGAGGAGTCACGTAGCCCGGAGGTAGCCCGAGGGTGTCGATGGGAGCCGATATATTGGCATACCTACGCCAAAAAGAATTTCCAACGCGCCCGTATTCCCGTGTTCGCCGAGGACATCCCCCTTTCGGTTTCTCCTCGTCGTTCTCCTCGTCGTTCTCCTCGTCCTCGTCGTCGAGAAACGGCACGTTTCTCTCGGGTCTGTCTTTCGCAGTGGCCGGTCAGGAGGCCTTGCGGATCGGCGCTGCTGCACCGCTCAATTGCGAGTGTCGAGGGTGTGATGAATGTCCTTCCAGTTTCGGAATGCGGCACGGTCTCGAAGGAATGGCAAATGACACGGGGTGGATCCGGCGCCGGGACCCTTGCAGAGTCACAGGCTCCGTTGATTCAAGAAATTCGGACAACCGACCGGATCGCTGCTGTCCAATTCGCCGAGGGGTTCCTAGGAAACCGGTCGCGTTTTCGAATCTCTTGTGTTTTTTTTCTCGTTTTCTTTTACACATATTGTCGTAAAATTTCGGATCGATAGATCGATCGATGAGAAGTTTCGTCGTTCGATAAGAAATGGAGATATCAGGTTCGTTGTTTTATTTTTCTAAAGGGTGTGAAGTTTCGGGTAGATACCTCGACTCGTTCGTATGTTTAGAGTTGTTGAAAGTTGAAGTGTCTTAGTATTTTTTTACAGTAGAAAAGACGACAAAAGTTATCGAACAACCTAGTATAATTAGTAATAGATAGGTATTACGAATATATACACCGTGGATCAAAATTCGCGGTACAGGGACAGGGAGGTTCCGAAAGTACACGGGAATCCTCGCTTTCGAGATAAATGCATTCGCAGGTACGAGTGCATCTAACCGAGGTATTAGTGACACAGGCTACTGCGATCATTGTCGAATGAAATACAGGTTCAGATACTACTTACCATCTATACTTACCTACCAATGCGTTCCCAAGTATACGAAAATTACTTTGAACATTTATAGGGGGGTCTGTAGTAAAAGTTCAATTTGTAATATTCGGTTTATTAGAATACCTAAGGATCTCGCGTACCCAGTAACACAATGATTTAACCCGATGCGAATGACGAACAGTACCGTGCGCTTTTCTAGACTCTCCGTTCGTGACTGAGTGAAGAAAAACTGAAAAAAGAAAGTAATGGTCAAACCATTGACCGCGCAGCGGACGACTCTTTTTCGGCAAAATTAACACAAGAACCCAAAACCTGACAGACGGTTCGTCGCCAACATGTGGCACTACCTAAGTCATTGTTGCATTTATCCCAAAACGTATATTAACGCTAGAACCATCAAAGGGGTCAATTTGACTTACTTGAAACTTCTTTTTAAAATTACTCGATTATTTACAATGTCTTTGCCTACAATATTCGGGGACAATTATCAAAATAGACTAATGATCGGTCGTGCGAGAAGGCACTGCCCTTTAGTGTGTCCTTGGATAAATCTTTTGGTGTTGCGTTGTATACTCTTCCTTTCTCTTATCTTATCTCTCGTTCTCTCTCTTATTTTTCTTCCCTTCTCACGTTCTTTCTTTTATTTTTTCTCTCTTTTTCTCGTTCTCTCTCTCTCACCTTTCTCTCTCTTTTATTTTTCTCACGTTCTCTCTTTTTCTCCCTTATTTTATTCTCCCTCACCTTTCTCCCCTTTTCTTTCTTATTTTGTCTCTCTTCCTCTCTCTCTTATTTTTCTCACGCTCTCTCGTTCTCTCCCTTATTCTTCTCTCATTCTCCCATTCTCTCTCTTACTTCTCCTCCTTTCTCGCATTCATTCAATTTTTCCCCGTTCTCTCTCATTCTCCCATTCTCTCCCTTATTTTTCTCCCATTCTCACATTCTCCCTTACATCACCCCCTTTCTCTCATTCATTCAATTTTCCCCCTACCTCGCATTCTCTCTCTCTCTCTCTCTCTCATTCCCTCCCCTCTTTCTCGCACCGTAACGTATTCGATGAACCGTTCGAGTATCCCCGCGAGGGTATCGTTTCTCGCGGCCGCGATACGACGAATCCGAGGGAAAAGAAAAGACACACGGTGGCCAGTGGTCGAGGCGTGTGGGTCGTCGAGAACGGCACACGTTCGCCGTAGCGCATAAAGCGGCGTTCATCGCGCACAATAGACAGCCGCCGAGCGGAATGTCCGGCCGGCCGCAGCCGTAAACTGGAAATATGTCAAAGATAATAAAACAATTAGCCATAAAACGTAACGACACCCGTGCGCGCCGTATATCCGATGCCCGGTAGCTCGGCGAACAGCGCGAGGATACGGGGATGAGCTCGATCCGGGACCAGGCTTCGAAGAGAAAAAAACTTCTCGGAAACAATGAAATAAACGGAGATTCCGCGGCTCGAGATACTCGCTCGCGTTCCTCTCGCATCGAGAGCGCGGTTCACGCGTCGAGTTCACCGTTACGAGCGTGTTTTCACGCGAGAGACGTTCGCGAAACAGCAAATTTGAAAAATCGTGGAACCGTCGATTCAGATACTGCTCAACATCTATACTTACCTATTCTTCGCGTCTATGATGTGGAAATATCGCGACAAAATGTTCCTTTGTGAGGGAAACTCTAGAAACGTTGCTCACGATTGGTATGGTTTCTTAAGATCGAAAAGAAATGATAGATAACGTTGTTACGTTCTGTGCACGCTTTCTACCAAAGTGCACGAAAGACACTTTGAACATTTATACAGGAGTTCTATGGTAAAAGTTAAATTTCTAATATTTGGATTATTAAAATACCTAGGGACCTCGCGTATCCAGCAATACAATGATTCAACCTCGTGCGAACGACGAACAGTATCGTGCGCTTGTCCGTTAACGATCATACCCTCGAAGCCCACGGAAGCGCGAACCCGGTTCAAGGTCGACGCAATTTTAACTCGCGGCGAAGAAACGGTTCCCCCGAGGGGCGAAGTGGCCGCGGTTCCTGGCAGAGGGAACGCGAGAACGAAAAAGGGGACTCGGGAGATGCGCAACTAGCAGCGCGCCCGCGACCATAAATCATTCGCGACGTTGCGAGTATTTAAACGGAACGATCCTTTCGTGCCACGGACCCGAGCGGAAACCTTCGGTGAAATTTTTCGCGAAGACGTCTTGCCGACGCGTTCTGCTCGATTTCGTTTCGACGGGTCTGCTTTAGGGGGACGTTATGGATCGGAACGCTCGAAATTAACGAATTCTTTTTTTTAAATTGTACGGTGAAAGTTTGTTTAATTTTTTGGTATCGGTACGGTGAATTTATTAGTGACATTTTTCGAGGAAACGTATCGTTGTTACGTTCCAAAGTCCAGGTTACCTTCGCGAGATACACGGGGGTATTTTGGATCGGAACTGTAGACATTGGGGAATTTTTAAGAATTTTTTTTTTAAGGGAGCAACCTACTACATAGATACAAAGCTTTGCATATACAGTGCTTTATGTAGTTTATTTTATATATGTATATAATGTCTTATTTCGTCTGCAGGTTCTTGGTGGAAAATGGGTTGAATTGTTTCTATAATAACAAAGAAACAACATTCAATGTTATTATTCACACCGTTCTTTTCCTGATAACTTTTCTCACATCTCTCTATCCTTTACACTTTTTCTTCTCTTCTCTCACTCCCGCCACATGTTTACTCATTCACTTGTCTTCCTACCAATCGAGATCTAACTTATCGACGCTAACTTCACTATAACTGAGGGTGCTTTCCTTACATGTATATATACTTTATTTCATTCTGAAGATACCTAGAGCCTCGAAGATACAGAAAATTTCGACTGCAACTAGAAGCGAGCCCACTGTGTTATTCTTTTCGATGTAAGAAACCATGCTAATCGTGAGCAACGTTTCTAGAGTTTCCCTCACAAAGGAACATTTTGTCGCGTTATTTCCACATAATAGACGCGAAGAGCGTTCCACAGATTTAACTCAATAGCGTATCTTCAACGCGTTTCACAAAAAAAAAAAAAAAACAAACGCAAAGAAGAAAAAATATCGATTCATTTTTGTTAGCCAACGGACAAGAATACCCTCCGTAAAGAGCCGAAAATAGGATCGGTCGAGGTCGGTTAATTTTCCGGCGGATCCCCCGAAGAAAAGAAACGAGGTTCGAGGACATTTGTCCGAACGCGGGGCCCTGTCAGTTCGGTGCTCAAAGTGAATTCCTTTAAGAAAAGAAAGCGCGATGCGGAGAGAAGCCATCGGCGAGGGACAGGAGCCATCGAACGTAGCAAGGGATTCGTTTCTTCGGAGTCCTTTTCCGTCAGGGTGTACAGATGCGTAAGAGGGCGCGGGAGTGGGGATCGCTGCATCGGCTAGGCAGTAATGAATTCGGAGATAAATGGCCGGAGATACCAGCCAATATGTGGAACTGTCGCTCTCTCGTTCCGTTGCTACGACGGTTTATCGTCGCGAAGGAAGACGAAAGGGGATCGTAAAGGTCTAGCAAGTAGTCCTCGCGCTGCGTAACGTCTCGGATCGCATTCACAGAGCCGGGACACGTTGCTCGTTGCATTACCACCGATCCGCGTTCCATCTCGAATCGATCGAACGATCGAACGATCCGTAGACGTCGTTCCTCTCGGATATTTTCAGACAGCCCCGACCGAGGAGCTAATACGCCGATAAAACGAGCGAGTTCCAAATACGGTGGACGTCGCCAGTGATTTTTCGAAGCTCGACCAAGACGATCGATGACGGTCCATCGGGAGCTTTACGAAATGGTTCTCTAGCTGGTCGAGGATTCACGGGTCTGTGATTCGCGATCCACGGGGTAGATCACGGAGAAAACTGGAATCGAGAACGTGGAAATTATCGAGAGACATTGTTTTCGCGAAAAATACATTTGTAGTATCGGATTTTCGGTGTCCGCTTAGGTCTGCTTCGAGCGTGGGCCTAAGCAAGATAACGTGCGCGGTTGGACTTGAGTTGAAGTAAACATTTAGCGCCGATCGGCCCGCTAGCTTTCCTGGAAGGCACGAGTATCCTTTACAGGGGGTCTTGTGCGACGATCGAGCGTGAGAATGCATGGGGATGAAAGGAAATATTAGGTGGACCGGAAAGTAATGTCGTTTCTGCGCATGTCACTATTTGATTGTCATTTGTCAGCTCATTGTGTACATTAAAGTCGTAGCAAAGACATTCTGAGGTTATAGTGACTTGTTTAGTTGTAAATAATTAAATTTAAAATTTTTCTTTACAATTTTGGGTGAAATGGCCAGCCAAATACCAGAAGAGGTACATATCCGGCATTGCATGCTTTTTGAGTTTCGCAAGGGTAGTAACGCAACAGTTGCTACCAAAAACATTTGCGATGTTTATCCAAATGCATTAGACGTTCGTAAATGCCAAAGGTGGTTTTCCAAGTTCAAATCCGGTAATTTTGATCTTTCCGACTCGTATCGATCAGGAAGACCAACAACGTTAGACAATGACGTGTTAAGTGCGGAAGTGGAAGCAAATCCGTGTCAGACAATCGAGGAATTGTCAAACAGTCTTAACCAACCTTGGTCGACCATCCAAGAACATTTGCAGCAGATTGGGAAAGTAAGCAGAGCAGGTGTTTGGGTCCCGCATAATCTGTCCGAAGAGAACAAGGCTAACCGATCCACCACATGCAACTTATTGCTTCAACGGCACAATACAGAAGCGTTTTTTGATCGCTTGATCACCGGAGATGAAAAGTGGGTTCTTTATGATTATCCAAAACGCAAAAGGCAGTGGCTCTCTCCAAATGAATCGCCACAAAGTACTGCTAAGCCAGGTTTACACCCCAAAAAGGCCCTTTTGTGTGTTTGGTGGAGTATTCGCGGCGTTGTTCATTTTGAAGTGCTGAAACCTGGACAGACTGTGAATGCAGACCTTTACTGTGAACAATTAGATCGTGTAAATAAATCTTTAATTGAAAAGTGGCCAGCGATTGTCAACAGAAAAGGCGTTATTCTGCAACACGATAATGCAAGACCGCACTGCGCAAGACGAACCTTGGCAAAAATTAATGAATTGGGGTGGGAGGTACTGCCTCACCCACCATACTCGCCCGATGTTGCACCATCGGATTTCCATTTATTCCGATCGCTTCAACACTTTCTAAGTGGCAAAAGATTTGCAAATTTGGATGATATTCAAAATGCCATCTCTGTATATTTTGCTCAAAAACCAATTGATTTTTATCGATCCGGCATTGAAAATTTGCACACTAGATGGCAAGAGGTTGTTGATAATGAGGGTGATTATATCATTGATTAAAAATAAAAACTCGTTAAAAATTTGTGTTTGAATTTAATGTAAGGAAACGACATTACTTTCCGGTCCACCTAATACATGTGGTTCGGAGAAAGTGAAGAGTGTTTAGAAAAGACGAGTGATTGGGATGGCCGAGCGTGGCCGAATGTCTCAAGTGAGAGAGACCGAGGATTGGAATGAAAGAGAATGAATGGGAATGACTATATAGAGCGCGAGAAGAACGCAGTATGAGATAGTATGACAAAGTAAACGACGAGAGTATGTCCGAAGAGTGTGTCGCGGACAGTATGACTAAAAAGACGATAAGACGAGACAACTAAAAGACGTATCCAGCGAAACTAACCACTGACACTACATCTAACACTATCATCATTGTAATATATAATATTATTAAATATACTTTAATATACCACATCAGAGCAATAGTTATTTGGGGGCTCGTACGGGGATAAATCATTCAAAGACCTCTTCTCCAGAGATCCAAGTGATAGGAGGAGAGAAAAGAACAACACGTTCGAATAACGATCGAGCACTCGCGAAATTGACTCGTGATCGGTGTTACGGATTTTTCAACGCTCGATTCACCGTTTTTGTACGCGTTAGAACGTCGACGATCGTTTACAATCGATAGTTAGCTTTTAACATGTACCCGGGGACACTTTAAATGTGTACGGTGCAATGTGTACATCGATTAGGTGTACGTGTACTCTGACAATGAATCTCGACGCGATTTTGTTATTGTTTCTGTTGGGGTATGTACAATAATGACTCGGGTAGGGCAAAGGGTCGGAAAAGAAACGACTGTTGCAAAGGGTCAACGGTTCGATCGTTACTTTATCAGTTTTTCTTCAGTCAGTCGCGAGCACAGTCGAGAGAAGCAGACGACACTGTTCGTCGTTTGCATCAGGTTAAATTACTGTATTACGAAACACGCGAGATCTCTGGGTAGTATAATAAACCGAATATTACAATCTAAACTTTTACGACGCTTTCGTATCTTGTTTGTGTAATGAATTACAGACCTACGGGCAAAGGTCTTCTTCGGTGCTATCGAAGGGAATTCTGTTCAAGTTAGGAATATCTTCAATGTAATACTTTGCTCGATAAATTTTGTCTTTCTGTAATAAATGGAGGTAGTAGATTCGTCGTTTTATTTTTCTAAAGACGGTACTACCGTTCGATAAACATGCGTAAAGTTTCGTACAGATATATCGACTCGTTGGCACATTTACAGTTGTTCAAAGTTGAAGTGTCATAGTACTGTTCGGAAAGTCATTTCGTGTTTTTTCGTGAAAATGAAACACGATTTTCTCAGTACAAATGTGGAATAACGGAATTGTTGAAAACAAGAGAAAAGTAAATAGAACGTTTATTTAAATAGTAGAAGATAATACAGTCGTGTGGCGAGGTATGACGATGAACGACTGACTAAACCGTAACGGTCACGTTGAAGCAACAATCGAAAAATATCCAAGTCGATAACGACCCCTTCCCCCGTGTCAAGTCTTCTCGAGGGTTGCATCGAACCAAGTCGTTGTATTCCAACGATAAACATTCCATTAAATTATATATTCTCCACGTTGGAAAACTCAATGATTTCCCGTACGACCTAATATTTTTTTCCAAACGAAGAAACTTATCCAACAACCCAGTATAACTTCGACGAGAGGTAGCGAAGAAGCAGCTAGAGCTATCGAGTCAAAGTTATCACGGAGAGTCAAGTCCGGTAACGGAGAAGAATCGAAGGGACGAAAATGCTAAAAAAAACCCGAGATCCCGGTGCCAGAATCGGAATTATTTCCCGTTGACCGGTCAGCCGAATCCTGGATCGCGTTTGACTCGCGAAAGGTTCCGGGTCCAACGGATCGAAAAGTTCGTCGACGAACCGTTCGAGCAGATGTCGCGACCACAATGTGAAAGCAATTTTGTCGTCGGCGCGTAGCGCGGAACGGTGTCGTTGCATTAACGCCGCGCGGTACAATACGCGGCGCGCAATAACGGCTAAAAGAAAGAAGCAGGAAGCCGTCGGGAAAGTGCAGGGCGGGGAAGGAGGCGAGAGAAGAGACGTCGTCGGGGTTTTGCCACCGGGTTCGTTTCCGGGGTCGCGGCTCGAAATAGAAGTTGCAAGCCACGACGCATCATTCTCGTTTCAGCGCAGTTTTATGGCCTGCCTACGAGCTATCGGTCCGTTTGACGGCTATGAATCTCCGCGTCGCCATCAATGTGACTTTTTTGACCACGGGCTGTCAAGAACGCGCCCGAGCGATTTGTCTGCTCCGATGGTCTCGCGCGCGCACGCACGCGAAACCAGGAAACGTTTCGCGCCGTCTAGATTTCGACGCCCGCGGAACGATAGGGAATAAAGGCTGAAACGGAAGGTTAGGCGAAGGGACGGATCGTAAAACCGTGATCCCGTGACGGTGGAGTCGACCAGACGAACGTCTCGGGCTTTTTTCTTCCTTTTTTTTTTTACGCTTCTCCGAGGAGAGTCGAAGGAATAAAGAGGTAACGAGAGTGCAGCGCAGGGAAGTGGAAAGATGTCACCTGGCAGAGATTGCTAATCGTGTTGAGGTTGCAGACTTGCGAAAAACCGAGTGAAAGTTACTCGATGTATTTCTCTTACGTGTACTATATTCGGATGATATCTTTCCGATTGATCATAGTACTGGGTGGGGTTGAGAAATTTACCTCTGGAAGAAATTGACTTCTAGGTCTAAGTGACTAAGCAACAGGCGATACCTTTTCAGGTCTCTATAGTACTGTGTGGAGTTCAGAAATTGACCTCTGGAAGAAATTGTCTTCTAAGTTTTTGTGACTAAACAAAGATTACTCAATACCTCCACATTCCCTTTTCACATGGTACTATGTTCTCTGTGACATCTTTCCAATTGCCCATAGTACTGTGCAGAGTTGAGAAGTTGACCTCTGGAAGAAATTGCTTTCTAAGACTTCGTGACTAAGCTAAAATTGCTCAATATCGTCCACATTCCCTTCTCACATGATACTATGTACTCTGTGACATTTTTCAAATTGCTCATAGTACTGTGCAGAGTTGAGAAGTTGACCTCTGGAAGAAATTGCCTTCTAAGGCTTTGTGACTAAGCAAAAGTTGCTCAATACTCTCCATATTCTCCTTTTACATAGTACTACGTTCTCTGTGACATCTTTCTAATTGCTCATAGTACTGTGTGGAGTTGAGAAAATGACCTCCGGAAGAAATTGCCTTCTAAAGTTTCACGACTGAGCAAAAATTGCTCAATACTCTCCACATTCCCCTTTTACATAATACTACGTCCTCTATGACACTTTTCCAATTACCCATAGTACTGTGCGAAGTTGAGAAAATGACCTCCGGAAGAAATTGCCTTCTAAAGTTTCACGACTGAGCAAAACTTGCCCAACACTCTCCACATTCCCTTTACACGCGTATTACGCTTCCTTCAATCCAAATGACATCTTTCCAACTCGCCATAGTACAAAGCTCAAGAGATGTCTCCTGCCAATAATCGCGAATCGTACACCGACTTTGGAAGCTTCAAACCGTCCACAATCGAACAAACATTGTTTGACGTTGTCCAGGTTCCTCTCACGCTCGACACTACCGCTTCAGCCGACATCTTTCCAACTGCCACCGGTACTTCTTCTCGCACCTCGGTCAGTGTTCTCCGAAACGAGTAACTCTCGATAAGTGGGGGTAACGCGACGAGTCCCCGGAGTTACGGTAGCAACTTAGGCTCGCCTCGGTGTCCGTCTCGCGCTTGTTTCTTATCGGAGAGACAGTGGGTAGGGGGAGTGGGGGCGAAGCAACTCGTGACAAATCTTAGCCGGGCCGCTTAAGCGCATAAAACTCTCTCTTATCCCGAAAGGCGGTGTAGTTGTTCGTCGAGGATAAGAGGTTAGGGAGCTATATTTTCCATTTCGTTCCGAGCGACCCTGTCCCTTCCGCCCTCGCGACTTTCCTCGTGACCCGGGACTTTAGAGTCGTAATACCGGGCGCGAGGGGGGTGGGGGTCGAACCTCGAGGAAAAGGAAAATACGAGTGACTTGGCCAAGATAGACAGAGAGAGAGAAAGAGAGACAGAGAGAGAGACAGAACGGACGAGCAGTTCGGTAAAATGATTCTATTAATTTTTCCATCGGGAGCGGCACTCGTGCATGCCGCCCTACTTCCCGAGGCTGTTCGTCCCGCCTTCTCTCTTTCGCGTCTCCGGCATCGTTCCGCCGTCACGGTGAAACGTCGCTACGGGGAATTATAAAGACGTTGCGGAATTTCGGGCGAGGCCCCTCCGCCCCCGCGAGCGCTAGACGACGACGACGAGCGATCGTTCTGTCGGTCGTCCTCGGTATTTCGTGTTCCCCGATCGTGTGCCTTCGGGGCTCGATTCACCGGCGACGAATTAGTTGATTAAGTTTAACGAGCCGGAACGTTCGCCCGGAATGTAAACGCCGGGTTGCGCCTCGCTTCCGATCGGTCGAGGGCCGAGGATTAAAATAATAACGAGCCGGTCGACTCGGAACGATCGTTTACACGATATTACGAGACGTTTACTAGGATAGCACTCGAGACCCGACGCGAGAGCCACGGCAACGGGTGATCCTCGAGATTATTTGCGTTTCCCTTCGAAACGTGGCGCAAAGCAAAGACGATCGGCCCTCGGTGGTTCGAGATGAGAAGAAAAAAGGACCAAGGAATGGAAGTGTACGCCAGAGAGAGAAAGAGATAGATAGAGAGTGAGAGAGAGAGAGTCCAACGCAAACTAAACACCCGGAGCCACGGGGGTAAGCACGAGTCGCGGAGAAGGCGAGGCGGAGGCGCCACTGCGACCTTCTTCGACCCCGAACCATCCGTCACTCCACGGAATCAATGTGCCAGGAACGAAAAGGGCCGGGTCACGAGTCCGATCTCTCGAGTCGAGCGGAGAACGACTCACGTCCCCTACCACCTCCCATCGGAGCCGATCTTTTGTTCGAACCCGGGGATATTCCGACTCGGGCTCGTCTCCCGACACCCATTAGGCTCGTCGAATCCTCGCCTACGATGAGCGCGCGTTTTCATTGAAATCGTTCGGCTACCGCCTTCCGCGCCACCTTAATAAACATCGACGGACCAACGGACGCGTCGCCCCGTAAACGAGATCGGTCTCGACGTTGTTGATCTTGCACCGTTCTCTCTCTCTTTTTCACGCTCGCTTTCTCTCTCTCGTTCCATTTCCTCGTTACGGATGCTCCAGGATTCGCGCAGTGTACACGGGATGCGTTGGCGATGCCTTCGTCGATCACAAAGGAACTTCTTCCTCCTCGCTGCCAACGCTCGCTGCTCCGCGCGCCGATTCTGCAACGCGCGCTTCTCTCGCTCTGCCTCCTCGTACGACGTTATTAGAGTCTCTCTCTCTCTCTCTCTCTCTCTCTCTCTCTCTCTCTCTCTCTTTCTTCCTCCCCCTGCCTACCCACCTCCCGCGTTTCATTGTTTAACGACAAAGCCAGGAGGGAACAAAGGGGGCTGCTCGTGGCTTTTTCCGCGCGTGGGCGCGAGAAGAGTCGATGCGTCCGCGCGAGGTTAGGCAAGACGAAGTCACCGCCCTACGCGCTCCGACGCGTCGTCCTTCGGAGATATCGAGGACGATGTCTCGGATCGGGACTCGAGAGATCGTTCTCGTTTCGAAGCGTATTTTTTCGTCAATTCTTCCCGGCTTTCGACCAGTTCGCTGTTTTCCGCGTTACGTTCGATCGAAGGGGGATCGATTATCGGGGCTACGATCTTCCTTGATCCGTAAGGGAGCGTACCTTACCCCTTTGCGCGGTACCTCGTTTGTCGTTTCTTTGGAAACTCGTGTTCGGACGCGTGGTGTCTCGTACGGTGGTTCCCGCTTTCGAGCAATGGAAATTGGACGATTCGTTCGTTCGAAAGCGGGGTAGGTAGCGGTTTTTGTCTCCAGTTGAGTCCAGTAAGGAGCATTCGCGCTCAAGCGAAGAAAAGGAACGAACAGTGGGAAGATACTCGGCCCTTAGATCCGAGGTAAGGATCGAATCTTGAAAACGGGGTAAGAAACAATCTTTATCTCGAGCCAGATTCACTTGTGAATCCTCGATCGAGTGAACGAAGATTCGTAAACAGTGGAGGATACACGGCTCTTGAATCCGAGGTGAGAATTGGAACTCGATAGCGGGGTGAACAGCGATCTTCGTCGCAAGTCAACACGAATTTTTCTCTCTCGAGTAAACGACTAATCGTGAACAGTGGGGGACACTCGACTCTTGAATCCGGGGTAAAAGAATAGTCTTTAAAACCGATAGTAATTTTTATCTCAAGATGACTCGACTGAATATTACTCTCGCCTGAGCGAAAGAAACAAATGCAAACAATGTGGATGTACTTGAGTATCGGAGTCACTGGACTTGAATCCGGGATAAAAAAATAGTCTTTAAAACTGATAGTAATTTTTATCTCAAGATGACTCGACTGAATATTACTCTCGCCTGAGCGAAAGAAACAAATGCAAACAATGTGGATGTACTTGAGTACCGGAGTCACTGTACTTGAATCCGGGGTAAAAGAATAGTCTTTAAAACTGATAGTAATTTTCATCTCAAGATGACTCGACTGAATATTACTCTCGTCCGAGCAAAAGAAACAAACGCAAACAATGGGGATCCCTGTACTTGAATCCGGGGTAAAAGAATAGTCTTTAGAACCGATACTGATTTTTATTTCAAAATGACCCGACTAAAAATCGCTCTCGGTCGAGCAAAGGAAACAAACGTAAACAGTGGGGATCCCTGTACTTGAATCCGAGGTAAACATTGGTTCTCGAGAATCGCTGTAGGGACCCAAGTCGCTCGAGTTTCCGCTTCAAATTTCCTTCAATTCGGCCCGATCCGATTCCAATTCGACGCATCGCCGAGAAACAAAGGATCGCGAATCGCCTACACTACGGTGGGGGGCGATAGAGGGGCATTCCTCTTGTTCAGGGGGAGGTGTGGCGCAGCGAATCCCCGAGGAAAGAAACTCGTCCGTCCGAGGGGACCGTGTTCCTCTCGTGGTCGGGTGCCGCGAAGGGCCTTGTCGCTCGTCAGAATCGATAGGGGGAAAGCGCGGTGACGCGTCCTACACGTCCTCGGCGTTGCTCGGGCCCGCCGCGACCTGACCCCTTGGCGCGGCCACAGTCATCGTAGTCATCCTCCTCCTTCTCCTCCTTCTCCTCCTTCTCTTTCTCCTCGTGCTCCTTCGTCTCCTCCTTCCACCCGTAGCCCGCAATCGCAATCTCGATTCCACGGCGTCATCGTGTCGCGACCGATGCGTACGAGGGAAAGGCCAACATGAATGGGAAAGAGTGAATGGACGGGCTCTCCGGGGTGAATGCATTCGAATTACCAGCCGCTGGAGCTCCTTCGGTCCCTGACGCGACCGTCGAGAGTAGAGGGGGGGTGTACGAGAGGGGGGAGAGCGAAAGAAGAGGCCAGGGAGTTCACAGTCGGGTCAACGATGGTATTGTACCGGTACACCCACGATTGCGTGTTTACAAATTGTCTAATCTTGTCGACGAATCGGTACCGGGCCCACTTTTCGTGCCCTCGAGCCGTGCCTCGTGCCCGCTCGGTGGTTGGCCGCGTGTCAGCTGACCGCTAGCGAAGAATCGACACCCACGTTCGTCGATCCGAATTACCTACCGCTGAACGCGCACGCGCGAGCGTACCGTTCTCGAGGTCGCGTTTACGAAACGCGGGAAAAATGATCCATCTTGAAAACGACGAATGCACCACTCGGTACGCGAGAGGCGAAAAGATGGCCGAGTGGTACCGAACGAAGAGAACCGATATCCACCCCGGAGGCTTCACCGCGCGGACGAACGCGACGAAACCGCAAATTAAATTAGCGAGTCGCCGAACGACTCGAGGCGGGCAAGAAAGCGTTGGCTGGCCGCTGTTTAACCCGGCTTAATTACCAATTAGCCAATAAAAAGCCACTGTACCCGGTCGCGCGTTATGGCCGCCCTTTAAGAACCCGCGGCTCGGCGCAACCGTACGCGCCGCGTGTGTGCCCACACGATCGTCCCACGAAAAACGAGCTTGTATAATTATAACTGGCAAAACACCAGACACGCTGTTAAGGCTGGCTCTCGCTGGCCCCGCGCTCGA
This sequence comes from Ptiloglossa arizonensis, assembly GCF_051014685.1. Taxonomy (NCBI): domain Eukaryota; kingdom Metazoa; phylum Arthropoda; class Insecta; order Hymenoptera; family Colletidae; genus Ptiloglossa; species Ptiloglossa arizonensis. Next base: position 31,511,042 of record NC_135048.1, read on the forward strand.
ACTCTTCCGACACGGCCTACCGATAGAACCGGAGGAGAGATCTCCGGGCGACGTTCGTTCCTTCGTACGTACGTACGTTCGTACGTTCGTTCGTCTCTGGGCCGTTGCAAAACGATCAACGAGTCTCGCGAGCAGTCTCTGCCTCCTATCCGTTCGTTACTCGCGCGTAAGTAGTCGCTCGTCTCGCCGAGCCGCGGATAGCCACGTCCGTTACGGAGAAACCTCGACGATAATCTTCGCCCTGTCTTTCTTCGTCTCTCTCTCTCTCTCTCTTTCTTCGTCCTCGCGACGCGCCCTCCACCCATCGAGTGTCGTATTAATTACGCGTCCATAAAATTGAACGCTCGTAAATCTAATAACCGTGTGCCGTGAACCGGGCCCCCGTGCGCCACCGTCGTGGCCATTTTTCGCCAAGGATCGTCTACCGGGCACCGCGAGACAGTTAACGTCGCGAGTATGTACACAGTGGACGAAAATTCACGGTACGGGGACCGAGAGCTTCCGTGTACTCGAGAAGCTTTCGAGATAAATGCATTCGTAGGTACGAGTGCATCCAACCGAGGATCTGTGTCAGGGATACAGGCTACACGTTTGTGTGGGGATTTGTTGTAAAAGTTCAGTTTGTAATATCTGGTTTATTAAAATACCCAGACATCTCGCGTGAACAGTAATACAGTGACAACCTGATGCGAGTGACGAGTGTCGCGTGCTTTTCTCGACTCTCTGCTTGGATTGACTGAAGAAAATTGGAAAAAAGAAAGTAATGATCAAACCGTTGACAGCGCAGCGAACGACCCTTTTTCCTTTTTTCCAAAACCTGACACAGATCGTTCCTCACCGACATGTGGCACTACCTAAGTCATCGTTGCATTTATCCCAACAGAATCTTTAGCGGTTAGGTACCCGCGGACTGTACCGTTCTCGAGAATAATTTTGTCACGTTCGTCTTGTTCTCAATCGCAGAGTCTCCCTGACCACTTTTGCGTCGACTTTGGCGAGCGTGTACAAAAAAAAGAAACAAATAAAGCAGAAGGGTTGTATAGGCGCGACTCCACCTCTTCGGGGGCGGGAGAGGAGCAAGTAGAGGCAGCGGGGTCGCGCAGACGTTCTCGATTAGACGCCGTAGAAGACACCCACGTCGCGGATCACCGCGACGGTCGCATCCGGCGCGCGATATAAAAAAGAATTCCACCGCGCGGAGGAGGAACAGAGGTGGAGACAAAACGACACCGGAGACGAACCCTCGGTTCTTCTCGCTCCTCGGGGGTTCTGATAATTGCCGGTGCTCTCCAACTGTTATTATTAAGCCGATATTTTAACCGAGGGGACACACGTTCGCGCATATAATTTGCGAAAGCCTCTAATTATGGGTTAGCGGGAACGCGCGGCCCGGACGACCGAGGGAAGTACCCCGAGCTGGAAGAAAGGCGTTAGACGACGCGGGCCCCGTGGAAAGGGCGAGGCCCTCCACTCTCGATTCGCCTACGCGTCGCGCCCGATCCTGGCTTTCCTTTTGCGCGCGTTATTATCGCTAGACGCCGCGCGTACCTCGTTGGGGCCCCACTGACTTCGTTTCGTCGACGGGCCCTGGAATTCACCGGGCCCCGAATCGCCTCGAAGTCGTTCAGGCTGCGACGTTCTTGTACGAGAGGCATCGAGGAAGGATACCGAGAAAAGTCCCTCGACTCTGTGACATGGTTCCGTGATTTTACTTTTTTGGGCCTTATTATCGATAGACGCTGCGCGAACCAGTTTTGGCCCCCTGGGTTTATTTCGCGGACAATTTCTACAATTCGCGGGGGTAACTAATATAGATCTAACCCAGATTCGGGTAAACAATGCTCGGGTCGATTGGGCCCAACCGTGATTTCACTTTTGCGCGTATTATTTCTAAATGTCGCGTGGACCCCTTGAGGGCCTCTTGCTATATTCCATCGATGATCCCTGGAACATTCGACGCCCTCGTTTTGTCCATCGATGATTCTTAAAATTTTCAGGGCCCAAAATTTGCTCCAAAATCGTTCCAAATACTACTCTTCTGCTCGATCGGGTCACAAGTTACCACGAAAAGTCCCTCGATCTCGTCTAAACAATAATCGAATCGATCGGGCCCAACCGTAACTCTGCTGTTACGCGTTTTATTATTTCGCGCGAACCTCGGGCCCCGATTTTATTCCGTCGAGCAGTCCCTGGAATTCCCCGAGGGCTCGAATCGCTTCGAAATCGGTCGCGCGGGGGGTACCGGTCCGCGAAGAAGGGCCCAGAGGAGGAGTAGGGGGGGTGTACCAGGAAAAGTCCGTGGTCGAGTCCGTGGCAGGGGTTCCGGGTAAACGATAATCGGATCGGTCGCGCCTACCGTCGCCTCTCGAAGCGGGAATCGAGATCGATCTGCAAAAGAAAGCGAGATAAGTCCCCGGGGCCCGTTCTCTCGGTAGCGTCGCAGCGATTCTCGATCGTCTCGCCGCGATCCGAGAAGAGAGACGTCTCTACGTGGGTCATTGTTGTATTCGGAACGTCGCGGGACATCGGGAGCGTCGTCGTCGCTATCTGGCACCTCTATCGATCGCGGTTTTTTGTTCGAGGTAGCGCAGGACTCACGTGGAGGGGGAAGGGGGTGGGGGAGAGATACGTGGGACACGCGTTGCACGAATTATCGTGCCCGGTTATAAATGATTGTTCGAACCCGGCCGACGACCACGACGCGCGCTGGGCCCGGGCGTCGGAAGAGAAGACGCGGAAAAAGAGGCGGTAAGAGAGGGTAGACGGGGGGCGAGGGGGTGGGGGAGAGGAGGGTTTGGTGGACGATGTGGCGGTTACCTTGCGGCTCGTGTTTCTCATAACTCCGGACCCCGGCAGGGCAGAAGAAGAGGAGCTTTTGAGTGACGTGAGTATAATGACGCGCCTCTGCACCGAGGTATATACACCGAACGGGAGGAAGAGGGCGCGGTGAACAGAAGGGGAGGTGGGGGGTGGGGAGGAGGCAACGCGTCTCGGCGTTAGCCCTCGGGCCCTTCCCGCCCAGGGAGCGAGCAGGGTAGGAACCGTAAGGCGAGATAAGAAATCTGCGATTTAATCGCTCCTCGCTGATCCCACCATTAGGCATCGAGCGAGACCCGAGCGTCGTCGATCGACGTACACCCGGGGATCCCCGATGGGTCTCGAACGTCCGGGACATCGGATTCCGACCGGTTCGGGGCTTTTCCGCGAAGGACGATTCTCGGCTGGCCCGCGCGTATCGAACGGTGCGATAATTGATGAAAAAGTTTCCGAAATACGATGCCCTTCTACCGTGATCTCTCGACCTCGCGGCTAGGTCGAGACACTCGAGGTATCCTAACAGGGAGAACCGACGTAGGGGAACATCACCGGGACCGAGTGGCAGGATTTTCGTTTCTCGAACCAGCTGGTCGGTGCCCACCACCGTTGCCACGATCAACGTCATCGCCCGAGAGGTGGTTGCCAATAGCTATATGTTTGTTTTCTCGTGGGCGGGCCGAGAACTCGAACGGGGTGGCTAGCCGGGTAAGGCCCGAGTTGCAAGTCACGAGTCAACAATAGTACAAATAATAACAAGCCCGCGCGGAGGTCTTCTCCGTAGAAGTATTTTTGACCGTCTAGCGGCTACTACCCTGCCCGGTTAAGGCCTCGTTCACAAGACGTCCTCTTCTACGTGCCGGTGGACCGCCGAGTGGCCGTGAAACGCATCCTCGAGTCCTCGACCCTGTCCGGTCTCTCCAGTGGCGGTGAGCAATGCTCGGTAGATCCTTTGGAAAATTCAGCGAGAGGTACGCGGTGGACGTCGAGAGCTACGGGGTCGAATCACGTTGTGCGCGTGTCTTTATTCGATGTATCGCATTCCCATAAAGTCGAACGGAGGAGCCGCTAGCTAGCCGCAGGACCGTGAAAGCAACCGACTCTGGCTCCTGCTACTTTTGCTGCGGTGTGCCGCGCGGCTATCGTTCTTCTCTCGGTTGAGAGGTGCCCACCCACAACGCACGATCTCGGTCCGGTCTCGCTACCGGTATTGAATCCGGCGCATTGTTTTTCTCCGGTCATGAGAGGAAGAGGATTATTTGCATCGGACTCGAAGCCACCGAGTTGAAGGGAGGGCCCCGGCCCGGTTGATATTCACCGATGTTCACATCGGTGTTGGAGAGGCTACTGCCTTCGTACGGGCACGCTTTGCTCCGCGTTCACCGATGAAACAGGAGAGGCTATATTCCGATCCGGTGAAACGGATCGTGGAAACCGATGGGAATCAACGGAGACACGGGGGCTCTTGGTAGCACCCGGGAAAGCTTCGGGTGGCTGATACCTCTCTCGAGGGAGGTTCGAGGCGGGGGTGGACCGATCGCGAAGAGGAAGAGGAAGAAGACCGCCGCGCGGTCTCTCCCGCATTGACGCGTAATGGCAGCTAATACGAGCACGTAGGGTACGGGTGGAGAGGGCCTCGCAAGAAGAAGGTATAGTTTATAGTGATTACATGGGGTCAGGTCCTGGCAATAAACCATCTCATGGTGGCCGTGGCTATAAGTCCCGGGCTACGGTTCTGTAGCCCCGTTGGCGTCTCGCTTGGTCTCGCCGCGTTCTCGTTCGCTCGCACGGGTTTACGTACGGTAACGGTGGGACGCCGAGAGAGAGTCGCGCCTACGCGCGGGCGGAGCAAGAGCAAAGCGAGTTCGAAAAGCAAAATGATCGGGACGCGCAGGGGCGACCGGTATACGAGAGCAAAAAGCGCGTGGTTGCTTGCTTGCGCGGCCATACGAGCGGGAGAGATCGAGAGCGAGAGTGAAGAGGAGCCTCGCGAAGGATCGGCGGCGGTGGCGGCGGCGGCGGCGGCGGCGGTGGTGGCGGACGGAGGAAGAGGGAAGAGAATAATAAGGGAAAGAGACGCGACGAAGGCGAAGAGGAGAGCCGCAACACCGGGAGCCATCCTACTGGAATTTAAATAATAATTATAGTGTTTAATATCATACGCACGGGGCTCGGGCTCGAGGAGTCCTCTCGGTCTCTCCCTGTCTCTCCCCGGCTCTCCCCGGCCGCTTGAACCCGGTCTTGGTTCGTCTCGTCCGGTCTCGTCTCGTCTCTTCTTCTTGCATCACGACGACCAGAAGCCCACCGGCTGCCGTTCCTCGCTGGATCTACCCGGTAAGGTTCTTCTTCTTCTCTTCGTTCGTGTAGACACGTGCAGCCGTATCGCGTACAAGCCGGGGCCAGCCCCCGGAGTCTGTAATAAGGCATCCGCCAGATTGGAAACCGATCACCGGTTCCCTCGGGATCCCTCGCTGGTTCGTGGACGAGCTCGGTAGATCGGCCTAAATTCGATATTTAAACGGCGTCTCGTTGAGCCTGGCACGCCGGGACCGGGACTTTGTTACCGTCTACGGTAGCGAACACCGGATAAATGTTCGGAGCACGATCGATGCCACGGCCAATTTCATCGAACGACGATACACGTTGCGCCACTGACCGTTCAGGTGGGTAGAGATTTTTTTGGGAATTACGTCGAATTAGCGAATCGGACACTCGTTTTCCCCCCGTACACCGTTTCCCCTACCTCGGTTGGTTCGCGGTGCCCGTTAACAAGGGTTCGACTCGCGCGTAGTTTCGAAACGGGGGTTTGCCACGGGTGTTCCCTCGGTCCCGTGGAATTCCTTTTAATTCGCGCGCGGCCCAGTTGCCGCGTTGCGCCTCGCGGAGGAAGGAGATTTCCTTCTCCCGGTTAGCCAAGTACCGATATGTGTTTGGCAATCACGGCGCTGTCGCTTTAAGACTGCAAATGCATTAGTCGTGTTCCACGTTCCTGCTCGGGCACCAGGATCCCGGAAGGCGGAGTGGTTTTCTGGTCGCCACAAAACGCTGCCATTATCGCTGCCTGCGGAGTTTACGGCGGGCAGAGTCCGCTGCTCGACACCGGCCGACCGACCAACGAGCGAGCGAGCGAGCGAGCGAAAAGTTCTCGCGCGCCATCCGAGTCGGTTCTCGCGCACAATGCCGGCCTGTCGTTATTGCCCTGCCACGAATGTATTAATAAAATTTATTGGTCGGGCCGAGTGCAGTGCGCGAGAACGTTAATGGATTTCGAGGCACCGGTGGCCTCGCCGTAGGCAGCGAACGACAGCAAATGAGCCGCTCGGGACGGCCGTGCTCGATGGCGACTCCTTCCACGCTTTAACGCGTTAAAACTCGACTGGAATGATATTACCGGGGCGATACGCGCTAACCGTAGACCACCTTGTAGCCATCGAGACGACCGACCGACCGACCGCGAATCCGGAAGCGATCGGCACCGTGAAATCCCGATGCCCGGTTTCTTTTACCAACGGTGGATACCTTCCGTCGCGAGAACTCCAGACGCCGGTAGACGACCAGGAGAAAACTCGCCGCCGCTATCGCGGGACGTCTCGCGGGCTCGTACACGATCCGCTCTCTCGTCTGTACCGTCCACGACGAAACTGCGAACAGCCGAGTTTTTAGGTAAGCGAGGACGCGAGGATTGCCCGACTACCGCTCACGGCGGATGAAAGTTATTGATTTATCGATCGGTTCGTCGAGCGATTAGGAGGGTCCGTTGATTAATAGTCGACGTATGCCCGAAGATAAACTGACGGACAGCCGGTCGTTTCCTTCTCCTCCTTCTTGCGGCCTCTTCCTCTGGCAACGGTCTCGTTCGGGGCTCGCCTCGAATAACTCGCGTCGTGTAAGTTATTTGTACGGGAGACGAACCTCTAACGGCCGTGTCTCGCGGGACGATCGATGTTTTTTTTTTCTCTTCTCCTACCCCCTCCCCTATGCCCACCGCGTGTTCCCGTTCCACGCGAGAAAGTATCTCGAAACTGTACCCGATACGAGGTCGCTCTCGGTGTCTCGTATAAAACGGTAACGAACGTTGGAAAATACGATTGGCGGCTTTTCACGACGGTTGTTCGTTGCTCGTTGCAGCGCGCCGGGCCGTTTACTCGGTTTAATCGCGATCGAGAACACCGTACCATCGTTACCAACTCAAAACGCGGAAACGAGTCGTTCGAAACACTCTGGACAATGACGAGCGACCGTGCTCGCTCGCTCGGTTATTTACGCGATAGCCCGATCGCGGGAATTATCGCTCCGCGAGATTTCGCCGCCAATCAGCACCGGGACGGTTTATCGTCGCGGCACGGAGGAAAGTTCCCTGATTTTCTTTTTGCGTTCCGTTACTGTGGGAACGAAGCAACGTTTCTCGATCCCGGACACCCTCCGAGGGAGAGTTCCGCGATGCTGCGTTCGTCAGTACCCAAGGCTAGCGTGCTCGACCTCGTCGATTCGAAGATCGCGAACCGAAAATGTCTGCCACCTGGTAACCATCGCTACCGAGTGGCTTCGACTCGGAATAACCGGATCACGAATCATCGAGGATACCTAGGATACCGAACTCTGGTCTTCGAGAGGATGTTTGCTCCTGGGTTGTTCCCGTTGCTGGAGTTTAAGGCAATTTCGTTGAGAACGGAAACCTCTGGAGGCTGAGACAGTCGAGAAACGAACCTGGAAAGCGTACATATGGCTTCTAGACCCGTGAACCTCGCACGCGAAACATTTCTAGACGAGAGAGTTCAGTGGCTCGGGAGCTCTACCTCGCGTGTCTGCACCAACTCTGCTACGTGTACCAAGTGGTGAGTCTTTACTTCTTAGATTCTACCACACTGGAATAACGGACCTCATTTTTCTAGCCATTGAGCGTAAAGTGCAAACACTACAGGGGCCTCTGGACTCTTTGGCAGTTGCAAGGATGTTTACCCTCACTTGGCCCAGTTTCGACCACCATTCGAAGGACCTGAAGTAATTGCAACCTTCCTCTTTTCCGACATACCAGGGGTACAGAAAACCCTAGACTCCAGCAGAACCAAAAGACAACAGCTTCTTCCACGAATAGAATTTCGTGGTCGCGCGTGCAATCAACCGGTCGAGTTGCAACGCGCTCGGCGATCCTTCTGCTTCGAAGGTTGCTGCATCGACGAGCGGCACGCGGCGTGTGTTACGACGAGGCGGACACCTCGCGAAGAAAGCCCCGTGACTCCGTCCACGCGCGCCGCGCAAAACGTTCTGGACACGCAACCGTCGCCGTAATAGAAATTATAGCGTTGCGCTAACGAGCGAACTGGAACAATCGCAATTAAGCGAGACGGGACCAGAGAGAGGGGGATGGACGGACGACGGGGGATGGGTGGGTATTATCTCGAATCGAGTAGACGCGCGCCTCGTTCGCCGACTTTATATCGCGGTGGGTCCTGGAACGAGCGGAAAGTCGTTCGATCGATCAGCGCGATACGCTCGGCAAAGACAGTCCGACAGGGTAGTTGGCCGAGATGAATCGGCCGTAACGGACGACGTCCACCTGTCCCCGGGACAACGATAAAGACGTGGAAAGGCCGGCGCGGACTCGTTATCCTTATTGGGGGAGGGGGAGGTGACCGAGACTGGGGGAGAGTGACGGGAGAAACACAAGCGGACGGATAATCCGGCTATTAGAGGCGTCCCTGAGGAGATTCCAGGGGTCGTGGGAGAGCCGATAGATCGGCTCGGGGATCGTCGATGAACCCGCGAAGGTCGCTCCCGGATGCTCCGAGAGGGGCGAGGAAGGCTCGAGTTCGTCACGACGGCCAGGCCCCAATTTGTCGTAACAGGCTGCTCCCCCTACCCCCTCCCTCTTGAGCGTCCACGTCCTTCGGACTCCTTATCCCAAAACCTCGACCTCCGTGGTACGGGTATCGCGACGCTCGACCTCCCTAACTGAATCGCGCTGATTGACCGCCCCGTCGAACGACAAGGGACCGGACCGTCCCCGGATTCAAGTAAAACGCGCCGTTCCACGGTGCCGGCTGTATTTTTCCTCGATACTATCCCGCAAAATTGATACCGATACATCCGCGTCGTTCCGACCCGGAGCATCCAGCCAACGGAAACAAGTTCCGGATAAACGAACAACGCGATCACGTCTCGAGATTCCGAGTGCCTTCTCGTCGGAGAGTCGTCATTTTTTAGCGAGAAGCTCTTCAGTGTCTTGAATCCGATGTTTCGGGAAGGTTTAGTTTTTGTAGGTGGATGTACGGGCAATTTACAACGTTTGAGTAGAATTTTCTCTCACCTGGTGGGGAAGGGGGATGTTATTTTGATTTTAATTCCACAACCCCGGGTTACTGTTTCATCGAAGCAACAAAGTACACAATTGTTTCGCGTATCGATGGAGCGTTCCCATTCCATTAAGGAAAGGAAGAAAATCCTCCACACGTGCTTCGTGTAACGATAACTGACCCGATTTTCGAACATTAAGCGAGACACTACCGTATCGATCTCCCGGATTAAGAACGATCGATTCTTTGCAAGGATGTACAGCTGGGCAATTTGAAACAATCTAATACTCTTTTCTCTCACCTAATGGAGCCGTTTCTACTCAAATCCACTACCCCGCATTGTTGTTCGACTCGAGGACCAAACTTCGATCTTTCGGATATAAACAAAAATTCCTTTCTGACCCACTTGGAGTCCCTTCGCTTTAAAAAACAAAAGAAAAAAGATTCCTCACCCATACCTCGCGTATTGACGATCGGTGCTTCCGATTTTCGTTCATTAAGCGAGGCACTACCGTATCGATCTCCCAGATTACAATCAATCGATTCTTCGCAAGGATATACAGCTGGGCAATTTGAAACACTCTAGTACTCTTTTCTCTCACCTAATGGAGCCGTTTCTTCTCAAATCCGCTACCCCGCATTGTTGTACGACTCGAGAACCGAACTTCGATCTTTCAGATATAAACAAAAATTCCTTTCTGACCCACTTGGAGTCCCTTCGCTTCAAAAAAAAACAAAAGAAAAAAAATTCTTCACCGATGCCTCGCGTATTGACGATCGGTGCTTCCGATTTTCGTTCATTAAGCGAGGCACTACCGTATCGATCTCCCAGATTACAATCAATCGATTCTTCGCAAGGATATACAGCTGGGCAATTTGAAACACTCTAGTACTCTTTTCTCTCACCTAGTGAAGCGATTTCTACTCAAATTTCCCAACCCCGCATTGTTGTACGACTCGAGGACCAAACTTCGATCTTTCAGATATAAACAAAAATTCCTTTCTGACCCACTTGGAGTCCCTTCGCTTCAAAAAAAAACAAAAGAAAAAAGATTCTTCAGCGATGCCTCGCGTATTGACGATCGGTGCTCCCGATTTTCGCTCATTAAGCGAGGCGCATCGCTTTCTCCGGCTCTCGGCTTCCGTTCTTCGACGATCGAACACCGAAGATACTCGTCATCCTCTCGATCTTTTTTTTCACCTTGGTCCCCAATCCCACCGATCGTGGGATCTCTTTCAAGTTTCTCGAGCTTCAAGTTCCTCGCCGGAAAAATCGAGCGCGCGTCCGCGGTGACTCGAGGCGTGTATCGGGAGCGCGTAGCCGATAAAAGCGTATCCGTTAACGACGTCGTAATTTTCGCAACGAAACGAGCCGCGGCGGGACCAGAGGGTGGGAGACCAGCGACCAAGTCGTTCCCGTTCCCGAACCAAGTTTCGCGAGTCGATCATCGCGGATCTCCCCGCGGGGGCCCCCCTCCTTATCGATTCGCGTGATCTCGAATAAATTAATTATCCGACAGGTTAATCGAGTTAGCCGGGACCGCGGCAATCGTAACTCCGTACTTTATTAAGCGTTTCTTCTCTCCGGAGTGCTCGGATTAAGGTTCTCCACTCGGGGGGCCCCCCCTCGAGCAAGCAATAAGACGACCTTGGTCCCCCTCGAGTCGGGGGCCGAGGGGGTTGTTCCACGTTGTTTCTTCGAATCCACGAGGTCGCAGCTGTTTCCAAACGGCTTTCGTTGGCGAACACGTCGCGTTTCCGCGCGTTAAAGGGGACGAAAGTTTCCACGAGTGTGGAGAGGGGGGCGTCGCAGGGTTTCTTTCGTGGCTTATCCCCCCCGGTGGAAGTTTCGGAACGTCTCTCGAGTCGCGATCGTAGGATTTTTCGCGACGAGGGACAGAGAGAGAGATAGATAGAGAGAAGGAACGGGGTGGTGGTGGCAGGGAGGTGAAAAGGCGCAGCGAAACGGAGAAGAAAAGAAATCTCCGGGCCGGGGGCAAGAGTAGGGCAATGCGGGGGAAGGGAGGAGGGGGTCGAGCGGGAGAGAGAAACGGCAGCACGTACACCCCGGTGAGTTCGATTCCACGAGTTTAGTTGCAGGACGGGACAGGGCTGCCGCACGGTCACCGGTGATTAATGATCAGGCCAATCAGATATAGTTGGCCGGCGAGGTGCGAGGGAGAGAGAGAGAAAGAGAGAAAGAGCGAGAGCAGAGGCCCGCTCGATCGAACAGGGACGAAAAGGCTGCGGAAGGTGAACGGAGAACGAGTATCCGAGGTCCGCGCGATGGAAGAGAAAAGGAGGAACGAGGAGGGAACGAGTATAGGCGCAGGAGGTGGAGGTGGGGAGTTAGGGGGAGTAGGCGGTAGGTGGGAGATGGGGGAGAGTAAAGGGGAGGAGAACCGCGGTTGATATGTTGCGCTGTCACTGCGTTGTACCTGTGCCGGTGGGACGTTGCCGTTTGCCTGGATTGTAATATTGTATTGTACTGTTTGTTGGCCCGGTGTTCCACGACCGTCTGCGCGCTCGACAGCCTGTCCAAATACCGCCACCGGTTCGACGTACGTACGTACCGGAGGACGATGGAGGCCCCCGGACGCGGTGTACCGCCTCTGGCCAGCCGCATTCCGTGTTTACCGGTGTTACACCCGCGATAAGGACCACCCCCTCTCGTACGGAACTGCGGAATATATTATGTCGAGCAAGACGGAGTGCCTACCGTGAGTCGATAAGTCGTGCCCTAGAAACCGGGTCTCTGAATGAACTGGTACCGCCTGGACCGTTCGTTCGTTCGTTCGCTCGCTCGCTCGCTCGTTCGCTTTCGATAGCCACGAGCGGGGACCATTCGTCGACTCTCGCGGCTTTATCGACGATATTTTCCAACGAGACTCGAAATGAACTTTCCCGGCCGAAACTTCCGAGATTACGCGCTCGTTTCAAACGCGAGGACGCGAATCGTACGCCGATCTTTCGTATCCTCGCGAATCACGGATGATCAGGGATTTCGCGGACGGGGAATCGCGGAACAGACTTGATGGACAACAGTAGACGGATAGATTTCCCTTTTCGGAAATGGTGATGAAATACTCGCAAAACGAGGCCACCGCGAAGTAACCGTACACACCTTCGCTTCGCGAGATAGTTATCGCGAAGCTAAATGGAGGGAAGTTAAACGAGATCGAATGGAAAACTTCTAAACGGTATTTCAACATTTCCTCTTCTATGAATAGACCAGTGACGTTGTTTAAATAGTCCACGGACGATCCCGTACGAGTCCCCTTCTCAATTTACAGACGTCACGAAAGCGTTTACAGACGTCACAACAGTCTCTTTTGCAGTGGTCATTGACGTTCGCCGACCGATAACGCAACAGGGATATCGTTCAGGCCAGGACACTGTCTTTGACTCCACTGACGAGAGAATCGTCATCTATGTCTCTGCGTAATTGGATCCACGAGTCGGACTCGTCATTGTACGCGAAGACGTCGACCCATTCAGCTTTCGGTTCTTCCTTCTTTCGCGAAACTGTGACTACTGAGCGATTTTTTATGTTTTACTGCAATGTCTCCAAGATGAAAGCAACCTTACCAGTTATCACCCATGATGGGGTGGTTTACTCCAATGTCCCCAAGATGAGAACAATATTACCAGTTACAACCCACTCAACCTTCGGTCCTTCTACATTTTGCACAATCTGTAGCACCTACTGAACAATCTTTGATAGTTTACTTCAATGTGCCCCAAGATGAGAGCAATGCTACCAGTTATAACACATAGAATTGTTCACTTCAATGTCCTCAAGATGAGAGCAACATTACCAGTTATCACTGAATGGGATTGTATACTTCAATGTCCCCAAGATGAGAGCAATATTACCAGTTATCATTGAATAGGATTTTTCACTTCAATGTCCCCAAGATGAAAGCAATGTCACCAGTGACAACCCACTCAACCTTCGGTCCTTCTAGATTTTACACAATCTATAGCACCTACTGAGCGATCTTTGATAGTTCACTCAACGTCCACAAGACGAGAGCAATGTCACCAGTTGCAACCGCAACTCGAGAGTTACGAGTCGTATTCGTAGCATCGCGTTTCGGTCGAGATCGTGAACCACGAGCCCGACCGGTAGTCGAAATCGAACGATCGAAGCGGAAGCTCCGAGCGTGGTTTTTCGATCGGGCGCGAATCAGCGCGAGCGCGCCTCGGCATCTCTCGGTCCGGAGCGTTCGGCTTCAGCAGCGTATAATCTCGCTGGTTATTAATGGCGATGGTTTGGGAAACTGCTACCGGGCAGCCCCCTCTGTACCCCCTTGTCTCTCGAGCGTTCTGCCCCCACCCCACCCCTCTCTCCCCCACTTTCTTCTCCCCGTCGATCCTCTAAATCTCTTCCTCCGGTCTTTCTCCCCCTCCTTGTACCCCTTCTCTCTTCTCGAGCCGTCCCGGCTCGCTTTTTCTTCCTCTTCTTCTTCTTCTTCTTCTTCTTCCACTTGGACTTTGCTCTTCTTCTGGGGCCCCCGCTTAACTCATCCTCGCCCCCTGTTGCCCCCTTCGGGCTCGAAGCTGCATTCCGAGGATCGTTAGGACTCGCCCCGCGCCTACCGAAACTTTGCGAGCCGCGATCCTAAGCGCGCGCGCGTCGCTTTAATTGCCCCGCGGTCTATGCTTCTCTTTCTCTCTCTTCTTTTCTTCTCTTTTCGTTGCTCTCGCGCTCTCTGTTCATCTCTCTCTCTCTCTACGTCTTGCAACACCGACCGAACGTCCTCCGGTCGTGGTTGTCGCTTTTTTCGGAAACGAATCCGACCTTCGTTAATTATCCCGCCTCAGCGGCGAGTCCTCGAGTCGTTGGTATCGTACGGTGGTTCGCCGTGGAAAACGTTCACGGACGTTGAGACGTCCACGGGCGTACGTCGTTGATTTTTCGCGGACGTTCCGTCGTCCCGGAGCTTCGTCCACGCTCGAACGAGAATAATGGATCGGAGGATCGAAGGTTCGGTGTCCCTCGTTCGCTTTCTCTCTTCTCTGGTCGTGTCCGGAGCCGCGTCCGGAGATTCCAAGATCGATACAAGCGGCGTCGGGTCGGAGTTTAATTGAGAAAGTCCGCGACAACGGCGACAGGCATCCGTGGATCGAGACGAGGAGGCAGCAGGACCTCGCTCGTCCCGGGGCGAAATCTCCGAGGTTGCTCGTAAATCGGTACCTACGCTCCGAGCTAACGGAGACGGAAAGGGAAGAGGCGAACGGTGGAGCTCCGCGAGAATGACCCGACCCGGTCGATATAAAAGAGCGCGGGAAGTTCATTTAACAGACCATAAAAAGGAGAGCGGGCAGGAGGAAGCGTTTTCGCTCTCGAAGTGGATGTTTGCCAGCGGCAGAGGCAGCAGAGGCGGCGGTGGCCCGGTGCTCCGCTCCCCAACCGGAAAGGGTGCCTGCCCGGAGGATTTGGAATTGGGTGCTAGCGTCGGGAGAGTAGGTTAGAACGACGGGCTATCGGTGATCGAGCTCCGGGGTCGAATCCAAAAGGCTTATCTCGCGGAGGAAGGCTTACCGGCCCGAGAGCCGACGGCCGATGGTCCTTTCGCAGGACCGACCGCAACGATCGCCCCCGATCTTAATCCGACCTCGCCTTTTCCCGTAATGCTCCTTAAAAGTCGGCCTACGGAAATCGTTTACACCTACGAAGGACGCCGTGTTTCCAACCGGATGAGAAAAAGCGGTCGTGGAATGGAAAATTAGGAACGGAAGCTTATTTCCCTTTGAAATTGGCGAGCGAACCGCGTGACGTCTTTCGAGCTTGTTCTCCGGTAGTAAGGACTGCGCTGGATGTTTCGACCGCTCGAGGTTCTCCCCTCTCCTTATTCGTTACGAGCTTTGGGATTTTGAGATGGTGTTATTTGACACTGAATTCGTTTTTCCTTTTACGATGTTGCTTCAAATGTGGGAGTCGTTTACACTTACGAAGGACGCCGTGTCTCCAAGCGGATGAGAAAAAGCTGTCGGGGAATGGAAAATTAGGAACGGAAGCTTATTTCCCTTTGAAATTGGCGAGCGAACCGCGTGACGTCTTTCGAGCTTGTTCTCCGGTGGTAAGGACTGCGCTGAATGTTTCGACCGCTAGAGGTTTTCCCCTCTTCTTGTTCAATACGAACTTTGGGATTTTAAGATGGTTTTATTTGACACTGACCTTGTTTCTTTTTTTCTTTTGCGGTGTTGCTTGAAATTTTGGAATCGTTTATATTTACAAACGTCAGCATTTCGAAGCAAAAGGAAAAAGGTCAAAATATTCGGTGCAGGCCTCGACTTTCCCTCATAATGTTCCCTAATGGTCAATCTTTTGAAGGCAAGAATTCTCCCTAGAATTGAAAACCGAGAACCAATCATCGGTGACCATCAGTGATCAAAACATTCGACGCAAACCTCAATTTTTTCTCATATTCTTCCTCAATGGTTTGAAGACCACAATCTTTCGAACAAGAATTCTCCTTAGAATCGAACACCGAGAATGGATCATCGGTGACTGTCAGCGGCCAAAACATTCGACGCAAACCTAAATTTTTTCTCATATTCTTCCTCAATGGTTTATGGACCTTTCGAACACAAAACAAGAATTCTCCTTAGAATCGAACACTGAGAATGTATTATCAGTGACCGTTAGCGGCCAAAACATTCGGCGCAGACCTCGACTTTTCCTCATAATATTCCCCAACGATCAATCTTTCGAACCCAAAACAAGAATTCTCCCTGGAATAAAAAACAGAGAATAGATGATCGGTGACCGTCATCGGCCAAAACATTCGGCGCATACCTCCGTGGCCAGCCGCTTTCCATATCGCCGATAATTCGAGCGTCGTTGTCGCTCCCGCGATACAGTTCCCGCGAACCGTCGGAACATCGTCGCCTCGACGCGGTTGAAAAAAAAAGAAAAAAAAAGAATTAATTCCGCGACGAAGTTGGCGCGCGCGCGCACACACGGAGCGACGAAGTTGCCCGGTGCTGAATTCTCGCGGGAACGAGGTTGATATCGTTAATAAGCGGAGAGACGAAGGTAAAATCGGGACGGGATTACTCATTCTCGGCAAGTTGCCTTTACCGACTCGCTCGACCGCTAACTGGCATTTTTCCCAGCGCGTGTGAACCGCGCCGGAGTCGTAATGCGTATCGAGGACTTGCGGTAAACGCTTTTCTCCGGCTGGAAGAGAGAAAAAAAAGAAACGCGCTTCGAACGACGAATGGCCTTCCGCCGGCCATTGTCGGTGGTCATGCGCGGCTCGTAAACGCGCTGCCGTCTCGAGGTTTTCTAATGCCATCGGCTTACCGCCGGTGGCTCCGATGAAACCGTACGCTTCGCGATCCAACGACGACGACGAACCGAGCCGGGGAAAAACGGAGAGAGAAAAGAAAAAAAAAAAAATACACCGAGTCCCTCGTCGCATCCGAGTATTTTTTTTTATTCTCCTTTTCTTTTCTTTTCTTTTTCTTTTTTTTTTATTTTTCTCTCTCCACCGTTCCGATGCTCGAGGACCGTGGCGAGGAGGAATCGTCGACGTTCGAGCGCAAATAATTAGAAGCACGTACCGCTTTCTTTCCCGTAAAGTCGGGCCGGCTGGAATAAGAATAAAGGGAAACGAGCGCTCGAAAAGTCCTCGACCCGGTTCGAAGATGGAAACGAGCGAAGGCACGCCGGTGGCGGAGCTAATGGGGTACTTTGTTACCCCGTGGGTACACCCGGGGGATCGGGTTGGGATTAATACTTCCGCGTTCGAACGTTCCGCTCGCGGAAGGAAGGCCGCTTTAGCGCACCGAAAGTCGTAAAGAGGAGCGCGCCTCGCGTCGACGAATCCGCTCCGGCTTCGAAAGCGGCATTCCGCGTTACGCTCGCGGACCACGAGGCATTCGCGCGTCATTTCTGCACGGACTGGCCGCGCGAACGCTACGTACCCGAACCGATGCAACTGGACGGAGGTGGGGAGGGGGGCAGAGGGAGGGGGCACGGTCATTTTCTGCTCCGTACGCCCGCTGATCGACCGGCGCCGATTTTCCGGCCCGGCTGCCACGACCGGACGCATCCCCGATCCGTAGCCGCGATTTCCACCGCATTCTTTTACGCCACCCTTCGCTGCTACCGCGTTTTCGCGCCGATTTTACGCCGAACGCGTTCCCCCGAATGGCCTTGGGAGCCGCGAAACATCGACACTCTCATGCCGAGAGGACTACGAGCGAACCGAGAGATCTCTCCACGCGGACCACGCCGCTTAATCGTCCGTGAAAGACAAATTTCGTTACTCGAGATTCTTTTTTTTCTTCTGGCATATTCGAACGTTGGTTTCCAAAGCTTCTCGATGGGCTGGTCGGAGCGTTGCGAGGAAAAGTAGGTTAGGTTAGGAGTTAGGAGAATTTCGTTCCAAAGATTGTTTATCCTTCGAGGTGAAGAAATCAAAGTTTTTCTCGCCTTGCTCCATCCTCGAGGACCACTTTCCCCGATCGGGACGAGACTTTTCAAGGGTCTATCATCGATGGAATTGTGCTGAACGTTAAACTTCGAGAAGAGTTCACGCGATTACTCGGTTAGTTAATTATCCGAGATCGAATGGTCTTCTGTAGTTTGTATAAAGGGGTTTGTTTCTGTGTAGTGTCCTTTCGCGAGCGAATTGGCGTTCTTGAGTCGGGAGAGTAACTTTTCGAGGTACTCTCGGGTTTAGGGAAACTTGGCTCTAGAAAGACGGAGCTCTATGGAAACTGGTTCAACGCGTTGCCGGTATCTGTTTCGGATCGTGGAGTACATTTTTCAGGTATCCGTGTTTCGAGAAACGCGTGGATAATGGTGAAGATTCGTGGGAAAAAGATTTGGGGATCGTCTAAGTGGCGAGCTCTTACTTTGAATCGTAAACTGTGTTCTTCAAGTATTCTAGAACTCTTCGTGAACTCTCCGCGAACTTTTCAGGTTTCTTGGAACGCCTAGAAAATGTCAAAGGTCGGTGGAGATAGAGTTCATATTAAATGGAAAATGACTTGGAAAATTTGACTCTAGAAAGACAGAGCTCTAGAGAAAATGGTTGAGTCGCTAGATCTTATTTTCAATCGGAAACTATATTTTCTCGAAAAGGGTGGGAAAAGGGTTCAGAGTGTGTGGAAAATTTGACTCTAGGAAGATAGAGCTCTAGGGTTACTGGTTGAGTTACTTGAGTCGCGAGCTCCTAGTTTGAATCGGAAACTATATTTCCCAAGTTTCCAAGAATTTATCAAGTTCCTCGAACCGCGTGGAAAACGTTACAAATCCATAAAAAAAGTGTTTGAGCTCTATGGAAAATTTGACTCTAGAAAGACAAAGCTCTAGGAAAACTGATCGAGTCGTTTGACTCGCGAGCTCTTACTTTGAATCGGAAACTATATTTCCCAAGTTTTCAAGAATTGAAACGCGTGGAAAATGTCAAAGATTTATGGAAAAAGTGTTCGAGCTCTATGGAAAATTTGACTCTAGAAAGACAAAGCTCTAGAGAAACAGATCGAGTCGTTTGAATCGGAAACTATATTTCCCAAGTTTTCAAGAATTTTCCAAGTTCCTCGAACCGCGTAGAAAAAGTATTCGAGCTCTATAGAAAATTTGCCTCTAGAAAGTCAAAGCTCTAGAGAAACAGATCGAGTCGTTTAACTCGCGAGCTCTCACTTTAAATCGGAAACTATATTTCCCAAGTTTTCAAGAATTGAAACTCGTGGAAAATGTCAAGGATTTATGGAAAAAGTGTTCGAGCTCTATGGAAAATTTGCCTCTAAAAAGTCAAAGCTCTAGGGAAACAGATCGAGTCGTTTGACTCGTGAACTCTCACTTTGAATCGGAAACTATATTTCCCAAGTTTTCAAGAATTGAAACTCGTGGAAAATGTCAAAGATTTATGGAAAAAGTGTTCGAGCTCTATAGAAAATTTGCCTCTAGAAAGTCAAAGCTCTAGAGAAACAGATCGAGTCGTTTGACTCGCGAGCTCTTACTTCGAATCGGAAACTATATTTCCCAAGTTTTCAAGAATTGAAACTCGTGGAAAATGTCAAAGATTTATGGAAAAAGTGTTCGAGCTCTATAGAAAATTTGCCTCTAGAAAGAAAAAGCTCTAGAGAAACAGATCGAGTCGTTCGACTCGCGAGCTCTTACTTTAAATCGGAAACTATATTTCCCAAGTTTTCAAGAATTGAAACGCGTGGAAAATGTCAAAGATTTATGGAAAAAGTGTTCGAGCTCTATAGAAAATTTGCCTCTAGAAAGTCAAAGCTCTAGAGAAACAGATCGAGTCGTTTGACTCGCGAGCTCTTACTTCGAATCGGAAACTATATTTCCCAAGTTTTCAAGAATTGAAACTCGTGGAAAATGTCAAAGATTTATGGAAAAAGTGTTCGAGCTCTATGGAAAATTTGCCTCTAGAAAGTCAAAGCTCTAGAGAAACAGATCGTGTCGTTTGACTCGCGAGTTCTTACCTTAAATCGGAAACTATATTTCCCAAGTTTTCAAGAATTGAAACTCGTGGAAAATGTCAAAGATTTATGGAAAAAGTGTTCGACATCTATAGAAAATTTGCCTCTAAAAACTCAAAGCTCTAGAGAAACAGATCGAGTCGTTCGACTCGCGAGTTCTTACTTCGAATCGGAAACTATATTTCCCAAGTTTTCAAGAATTGAAACTCGTGGAAAATGTCAAAGATTTATGGAAAAAGTGTTCGAGCTCTATGGAAAATTTGCCTCTAGAAAGTCAAAGCTCTAGAGAAACAGATCGAGTCGTTCGACTCGCGAGCTCTTACTTCGAATCGGAAACTATACTCCCCAAGTTTTTCGAGAACACTTCGCGTACCGTGTACGTTTCTCGAAACGCGCGGAAAACGTGAAAGATCCGTGGAAAAGGTGCTCGGGGCGGTATCGGCGTCGAAAATGTCGACGCAGCGTTCGACGCGCGGTGAGCTTTTTTTCCCCGTTTTTTTCTCCCCCACCCCTGGTCGAAAAACAACATCATGGAGATCCAGGTGCGACGGTGTTTGCGTTAGCAAACCGTTTCCCGGACGGACAGGCTTCGTTGTGGCCGGGCGACACTGATTGCCAATCAATATGCCCATCTCGCTGGAGTCTAATTCGGCAACAATGTTGATCAATCAGTACGCACACGGCCTGGCCGGGAAGCCCCCCGTTCCATTTCGCGTTCCGCCGTGTTCCGCTCGCAATCGCGCATCCACAACGAACGAACAACGGACCGTTCTGCACCGGACCGTGCTGCGTGGGGAGGGAACGCTCTCTACCTCTATCTCTCTCTCTCTCTGTTTCTATCTCTCTTTCTCTCTAGTTCTCTCTCTCTGCTCGTCCGATCATTTCCGCTTCCGGCCGTACATCGTTCGACCACCTACCACTTCAATTTCTTGCCGCGCTGGAAACTGCGCGATTCCACGGACGGCAAAACAGTCACTGACGCGTCCTCGCGAGCTGATCGCCCCGAGAATTTCGAGCACGGGAAGATCGAGTGTGCTTTTAAGTTTCGCGCCTTGGATTTACGCGAAGAAATCATAGGGCTTGGATGTAAAAAATTTTAGTCGAAACGAAGTATCGTTGAGATTGAAATTTGGAGAGCGAAATGATCGAGTGTATTTCCAAGATTTTCGCGAAAGAATTGTAGGTCCTAGATGTAAAAAATCTTAGTCGAAACGAAGTATCGTTGAGATTGAAATTTGGAGAGCGAAATGATCGAGTGTACTTCCAAGATTTTAGCGAAAGAATTCTAGATCCTGGATATAAAAAATCTTATTCGAAACGAAGTATCGTCGAGATTGAAATTTGGAGGGAAAAACGATCGAGTGTACTTCCAAGTTTTGCGCTTAGGATTTTCGCGAAAGAATTGTAGATCCTAGATATAAAAACTTTCGTTCGAAACGAAGCATCGTCGAGATTGAAATTTGAAGGGCGAGACGAAAAGGAGGCGATCGAGTGTACTTCCAAGTTTTGCGCCTTGGATTTTCTCAAAAGAATCGTAGATGCTGGATGCGAAAAATTTCGTTCGAAACGAAGTTTCGTCGAGATTGAAATTTGGAGAATTTGGAGACGATCGAAAAGCGTCAAATTTTCGAAGAAATAGATTTTTTGGAACGATAATCTAAAAAATAGATTGCGTCAAAAATGAAAAATTATTGAGAGAAAAATGAGGAACGCGAAGAGTACCTAAGACGATCGAAAGGCGGTATAGTGTGTCAGATGGTACTCTGCTGGAAGTATAGCGCGTCAAATTCTCGGAAAGATCGATATCTAGGCACGATAATCTAGAAAATAGAAGATCACCTAAATAAAAAATTATTCATAGAAAAATTTGAAACGTGAGCAGTATCCAGGATGGTCGAATGATCGAGTACCTACATTCTGCTCAAACTTTCATGCGTTAAATTCGTAAAATCGGTATCTAGGATCGATGATCTAGAAACGAAGGATTCCTCTAAAATAAACTATCTTTCGAAAATCGACGTTCGATTGAAGAACCTGATGAACGATATCTATCCAAATTGGACTCTACGATAACATCGAACGTAATCTACTCAAACTTCCACGCGTTGTATTTCCCTAAAAAATTCCTATCTATATCCAATAATCACAATCTTCGAAACGAAGGTTAACTTCGTGTTAAGTAATGTATTCTCGAACTAATCTTTATATACAATCCAAATTTGGACCGCGAGACGACCGTCGAAACTGCCCGACTCAGAACGATCGATAGTGTTTGAAAAAAAGTTCAGCGTCCAGGAACGACGATTGAAAAAAAATATATGTAGAAGTAAATTATATTTATTTGAAAATATGCCTATTCCTCTACTATAATAATATATTCCCTGTAGATTACAGATGGAAATATAGGGTCTGCGCAAGGTCACGACGCGTACAAGAAAAAGAAAAAATCAAACCCGCTCGCACCGCGGAACACACACACGTTTTCTCGAAAACTCTTTTAAAACTTTTACTCGATACCGGTCAACTCACGTCCGTATCGGTCGCTGGTTAGAATACAACACAACACCTTTGTCTTTCGCACCGGGTTTCAGTGACCTATCGATTTACCGAAACAGTCGTTCGCTCAATCGAAAAAACTTCGGCATTTCGCTCGCGCAAAACTCGTCCCTACATATATATACAAAAAAAAAAAGAAAACATAAAAACACCTAAAATAAGGTATCGTCGGGACGGTCGAGGTTCGATCGTTGCGACAAACGCGAGCGTCCGTCGATCGACGGCAGCTTCCGGTGGTGCGCGGTCGATGGGATGCGACAAAAGCTACGAGATACGTCCCATACGCGCGGTCCGCGCTCGACACGGGCCGATAGTCGCGTCCCTGATTGCATCTATGTTTGTACGTTCGCGCGTTTCCAGCGTGGCGACGACGCTATTCGATTTCGCGGGGGACGCCCGTTCTGCAAATCAAATAGGCTCCATCGTTGATTACGAGGAATCGGGAGATCGCGGAGTCTTTTCGAATCGAATGCCACCGGTTCCTTCCAACCGGACCAATCGTTGGAAACATCGACCATGGGGTTCGCGGAAACGTACGAACGATTGCGCACGTGATCGCGAGAACGAATCGTTGAAAATCGTCGCCATGCGATCGAGTACCTCGAACTACGGACCAACTTTCGCGCGGATTAAATGTACAAATGAATTTCTACACGGGAAAAATTAATTTTAGATTTTAGAGCCTCGAAGGAGGATTTATTTTTCAAAGGCTGTTCAAATTTCGATCTCGAACGATTTGGTTCTTCCAAGACGTCGATTTTTGTCGTTTGGTTTTCCGGTCCTTGAGATTCTTAATTGGTTGTACTGTTCAATGTACTACTGTTCAATAAGTCGTTTTATCGAACGAGAAAAATTATTGAAAAAATAGTATGGTTAAATTTACGTAAATTTATAACCCTCTTCGCGTCGTAGAATCTTAACAACCCCGATTCGCAAGTATCAGGAGATCCCTTTTCTTAGTAAAAAAAAGAACAGAATAAACACAGATTTGGGAAAAATACTATTCTCGTTGTAGATATCTTGCTTTTATCAACGATACAAATTTTTCAATGCAGCCTGTTTAGTATAATTTCTATTTGAACCGTTTACTTTACGCAAGAAAACATTCTTTTACTTTAAATTTTCTTCCATCGAAGAGCTCACTTTCATTGAAAAGATGACTTTAACCCCCTTTAATAATTCGTCCCAACGGGTCCATCTACAAAAGTTACTTGCTTCTTTCACTGTGTAAAATATCAATCATATTAACGTCTCTTTGACAATATTACACCACTTTCAGTCCCAATATCCCATCGATAAAATTACAATGATCTTCAGATTTTACTTTTGGACGCTTCCAAACATTTCTGAAGCTTAAAATTTCGTCGCAAACATCACTGTCGTTAGGTCTGGGTTAGGTCTGGGTTAAGTGTATATCAATCGTGCTAACGTCTCCTCGACAAGATTACACCACTTTTAGTCCCAATATTCCACTGATAAGATTATAATGATCTTCAGATTCTACTTTTGAACGCTTCCAAAAGTGTCTGAAGCTTAAAATTTCATTGCGAACATCGCTATGCATAGGTCTGGGTTAGGTCTGGGTCAGGTCTGGTTCAGGTCTGGGTTAAGTGTATATCAATCGTGTTAACGTCTCTTCCACAAGATTGCACTACTTTTAGTCCCAATATTCCACCGATAAGATTACAATGATCTTCAGATTCTACTTCTGGACACTTCCAAACATATCTGAAGCTTAAAATTTCATCACGAACATCACTGTCGTTAGGTCTGGGTTAGGTGTATATCAACTGTGCTAACGTCTCTTCAATAAGATTGCACCAGTTTTAGTCCCAATATTCCATCGAGTGTCTGAAGCTTAAAATTTCATCACGAACATCACTGTCGTTAGGTCTGGGTTAGGTGTATATCAACCGTGCTAATGTCTCTTCGACAATATTGCACTACTTTGAATCCCAATATTCCACCAATAAAATTACAACGATCTTCAGATTCTACTATCGGACGCTTCCAAAAGTGTCTGTAGTTTGAAATTTCGTCGCGAATACTGCGGTCGTTGTATAAATAAACGGTGGCCAGAACATCGGACAAATGTCTCGGTCGAGAAGGAAGGGTCACTCGCTAAACCGATATAAGCGAGACCGCTTGTCCGCGGCGCTGCGCGGTGTGGCGCGGTGCGGTGCGATGCGGTGCGGTGCGGTGCGGTGCGGCCTCGTGGAAGATGTATGCCGACCGGAAGGCATCGTACCCGGAAACCATTACTGCCCCTCTAATTTCTTTACGATCACGATGCCATTGGTCACGCTCCCGCTGTGCCGTGGTTTACGGTGCCAGCCTCGCGGCAAGGAAAAGGACCTCCGTAGCTTTTTTCCCTACAAATTGCGGCTATCCCTCGGAACGCTCCGGCCCCTCGGGTTCGGTCTGGCTGGGGGCGGGTGGGTGGCACGGTCAGTTATTAAAAGTAAGCACCGTTTACTGCTTTCCGTTCCCTTTCGCGATAAAACTCGCGCTCGTAAATAACCTCTCCGCGGAACTGCCTCCTAAATCTGGCCCCGATAAAAACGTCTGGCGTACGTTTTCGCGACACGAGACGACTCTCCGCTGCAAGAACGAGAGACGGCGGTGCTGGTGGCGGTGGTGGTGGAGGCAGAGAGTCGGTGGATTCAACGACGACGCATGGAACGTATGTACGGGTTTGTCTTCGGCGAGGATCTCGCCACGCGCGGTCTAGCAATAACGGACAAGCAAGAAAATACGCGAGCGAAGGTTCCCCGTGCGAGCGGGAAAGCAAGCGAGCGGTCGAGGCGCGGATCGGAGCAAGAGGGCCGAGGTAGCGAGTCCACGGATTCGTCGGTGGTAGAGGCAGATAGCAGCGAGTGGCTCGGGGCACAATGAGCCTATCAGATTATATTTCTATTTTCGACACGCGGCCTATCGCGCAATCCCATCTCTACGGCGCGGCTACCGCGACGCTCTCGGCCGCAACACAACCACCGTGCCGGTTTACACGTACGAAAAGCCAGCGTACCCGAGCCGAGGAGACGGGGATAGAACCGTGGAACGCGAACAGCCGTGTACCAACCGCGCGGCAGGACGCTTCTCTCCTCGGGAAGGGGGCCCCCCCGTTCGCGTTTCACCGCGCCGATGCACGCCCGCTACCACCGATCGGACCCGAGGGGGGCACCACACCCCTCCCTTCCCTTCGCGCCTTTATCGAGACCGTACTCGTCGCGGCGACCTCCCCACGGTCCTTTCCTCCGCGAACCACCGAAACAATAGCCGACCGATCGCCGGGGAACGCGCGTGCCTAATGTCGTTACTCCGCCCCGATGAATTTCGACGTAGACACCGTGAAACGCCGCCCGCGATCCTGCACGCGAGATACCGCGCTGAAATACGACCAGATGGATACCGTGTAACCGGCGTATTCGAGGAATTCCCGTGTACACACTACCGACCAACTCGTCCAAACCACGACGCGCGACTCACCCGAGAACTCGACTCGATCGGGATTTACCCGAAGAGACGATGACGATCGGGTGAACGCGACGCGAAGGGCTTTGTCAGGGGAAGGAGAGTGTGGTCATCTATTTTTGAGGGATTTAAGTTGTTAGATGTATTACTGTGTATCTGTATAAAGAACTGTGTACTTGTAGTGGTTTGTATAGATTTGAATAGTCCAAATACGCAATTGTCGCTTCGAAGGAGGGATATTATGTATTCAATGAAAATTAATATTTGTTTGTGGAGGTATGCAAAGAGCGAATAGAATTTTTTTTTTGGACTTCGAACGAAGGATTTTACGCGTGGAGTGGAACGTAGACTCTCTTGGGCGAGGTCGAAATATTTTTTGGAAGGTCTCCATTTCGAAAGGTCGATTTTCTTTGCAGAGGGAACCGTGAGTTCGAACGGGGGAGAGTATATTTACGTCGAGTAGAATTAATGATATTTACAATAGAAGTACGAATATATAATTTTCTTTTTTTTATTTCGAAGATATTTTGTAGAGGTAATTTCGGAGAAGTTAAGATATCTTTTGCGTAGTCTCGATTACGAAAGATCGATTTCTTTTGTAATAACGTGAGTTCGAATCGAGTAATAATGAATAATATTTATTGTAGCGATCGACAGAGAACGAATACAATTTTTCTTCATTTTTGAAAGATTCCTGCTTTCGAAAGCTTTGCTTTCTCTCGAAGGATTCAATAATGGGTATCGTTCGAAGGAAACATTGTCGCGATCACAATGTTTGAATATTAACTCCTTGCGGACGAAACGTACGCGTAATATTTTCTCAGGTACGGAGTACATACGCATATCGAACGCTTATAGGTGTTCATCGCACGCGATCGAGCAATCGTTGAAACGCCTATAGGTGACGATAGCGATGCAAAGGTTAAAATTGTACATTCACCGTGAGTATTTTGCGGTTCGTCCCCCATCGTCCCCAACGTCCACACCGCACCTCGAAACCTTACCCTCCTTTGCATTTGCAACGCGCTCGGGAGGCACTGGACTCGGATTTTCAACTTCCGTGACAACGACTCGAGAACGGTGGAGTTTGCCGAGAAATTGTACAAGGCTGGAACTCGTCTCACCTAATCGGTGCTTCGTTGAACACAACCGAGAAGAAAAAGCGTCCTTTCGACGCTGAAACACGGTCCAATCGTTCTCGAAGTCGAGAAAACGGAACACGAGAGAACATTCTCCGTGATAGAGTGGTCAGGATTGGGTCAACGGTGACCCCCCACGCCGCTTCATCGTTCTCCAAGCGGAGAAAACGAAACCCCGAGAGCTGAACGTTTTCGGAGATCGAATAGGATCGGGTCGACGATGACGCTAACGTCATTGGTCGAGTCATCGATCCGATAGTGGAGAAAACGAGAGAGACACCTTCCCAGGAATAAAATGGTCTCGAGGATTGGGTCGACGATGACCCAATATCGCCGCAAACTTAACCATCGTTCTCTGAGTCGAGAAAACGTTCTCAGGAATGAAATGATTAAGAGGGTCAACGGTGACCCCAACACCGAGAGTCTCGGTTCCCGAAACGAAGATAATGCATCGGGAGAAAACATTCTCGAGAAAAAAATTACGATGACCCCAACACCGTAAACCGAATCTCGGTTCTCGAAACGAAAATGACCAATCGCGAGAGAACATTCTTCGAGAGGAAGTAACCAAGACCGGGTCCACGGTGGCCCCAGCACCGTGAACCGCACCTCTCGAAGTCGAGAAAACGAAGCGCGAGAGAATCTTCCCAAAGCTGAGACAGTTTCTAGTATTTCGGGTCTGCGACGACCCTGCGCAGCCTGGAGGTCACGAGCCCTCGTTCCAGGAGACGAGAAGTCCGGAGCTGCTTGCCAGAAGTCGATTCGTGACGATGGGGCAAATTTGGCGCGAAAGAGTAAACCTGGCTCACGGAGGGACGTTTCCTTGGCGGGTTAACCGAAGAGAAGATAGCGATCGAAGATGACACCCGTGCGTCCGATCGGATGGAGCGAAAGCGAGGCGAGTAAAAGGTGATCGGGCGCGAGGTACAGTTTGTTCGGTATGTGGTCTCGGCCGATGGCTGGTTCGAGGGAGAGGGAGGGCCCTTCGTGCCGTCTCGGACGGGCATCCGGTGGTAGCTCCCGGCTACTTCGGGGCCCGTGTAGCCGTCGTTCGAAACCCTGGTGGCGGGCAGAGTCTCGGTCCGGGTTCGTTCTCGGCTCCCTTCGTTTTCTGCGCGAGACGTCTCGGATCGCTAGGATGACGGGCACGCGTGTGCGTGGACCCCGCGTATGCGTGCCGTGGCGGTGCAGGGGGAGTTTGGGGGGAGTACGAGGAGCAACAACGGGCAGCACCGATCGAGCGAGAGGAACAGAACCGCTTTCCTTCCTTCGGGCGGTGCAGCTTCTCCCGCGATGGCTACGCCGTCGCGCTCCTCTCTTCTGCATCTTCGTCTCGTCTTCACCGAGCGCACTCGGACGTCTCTCCCCACCTACCCCCGTCGACTTTCAAACTTCTTGTTCGTCCTCGTCCTCGTCTACCTTCCCGCCAGTCTTCGCGTCACCGCGGTACTTCTTCTTCTCGCGTCGTCGTCTATGTCGTTCGAAACGCGGACTTTTCCTTTCCGGCGGTCTCGTTGTTCGGTGGTTGCGCCGAGAGGGAATCGAACGAAGCCGCGTCCCCGGAGGATTGCTCTACCACGGGGAACGGATCGACGGATCCACTCGACGGAAGTTCGTGCCGTTGGGACCGCTCCGAGAGACGAATTTCCGGTGCGGCGACCTCCGAGGCGTCTCGAGGCTGACGGGGAGGAGCCAGCACCAGACGTCTACGGAGAAAACGTCCTGACGGGAGAAGTTGAAACCGCTCCCGAGGTGTTCCCGGTCGACGCGACGGAAAGGACTCGTCGCGATGATGGTGGCCATGCGGAAGGGTGTCGCGCACCCGCGGACCGACGCCGAGAAAGGAACGCTGCCACCGTCGCCGCCGCCGAGGGTGGACCAAGGAAAACCACCGCAGTTATCGCGACGCTACGTCCCGTTGCCCTCCGCGGTGGACGCCTACGTGTGTACGCACGACACTGTAAAATTACCGCGTCAAAAACAATTACGTTACAGGCCAACAGTTCGCGCGAACCCGTCCTCGGGACAACGAAGACGACCGAGACCCGTGTCTCGACCCCCCTCCTCCACGGGCGAAATATTTCCGCCACCTCTTTCTCGGCCCCCCGAACTCGCGAGACCAAGACGTTGAATTCGTCTCGACTTTCCACCTCTAGAGCCAGCGACCTTTCCTTCATTATTTATAGTCGAGGACTACCTTACCTCGTAGAGCGAGTTCGAAGACGAATTTGTCTTGAATTCCGATCTCTAGAGCGACCTTCCCTTGACTATTTATAGTCGATAACTACTTCACGTCGTAGAGTGAGTTAGAAGACGAATTAGTTTTGAATTTCGATCTCTAGAGCGACCTTCCCTTGACTATTTATAGTCGATAACTACTTCACGTCGTAGAGTGAGTTAGAAGACGAATTCGACTCGAATTCCGATCTCTAGAGCGACCTTCTCTCGACTATTTATAGTCGATGACTACTTTACTTCCTAGAGCTAGTTCGAAGAAGAATTTCTCTTGAATTCCAATCTCTAGAGCGACCTTCTCTCGACTATTTACCTTCGATGACTACTTTACTTCCTAGAGCGAGTTCGAAGATGAATTTGTCTTGAATTCCAATTTCTAGAGCGACCTTCTCTCGACTATTTATAGTCGATGACTACTTTACTTCCTAGAGCGAGTTCGAAGAAGAATTTCTCTTGAATTCCAATTTCTAGAGCGACCTTCCCTTGACTATTTATAGTCAATGACTACTTTACCTCGTAGAGCGAGTTCGAAGACGAATTCATCTTGAATTCCGATCTTTAGAGCGACCTTCCCTTGACTATTTATAGTCGATGTCTGCTTTACCTCGTAGAGCGAGTTCGAAGACGAATTCATCTTGAATTCCGATCTTTAGAGCGACCTTCCCTTGACT
This sequence comes from Ptiloglossa arizonensis, assembly GCF_051014685.1. Taxonomy (NCBI): domain Eukaryota; kingdom Metazoa; phylum Arthropoda; class Insecta; order Hymenoptera; family Colletidae; genus Ptiloglossa; species Ptiloglossa arizonensis. The sequence goes on from NC_135048.1 coordinate 31,540,685, forward strand.
ATTTATAGTCGATGTCTGCTTTACCTCGTAGAGCAAGTTAGAAGACCAATTAGTTTTGAATTCCAATTTCTAGAGCGACCTTCCCTTGACTATTTATAGTCGATGACCACTTCACCTCGTAGAGCGAGTTCGAAGGTGTGCTCTAACCTTCGACGTTGAGATGCGATTTTTTGGGTAGGGATTGCATATTTTTCTGTTATTAACTATCCTCTACTATTGAAAATAGTTTAAACACACACGCACGCACACGTAGTTTGTTAATCTTCTCGCAATACCACCTGGTATCCATAACTTATTCCCACCTCTACCATCGGACGATTGAATTTAAATGCACAGTTGAAATTAATATACAAAAATCATCGAACGACGGAATCATCGCACAAGTATTACACACTAGGAATGTTTCCAGTCTCAAGCTCGGGCCGTCAAAACATTAATTATTTAATTCGCGATATCTTTTACCAACATATCCAAGTATCATTAATCGCTCAATACTTAATGCATAATCGGTACCTCGCGACGATCTTTCGCCCGGTATAAATTCCGCCATTTTCATATTTGCGAATCCTCTACGTTAAATTTCCCTTTTTTACTACCATTTACCCTAGGAATCGCTTTTTCAAAAGTTATACCGTATCAAGCCCGGCCCAAGTTGCGCGAAACTTAAAATGGCCGATGCCAAGGGACCATCCCCTACGAATCGCTCCTCTAATCCTCGTTTCTCCTAGTTTTTTAATAAACCGCGGTAACGAGTCCCTTTCAAGGGTATCTCGATTTTCAACGCGGTTCTATTACGTTAATTCTTAATAGAGTATTCGCGTCGTCGCACGGTACACTACGGAGTCTCGTAGCTAGCGTAGCTTGCTATTCGTTACACGAAACGACGCTGTTGCGACCCGTTTTTCGCGTACGAGGTTCTCTCGGGTTCAGCTCGCGAACCAGTCGCGTTCCCCCGGCAAATGAATGCCAAACAGAGGTCACCGATGTCACCGTGGATGGTTATTGGTTTTTGCGATAATACAAAACAGGGTTAACCTCTCGAGCGGAAAAGAAGCGTCTCGCTCGACTTTGAGAACGCCGGAACATTCAGGGTTCGGTTACCGTATCCAGGAATAGTTTTCACCAATTTACGAAAACAAAGTGAAGCAAATTACGCTGGATCGTCATTTGGCTAACCACTCCTTTCTCACGGATAACCGCACCGAACGTATTGTCTCGCGAAACAATAGTTTCCTTTCCAACAAATTGGCGCACGGAGTCGCGATAACGTTAAATAACTCAAATAGGTACGTTTACACTGAAATAAATAACAAGACGAGGAGTCGAAACAGTTCGTGATACTTCCTACCGTCACTGCACAGCTTCTTGCACAAATTTTCGCACAGATCTTCGCTATTGTCGCAACCTAATCTTGAAAATAAAAAAATCGCGACGATCGAACATCGATTATACTAACGCGCGAAATTTTTAACCGCTTTGCTCACCTCCCGCAACTCTCCGCGTTCTCCGGGGAAAAAAAGGAGCAGGGAAGTAGCAGCCGCGTCCTTGAAAAGCTTTTCGTTGAAAACGCGTCCGATGGGAACACGGGGTAAACAAAATCGCGCGCCGTGTTTCGACGGGTAATTGCGACGGCGGATCATGAGAGACAATAAAGCGCGTTAATGAACGTTAAACGTTAGCCGGGATTCGTCGGAAAATGTTGGAAAAAAGCTTCCCTTTACGGTGTATCGTGCAATTATCAGGGCGTATTGAGTGCGTCGGACGCGGAGAGGCGCGGAGTGGCGCGACGCGACGCGACGCGTCAAATATTCGCGAGTACGGTGATGCCGGAGCAGGGTGCTCGATAATATCAACGATGTTGGCTCGCTCGTGGGGCGGAATCAACCGAACGGGGACAGGGGGGCATAGCGGTGGTGGTGCACCGTTGTCGAGTGGAAAGGGGTCCAATCAATCAGCCGCAAATCAGTATGCACGGCACGTTCGCCTAATGCCGCCACTCTTTCATCATATTCATTTGATCGCGACCCCCTCGGCTTGTGCACGCAATCGTTAATGGCGCTGTTTAAAGATCGCTACCGATCGATGCCGGAACCCTGCGCATCCGTAAAGGCGAGGACCTGGTGCAGTCGGTAGCGACGTGCTCCCGTAAGACTTTTCCCAATTGTTACAGTCCTTACGGTAGAGTTCTCTATGAGCATCGAATACCTGTACTCGCGAGGTATTCTTGGGTTTCGGTGTAACAACGAGTATGGGGAGTCGATAGCGTCGTGCTTCGATAAGACTTTTAGTAAGAATTGTTACACTTCTTGAAGTAGAATTTTCTTTGAGTATCGGATACCTGTATTCACGAGGTATCCTTGGGTTTTGGTGTAACAATGAGTATGGAGAGTCGATAACGTCGTGCCTCGATAAGACTTTTAGTAAGAATTGTTACACTTCTTGAAGTAGAATTTTCTTTGAGTATCGGATACCTGTATTCACGAGGTATCCTTGGGTTTTGGTGTAACAATGAGTATGGAGAGTCGATAACGTCGTGCCTCGATTAGACTTTTAGTAAAAATTGTAACAGTTCTTGAAGTAGAATTTTCTTTTAATGCTGGATACCTGTATTCACGAGGTATCTTTGGGTTTTGGTGTAACAATGAGTATGGAGAGTCGATAACGTCGTGCCTCGATAAGACTTTTAGTAAGAATTGTTACAGTTCTTGAGGTAGAATTTTCTTTGAACGCTGGATACCTGTATTCACGAGGTATTTAAATCTTTCGATGAAACAACGCTTATAGAAAGTCGGTAGCTATATGCTCTGATAAGACTTTTTGGAATTGTTACAATTCTTATGGTAGAATTCTCTCTGAGCATCGGATACCTGTACTCACGAGGTATCTATGTGTTTCGGTGTAACAACGACTATGGGGAGTCGATAACGTCGTGCCTCGATAAGACTTCCCGCAAGAATTGTTACAGTTCTTGTAATAAAATTCTTTCTGAGCATTGGATACCTGTATTCACGAGGTATTTAAGCTTGTCGATAAAACAACACTTATAGAAAGTCGGTAAGCATAGTTTCTGATAAGGTTTTTCGCAAGAATTGTTACAGTTCTTAAGGTAGAATTTTCTTTGAACGTTGGGTACCTGTATCCACGAGGTATCTAAATCTTTCAATGTAACAACGCTTATAGAAAGTCCGTAAGCATATTTTCTGACAAGATTCTTCGCAAGAATTATTACAGTTCTTATGGAATGCTACAGTTTTCACGATAGAATTTTCTCTGAACGTTGGATACCTGTATTCACGAGGTATTTAAATCTTTCGATGAAACAACGCTTATAGAAAATCAGTAACTATATATTCTGATAACACTTTTCGCAAGAATATTTACAGTTCTTAAGGTAGAATTTTCTGTAACCATTGGATACCTGTATTCACGAGGTATATTTGTCTTTCGTTGTAACATCTATAGAAAATCGATAGCGTCATGCCTCGATGAGACTTTTCCCAAGAATTGTCACAATTCCCAATGTAGAATTTTCTAATCAGACAAACAAACACACTTGACATCGATAAGACATTCTACCTTTAGGCTTTGAACAATTTTAAATTCTCGCGCCTAAAAATTCCAGTATGCTTTTCAGTAGTACCGGTGTACTTTCGTTATAACGCACGCTTCTACCTCCGTTCTCATGGTAATGCGACGAACGCGTGTATTTCACGATTGTAGAAAATTCTACCTTTTGTGTTACGCGTGTTCATGGGTCGAAAGAGTTCACGGTGCGTTCCAGGGATCCTATGTCCGCGTATACTTTTGTCGCAGCAACGCGTGCTTCTCGGTTCTTCTTATGATAATACAGCGAACGCGTTTAACACTTATACGAGATGCTGTCTCTAGATTCGAAAGATCCACGACGCCTTCCAACGATCTCTACCCGTGTACTTTCGTTGCAACAACGCGAGCTTCCTAGTAACGATGATCCAAGGAACGCTCGTAGGAAATATTCGAAGGAATATTCTCGTAGGAGATACTCGAAGCCGCGAGCGCTTTCGAACCGAGCGTTTTCTAGCGTGAAAAGTGTCCCGGGTTCGAACGATCCGTGTTCGCGTACACCTGGTCGATACACCGGATCGATCGATCTCGAGCGGTTTGGAGCGCTCGCGATTCATCGTGCCGAGTGGTCGTCGTCCAGGTGCGCGTTTTCACGAAAGCTCGAGGGTTTCGTCGACGCACGTTGAAACGTCCGAGCGTGGAAACGCGATCCAATTGGTGGAATTACGCGAGCTCGGGCGATCAATTTAAGAGGATCCGAGTCGGTTGCCGCGACGCGTATCGCCGTGGCGTTCGTTCGGTGGCTACCGTGTTCCGTGAGTCTGTTTTCGTGGAAAAGAGCCGAGCCCGGTGTCGTTGGTCGCGAAGCGTTAAACAGATTACGGACAACAGACGGCGCGTTGCCAGAAGGCAAATACGTCTTTGGCTCCGAGTGGCACGAGATCGAGATGGCAGCGGACGGAGAACCCGGGGCAAATACGTAATCCGGATTACGGTGGATCCGCTTAGCTTACCGGACACTTGCGCGGTGGAACGATACGGCGCCGATACCACCGGTGCCCCGTTTTGCCTCTCCCGCGTCGTCGTCGTCTACGCCGCGTTATCCTTCCACGACTCGAACAACTTTTTAAGAGGATTGCCCTCCTAAGCCTCGATATTTTTAACGAGCGGTTCTCTCCTCGATCGACGGCCCATCGCGACGAGGAAGAACCGCGTCCCGAAAATTCACCCGGTACGGTAATCCCCTAGCGGTTCTTCGATCGTCGCGATTCCACCACGGTGGAGGAACGAACAACGACGCGAACGAATCGAGCATCCTCGCGAAAAATTTCACTCGCTGTTGCGAAACGCGATCCGGTACGATCGTACGCGATCGAACCGTGGGAGGAACAAAAACCGAGCCCTCCGCATCGAGGAGAACCACCGAGGCGTAAGTCGCCAGGAAGCAAATAGAAAACGAGCGTAACGGTGGCGGAGGAGCGAAGGGAGGTAGGTCCAATTTAAGCCGTGCCCACACCGCAAAAATGCTTCCGAAGGCTCCCGGCTCGGTTCATTAAATGGAACCCAATAGCGGTTGTTTGCGTTGCCAGACAGCGAATCCGTCGCAAATTGAATGCCATATTGCATACGTTACACGGCCGTGGTACGCGCGGGGCCTCGTTGCCGTGGACGCGGCCCCCGTAAACGCCCGACCCGTCCTATTATACTGCCTTCCAATTTCTACCAAAATTAACGGACTCGATATCCCGTCGAAACGAAGGAGTCGCGAACCGGAAATCGATCGAGCGTATCGCGACGCGAGTTTCGAAACTTTAATCACCGTGGATTTTAAAGAGGGGGCGGAGGGTACGCTTCTTTGGAAAAAATTCTCGGTTCTCGATTTTGGAACCACAGTGGGACCGAGCGTCGACAAAGGAACCTCGACTGGAAATCGATCGATGGTACCAATATGTGTTTTAAAAATAGAGATGTTTCGAATATTGTGGATTTACAAAGGGGGCAGAGGGTACCCCCTTAGGGACAGATTCTCGGCGTTTGATTTTGGAACCAAGTGAAAATGTAGGTAATGAGATTGGAAATTGATCGACCATACGTGTTGAAAATGGATTAGTTTAGAAATTCTAAATTATCCAGGGGGGCAGACGGTGCCCCCTCCGAGACAAATTCTTACTCATCGATCTCGGAACCAAGTGAAAGTGTAGGTAATGAGATTGGAAATTGATCTACCATACGTGTTGAAAATTGACTATTTTAGAAATTCTAAATTATCCAGGGGGGCAGACGGTGCCCCCTTCGAAACAGATTCTTACTCATCGATCTTGGAACCAAGTGTCAGTGTATGTAATCAGATTGGAAATTGGTCGACCATAGAACGTGTTAAAAATGGACTATATTGAAAATTTTAAATTATCCAGGGGGGAGAAGGTGCCCCCTCCGAGACAGATTCTTACTCATCGATCTTGGAACTGAGTGTCATTGTAGTTAATACGATTAGAATGTGGTCGATCATACAATACGTTTACAAATGAACCGTTTCGAAAATTCCAAATTATCCAGGGGGGCAGAAGGTATCCCCCTAAGAACCGATTGTCGTCGTTCGACCTTGGAACCAAGTGTCTGTGTAGATGGTATGATTTGAAACTTGTCTACCATACGATATATTCAAAAATGGACTATTTTAAAAATCCCAAATTATCCAGGGGGGCAGAGAGTGCCCCCTCAGGAACAGATTCTCACCCTTCGATCTTGGAAAGAAGTGTCAATGTAGATGGTACGATTGGAAACTTGTCCACCATACAATATATTTAAAAATTGACTATTTTAAAAATCCCAAATTATCTAGGGGGGCAGAAAGAACCCCCTCAGGAACAGATTCTTGCCTTTCTCGCTTGGAACAAAGATCAGCGCTCGTGTCGACGCAGAAGTCGCGATCAAAAATCTATGAATCGCACCAAGACGCGTTTCGAGGATTGACAAGGGGTCCTGTAAGGTGCCCCCCGTGGAAAGATTCTCCGACCTTAGACCAGAGATGGACAGGAAAGTCGGTAAACGTTTCGCGAGGTCCCCGTGAATACGAAGTATATCGCGGCGTTACGGGGCACGGTTAAAACGCAATTACCGGGACACCCCCGGGGAACAGACCGCGGGCGTGCCGCCCTGTCAAAATAGATAACGTTCGGGGTAAGTCACCCCGAAGTTAAAACCCGTTCGTCCCTGCAGCGCGGTACAGCGCTATAGGTCCATTCACTTCGGGTTAACGTCGACAAAGGGTGTGCACGAGCGGTAACGAGGGGGGAGGTTGGCCACGGGAGGACCATGATACGCCCTGTGTGCACGTTTTGCTACTCGCGGACGGAGAGCCAGGGGTTGATATTGCCGGCGTCGGGGGTGGCGGTGACGTCACACCCGATTGACATAAACGATTCGAGCGAACCATCCGTCCTCCGGATCCGCGCGTTGTTTCGTTACCCCGTCTTCCTTATTTTTCCTCTACAATTTTTTAATCGTTCCTCGCGAATTCTCTCCCGGTGCCCCAGCTCCAAAAATATAGGAAAGGGGTGGTTGAAATTGTTCCGAATCTCGTCGCGTTCGTCGACCCCGATTCTCGAGGCGTCTCGAACGACGAATCGAGCTTTTCCGTCGCACGTGCGCAATTTCGAGCGAATTTTCGACAAAGGGTGGTCTTTACGATCGAGGAGCACCGATGGTGGTGAGGAGGGGGTAGTAGGAGGAGTGCGGTGCGCGTCAACCCTTTTATTACGGGGCCGGATGACTATAACTATTCGACGCGACGACATTAGCGGAACCTAGTTGCCTCCGGCGTCATTATTATTATTCTATAAATGGCCAGCCCGGGAGACGGAGATACGGATTATGGGACACGAGTTGCATACTTATTGCGCTCGAGTTTCGTCGGTTTTATTTATCCGGGGGGGAGTTGTTCTTCACCGGTTCCCTTCCGTTCGTTTCTTTCTCGCGACGCGGCGAGGCTTCCGCGTCCATTTCCGGAATTTACGAGCCACCGATACGACTTCCTCGCGTACGAAGGAAAGAACCGAGAGCGAATTACGCGACCGTTCTTTATCGTTCTCCCCCCGTTCGTTATTCGGTAAGTGGGCCTCCAGCTTCCCCCGACCGATCTCGATTTACAACGCTCGCGACACCGTCGTTCGTTCGTTTGTTCGTTCGTTCGTTCGTTTGTTGGTTGGTTCGCGGCGCGGATCATCGCGCGTCGTTCGGTCTCGCGCGTGCATTGGGTAAATCGGTTCCCACAGTGCCGTAAAAGGCGAACGCCGCCGTTAAACGGACCGATCCGCGCCAAAGATAGACCGTAATAAGAGACGACACTGTTACCAGGGACTCTTTACGCGCCCACGATACGCGTCCGTGTCGAGTTTTATCGAAACCCTCGACACCTTCGACGTCGTTTAGCGTCGCCCGGTAAACGCTTATTTTAACGCGTGAGTCGTTAGGGGGCGGATATCGTCGAAGAAGGAGGAACAATCTCTCTCTCTTTCTCTCGCTCTCTCTCTGTGTTTCTCCGGTTCCTCGAAAATTTCACCGTGGTATCGCGGTATTTTCGAGGATCGACGGTTACCCGCGCGAGGAATCCCAATCCCAGGAGCCGACGAGGAGCAACAACCCGGCACGAAAGCCCTTCGAAGATACTCGCGCGAGCGGGAATCGTGTTACGAGGAACACGCGTACCGGGACTGTCGTATCGAGGCATCGCGGGGATCCCATGCATTCCGCGATCTTGCATTACAATTGCTAATAAACGCCCTCTCCTTGGCCCTCTCTCCTCGTTCTACCGGTTCCTCCTCCGAGTTCGCCGCTTATACCAGAACTCGAGGGGGGCTACGTGCCTCCGTCCGCCGCCTGTTCTTTGCCTCCCGCGCCCGCAACCACCCCGCCCATCCCCCTCGTTCTCTTCTCTTCTTTCCTCTACTCTTCTCTTCTCTTCTCTTCTCTCCGTACAGCCCGCGTAACCGCGACCACGGAATCCGGGAGAGTACCATCGCGAGAGAAAGAAAGAGAGAGAGAGGTGCACCGAGAACGCGCGGGACGATCCGTCGAACGGAGAAAGGGAAAGGGGGGTGGTAGGGGGAGGGACACGCGGAGAGAGGGACCTAGATAAGCGGGACTGCGAGCGAGCGGGGAGGAAACGAGTCCGGGGCCGGGGAAAACTTTGTCTCATTCATACTTTTGCATTTGAAAGCGGTAATTTATGCGCGCGTCGAAGTGAAACGGAATGCAACGGAGCGCTCGGGAGCGAGACGGAGAACGTACAGGCGCGAGGGAACCGAGAGAGACGGCGAGAGAGTGAACGTGGAACGGACGGAGGGGGGGAAACAGGAACAAACGTCGCCATTATAATAGATATGTTAGCATGCAAACGTTGTCTTTTATACGTTTGCCGGTCCGCGGTGGTGGTGGTGGTGGTGGTGGTGGCGATCTCTCAGGTGCGTGCCCCCTCGACTCGGTGCCCCAACGAGGAACCCTCGGCCCGATCGGAGGATCTTTCATCGGAAGATTCGCGCGATTGCTCGTTTCTTTCGTTCGAAGATCGTTTAGGAAGTTTCTGTCGAGGAATACGGCACGCGGTGAATCAAATTTACAACGGACTCGATCGATCGTTTCTTTCGTTCGAGGATCGTTTGCAACGCTTCTGTCGAGGGAAACAACGCTTCTATCGAGGGAAACAACGCGTGTGAATGAAATTTTCATTGAGCTCGGTTTTCGGTACGAGCCGGTCCAAGATTGACCGATCAGCGCAAAAGCTGTTCGTAATTTTTCACGAACCGCGAATTCCGCGACCGCGGAAAGCCATTGTCTTTAAATCTCATTTTGATTGCCTTTGAATTTCAATGTAACGCGGTCCAATGTTTGCGGTAAACTTGGCCGTAAAGTATAAGTAGAATTCGGTTTTTGCGGGAGCTCCGCGTTGATTCGGAAGTTTTGTTACTTATCTCGGTGTAAGTACAGCTTTTGCGTGAAATCTTAGACGATCATGGACAATTTTCTATTCGCCGTTTCCACCGATTCGCGAAGCTCGTAATTTACAAGTTTTGTCTCGAAACGCGTACGATTCTGTCTGGCAAAGCAACTCTGTAACCACCATTGTTCGAAATTTTCCAAACATCGTTTCCATCGATACAACTTTCATCTCGAAACGCTTATGGTTCATTTCCAAAGCAATTCCATAGCCATGATCGCTCCAAATTTTTTAAATACCATTTCCATCGATGGACAGGGCTAATTAATTAGTAACTTTTATCTCGAAACGCTTACGTCTTAATTTCCAAAGCAACTCTATAGCCACCATCGTTCCAAATTTTCTAAATACCATTTCCATTGATGGGTAGAGTTCACTGATTAGTTACTTTCATCTCGAAACGCTTACAGTTTAATTTCCAAAGTATCTCCATAGTGACCATCGTTCCAAATTTTCCAAACACCATTTCCATCGATGGGCAGAGCTCATTGATTACCAACGTTCATCTCGAAAAGCTTACAGTATTTTCTCAAACAACTCTGTAGCCACCATCGTTTCAAATTTTATAAACACTATTTCCAACGGTGGACAGAGCTAATTAATTAGCAACTTTCATCTCGAAACGCTTACAGTTTAATTTCCAAAGTATCTCCATAGTGACCATCGTTTCAAATTTTCCAAACATCGTTCCCATCGGTGGATAGAGCTCATTGATTAGTAACTTTCATCTTGAAACGCTTACAATTTAATTTCTAAAGCATCTCCATAGTGACCATCGTTCCAAATTTTCTAAACATCGTTTCTACCGATGGACAGAACTCATTGATTAGTAACTTTCATCTTCAAACGCTTACAATTTAATTTCCAAAGTATCTCCACGACGACCATCGTTCCAAATTCTCCAAACACCGTTTCCACCGACGACCAGAGCTCATTGATCACCAACGTTCGTCTCGAAAAGCTTACAATACTTCCCGAAGCAACTCCCCCATCGTTGCAAACAATCGAAACACGATTTCCACCGATCCTTGTAAAGATCTCGCGCCTACCTTAGACGAATCGTAGCAAGTTCGTTCGTTCGATTCCGCGTCGGTTCCCTCGCGCGACGAAAAGGGGATCCTGGAGATCGAAGCTCGACCGGAAGCGAGGTTTCCACGGGACGATCGCGTCGTGAAACCGGCTCGCGAAATAAATCGTCGATGGATACGTCCCTGGGGCCCCCGCGAGGCTCGCGCGGAGGCGGTGCGCGGGGGTTACGCGTCCGTCGGGCAGGGTTGCGGCGGTGGCTGTCGGCGTATCGTGGGAGAGGGGTGGGGTGGGGGGGTAGGAGGGGGAGTCGGTGTCGGCGGTGTCGGTAGCGATGTCGGGTTCGGGGCTGGGGGCGCGCGGAGGGGTGGAGGATCGGCTCGGTGAACGCAGGGGAGGGGAGAGGCGCGGGTTCGGGACGTTCGAGGGAACGGCGTGCGGGAGCGAGGGAGGGGCGGCGGTGGCAGGGGTGTAGCTACTTACCATACTCCCAGTATACCAAAGTCCCGCGGCCGACTCGCTCCGCGGTAGATAGCAGTCGCTAGCACACCACGCTTCTCACCGGCGCTCGTTGAAACGGAGAGAGCGGGCCGGGTGTCCCTCTCGCGAAAATGGGAGGAAAAATTCTGAGCGCGGCGCGCCTCCTCTTCCCCCCGGGGGGAGGGAGGACCGACCACCGCACCCGAGACTACGGGAGAAAAAATAAACGATCCGTAAGATAGAGAGAGAGAGAGAGAGGGAGAGAGTAAGAGAGAGAGAGAGAAAGAGAGGAGAGTCCCAACGTCGTCGCGGCGTCGTTTCGCGTCGATCTCCGAGCGGCCCGATCGAAGCGGGAGACCCGAGGGAGAGACGAGGGAGAGACGAGGGAGGAGACCGCGAACGGGACGCACGAGGATCGAGCGGACCGCGAGTGCCGGCCCGACGACGACCACGAACGCGCGCCGCCGACGAGGAGTAACCACGACGCCGAGACGCCGCCGCGGTGGTTCCGCGTTTCGCGCGGTTCCGGTCACGTCGGTCACGTGGTCGCCGATCTCGCCGATCCTACCTCACCCCGCGACCACCCGCGCCCGACCATCTCGCCACCCGAGAGAGCTTTCCCGCCAGGGGGAGGGAGTGTCAACCGGGAACGGGTGGGGGCGGTACCGACGAAGAGGGGAGAGAGAGACGGAAGCCTCGAAGAGCACCGACCGACGAGGAACAGCGGAACGAAGGAGGGAAAGAAGAGGAGGCGGATGCACCACGGTGAAAAGGATGTTGCGCCGCGTCGAGCACGATCCACGTGGGGTAAGTGGACGTCTAGAAACAACCAGTCGTTATTTTTCGCCTTTTTTCTTTTTCTTTCTTTCTTTCTTTCTTTCTCTCTTTTTTTTCTTTTTCGTCTTTCCCACGACCGAGCAGCTTCTACCGGTGGAATTTACCGTCGCGACGCGCTTTCGAATTCCCGGGAGTAGAGGTAACCGCGGATCGACCGTCTTCGAAGTAACGTGGCGTCGACTTTGGACGCAGTTGCGCGCGAAACACTCCGATGGACGCGGTAGAATGCGCTCGTGATCGACGATCGAGCGACGGTTTCGTAAACCGCGACCGTTCACAGAGCCAAAGAGTTCTCCCCTCGAAACGAGGCCAACTCGGTCGTTCTCTCGCGAATCGGTAACAAAACGGACCGCAAAGGGTATCGTAGATCAAGCGTCGGGAAACGCGCAATATGCGCGCCAACAGGAGGATTCTTCTCGAATCACCGGTTGGCAGCGTATCCGGCGCGAGGTTCCACGAACGAGAGTTAAATCGCGGAGTTGGCACGCGGGCTAATTGGTCGTATCTCGCGTCGCTCGGTGTGCTTTATCGCGCGGTCCGTACCAGAGGGCAGGAAAGAATTCGCCCGATCGGCCGTTCCAACGGGCCATTTAACGTCCACGCGTTCGTCGGTGGTGCCACGTGGCACACGGGCCACGTGCGCTTACCTCCGAGTCTCGCGGTTTTCCGTCGACACCTCCCGCGGAAACTCGCGGAGTTTCGAGACTCACGTTTCGTTCTGTCGCGCGTCGAGAGAAACGATTCCGGATCGTTACCGAAGTCGCGATCGTTTCTCGATCGATCGTCGACCGATCACCGGTGAAAGAGTTCTCGATCGATCGTCGACCGATCACCGGTGAAAGAGTTCTCGATCGGTCTCGAAGACACGGAGGCCACTTTTTTTTTCGATCGATCGAGAAACCCTCGCGCACGTGCGCGATTTTAACGCAAAAACCGATCGACGACACCCATGGCGACACCGTAGGGTGGGCAGGGTATAACTTTATCCTCGCTTAATCGCCTTTTCGATAGGTACGAGCCGATCCCTTTGTTCGGACAATACCTCCACCCTGTCCCCGCTAATGTATGCGGCGTGCCCCGCTCCCCTCGCCTCCTGTTTCTCGCGCGATGACTCCGGGGTCTCCTAACTCCGGCGTAGTCCGCGTTACTCCGCACGAAAGCCAACCGAGGCGAGGGAGACCTCGTACTCGTCCGCCTTTATTGAATTTTGGGACCGTTCCAGTTGGAACGGAGAGAGAGAGAGAGAGAGAGAGAGAGAGAGACGAAGGGACAGGCGCATGGAGCGAGGAGAGGACGAGAGAAAAAGGGCTTCGGATGGGTGGAGTGCTAGCCAGAATTAATTCTCATCCCGGTGCATTGCTTTTTACGATATAACTGCGGTTTGTTAGTCGTTATTCACGGGCCGAATTGAATTTCCTCTTCGCCCGCGGGGTGAGAAATAGCGCAGTTTCTTTTTTCCTCGCGTGCTCCGTGCTCGGTGAGTCTACGCTCCCGGAAAGAGTCGCGAAATTTTAGGGTAGCTTCCCTCGGTCCAGGGCCAGGTTCCTTAACCTATGCGAGAACTGCTCGACGCGTTCTCGCGGTCGTCCGAGAAGAGAGACGAGTCTTGGAAAGTAATTGGGATTATTATAATATTATAGTTCTTCGCGAAAGGCTGATAATTTTTTATATCACAGTGTCTACAACTAGGAACTAGGTCTTCGAACATCAGTTCGAACGACAGTTTTGTAAATTGATCGACGACTTCTGACTTTTCAAATACGGACGAACTGTCGATATCTCCGATGACCGTACGACGAGACTTTTACGAGTAAAGATTTTCGAACTTTTCTACCGGAAACTCCATCGTCGATGCGATCGTTCGATCTGTTTACCACGTCGCTAAATTCGTCCTTCGAATACGAAAATTCACCGCGTTCGTTTGGACTTTCGAAAGGTCGGTATCTCTGCTCGTCGAAGCTCATGGAGACAACCTAAATACGTTTCAACGGAACGTTTTAACGTGCTCGACGTACAAAGCGTTTCCAGAAATAATTCAACCGTCCCGATCTACAAAAGAAGTTTCGCGAACGGAAGATGAGATACTCGTGGACAAACTGGCCGGTATCGCAGAGTCTACGTAGCGGATTCTTACATATTTCCCTCGACGACGAAATCGAAGTACACCGTGGGCCGAAATTTGTGTTACAAACGTGGTCGAGGGGATTCTACGGTTCGAAACAGGATGAAAATAAAAGAAAAAATTACAAAATTCCACCGGAGACGTTATTTTCGATCTGACACGTGAGCGCGAAACGACACGGATTTGCAACGTTACGGATTTCGCTGCGGATTGTGATTGTTTTTCTACAGGATGCACTGTCGATAATCTCATGCGTTCTTAAAGCGCATTGATGACACTCTAGAGTCAGTAATCGATCGGTAAATTTTCTCGAAAAGGTAAACCTCGATGCAATATTGTTGCAATTTTCTCAAGCTACGAACCCTACCTATTCTATGTGTACCAAGAAGTTTGTACATACACAATTATATACCCACATGCTATATTTCATTCGTCTTCGCATTTTCCTCGAAAACAAAGTCTACGCTTTAAATTTCTTCTTCTCTGCATTCTCGTCTAATTTCCGCGCATAAAATCTCCTCAACTTCGTCTCCGCCGCAAACTTCATCCCACACGGTGCAAACGTACACAATTAGATATACCCATAGGCTACATTTGTTTTGAAACTTTGTTTTTTATCTTCGAGGAAGAAATCATTCCTCGAAAACAAAGTCTCGGCTTCAAATTTCTCTTACTCTACATTCTCGTCTAATTTCCGCGTATAAAATCTCCTCAACTTCGTCTCAACCGCAAACTGCATCCCACACGGCGCAAACGTACGCAATTAGATACCAATACGCTACATTTGTCTTCCAACATTTCTTTCTTTCTTCACAGGGGAAATCTTTCCTCTCGAAACTTTCTCGTTCGACACCTCCGCCTTAAGTACAACCACGAGAATTCCCAAAGCTCGATTTCTTTCATGAAATTTCGGGCCCGTGTAGGTACACACGGCCCGTATCGCGCAACGCGTCGCATGGTCCATCGCCGGCGGGCGTCGCGGCGTCGTCCCGTTTCTAATCGACTCGTTCGCGGTCCGCGTCGAGACAGGTCGCGCGCGCGGCCCAATACATCCAGGAGCGCATTATCTCCCGGGGAGATTAAAGCAGGCGTGACCGCGTTACACAATGCCGCAAAACACGACGCAACCGCGGCGAGAGAAACCGGAGGGTCCGGGAGCGGTCGACGAGAAGGAGCCAGGAGCAGCCGCGAAAGAACCGAGAGCGGTAGAGGGGGTGGAGGTGGTGGTGGAGGTGGAGGAGGACGGAGAAAGAGAAGGCCCGAGGACAGCCGGGTTGACAGGACACAATATTGCAATAACTTCAATTACGCCGACACGACGGATCGCCGTGGGGTGAGTCGACGGATACCCCCACCCCCGGCCCCGTCTCTCCTCTCTACCCCCTCCTTCTTCTATCCTCGCGGTTCGTTCCATCCATTTGTACGGTCGAGGGACGCGCGCGGAACGGTTCGCGGTCGAATTGGCTGTCGGATACGAAACGAGGGCTACCTTTAAACAAGTGCTTCTTAATAAACCATTGACGCGCGAAACCACCCTCGAAAATTTGCCCCTTGGCGGTGGGACGTAGGAGGACGCGTCCCCGCGGCCCTTCTAGACTCGTCGGGGGACGACGCGACGCGTCTCCGTTCTCCGTTACTTCGTTAAACTCGAAAAGCCGGCCGGTTCTTCCAGGCGAGCCACCCCTCGCCCCTTCGCCTCCTCGTCCTGCCGCCCCGTCGGTCGGCGAACGTAACGAAGCGTTACGCCGTTTTTATTTCGCTGGGAAAAATTTGGACGCGAGCCAGACCGCGAATAAACTTCGCGCCTTGTTCCGTGGGCTTCGCGCGACGCCTACTTTCCCGCGGCGTCCTACGAAACCGTGAAATACGCTTCCCGTCGCTCCGTACGCGCGTTAACGCCGAGGAATTATTTTCGCCCTCCGGTGCCAAACAGAAGTCGACCACTTACCGCCCGGAGAACACACGATTCGCAAGACGACGAGCACGCGGGATAATTAACATTTCCTTTCGTGGGGTTTCTTCGGTTTCGCTCCACGTTATTGGGAAGATTTCGATCGTTAGGGTCGGGGGATTCGTCTATGCGGGAAATTAAAATTTCCTTTCGTGCGTCTGACAATTTTTCTCACCGGTGTTACTGAGAAGATTTCGAACCGTGAATCGCGCGAGAAATTAACAGTTATTTTCCAGGGTTTGTACGTTTTTGTTATCGAGAAGATTTGGAATCGTCCAGGGCGAGAGACGCCTATGCAGGGAACACAAATTTTTTTTTCCAGTGTCTGCTAATTTTTCTCACCGGTGTTACTGAGAAGATTTCGAACCGTGAATCGTGCAAGAAATTAGCAGTTATTTTCCAGGGTTTGTACGTTTTTGTTATCGAGAAGATTTGGAATCGTTCAAGACGAGAGACGCCTATGCAGGGAACACAAATTTTTTTTCCAGTGTCTACTAATTTTTTTCCTCGTCGTTATCGAGAAGATTTCGAACCATGAATCGACGCCTATGCGGGGAATTAAAATTTCTTCTCCAGGGTGTGTATATTTTTCTTATCGGGAAGATTGCGAATCGTCCGCGTCGAGAGACGCCTATGCAAGAAACAAGAATTTGTTTTCCAGTGTCTGCTAATTTTTCTCCTCGTTATTACTGAAAAGATTTCGAACCGTGAATCGCGCGAGAAATTAGCATTTATTTTCCACGGTTTGTACATCTTTGTTATCGAGAAGATTTGGAATCGTCCAGGGCGAGAGACGCCTATGTAAGGAACACAAATTTTTTTCCAGTGTCTACTAATTTTTCTCCTCGTCGTTATCGAGAAGATTTCGAACCATGAATCCACGCTTATACAGGAAATTAAAATTTCTTCTCCAGGGTTTGTACATTTTTGTTATCGAGAAGATTTCGAATCGTCCGCGTAAAGAGACGCCAATGCGAGAAATTAAGATCACTCTTCAACTTCGAGGATTCGTCGATCTCCGCTCCACTCAGTCATCGAGAAGATATTTCGAACGCGAGTTATCGGTCCCTTTGCGAGACGTTCGCCCAGAATTTATGGAATTAAAATTTCTTTTTAACTTCAAGAGCTTCTCGATCGTTGCCTCGTATTACTATCGAGAAGATATCGAAAGCGAATGTCGGTTCGCGCGGAGAAATAGAAATTCCACTCTCGACTTGGCGTGTTTCTCAATTTTCGCCGCGCGTGTTATCGATAACGTATCGAATCGTTCGCGCGGCGAGAGACGCCCGCGCGCGCTTCTTAAACAACGCGAGATTTGCATAAAGGTAGGTCGTTCTCGCGGATGGAGGGTCGTGGCAAGAACAAAGCGAATTTGTCGCGGTCGGTGACAGCGACGCGAAGCGGACGATGACTTATCGACCGCTCGGGAACGAGTTCGAACCGTAGAAAAATTGCGCGGAGCCGTTTGCCCCGCGGGCTAAGGGTGTTTCACAGGGGTGGTCCGAGCACCCCTCCACGGTTCGCGTACCCACTCGAAATTTCGCTCGGCTGGCGCTTCTTTTTTTCCAACATTTATTTGACAGCTGTCGTCCGCAGCGCGCGCGCGCTCACTCGCTCACTCGCTCGCTCGCTCGCGTCTTAGCGAGCCACGAACGACACCCTTCGACGAGGGTAGCTCGTGACGTATCTCGAGTCGCGGATCGTACGTCACTTGCTCATCGTCGATGCTTCGCGACGATTACTTCTCGAATTTTGCCCGTTTGCCGCTCGTGTATAAAATTCTTGTTGATGGAGTATGGAATAATTGAACAATTGGACACAAAACGCTTGGTGAATTTACTTATCTGCTATTGCACGTGCAAAACTGTTAAAACTGTTCTCTTTTAAAAGGGTTGCGGACTGCAAACTGGTTCAACGCAGTGGCACAAATGATATACTAGGTAGTTCGACAAGTGTCGTTTCTTCCATTGTAAAAAAATACTATGACATTTAAACTTTGAATCGACAGATCTACATAAAACATCACACATATACATCAAACAGTAGTCCCCTTGTTTAGAAAAATAAAACAACAAACTTAATAGCTCCATTTCTTATCGCACGACGAAACTTATCGAGCAATTTATTATATAAAAAAAAGGGCAACATCGTTCGAGTATTCTCAAATACCAATAGAAGCTGCGATTATCATACTTTAACGAAACAGGTGTGTCGAACTTGTGCAGAGTTGGTGCCACTTAGGAATAACGATACATTAATATTTTGATATTAGTCCGGGAAACACATTCCTCTTTCCCCGTACAAAAATTATCCCGTATTAATTTTTCATAAAAATACGTCGTAAGTATATATTGGGTGGCTCGGAAAGTGATTTCGTTTTTTTTTGGTGGAAACGAAACACGATTTTTTTAGAGTGTGTAAACATTTTATTAAATTATACATTCTACATTTTGGAAAACAAGATTACTTTCCAAACAACCCAAAGTCATTTTGTTTTCTTTCGGTGAAAATGAGACGATTTTTTTAGCGTCTAAACATTTTATTAAATTATACATTCTACATTTTGGAAAACAAGATTACTTTCCGAACAACCCAAAGTCATTTTGTTTTCTTTCGGTGAAAATGAGACGATTTTTTTAGCGTCTAAACATTTTATTAAATTATACATTCTACATTTTGGAAAACAAGATTACTTTCCGAACAACTCAAAGTCATTTCGTTTTCTTCGGTGAAAATGAGACGATTTTTTTAAAGTGTACAAATATTTTATTAAATTATACATTCTCCATTTTGAAAAACGAAATTACTTTCCGAACAACCCAATAGTATAAGTGGACTCATACTTGGAAGTATATTTGGACTCGCGACGTAATATTTGGAATACAGAACTCCCACGAATACGGAACTTGAAATCACCCATCCGATTCATAGCCCACGTCTCCGTGTAACGTTTCACCAAAAGTATAAAACCAGATCTATAATCGTACCGCGGATCAGCTCGAAAAAAAATACGCGACTCGACCACGATGTCCATCTTGACGATGACCGTACGCGTCTATATCTCCAATTGTTCCCCTCGCACCAAAAATATCGTTCTCTGGATGCTCCGTATTCGTTAAGAAATGATTGTTAGAGGTTCGCGTGACCGTTTCCCTGCCGCTAAATCGGAAACGAAATGAGCGTACGCGTCGCGGGGTATTTGCCATTCCGTCGAGTCCGTAGTCTTCGTGCGGTGAACGATTTCATGCCGGTCGAGTCGCGGCTCGGCTTGTTCCCCGCTACGTGAGTTTCGCCACGGTTGTACGCGCGTCAATCGTCGCGGCGCGATAAAGCGGGAAAGCGGCGGCTCGCGGAAGCGCGATTTGTAGAAAATTCGCGGACCGTTCAGCTGTCACGTAAAGGTATCGCGGCCGAGACCGGCGGCGTTCTTTCTCCCGGTTGGTTGTCACGCGAGCGAAACGAATTCAACGACATCGTCCCGGCTCTCCTACGGTTAATTGTTCACCGCGAGCTCTCCGGGTGCGTGGGCGCGGCATTTCGCTTTCTCCGTGCCGGTTAATAGCCCCGTATCTCGGCTGGTTGCATCGGGGCACGCGAAAAACCCTCGCGCGAAATTGTCCCGCGGCACGACACTTTTCCACTTTCGTTATCCCTCGGCATCTTAACTCTTGATATCTTAATCCCCGTTAAGGGACCGATTAATCCGTCGCCTCTGTGCTCACGCTCGACGAGTTTTCTCACGGCCGCGCGAGATCGTTCCGATTCCACCGCCTCGACTCGCCTCGTCTCGCTCGGTGTGTCTCGAACGTCCCGGGAATTCGCCTTCGCTCGATTTTTCACCCGGAAACGAATTCTACGGGCTCGTTGGGCTCCCGTACAGCCCCAGGCGACGATACTTGCGCGCAAAAATTAATACTCACCGAGAAACCGAACTAGACGCGATTTATCGCTACCGGGCGTTTCGTACGAACTCTACGCATTTTTACCAGTGGAATGTATTTAAATATCGCAATTAGGGAATTTCTTCGGTTGGATACCGTTCTACGGGTTGGATCATTTTGTTGGGTTTTTGGAATTCTTTCTTGGAAAAAGACTGACCTGGAGACTAAGCAATTGTTCGTTTATTTTTTTTTTATTTCTTTGGGAGTTTTCAAGAGTTGTTCTGTCGAGTTCTGCATCGACTCGAATGGGTGATGGTAAAAGGTGCTATGGGTGATAGTTTAAAGGTGCAACATCCGGAGAATAGGCACAGGGTGAGAAAGGATTTCACATTCAAGCTTTGTTATTTTGGCTGTGAGTTTAGTGGGATTTATTTTAGCGCTGTGGGACGAGGTTTGATCGCGTTTACGCTGCTAAGGGACGTTTACTTTATTGAGTCGTCCAGGTTGGTTGGTCGTTGATGTAATCGATGCGTTTGGTTATGGAAAAATGACCAATTTACGCGAGACGGGAGAAAATCGACAAAGAACAAAAGTGCGGCTCGGTTTTGATGAAAGTGATTTTTATCATCTCATTGATTAAAAGATCACAAATAGAAATTCTTCTTCTTCTTTTAGTATCTACACCGACATTTGTCCGAGCCGTAGTGTAAAAAGTTGAAATATTCGATAATTTGTCGGTGTGCTTGTTACTTTCTATACTTAAGGAATTAGTTTCTATATTTAAGTTTCTTTAATATACGTTACTTTCTATTCTGTGTTTCTATTGTACGGTAGTTTTTATACTCGTTTTAAGTTCTCGATATAGTACCAGAAAGCTCGGCTCGAAATAACTACATCTCTCATAATTCTTAAATTATCAAGGTTAGGCACTTTCAATTTATTTCAAAGAATCTCGCTCTATTAATTTAGGTATCGATCCCATCTATTGGCATCTATTCTTAACACTTACAAAAAATATCAAATGTTACCTATTTTACTTAAAAAAATCTCACCCGTATCAATTTACGCGCCAATAGTATCTCTTCAAATACTATATTCTAAAAAAGATCTACTCTAAACACTCAGAAAGAACATTCGACATTATCAGTAGATAATTTACCTCCACGAGTCTCACACTTATTAATTTACCCATCGATATCATACCTTCGAACACTACGTCCAATATTACCCATTTTACTTAAAAAAATGACACTTGTACCAATTTACGCGCCAATACAATCCCTTCGAACATTCCATCCCAAAGAAGATCTACTCAAAACACCCAAACAGAACGTTCGACATTATCTACTATTCTACCTCCACGAGTCTCGCACGTATTAATTTACCCTTCAAACATTCCATCCCAAAGATCTACTCAAAACACCCAAACAGAACATTCGACATTATCTACTATTCTACCTCCACGAGTCTCACACGTATTAATTTACCCTTCAAACAACCCATCCCAAAGATCTACTCAAAACACCCAAACAGAACGTTCGACGCTATCTACTCAATTTCCCCTCCACGAGTCTCGCGCATAATAAATTAATTCACGCATCGATCCCATATCTCTTCGAACTCTACATCCGAAGATCCGTTGGAAACATCCATGGATACCCGTGCCCGTGTAAAGTGCACCGCTCACGTTCGAAGATCCGAGGCGTCGAAGAAACTTTGATTCCGTCTCGGCCGGAATCACCGTTATCCTCGCGGTAAACTCGATTTCGGTGCCGGAGAAACCGCGGCTGTGGATTCCGGACGGCGAAGGCCGTGTTCTTTTCCCTCGGCGGCTGCGAAAAAAAGAGGAAACAGCCGGCGTCGGATATACGACTGCGCCGGGAATACCGTGGCGGCGGTAGCAGTGGCGGCGGCGGCGGCGGTGGCGGTGGCGGTGGCGGTGGCGGCGTCCAGAGCCTGAGAACTTCGTCAATTAGAGGGAACAATTAGTCGACGTAGCCGCGATCGAACGCGCGACGCAGCCAGCTACCGCTCGAGCGATAGGTAATAAGCGATCGTCGACTCCCGCTTATCTCTCCTCTCGTTTCGCGTGCAGCCGGTCCGTTTAATCGCGGGGAGGACGCGGGCCGCGTGTTCACCGCCTCGCGTGACGTTGCGCAAGATTTTTTCGCTCGTCCCGGCCCGCTCGTAGATATCCCCGCAGCTCGCAGAAATAATAACTCGTCCGGCTGGGTAACGACCGGTGACGAAATCGAACCGCATGGCTAGGAACCTCGTCGATCTCGCCGCGGCGCAATTAACGCTTTACGCTCGGATTTTTCATTCCACGGGAATCGACCAGCGCTTACCGTAAGGGAGACGAGTCTCCTTTTCGACGTATTCGACGAGCCGGAGAAGAGCATCTAACCTCGGTTTATTTCTCGATGCATTGAACGCTTTGATAGTTTGAACTAGTTTGCAACGCGCTTGCGAGACACGATTTACGATTGTTGCGACGATGGTTTGAATAGTATTGCTTTCGTTGGTAGTGACGCGAAATTGAGTAGAATTATCGAATTTTTAAGTTTTTATATTGTGGATCGAACTTATATCGAGGACTACTTTAACGTAGGAACTTACAGAGTAGAGGGTAATGTTTAGTGGTGATAATGAATAGAAAGTAATTTGTATTAGAGGAATTGATTCTTTAAGCATGGAAATTAACATCGATATATTATCGGATATTTCAAATTTTTACACTACGGTTCGAACATATATCGAGGACTCGGTTAAGTAGAGAAACTAACGTATAATAGGAACATAGAATAGAAACTGTTAAAGAAACTTGAGTATAGAATCTAACTTCTCAAGTATAGAAAATAACAAGTACATCGACAAATTATTGAATATTTCAACTCTTTACACCACGGCACGAACATATATCGAGGACTTCCTTAAGTCTAGAAACTAACGTATAATAGGAACACAGAACAGAAACTAACGCATATTAAAGAAACTTGAGTATAGAATCTACCTTCTCAAGTATAGAAAATAACGAGTACGTCGACAAATTATCAGATACTTTAATCTTTTACACTACGGTTCGAACATATATCGAGGGCTTCTTTAAATATAGAAACTAGTGTATAATAGGAACACAAAATAGAAAGTAACGTTTATTATAGAAACTAACTACTTAAGTACAGAAAGTAACATTGACAAATTATTGAATATTTCAACTCTTTACATCACGGCACGAACATATATCGAGGACTTCCTTAAGTCTAGAAACTAACGTATAATAGGAACACAGAACAGAAACTAACGCATATTAAAGAAACTTGAGTATAGAATCTAACTTCTCAGGTATAGAAAATAACGAGTATATCCATAAATTATTGGATATTTCAATTTTTTACACTACGGTTCGAACATATATCGAGGGCTTCTTTAAATATAGAAACTAGTGTATAATAGGAACACAAAATAGAAAGTAACGTTTATTATAGAAACTAACTACTCAAGTACAGAAAGTAACATTGACAAATTATTGAATATTTCAACTCTTTACACCACGGCACGAACATATATCGAGGACTTCTTTAAGTGTACAAAATCAGCGGTTCAACGTGTTAACACGATCAATCGATCAATTTTCGTTCTTGTCACAAACGACACGGTCTATGGGACAATTGGGTTCGATTCCTTGTGTTTCTTTCTACGTAAGTTCTCAAGGTCGGCTCTAAGCCATTTTGCGAGTAACCTTATAATTTTTGCGTATCGGATATCGAGCAAGTTTTTGTACGCAATAGACGGTAATAGTAGTTTTGGTCTGATTTACGATGCCTTTTGCGTAATGGGCGTTCAAGACGAATGCAACGTGCCGACGTGCAATCTTTCGCATCCCGGTGGACGATAATGGTACTTCTGTTCGAATTTACAACGTCTTTTGCGTATCGGGTATCGAGACGAGGTAACGAGCAATTTTTTTTTACCGTGTGTACGATAATAGTAATTTTATTCGAATCGAACGTTGCGCGAGTGCAATCTTCGTGCACTTTCTCGCGTTATTACGCGGTCGTTGCTCGCTATCGATAGCGGATGTTTGTAAACGTTTACGATTAATTCCGGTGTACCGGTCGGAGCAACGCTCGAGATGTTGATTGTCTTATCTTTCGAATGCGTGTCAACGATAAGCGATCAAAGACGCGTAGGATCGTGATTTATGGTAACGAGGAAAATTCGAGATACGTTCGAAATGCTCATAATTTACGAAGAACGCAAGCGCGACGTTACAATGGCGGAGCAACCGCGACGTACGTGTAAAAATCTTTCCTCCCGGCAAGCTGCGTAAAAAAGTCGAAAATTTGAATAACGGAGGAACGTTGAAAAAAATGTTGACTCGTTCCCGGTTGGAAAAAAGTCGAGTCGGTCGTGTCAGGTGGTCCACCTTGTATAACGCACCGGTTATGTCACGGCGAACGGGCGAGGCTTAAAAGCCGTTTTACAACCTAATCCTGAATAATATCGACGTAGAAAGTACTTCTAATTTTTATGTAAAAGCGTAGGCGACCGAGATAAAACTTAATCTGCTTGCCCTTGATTCCTTGCATAACGCTTCGAACGCAACGTAATCGTACGCGTTCGTCGTTTCTCCGTGTTTTATTGCAATTTTTTACGATCGACAATTCCCTGGATAATCCACGTCACGATATTAACAAGGCATCGGTAACTGTTCACCAACATTATCAAGAAACTGTGTACAACGTTGGATAATATTTTCTCAAAAAATCAATTTCGACACGATACGTAAACTCTGATAGAAAGTTTCCACCAAGATCTTAAAAACGATTGTTTCATTCCGCAAAAATAATATTGAACCATCGATTGTACAAAATTCATAAGAGACTCGATCGCCGCTAAATTGTGCAAATTTTAAAAAGCCACATTACCCTAAAATCCCACGTTCCCGCTTCTCCGTTCACAAATATCATACTTACTACGATACTTGAATCGTACAATCGATCCCGATCGTGGAAAATGAAAACTGCTCGTATTTTTCCAGGAAAGTCGCATCGCGGTGCAACTCGGGCAGGTTCTCGGTCGCGGTTCGACAACTCGGTAATAAGGTTTGGTTTCTGTCGTTCGATTTGCAATTCAATCCCGGCGGGTGTATCGCGTCGTCTGGTCTCCTCGGCGTTCAGCGACAGGTAGTCTCGCGATTCGAGCAATCCGTGCAAGACGCGTGCGCGTACGTCGGTGTTCGAAACTTCGCGACGATTTTTCCGTCGGTCGTTTCCTGTCGCGTAAAACCACCGCGGTTGGAAAAATCCGCGGGAATGCACGCCAGGTCGCGTCTCGTCTCGTCGCGTCGCGTCGCGGCGAACGTGGCTATAGTTTCCCGCGGCGTTGCTCGTCTTGGTCGTCTTGGATCGTCGTCGTTCCCGTTTCCGTTCCCGTTCCAAGTTCCCGCGCGCCCGATGGAGGATTCCTTCGATCAGTCAGCGCCGGACACCGGACTGCCAGCCGATGAAAAACCCGACTGCCAGGCCTCGGTCTCGCGTACGTGAGTTACGTGACGCCCGATCGGCTGTCGATTTATCGCGATCGTGCGACGTGTACCGCCGCCAACCGGATGCGAGATTCGTTCCTGCCGATCCATACGCCGGGCCCCGACGTTACGTGACGCGACGCGACGCCGCGTTCTACGCTTTTGCTCGCGTTACGCTCCTCTTCGCCATCGCCGGACCGGGACCGATCGACTCCGCGTCACTTCAGCACGCGAAATCCTAATCGAGCCTGTTCACGCTCGGGAGAGATCGGACGATCTCTTGCGACAACCACCGACTCGGGAGTAGTTACGTACGTAGCAACAACAGTTCGTATTGTTGCGGAGGGGAGGTTGGTTTGGTAATGCACAGGGAGTGGAGAATTGAGGTAGAAATTATCAAGATTAGTATTTTACTATAAATTTTAATTTGGAAAATCCTTTTAAGAGAGAGGGCATCGAATTTGTCAAGACGAATCGAGAATAGTTATGTCTGCGGTGAGAACAGTTTTTTATTGTTGTAGAGGGAAGGATGGTTTGGTAATGCATAGGGAGTGGAAAATTGAGGTAGAAATAATCGTGATGAGTATTTTATAAATTTCGAATGGGGAACTTGACGAAAAATATGTAAGTGCACGGTGTGTTGCATCGAGTAAAAGTGATTTGTAGATTCATAGTTTGAGAGTGATATATAAAATTCTAATCGAATCAGTTCGTATTGTTGTAGAGAGAAAGATAGTTTAGTAGTGGGATGGTTTAGTATAGGGAGTGGAAAATGGAGGCAGAAATAATCGTGATAAGTATTTTACAAGTTTCGAAAGGAAACTGACGAAAAATATGTAAGTTCGTGGTGTGTTGCACCGGGTAAAAGTAATTAGTAGATCAATCATTTGAGAGTGATATGTAAGATCGTAATCGAATTGGTTCAAGAGAGAGATTATCGAATCTATCGAGTCGAGTATACTTACGTCTGTAGAGGGAAAAATGGTTCAATAATCCATAGGGAGTGGAAAATGAAGGCAGAAATAATCCTGATAAGTATTTTACAAGTTTCGAAAGGAAAGTTTTGAAAAATATGTAAATGCACGATGGTGCTGTATCGAGTAAACGTAATTTGTACATCCATAGTTTGAAAGTGGTATGTAAAATCCTAATCGAATCCGTTTAAGAGAGAGATCATCGAATCTGTCAAGACGATGCGAGAATAAGTCCCTGGCAACACGATTCGTATTATTGTACACGGAAAGATAATCTGTTAGTGCACAGGAAACGGAGAATCGAGGTACACTTGTAATTATATAATGAGTATACTCCGAGTTTCGAAAAGAAACCGACGACTCGGAAAAAGTATCCAATCGAGATTCTTTTCCGAGTCGAGAATATTTATTTCCGGCTCGTCGGATCGACTGACTCGAGAATAGTTGCGTCCGTAGTAAAAGTGGTTGCGCATTGTCGCACGGCGAAAGATATTTTAGTAATGCGGAGGAAAGTGTAGGTAAAAATAATTATAACCGGTATATTACGAACTTGGAGAAGAAACCAACGACTTGGTTGAAGAAAAAAAAAAAAAATGTCTGCGCGGTGCACTGTATCGGATAAAAGAGTCATTGATTAAAACACAATTAGCGAGCGATACGAGTTCTCGGTTTTCGTCTGTTCCGTTCTTCTTCGGCATCGGCACGCGAAATCCTAATCGAGCTCGGCCGAACGCTCCTCTCTCCGTAGCGACTACCGAGCCGGGAACACTCTCGTTTGTAATTTAAGTTATTAATTCCAAAGTAGCGGATAAAAAGTTCCAGGTAAAAAAAAAAAAAAAAGAAAAAAGACTGCAAGAAGAAAATTGTAAACGCAAAACGTTTTTGTTTCGTCTTCTCTCCCCTTGTTAAATTGGAATCGGTACGAGGGAAAGAACGAACGAGTTTCGAACGGAACGCGAGAAAAAAAGATCCGGTTGCGCGTTGTCGTATAAAAGAGCGATCGGTGGTGGTACGATTCGCTCGCGATACGAACGAGCCGCGTAATCGCCTCGAGCGTAGCCTCGATTTCGACGAAGATCTAACCCGAGCTCGTGCGGAGCTCGCGCGTGTTAACATCGTCGTCGTTGCTCGTCCTCGCGAGCCCTCCCCACGGCCCGCGCGTTTCCGCTTTTCGTTGCGCCTCGCGGTCTTGCTCGTCGCGCCCGCCCACGCTACATTGTTGTTGCTGGAACCCGTTTCTCGTCTACTTTGCGAGCGAGGCAATAAAGACAACACGTTCCGCGTACCGGCCCCCCCGAGGCTGTGGATGGAAGCTCGAAAGACGACCGTCCTGGAGTCGTAACGCGAAAAAGAGAAGAGACGGCGGGAGGGGAAGGGGAGGGGGAGGACGCGCCGGCAATTTTCGGGACGGTCGCGAAATAATGATGATCTTTATCCCTAATGAAATTAGTCCTGCTCCTCCGTGGTCCGCGGGAATAGACATCGTACCGTGAAATTACCGTAATAGGCGGCGGAGCCCCGTAGATCTCCGGTCCGCACGAAGAACCCGAACCCTGCTCGAAGGAGAACCGTTTTCTCGGTATATTTTGCGTCGATTTCGCGGCGCTGCCCGCTGGATGGATCGGTTCTCCTCCCGAGACTCGAGACTCGAGCCGAGCCGAGCCGAGACTCGACTCGAGCCGATCCGATCCGTCCACCGAGTTAACGCGGAACGATCCCCCGGCCTATTTAAGGCGACCGCCTAAATATAGTACGCCGTTTTTACCGGAATTTAAAATTACGGGTCGTAAAGAAGCCGAGGGCAAATTAGACGGAGGATTCAGCCCCCGCGGGCGCGTTTCTATTCTCCACGGAACTCCCGGTGTCGGGACACGGGGACCCCCTAATCGAGCGATTTTTGCTAGCCCCCTACCAGGGAAACGAAATTTCCAAATTTCGTACAGTTCTCGATTAACCGTCTAGCGAAGTTTTTCACCGAATCGTTTCCTCGCAACTGCCTCGCTCAGACCCCCCTTGGCCCCCTTAATTGTGCATTTTTTGACAGCCCCCTCCCCACACTGGAAAGAATCGAAATTTTCAAATTCCATCGAGATATCTCTTTATTACTGTCTCTCGAAATTTGTCAATAAGTCGTTTCTTTATGATATGCTACTTACTTCATTTAACCCCCCTCCCCCCATAGATGCATGTTATTCGATGGACCCCCGAAGGAATAGGAATCTTCAAATTCCATCGAGATCTCTCTTTTATCTACTTTTGAAATTTGTCAACGAATCATTTCTTCAAGATATTCTACTTACTTCTCTTAGTCCCCCTCCCCCTATAAATGCACGTCGTTCGATAGACGCTTGAAGGAACAGAAATTTTCAAATTCCATTGAGATCTCTCTTTTATCTACTCTCGAAATTTGTCAACGAATCGTTTCTTCAAGATATTCTACTTACCCCACTTAGTCCTCCTCCCCCTATAAATGCACGTCGTTCAATAGACCCCTGAAGGAACAGAAATTTTCAAATTCCATCGCGATCTCTCTATTATCTACTCTCGAAATTTGTCAATGAATCGTTTCTTCGAGATATTCTACTTACCTCTCTTAGTCCCCCTCCCCCTATAAATGCACGTCGTTCGATAGATTCCAGAAGGAATTGAAATCTTCAAATTCCATCTGGTTCCCCTTTCCCTAACATTCTAAATTTCTCGACGAATTGTTCCTCGAAGATTTTCTCTTACTTACCTCGCTCAGACCCCCTCCCCACATAAACGCACGTTTTCCGACGACCCCTGAAGAAGTCGAAATTTAAAAATTTCGTCCAGTTCTCTCTCCCTCCGCCACTCAAAATTTGCCAACGAATTATTTCTTCAAAATATCCTACTCACCTCGCTTAGCCCCCCTGCCCCCATAAACGCACGTTTTCCAACGACCCCCGAACAAATCGATATTTTTAAATCCCATCCAGTCCTCTCTCCCTGCATCTCTCAAAATTTGCCAACGAATTATTTCTTCAAAATATCCTACTCACCTCACTTAGCCCCCCCCCCCCCCCACCCACACCCCCATAAACGCACGTTTTCCGACGACCATGAAAGCAATCGAAATTTTCAAATTTCATCCATTTCTTTCTCCCCCCGTCACTCGAAATTTTCCAACGAATCGTTTCTCGAAGATCTCCTCTCACCTGGCCCGGTGAGCCCCCCTCGAACCCCATTACCAACCGATTTGCGGCCCTCTGGCGGCGCTCACTCGACGTCCCGCGGTCTTCGCCTCGCGACGAACGCATCGGGACCCGCAGCCCCACGAGCTCGTTCCGACGGAAACAATTGCTGCCGCGGGGCATCATTTACATCATAAGCAATCATAATGATCGAATTTTCGGCGAACGACGATGATCCAACGAGTGGAACGAAGGGGAGCCAATTCAGAAGTGGGTACCCACTTACCGGCCGTACGAACAAACTATGCTCGCGCGAGAGACGAACCGGGAGGGAGGACCCTCTCCTGACCCTCCCCCACCGTCTCTCGCGCAACCCCGTAGCTTCGGGCTACCTGTGCCCGCTTGCTCGGATAACCAAAGCCCCGAAAAAAAGAAGAAAAACCTCCTGTCCCGTTCGCGACCTTCGAGAGCGAACCTTTTCGAAAAGGTCGATCGGAGAAGTCCTCGAGAAACGATTTCGTTTCGCAGGATTTCGCGTTCCCGAAATTCTCGGTTCTACATCAAACGAACCAATGACGTTCGAACCTTCCCGGTCCAAGTTTCTCGACCCTCGTGACGAGTGTCTCGATCCATTATCGACGTTCGATGGAAGCATTATGGGACGAAATTTTTTACACTCGTCGAAATTAATCTAAACACGAGTTTCCTTTAGCCGACCGCTCGATCGATACAAGTGTTTTATCTCGACACGTGTACTCTGGCATAACCGCGATTAACGGTGACGAATAGTTTCAGGAAATCGTGGACGAATTAGCATAAAAACATCTTTGATCGATTTCTCGTCCGATAGCGTCGTTGTTCCCAACGACGAACGTATACACCGGGGATACCGAATCGCGATAATGCATGTTTATTGTAATTCGTTCCATTGCGCGCGTAAAATGTCACTCGTCGTACCGTTACTCGCGACAATTCCAACACCTCTCTATTTCGTCTCGTTTACTCCGGCGAACGCGTCACCTGGATCGTTTTTCGCGACTCTTCCGTATTTATTTCCCCCATTGGCGATATTTGCTCGGTAAGTTCGATCGTTTCGAGGATGCGTCTACGTACGAATCGCTCGCGTTTGGTTTCTCCGTTCGATGTACACGCTCGTCCGTTGTCGTCGCGTATCAGTTCCTCGGCAAGAAGAGTTTCGAGGAATTTCTTTTCGATTTCACGGAGATACGTGACTTCCACTCAGGATGCTTCATTAGCCGTACGACCGACGCGTTTATTTTCGCGATTGTATCGGGTTCTACTGGAAACAACCGAACGGGATTCCATCCAACCGTCGACTTACCAACCGGATACAGTACCTATCCCCGCTGCGACAACGCGTCCTTACGTTGTCGCATATTCTTCGGCCAAAGTTCTAAGAAATACTTTTCTTTTTGACGTCGTTAAATTACGTGACTCCCATTGAGAATGTTCTACGATTGTACGGGACTCTATCGGAAACAACCGAACACGGTTCCTTCTGACTGTCGATTTGTCAGTCGCCTATCCCCTCCGCGACTACGTGTCTCGCTACGTTGTCGCATATTCTTCTGTCGGAGTTTCGAGAAATCCTTTTCCACGTTCTACGGAATCTGGAAGTTTCGTCACCTGTACGACCAGTGTATTTACTTTTGGAATTCTATCCATTGGAAACAACCGGACAGAATTCCTTCCGATCGTCAACTTATCAGTCTACCTGCACTGCAAAGTTGTCGCATATTCTATTGCCAGAGTTTCGAGAAATCCTTCTTTTTTACTGTCTATATAATCTGAATGTTTCGTCACCTGTACGACCAGTGTGTTTACTTTTGGAATTCCATCCATTGGAAACAACTGAACAGAATTCCTTCTAATTGTCAACTTACCAATCTACGTGCACCGCGAAATTATCGCATATTCTACTACTAGAGTTTCGAGAAATCCTTCTTCTCTACATTCTGTATAATCTGTGGATCACCTGTACGACCAGTGTGTATACATTTGGAATTCTATTCACTGAAAACAACTGATCAGATATCTTCTGTTCAGCTCGACTCATCAGTCTACCTGCACTGCGAAACTATCGCATATTCTACTACTAGAGTTTCGAGAAATCCTTCTTCCCTACATTCTGCATAATCCGAGCGTTCCTTCACCTCTACGATCAACGTGTTTACATTTGGAATTCTACCCATCGGAAACAACCGAAGAGAATTCCTTCGGTTGTACTCACCGGTCCACACCGCGAAGTTGCGGCGAATACTTCGACCGAGGTTCCAAGAAATATTCTCCTCGTAGTTGCACAATTACGCGACTCCTACTCAGGATGTTCCGCGACTGTAACGGACCTATCGGAATCGTACAGGATTCCTTCCAATCGTCTACTTAGCAACCACCCACGGTACACAGTCCTCGCTGTGACAACCGATCGCGAAACATACCGACGCGTGCATCGTATCGAAACGAGCCATGGTTCGGCCTAGGTTAAAACTCGGTTCGAGTAGAAACGATTCGGGAATTTCCATGGAATTTAACACGGTGGATTCGCAGAGTGGCGCATAGGGTAGCCGGCTGTTTTCCACTCGGGTTTCGCCAAAGACGGCTGGAGGTCTGTTTTGGGCTTCGCCAGCTCGCTCTCTCTCTCGGTACGTACGACTGGACCTATCAGTATGCGAACCACGAAACGTGGTCGGAGGTTCTCTCTCTCTCTCTCTCTCTGGTAGTCCCCTTGCGTCGTTCCCTCCTCGTCGTACCGTGTCTGCCTCTCTCTTCTCTCCCACGATACCCTTCTCTCCCGTCTCTCGTTCTTTCTCCCTCGGGCGTCCCCCCGTACCCCTCTCACGGGCTCCTCTCCGTCGTCCTTGCGTCTTCTGCCCTCTCGTTCTCTCGCTCGTGTCCGAAGCGAAACGTAGGCTGTTTCGGAGAGAGAGTGTTTCCACCGTAATACCGAAACAGTATTGATTGCAGCCTGCCTAGCTTAGCTCTGCCACCTACTGCGATACGCGCGCCTAAACTCGTCTATTCTCGACGAACGATCGTCCATCGGCGCCGGTTCGTTCGTTCGTTCGTTCGTTTGTTGGTTGGTTGGTTCGTTCGTCGCGTAACGAGAAACGTCTACGTGTACGTCGACGCGACGGGGATTCCTCGGGTGTTGTCTCCGTTCGTTGCGCGGGTCGTTCGGTGGCACGAAAGGGGTTCGTTGGTCCCTCGATCGTAGCAGAGACACGGGGTGTGATCGATTTCGCGGACGAAATCTGTATTCGGTCGGCCGTGACGGGGTGGCGGAAATCGTAGCCGTCCTCCTGGACCGAAATTGGCTCGAGGACCGTACTAAAGGGTAGTAACGACGTAACAATGACCTGGCTAGGTTAGGGGTGGTCGACGTCGGTGACTCGAAGGACGGTGGGAACGGCAATTTCATCTCCGGAAGATGGGGTTGCCCTATCGTGCCTTGCCAGATAATTAGACCGGCAATCGAGAGACGCTCGGAGTTTCGAAGTATTACCGTTTCCCGCGATTTAATACAGACCAACGGGATCGCCCCGTTTCCCTACCGACCACCGCGATCTTATCGCTCTTCGCGTCTTCGTCCTCGTTGACCTCGCAATTGGGAACGATCGCCACGGCCCGGTCCCGGTGAGATTCGCAACGACGTCCGCGTTACGCTCGGTTCTTCGGAATCCGTTAGGAAAAGTTGAACCCGCGAGGGCACGTTCCTCGCGTCGAGAAGACGCGAGGAGGAACACGGGGAGGAAGAACCGACCGCGCGAACCACCGAGGTCGTAACGCGACACGCCGATTACACTTTGACGAGTTTCGGACGCGAACGGTTCCCGGGACAAAGTTTTCTCGATATCCTCCGAGGAGCCAGACAACCGCCCCTCCCCTCTCCTCCTTCCTCGTTCGTTCGCCCCCCGACCTTTCGCCCTCGCGGCGTTCCACGGTTCCAGGGATTCCCATGAAAACAAGGAAGTCGGAGTTCACGAGGTCTCGGGTGACTAGCGGGGTATTTCTCCGTGGGTTTGGCGACATAATGAGGCGGATCGATCGCCGTGCTGCATTACCATCACAATGCCAGACACCCCCCCTGCCGCGACGACTATACCCGTACGCTATTGATAGACGGCAGGAATTTCGGAAGAAAACGGGAAAAAGCGGGGAGAGCCGGGGAGAGCCGGGGAGAACCAGGGAGAGCCAGGGAGAGCCAGGGAGAGCCGGTACGGAGTGGAAGCGAGACGGAACGGACAGAGGGAGAGCCACGTAGCACCAGCGGGCTTATTAGTCAGCAATGTGATCTATTTGCCCTGTACTCGCATAAAGAACCTACGTTATTGTGCCACTATGTTACGAAGAAGGGCGTTATTGCCCAATAGGGACCTCCAGTTAGGTCGTACACCAGCAACCCCGAGTGGCGACGTATGGCGGCACGGTTATGGTTATCGCTCTCTCGTTCCTCCTTCTCCTTCCTCTCGGTCGACTCCCCCCTCCTACCCCTCTGGGTGGCCCGTTGCTAATACGCCGGTAATTTTTCCCCTCCTCCCCTCCCGGATATCGCTTTATTATTTCCTGCCGCGGCGTTGCTAGACGAGTATCCGCGGTTCGTCGCGAGCGCGCGCCCGTGGGAAGGGAAGTTCGTAAAATCACGGAACAACGGGAACGGGAGACCATACGCGACACTTTCTAGTCGCGGGATATCGAATTTAACGAGGCCTCGAAACGATCGTTCCGTCGCGTCGCGTAGTTGTACGCTCGCGACCCTCGTATCGCTCGAAAGCGAAAACGCGGCCGCGCGGAATCGGTGAAAGCTTTACTCGTCTCTCGAAGCGTTCCTCGCACGGTCGACGAGGACGACGAGGACGACGACGACGACGCGCGGGCTCGCAGGCCCCGTGTTTTTCGTGTTTCGAATTTTAAAGCGGATTTCAATGGAACAAAAGCGACGACGCTATCGACGACGCGCCGCGGCCCACCTTACGCACCGAATCCTCTTCACGTGACTCGCACCGGTCGCGTATAGCTACGCGCGCGTGTACCTATCTCGAATCTACGTCTGGGTTCTCGGGGGGCGAACGGAGGAACGGTCTACCATATCTGGAGGAGACCGTCATTCCTAACGTACACGGTGTCTCGAAACTACAGAGGAGATTCTTCGGATTCGTCGCTTTAACGCGTCGATACTCGAACACCATTCGCGACGATTATCCAGCTCGTTCGTTTCTCAACGTGGAATCGTAGATTTTGCTAATAAGGTACCCGTGGTTGCGTTTCAACAATCGTCTCTACCAGCTTTGTTATATTCTACGCCGATATACCGGGATTAATACTGGTAGATAACACAGCGACGACTATTGAATTCGAGTGGAGAAATCAACGGTACGATTAATTACTAAATTGTAGACTCCGATTATGGAGTATCTGTCAATGTGCCTTGTTCCGATATCGGTTCGTAATTTGATCGAATCTATCGGGTTATTGTACCAGGTTGTTCGATAAGTGTTTTTTCCATTGTAAAAAAATGCTATAACAATTCAACTTTGAATAAATGTAAATACACGGACGAGTCTACGGATCTGCACGAAACTTCACATGTTCGTCAAACAGTGGTACCATCTTTGGAAATATAAAAGGATGTTAACCCTTTGCACTCGAGGCTTCTTTGCTACCAGAAACAGACACCTTGAGAAATCCTTTGAGTCGTAAAATTAATCCGAAATGGAACATTTTTATATACTTCGCGTACACGCATTTACACTCCACGAGAACGTAATATTTCAATTGCAATTTGAATTCCAAAACACGAAATTTTCCCGGATCGAAAATAGTACAGTGAGTATACAGAGAGTTGGACCTCTCGAGACCAAAGGGTTATCAGCTCCATTTCTTATCGAACGACAAAACTTATCGAGCAATCTGTTATATAAAAAATAGGGCAACATCGTTCGAGTATTCCCAAGTGCCAATAGATACCACGATTATCAAACTTTAACGAAACTGACGCGTCAAACCTGTGCAGAGTAGGTGTCACTTAGGAGTAACGATACATGAATATTTTGATATCAGTCCGGGAAACATATTCCCCGTGCATTTCGCGCGTGTTTCTCGTACATCGGCGTACGCGATAAATGCGTAAAATCCACAGTTCTCGGACGATACGCGAACGATTACGCGCGCGGATCCAAAAAACGCGAGCAACTCTGCGGCGAGTCGTTGGTCGATCGATCGAACGCGTTGGAAGAAAAATGAACGAGCTTCGACGTGGAAAAATTGATTTTAGAGATCGTCGTCTTGTTCGAATATAGCCGAGACGAAAATGAAATTTCGAAACTTGGAGGTAGGAAGTGGTAAATATATTTCCATTCGGCGGAGTTACGGAGCGGAAGGAAAAGCGATCGAGTTGAGGGGGGATAGGCCCGATGTCTCCTCTCTTTCTCTTTTCTCGAAAGGAGTTCCGTCAACCTATTATTCTACGCGCGACCGTGCACCGTGATCGGACGTATCTGAGAGATCGAAGCTGCGACCAAAGCTGTCTTCTAAATTGTCTCCATTGACGAGGGATTCCACGACCATGCTTCCGTAACACCATAGGTGCGAAAAGACGATCGTAGGAGGTGCGTTCGTAGGAATTTTTTCGAACTCGCAAGCGATTCTATGTTCGATACCGCGCTCAGGTGCGTCACGGTGAGACCTCGCGCCGTTTTTCTCGAAAATCGTTCCTATTTCGATATCCACGTTGAACGCATGCTCGGAACGACAGGGTGACAACGACAACCGACCGTATTCGAGAGCTCGTTCCTCGAACACGAAGCTTTACAGGCCACCCGTGTCCAAGTCGGCCTCTCGTTCTCATTACCTCCGTCTCACGAATATCTTATCATTTTACATCCTTAAAGGGTATCATCGGTAGTCTATAAATCCATCTGTCGAGTCTCGAAAGCGCGTAGAGAGAGAGAGAAAAAAAAGAAACCATATCGCGACGTTTAAAAACTCGTCGCCGATGCGAGAGACCTTTATAATTGCCTCTTAACGAGCTCCTCGAGGATCGAATAACATCCCGTGAGCGGTCCGGGATAGCCCGATGAGTCCGTGAATAACACCTCGCGGTCCGCGTCGCGGCGGAAAAACGCACCCGGCGACGCTAAGAACTTCATAATTCGCGACGAAGGAGGGGGAGGCGGGGATCGGTAACGAGCTCGGTGTCGCGATGCTCGCGGGACATTCCTTCGGGAGACGACCAGCTATGTTTTGTCCGACACGGGCCGAACAATGTCGAGATTTCCTGGACGCGGGACGATGGAAGAACGGGGAATCGATCGTGGGACGAGCGACGATGGCCGGTTATACGTCTGGTCTAGCATTCCGCGGGAACGGATCTACGATTGTCCACCGAATCCAAAGAGATCGTTAACGCGCCGGATGTCTCAATTTCATCGGTACTTGTGGACGAAAGAGTCTCTAACCTCTTTGGTAGCAGGTAGGTGCATCGAAATGGCGACTGGACGATGTTTAACGGACTATCTAGGATTGTTCACCGAATCCAAAGAGATGGTTAACGCGCCGGATGTCCCAATTTCACCAGTACTCTCTAACCTCTTTGGTAGCGGATAGGTGCACCGAAATAGCGACAGGACGACGTTTAATGGACTATCTAGGATTGTCCACCGAATCCAAAGAGATGGTTAACGCGTCGGATGTCTCACTTTCATCGGTACTCGCAGATGAAAGAGTCTCTCTAACCTCTTTGGTAGCGGATAGGTGTATCGAAATGACGTTAGACACGACGAGGTTCAACTGACTATCTAGGATTGTCCACCAAATCCAAATAGATGGTTCATACGCCGGATGTCTCACTTTCACCGGTACTTGTGGACGAAAGAGTCTCTTCACCTTTGGTACCGGATAGGTACACCGAAATGACGTTAAACGACATTTAACCTACTACCTAGGATTGTTCACCGAATCCAAAGAGATGGTTAACACGCCGGATGTCTCACTTTCACCGGTACTCCCGGACAGAAGTCTCTTTGGTACCCGGAGAGGTACATCGAAATGACGTTAGACACGACGACGTTCAACTGACTATCTAGGATTGTCCACCGAATCCAAAGAGATGGTTAACACGCCGGATGTTTCACTTTCATGGGTACTCGCGGACGAAAGAATCTCTAACCTCTTTGGTACCCGAAGAGGTGCATCAAAATGACGTTAAACGACATTTAACCCACTACCTAGGATTGTTCACCGAATCCAAAGAGATGGTTGACACGCCGGATGTTTCACTTTCATGGGTACTCGCGGACGAAAGAGTCTCTAACCTCTTTGGTAGCGGATAGGTGCACCGAAATGGCGTTAGACGACGTTTAACGGACACTCGGTAGATAAACGGTCGTCGGTGACAGGACGATGGTATGGCCTCCATCCGCAACGCGGCGTGTTCCATTGTCGGTTTTGGTCGGTCGACGGGGGCATTGTTTAGCATCCCGCGACGCGGATTCAGCGGCGTCTGACTCACGCGATCGGCTTCCGTCCGCGCGAACGAATCGAACCGTCACCGTCGACTCCGCTCGCTCGTTTTGGCGCGAGCAGCAATGGCGTCATCGCGAGGGACGAGTCCGTGCCAGGTGCGCGTTTCCTCGACGAGACGCGTTCAACGATCCATCGACTCGTTCGCGCTTTCGCGAACGGAGCCTTAGGTTAGTCCGGGAGATTCTTCGTCGATGGTCGTCGATCGTTTCGAAAGATCAACCAGAGAGATCGTTTCGAGAGAGGAACCAGAGATCGTTTTGAGAGAGGAACCAGAGAGGTCGTTTCGAGAGAGGAACCATAGAGATCGGGTTCAAATTCAAATCGTCGTTACGTTGAGCAGCTGGTTTGCGCGAAAAGGTCCCATAGAAAGTCCTCAGCGTGGGCAAGACTTTCGAAGTATAGTGGAAAATTGAGCAACAATCGTCGCGATCGGAGCCTTAGGTTAGTCCAGAAGATTCTTCGTCGATGGTCGTCGATCGTTTCGAGAGAGGAACCATAGAGATCGGCTACAAATTGAAATCGTCGTTACGTTGAGCAGCGCGTTTGCGCGAAAAGGTCCCATAGAAAGTCCACAGCGTGGGCAAGGCTTTCGAAGTATAGTGGAAAATTGAGCAACAATCATCGCGATCGGAGCCTTAGGTTAGTCCAGAAGATTCTTCGTCGATGGTCGTTAATCGTTTCGAGAGAGGAACCATAGAGATCGGCTACAAATTGAAATCGTCGTTACGTTGAGCAGCGCGATAACGCGGAAAGGTCCCGTAGAAAGTTCGCAGAGCGAGCAAGGCTTTCGAAGCATAGTGCAAAAATTGAGCAACAATCGTCGCGATCGCGCGAGGAGCTACGTTCGGTCGATGCGTAGGAACGTCTTCTCTCTTTGGAGATACAATGACGCGGCCGTCTCCATTTATCGACACACCCGGTGGAACGTTATAGAACGTTGCGACACGTACAACGATATTTCGTGGAGAAATTTTTCACGCGTGCTCTTCAAACCGTGGTTCTTGCCGCTGGTGTAGACCAAGAAGGATGCTCGCGAGCGGTGCGTCATGATTTTAAGGCCTCGCGATGACGCGACGGGCGCGGCACGTCGAACGATTCGATTTGGTTAACGATGTAACTCGTGCGGTATTTGGAATTGAATTCGGTTATCGAAATTTTCGCATCGTAATACGAAATTTTATGGCCAAGAGGGGACCACGCAAGCTCTTAGCGAGTACGGTATGGTAGAAGATGGACTTGAATTCGATTATCGTATTTATTTCGTTCTAGTGCTGAATTAGGTGGCATGGAGAGAGTGAGCTCTTAGCGAGTGGGTACGGTAGAAGTTGAACTTGAATTCAATTATCGTATTTCTTTCGTTCTAAATTAGGTGACACGGAGAAGGTGAGCTATTAACGAGTCGGTATGGTAGAAGTTGAACTTGAATTCGACTATTTGAATAAACACTCATTTTTGAGTTGTAAAATTAAACGACGCGGAGAGAACAACCCGAACACTTAACGAGTAGGTGCGATGGTAGTCGAACTTGAATCCGATTACCATTACTTTTGGGTCGCAATTGGACAACGCGAGGACAACCCGAGCTTTTAGCGAGTAGGTGCGGTAAAAGTCGGATTTGAATACAATCGCTATTATTTTTAATTTGCAATTAGACAACGTCGAAAGGATAACCCGAGCTCTTAACGTATAGGTACGGTAGAAGTCAGATTTGAATCGAATCACTATTATTTTTAGATCTCAATTAGACGATGCGAGTACAACCTAAGCTCTTAGCGAGTAGAGAAGGTAGAAGTCGAACTTGAATCGGATTACTATCATTTTTAGTTTGCAATTAGACGACGCGAGGACAACCCGAGCTCTTAGCAAGTAGGTGCGATAAAAGTCGGATTTTAATACGCTCACTATTATTTTTGAACTCCAATTAGACGACACGGGGACAACCCGAGCTTTTAACGAGTAAATACAGTAGAAATCGAACTTCTCGCGAGGTCGACCGTAAGATGTACCTCCGTATCAAAAGATGGACCGTGTTATCGCGTTTCGAAGATTACGATCGTTCGACGAACGCAAGACTCCTGGTTGAAGGCGGAGATTTCGAAAAAACGGAGCAGGTCGCTCGATTCCTCGATGGACCGCGGAGATCTCGGTTTCCCGAAGCTCTCGAGCGACGTTTTCCGCACGATTCGCGCACGAGAGAGAGCACGGCACGGGCCGGTCTATCGTGGTAAGTTTTTGACGAGGACGCCGGGGAGAAAAAGGGCGAGGCGGCGCGCTAGCTAGCGAAGCAACGAAACGCTTTCGGAAAATCCATAGCGTCAAGGAATATACAGGGTTCCAGCGTGGCGGAACACAATGGCGCGTTGTTAGAAAGGTAGGGCGATAAGAGCGAGGAAGAAGGAGAGCCAGATAGGGAGGAGAGGAGAGAAAGGGAGAGACCAGGAGAGCTTGCGGCGTCGGTCCTTGCCCCGAGTACGTGCTTCGAGTGACAAAGCTTCTAGCATGAGACCGACCGACCGACCGACCGTACGAACGCCGTACGGAACGATACGGCGCATCAAGGTCCTCGACGATCGATAGACACGCTCGACTAAAATCTGCCGCTACTCTCGCGACAGCCCGCGTCCTTCCTCCTACCTTCGAGACGTTTTTCGAAACCGCGCTCGAGATTTTTCCAACTTCCTGCGTCGTTTCCTACGGAGTCGAGTGGATCGCTCCGACTCGTTCCCCTCGATTATTTCCCTCGTTCGCTGGTGGAGCCGGATCCTGGATTTTCGTCGTGGAAGCAAAGGTAGACTTGCAGCAGTCCCACGAGGATCGAAATATTACAAAAAGGAACGATGTTTCTAACTCTTTGGCGACCATCTTCGCGTTCGCACCTTGAAAAAATTCCTATCGTTGAGTACTTTCAGGTGTTCGATCTTCCACGGGGGAAAGTGGAAAATCTCTATTTTATACTTGT
Organism: Ptiloglossa arizonensis; assembly: GCF_051014685.1. Classification (NCBI taxonomy): domain Eukaryota; kingdom Metazoa; phylum Arthropoda; class Insecta; order Hymenoptera; family Colletidae; genus Ptiloglossa; species Ptiloglossa arizonensis. The sequence goes on from NC_135048.1 coordinate 31,581,676, forward strand.
TTCGACCGCTGGAACTTTAGTTTTTAGGATAGTAGAGAGTGGCACGAGCGAGTTCGACAAATTGTGATTGTCTCGAGACTCGACTTTTTCATTGGGAATCGTATCCGTGTCATCTTCTAGGCATTGTTTAAATCTTATTTTTTTTCGAGAAATGTATAAAAATATATCTTCGATCAATTTCGAAGACTCGAACACATCTGACGTCGCGAGGAATTATAGGTGGCGAAAAGCTTGTCAGAGATTACACCAGATAGAAAGAGAAGAGGGTAACTGGTAGATGGTACTTGTCAAATGGATCAGAGGAACATCGAAAAAATATTTGCAAAGTTACGAAAAATATATAAAAATACATCTTCGATAAAGTTCGAAGACTCGAACATACCTGACGTCATGAGGAATTACAGGTGGGGAGAAGCTCGTCAAAGATTACACCAGATGGAAAGAGAAGAGGGTAACTCTCAAGGTAGATGATATTCACCAAATGAATAGAAGAATATCGAAAAAATATTTTCCAAGTCAGGATCTTAAAGTCCAGGAGCTATCGTACCGTCTTTGACTCGCAAACTGTCTCTCTTTCCACTCTGCTCGACGTCTACTCGTCGTCTACTCGTCGTTCGTAAGAATTACCTAATCGCAAGACTCGGTCCAGAAACAGAAGAAACCCACTCGGTTGTTTCCATAGGAGCACGTAAACAAAAAAAATACTTTCTCGATACAATTATTCCGACATTTACGGTGACTAATTCGCATCGCTCGATTCCACGCGAAATCTACGAATCCTTTCCCCCGTTTTCCATCCCGCGTGTAATTCGCGAGGCTGTTCTTCTTCCTTTCGACGCGAGTCGGAGTTTTCCAGGTCTAAATCACCGAGCATATCTTCGGTCGGTGATGGAAACACGGTCGGTACCGCGGATATTTCGATGTCTCCTCCGGTGAGCGCGTTCACGATCGAACGGAGGATCTACTCGGTGTCCGAAGGTATACAGTGACAGATTAGGGGGTCGAGGTGAGCCGTTGGTACGTACGTAGGTGTCGGCAGATCCGTATCTGGCCCCATCGAGAGAGAGCCGGTCGTGCCCGCTCCTCGGCAGCGTGAAATGAAATTTGACAGATCGGACCGACACGCGTCCCCCCACACCCCCACCCCACATACACGCACACCCTACCACCTCTCCTGGTTCTCCTCGTCTCTCGTCTTTGCTCTTTACACCCTTCGATTCGACGTCGAGTTCTCTCTCCGTCCGTCCATAGCTAGAGATCTCCCGGAGCGACGTCTCTCGCTCTTTGGTCGATTTCACGAGAGCTGCAAAATGGCGTTCCTCGCACCTCCAGGGTGCCCCACGGGCATCGAACACCTCCTGCCTTCACCGTAACCCCCCAACCCCCCACCCCGTCACCGTTTCCCTTCCATAGCCGCCTCGTGGGGCCGTACACCCCATTTTATACAATTCTCTTTTATCCGCCACCTCCCTGCCGCCGGTTACGCTCCCTCGGGGCGCAGTTCAAGCGGGCCTCCTTAGTTCCGAGCCGACACCTTTTTACAAATACATCACACGGCCTTCTGCCCTCGACGTCGCACTCTTCCCCCCTCCCCTCCTCCCCTCCACACCCTGTCTCGTCTCTCCGGTCCGCGAACGGGTGGCGGTGGGGGTACCCCGACTCGTAGTGGGTGCCACATTTGCCTAAGTACGTGAAACGCTTCGGGCCACTTGGCGCTCGGTTCGCTTCGCAGGTACTCGGCCCCCGCGACTACGGAACCCCCCGTCGGGCAATCAAAGGGGCCCGCGGCTATTCGCGCGTTAGCGGGTTGACCCTTTGCCCGACCGCTCGCGGGGAACCTTGTCCCCGTGGTAAAATCATCGTCTCTGGGCGCACCTGACGCGTTCTTTTTCTTTCTTTTTTTCTTCCTATTCTTCTTTTCCACTTTTCGCGATACGATTACCGATCTTCCTTCGGTTTACTTCTCGGAGATCTACACCGAGAAACGTTCCCATAGACAGGGTGGTCTCCAAGGTCGTATTCGGGGCACGCACCCCAGCGAAGCCTCGCAGTCTCGATGTCCATCAGCGACAGACCGAACCCGATGCGATTACGTTACCCCGTAACGAGTTTTTTCTCGCCCAGGCCCGTGGACACGCCCCTACGCGACCTAACGAACATAATCTGCCATCAAAGCGCGCGGGAAGTTCGTCGCGGCGATCGTGATCGCGACGAGCGCACTCCCTTTCGGACACCCGATCGAGCGACAGCTGTCCCCGCATCGAAAACCAAATTATACGCTCAAAGGATCGCCCGATTCTCTATTTAGATTTTTATCTGCGGGCTCTCCTCACGGTGATGCAACCCGCCGACAACGTGTCACCGAGTACGCGACCGCGCGCGGTGCGTATGGTTGGTGCAACCATCGCGATCGTCTATGTGGTACGTAAGCGGAACACGGAAGGGCGCGGAAACGGTTCTTAAGGTACGTTTTCGCGCGATTGTAACAGTCGCGAGCAATCTCGTCACGGTGTAGTAAATTATTATATTTAATATAATAATTAGTGTTATTATAATATTATGATAGAGTAAATTAAAATATTTTTTTATCGGTAATTCGAAAATTTCGATTTTAAGGACTTTTCTCGCAATCGGTAGTTCGAAACTTTCGATCTTCAAGACTTTTAGCACTATTGGTAATTCGAAACTTTTGATTTCCAGGACTTATCTCGCAATCGATAATTAAGAAATTTCAACTTTCAGGACTTTTCTCGCTATCGATAGTACGAAACTTTCGATTTTTCAAGATTTTTAGCACTGTCGGTAAATTGAAAATTTCGAGATTTTTAGTACTATTGGTAATTCGGAACTTTCGAATTTTAAGACTTATCTCGCAATCGATAATTAAAAAATTTCAACTTTTAGAACTTTTCTCACTATCGGTAGTTCGAAACATTCGATTTTCAAGACTTTTAACACTATCAGTAATTCGAAAATTTCGATTTTCAGGACTTTTAGCACTATTGGTAATTCGAAACTTTCGATTTCCAGGACTTATCTCGGAATCGATAATAAAAAAAATTCAATTTTCAAGATTTTCCTCACTATCGATAATTTCAACAATTCGATATTCAGGACTTCTATCAATATCGATAATTTAAAATTTTCAATTCTCAAGATTTCCCTCCCAATCGATAATTCCAACATTTCAAATTTCACAACTTTCATCGTTATTAGAAATTTGAAAATTTCGTTTCTCAGAACCTTCCTCGCTATTTTCGTTTTCAAAGTGTTTCAAATTAGACTAAATTTTACAGAAGATTTTTATTCTCCGAAATATTATCACTATTGATAACCCGAAGACGTCGATTCTCCAATGATACGAAATGCTAAAAGTAATTTATTACTAGTCACTCCGAAATGAATCTCATATAACGCGCAACTGTGATCGAAAAATCGCTACACCACAGTCACTCTCGCGAGAAAACCTAGCTGGAATAATTCGAGGCCCGAAACGGGTGTCCGATTTCCTCGCAGGTTTAATCGCGTTTCTTTCGAAGACGCGATAGCATCTAATGGGGGCGCATACGGGACGCGTACCCTCGTCTATGGGATCGAACGTTCTTTTGGGAAGACAATCGACGAAGACGGGGGACGTGTGTTTGGTGGTGCAACGTTTCCATCGGAGGTGTTTGTCAGGGTGTTTGGGTTAAAGTTCGGTGGCTCGTGGATCGACCCTCTCGATACGGAAACTTGATCGCGAATACAACGGATGCTTCGTCAATGACGAGTCAAATGCGGGGTTACGACCGGTAATGAAAGTGCAGATGCATCTATGCGTTTCAAAGGGAAGTTCTCTAACGAATTTTCTGCCTGATGTTCTCTCAGCATTTCTCGATACCTTATTGAACCATTACGAAACGTTTACTCCAGAGAAAGTAAATTTCGATGGTCTTCATTTTTACAAAGAACGCTCTTTTGAACAAACTTAAAATTTTAAGTACCGTAGCTCTGTAAAAAATTAATTACAATAAATAGAAGAATCTCGTGTCGCTCTGGATAATATTCCACGGAGAATGCGACTCGTGCACGTTCGCGTTTTAACTCGAACGATACCCGAGTATCGTTCATCACTTGCAACTGTTTACACTTCTACGTACGCGGGGTTAATTTCGCGATAACGATGCCCCGTCATCGATTCATTTACGCAAGCACGTTTGAATAAAAAAAAAGAAGTCTTCACCGATAATCCAGAAAGGTGTTCCGACGTAATTGTCTCCCGATGAAATTTTCCTGGTCGTTAAGAAATCGAAACGCGCGCCGCGTATCGTTCCCCGCGCGATGAATCATTCCTTGCGCATGGTCGATCGCGTTATTGAAAATAAATTAGTATAATTTATAATACGTCTGGGCTCGCGCATCGAGCGCCGTTCCGCCGGTGAATGAATAACGCGGCGATGTTTCTCGCCGCGGCTCGTATTTAAATCGCGCGTATTATTAGCTGGAAATACGCGTCGTACCGAGTGCAAATAGAACGGGCGATCTAATACGTATACCTAGTGTATCTATAACGGCCACGTACGGACACGGGGGTGCACTTAGTTCGAGGTTATAAATCTGTCGTTGCGAAGTGAAAGGGCGCGCGTATGGAAATTTATGAAACTTTGATGCCAGGACCACTGCGATGGTTGGCCTCCGGTGACGTTTCCATGAAATTGACTCGGTCACGCAACGCGTGTTAATACAGACCAGATTTTTTTTTTCTTTTTTTTCTAATGGAAAAAAAGAACTCTGATTTCACGGGAGGGGAAACAGCGAGAGAGAGAGAGAGAGATAGAAGGAATCAAGAGGTTAGGTTTATTTTTTTAAAACAACATCGTTGGTGTTTTTCAATCATTCATCGATGATTTTCAAGTTCTCGACCCCCCTGAGCATCCCGTGGCAGGTTCAAGGGGCGAAGACGACGTGAATCACCGCGACAAACAGTTACCCAGGGTGTCTCTCTTTTTTTTTCTTCTCCACCCTCGCGGAGCTCTTGGTCGCCTCTTCGACCGGTAGACAGGGGCGGTGGGAGGGGGCGGGCAGAGCTTAAGTGGCGAAACGAAGGAAGGAAGGAAGGAAGGAACGAAACGCTGAAACATAAAATTGAAAAGTTTGACGTACGGCGGTTTATGGGAGTTTTAGGACGCAGTAAAGTCGCGCGTTATTTCTCCTTCCGCGGGTCGTTATATTTTTCTTTCCGCAGTTCACCGGCTCCCCGCGCCGAACGTTTTTTCGTCTCCGCGGTTCTTTCCGGGGCGTTTGTCGTTCAAAGGAACAATCCTCCACCTCACGGTGGCCGTGCTTTTCGTCGATTTTACGAGATCCGTTTTCTTCCGGGCGCCATTTTCCGCGAGCCAATGGCCGGGAGCGGGTTCCTCCGATGCTCTCTTTCACTTTCCTCGCGAGCTCGTCGACCGTGGTACAACGCGTGTAATTCCACCGGGGGAAAAATATGGTCGATGACGCTGCAAAAATTGTTAATGGGACTCCAAAATTGTATCCATTACGTTTCGAAAATTGTCAATGGTGTTTCAAGATTTTATCCATAACGCTTACAAAAATTGTCAATGGTGCTCCAAGATTTTGACGATGACTCTTCAAAACTTGTCAGTGGTGCTCTAAAATTTTATCGATGCCGCTCCAAAAATTGTCAATGGTGCTCCAAAATCTTGACGATGACTCTTCAAAAATTGTCAATGCTGCTCCAAAATCTTATCGATGATACTCTAAAAGTTTATTCATGACGCTCCAAAACTTGCCAACAGTGCTCCAAAATTTTGTCGATGCCGCTCCAAAAATTGCCAACGGTGCTCCAAAATCTTGACGATGATTCTTCAAAACTTGTCAGTGGTGCTCCAAAATTTTATCGATGAAGCTTCAAATTTGTCAATGGTGCTCCAAAATTTTATCGATGCTGCTCCAAAATTTTATTCGTGACGCTCCAAAAATTGCCAACAGTGCTCAAAAATCTTGTCGATGACGCTCCAAAGATTGTCAACGGTGCTCTCAAATTTTATTCATGACACTCAAAATATTGCCAATGGTGCTCCAAAATCTTGACGACGACTCTTCAAAACTTGTCAGTGGTGCTCCAAAATTTTGTCGATGATGCTCCAAAAATTTATTCATGACACTCAAAAATTTGCCAACAGCGCTCCAAAATTTTATCGATGACGCTCCAGAAATTGTCAATGGTGCTTCCAAATTTTATTCACGACGTTCCAAAAATTGTCAATGTTACTCCAAAATGTGGTCGATATCGCTCAAAAAATTGTCAATGTTACTCCAAAATGTGGTCGACGACGCTCCAAAAATTGTCAATGTTATTCCAAAATGTTATCGACGACGCTCCAAAAATTGTCAATGTTACTCCAAAATGTTGTCGATGACGTCCAATAATTGTCAAGCTAGTCCAGTGCTCCTCACTTTTCTCGCGAACTCATCGACCGTGATACGAGTGTAATTCTACGTAGAAAAAAATTGTCGATGATGCTCCAAAAATTGCCAATCATGCTCCAAAATGTCGTCGATGACGCTCCAAAAATTGTCGAGCTGGCTCGGTGCGTTTCACTTTTCTCGCGAGCTCATCGACCGTGATACAACGCGAGTGATTCTACGTGGAAAAAAATGGCCGATGATGCTATAAAATCTCGTCGATGACGCTCCGAAAATTGAACCGGTAACTCGGTGCTCGCAATGCTCGATTTAAATTCGAAATGTTACAATTTTCCGTAAGTTTACCTGTGCCTTTTTCCAAGTGCCCCTCACTTAGCTTCTCCGCGATAGCGGGGCACGATCGATCCAACGTGTGTAATTTTACATGGAAACAGGGGTCGTTGGTTTCACCTGTAATCTCGTCGATAACGCTCCGAAAACGGTCAAGGTAGCGCAGCGTTCTTAACGCTCGATTTTAATTGAAAGTATCACCGTTTTCCATCGATTCTCATCCACCTTCCCCCAAGGTGATAATCACGAAGCGCGACCGGTGCATCGATCGCTAACCGATCTCGATCCTGCGTTGCAATTTTAAACGCATTTATTCTTGTACTTATTTACACCTGTCGAGGAACACGACGCGTTCCAAAAAAGAACGAAACAACTTCAACGGACGCAAATCACGCGGAACCTTTCGCGCGAGTTCAAAATCGTGACGAAGAAATGACCAACGATCGACGTTGAACAATATTACCACTCCAAAGAGGAAAGTAGACGTCAATGATAAATTAAAATTAAAATAAAAATAAATTTCTGAATTAAGCATGGAGACGAGGCGATATCCTTCGAAGCGTTTCGTTTCCACCAGCGTTACTCTTTTCCACAATGACCATAATCGTGCACCGTATTCCACCGATGACTATACCTAACAACCGTATTCTACCGATAACAATAGTCACGCGCCGAACCCACCCCACTATTGATCATACTCATCGAAATCTCTTATCCCACGTTCGATGGTCTCCGTAACTCGTTTGCACTCGCGATTGTAAACGTACACCGGTTTCCAATTTTAATTTCTCTTCGAAAACGATACGAGGTATCGACACCGAGTTCGATTCAAATTTCTCGATTCTGCTTGTTAAATTCCTCTTTAGCCGAGATCGAAGGGGTCTCGTTAACGTTCGCGAACCAAAGTACTCCTGTCCGCACCGAAATTATTTCGCTTCCAGGACGTTAATCGGGGACACGGAATTTCCCGGGTAGATAAAGAGCAGTCCGCGCGGAGTAGAGTGGGGGTTGTGGTGTGGGGTGGTGAGGGGCGAGGGGACCTTACGAAAGAAGTTGTTCGGCATTCCGTGCTCATTGAACGGGAGCGCATTCCGAGCCGGGATCCCCGCGGAACGGTTAATTATCCGAGGATTTTTGGGCAGACCGCCGGCGCGTACCCCCATCGTGCTCGCGAAGGGCTGCACCGTGGAAGAAGAGCTCGCCTAAGGGGTTAGCGATGAACTTCGACTCGCTAATGAAGCGCGTCCCCTCCGCCCCGTCGGTACGAGTCATCGCCTCTCTCTCCGCCGGTTCGGATATATTTTATTGCGCGGCCGGTCTGGTTTATTATCGCCACGGTCTCTCCTCTCGGCGAGTAGTCGCCACGGTTCGCTCCGAGTACGCCTCGGCTCCACCCCCGTCACCCGGGAGCGTTAGGCGTTTCTGCCTAGATCAACCCTTCCTCACGCCCGGCAACCACGATATCCCGACCCTCGGAGAAAACAGTGACGCTCAACGAGCCGTTCCATCGCGCACGAGTTCGCGCGAAATAAAAGGGTTGCGCGAATCGTGAGCGTGTACACTCGTCCGAGAGAAAGAGAGAGAACGAGAATATGAAAGAGTGAAAGAGAGAGAAGGGGAGGGACACACGATCGCGATAAGCCGTACAACCCCAAGCGTTTCGGGGCGGTAGCGAACACGTTCGTGTCGCTACGCCGGAAGAACTTCGTTCGCCACGAATCGCGGCCACCCTGCCTCCCATTCCGTCGTTTTATTGACCTACATTAACCCTTGACTCCCTTCTGGGAATCTTTACGAGTTTTCTATGAATTTTAAACGCCGTTCACCCGACGAAACCACCTCGAGTAACGCGTCCTCGAGGACGCACGCGGAGGATCGTTCCGCGTTGTTCGCCACCGTGCGAGAAACACACCGCCACCTGGACGGAACAGGAGCCCGCGAGTCCAGGCTCGTGATGAGAACCGGTGGCTTTTAACGGGACGAGCTTAAAACTATAATGCGCCCTAATCCGGCAATATCTCATGCTGTCTTGCGGGATTCGTCGCTCACGCGCAGTCGTCCCTATTTAGTGGATCATATATATTGTACCGTTCTCATCGACGGATCAACCCCTCGCGAGTCGACCGACGTTTTCACCCTTTCCATGGACTCCTACGATCGACTCTCTCTCTACGTCCCTCACTGCCTCGTGGTTGGTGAAAACGTCGCGATCGCGACTGGAAAACCGCGCGCGTTCTTCGTTCGGTCGTCGCGAATCGTTTCGCCCCCGTGACGAAAGAAAATCAAGGGTGGTGGGTGGGGGTAGGTGGAGGAGAGGTAGGAGACGATAAACGAGAACGACGCTTCTCGACGGTTCTCGAGCGAATGATTTACGAGCGTCCGCCGCCGAGTTCGTAGAAGCACGGTCGTTTCGAGAGACTCGCGCGCGCGCGCGGGTGAAGCGGGTGAAGCGGGTGAAGCGGGTAAGCGTGGCGAGCGGGCGCACGGTGCTCGTGGTAATCAAAATCGCTGTCGTAGGCGAGCGGTGAGACACAGAGGGGGAGAAAGACGACGATCGGGGGATGAAAAGGGCCGGGTGAGCGTCTTAGCGGCGCATCGGCATCTGTTCGCGAAGGAATTACGACGTAACTTTGTCTCCCGAGATAGCGGGACGGTTTCTCTGGAGCTGAGTGCTAGCCGGGATGGAGTACGAGGCGAAGGCGCGATATAGTAGGTACCGAGGGCATAGCGGGAGCCTTTGGACGGAGGTTAACGCCGAAGCGGGAGAGGGTGTCAGCGAGCGAGCGAGCGAACGAGCGAGGAAGCGAGCCAGCGCAGCGCACCGCACCGGCTAGCACGAGAGCGTGCACGATGGGTGAGGCTCCTCGGAGGCTCGAGTTTCCATTGGGGTTGGTTCTTGCGATATAAGCTCTCGCAGCCACGGAACCACCAGCCAGCCGAACCTCCTCCCCCCCTGAAAGCCCCTCTAACCCCCTCGAAAGCCCGGCATCTCTCGCAGCTCCACCGCGCAGCTCGCCCGCAGACCCCTACGAGACATACAGCATACCCACTATCACCCACAGATAGCGGTGGTTCGGGTCGTCTCTCGGTGTGCTACGGGGTGTCGCGAGCCTCATACATATTCAGCGGATGCATCACCCTCTACCCACTACCAGAACCACCGCCCCCTCATCCCCGCGGCCGACCTCCATCTACCCACCACCGGTCATCTATTGACCCGACATCCCCGAGGGCCTGTCTCCGGCCACCGGAGGACCAAACTTTACCCGGACGCTCGCTAAACTCGAATTACGGAGCAGTTTTCGGGACCGATTGATGTTTAGGCGTTTTATCAAAACCGAAAACCCGACGAGTCCAGTCCACTTCTCGACGGATTTTTCACGCAAGTCGCTGGGACGAACGATCGGGTACCGCTTCTGAGGACACGCTGCTGCGAGAGAGACTCTTTTCACATTTTCAAGCGGCGAAAGTACACTCCGAGTCTTAGTATTTTAGTGTTCCATTCGGTACCCGAGGCGCAAGATTACGGATAGTTTCATTCGTAACTTGCTTCGGCAAGCAGTGTGGGAACAATTATCCGGTTGCTGATTTACTTAGCCGAACCAGCCAAGGTAAATCTATTATCAAAGGAAAGAAACGATTCGGATGCTGGGTCTTGGGCTTTTGTGTATTACAGACGTATCTCTGCGTACACGCGTACACTCGTTATTGTTTTTATTAGTTTATTTACAGGTTGACGCCTTTTGGTAAATGGTGTACAAAGAACGTTCCAAACACGGCGTACAAATTTGAAATGTGTGAACAGAGGGCAGGTACACAGAATCGAAAGAAAGAAAAGAGAAAGATGAGGGTGTATTGACATGGAACGATTCATCATTGATAGATGAACGAAGGCAGAAGTTGGGTAGAAGTATTCGTAAATTTGGAAATTTGTAGACAAAGGCATTCATATTGGTAGACAAGAGATATACTTGGTTGTTCGATAAGATTTGTCGTTTGAGAAAACTTATAGTATTACTATAAGAACAGAGTAACAAAACTTATAATACTACTATAAGAATAGAGTAACGAACCTTATAGTACTACTATAAGCACAAAGTAACAAAACTTATAGTACTACTATAGAACAGTATAGTATTAGGTTGCTCAATAAATTTTGTCGTTCGATAAAACTTATAGTACTACTATAAGTAACAGAAGTTATAGTACTACTATAAGAACAGAGTAACAGAACTTATAGTACTACTATAAGAACAGAGTAACAGAATTTATAGTACTACTATAGAACAGTATGGTACTAGGTTGCTCAATAAATTTTGTCGTTCGATAAATCTTATTGAACAACCTATTAGATACGTCTACAAAAACCTGTATAGTCCTTGTTCCAATGTTAGAAATGAGAAGAAGTTCAAAGATACCGGAAACTCATTCGCGCGAATAATTATACAATTAATACAGTTTTGTTGATCGTATTCAGTACGATGCAATTCCGGCATTAGCAAAGGACGACTTTACAAACTACGAAGAGACACGTATACTTTAAAGTGTGGAAGAATATCTGAACATTGAACCAAATTATTAAGAATTTTGTACGCTAAAACTAAGTCCCGAGCGATTCTACGTGTCTCGAGTGTCTTCAAGTCGAGCAATTGCACAATGTAAGTGTAATCGCGATCCAAAATATACACAGTATCGGCAATTGGCGATTTTACATTAATTGCTACGATTAACTACGAATAATAAGCTAATCTACAATTGGACTCTCCTACAATTATTCATGTAAGGCTAGTTATACTGAGCAAAGGGACGTCGTTGGGGATGGAAGATCGGTTGCCGAAAAATTGGAAATGGAAAGTTCCAGGAACTCAGAAAGTCTTCCATTGGATCATTTCAGGGTACCATAACTGTTAACTCGCTTCTATCTGCGGGACAGTGACCCCAAGTTTTACGAATTGCGTCAAGGGAGACGAGTCTCAGTTGGTGGTTGCAGGGTGCAGTTTAATAACCTTCAACATTGCTCGTACACGCACTTCGAACATTTAATTCCTTCACGTATTGGGTTGTTCGTAAAATCATTTCGTTATAATTTAATAAAATGTTTACACACTTTAAAAAGATCGCGTTTCATTTTCACGCAAAAAGAACGAAATGACATTCCGAACAACCCAATACTATACAGTTCACAGAATGATTCTTAGCACGTGTTTACAATGTTAAGTTCTCGCTAGGACTTGGGGGGGTTCTACTGTTACACGATCTCGCACTAAACACACACACACACACACACACACACATACATACACTCCAGAAAAGAATGAGTACGGTACACAAATAATTCACATCTCCAATCAGAGATGTCTCGATCACCTTTCGTACACTTTCGACACAGAGTCTACTTGCTCTGCAGAGAACCTAGTCGAACCCCTAGAAGATCGAGTAATCGAGCGAAAGGAATAATTTTCCCCGATGAGAGGATGAGCGAGTGAACGCCATCGCATTGTCCGGTGCAACGTTGGCCGTACTCGTTGAAAAAGTGTACCGTCGCGATGCACCGGGACGATAACCGGTGTCGTTTACGGTGTCGTAGACGACGCGATGGAGAATTCATGGTAGTCGTCGGCGTCGTCGTCTACCGTGTCGTCCCAGCCGGATTTATCGTTCCGTCTAAGGTAAATATTCCATCGTTTCTGGCGTAAGAGGTTCCGAGGGAAAGGTCGGTGGTGATGCGAGCGGATCGGTTCGGCACGGTGCGGGTACGCCGCGGGTACGTATCGGTAGCGTCGGGACGCGTGGCCAGCTCCGCTGACATCCGACGCGACGGTAACGTCGTCCATTTACATAATAATCCGAGCCGCGGGAATAACACGTAATTGATATAAATATGCCGGAGCGATGACGCCACCGACAGACGTACGGCAGACCGTGGCCGCTGGCCAGCCAGCCTATGGTATCCATGGCCTGGCTCCGCATAACTTAGCATAAATAATAAATAATATTGTGAACACGTGCCGGCGTTAACGCGCGTGCGTCATTAATACCCTCCTCCTGTATATACTTAGGCGCGTATACCTGGCCGGTCGGTCGTTTCTACCTGTTCCTCGCGCGAACCTTCGCGCGTACGTCTCGCGCGGTATCCACGGTGACCGCTCGCGGGACCAATGGCGGATTCACCGGGACCAAGAACGTCCACGAGTCTCGTCGGTGCACACCGTGGAGACAGAGGAGGAACCTTCGGCGAGCGTTCGCGTTATCCGACCTCGTATCTCACTCACCGAGCGCGGTTCCCGACCGATTAACCTCCCCGCTTCGCCGTCGAGATAGCTCCACGCACGCTCGGAAGAGTAATCGAGCCGCGAGGTCCAGGGTCTCGTTAAATCGGACCGGTGAATCGCATACCGGCCGATGCTTATTGCCTGTTCCCGGTAATAATTAACCCGGTTCGTTCGTTCGTTCGAGGACGAGGACGTCGCGTCGGAAGGAGCACGCGCTCGCTGGCCGGTGTGTCCGTGCCCGTGGCCGATATACGACGGATCCGATGGCGAATCGAGCGGTTGGCCGTTTCGGGGAAAGGGGAAGCCCCGACCACCGCACCCCGACAACATCTTAATTCGCGATAAAGGGTATTAGGACTGGAAACGGACACCCGAGTAGCGCCGACGACGACGACGCCGCCACCGCCACCGCCGCCGCCACCGCCGCAGACTCGACCCTGAAACTGGAACTCGAACTCGGCTCACGGATGGCTGCGAGACACGCAGGCCTCCTCTCGTTCCACGTATCCACGGACCGCGACAAGATTAGCATCGCTATTCGGTTACACGCGAAAGAGACACCCGGGCCCAGGGCTACCGTGCGTTTCTCTTCTCCCAGTCGTTACCACCACGAACGCTCCCGGTACGTGGAATCGCGATCGAACGGACCTAAGACGTATCCCGGTGGTTCCCCGGGCTGAGTTTCAGAGTCCACGAACCGCTCCGGGTCTCGTCGTTCACGAAGGACAGCATGACGAAAATGGGACCGAGGAACACGTATGTGTAGGTGTGTGTGTGTGTCTGTGTGTCGCTCGTGGAAAGTAATTTTCGTTTTCAATGAGTGCATCTCCAGAGAACAGGGTACGTTCGAATCTGTACCCTTCGTGTAATTCTTCAAGTCTGGGTCTTGTCGTTCACGATGGACGAGATAACGAAAATGGGCCCGAGGAACATTTGTGTCTGTGTGTCGCTCGTGGAAAGTAATTTTCGTTCTCAATGGGTGCACCTCCAAAGAACAGGGTACGTTTGACTCTGTACCCTTGGTATAATTCTCCAAATCTGGGTCTCGTCAACCACGAAGGACAGGGTGACGAAAATGGGCCCGAGGAACTTCTGCGTGTGGGTGTGTATCGCTCATGAAAAGTAATTTTCATTTTCAATGAGTGCACCTCGAGGGAACAGGGTACGTTCGACTCTGTACCCTTGGTATAATTCTCCAAGTCTGGGTCTTGTCGACCACGAAGGACAAGATAACGAAAATGGGCCTGAGGAACATTTGTGTCTGTGTGTCGCTCGTGGAAAGTAATTTTCGTTCTCAATGGGTGCACCTCCAAAGAACAGGGTACATTTGACTCTGTACCCTTGGTACAATTCTCCAAGTCTGGGTCTCGTCGTCCAAGGAAAACAGGATGACGAAAATGGGCCCGAGGAACGCGTATGTGTGTCTGTATGTACCTCGTGGAAAGTAATTTTCATTTTCAATGAGTGCACCTCCAGAGAACAGGGTACGTTCGAATCTGTACCCTTCGTATAATTCTCGAAGTGTACGAATCGCAAGGATGGCGAAATATAGAACCTCGTGTATTGATAATCGAGGGTTATCGATACCCGAAACGTGCATAGAGAATTTTTCAAACGAGTAGCTGACCCTAACCTTCGAACAGGTTTGAAGTACATCTAGTGGATGTAAATGTGACTCTCTTCTAGAAGCATTGTAAAAGTTGCGCGTCGCTCTTATCCGACTGTTCGCGCAGCTAGTAGAAGCGATCTCCGATATTGTCGACGCGACGTTCCGGTGCCTCGCTTAATGTTCACCGGTTATCGATACGCGAACCACGGGTGGAGAATCTTACGTCGAAACGACGACGACGAGGCTCGAGGAAACACAGAGAGCCCCGATCCGAGCTTGAAATTTCACGAGACGAAAATGGCACCCCGTAGCCGTAAATGGTACCGGTATTGGATGGCTGAAATCTCGGAAAATCGAAGTTCCCTGTATCGGTGGCCGAGGATCGTACAAATTGGCCGCAGGGGCTTACCCGAGCACGATGCCGCGGTAAAGAGGAAAAACGAGCGTCCGACGCAAATTTATCCGGCCATCGTAACGTCGCGACGAGGGTTAAAAGTCCCGGTCGCAGCCACCGGAGTTGGCACCGAAGAAACCCATCGGTTGGTGTCATTCCGTAATATATTCGTCCTCCGGCCATAAGCGCGGGGTTCCGCGTAGCACGGGTTTCCATTGCTAGCCGGCACGTCGTAAATAACCGCGCGGTATTCGCGCGCGGGTAGTAAACATTCAATAAACGACCGAGATCCGTTTACGGGAATGCGTAATGCCAGGAAAGGTCGACGATACCGCTTCACCGCGGCACTTTTGGAGAGACCGCTCGACACCGACGGAGGAGGACTTCGAAGCGACCGTGGTTGCATCCGCGAGAGGAGACTCGGAACACGGTGGATGTTTCGAGAATGATCTTGGAAACCGTGTAACAGATGGACAAAGACGTGAGTTGAACTCATCGCGCAAAAGTGAGTCGAAAAGGTGGAGTACCATTTTTCGATAGGAGCTACGGTTTTCGAGATAATCGATTTTGAAAGTTTTTAGGGGTACTGAAAGGTTGCTAGAGGATGAAATTTAGGTACAGTCTTCGCGCGGACTCTGCAGGTAACTTTGGGCCCAATAAAAGTTTCTCGAATCTATATTCTCGAGAACATTTTTAACGTCTTAAAAGACTTCCTCGCGTTCGATTTTATTCACCCCTGACATAAGTAGAAGCGATAAGTCCTCTGCAGACACGCGTGCCCCAACAACGGGGCCTCTTATCGAAAAACTTTGTTTCACATCCTCGACTTGTTTTTTCACCGAGAATACCATACTATGAGTTCCGGTGAAAACAAAGCCGAGAACGTTCCTCCGCGTGGACTCATTTCTGGTAACTTTGGGCCCGATAAAAATTTCTCAAACCACTCTCTATATCCTTTAGACTATTTCTAACGTCCTGAAAGACACCCTCGTGCTCGATTATTTATTTACCCCCGTCATAAGTCCCCTAGAAACTCTCGTTCCCGGGAAACGTTCAAAATCAATTTCCTCGAACATAAGGCCCCCCCAAGGAAAAATTTCGCTCCACATCCTCGACTTGTTTTTACATCGAGCACGCGATACCGTATCGGTGGAAACAAAGCCACGAACGTCCCTCCGCACGGACCCATTCCTGGTAACTTTGGGCCCGATAAAAATTTCTCAAACCACTCTTTATATCCTCTAGATTATTTCTAACGTCCTGAAAGACAGCCTCGTGCTCGATTATTTATTTACCCCCGTCATAAGTCCCCTAGAAACCCCCGTTCCCGGGAAACGTTCAAAACCGATTTCCTCGAGCATAAGGCCCCCCAAGGAAAAATTTCACTCCACATCCTCGACTTGTTTTTACATCGAGCACGCGATACCGTATCGGTGAAAACAAAGCCACGAACGTCCCTCCGCACGGACCCATTCCTGGTAACTTTGGGCCCGATAAAAATTTCTCAAACCACTCTTTATATCCTCTAGATTATTTCTAACGTCCTGAAAGACCTCCTCGCGCTCGATTTTATTCACCCCCGTCATAAGTCCCCTACAAACCCCCGTTCCCGGAAAACGTTCAAAATCGATTTCCTCGAGCATAAGGCCCCCCAAGGAAAAATTTCACTCCACATCCTCGATTCGTTTTTACAGCGAGCACGCGATACCGTACCGGTGAAGACAAAGCCGAGAACGTTCCTCCGCGCGGACCGATCCCGGGTAAACGGGGGCCGGATAAAAACTTCTCGAACCGCTCCCGATACTCGCGAGGCGATTTTGGACGTCCGGTTTATTAAATCGAGCGCACGAAGGCACGGAACGATGAATATCGCGAAGGGAAGGCCGACCGCGTCTGCCAAGGAAGGCGTCGAAAGCCACGGGTTCTTTCAATTTCTCCGTCGTTTCGCGTGCTCGTAAGTTAAGGATAATGGTCGTGCGGCCCGTCTTCGAACATATTCGGTTATCGTTTGGTCGCTGCCCGGAGCTCGGGTCCGTCGGGGTCTGGCACCCCGGCTTCCCGACGTTAGCACCCGCTAAACGAGAAGGCCGATCGCGGAGCGGATAGTGCAGCTGCAACGAACCGGAGGGAACGAGACCAAAAGAGAGAGAGAGAGAGAGAGGGAGAGGGAGAGGGAGAACTCGTAGCGGGGGCTAAAAAAATAAGCCCCCGGTTGGTGGCGCGGTGCGGCGCGGTTCTCGGTTATTTGATTAAGCGAGCAGAAGAAAGACGCGCGCGCGCGCGCGCGGGCGCGAGAGCGTTCAAGAGAGCGTTTCGCTCGTCCAATTTCCCAAGGTGCTCAATTTCCATCGTGGTCTCTTTTGCGCCGCGCGAATATATATCTACGACGAACGATCGTCTGGACGCCGGCAGAAAATTGCAGGAGCGGCGATCGCAATTTATCCGCGAATACCTCGGAGGAGCCGATGATCCATGAGTGGCCCGGAGGAAGAAGTAATCCGGTCGGCAATCAAGAAGCCGAGGCATCTTCGATCGGGTGTATAGGAGGGCGAACGTGGCGGTCCGCGCGGACAGGTTTATCAATGCATATTGGAAACAAGTTGGCCGTTAAAGAAAGCGTTCAGCTTGCACGCAAAAGGAGGCCCGGGCCGGTCGTCGTCGGTTGGATTCGGCCCGTACCTCTTCGTCGTCCCCTTCGGTAGCTTCTCGCTTCAGCTCCATGCGCCCTCTGTTCGCGCTCGCGTTCTTCCCGCTCGCTCGTGCTCCCGCGCGCGCGCGCCACACCGCGCACTCCCTGAAATATGCCGCGCGTTGTGAGTTAGTTTAATATGCAAATGGCCGGGGAGATAACGGGTCGATCCGTGAAGAGTGGAGAAGGCTAAGTCGTGATTCCGGTAGCCGTGTCTTCTCAACCCTCCGCGTCGCTCCGCCTCTCTCTCTCTCTCTCTTTCTCTTTCGTTCTCTCCTTCCTCTTCCATTCGATCTCTCGGTCGCTCTCGCGGTCAGAGATCGGAGAACCCGAGGAAGTAGAGAAAGACAAGCAGAAAGAGAGAGAGGATAACGACGACGACGACGACGACGACGACGACGGAGGATAGAAGCAACGTCTGCTCGCTCGCTCGCTGAGTGAATTGAGAGATAAGGGGCCCACGCTTAGCCCCCCATGGACGACCAGGGACGCATCCTTCGCGGTCGATCACCGCCTCGGATCCCGGTGCTCTTAAAAGCGCTCTTAATGGATCCTCGCTTAGATTCCGTTCGGTGATCTGCGCGGAGAGTTCTCCGGTTCGCGATCGACCCTCTTCGAAAATCTCACCGATCCTATCGATCTCCCAAACTCGATCATCCGCGTGTTATCTACCAAAATGAAACGATCCGATCGAAACGAGTCCGGCACGTAGGATCCGTACGCGTAGGTTCGGTCCATCCCTGACCGCTCAATCCTCCCCGCTGAAGGGGAGTGGGGTGCTCCTCTCTCTCTCCCTCGGTTCGAGACGCGGAGGTGTACCCTAGCCTTATCCTCGAGTTACGGCACTTTCCGTTCTCGTGTCCCCCGTCGTGGAGCGTGATCATCGGATAGAAGGTGGCGAGTAAGCGCGGAGGATGGAATCGATCGTGGTCCACGGCCGGTTCGTCGCCGGTCTGTTCGTTCACGGTGAGAAAGAAGAACCGTAACGTGGTTGCTCGGGGCACGGTGTGTTCCCCTTGGCCTCGGTATACGTGGCCTCGGTGTTGGTCGCCGTTCGGAGGTGTGTAGGAGGCACGAGGAGGGAACCGTGGGGGCCGAAGGGGGTTAGTAGCTAAGGTAGGTAAGCGCTTCATTAGGCCGCGAGAGCTCCCTAATTACACACGGCCTCATTAGCGGCTTCCACTCTCCCCTCGCCCCTCGACGGTCGGTCGGTCGGTCGGTCGGTCGAGCGGGCTGGTGGGTTCTCCTCCGCTCGCTCTGTACCGTCGTCTGTACCACACTATACGCGCGTACACCCTGAAACCTCTTCGTCCTCGCCGCTATCTCTCACTCCTTGCGCAGATATACGAGGGGAGAGAACTCCCGGCCGAGGAGCAACAGAGACGAACCAACGACCGCGTCGAACGGATAGACGGACGGATAGAGAGAGAGTCGGAGGTGGTGATGCTGCCGGTGATGCTGCCGGAGGTGGAGGGAACACGGGGAACTCGAGGGAGCCACAACGCCGTGTTCGTCGCCGCAACGAGGTTCCCCGACAACCGGCTGCGTCTCTGTGTCCGCCTAAACGAGCCAGCAAACCGCCAAATGCCACCTGATCGTTCTCCCGAACACGCTGAAATTACACCGATCCCCGCCCCGGCTTCCCGCCGAATTATCCCTCGAACCAATTTCTTCTTTTTTTTTCCCCCCGTTTTTTTTTTCTCTTTTTTCTTTTTTTTACCCGCGCCACGACTCGCGCGCTCACCCACCACCCTACCACGTGGCCGAATTACGGGACCTTTGACGCGAGCCACGACCGATTCCATCCGCCTCGCAACCGGGAATTTTCCACGATTTTATCTCGATTTCGATACTCGACTCTCGACGCTGATTCTTGCCGCGATCGATCAGCGGAATCGTCGAACGGGGAGCTTCCGAGCGTGTGAAATTCGAAGATGAAAATGCGGCAAGATGAAAGTTGAGAGTGTCGCGGAAGACCTGTTTCGATCTTTATGGATTCTCTGGTCGGTGCTTGAAGCAAAGAGACGCGCAAGAGGGACGTTGAGTGGAGAGGTACGCGGTGCCTGGGTCGAGAGTGACCCGTACAGGTAGATCGAAAATTGTATCATTTTTTCACGTAAATAGTAGTCCGTAGAATCATTCAAGATTGAAGTAATACATTTGGTGATCGTCGATAAGTGACACTCTTTTAAATTTGAAACATGTAACGTTTATTGTACACTCGTGTCGGTACATTTATCACCTATTATTTCTTTCTTTTTTGTGCAATGGTATCTACGAACAGATTTGTTACAATTGTCGCGTCTTGGTGATGAAATGTTTATTTTTACACTTGTAAAAATACTGTGCACATTTGTTACACGGTATTTTTAATCAAATCTATACGAATAGTTACTACAATTACCACTTGTCGAGCGATAGTATGTTGTTCGATAAGTTGTACGATAAAACTTATCCAACAGTACAGCATTAGGTTAAACAATAAGTTTCATCGAACGACAAAACTTATCGAACAACCTACTATTTATCGATTAGTCTTCGCGCTCATCGAACGACAAACTCATCGAACAATCTATTATTTATCCATCAGTCATCGCGGTCGATGTAAACCGTGAACGGTACACTACAACCGGGTCTAAAGTGACCCAGACGTGCAACAAGAACGAAAAGGAAACTCATCGAAGATAAATCGCGACTGTTGGAATAAAACTCGAGCAGATCGCAAAGAAGGGAGTCTTCCAAGAACAAGGAGCTCGTTCTCCTCTAAAAAAAAAAAAGATTACGTCTCTACCATCACGGTAGTCCCGCAGTGCGTTCGAAAGGTTCCGGCTCAGAACCGCTTCATTTTTCCGCGAACGTTCCCCCGTGATTTTCGGAGCGGTTCCGTCGAAGATCGAGCGTCGATCGGGCCGCGAGAGATCCGGCGCGCGATAATCCAAAATTGCGAGTTTACGAGGCGATCCCCTGAATGCGTAATTCGGAGAGCGGTGGCGTCGACTCCGGTTCGAGAACACGGTGTACGACGAGCGTAAACGTCGTGGAAATCCACGCGAAAATTCGACCTTCGCGTACAAGCGCGTGGATCGTCGCGAGCGGACGCGTCTTCGAGAAGATTTCTCGACGCGTCTTCGAGAAGATTTCTCGATCCGTCTTCGAGAGGATTTCTCGACGCGTTTTCGAACCACGCGTCTTTGAGCAGATTTCTCGACGCGTCTTCGAGCAGATTTCTCGACGCGTCTTCGAGCAGATTTCTCGACGCGTCTTCGAGCAGATTTCTCGACGTGTCTTCGAGCAGATTTCTCGACGTGTCTTCGAGCAGATTTCTTGACGCATCTTCGAGCAGATTTCCCGACGCGTTTTCGAGAGGATTTCTCGACGCGTTCTCGAACCACGCGTCTTCGAGAGGATTTCTCGACGCGTTTTCGAACCACGCGTCTTTGAGCAGATTTCTCGACGCGTCTTCGAGCAGATTTCTCGACGCGTCTTCGAGCAGATTTCTCGACGCATCTTCGAGCAGATTTCTCGACGTGTCTTCGAGAGAATTTCTCGACGCGTCTTCGAGAGGATTTCTCGACGCGTCTTCGAGCAGATTTCTCGACGCGTCTTCGAGCAGATTTCTCGACGCGTCTTTGAGCAGATTTCTCGATGCGTTTTCGAGAGGATTTCTCGACGCGTTCTCGAACCACGCGTCTTCGAGCAGATTTCTCGACGCGTCTTCGAGCAGATTTCTCGATGCGTTCTCGAACCACGCGTCTTCGAGCAGATTTCTCGACGCGTCTTCGAGCAGATTTCTCGACGCGTTCTCGAACCACGCGAGAAACGATTGTTATCCGTATCTTCGTCGAGAAGAACCGAGAAACCGTAAAATCCGCTCCGTGTCGCAACACCGTCCCGAGTTCGTTCCGCTAACAGGCCGCGCCTCGTTATTTATGCATTTAAAACGACTGCCGCGAACCGTGGCGGTTCAACCCTTCCGTTTCTTGGCCCCCGGTCCATGGAGATCGAAAATAGCTATGGAAAGCCACCCTTCCTTCACAGCCCCCGTTGTAACGGGGCGAACGGGTAAGCCCCGGAGCCGAGGACGACGACGACGTCGTTTTTAAACGTCACTTAACGCGTCGTTAAGACCCGGGCGTCGATGGCTAATTTACCGCGACTGGTGCGCGATAATCGATAAGTTCGTTGATTTTTTCCTCGGGAACGAAACAAAAGAGAAAAAGAAAGGAAATAAAAAAAAAAAAAAAGAAAGAAACAAGACTCGATTCCCACCGACACGGTAGCAACGACGTTGTAACGCGCGAACAGGTGAGGGTGCATCGTCGGTGGAGCATCGAACGAAATTTTCGATCCTTCGTTCCTTTTCGTGTTCGTTGGACGCACGCGGAGCGAACACCGCTCCTGGATGGATGGACGGACGAACGGACGTCGGCACGTCGTGTCCGATTAATTCTATGAATTCCTCTTTGCCGGGGTGATTTTAACGATACCGTGAAATCGATGTAGGGTGTCCTCACCCGGGCAGGCTCGATTGTTCCGTCGGTCCGGACGATTGACACGCCCCTGCTGTCCTTCAAAAATTAACAACGACCGGCTATTATGCGGAATTAAAATTCAAAATCGCGTAATACGAAATAAAACGAACCACGATGGTGGAGGGAGGGGGTAGCGGTGATAGGGGGAGAGGTTCGGGTGGATCGATCGCCCGTCAAATTAAACATTGTCAACCGATGCGCGTCGCCTGTCTTTCGAAAAATCAACGTGTGTACAGCTGCTGCTGCTGCAAACCCTCCCCCCTGCACCCCGAATTCGCCAGTCTCTCGTGCCGGGCGGGATTAAAATTTAAAATCACGCAATTAACGTTCTTTAAAAGCGGCGGTCCGCGCAACGATGAAATTTCGCCCCCCGTCGTCGTTTCCTGCCCTCGAAAAATTACCGGGAAAAATTACCCTGGAGGTACGCTCGTGTTCGCGGCGAATCCGTGGTTACGGAGGATAACGGTTATTCTAGGCGAATCGAAGTTTCCCTCGACGCGGTACTCGCGCTGACCGGGACCGGAAAATGTACCATGGAATGGCGAGGGAGTCTTCCAAGGATCGGGCGAGAGGAGATTTCTTTGCGGTGGGTGGAGATTTCGGTGTCGGGGTCTATTGTGACCCGTCCTAGGCGAGGCGAACACGACGAGAGAACTATTGTGGAGCGTTAACTATTGTGGTCTTCTTGTTGTGGATTAGTAGGGACTAGATGATCGTTTGTAATATTTTAATCGTCAAGGTGATAGGTATGTCTCTGGATTTATGCATTCTATGGTGTAGAATTTTGTACAGGTACTGGATACCAGAGTCCAAGATCTGGATGATTCGAATGCAACGAGAGGACTTTCTGAGGCAAGTCTGCTGAATGTAGGATAGTAGAGAGTAGACAATTTTTATTTGTAATGCATTAATCGGCAAGGTGATAGGTATAAGTCTCTGGATTTATGAATTCTATGGTGTAGAATTTTGTATAGTTGCTGGATACCAGAGTCCAAGGTCTGGATGATTCGAATGGAACGAGAGGACTTTCTGAGGCAAGTCTTCTGGATGTAGAATAGTAGAGAGTAGACAATTCTTTATTTGTAATACCTTAATCGGCAAGGTGATAGATAGAAGTCTCTGGATTTATGAACTCTATGGTGTAGAATTTTGGACAAGTGCTGGCCATTAGAGTCCAAGATCTGGATGATTCGAATACAACGAGAGGACTTTGTAGGTCAAGCTTCCTGATCGTAGAATAGTAGAGAGTAGATAATTTTTTGTTTGTAATACCTTAATCGCCAAGGTGAAGTATAAGCTTCTGGATTTATGAACTCTATGGTGTAGAATTCTGTACAGGTACTGGGACCCCAGAGTCCAAGGCCTCGATGATTCGAATGCAACGAGAAGACTTTCCGAGGCAAGTCTTCTGGTTGTAGGATAATAGAGAATACACAATTTTTTATTTGTAATACCCTAATCGTCAAGGTAGTAGATACAAGTCTCCGGATTCGTGAACTCTAAGATACAGAATTTTGTACAAATGCTGGAGACCAGAATCCAAGGGCTCGATGATTCGAATGCAACAGGAGAACTCTTCTAGGGTCAAATTTTCTGATCGTAGAATAAAACTGAATAAATTTTTTTTATCCTAATCGTCAAACTGATAGGAACTAGCCCCTGGATGTACGAGCTCCATGGCGTGGAACTTTGCATAGATTATAGAGAGCAGAGTCTAGAGCATCGACGATTCGAATACGATGATAGTTTTGTTCCGAGTTACAGCTCCCGGTAGCGGTGAATACTAGAAAATAGATGCTTTTCCAGTAATCTTTGCATCGATCATTGCAAACACAGGTACCCACCAACGCTACAGAATTTATAGTCAACGGCAAGATCTTCGATAGCGGTGGTATATATACTATGGGATATATACTTTCACAGTTCGTGATCTTTAAATCAATAGGGTTACGATAGGCGTAGATACTCATAAGCGTTACGGAATTTACACTCGGTGGCAAATACTCCGATGGCAGTGAATACCGTGGATAGATACTCTTCTGGTTCGTGATTCTCGGAACCGTGGGGTCACAGGCGTAGATACCCATTAGTATACACGATCCGGACAAGAAAACACTCGGATACCTGGAAGTTCGCGACAAAGTTGCGAAAGTTACACCGCGGAAATATCGTTACTTCCGCGCGTAATTCCTAATTGTTTTAAGCAATAAATCGATCCTCGTCCAGCTACTCCGGGAGGTACCATCGTTCCGTGCGCAAACCCACGCCTTCGCCTCGGACGAGTAACTTCTCGAGGTTCTCCCAACAGTAAGAAAACTTACCTCCAGGATGCTTTCCAGAAACTGGTTCAAAGCGTCGTCCGTGTTGCGAGCGTCTTAATCGCGAATCGGACCGCAAACTGTTGTATATTTCCCAAGTCTTCTCTAACTCTCCGCGCGAGAAAATGTCAAAGATCCGTGGAAAAAGAACTATCTCGGACGATATCCCCTGTGTGAAACTCTACGTTAAAACAATGCCTAATGTTTCGTTCAACAGGTATCAGAAGTTCGCAAGACACTCTGAACGCAAGGTGCGTCGATTTTCTGAAATTTCTCGGTTCCATGTCCTGACAACTGATCGTCCAACCCTAGTCGAGTTCCTCCTAGAAGCTATGTCAAATCAAAAAGATGGTCACTGATTGGAAAAGGTATCATCGATTGCATCGAAAAAGCACCCTTCCGAGAAAACATCCCCAATCGCCAATCGTTCGTAATCGTTGCGATTCATGACTCGCGAAAGTAGATAAAAATTAACTCGCACATACGAGTTGTCGTCATTTCCTCTAAATGAAATATTTGGTGGAAAAGCTCGTTCGTTCAGTTTCCAGATGAAGCAGCAACCTTTACACGATCCCTGTCGAGTTCCTTCTGGAAGCTATTTTAAATCAAAAAGATGGTCACTGATTGGAAAAGGTATCATCGATTTCATTGAAAAAGCACATCGTTACGATCCATGACTCGCGAAAGTAGATACAAATAATAGACACTCGTGACTACTCGACCAAGTTGTCATTTCCTCTAAATGAAATATTTGGTGGAAAAGCTCGTCCGTTCAGTTCCCGGACGAAGCAGCAACCTTTACACGATCCCTGTCGAGTTCCTCCTAGAAGCTATCTCAAATCAAAAAGATAGTTACTGATCAAAAAAGATATCATCGATTGCATCGAAAAAGCACCCTCCCGAGAAAGCATTCCCAATCGCCAATCGTTCGTAATCGTTGCGATCCATGACTCGCGAAAGTAGATAAAAATTACCTCCCACAAATAATAGACACTCGCGACTACTCGACCAAGTCGTCATTTCCTTTAAATGAAATATTTGATGGAAAATCTCGTCCGTTCGGTACCCGGACGAAGCAGCAACCTTTGCGCGCAAAAATGTCCATTGTCCTGTTCTGGAATCTTCCATGAAAGCGTACGTGTGAGCCATCTTCTCGAGAGATCAGCGCTGGCCCGCGATACGTCGATCGTATCGTCAACGGTCGATGGTTGTTAATCGGCGCGATCCGCGTCTTGAGGACACGTCCCCGACACCCTGTGTAAGTTCCATGGTGGTATTTGTTCCCGGATTGTTGAAAATCGTCGAACGAGGATCGTACGCGATAGAAACGAGCGTCTCTCGGTCCCGTGGCTCAGTTCTCAGCGTCGGCGGGCGGGCGGGCGGGCGGGCGGGCGGGCGCATGGTTAATTCGCGTAGGAACGCGGCTGCACCGTACAAGTCCCTGTTGCTCTCGGTCAGCGTGCAACTTGTCGTCGGGCTCGAGCGGCGCGATTAATATCCTCCCGGAGTTAACGGGGCGCGGCTTGGCTCGGCGCGGATCCTCTCGGAGAATATCAGCGCGAAGGAAGGGAACGAGGACATCGAGGTAGGAACGAGTGCAGGGCCTGTCCCGCTCGTACGGTTAGAGGAGGCGGTCGTTTCGGTCGGTCCAGCTGATTGATGCGTGTCGTCTGTCGGTCCGCCGGTCGGGGTTGAATGCGGCTCGCGGGCCTCCGCGGCGCTTCGCCGCGCCGGAAACGGTCCATCACGTGACCACGTGACCACGTGACGGTCTGGCCTTTGTTCCGCGCGATCATTAGTCTGTCAATATGCCCAAACGACGCTCGGCTTGTACGCCCCTTGCATGTATGTATACGTATCTACCTGCACAATGCGTCCATTGTCTTCCACGCGCGCGTATTATACACCCCCATTATGCACGTGGACGCGTGCGTGCTTGCCCGCCTGCTTGCCTGGCTGGCTGAATGGCTGGATGGCTGGCTGGCTGGCTGGCTCGTTGCCTGACCGCCCGACCAACCGACCGTTCGCTGCTCCGCTGCCTGGCCGCTCGCGAAACTGCGTCCGCGAAACCTGGACCGCGAGTCTACGAGGCGGCGGCGCCCGAGACCTCTCGAAACATCGAAATCGATCGGGCTCGTTAACGAGACCGCGATCCTAGCCGCTAATCACTTTTACGCGGAGTTCTTTTTTAAACTACCCACGACCGTACTCTGTCCACGGACGAAAGCGAGAGGAATAGCGGGTTTGAGATCGGGGGACTCGATTCCGGGACGTTCGTCTCCATTCGGTGTCTCGAGGCGGATGGAGAGGTTCAGGGACGTCCAGGTGATCATCGATCGGGACTTTTCATCCTCTTGCGACGATGTCCGGTTTCGTTACGGAGATTAGTAGTGATTTTGATGCGATCGTTTTGGATGTGGACGCTAGGTATCGATAGTGTTTCGGGTATTAGGGAAATACGGAGAGAAAAATTCTCTTGGCGTGCTTTGCATATTGATTGTTGGTAGGTTTTGGAGCAGAGGGCTAATTTCAGGGTGATTGATATGGATTCGTGATCACGGTACGGGGAGAGATGTGTACGCGATACGAAGGTGTCTTCTGGGACTTTTCATCCTCTTGTGATGAGGTTTGTTGCTCGTTATGAAGGTTACTTGTGTCGTCGGTGAGGTCATTTAAAATGTGGACTCTAGACACTGATAGTGTTTTCGATATTGATAAATTCAAATCGAGAAAAATTTCTCTACACCTGCTTTGCATATCGATAACTGGCACATTGTGCCTCGAATCAGAAGCCTTTTGGACGAGAGGGCAAATCTTCATTGCTCGTTATGAAGGTTACTTGTGCCATCGGTGGGGTCATTTAGAATCTGGACTCGAGACACTGATAGCGTTTCCGGTATGGATAAATTCAAATCGAGAAAAATGTCTCTACACCTGCTTTGCATATCCATACCTGGCACCTTAATCGAAAGCCTTTTGGACAAGAGGGCTAATTTCGAGATGTTCTTTACCGAAGAACTTTACTCGACTCGAAGAGATTCCTCGGCTTCCGATGGTAGCGTTCTTAGCCTACTTGAGATCTAGATTCCAGATAAAGTCTAGAAAATTGCAAAAATGTGTCGAGAAAAAATTCTCTACCGCTCGTGAAACAGGTCACCCTTGAATTCAAATCCGTCCA
This sequence comes from Ptiloglossa arizonensis, assembly GCF_051014685.1. Lineage (NCBI taxonomy): Eukaryota > Metazoa > Arthropoda > Insecta > Hymenoptera > Colletidae > Ptiloglossa > Ptiloglossa arizonensis. Next base: position 31,609,415 of record NC_135048.1, read on the forward strand.
ACCATCTAGGATCCATCAAATCCTCGTGGCTGCGTATCTCTATATTCGAACCTGGGTTCGCGCGGAGTAGCCAGAAAATTAAACACTACACTTTAATAACTTTTCAACAGTGTACTTTATCGACTACATTAGATTACTCAAACTGCGAGACTATCGCGAGACATACTGTCGTATTTGCGTTCGCGTTTCTCTCAGTGCGTTTATGATTTAACTCTTCGCAATTAAACGTCATTGTTACCATCTTTCCACGCTCCAAAACCTTCCAGTTTGACCAGTTCCCGCCAAGAAAATTCCCACTTGAGTCTTCGTACCCTGATCGTGGTCTCGACCGCGAAACGAAACATTCCTCGCGAGCTATGCTCGCTTATCTGTCATTAGCTCGAGTTCGTCCGGCTCGAATCCGGCGTATCGACTCGGTTGTATCCCGGTGGCTTAATCGCGTCGATCTCGGCGTCAAAACAAGCCCGAGAGACGTCTCCGCGGCGAGCGTCGCACGGTTTAACCACGGTTCGCGGTGTCTTGCGCGGCGCGCGGCGCGCGGCCGTAAATCACGTTCGGGTTCATTGGATAATCCCGCGGCGTTAACGCGTCGGCGTACAACGCCCCGAATGTCTCTGTCTGGGTTCGCGTCTCTTTCGCGATTTCCAGCGACCTCCTCCTCCTCCACCAGCACCTCTACACCTCCTCTTTCCCCTCCCCACGGTGTTCCGTGTCGTCGAGATCTTCCCGATGATCCGAAGGTGGTGCGAGCCACCCCTGGCTGCGCGACTGCTCGCGTACACCCCAGAGAAGCGGGCGCGTCGAAACGGGGAAGTAGACACCGTCGTCCCGGGTGGTGAGCGTCGCGAGTAAATCCAGATATACGATGCGCGGGACCGTGACATGCAAATCTGGTCAAAGCCCGGCGCCATTACGTTTTCAAATCTTTAAAGTGTGTTTAGACAGCCGTCGAGGCGTTGCGCCGGTGGCGGCGCACCCTCCGCGCGATGATCCTCCCGCTGTACGCTCGATCGGTCGGATATCGGGGATCGAGGGTCCTCGAATCGAGGACGAGCCGAGTGGCGCTTCTCCTACCGCGTTCGCTTCCCCCCGGTTCCCCTACGGGTTTTCTTCGTCGGACGGAATCACGAGGATCATCGCGTTCCGCGAGGAACGGAACGCGCGACGGTTGGAAGAAGTTTACTCCGGTTGCGCGCGAGAGCACGGCGACGATAACGGGTCACCGCTGAGAAGAAAAAGACGGTAGCTGGAAACTCGATCGACGATAATCGTAAAGAGCGAGCCGCGTTCCTGGAAGACGCGGACGGTTCTCGGAGCCGGATCGGCAGGGCAAAGAGAGACGCGTGGCCGTAGCGTAAGCGCGCCGTGGATCGAGAAACCGAGCGGCGCGATCGTTCGACGTGGACGATCGATGCCCGCGGTGCCCCGCAGCCGGAGACGAGTTTTTGCACCGCTCCTCCGCGACCAGCCGGCATCGAACGTTTATTTCGTTTAACTTTCGATTCGTGCGTCCAGCAGGGCGGTCCGGTCGGTCTACCGAACCGGTGACGAGCGGAGGAGAGGGCACCGTGCGTGCGCTCGGTTGTGCGAGAGCCACCGCGCAACCTTCGCGTTTTATAGCGGGGCCAATTAATGCCGAGCAAAAAGTTACCGGGGTTCGAGGGTGGTCGACACCCACCGCAAGTCTCCCGTCGATCTACCGGCTCGACCAACCGCGAGGAGGAGGTTAGGGACGCGGCGTTGCGCGCGACTTGCGCTCGCGAGCCCCCGAACTCATTCGCGAACCACAGAGAAAAAGAGAGAGAAAGAGAGAGAGAGAGACAGAGAGTAAGAGAGAAGGACGACCGGTCGCGTCTCTGGAACCCTGATAAGAACGGACCGTTGCTCCTGGTTGCCCGGTCCCAGGCTCTTTTTTTGCTCGGCCCTCGTGGTCCCACGAGTAACCACGATATCCCGTTCTCTCTTTTCACGGCGTCGCGACTCCGCCGAGCGGACGCCACGGGACCGATCGAACCGGGGACAAAGAGACGAAACGCGCGCGCCCCGTTTCGCGGTATTCCGCTTCTTGTCGTCGCGCCGCGAGCCTGCCCTTTCGCAGCCGCAGCGTCGGCCGCGCCCGACCGACCTCGTTAACGCGCGAATCGCCGGTTTCGTTTCACGGCCGCGAATCGGCTCTCTACGCGGGTAATCGGTAATTAGCAGCGGACTATACGAGCTTCACGGCGATCCCGCCGCTCGAAGGATTTATTGGATCCGTTTTCGGACTCTAACGGAGGATCGCGGGAACACTGTTCACGGAGAGGACGCGGAGAGTACTCTCGAGTATGTATGAGACGAGTTGGTCAATCGGGGAACATTGTTTACGGAGTGGAGACTTAGAGTAAGAGTCTCTACGAGAAGAGTTGGTCAATTAGGGAACATTGTAGAGTACACAGAAAGTACTCTCGAGTGTCTATAAGACGAGTTGGTTAATCGGAAAAACTGTTCATGGAGTGGACACATAGAGTACTCTGGAGTCTGTACGACGAGATGAGTCGGTCAATTGTGGAACACTGTTCATGGAATGGACACATAGAGTACTCTGGAGTCTGTACGACGAGATGAGTTGGTCAATTGTGGAACACTGTTCACGGAGTGAACACTTGAAGTACGAGTCTGTACGAAAGGAGTCGGTTAATCAGGGAACACTGTAGAATACACAGAAAGTACTCCCAAGTCTCTACGAGACGAGTTGATCAATTGGGGAACACTGTTCACGGAGTGGACACTTGGAGTACGAGTCTTTATGAAAAGAGTTGGTCAATTAGGGAACACTGTACATAGTACGTAGAAAGTACTCTCAAGTCTCTATAAGACGAGTTGGTCAATCGAAGAACACTGTTTACAGAATGGATACTTAGAGTACGAATCTCTACGAAAACAGTTGGTCAATTAAGGAACACTGTAGAGTACACAGAAAGTACTCTCGAGTCTCTACGAGACGAGTTGGTCAATTGAAGAACACTGTTCATGCAGTGGGCACGGAGAGTACTCTAGAGTCTCTACGAGAGGAGTTGGTCAATTGGGGAACACTGTTCACGGAGTAGCCATGGAGAGTACTCTCGAGTCTCTATAAGACGAATTGATTAATCGAAAAACACTGTTCACGGAGTTGACCTGGAGAGTACTCTCGAGTCTACGATGAGAGGAGTCAAAGTAATCTTGGAGCATTTTTATCATTGTAACGCTACTCCATCGTGGACAAAACCCGGATTACTTGATGTAGGAATCGTGGAACACTACACGAGAAGTAGACCCAAGTTTTTTCTACAATTAAATTGCCAAAATGATCCAACACTACCTAGACTTGCTAACAATACGAAAGAACAGAGTGTCTTCCGTATCCGATCTCGACGAGTCGAAAACGACTAGTTGCCCCAGGAGGAGTCCGATCGGTGCGATGATAAGCAACAGCTCGTGTACCTAGGAGCGCTATGCGCGGAATTTGACGCACACTGTGCACAGAGTAGACCCAAAGAGTAGAGTCTAGCCTACACGCGGTTCAACGAGACGAATCTGCCAAGAGATTCGTGCAGAATGCACGAGATAGAAGGAGACGCGTGCATTTGTTTACATCTACCGACTCCTCTCGTTGAAGTACTCAATGCAGGATTTGTCATTGAGTGTGCCCCGTGACGTAGACATTGAAACCTCGTCGATCCTGACAACTGTAAAAGCGTCTATTCTTAGGTATCGATCGATGTTACAAAAATTCGTCGTTTGCGAACTGTAAATATATTCACCCTCTGGAATCACTACCAGAGGAGTTTACCATGAAGCGTGGTAAGAGTAGCTCCACTGCTCCAAAGATCGCGAAGCACTAAACTATCTAACCCCTGATATCCCAAAACTTCAATGTCCGCGATTTGTTTAACCGGATAATCACCACCTCCAAAAGTATCGATCGTCCGGTATACACCGGACTGTTGTGGTAGAGGATTTGACATTGAGCGTCTTCCGTGTTAGAACACGGGAATACCTCGTTGGTTCGAACAACCGTAAAGGTATCTATCTATTCGTTGGTATCCACGTGCAGTTGTTTACATCCGTTGACTGGTCTGGTTGAACCGAGTCCAGATTCGCGGGACAATATTTCGAGCGTCCAAGGAGAGGATCTCGGGCGCGGGAGAATCCCCCGACACCTTCGACATCCGTGTTAACCGTGCCCCGAGGAGGGTTTCGAGGTAAGGGAACCGAAGGTGGGTCTCTCGGAGGTTATTTACACAGGGTGGTGAATTCCTACGTCGGATCGGGAGGCGGCCGCGCCGATTCGCGTTTGTTCCTGTTGGCCGGCATGAAATAATAATAAATACGCGCGGCTGACCGAATGGTATTGCGCGGCTAAACTGATTCGTAAGCGTGGAAGCCGCGGAACAATGGGCGCGGACTCGATCGAGCGACGGTAGGGGGCGGAGGGGCTGGTCAGGAGGAGCCGAGAACGACCGCCGACACAATGGGGACCAAGTTGGCGGTCTGACCTCCGACCTCCGGCTCCGCACCACCGGAGCGCCGCATTCGCATTCGGATTCGTCCGTTCGATTGTGTGCTAATGCCTCGTGCGGTGTCCGCTACCGCGGCTCCGCGCCGCACAACACCACCCCACCCCACCCCCCACACACCCCTTTCCCTCTTTGGATCTAGCTTCCCCGCCTCTTTTCCCGCGTACTCGCCTTCTGCACCGCGGAGCGTCGTCGTCGCGCTTCCACGGGACTTTCTCGCGTTTCGGTAGCGCCGGGATGATTCTCCACGGAACTTTCCTTCCGCGAGGAGCTACACGGAGAGGGTAAAGGAGAGACTAAAGAAAGAGGATTCGATGTGAATTGGACGGTGGACTCGATAGACCTTTGTCTTCAACATTGAGGTATCAATGATTTCCAAGTTGTTGGATATTCTTGCGCTGGATGCTCCTCAATGGAACTTTCCTTCCGCGAAGAGCTACACGGAGAGGGTAAAGACCGGAGAAAGAGGATTCGATGTGAATTGGACGGTGGATTCGATAGACCTTTGTCTTCAACATTGAGGTATCAATGATTTCCAAGTTGTTGGATATTCTTGCGCTGGTTGCTTCTCAATGGAACTTTCCTTCCGTGAGGAGCAACACGGAGAGGGTAAAGACCGGAGAAAGAGGATTCGATGTGAATTCGATGGTGGACTCGATAGACCTTGTGTTTAACCTTGAGATATTAAAGATTGAGAAGATTTCCAAGTTGTTGGATATTCTTGAGCTGGTTGATTCTCGATGGAACTTTCTTTTCGTGAGAGGCAACACGGAGAGGGTAAAGGAGAGACCGGAGAAAGAGGATTCGATCTGAATTCGATGGTGGACTAAGAAAATTTCCAAGGTGAATATTCTTGCGTTGGATGCTTCTCGACTAGACACAGAGCAGAACGAGAAATCGTTCGTGTCTCGAATCACGAGATATTCGAGAACTCGTGGAACTGGGATCGGTTGGATGGTTCGCTAGTTGTGGGAAGTCCAACATTGGAGGACTTTCTTGCGTTAGATAGTCGCGAGAGGTTTCTCAGCTTCGTGGAATAACAGGTGGAAGCAAGAAGAGTATTCGATCTAAGTACATCGACAGACTTGGTAGATCCTCTACCTTGGACCCCACAATTCTTCCAAGAACTCTTCAAAACATTAAACATTCCCTAATTTCAAAGATATACCCTTCGATTATCTCTCCTAGAGTATCCAGAAGACTTTCTCACATTTGAATACCCACTGTCTCGGCAAACTTTCCTTCTTCGTGGTATAACACGACAAAGGTAGAAGAAAGAAGAGTATTCGATCCAGATCTATCGACTTGACAGATCCTCCATCATGGACCCCACAATTCTTCCTGACTTAAAAGATATACCTTCGATTAGCTCTCCTAGGGTATCCACAATACTTAAGACTTTCTCGCGTTCGAATACCCACTGTCCGGGTAAACTTTCGTTCATCGATGAAGAACAGGGAGAAAGCAGAGAAGAGACGAGCGCGATAAAACAAAAAATTCCATCCCAATCGATCGAAGCACCTACCAGAGCCTATCCAGGATCGTATTTCCAAGATCTGAATCGGATACTCCGTTATCTCCGGGTCTGGACGGATCTGCGACGTGGAATCACCGTGGCGCGAGTTCGCGAATCGTCGCGACGCCGTGCGCGCGAGATCGCAGGATGACGAGAGCGGATCCGGCGGGAACGCGGGAGAATAAACCGGGTTTCCGGTGGCCTTGCACCCGAATTTGAAACTTTCCCCGTTAGCTCGTGGCGGCTGGGGCGGGGAAGCGGCGCGGTCGACGGGCAGAGGGGTCAGGGTGGCAGGGGCCAGGGGTGGAACGAAGGTCAGTGTCTGCATAAAACCACGCGAGCCTGGAGGCTACAGGCTGTCGGTTCGAGACTGCCGCCGAGGCGTTTGCTATGCGGGCTGCGCAGTCCGTGGCTACGTGCCCTGCCTGACGAGCCGCGACTCAAATTCAGCTCAAACTCTGCTTTCTGCATCCGTTGGTCCGCTTTCCCTCGTTGCTCTTCCACTCGAGCCGGCTGCTCCACGGTTTTCGACTTCCGTCCGAACGTGGCGCACCGTCTTTGCCGGTTTCGACCGATCCAGCGTTGATTCGAACCCGATACCGCTTCTCCGTGTTTCGATGACACTCGGATCGATCTCGAGAGAGTCTTCGTACCTGGTCGATTTTTACGAGCTTGTGAATAAATTCGTGGACGCTTCGAGAACGAAACGCGATATTCTCGAAGCTGTCCGAACCGCTATCTCTATATTCGAAAGGTAACGAACAGTAGCTTTGCGTTTCAATGTAAGTATCTTGGTGTTTGAACTCGATATTTACACTTGAATGTAACCTTTCTATCCGAGGACGATTTTTATAGCGGAATGTCCAAGAGTACATTAATCGGTTACAACGATTCCAGGTTCGTCTTCGTTTCCGTCATCTCGATTTCTAAGTCATGTGACCGGTGATTACGATCAATGGCCGATCTATGGCTACAGGGTTGGTTTTCGACAATTTGTACATTTATTCTTAAGAAACTCAAGAATCGCGCAGATACCGGGCGTCTAGATGTCGCACGGTTCTCAACAGGTCGAACGCGATATTTTTCACATCGTCCGCGAAACATTTAGAAGGTAATACGCATAGCACGGACCTTGAGTCGACTCGAACGCGACAAAACCGGTGGGACTACGTTCCCCGAGTTAACTCGGGCGCGGTTGGTTTAAAGTTCAAACTTCGTCACCGTGGCGGCTCGGTGGCGAAACGTGGAAAAAGTAACGCGGAGCCAGTTCCGCGTGGTTCGACGACGAGAACCGATCCCGAGGTACACCGTTAACGACCTCCTCGCTCGAACGTAATCACCGAAACACATCCCGCGCTGATACGGGGGACGAGGAAGTCAAACCGGCCGATTACCTGCGCCCCCGCGATAATTAAACCGAAATAAAAATCCAATCCTGTCGCTCTCTCGTCGATCCTCGCCCTCGTCGAGGGCCCGATCGGCCACCCTCAACGGGAGTACACCCCTGCTTTCACCGGTCGCCGTGTTTTTCCTCCTCTCCTGTCGTCGAACCGCGCCGAGCGTGTCTCGCGCGTTAATAACCGACGAATAATCGTTCCCGCTTATCCCCTCGTTTTTCGATAATGACTTCCACACCGAGATCGAGAGAGAGAGAGAGAGAGTCCCTTTAACCCCTCCCCTCTCCACCTCCGCGCGATTTTCCTCCACGCCCCCTGCGTGGTCCGCTCCACGAGCCGCGATTTTTCCACGAACCGCGCGAAAAACGGTTCGAGCGTTTCGATCGATCGCGAACGCGCGCGCGCGAGCGAGCCACGTCGACGAACGACCAGCGACCGCGGTTACGAGCCGGGGATCGATTTTTGCGAAGGAGGAAGGTGTTTCTCGAGCGACGCCACCGGCACCGGGGCACTTAACCTCCGTTTCGCCGCGCGATAGCGGCAGGATCAGCTGACTAGCAAAACTGACCTAATTATTATGCATTTATTCGCGCGTATTCAAATGCGCCGAGCGGCGGTGGCCGTGTTCTCTCTCTCCCTCCCTCTGTCTCTCTTTCGCTATCGGTAGCAACGGTGGCGGTGTTGAACGTGCCCGCGCGCGCACACACGTCCCTTTCGCTCTCCTTCGCACGCTCGCTCGTTCCACTCGCTCGTTTCCTCTCTTCCGCGAACGGACCGTTCGCGATGCGCGAACATCGCGCGCAACCGGTGCGCAGTAACGCGCGGATAGCAGCGTTGACAACCCTCGCGAAACCTTTTTTTAATTGATCTTTCGACTCTCGAGAAACGAAGGCGTTGAACGCGGCCTGTTGAACGAGTAAATTTCTCTCGGGCGCGTCCGCGGGAGGACAACGAGTGTTAATGTTGAGGTTGTTAATCGAATCGTCGAGAATCGATCGATCGAGTTAGCAATATCGACTTTGGTTTATTTAGAAATTTTGGGAGACGTTGGTACAGGTGAGAGTTGGAAGGATGGTTCTTGGATTAAATGTACTGAGAGGAGTTGGAAAGATAACGTCTGAATCGTGGGAAAGGTAGTGTAAGAAGAATCTGGGTAACGTCGAGTAATTTTTGCTAAGTCGTAGGCCTAAGTTTATTCTAAACTTCAATAAAATTCTCATTTTCTTCCGGAGGTCATTTTCTCAGTTCCACACAGTACTATCGGTAGTTGGAAAGATGTCATCTAATTTGAGGAGAATACAGTATCGCGTTTGAGAAGAAGGTAAACAACGTCGAGTAATTTTCACTTGATCAAAGACCTTCCAAATTCCAATAAAATTCTCAGTTTCTTCCAGAGGTCATTTTCTCAGTTTCGTATAGTACCATCAGTAGTTGGAAAGATATCATCTGGATCGAGAGGAATATAGTTTTACATTTGAGAAGGAGATAAACAATATCGAGTAATTTTTCTCGAATAGGCCTTCTAAACCCCAATAAAATTCTCAGTTTCTTCCAGAGGTCATTTTCTCAGTCCCGTACACTACAATGAGAAGCTACGACAATATCATTTGTACCAAGAGTAGTGTAATATCATCTGTAAGGGAAATGTGTCTTTCAATTTTTACCAGATCGCGGGTCTTCGAAATCTAACGAAAACTCATTACGGAGGAGAGGTCGACTTTTCAACTACGTAAACTACATACCAATCCTCGGGGGCCCTGTCTCCTGGGGGGTCGATCTTAGATCTCGATTCGCTCGGAGACGGCGCGGCGAACCTCGCTGTCGCCGCAAGAATCGTTTATTATCGCGCGAGCGGCGGCCAGGGATTTAGAGCGATCGGCTAATTGGACGGGAACTATGCGATCGAGGATTGCAACATCGATCGTGGTGCGCCTGCGAGCGCTCTCTCGCGCTCACGCTCGACGACAGCGTTCAGCATTCAAGGACGGATTAGCGGAAGCAAAAAACCGGCCGAGCGAACGCAATGCGCGGTATTTTTTTCGCGCGCGCGCGCGTCGTCTCTCTCTCTCTCTCTCTCTCTTTTTCTCAGCTCGAACCACCGATCGTCTCCTCTCCCCCTCTAGGAGCGATCACGAGGCGCGTAAACTGCGTTTCTCGCCGAGAGGTGCGAAAGTCCGTGACACGAGCCGCGAGAAACGAGGACGAGGAGCGACGCGACGTCGGCGGGGAAACGACGTTAACCGGCGACGAAACTTCGCTGACGACCGGTAAATCGAAGCTCGGAGGAAATTTATTCGGAAGTTCCGGGGGAACTCTGCCGGCGATCCGAATTATTTTATCCGTGCTCGTAACTGCCGACTATCAAACGCGCTACGTCCCCCTCAGGCCCCCTGATACCGTCCAGCGGAAACTGAATTTAATCGCGGCCAGATTGCGGACGAACTTTCGCGCGAAGTAACTTCGTCCAAGGAGAAATATATATATATATATATATATATATATATATATATATATATATATATATATATATATCGAGCCTGTTCGTTAAAGGAGGAATAATTTGTTACGGAGAAGGTATCGCGAAAGGGAATAAGTAGCGTCCTGAAAAATATAGGTACGGAAGACGGTGATTCGTGAGAGAAACAGAAATTATTCGTTCAAGAGTTGTCAAAGGATAGCAGGATCGGATAGAAGCGGATGTTGTGCTCCGATCGATATTTATAGACACCAGTGTGAGCAGAAGTGCCGAGTAGCATACCTTAGGCGAGTACAACTTATTTCACATTCTTTATTTATCCTTTCACGAAACATTCTCCTTTACCCTATATGCACCAGAGTCGAAGATTAGTGTCGCGTAGAGTGAATTCACTTCCGAATTTATTCATCTATCGTACGTACGAAAAATGTTAACTTTCGTTTACTTTTTCACGAAAAAAATCGTCCTCCGCTTTATAAGCACGCATAGATTCCCGTTACGGTAAATGTCATTTCCGAATTCCATGGGCTCGAATACTTTCTACAATTATATTCCGCCTGTTTAATCTACCTTTTTACGGAAGAATCGTTCTCTCCTCTATAAGCTCGCACAGAATCCTACCCCAGAAAAGTCACTTTCAAGTTCCTGTACTTTCTACAATTTTATTTACTTTTTTACGCGAGAATCTTCCTCTCCCCTATAAGCTCACTCAGAATCCTACCTTAGAAAAGTCTCTTTGAAGTTCCAATACATTCTACAATTTTATTTACTTCTTCACGCGACAATCTTCCTCTCCCCTATAAGCTGGAACCGATTCCTTCCCCAGAAATGTCGCTTTCAAGTTCCAGTACATTCTACAATTTTATTTACTTCTTCAATCGAGAATTCTCCTCTCCTCTATAAGCTCGCGCAGAATCCTACCTTAGAAAAGTCACTTTCAATTTCCAGTGCTTTCTACAATTTTATTTACTTTTTCACGCGAGAATCCTCCTCTCCCTTATAAGCTCGCACAGACTCCTTCCTAAAAAAGAACTCACTTTCAAACCCCATGCTTCCAGTGCTTCCCCCAATTGTACATTCCACGGAAGAATCGACCTCTCCTGTATAAGCTCGCACAGAATTCCTACACCAATATCGTTTCAATCGAAACGCTCTCAAATTTCACCAAAACGGCTAGAAATTCTACACACAAGAATCCTCCTCTCCCCTATAAGCTCGCACAGACTCCTTCCTAAAAAAAAAACTCACTTTCAAACCCCATGCTTCCAGTATTTCCCCCAATTGTACATTCCACGGAAGAATCGACCTCTCCTGTATAAGCTCGCACAGAATTCCTACACCAATATCGTTTCAATGGAAACGCTCTCAAGTTACACCTAAACGACTAGAAATTCGACTCTAAGTACCATCTCCACGGATTCGACTACGATACACTCGTCCATTGAAGCAGTGGCGTCCAAAGACTCGCGAGTCGTTCTCGAAAAGGTGGCAAGAAAATTCTGCCGTGTTATCCGTCCCGTTCGTTGGTCCGGGAGGGTATCAATCGGTGTCCGTTGTATTTCGAGAAAGGCATTCCGTAGTCAAACAAAGCGCCGGTAAAGCGAAATAGGCGTCCGATGTGCCGGCGCGTCTAGTCGGTCTTTCGGTCGGTCGGTCGATGCTTCGCTTTCGCCGTTGCGTCGAGCGTGTGCGGAGCGTACACGCTGGTCCTGCGGGATGCGCGTATGCACGATCACCAGCGCAACGCGGGCACGCCGTGACGGGGTTTGGCTGTGTACGGTGTACACACGTACGCGCGTCCAGGGAGGGTCGGGAGGGCGTCTCGGCGCCATGCTGATTTGCATGCGCCGCCATGACGGCCGCCACCGCTCGAGCGGGGGTTGCGCGACGTACGGGACGGAGGGTTCGGAGGGTGAGCATCGATCGCTTTCTCCTGTCCGCCCGCTGGTTACCCCTCTTTGCCCCTCCGGTTTGCCCCCTCCTCGCCCCGCGCGACCCCCCTCGCGCTACCCGTTCCCTTCCTCGTCTCGCCGAGCGCACGGTCTCGCTCGCTCCTCGCCGCTCCGTGTCTTTCCTCCTCGTCGATTTTCCTCGCTTCACGGTGTGTTATCTTTTCCTCCTTCTTCGTCCCTCCCGTGCCCCCCCATTTTTGTCTCCGTCGCGGCCTCGTGTACAGACCGAACGACCCAGCTCCAATAACCACCACCGCGACGCCGAAAACCGGAAAACACCGAACGGCTCCTCCGCGTTTCTCGCCACGGTGCGTGCCCCCCTGTGACTTCCTTTTTCATTCTCGCGGGGGACCACGAATATTCCCTTTCGTCGAACAACACCCACGGATACTTCCCGATCCCCCTCGAGAACCCTTTCGACGAGTTCGCGAGCGGATCCGCTCAGAGAACGTCTCTCGAAAACTTCATCGACGAGGGGATTTCGATGGTGTCGATTGTATCGGGTAACGCAGAAGAATTTCGAAAGAATTTTCACGAATGCTCGCGACGTGTACGAGAATGGATTTCGATGGTTGTCGATCGTTCGACGAAGATAGCGGTCGTTGAAGGGGTAACGGTATAAAGTATCGGGACATCGTTGCGCTTTGGATTTCCCGTCGACGAGTAGTCTCCCTCCTCGCGTTGGTAAAAAAATGTCTGACCACCGCCCGGCTCGTTCCACTTGGCGGACCGCCTCCGGTGCTCGTTGGATTCCACCACGGGGTACGCGGGGAATGGGGTTCGAGTTATCTTTTTTCCTCCGCACCGGGCGAAAGAAGAGGAGACTCGCGATAGGCGATTGAACGCGTTTTCAGGTGGCTCGACGCGAAGATGGAAAGGGAACGGAGGGGGGCAACGAGCCAACGAACAACGGACGCAGCCGTCTATTTACTTATGCGGCCGTGGATGAGCTCGCCGGGTCGGTGTGCGCGCGGCGGGGGTGTAAGGGGTCGGTGCCTCTGGCTCTGTTTGTTTTCGTTGGACCACATAGCGTGATACGTTTGCGTAATGCGCCACGTCCGTCGTCCTTTCCTCCGCTACAACCCCCCGTTCCGCCGCGGCTCAGACTGCCGGGGGGTTGCCCGGAGGGGGTGGCTGCGAGGGGGATGACGGTCGCTGCGGCGGAATCTGCCCGGCGGTAACTCATCCGCGCACTCGTATTCTCGGATATGTTTTTGTCGCTTCTTTCCCCGTTCTCTCTACCGCTTTTCTGCCCGATATTGTGCCCGTAAAGACGCGAAACGTACGACACACCGATCACCGAGGGCTCGGGACCGGCCGATCGCGAGGGAAACTTTCGACAAATTTGGAAAACAATTGGAGAAAATTGAGAAACCTCGCGATTACATGGAATCGATTGATAATCGTCGGTGAGGATTGATATTATGACGAGGGATTTAGTTTGACCTGTGAAGGATGCGTTTGCGATCGTAAAGACATCTAGGGAACTGTTGCACTCGATTGGTAATGTCAGGAAAAATTGAGTGAAATAGTAAAGGAAAAATTGAGAAAAATTGAGAAAGTTTGCGATGACATGGAATCGATTGATAATTGTCGGTGAGGATAGATATGACGAAGGACCTAGTGTGATCGGTGAAGGGTGCGTTTGCGATTGTAAATACATCTAGGGAACTATTGCACTCGATTGGTAATGTTAGGAAAAATTGAGTGAAACAGTAAAGAAAAAATTGAGAAAAATTGAGAAAAATTGAGAAAGCTTGCGATGACATGGAATCGATTGATAATCGTCGCTGAGGATAGATATTATGACGAAGAATTTAGTTTGACCGCTGAAGGATGCGTTTGCGATCGTAAAGACATCTAGTGTACTATTGGATAGGACTTGATCGGTAATGAGAAAAAATTGGAAAAAAAATTGTAGTGGCTCATGATGGCGGAGAGAAATTAACTTCGACCGTCAATCGTCGCGAACTCTAGAAAAAGTCATGTTTATAGTACGAATTAATAAGATTTCCGTTTGCGATCGGAAAGACTCGTAATGTACAATTGGGTACGAGGCGATCGGTATCAATGAAAAGTTTACAAAAAAATAGTTCCCGGTGACTCTCAGAAAAGAAGATTTCGATAGTTTTTGAATCACCAGTTCGTCACGAAGATAAGTAGCGAGGAGAAATTTGGAAAAAATTACAAAACCTTGCGACGACTCTTTACGAGCGGACCTACTTCGATCGACAAAGACACCGAACGTACACTAAGGTACATCGAGTCGATCGATATCGAGAGAAAGTTCGTCAAAAATTACAGAAGCTCGAAACGGTGGTTTCTAGGTGGATTTCGATCACTGTCGATCGTCACGAGAGCAGAAACGGTCGTCGTTGGATTAAAAGCCCAAGATCGTAGGTCTCGTATGAAAAAAAGGAAAGGATATGGCCCCAATTCGGTTGGCCAGAGGGCTGCCACTCGCACGGCTACAATTACATCGTAAACGACGTCGAAACACGCGTCTACCAACGTTATCTTTGTTATCGCGACGACTAGCACTCTCTGCTCGATCGTCTCGCGAATTTTCCCGACAGTTAACGTCCGCCGATAGAGGTATCCGTTTCGCCGGGGTTGAACTATCCTGCGCGAACTCGCTCCGTGAGAAGAACTTACTCGCGGAGGGAACTCGCCCCGTTATAGAACACGGTGATGCATACTGGCTACACGTAACGAACGTAGCGCTACACGGTGCCAACCCGACCCCACGGTGGCACAGTGTTGCACAATGGTCACGCAAGATACGGCGCTAGCAACTTTCCCGCAACCCGAGGCAACGGTAGATTTATCTACGGACGCGAGGTCCGTTCCTCGGGAGTTTTTCGACGACGCTGGCTAGAACTTGCAACCAGATACGCTGCCATTTATTTATTTCGGTTACCGGCGGTTATCCAAGCTGGTTAAATTCACGACGGTTTACGCGATTTGCGTTTTTTCGTCTTTTTTTTCTTTTTTCCTACGCAGACGTCGATGCGCAAGGGGCAACGCGATGAAACGGGGAAGAAAAAGATAAAAGAGGAACGGAGGCTCTCCGCGCGAGATGGAACGCTTCGACGAACGGTGGTCGACGACGTCGCCACCCTCGAGCTTCGGCGGCGATGATCGATGCCTGGAAACGAGTGGATGCGAAATACGTCGAGTGGCATCGATCGCGCGGCGATCTTCCGGGTTATAAGAGCCGCCATTTTAAAGCGCGATTTGTCTTCCACCGATCCGCTGGAATACCTAGGGGTGGTTTCCCACCGTTCCCCACCGCCACCTCGTGGACGAAAAAAAAGGAATCGGCGCAAAAGGGCGGCTCACGAATCGCTGCTAATGGATCCGGTGACACGCGGTAGGTCGGATGTAAATGGCCGCACGCGTGTAATAAGATAATTGACCGTTTCGTTCGACGACGAGCGGATCGAGCTGGCAGGTGATGACGCTCGATGACGGCAATTTGCCTCGGCTAGCACGCCCGGCAAAGTGCTCGCTTCCGGTGGAGCGTCCGGCAGCCGAGCGCGTCTTGCGATCCGTTCTTGGATCGCGCGATATCCTCCGCGTCGAGGTGTTTCAACGTGCCCCGAGGACACTGGGAAGGGGGCCCCTCGAACACCTAGGTAGGGCCCGTCTTCGCGGAATTGCGTTAAAGCGGCAAAAATTACCCGAGAGCAAGTTTCCTTGTAACTGCTGGAAAGTGGAGTCTACTCGACGATTCGAACACGAGGAGAATCTTGCTCCGAGTCGAAGTCTCTGCTAATGATGGGTACACCGAGGTGTAGCCACTTTTAAAGTTCGCGATCTTCCGATTAATGGGGTTCAGATACCGAAGCCTCGGGACAGCGGAGAATGGATACTTTTATAGTACGCCATCTTTGGATCGGTGGGGTTACAAGCCTACGTATCCGTGAGGGCCACGCTCACGAAACTCGTTCAATGTCAAAATCCCTGGTATTGGTTAATACCGGAGAACAGGTACTTATCGGTAGGTTTTTTCCGTCAACCGGGTTACTCGATGTCAAATCCTCCAAGAGTGGTGGATACTAGACGATAGGTACTTGCACGGTTCGCAATCCCCCGATTAACGAAGTTATGGTCATCGATGCTTGGGATACTGGGGGGTTGGATACTTTTGTACCTCGTGATCGTAGAATCGATAGAGTTGCAGGCCTAGGTACCCGCGAACACGCTCAGTGCTAAACTTCCTGCTTGCGATGGATCTTCAGCCTCATGTACATTCACAGTACACGATCTTTGTATGGATGGTGTGACTGGGGCAGATATCCACGAGCACTATGGAACTCTACTATACAGTAATCTCTCTAATGGTTGATACTAGAAGTGCACTCTTTTATAGTCCACGATTGAGTTATAGGTGTCACTAGAGTAGATACCCACGAACACTATGAAATCACACTCTATATAAATCTCTCTGGTATTTGGCACTAGAGTTGAACTCTTTTATAGTTCACGATTGAGTTATAGGTGCCACTAGAGCAGATACCCACGAACACTATGAAATTACACTCTATAGAAATCTCTCTGATATTTGGTACTAGAGGTGAACTCTTTTATAGTTCACGATTTAGTTATAGGTGTCACTAGAGTAGATACCCACAAGCACTATGAAATTACACTCCATAGAAATCTCTCTGGTATTTGGTACTAGAGGTGAATTCTTTTATAGTTCACGATTGAGTTATAGGTGTCACTAGAATAGATACCCACGAACCCTATGGAACTCTACAGTAATCTCTCTAATGGTTGATACTAGAGGTGCACTCTTTTATAGTTCACGATTGAGTTATAGGTACCACTAGAGCAGATACCCATAAGCACTATGAAATTACACTCTATAGAAATCTCTCTGGTATTTGGTACTAGAGTTGAACTCTTTTATAGTTCACGATAGAGTTATAGGTGCCACTAGAGCAGATACCCACGAACACTATGAAATCACACTCCATAAAAATCTCTCTGCTATTTGATACTAGAGTGAAACTCTTTTATAGTTCACGCTAGAGTTATAAACCTAAGTACCTAGAAACACGTTCAATGTCAAACTCACCGCGATGAATCCTCAGCGACACGTGCATGCACAGTACACGATCTTTGGGTCGATGGTGTCACCGTGGTAAATAGCCAAGAGCGCTCAGTGTCGAACTCCTAGACAACGAAACCCGTTCCATCGTTCCCGGCTCGCGTTTTCTCGCGTTTACTCGCGTTTTCGAGATCCAGTTTGCTCGGTCACGAAGCGAGCATCGAGATTAGCGATCGCTGAGCGTATTATTGCGAACAATCTCGTGCCGTATCGGACCAGTTTCCAGGATTTTCCGAGCTAACCTCCGGACGTTTCCGTCCGCGCGGACCAGGGACCAATTATGCCGGCCGTGTTCGCGTAAAAAATCGCCGAGACGCGAAGAAGGTTGCGGCCGAGAAACAATAACGCGGTCAGGCGGTTTCCTTATCTTCGAACGAGCGACCCTCTCTTCGCGTTGCTCTTCGAGAAACCTTTGTAATCGCGACTGCTCGTGAAATGTAAACTAAACGTTCGCGCGATCGATGCTGAGTCGTGGTTATCAGCTTTCGAACGATTGTCGTGGATCCTTGCTCGACAGTTTCGTTGCAAGGCCAAACATTTGTTTACATTGTTTCGTGTAAAGTAGACTACACAGGATAGAGTGTATTTAGTGTCGGGTGTTGTTTGAAAGATTCAAGGTGACCCCAGTTTTTGTCAAATGAAAAGTTTTATTTAGACATTTTCGTTGTCGACGTTCATCGTCGTTGAAGTATGGAGCAACTTTGGTTGGAAATATTTTTATCTTCGCACTAAGCGTCGATGCTGAAGAGATCGTAGCGAATGTTAGAACGAATAGAGTGTAGGTACGATTTTCTTGAGTTGGATGGTAGTCGCGAGTTTCTCTTCGTATCTTTGCAGATTATTTAAAAAAGGGACTTGGTCACGTTGAGTCGACTATATTTTCCGATTTTCTCGATATTCGTAGAATCGCGAAAGATAGTTCCTTTTTGTATATTTAGAGATTATTAAAGAGAAGAAACTTGTGATCACGTTATCGACTATACCTTGAAATTTTCTCGACATTCATTGGAGTCACGAAAGATCAGTTCTCTTTGTATATTTAGAGATTATCAAAAAGAAGAAACTCGTGGTCACGTTGGATCGACAGTACACACTTGAGATTTTCTCGAAATTCGTTAGAATCGCGAAATATCAGTTCTCTTTGTATATTTAGAGATTATCAAAAAGAAGAAATTCGTGATCACGTTGGATCGACTATACCTTGAAATTTTCTCGACATTCGTTAGAATCGCTAAAGATAGTTTCTCTTTGTATAGAGATTATTAAAAAGAAGAAACTCGTGGTACACACAGTACACACTTGAAATTTTCTCGAGAATTCGTTAAAATCGAGAAAAAACATCTCTCTCTCGAGTGTATTAACCCTATCGATATAGTGTGCTCGAGGGTGTACAACTCGCTGCGATCCAGGGGAATTTGAATCATAATTTATTCCACACTCTTTGTTTCCTTTCTCGCGAGGAACTCGTCTACTTTGGGAGCGCGGAATCGTATATTTCTCCGTCGCGTCTTTCCAGATTAAAAACGAAAAAGAGAAAGGAAAAAGAAAAAAAAGAAAGGCAGCAGTCCCCTCGTCGAGAAAAGTAGAGAGTAGCGGGCAGAGAGACTCGGGATCCGAGTATTCGGGTGGACAGGCGAGACGAGAAGCCGGAGACTGTGGGAGGAAACGTTCGTCCAGCGGCCCCGCGGATGGTAAATAAAACGAGCCCTCGAATTTCCGTGCGCGTAAAACACGCGAGTTTCCCCGTATCGTGTTCGCGTAGCGGACACGAGCTGGAACACCGAAACGAGGAATGGAAAGCGAGCGAGATCCGAGCGGAGAAAGACGCCGTGGGGCGGCGAGAGGGGCGAGGGGTCGTTGGAAGGGAGAGGAGAGAAAGAGAGCACGGGTTACGAAGCGGTACGAAGTACGGGGCGAAACGGCGTGGACCCCTTGGATGGTTGCCTCATGAAAGATGCATAAGACGACTCACCGGGGGCGCGATAAAGAGTCGACAACAGACAGACCGACAGTCACCCCTGTACACCCCCCTAATACCCCGATGCAATACACAGCCACCCTGCGTAAAGGAATACCGTGGATGCGGCAGCCACCCACCGCAGGGGGGTGGCTGCTCCCACTATCAATTAATTGTAATCTAGATTGATGGATCCGATCCGCGTCCGTATCGGAGATTAGTCTCGCTTCTGTCGCGGACGACGACGCTACGGCGGTCGGGGTACGCGGAACGAGAGACCGTGGCCAACCCCTCGATGGGGGAGGTGGTAGAGAAAGAGGAGGAAGAGGAAGAGGAGGAGGAGGAAGAAGAAGAAGCGTTTTCGTCGTACGGAGAAACCGTCGAGTCGAGAAACGATCGACGAAGCGCGTCGCGACGTCGAAACAACAACATCGGCGGGGAGGGTTCGAGCGGAAGACGAGGCTACGCAACGCCCGAAGTACGTTCCCGAGGTCTGTGGGCTAATGGCATGCAAGCGAGGCGGTGGCGGTGGCGATGGCGGCAGCCTCCCGTCCCGCCGCGGCCGGTCGATAGGCATTAGCATTTTTATGGGTCTATCCCGCTTACGTGCTACGGTGCCCCGTGGCACCTAGATTCTTCGGCGTTGTTCGCGCGCGCCTCGTACGCGCCGACGTGAATCCCATCGCGTTTTCCTTACCGAGAGAGTCCTTCACCTGTGACTTTCCCCGTGTCTTCTCGTTACTCGATCCTCGCGTTATTCGTCTTTTCTTATTAATCGAGATTGGGAACGCTCAGCTGTCCTCTGGAGGGAAATTTTAACGTTCACCGAGTCCCTCCGCTCGAAAACGCGAGCGTTCTCGTTCACTTGCGAATTTCTCGTTTCTCGACCGTTACGTTATTCGTATTTTGGTACCAATCGAGATTGTAAATGCTGAAGTGTCCTCTGGAGGGAAATTGGAACACCGGTAGAGTCCTACGAGCCGATTTAACACCCTCCGCTTGAAAACGTGAGCGTTTTCGGTCAACTGTGACTTTGGCCGCGTTTTCTTACTTTTTGACCACGACGTTATTTGTATTTTCTTACTAATTGAGATTGTAAATACTGAGATATTCTCTAGAGGGAAATCGAAACCCCAATAGAGCCCCACGCGCCGATTTAACACCCTCCGCTTGAAAACGTGAGCGTTTTCGGTCAACTGTGACTTTGACCGCGTCTTCTTACTTTTCCACCGCGACATTATTTGTATTTTCTTACTAATCGAGATTGTAAATACTGAGATGTCCTCTAGAGGGAAATTGTAACTCCAATAGAGCCCCACGCGCCGATTTAACACCCTCCGCTTGAAAGCGCTCGCGTTTTCGGTTACATGTGACTTTGGCCGCGTCTTCTTACTTTTCCATCGCGACGTTATTTATATTTTCTTACTAATCGAGATTAGAAATGCTGAAGTGTCTTCTAGAGAAAAATTATACCTCTATCAGAATCCCACGCGCCGATATAACACCCTCCGCTTGAAAACGCTCGCGTTTTCCTTCACCTGTGACTTTGACCGCGTCTTCTTACTTGTCAACCATGACGTTATTTGTATTTTCTTACTAATCGAGATTACAAATACTGAAGTGTCCTCTAGAGGGAAATTGTAACCCCAATAGAGGCCCACGCCCCGATCTAATAGTGTCCGCTCCAGAACGCTCGCGTTTTCGTTAGCGAGAGAGACGTCCACCTGTGCCTTTGACCGCGTCTTCTCGTTCCTCGACCGCGACGTAACTCGTGTTTCGTTACCAAGGGAGATTCTAAACGCTGAGGCGTCCTCTGGAGGGAAATTGTAACACCAATAGAGTCCCACGCACCGATGTAACACACCCCCGCTCGAGAACGCTCGCGTTTTCGTTCTACGTTGAAAGGGGATGGGAAGCGGACGGTTGGAAATATTTTTACAAACTTTATCGTTCTGCGCATAAATTTACATAGAGAATCGACCCGGTACGTATAATACACATCCTAAGAGGAGATACTCGTTAACCTTCCCAACACCGGTAGTTTACACGGCCCGAACGAACCTGTCGTTTAACATTGCTCGTGTAAATTTACGAATCTGTAATTGAACATTGCTCGGGTATTTCGGTGAAAGATTCTCTCATTCAATCGTACTTGATTCGCCAAGGAAAGCCGCGTCGATTGTCCATTTTGAGCGAAATACACGATCGAAACGTAAGACACGTAAGACACTCTCCGGGTCCGAAAAGACCCGTGATATACGACACGGTTAAACGACTCCGAAAACGAGAATCATGGTCGCGAGTCATACTCGAATTTGGTCGCGAATCATACTCGAATTTGGTCGCGAATCGTACTCGAATTTGGTCGCGGATCTCGATTATCGAAAGCTCGTTC
The DNA here is from genome assembly GCF_051014685.1 of Ptiloglossa arizonensis. Taxonomy (NCBI): domain Eukaryota; kingdom Metazoa; phylum Arthropoda; class Insecta; order Hymenoptera; family Colletidae; genus Ptiloglossa; species Ptiloglossa arizonensis. The sequence continues at coordinate 31,630,765 of NC_135048.1, forward strand.
GCGCTTCGAGGAAAGCTTCAAACGCGAGTCGAGTTCCCCGCGTGAGAGTTCTCGTTCCTCGCGAGCGCGATACTCCGAGCGGTGGTTCGCGCGCTCGCGCGGGGAAAACTCTAACGCGATCCAGGAGTCCCATGCCCGCTTGTTTTTCACGTCGTAACGTTCTTTGGCGTTATTCGTCGAGCGAGTAGTCGAGCGCCGCGAGTCCGACCACGGCCGGGGAAAAAAAGTCGATAATAAATGGATTGCCGCTACCAGGTACAGCCTCCCGGGTCCTCCGCCACGCCGATCACCGGCCCGAAGCCGCGATGAAAAAACTTGCACCGCGTACGCGATCGACTTCTTCGGCAAATCGGGCCGATCGCCGACTAATTGGCGAGCGTGCCGTATGAGTGACCTCTTTCCGCGCGACGATGAAAAACCGCGAGAACGCGACGACGACACGGAATTTCGATCAAAAAGTCGATCGAAAGACGGGCCCTGGGACCGGGGACGTGCACCGTCACCGTACCCCATCGACCCCGTCATTTAAATACACGGGGTGTTCCTTTTAGTAACGGTGGCGCGAAACATTATGGAAATTACTCGATCGGTAAACAATTTTCCTTTGCTACCAGAGATCGAATACGCCTCGTCACGAGTCCCTTGATCATTTCGATACGGTGAATATGAGCTTTTAACGGGGAATTTAACACGAATTTTTATTAGTTTGGTCTGCATTCTTTATGCATCTTTTCAACAGTTCTCCTCTACGCTATGAGCAGTCAGAGATTTCTGCTGCTGAAAATGTCGCTGATCTTCGAATTGTTTCATTTATATTACTTCCGAAAATATTACTGTTAACGGGGAATTTAAGACGAATTTTTAATTTTTATTAGTTTGGTCTACGTTCTTTATGCATTTTTTCAACAGTTCTCCTCTACGCTATGAGCAGTCAGAGATTTCTGCTGCTGAAAATGTCGCTGATCTTCGAATTGTTTTATTTGTATTACTTTCGAAAATATTATTTCATGTTTCTTGTTTGCTCTTTTATGGAAGAATCGTCCTCTACTTTATAAGCACTCGGTCGTAAATTTCTGATACAAAAAATGTCACTTCCGAATTCTCATATCTCAAGTATTTTCAACAATTATATTCACATTCTTTGTTCCCTATTTTGGAAAGAATCGTCCTCCACGTTGTAAGCACGCTACAGAAAATATCACTTTCGAATTCTCTAACTTTGGTAATATACTGTAAGAACTAAGTACCAAAGTATAAAGAACGTTCCATCGTTCAACGAGAACTACTTTCTCAGTCAATAGTACATCCGAGCGGAAAATCACTCCTATATCGCCCAACGAAAAATGGAAATCGCATTGGGTCAAAAAACGAAGTAAAATTTGCTCGACATTGTCCCCCGTACTCCCCTCGCGCTCCTCCTACATTCCCCTTAATCCAAGTAACATCTTCCCAGCTCGCGAGTACACTTGGAAACAAAATCGGTAACCGCGAATGTAAGCCACGGTATCGTCGAAGTTGCGAATCTAGAGGAAATTTCAACGAACGACCACAATCACCTACCGTGCACGTTAAACGCACCACATGACCGACTATAGTCATCGTTAACACCCAGAAGGTTGATCCCGAGTCGAGAAATTCAGAAATCGGTAGATCGGTGGCGTGGTTTTCAAACACCCTGTATTTCCGCGCGTGAGAGACGGCCGCGAAAGTGGCTCGCCTTCGACGTTTTCCAACTTTGCTCGTGTTTTCCGAGGCCGGCGTTCTAAGGCGCGGTTCGGCTTCAAGGTCGTCGCTTCGAGGTTTCGTGGCATGGAAATCGCGCGACGAGTCGAGTCGAGTCGAATCGAGGCGAGGCGCGATGGCAGAGAAGATCAAAAGCGGAACGATCGCGCGTGCAGCCCCGCGAAGGCCGCGCGCGACGTCCTATGGGGTGTTTAGCGGGTATTACGGGGAAAAGGCGGCCATGGGGGTTGGCGAGAGAGCATGGTCGAAGGGAGCGACGGCGGGGAATCCTGGCCGAGTAGACGGAGGGAGGTGAGGTACGCGTTCGAAAGGGTCGGAGGGTCGGTGACGCGAGGGCGCCTGCGCGTTTCCATGGTCACGGTGTCTATACGCCCCCTCTTCCGCGCGAAAAGGGGGGTAGGTGTCCCGTTCGAACGCGCGGTGATCCCCCCTCCCGGTTTCGTTCGGTGTTCTCGTTCCGTCTCGTTGCTACGCGCGGCTGGCTCGTTCTCCGCTGCCGTTTCGAGTTCCTCCCGTCCCGGAATCCTCCCTGTCTTCTTTCTCCCCCACCGTGGGGTTCTTCGTTCCTCGCTACGTCTACGCGGAATCTCGTTGCACGAGGCCGACTCGTCTCCGTTGACGACGATCTCTCCTACCCCCACCAACCGACGCGACACGCGCGAAACCGTGTTCTTTCCGCTGCCGGCCGACCGTGGAAACTTTCGACGCCGGTTTCACGTCCTACCCGCGCGGATTTTCGACCTTGCTCTCGCGGTACCTCTGACCCAATTGCAACCAGACAGCGGATGGGAGGGGGGACGAGACGTACAACTGTTTCCTCTCGAACGACGATCGTCGGGGACCCGTACACCTACAGAGGAGACCTCTCCGATGTTTTTCGCTCCGATTCCCTTCTCGTGAAAACATCGGCCCGTTCTCTCTCTCTTCCTCTCTCGAGCACCGTGCTCTTCCCTCCCCCTCTCCTCCTTCTACCCCTCCTCCCCCGAACCGACGCCGCTCCGCAAGTTTCTGTTCAAACAAAACCACCTTGTCCCGGAGCCGCGGGTTTTTTCGACTTTACATTCAGGTCCACGTTTTGTTCGGCGACTCGACGACGCGCGGACACGGACGGACGCGGCGAGACGAGGACAGGTAGAAAAAGCGTCCGCGGTGCACCGAAAGTCGGAGGAGAACTCACCGGATGGAGACGACGACGCGACCGACCGCCTACTTCGACCGCGGGACACGCTCCGTTACGCACGCACGCACGCACGCACGCACGCACGCACGCACGCACGCACTCACACGCTCACACGCATATCACCGCACGCGCGCACACCGAGCTCACCTACGTGTCCTCCTGCATGCGCGGCACGAGTGCTTTTAAATATATCAGGCATCGCGACCGCGCGCCACGACGAAACCGTGAGCCTCGCCGAGAACGATGCAGAGGAGCGACGAGGGGTACGGGGGAGGGGGAGACTCGATCGGACGACTGCTCGCTTCCTCGCTCTGTCCCCGGTGGTAACGAACTCGGTGGGAAAGGAAATTTTTGGAGATTCGCCAGGAAACGTTCGGGGACGAACAGAAGAAGGAGCTGGACGACCATCGACGAAGAGGACGACGAAGAGGACGTGGAAGAGGAAAATAACGCGTTGTCTCGAGCGAGCGCCGCTCTCTCCCGCGATTACGAATTCGTGCTCGAACGATTCTACGTCTCTGTCCGGTTCGCGCGAGCGACGAACGTGGAACGACGCGCGAATCGCGGTGCTTTCGAACCGACGAAAACTTTTAATCGAATCGTCCGTTCGAGGCGATCGCGGCACGAACCCGCGGAACACCGGTATCCCGGGAAATTGCCACGAGGTTACGCATCGCGGGATTTCGATGGAAATCGGACTCGATGACGGTGACCGATCCTACCAGCTGCGTAGGTAGGGGTGGATCGCGTTGCGGATTTGATCTTGTACTCCGTGGAATTGGAACGAGACAAAAATCACACCGGCTGTGGACTTCCTTGCGATTGATGGAGTTGAAAGTCTTTGGTGACCGGTAGTCGATTTTTCGGAAGGAGGTTCTGTTAGTTCAGGTATCTGCCTGCTGGAGTTAGTGGAGAATAGATAGTTTGATTAGTACAAGTACCCACTTGGTAGAGTTAGTAGAGGATAGATGGTCTAATTAGTCCAGGTACTCACCTGGTGGAATTAGTAGAGAATAGATAGTCTGGTTAGTTCAGGTACCCAACTGACGGAGTTAGTGGAGAATAGATAGTTTGATTAGTCCAGATGAACCACCTGGTGAAGTTAGTAGAGGATAGATAGTCCAATTAGTCCAGGTATCTATTTTATGGAGCTAGTAGGGAGTAGATAGTCTGATTAGTCCAGGTACCCACTTGGTAGAGCTAATAGAGAATAGATAACCTGATTATTCCAGGTATCCACTTGGTGGAGCTACAAATAATAGATAGTCTGGTTGGTCCGGGTATCCATTTGGTGGAGTTAATACAGGATAGATAGCTTGATTATTCCAGGTATCCACCTGGTGGGGTTAGTAGAGGATAAATAGTCTAATTAGTCCAGGTACTCATTCGGTGGAGTTACTAGAGGATAGATACTTTTAGTTCGTGATCTCGAATCGATGAGGTTGAAAGTACAGCTACCTATGGAACATCTGTACATAGAAATCTTCGTTCGCTAGTTGTTTTATCTCATGCTTAATGAAATTCTGTCGAAATGATCCAAAAGAGAAGATTCTTGCAAATGAAGTAAATACCTCGTACTCGATGATTTGAAAACAGATCTAGTTGTTCCAAATCAAACCACTTATTAGAGCTGACTACTAGGGGGTAAACATTTTCAAATCGTGATCTATCGATCGACGAGGTTAAAGGCACACGATCCTAGGTACCCACAAGCATCTACCTACGGAACTCGTCCCTTCTGAATTTTATCCTTCGTGGGATTGTGAAATCTCCAGCGACAGAATGATCCGGAAAAGAATAATCTTCCACATACTGGAGTTAAGAGTCTCTGATACCCGCTACTCGACGATCGAAAAAGAGATCCAATTGATCCGAGTCGAACCACCAGGTAGATCTCGATACCAGAGGGTGGACACTTTTACATTCCGCGATCTTTGAATCAATGAGGGTATAAGCGTAGGTACCTGCGAGCGGTCACGGAACTCGCACTCAATGTCAAACTCTCTAACACTGTTGGATACCGAGGAATACATACTTCCATAGTTCGTAATCTTTGAATCAATGGTGTTGTAGGCGTTGGTACTTACGAGCGCTATGGAACTTCACAGGTAAAAGGTAATGTTGTAGATACATGTGGGCGATCGCATAGCGATAGAACGTATTGTACATCGGACGTTTAGTCCGATAGTATACGCCAGGTGTTCTATCCCCCCACTTATCAACCGGGGGTACCGACTCGGAATGATTCTACCTATTGACCTCCCATCTTTTCGAATCACCGAGTACGGAGGACCCTAGACTCTAGTGCTCAGCAATTGTAACTTTACTCTTGGTTTAAGTCCGGGGTCATTTTTACTCTCGAAGTGAAATCACAGTTGGTGCGTGAATAAGAGCCCAGTTCTTTCGCACACAGATCATCGAGTCATCCACGTTGACCGTAGCAACCTCCATTGTTAATCACACTTTTTCTACGCAAAACATTAACCGTACACAAAGTAACCACCCTCAACAAATCACCGTTTCTCCAAATGTTTCTTCGATATAAATCGATGTATTCTATTCATTTCCAGACCACGTGTATTGCAAAATTCCACACCGTGATATTCACAAAGATCTCAAAACTCTGTCCATCGCCTCGATTGATCAGGAGTGACCGTCTCCACCAAGAGGGTTGAACTCGAAACACCCTCTCGTCTTTCGTCGAAACTTTAGAAATCGCACGACCCCGGACTCAGCTCTCCGAACGCAGAGTTCGCCCTTGGGGTCATTTTTGCCTCTGGAAGACACAATTCCATCCGAGAAGCCTTTCGGAAGGTGGAACGGGCCAAGCGAGGCGCGGAGAGTCCAAGTTGGAAAATATATACATACACACGTATACGCGGGTCTCGTTTGCTTAACCGCCGCCGCACGAATGCTTAGAATTTCTCTTACGCAACAACCTGTTTTACGAGCCGCATTATCCCACGCGATTCGTGTCGCGCGTGGGCTACGGCATTGACTGGCCGCTGCGTTTATGACGAAGTTAGCGAGTCGCCGTGCAACGATAAACGGCCCTCGAGCTCTCCACGATCGAAATACTTACGCGACGATATTACCGAACTCGAGCCGAGGGAACGATCCTCTTTGGCTCGAAACGCGACTGACGCGAGATTCACGGTTGATCCACGAATCATCGCCACCGTTTCCAGGGGCACAGGACCAGCTGCTGAACAACCACCAATTCGTCGCAAATTGTACGTCCGGTTCACGCGAGAGTGTTTCAAAATGTGTCTTCTTGGTGAACAACCGTCAGGGACTGTTTGCTCGCGGATATGTCGAGCTTAGGTTCGGAGATGATGGAACAATAATTCTTGCAGTTGGAATTATTGTTTCCTTCTTTGTTTCTTTCGAACGAATGAAACTGGAATCCGATTAACTCCTCCCGATTCCAAGGTCTGGTCACACCTACCATGTTGCGCAAATTTGTTCGATGATTCACTCTGGCGCAGTCCGAGAGAAAAATATACGGTTCCTGATGATAGTTTGGAAGAGAAGATTCTTCTTGGTGGATTTAAGGTTCGAGATTGGTCAGTTGGAAATAATTTAATAGCGATCGTGTGGAGGGATTTCATCATTCGTGATTAGGATAAGTGTACCAGTTGCAGGATTCTAGTTGCAAACTTAGTACTGATCATGTGGATGGATTTACCTATCGAAGATCAGGGTAGAGCGATGTAGTAGCTCTAAGGTCTGACAATTTAACACCAATCTCGTGAATGTGTGTATCTAACCCGAATATCTCTCAAGGTCGATGATACCTGTTTCGAAGAGAATGTTTATTTCCTGACCAGGCCAGTAAAGTTTCCTGACAAAGTCAGTAAACAGATCCTGACCGTTTCGAGTCTGAGTTGCGAACAATTACACGGACGAATTTATCCACCCGGAGAGATACCTCCCATGATCATACGTAGACAGTAGCGAACGATACGGTACGCTTTATCGAGGGACAAACGCGACGTTTTAACGAGGAGTTCTCGGAACGTTACAGTACAGTGTAAAATAAAGATGACGTCGCTGAGATCACTGCTTCGCGAAGAGGCTTATTCATTTCCTGGAGAACAACACCGACCAGCAAAGATGTCGCGACTACCGAGTTAGAAATAATTACTCGGACGAGTTTACCTGTCTAGAGAAATATCTCGACGTACAAAGATAACGACTTCCGAAAGGGTTGTTCAGCGAACGAGGAGGACCGGAAAGGTGAAGGGTACGGCCAGATCGAAGGAAGAGGAACAGTTTATTCCCCCGATCGACGTAACGGGGTGCGCGGGCCCGAAACGCTCGCTCGTCGGAATAAAAAGGGCTGTTTATGATTTTTCTATTGAAGCGTAACTAGGTGGCACGCGATGTGGTACGGGTAATAAAGTTCTTTACGCGGCAACTAACCGCGCGCCACGGCGTTCGAGGGTTAGGCCGTGTGCGCCGGCTGCGTTTACCGTTTACTGTCGCCGTTACAGCCGCTCGTACACATAAATCGTTTTACGATCTGTCGCTAAAAACGGATTTCATGCGAAAGTAGATGGCCGCCCGGCGACCGCAAACCGACGATACCCGCGGAACCGAGCAGCCCGCGTTAAACGACCGCCTCGTTGTCGCTTCTTCGTGGTCATCGGGACACGAACGTCGCAGACGTTTCTCCGCGATTGGTGATCGTGATCACTCTTTGTCGAATGCACGTTCCGCATCGGTGGCTTTCGAAGATCGCGACGAACACTCTTGCGTTTTGTAACTCTTGACCTCGACGTGTTCTTTCGCGAGAGGCTCGAGGTCTTCGCGACTAGAGGGTCTTTGGGGGTGTGTTACTCGGGTTTGTAACTTTTCGAGGAGATTTAAGAGCTTCTGTTGCGGTAGCTTCAATTGTAGACAAATAGTGTGTTACCAGGACACTGGGGGGTGTAAGACGCTCTGATTACAATAAACTTTTGGAGCAAGGCGATACAAATTTTCATAAACGAAAGGAAAAGGACTTCACGCTCGAGATCTTTGGGCCGAAAGGGTCTTTGAGGATGTGTAATTCGCGTTTGTAACATTTCGAGGAGATTTAAGAGCTTCTGTTGCGGTAGCTTCAATTGTAGACAAATAGTGTGTTACCAGGACACTGGGGGTGTAAGACGCACTGATTACGATAAACTTGGACCGTGATTAGGTGTTCTTTGGATTTTGGAGCAAGATGATACAAATTTTCATAAACGAAAGGAAAAGGACTTCACGTTCGAGATCTTTGGGTCGAAAGGATCTTTGAGGGTGTGTAACTCGGGTTTGTAATTTTTCGAGGAGATTTAAGAGCTTCTGTTGCGGTAGCTTCAATTGTAGAAAAATAGTGTGTTACCAGGATATTGTGGAACGAAGACACTTCGATGCACCAGGGTTAAACTTGAATCCTGAGTAGGTGTTCTTCGTTTCGGAGAGCAAATCTACGAGAATCTAAACACAAATCATTAACCCTAGATTCTCAGCCTACGATTGGCATCTGAAAGGTGGGTCGAAAAAGACCCAAAGCACCAGAGTCAAACTCGAGAAACGTTTTTCTCTTATAAGGGCAACTCGACGAGAATCTAAATACAAATCTCTAACCGTAGATTCTCAGCTTACAACTGGCATTTGAATTGTGGGTCAAAAGAGACCCAATGCACGAGAGTCAAACTTTTAGAGACGTTTTTCTCTTCTAAGGAAAACTCGACGAGAATCTAAACACAAATCATTAACCCTAGATTCTCAGACTACGATTGGCATCTGAGAGATGGTCCGAAAAAGACCCAAAGCATCAAATTTAAACTTAAGGAATGTTCTTCGCTTTCAACGACACCTCGTCGAGTAATCTAACCGCGAATCGATAATCGTAGATTCTCAGCGCACGATTAGCATCTGAAAACACAAACAAAAGTGTAAAACATTCGCGCGAAGAAAAGTGAAGAGTCACGGAGTTCGACGCCCCTCGACGTTCCCCACCCCCGGGGTTCGTTTCGCGATTTTAAAGATCGCGTCTACCGCTTCGAAAGAAAGGTGTCTGAGCCCGGAGAGTGCAAATGAGTGGTTGAGCGGCGCGCAGAGGGCTGTGGGTGGGGGTGTGGGGGTTGGGGAAGCAGAGGGGCCGAGGAGGGTTGGAACGCGAACGAAACGGAGGACAAGATGATGGATGGTCCCTCTCCACCCTTGGCCGGGCTACGCGAACCGAGGGCGTCCCGACGCTGACGACGATGCTGACGCTAATGAGCAAAATATGAGGCGCCACCCCCACCCACTCCTCTGTTCCCCCGGTTACCAGAGGGCCCGCGGTCCGACACCCTCCTCGATTCCGTTCTCTCGGTCTCCTCCACTCTTGGTTTTCGTTCCCTTCCATCCCCCTGTCTCACCCTCGCTCAGGTATCGATTGTCGCCGTGCGTTCTCCAAAAGAATAAGAAGACACCGAGCGACCACCGGGGGCGGCGGTGGGGCGGGTTGGGAACGAAAGAACCTGGAACGAAAACAAGACGATCTATTCGGCTGATTACTTTCGCCCTGTCTTCTCCGCAAGCTCGCGAGAGGACCGTTCCTCGCGTCCCGACGAGCGTCGAAAGCGAAGAGGACGTCGTCGACGACTCGCGAAAGTTTACCTCCCGCGCGACTCTTATCGGCTCGCGCCGCGCCCAAACTTCCGCGCTCCGAGCGGATCGAGAGCTTATCGACCGATCGTTCCGTAATAAATTACGCGGATCGGCTCCGGGATAAGACGATCGAGATCGACGTTCGATTAGATCGATCTCGATTCATCCGCGGACCGGATGCGCCAGTCTTAATCGCTCGACGCGTTTTGCGCCCTCGAGTACCTCGAACCGAGGAGACGCGTTCCTTCTTGAAATTCCAACGAAATTTCCAATCGTGTTTCGAACGAGAGTCGATTCGAAAATTCTCGAGAAAATAATTCTCGAGAAAATCTTTCGTCCCCCTTGGCTCCCGATGTAGCTCTCTTACTCTCTGAAAAAATTGTATCTAAAAGTTCGTAGACGCGGTGAATACGAGGCAGCGAAAGAATTTCCAAAACCAAAATTAACACGTCGAGCGCCAAGCACGAGTTAACTCGTGGACGATCCACCACCAGATTCCACCTACGAGTAAATAATGGATGGTGGTCGTTTCGAAGTAGAATAAAAATGAGCACCCAACGGAGGACAGGATATTTATTCGTTAAAAAATAAGATAAATTGTCCCGTGCCCGGTGCCGGGAATCGTTTCGTCCGACAACGTTGCGAATCGCGAACCCTGTAAGGCTCTGTAAAGCTGTCAGGTTTACGATAAAGGGTGAGAAGAAAAGAAACGACAATTTCTTCGCGAAATTGTCCGATACGAGACGATGATTTAATATTTTAAGGGATAGACGCTAGCGATAAACAAAACATCGCGCGGATCGTCCCGAGAGTAAAAAGTATCGATTGTTTCGTCGGTCGCGTTAGTTGGGAAAAATCGACGCACCGAGCTCGCCTTTGTCTCGATTTCGAGTCGAATCCTTCTCGTGCAATAAACATTCACTTTCACGTGGACTATTTTACTCGAACGAGTCTCGCCCGTATTAATTTACGCGCGAGAGGATCGCTTCTCTTCTCGAAGAACGGTCCATTTTGATTCTTTCGATACGGTGAGCTTGATCGTAAATACGCTGGCAATTTACGGATCGTTTAACCCATTCGCGAGATTCAAGTCGAAATATTGTTTCAACACCGATCCTCGTATCGTTCGCAAAACGGGTGCAACGAACGACAATTAACGCATACGCGAGCGAGAAAATTTCACTCGAATTTAATCACTCGATCAGGAAAGTAACGTCGAAATATTGAAAAGACGAAGATACGAGAGCAACTGTGGCTACGTTTCCTAATAAAAAAATTATTATTACGATGAATCGCCGGTAGAACGTACCGAAAACAAGAATTCTTGGATCGATCTCTGTTTTTAAAAAGAGAAGAAATTTTTAAAAGAAATCCGTGTACACAGAGACGAGTAATGTTCGACGAAAGTTTGTGATCCGTGCGAAACTGTAACTACAGCGACTATAGTCACCGTGAGTACCGAGAGGGTTAAATGGACACGATGACAGTCGATGCGCCGACATCCAACCGGAACATCCACCCCGGACAAACGCTTTCAGCCGCTCGACGCTCGTTTTTAATTTTCAGCAACGGATAGTCGTCCAACGATTCGTTCTCCGACCCTTCTTGGGGGGTACAGGTTCCCTGTTCTATCCCCGTGTTGCGCGCCGACAAGTTGGAGCGGACCGGCGAACGAAACGCTCTTCGGGCCTTTCTCTCCGGCTCGTCTTATCGCGTCGCAGTCACCAGAAGGGGTGTGAAGCGAGACGGGGGAGGTTTATCGCGGCGGCACGAAGGAGCGATAACGCGAAAGTCGTCGGACGGTATATACCCGTTTATCGTGAAATCTAAATAAGTAACGGTGGGCAGTAAATGCGAGCGTAACGAGCGGGGAGCTCGTCGCTGCCGGTGGCGCGCGGATACAGCCCGAAGAGGGAGAGAAAGAGGGAACGAGCGGAATTAACGAGGAGCTGACCGTGTCTCCGCGGAGTGTCTCCCTCCTCCTCGCTTCTGGAGCATCCCCTCAGGTTGGGAGCCACCTTGGCCCGCGGACGGGGTTAACGCCGGATGTCCACACTCGTTTTTACCGCGAAGCGTGGATGCTAGCTGCTAGCTGCTAGCTAGCTAGCTGCTGCTGCTGCTGCTGCTGCTCCGTCGGCGAAAAAGGGACCCGTTTAATTTCATTTCGCCCGGCACCGCCCCCGTGCTCTCGACGCCCGAAGCGACGAGACGCCGCGAAAAAGGAGCCGGCCGTCGTTTTACGACCGTCTCTCCCCCTAACCCTGCACACCCCTGTTGCGCACCGTTTCTCCTGTCGACGCCGGTCCTCGAAAACAGCGAGACTTTACGCCGATACGCCCTGCCCGCACGATCTGCCTACAGTTTTTAGCCTTGCCTCGACGCGTAGGGCAAACCTCGGACGGTTTCTGGGGTCGAGACTCGGCTACTGTGCGTGAACGAGAAGAAAGCCAACGCGAGTGTTTGTGTACGTTCTCAATCCGATTATGCTGGTCCTACTGTAGTAGATAACGTTGCTATTCACCGAATTGTCGTATGTACTGTCCGTGTGCGAGGAAAAGACTGATACGAGTGTTTACCTACACTCTTAATCTGATCACGCTGGTTCTACCATAGTAGGTAGCGTTGCTATTGACCGAATTGTCGTATGTACTGTCTGTGTGCGAGGAAAAGGCTGACACGAGTGTTTACGTACGCTCTCAATCCGGTCACGCTGGTTCTACCATAATAGGTAGCGTTGCTATTGACTAAATTGTCGTATGTACTGTCCGTGTGCGAGAAAAAGGCTGATGCGAGTGTTTACGTATCTTCTCACTCTGGTCACGCTGGTTCTACTGTAGTAGATAGCGTTGCTATTGACCGAATTCTCGTATGTACTGTCCGTGTGCGAGGAAAAGGCTGACACGAGTGTTTGCCTTTTCGCGTATAGATTACCAGCTCTCCTGGCATTGTAGACATTGTTGCTGTCGACCGAATTGCTCACATCTACTGTCCGTGCGCCAGAAGAAAGCTAACGACTGTTTACATACATCCCTGATCCAGTCTACTCGCTTCCCTATCGTTGCACGTATTGTTGCTATTGACCGAATTGGTCACATCTACTGTTCGTGTGCGAGAAGAAGGCTAACGAGTGTTTACATGCATCCCCACTCTAATCTACTACCTTCCCTATCGTTGCGCGTATTGTTGCTATTGACCAAAGTAGTTATGTCTACTGTCCCTACGCGAGAAGATTGCTGTTTACATCGTCACTCTAATTTACAGTCTGCAAACTCCCCCACCATTACACGCGCGTTGTCGAGAATAGTGACGAGGATCAACAATGGCCAAAGCGACAGCACCTGTAACGATGGGGGAGCTAGCAGATTTATAAAGTAAAGTGATGTAAACACTCGTCGGTCGTTTTCTCGTTTGCAGACAGTACTGACAGTAACTTGTGGCATCGTGTGTTTAATTAAAGCGAATTTCTGACTCCTCATCTTATCAACGATGAACAGTACATATTGCCCACGCATCGTTTAATAACACGCATAGCGGCCCAAGAACAAGATAAGTTCTTCCACCTGTTCCACCATCGATTGGTGTACTGTTGGTCGGTCATAAGAAGGCAAACGAAGGTTCACATTTCCATTTTACTTTACAATCTACCACTTCCCCTATCATCGTACTCATTGTCACTATTAGCCGAGGGTGGTGAAGAAGAATAAAGAGGTAAATACTCGTCAGCCTTTTTCTCGCTCGCAGACAGTACATTTTTCCCTCGAATCAACTCTTCGATAAATATTGTAGTACACCAGTTGCTACAAACACTTATGACAAATAAACTAACCTACAATTATTGCACTCCATTTAGCGATACACGCTCTATAAGTATCCAGGGAGAAGTAAACACTCGTCAGCCTTTTTCTCGCACATAGACAGTACATTATTCCCTCGAATTAACTCTTCGATAAATACTACCCTAGTTGTTACAAATAGTTACGAAAAATAAACTAATCCACGATTTTACATTCCATCTAACGCGATCTAAAATCTATACACACTCTACAGAAAGAAATAAACACTCGTCAGCCTTTTTCTCGCACATAGACAGTACATTCTTCCCTCGAATCGACTCTTCGATAAATAGTACACCAGTTGCTACAAATAGTTACGAAAAATAAGCTAACCCACAATTATGCATTCCATCCAGCGATACACTCTCTATAAGTATCTAATGAGAGATAAACACTTTTTCTCGCGCACAGACAGTACATACTTCCCTAGTATCGACTCCTCGATAAATAGTACACCAGTTGCTACAAATAGTTACGAAAAATAAACTAACCCACAATTATGCATTCCATCTAGCGATACACTCTCTATAAGTATCTAATGAGAGATAAACACTTTTTCTCGCGCACAGACAGTACATACTTCCCTAGTATCGACTCCTCGATAAATAGTACACCAGTTGTTGCAAACAGTTACGAAAACTAAGCTAATCTACTATTACACTCGCGTAGCTTCCGCGTTCCATCAGCGATACACGCTCTATAGGTGTCGAACGCGTGGGCGCGGGTAACCGGAACCCAGACCCGGTGGGCCAATTCCTAGCCGAAAACCGATTATCGAATTTAAATGTACAACGAGCCATTGTGCGTCGGGGACGACGTCGGAGAAATTTGTGGCGGTGACGCGTCGATGTTCGATCGGGCGGGCCCATGGTCCTCCGTTAGTTGAAACGCGTAGCAGACGCCAAGGGCAATGGCTGGCTGGCTGGTTGGCTCTCGTCGATGAGAAACCCGACGACGTTGATAACGAGATCGAGGCCGACGTAGAAACGCGTGTCTGCCGCGAGTCGATCGAGAGGATAGCGCCAGATGCGCGGGTGCAGGGGCTGTTGCGAGGCGACCGAGCGAAACTAGTATTCTGAGCAAAGGAGGCCACACGGAAGGATTTGTTCAACCCTTCGTATCGCAGTACAGGCGATACATAATTCTTTCGTCGCGATAGTAACTATCCCGCTCCGGTTCTGTGCGCTTTATCGACCTTATTTACACGATAAGAACGAAAGTCCCAACACGCGCGAACTCGGTTTTAAAACTCGTTTCGGTAGCGGTGAGAAATCGTATCGGGTGGTGCCGCGTTGGATACAAGTTGTTTTGGATTTAAAAAGAAAAAGGAACGGAAAAAAAACGAGGCAATATTCGATTTTAAAAACAGTGACGAGATTTTTCGGTGAATTGTATTGCGTAACTCGTTCGTATTTACCGTTGCATTTCGCTGTTACCGAAGAGTGTATATATAACCGCTTCGGGAATAGATTCCGCGCACGAAAACAATAAAAAAAGTGCGCATAAACGTGCGTCCTATCTGACCTTGTTTTCGAGTTACAGCGAGTTTGTTCGTTAACGCAACGCGTCTGCTTACCTTCGCGAGAGGTGTTTGAAATTACCTCGCGTCCGAGCACGAGCCAATAGACGTTTTACCAACGAGTGTCTTATCTTTTCCATTTGTCCAGCCGTTGCCAAGGGATACCGAGAGAGATCCGAGTGGAAGGTTCTACGTGAATCTATTCCCAGTCCATCGAGAGAATTAAAAATATAAATAACAAGCGCTACCGAAAGCTGGCCTTTTAAAGGTGTCGACGAAAGAGAGAGAAAGAAAAGAAAAAAGTAAGAGAAAATAAAATACGAAGAAACGTCCATCGAAAATAATCTTTAATAAATCGTAACAAACGAATCGTCAACGATAATTTTACAAACTTCGCGACAATAGTTAACATCGAACTATCGTAGTCGCTTCCGACGATGGTTCTAAATAAAATCGGTATCCACAGATCCTCGCTCGACAATTAACGAATCAAAAAAAAAAAAAAAAAGAAAAAATAACTCAAAGTCTTCGAGTGAAACGTATCCAAGTATTCCTCGTGCTCAACTTACGAAGAAAATGTAACTTCCGTTTAAAGAACGGTGTACCGCGAATTACCTCCACGGTGGGTCGCGGTAGACCCGAGTAACTCGGAAGACGCAATCACCGATTCACGGATCGAGTCGAGCGACGCTACAGTCGTTCGAAACGTCGTCGAAGCTGGGCGTCGATAGGTTCTCGAAGAGGACCGAGTCCGACCCCTTTTCCCTTCCCGAGTGAAAATAAAGGACAGAAGAAGCGCACACCCCGGCATCGTCGCCGGTTTGTCTTATTGGGTCGCCTTATTTTTGCGTTAACGATCCCGTTTCACCGTCACGCCTACCGGTAGGAGCACGGCCAGGGCCACGGGGGGTGGGGTGAGAGGTGAGGGAAGGTGGTTTTTGCGCGACGTTCGCGAGCAAGGCGTTCTCGCGTTCCCGAGGAGAAACGCTCCGGCGTTGCCTCGTTAGAAATTACCGCGGCGGCCCATCCTTCTCGCCGTTAATGAAAGCCGGCCTCTGCGGCGAAGATTATTCGCGGTTTTTGCGCGGCGCGGATACTCGAGGAAGACACCACGGGACGGGAGTGTAGACGGTCGGTGGACCGTGGCAGCGAGCTTCAACGACGACCGGGACAACCGTAGAAACGGAGTCGAGGATAGAGAGAGAGAGCGGGATAGCCAATTAATTTGGCAAATCATCGCGTCGCGGTGTAAACAGGGTGGTTCGATCTGTCTTGGCGGTGAGGAGAGGGACGCGCGGAGAGACTCGAAGAAGGGCGGTCGAGCCGTGCCAAGGGGTGTCCTGGAAGCTCGACTGGCTAGAGGGTGGATATCAAAGGGGAAGACGAGGGATATCAATCCCCGGAGAAGCCACGGACTCCTCTGCCTTCCGTTTCCATCTCTCTTTCTCTCGCGCGTTATGTCCCATCGACGTCACCGAGTTCCTACAAGCCCGGACGCATTCGCAGTTCTCAACCGCGAAATCCTCCGGCTCGAATTTATCGCCGTCGTAAACGAACACGGCCTCCTACGCGTATCTACTCGCTCCGAGAATCTTCGCGCTTCTTACGAGACGACGGATCTCGACGAACCGGGCGAGAAACCACCGGGATGATCCTGCGGGAGATCGAGAGCCCTAACCGATCCTAACCCCCCACCGAAGCCTTCGATTTTACGGATATAACTTTCAGGACGCGTTCACGGACACGTTTCGTGGAAACCGAGGACAAAGGATTCGTAAATAAGGTTATTCGCGATGGTTGTTTCGAAAGAAGAATCTCCGAGTGTTCTTGAAGTGATCGGTTTCGAAACGGGGGCTGACGAACCACGGGCTTCTCTTGTACGCCGGTGTTTCTTATCGCGAGAGAGTTATCAAAGTCCGTGTCACGGGTCAAGGCGGGCCAACGAGGCCACGCAACCTCGGGATATCGACGTGTACTGTGGAGAGTTGGAAAGATGTCACTTGGCGGGAACTGTGAATTTTATTGGGTTGAATGTCACCGAAAATTACTCGAAATGTGCACATGTCCCTTGCAGGTGACATTACTTATTTTCCAGCTCTTCTTGGTACTGTACAAAGCTGAAAAGTTGACTTCTGAAATGAATTACCTTCAATGACACGCAACTAAGCAAATATTGTTCCAGACTGTCCTCATTCTCATTGTACATGGTACTACATTCAGGTGACATTCTTTTCAGCACTTCGTAGTACTGTACGGAGCTGAAAAGCTGACCTCTGAAATGAATTACCTTTGATGACACGCAAGTAAGCAAATATTGCTCCAGACTGTCCTCATTCCCCTTGTACATAATACTACGTTCAAGTGACATCCTTTCCAGCACTTCGTAATACTGTACGAAGCTGAAAAGTTGACCTCTGAAATGAATTACCTTCGATGATGTGCAACTAAGCAAATATTGCTCCAGACTGTCCTCATTCTCCTTGTACATGGTTCTACACTCAGGTGATATCCTTTGCAGCACTTCGTAGTACTGTACGGAGCTGAAAAGTTGACCTCTGAAATGAATCACCTTGGATGACACACAACTAAGCAAATATTGTTCCAGACTGTCCTCATTCTCCTTGTACATAGTACTATATTCAGGTGACATCCTGTAGTAGTACTGTACGGAGCTGAAAAATTGACCTCTGAAATGAATTATCTTCGATGTCACGCAACTAAGCAAATATTGCTCCAGACTGTCCTCATTCTCCTTGTACATAGTACTACGTTCAAGTGACATCCTTTCCAGCTCTTCATAGTACTGTCGAAAGCTGAGAAGTTGACCTCTGGAGGCAATTAACTTCTCCGGAACAAAACAAAAATTGCCCGACGCTATCCTACATACATCTTACACATAGCACAGCGTGACAATCTCCAGCTTCAAGTGACATTTCTCCAACTTCTCGTAATACTCTCTGCAGCTGGAAAGATGTCACCCAACAAAGATCACGAATCGTATCGTACGAAATGCGTTTCGAGTCAATTATCATATCACACGGTGCTACTTTCCTCTCGATGTAAGTGACGTGTTTCCAAGTTCGCGCGGTACAACGACTCCAACCGTTTCGATTTTAGTCGTCGAGAGACGTCTGGTCGGTCCTCGGCGTCGTCTATCGACGGATCGTTCCGCGAGCCCTTGAAATCGAACGCGCGACAACCATCACGGCGACGGTGGACTGCGAGACGCCCAGCAGTTCCAGAAGTCTGTCTAATTTCGCGGAGGAGAGAGACGATCCCATCGAGAATCGTCGGGGAGGTCGTCTCCCGGTTATCTTCGACCACCGACGAAAGCCGACGCGGAATATGAAGGAAATCGTGAGCGACCCCCTCCCCCTCCCTTCGTTCTCGGCGACGACACCGTCTCGTCCTCTTCTCTCTTTATCTACGTCCGTCCCCATCTATCTATCCGAGGCAGCAGCAGCAGCAGCAGCAGCAGCAGCGGCGGCGGCGGCGGCAGCTATCGCCCCGTCTCCGTCCCGTCTCTTTCTCTCGAGCGCGAGATACGGGGGCGGCCAAGGGGTGCGCCGGGCACGCGGGGGTGGTTCTTTCCCTCCTGTGACGGAGGAGTTGAGAGTGCCGTTGAATATGCATGAGAGAGCTCTTGCTCCTATCCACCGTCCTAAAAACATCCGAGCGACGCGAAGCGAACCGACCGATGCGATGGTCCGACCGACCGACAGCGCGCGCGGCTCCCGTCGCTCGCCAATCAATGTCTCCGACAGACTCGCGAGACGAGTCCTACGCCCGACGGGTCGTCTTCTCTGCCCCCCTCTCGGTGAAGAAGAAGAAGAAGAAAAAATAAAAGAAAAGAAAACACCACCAGACTACGCCGACGAAAGAATAACGCGCCTCCTGCGCGGTAATAAACCGATCGATCCGCGAAACATAGCGCTTTGGAGTCTGCTCGCTCGAAACGCGGCCTACACCGACGAGGTTAGTGCGCCGGACCGACACGACCGGGTGTTACCGCTTCGTTTCGTCGGGAATTCGCCCGATTTAGGCTTTCTCGTTCGTTTCGAGTCGTATAACCACGATTCAAGCACCGCTGTGTACTCGAATTTTGTCCGCGGACCGACCCGACTGGAAAGCGACGCGTCTCGAGTTCGTAATTTCGCCTAACCCAGACCTTGGAAAAATACGAGTTACCTACGAGACGACGGTCAGCGTTCATAATAATCCGAGAATGTTTGATTCGCGAGAATTTTACGCACGGAAAGCAATGTGCTTGGAATTTGACGTCGAATGTTATTCTTTTGATCGAAATCGGTCGAGAGCGTCGATAATTCTCCGATTCGTAAGTTTGCTATATCGAAACTTTGGAAATATGCAAGGTGCTTGTAAAACGCTCGATAAGATCGAAAGTAGCCGACTGGAACACACTCGAGTCTAATATTCGATTTAATTGTTCATCGAAATCGGTCCAATATCGTCTCTTAACTCTCCGGTTCGTAAGTTCAATTAACTCGGACCTTGTAAACGCGCAAGTCACCTATAAAACGTTCATAGGTATCGACGACAACCTAATAAAACAGGCTTTACGACGAAAGTGAATTTTCTCTTGAAACCGATGCGACTGGAGAGCAATTCTCCCCGAGTTTAATTTCTATTCCGTTTAATCGTTCGATCGAATATCGTTTATCGATGACTCTCTGGCTCGTAAATTTTCCAATCCAGATCTTGAAAAAGTCCAAGACGAACCATTCGTCAGCTTCGCGACAAGAGCGAGTTTTGACTTGAAACCGATGCGACCGCAAGTTCGTTACTTGTTCGATAATTTCGCTCGAATTCAGCTCGACAACGTCGATAACGTTCCACCCCGTAATTCGGTCCAACCGAGACCTTGAAAAAATCCAATGCACCCGTAAAACAGTCGTTAGCACGCGTGCCGAAACCGCCCGGCTGGAACGTCGAAACGGTGTTCGATGGAGGACTGGTTTGCCATGTACGGCACGTAAATTCGCGGTTCCCCGGGATCGATTTTACGCGGAAGGAGGAACACGGATTCGCCCCAATCCGATCGGGTCTTATCCGAAAGTGTCGCGAGACGAGACCGCTCGATCCCGAGAAACGTCCGGTGTCTCGGCCGCGTTTACGTCCACGTAACTACGCAAACGCGTGTACGCGGCGGGCCTTAATGCATTCAAATGATATTCACTGTGGCGCGCTGACGCGAACGCTTTCGACAAATTAACGCCGCGTATCGAGTGGCTATCTGTCGCTGCCGTGTTCACGAGACCGTGCGCGAGAGTAGTTCCACCGGCGTCTTGCGGATCGAACGCGTAATTGGGAGGGCACCGATAAGATCCGACGCTCGATTCGGACCCGATTCTCGAACCGGGCCTAGCGATCCAACGGTAGCCGCGTCCGTGTTACGCGTCCCTACGATCTAAACTGGTCGCACGATATACAACGATACATCGAATTCGCGACGAGACGTACCGGCGCTACGTTTCCTCCCTTTTGGAGTGCCGCGTTCCTGGTAACCGTACGGGAAAAATACGATTTCCGTTGTTCGAAGAGTAACGTAAGAGTGATCTCGCGCGTAATTGAACGCGATGGGAGAAAACTGGTCGGAGTGGGTACTCGTATTCGGTTTTCTAGCCGGAATAGAGGTATTCTCGTCTCGAGAAGTTCCAAAGGAGATTCCCTTTCGAATTGTCGCGAGGGAGGGAGACAATTTGAGAGGGTTATGCAAAGTGTTTGATCATCGTTGGGAAACAGGATTGTAAAGCGTCCTCGTATTTGGTTTTTTAGGTGGAGTAGAGGTATTCTCGTCTCGAGAAGTTTCAAAGGAGATTCCCTTTCGAATTGTCGCGAGGGAGGGAGACAATTTGAGAGGGTTATAGAAAGTATTTGATCATCGTTGGGGAAAAGGATTGTAAACTATCTTTTCCGTGCACCAAGTGGAAATCTTGAGATATTTTACACGGGATTCCCTTTCGAGTTGTCGCGAAGGATGGAGACAATTTGAGAGGGTTATAGAAAGTATTTGATCATCGTTGGGGAACAGGGTCGCAAACTATCTTTTCCAGATACCAAGTGAAAATCTTGGAATATTTTACACGGAATTCTCTTTCGAGTTGTCACGGAGGACAGAGACAACCCGAGAGGGACACCGGTTGGAATTTTGTCACAGTTGCGAGAGCGTACTCATCGGAGAATAGAGTCGTAAACGATGTTTCGGTATTCCAAGTAGAACGGAAAGATTCTCGTCCCGAGAAATTTTCAACGGTACTCCCTGTTGAATTGTCGCGAAGAACGTAGACAACTGGAGAGGGTTATGGACGAAATTTGATCGCCGTCGGGAAACGGAGTCGTAAACTCTCTTCCCGCGTTCGAAACTGAACAGAGATTTCTTGTCTCGAAGAATCTACTACAGTGTACCTCCTCTCGAGTTGTCGCGAGGGACGTAGACAACCCGGGAGGTAACCCGGTGAAATTTGGCCACTATCGGGGGAACAGAGTCGTAAACCCTCTTCTCGTGTAGCGAACGGAACGTGGGTGTTCTCGTCCCGAGAAATTTGATACGATACACCCTCTCGAGTTGTCGCGAGGGACGTAGACAACCCGCGAGGGAGGCGAGGAAATTTCGTCACCGTCGCGGGAGCGTGCTCGTCGCAAAACAGAGTCGTAAACATCGAAAGACGATCACGCGGTTTTTCGACGATCCAGTCTGGGGAGTCCCGGCCCTCACCGACTGCGCCTTATCCGAATCCCTGCGAGCCACGTTCCGCCAACATCGTTAATCGTCGATCGGGGTGTTTAATCGATCATCCCGGTGGACGGTGCCGGTTGTTCGATAAATCAAGCCGCGAACGCGCTCCTTGTTCACGTGGTGGAACCTCGTTGCGTCGGAGGAGCGTCCAGATGGTCGCCCCGGACTCCGGTTGGGAAATATTCAATCGCGGCGGAAGCAGATGGTCGTCGGGGGGCAAGGGACGGATCGTAACCACCGAATGGAATAGCTACGAGCGAAGAAGCCAGGTTCGTCGAGCGAGTGGTAAACCACGTCGACCGGGACCTCCGCGAGTCGAAGTCGCCGAAGAGGGACGTGGTCCTGTCGCCATCTCTCGGCGACGTCGGGAGGCGCGGTAGCCATTTTGTTTCTGGAGGTGGCCAGAAGGTCGCCGTGGTGTCGCGGCACACCCGCGCATGTCCATTGGTCCCTCCTACGTTGTCCTCGCGGACGGCGGCGGTGGCGCGCGGCTCTTCTCTTCGCTCTCGTCTCGCCCGAGCGGCGGCACCGCTTCCTCCCCCGGCGTGCACACCACCTCCCCCTCTTCCACCACCACCACCACCTCCTCCTCCTCCTCCTTCTCCTCCTCCTCCTCCTCCTTCTTCTCCGGCCCCCGTGGCGCGGGATTCCCCTCTCTGG
Organism: Ptiloglossa arizonensis; assembly: GCF_051014685.1. NCBI lineage: Eukaryota > Metazoa > Arthropoda > Insecta > Hymenoptera > Colletidae > Ptiloglossa > Ptiloglossa arizonensis. Next base: position 31,653,081 of record NC_135048.1, read on the forward strand.
CTGTCGTCGCGGCCCCCACCCTCGTCCCCCACCTCTCCTCCCTTTGCCCCGCGTCGTGCCGCCGCTCGCCGAGGCTGAAACCTCCGCCACCTCCCGCTCGGCCCTCCCCTCCGCCCCTCCACAGGCCCTCTTCCTCGTTCGGTCGCGAGCGACGACTACGACGACGACGACGACGATGCTTCTTCTTCTTCTTTCTTCTCCTTCTTCTTCTTCTCTGTCTTCCTCTTCTTCTTCTTCCTCCTCCCCGTGCTGTGGCGTTCGCGATATTATCGCTCCGTTTTACTCGCGATTTATCGGTCTTTATCGAGTACGCCGAACAGTGTATCGCCGCGCGAGAGACCGATGCCACCGAATCCGCGGTCGTTACCGGATTTTTCTCTTTCTTTTTTTTTTCTTTCCTTTCTTTTCCCTTTCCTCCTTTTTCTCTCCGTCGTTTAGATCTCCGCCACCACTCTCGACAAATTATCACCTAATTGCGAGACCCGATCGAAACGATTTTTCTTTTTCTTTTTTTTTTTTTCTTTTTTTTCTCTAAAGATTCCACAGGATGGAAACAACGTCATCGCGCGGTAAATCAAGGCGCGAGCACTCTCATGCCCGCCGGACCGAGGAACCACCTACTTCCTCGAGTTCTCTCGGTGGCAACGCGCGGTGGCTGCTCCTCTTCGTGCGCTTCGACTTCTTTCCGCCGTTCTCGAATCCCCTGGCTCTACCGTGTCGTCGTTGCCACGCTCCCGTAAATCAACCGCGTCGTGAGAACGCGGCTCTACGAGAGCCGGCCAGAACGAATCCGGAAACGTTCGAACGACGCTCGAGATTCACCGCGGCTGATTTTCGAGAGGAATTATTACGATTGTTCCGGAAAGATAGTTTTTAACGATCAGCGAGGAATTTTTACGTTTGCCCATAGAAGATACCGAATCGACGCCAGGGAACCTCACGGAGGGAGGAGTTTCGAGTACTCGAAAATACGTACTTATCGCGCGAACTTTCTATGGTCTTTAACCAACGTGGTAGATTCGCTGTGGAAAAATATTTTTTAACCATCTTAAAGAAATTTTTTCCTTCTTTTTTTTTAAGTCGATGAATTTCGAAACTTTGAGAAGAATAATTCGCACGTTGAATACTTCTCGCGCAAGGTCAACCGATCTCCCATTCATCTGGGAAGATATTTTCTAAAGATTGACGAGGGAATTTTTATTATTATTATTATTATTATTATTATTATTCTTTTTCGAAACTCAATGGAATGGTTACCCTCCCCGTGGAAAATTTATTCTCCAACGATCTCCGTCTGAATTTTTCCATCTTTATTTCTCAAGCACGACAATTTCGTCAGAAGCGACCCTTTAAGAGTGAAAATTCCAGATATATCCCACGTACGAAATTCTATCAATTTCCAGGATATTTAACGCGTACAGATTTCCTCGAGTAATTCCCCATGGAATGATTACCGGTCGTTCGAGAAGATATTTCTTAATCCCCCGGGAGGATTTGTTATCGTTTCGTTCGACGAAACCGACGGATTTCAAATCGACGGAAACGGAGCTTTAAGAGGGAAAGTTTACACGTTGGTGAACCGGGCGTTTCGAGAACTCGAAATATGTACTTGCCGCGCAAGCTCTGCCAATCTCTATTCAACGCGCGGCGCGTCGCTGTCATAAATTAGAGAGTCGGGTCACGCGCCGCGAACTGGTGTATGGAGCGCGGATATTTACAAGTATTTACAAACTGCGATATCTTCTGGCATTACTGTCCACCGTGGCCCGGCCGGATGACGATAATTTAATATCCAACGAATCGATCCGCTCGCGCGTTCGCGCTTTATTTCACGGTGCCCCGATGCCGCCGCGCGTGACGATTCCCGCGTTTCGAAAGGGAAACAATTTTTCACGGGACGTTCTTCAAACGCGTTGGATCAACGTGTCGGTCACCGGTGACCCTCGAGAAATATCCTCGAACCACGTCTATGATCGCTGAGAATTATCCCGATATTGTAATTTTAAATTTACGAAAAACCATGACTGAATAATTTCTCGACAAACAGGATACAATTAGTATCCGAGCAGAGACGAAGTATCGCAATTGTAGGTGAATGTAAAGTGTAAAGTATCTTTATAGAAAAGTTTCTCCCTTTAAATAATCTTCCTCTTTCTCCACAATCGGTAGAATCTCTTTAACTGATAGCAGCTGCTGAAACTTAAAATTAATCCCAAAATAATCCTACACCTGAAATCGGTACGATCTTCCATATGACAAAGTATAGAATATCGACCATATAAAGTCAAGTATTCCGTTTTAACGATAACAAAGGATCGTTATCGTACGATGAAAAATGGTCTCGGTTAGTTTACTCTTGTCCCCCCCTCCCCATCATTACTGTTCCCGATACGCGATACCTAGTCTCTCGAGTCGACACCAGGTACTGAAACGTTCACCGCGACGATCGTTTTCGAAATTACTCTCGGCTCTCGTTCGAGAGTCGCCGCGATCTTTAACTCACTCGGTGTACGGGGTTAAAGCATCCACGGCTAATTCGATCCGACAGAAGGTGGAGGGATCGCGCGGTGGTATCGGTTTCCTGGCGTATCCAGCAACGTGCAACGGGTTACGGAGTCGAATCGCGTCGTTGGTTGGTTCGTTCGGTCGGTAATTTACGATCGCGGCCATCATCGGACAGGGGCCCCCGATGCTTCGCGGAACCCGAGACTCCCACGTTCGTTGGCGATCGAACGTCAGATTCGAGCCGCGGATTTCTCAGCGCGCGCATCCGCGCTATCTCGAATCTTATCTCCGCGTATCGGCCGCGGGCTGGCGACTAGTAGCGCGATCCTCGCTCTCGGCCGCGTTTTATTCCCACCGATCGTTCGCTACCACGCGAATCCGAGAGACTGCTGCCAACGCGGTTAAAACCCTCCCCCGCCATAACTCCCCCCTCGGCCCACCGGCCGACCGCACGGTTGCATCGGTACCGGGATTAATTTAATGGCCGTTTGAAAATTTTCAATCGATTCGAGCACCGCCGACGCGGAGCACCCGGGAACGAGTGGTCGTAAGTACCTGTTGAGGTCCGGAAGACGCACTCGAAGTCTAGACGCAAAGGAATACGTCGCGGATAATTGTAACTACGGCCTAACGAGGGTTCTTCGTTACCCGCGAACTGCCTCTCTCCGGTTCTCATCGTTTTCGAGAGGCAGAGCGAGGCGGGCCTCGCGCGATCGATATCGTTGCCGGAATTACGTTGACGCGGACACGAGAATCGGTACGAAAGATCGCCGGGAATCGAAACTTTCGAGCCACGCTCGAGAAATCGTTCGTATCGATGTACTTGTTCTTGGACACACTTAGTATCGCTCTAGATATGTATAGTAACGGTAGAGATACTTGTGGTAGAGGTAAAGATCCTGTGTCGCTCTGGAAGGGATTTTTCGAAAATTTTCACGATTCGACTTTGGAGAAGGTCTCGTGATACGCGCGTCATATCCTTAAGATTCACAGTATCGTTATGCGTAACCTAAGTATCGCTATAGAGATCTATAGCAACGTTATAGATATGTATAGTAACGGTAGAGATACTTGTAGTGCGGGTAGAGATCCTGTGTCGCTCTGGAAGGGATTTTTCGAAAATTGTCACGATTCGACTTCGGAGAAGATCCGGTGATACGCGCATCAATCATCCAAAAACATAGTATTGCTGTACGTAACCTAAGTATCGCTATAGAGATCTATAGCAACGTTATAGATATGTATAGTAACGGTAGAGATACTTGTAGTACAGGTAGAGATCCTGTGTCGCTCTGGAAGGGATATTTCGAAAATTGTCACGACTCGACTTCGGAGAATGTCTCGTGATACACGCGCCACATCCTCAAGATCCATCGTATCGCTATACATAACCTAAGTATCGCTATAGAAATCTATAGCACCGTTATAGTCACAGCATAGAATACTTATAATACCGATACAGATGCTATATCTTTCTGAAGGGGATTTCCCGAAAATTGTCACGGTTTGACTTCAAGGAAGGTCCAGTGATACGCGCGCCAATCATTCAAATCCATAGTATCAGTATACGTAACCTAAGTATCGCTATAGAGTTCTATAGCACCGTTATAGTCACCTATAGTAACAGTATAGATACTTGTAGTACCGATACAGACTCTCTAATCTTCTAGGGATTTCCCCGAAAAATTGATACTGATGCCATTCTTCAAAATCCGTGATGTCACTGTAGATACCCTAGGTATCGATAAAGATATCCTAAGTATTGCTATAGATACCCAAAATATCGGTATAAGTATTCTAAGTATCGGTATAGATCCTCTACTCTTCCGGGGGGGTTTCCCGAAAAATTGTCACGATTAAACTTCGGGAAAGCTCTAGTAATACTCGCATCTCTTTTCAAAATCCGTAGTATCGCTATAAATACCCCAAGTATCTCTACAGACACCCTTAGTATCGCTCTATATAACCCAAGTATCGATAGAGATCCCCTATCTGAGGGGTCTCCTCCAAAATTGTCACGATTGAACTTCGAGAAAGCTCTAGTAATATTCACATCCTTTTTCAAAATCCGTAGTATCGCTATAAATACCCCAAGTATCTCTACAGACACCTTCAGTATCGCTCTATATAACCCAAATATCGATACAGATCCCCTTCTGGAAGATCTCCCCGAAATATCGTCGCGATTGAACTTGATAGAGGATCCAGCGTTACGTCTCGCTGCTCTTGAAAATCCATAGTATCGCTATAAATACCCCAAGTATCTCTACAAACACCTTTAGTATCGCTCTATATAACCCAAGTATCGATACAGATCCCTTCTGGAAGATCTCCCCGAAGTATCGTCGCGATTGAACTTGGTAGAGGATGCAACGTTACGTCTCGGTGCTCTTGAAAATCCGTAGTATCGCTATAAATACCCCAAGTATCTCTACAGACACCTTTAGTATCGCTCTATATAACCCAAATATCGATACAGATCCCTTCTGGAAGATCTCCCCGAAGTATCGTCGCGATTGAACTTGATAGAGGATCCAACGTTACGTCTCGCTACTCTTGAAAATCCGTAGTGTCGTTATAAATAGCCCTAGTATCGCTCTAGACGAGTATAGTATCGATGCATCTGTACTCTCCCCCGCGGGTCAGTGTTCCCGAAAAATCGTCTCGGCACGAGTTCGTGGGGATTCCCGGCCGGTACGCGCCATTCCTGTTTTCTTTCCGCCAGGGAGTGTTCTCTGTCCGGTGAACGAGCTCGGTAGGGGAACACGGCGGCGATTCCATTTCCCGTCGTCATAGTCGTCGGTTTACATCCTGTTGGTCGGTCGGAGGGCGCGCGAGGACGTCGGGACGCCGGCGGTGGCGGCGTCCGAGCCGCGGGCTCTCGTAGTAGGTACGGGTCAGTCGCGCGTGGTGGTGGTCTCTCTCGGTGTATATAGATCGTAGCCACCGATGCACGGTAGAGTGCTTTCGAGGCGAGTGCAGCGGAGAGACTCACGGTGCCTGCACGGTCTGGTGATTAGCGCCGCCCCCTGGGGACGGCAACCGCCAATCGGTGGACGGCGTCGCGACGCCCGCCGTCGTCGCTTCACCGCGCGAAACCCACTGCCGGGAGTCCCCCTGCAGGTCCGCACAATCGCGAATATAACGGATAGCGTCAGGCAAAGCCACGACAAAAATCAATCACCCGCTGCTTCCTCCTGTTCTCTCCCGCGTTCAGACCCCCGCTACCCTCTCACGCTCTTTACTTCTTTCTCTGTCGCTCTCTTTGGTCTTCTTCTCTTTCTCTCTCTCTATCTCTCTCTCTTTGGTGTTCTCTTACTCTCTTTCTCCTTCGTGTTCTCTTTCTCTCTCTCTCTTTGGTGTTCTCTTACTCTCTTTCTATTTGGTGTTCTCTTTCTCTATCTCTCTCTTTGGTGTTCTCTTACTCTCTTTCTATTTGGTGTTCTCTTTCTCTATCTCTCTCTTTGGTGTTCTCTTACTCTCTTTTTACTTGGTGTTCCCTTATTCTATTTCTCTTTTGTATTCTCTTACTCTATTTCTCTTTTGTATTCTCTTACTCTATTTCTCTTTTGTATTTTATTTCTCTCCCTCCTTGATGTTCTCTTTCTCTCTCTGGTGTCCTCTTACTCTATTTCTCTTTTGTATTCTCTTTCTCTCTCTCCTTGATGTTCTCTTTCTCTCTCTGGTGTCCTCTTACTCTATTTCTCTTTTGTATTCTCTTTCTCTCCCCCTTTGGTATTCTCTTTCTCTCCCTCTTTGGTCTTCTCTCTCTCTCTCTCTCTCTCTCTCTCTCTCTCTCTCTCTCTCTCTCTCTCTTTCCCTCTGTTTTCCACGGTGCTCTCGAGCGATCTCTGTCGGTTGAACGGTGGTTCTATATCGTTGTCTCCGTTCGTTTCTTCTTCGCCACCCCTTTCTTTCTCCCTTTCTCCGCGGGTCTAGTTTCCTCTCCGTCTGCACCCGCACCCGGTTCGTTCGCCATCCGTGGCAACCGCCCCACCGGATTTTCCACGCCGCAGACCGAGTGCCGTTCGCTCTTCGACTAGCTCGAACGATGTCCCCACGGGTGTCAAATATTTTGGCGGTTGCACCGGTGGATCCCCTTGGTTCTCGCGCCGCGATGAATCGTAGATAACGCTGCCACCGTTAACGACGGGGATACGTCGAATTTTTCGTAACGGGTATCGTAAATTCGACGAAAAGACCGTCGATGGAACGGTAAATTCCGCCGAGCGAAGCTTTTGTAAATCTAGTCCGCAATTAGTGGGTTTCGTGTCACGTAAAGTGGCGACCGAGACCTGGAATAAATATTTCTACGCGGGATGTAAATTTCGCGAACAACATTTTTGCGAAGGTACTTCGCAATCGGTGGATTCCGTGTCCCGGAAGCGGTGGCCGAGACCTGGAATAAATTATTCTACGCGGGATGTAAATTTTTACGAGCGACGTTTCTGTAGAAGGTTACTCCGCAATTGATGGATATCGTGTTCTATGAAGTAACAATCGAGACTTGGAAAAATTGCATCTGGACGGAGTGTAAACTTTGCATTTTTGTAAAGGTACTTTGCAATTGGTAAACTTTGTATCCGGTGGCTGGATAAAACGCTCGTGGATGTAGCGTAAATTTAGAAAATGATATTTTTGTAAAAGAGTACTCCACGATTTGGTGGATTTTGTGTTTCATATGGTAATAATCGAGACGTAGGAAAAATGCGCGAGTATGCACTCTTTACAGCTACTGCGAGCTCTTGAATCTCGAAACGCGATAGATGAAAACGTGTTTCATTAACCGAGAATCTCGCGCAAAGTATACTACGGACCTGTAAAAAATGCCCCTGAATGTACATTTTTCTTTCTAAACAAATACTCCACAATTGGTAGATTTTATGTCTCATAAAATACTTTCTTTGTAGCTGTTAAAAGCTGTTGAATCTCCGATCACGATGCATACTTAAACACCTGTCCCACCGACTGAAAATCCCGCGCAAAGTATACTCCGGACCTGAAAAAAATGCTTCCGAGTGTGTCTCAAAGAAACTAACCAAAATTTCATACTGTACGAATTTCTACCGATGAAAGTACCAGTGAACATTTCTCAATAACGTTTTTTCCGTCTACTAACAGTACAAAACGATCCGTGGTTGTTCACGAAAATGTTGACAAGGGAAACAGTACAGTACAGAAACTTGTACAGTCGAGAGACGAAAAGATCGGTCCTGTAAGGAATTGCTATTCGCGTTGGGTCGTTCTTCGTCGTTCTTCTTTTTGTAAAACTCTCCGGCCGCTCGTCACCCACGGAGTGCTTTTCGCTTGGTTCGTCTCGTGCGGCCGGAATTACCAAAACCATGTACCAACACAGAGCGCCTCGCCACCGGAGGTCATGCGCGGTTATCTCTGCTTTGTATCATAATTCCGTGGCGTGTCCCGGCGCTCTCGCGCTTCTTCCGTCACCGGAAATAATATTAATAAACGGACGAGGTAACGAACGACCCTTCGAACAAAAATTACCATACGTTCCCTAACTCGGCAACGATCTTTCGCCTCCCTCGACTTTAACCCTCCGACAATCGCGGTTCGAAGTTCTCCGCCAGTCTCTCCACTCGCCCGGATACTAGTATTTCGCTAGTACGAATTCACGAGTTACTCCACCACTTGGATTTATAGTAGAATACGATGGAATATAGATCCTCGTTCGATAGTTCCCTTCTGATAAAAAAAGAAGCGATCACCTTCGATTAGAATACACTACTGCAGAATGTTGGACTAGCAAACAGATCGTCTAGCAAACACTGAAATTCTGAACCTAGCGTTAACGATCTGGACACTATCCTCCGACAAGAGTACATTTCAAACAGAATCGATCCCTCAAGGTTCTTCCTATGATCCCCACAACGTGTGTTTCATTTTTCTTCTCAACCAGAACGAAAAGAAAGACAGTGTTTGTTTCCCTCGAACCTAACGCGCCGGTTTCGTTAACGTGTCCCTCTCGAGACTCGAAGATCCTGTCCGATCGATGCATCGCGGGCAAACACCTGGTGCACCTCCTTGGACGAGGTCGTATCCTCTTCTGGGCGCAAACATCGGTGAAGAAACGTATCGTCAAGAGTGGAGGGTCTCGCAACGTCGTCGGTGGTCGTGACCGATTTTACCCGCGGCGTTTTCCCACGTTTTCACGTATCCCGTACACGCGCGCGTATCGATCCTCGTCCGCGTCGATCCACGTCCTCGTCGACGACGCGTAAGAGACGGGGGCAAGGGCAAACGGGGACGATCTCGTCCGACCCAGCGAACTGACCGACGACCTACCTTGAATTTCATTCACACACGGGGAGGTCGCGTCTCGACGCTTACGCGGAATACAAAACGACGTTCCCATGGATCGTACAGGAACGGGACGCGTCTGCTCTCTCTTTACGAAACGCGGAGACCCAGCTCTTCGTATAAATGCGAAGAAACTGGACTCGTCGCTCGCGGAGAACTTTCCAATTCAATTCGTCGAACAGGGAACAAGCTCTCGAGTCCACGACGTGGTCCACCTGGAGCTCGTCGAGGACACAGGTCTACGCGAACTCCACCGAGAGTGCAAACCTAACGTTAGCTCGCTGAGAAGAGGAGTCTACCTGGAATCGATGGAGAAGATAGGTTCGTTCGGAGAATACCGGGGATATAAATCTACGCGAAGTTTGAAGGGGACACGGGCTTACATAGAGTCTGTAGAGAGTAATGGTCTGTTTGGAGTCTACGGAGACCGAGGATCTACTTATGTGAAGTCCATGGAGAACAAAAAGCTACATATGTGAAGTTTATGAAGAAAATAGGTCTAAGTAGAGTTCGTAGAGATCAAAGAGCTGGTTATGTGAAATTTACGGAGAAAATGGGTCTACTTAGAGTCCACGAAGAATATGGATCTACATAAAATCCATAGAGAATACTGGTTTATCTGGAGTCCATGTGAAACAAAAATGTACATATGTGAAGTTAAAGAAGAAAACAGGTCTATCTAGAGTCCACGAAGACCAAAGAGTTACTTGTGTGAAGTCTACAAAGAAAATTGATCTACCTAGGTACACGTAAAATATAGATCTACATAAAATCCATAGAGAATACTGGTTTATCTGGAGTCCACGCGAAACAAAAATCTACAAATATAAAGTTTACGGACAACAAAAATCTACATGAGTGAAGTCCACGGAGAACACAAATCTACATATGCCAAGTCCGTGAAGGAAGCAGGTCTACCTAGAATCTACACAGACCAGAGATCTACTCGGGTAGAGTCCACGGAGAAAACAGTTCTACTTGGAAATCTACGCGAAATTGACTAGACGACTAAATCTACGCGGAATTGAAAAGCAACACATGCTTATTCAGAGTCTACGTAGAACACTGGTCTATCCGAAGTCCAAGGAGGACGGTAATCTGCATATGTGAAATCCACCGAGAAAACACGTTTCCACGCGAACTCTACCAAGAATACAGATCTCCGCAAAGTCCACGCAGAACTTCTCTACCCAGAGAAGGTCTGTACCCAGAGTCCGTGGGATCCACCGATTCATCTACGATCGAATCCACGTAGTACGTATCTATTTCTAGTCCACGAAATCTGCCGGTGTATCCGTGGTCTAGGAAGAACACAAATCTACCTGAAATCTACGGAGGATCTCCGAAAGGCTACACAGAACAGAGACCTCTGGGTGGTCTACACGGATCAGCCTCTAATCGACGGCAGAACACGAATCTATCCGGAGATTACCGAGGACAGGGATCTATCGTAGAACTACAAATCTCTCTAGACACTCCGGGTATAACACGGATTTATCTGTAGCGTACGGTGAACACAAATCTACCTGAAATCTACAGAGGATCTCCGAAAAGCTACAGAGAACAGGCCCTGAGGACGAGGTCTCAGACCTCAGAGACCCGACTTAGAGGATCAGTCTCTAATCGACAGCAGAACACGAATCCATCCGGAGACTACCGATAACACGGATCTACCGTAGAACTACAGATCTCTCTAGACACTCCGTGGAGAACACGGATCTAACTTTAGCGTACGGTGAACACAAATCTATCTGAAATCTACGAAGGATCTCCGAAAGACTACACAGAACAGAGACCTCTGGGTGGTCTACACGGATCAGTCTCTAATCGACGGTAGAACACGAATCTATCCGAAAACTACCGAGAACACGGATCTACCGTAAAACTACCAATCTCTCTAGACACTCCGTGGAGAACACGGATCTAACTTTAACGTACGATGAACACGGATCTATCCAGAAGTCGTATAGACCGCTTCCACGGACGGTTCCAAGGGTTAACGATCTTTCCTTCGAGCGAGGCAGTGATCGCACGACTAATCGGAAATTAATTTCACGGCGGTTCTCTCTCGATGCACCCCGTGGGAGACGGAACACGGTTACCGTTATCGAACGCACCCGAGTTTTCCAGTGGCGCCAATTTCCTGCGATCGTTCGTAAACGAGGTAGAATCGTCCGCGGAGGCGTAGAGGCTGGCAGACACGGAACGGGGCATTGGGACGAAGAAGCCAGAGCGCGGAAAGTGCAGGCCGTGACTGAAAACATCCCATGGCGATAAGGATCTCCCGGCGATTAATTGGTACGACAGCGGCACACATTGGCGGTGCGTTAACGGGTACACGGCAGCCGTGTGCGGTAACCGGGTATCGTGCGCGATATCTCCTTATGACGCCGGTCGACGACTTCCTCCCCGTCTCCTCCTCTCTCTATCTCTCTCTCTCTCAATCTCAATCTCAATCTATCTATCCATCTCTTTCTCGACACGGGCGCGACGGTAAAAAGAGGAGAGAAAAAAGAAGAGGAAGAAGAAGGCGAAAAAAAAGAAGAGAAATACGAAAGAAGAGAGAAAGAGAGACCGAGGGACTCCTCCTCCTCCTGGGAGCGTCGATAAAGAAGGGATCTCGCGGGTCTGTCGCGCTACTTGCCCCGGAACTGCGGTTCCGGGGCAAGGTCCGCGGGGAAGCCAGCTGCCGGAAGTTGCCAAGGCAAGGCGCTGCCTGCCCGACGCGAAAGCTCCGCCATTCCGGCCCGCGACGTACCGCAAGCTCGAATGCAGGGATCTACTTGCCCTTCCAGGGTTCGTATCCCGGTTCCCAACCCTCCGGGTCTGTCCTCCTCGGTTCTTCCTCCCGTGGACTTACCCCAGCGATAACGTAGGGATCGCGAATCGGCCATCCTACGGGATTCCTTATCCTGGGAATCCTGTCGCGGGACGAGAGCTACGGATAAGTCGGGTTAATCCTTCGTTACTCGAGCTTCGATGTCCTTTCGATACCCTCGTCTCGTCCAGACACTGATTCACGAGCTGGAGGAAACGTTACCGGAGCTTCGGACCTACTTTCGAGCGTGTCGCCGATCCCGAGGCTCGTGGATACGCGCGGACCAGCTCAGATCGCGTCGATGTTAAAACGAATTTCGACGACGGTGAATTCGTTTTTGTTGCAAAGTTCAGATTATAATAGCTAGTTTATCATAATATGCAGGGATCTCGCGTATCTAGTAGTACAGTTATTGTACATGTAAGAATATTAAGTTCAAAGAAATGCGTATACAGTAAGATGCCTTGACGTGAACGACGACAGTGTCGTGTGGTCTTTCTGACTCTGGACTTGGAACTCGACTGAAAAGAACAACCAAAATGAAAACGGCCAAACCGTTGACCGCGTGGCGGACGATCCTTCCGCGCCAACATGAAGATAGTCCTTAAAACTGACATCGACATCTGGTACCCTTAAGATCGTTGTTGCATTCATTCGGGAGATTGAAAGGACACTTTTTGGTTCAGTGTCAGTGGCCACGAGGTTTGTGAAAATATTTCAACTAGGTGAGAATGAACTTTTGGAAATCTCGTTCGAGGAATTCGTATTGCAAATATCACGTTTAAGAATGATGAAATTCTTGAGAAATTGAAGAACCTCGACGAAAGGAAACAGTAGAGTACTCCAGCTTCTCGATGGCTGTTTCGTTCGACGGTGGCCGAGCATTGACAGTTTTCAAGTCCCCGATTATGTTCGTTCGGATTCCGTTTCGGTCCTTATGGTCGTGAGTGCGCGAGAAATTGAAAAATCTCGTAGTTTTTCATCCGTTTCCCCCGCCTACAGGAAGAAACAAGCCCCTACGGAACGTCGTACGCTTATATAAACAACGATATCGCAACACCGATTCGCGTTATTCGTTCGAAAACGCGTTCTTAGAGTTTACGCAACGGATACGTATCGGGAACATGTTTTATTTACAATAAGCGAGGAATGGATCGCGTATCACTTCCGCTTGAAGTTTTCGTCCCGGGGAACTCGGGAGCCTATAAATCAATTGCAATTTAGAATCATATTAAAAGGAATTGCGTACGTTGTTTCTCGTTGTTGAACCCTTTGCGGTACGGTATCGAGCGAGACGAACGTGAAAATCACGAGCGAGGCTCGCTGTACGGATTACGAGCCGAACACGAACGCGAATCGTACTCGTGGTTAGCTCGTTACGAACGTACTTACGTACGTGAGTCGGTACGCGTGTATTTCCGCTCCGCGGCGCGAGCAACCACCGTCCAATACTGTTCGCGATTTCAAACTTTTTCCATTTTTTTGAAATTAAATTTATTTAAAAACGAAGAGACGCGTAGGAAATATAATAGGCGTCCCACTGCGAATTGACGTAACGAGAAGTATGTTAATACGTACTCGAGCAACGAAACTCTCGATATTATCATCTCCGACAGTAACGAAGACAACGATACGGTACGAGTGATCGATCGATCGAGCAATTTATAGAAAAAGAAATTTTATTCACCACGATGACGAGAAGTGTATTTTCTCCGCAAGTTGAAATCGTGGCTCGTTACAAAGTGCACGGAACGACTTTTGTTTCGAAAATTATTATCGAAACTTTCCCTTCGATTTTTACATCACTTTTTCCCTTCACCGTACGAAAAGAACATCAATCCTTCGTTACTCGCTGCCAGGGAATTTCGATGATACACGAAACGATAAAAATCCTTTCGTGTTGCATTAGCGCTCCCTCCACACGGAATCCATTTTTCTCGCTGAAGGTGTATAAGTATATTTCTAACGTTTGTCCCTGACCGTGACATGGTCCTAAATCGATCTTAACGCGTTCTTCCGTTTGAATATACGCTCAGGATCTTTGGATCGAAATTATCCTGATCGTATGTAACTCGAATTTTTAAGTTTTCGATACAATAGAGGGATCAAATATACGTAGAGACACTTAGTCGCATCTACAATAGTTTCAATTACAAAAAAACAGTATGAGGATGAGATAGGTCGAAAAAACCGAGTAATGCTTTACGATTAAATTACTAAGGAAGTATAGTAACACTCGGTAGTGTTTACAATAATTTTAGATAGAGAAAAACAATCTGAGAACGCGACGGGTCGAAAAAGACCCGAGGAACGCTCTAAACTGAAATCTTTAGGGAAGTATGTAAACACTCGATTGCATCTGTAGTAGTATTAATTACAAAAAAAAACAATGAGAACGTAACGGGTCGAAAAAGACCCGAGGAACGCTCCAAAGTTAAATCTTTAATGAAATATAAAAGCACTTGATCGCATCTATGGTAGTATTAATTACAATAAAAAATAATGAGGACGTAACGGGTCGAAAAAGACCCAAGAGACGCTCTAAAGTTAAATCGTTAAGCAAATACACAAACACTCGATCGCATTTACAATAATATTAATTACAAAAGAGAAAACGGTGAGGACTTAACGGGTCGAAAAAGACCCAAGAAACGCTCTAAAGTTAAATCGCTAAGCAAATACAGAAACACTCAATCGCATCTACAACAATATCAATTACAAAAAGAAAACACAATACGAGGATGGGATTGATCGAGAAAAACCGAGTAACATCTTGCGATTAAATTACCAAAGAAGCATGAGTAACACTCGTTATTGCCTACGATAATTTTAGCCACAGGAAAACCAATCTTGGAACGCAATGGGTCGAGAAAGACCCGGTGAACACCACGAAGCGAAATCGGTCGAGTAAAAGAACTCTAAGGAGAAGCCTCCTTGCGTATCGAAATACCTAAGCTAAAATCGGTCGAGTGAAGAAACTCGGATAAGAAACCTAACGTGTCAAAATACCCAAGTACGTGCGAGAAGACAAGCGACGGCTATATTGACCTCAGTGTACTTTAATTTCCAAGCGGAACAAGTTTCCATTTTTCCGCCACGGGGTCCACGGTCTCGTTGCAGCGTTCAGGATGCAAACCCGACGCGGTTGTTGGTCGTTTGCGTTCTCATTGTTCGTCCGGTGGTCGTGCTACCGTTGACACGTTAATACGAACGATCCTCTCGGTGGATCGAGAGGAGAGTAGGCGCCCTCCTCGCAGCCGTCTCTCGCCTATCCGTGGACGGATCTCGACGTCGCGACGTCTGCCGACACCTCGGAACAATATAAACCGGCTTCCCCATTAGGCAGCCGGTCGTGATAAATATAGGAAGCATCGAATCGCGGTGCCGGTGGTTTGTAGCCGGGTTTCAAGCTGCATCGTAATTGATTCCCACGTCGCACCGGCATACGGTTCGACCGTTAATCACTCCTCGCTGACGTTACACGCGCGCTGGTGCTCGCTCGCGCTCAACCCGACGCGACGAGACGCCCCGGCTACGCGCGACTACGCGTCTCCTCGTTCCTACCGGACGATAAACCGCAGCTGCGCCCGAGACACGGGGATCTCTCCGGTTTGCCGCGGTCTCTCGAGGTCAGCCCCCGGTTGCCCGTGGCACACGCCGAAGATCGGTTGGTCCACCTGCTCCTCCACGCCGACCGTTTCACCTGCGCTCGCGGACGCCACGGTTATACCGCTCGCCACGAGTACTACTCTCTTGCCTTTCGCGTGCAAACGCGACCGGCTGATTCCCGCGAACCGTCACGGAGACCTTCGACAATTTCACTCCTTTGTGCCACAGGGATCACAGACCCTTGGACGACACCGAGCTTGCGTTTTATCGTGTTTGAGAGATGGAGTTTCTTTTCAGAATTGTATTTCATAGGAGGTGGACAGGAGATCCTCCTGAATGTGAGATTGAACGATGGAACGTCACACGTTGGGACAATTCGATGAGACGTGGTCGGTGTTGATCTCTTCTCAAGGACGTTATTCGCTGGGAAGAAATTCACGAGGATGTTGTTTGGAATACCCATGCAGGCTTACTAGTAATTTTAAAACGTGTGAGAAAACTAACTACGCAGAGTTTAAAGTATATTGATGTATTTGTTGAAACGTGACGTACAATATCTTTTATTGGCAAATTGGTCGTAAATTGGAGTACACGAATCGATAATTAGCTCATGGGTGATTCTTTCTGTTCGATGTGGTCAAGGAATTGGATCGTTACTTTTCAATTACCTTGTCGTGCTTCGACGCTTTGAGTAACTTTCTTTATCTAGGGGAATATCTATCGGATTCTAGTTGTAAGTTTTGAAATAAGATCGAGATTGTATTTTAGACCAGTCGTCCAGTCTACTTTTAAATCCCGCGATCTCTCCGCGTGTAGTCGCTCTGTCCGACTTTGGTTATCTTCGACCGGAAGATACGCTAGAGACTCGTGTGCACGAGGCATTTTAATTGCACGTGACGAAACAAGATCGAGATTGTGTTACGAACTCTTTCAAAGTCGGAGATGGATTTTTTCAGCGGCAATCTCTGGTAACTTCCCGCAACTCTCTGATCTCGTAGTCGTCTCTCTTTACTCCACGTTTGATCGCCCAAAACCTTCATCGTTCGCCATTTCGTTCAACTTTTCTTACTTTTCGTCGGAAGATGAAACACACGATCGTGCGAATATTTCAATCCGGATATCGTAGCAGATACCAGTCGAGTTCCTAAAATTAAAACTGGATTTTCGTAGCAGCGATCTCTGGGAACCTCTCGCGTCGCTCTAATCTCACAATTGTCTCTTTTCACGAACCACTGTGTCACAATTAGATTCCTCTTCTCACCTAATCCGCGTTTAAATCCCCGAATCTTTCATTCTTCTCCGCTTTCCCTAACTTTCTCTACCTTTGACCGGACGAGACGCTGGAGACATCGTTGGTATAAATAGATTCCCGTTTTCAAAATCGGAGATAACCTCCAATAATCGCGTACAGTCCCTGTTTAAAGCTTCGAATAGTTCGCACCGCGTCCAACTGAAAGAAACAACGTTGGAGCAGAGTCGAGAAGTACGCTGGGGTATAAATAGATTCCCGTTTTCAAAATCAGAGATAACCTCCAATATTGTAGTCCCCGTTTAAAGCTTCGAATAGTTCACACCGCGTCCAACTGAAAGAAACAACGTTGGAGCAGAGTCGAGAAGTACGCTGGGGTATAAATAGATTCCCGTTTTCAAAATCGGAGATAACCTCCAATATTGTAGTCCTCGTTTAAAGCTTCGAATAGTTCACACCGCGTCCAACTGAAAGAAACAATGTTGGAGCAGAATCGAGAAGTACGCTCTAGTATAAATAGATTCCCATTTTCAAAATCGGAGATAACCTCCAATATTGTAGTCCTCGTTTAAAGCTTCGAATAGTTCACACCGCGTCCAACTGAAAGAAACAACGTTGGAGCAGAGTCGAGAAGTACGCTTGGGTATAAATAGATTCCCGTTTTCAAAATCGGAGATAACCTCCAATATTGTAGTCCTCGTTTAAAGCTTCGAATAGTTCGCACCGCGTCCAACTGAAAGAAACAACGTTGGAGCAGAGCAGAGGAGTACGTTCGGGTATCTCTCTCGGGTATCGCGTTTCGAGCGGCAGATTCGCACCCGAGACGGCGAGTAATCGTCCGAGTTTCACGAGAGGATCGTTGGCGACGTGGAAAGGAGTTTGGGAGAGAACACCTTGCGCGACAGGTGCCGTCCCCGGTTCGCGAGCGTGTAGCGCGTGCAGGCCCGGGGACCAGACTCGGCGTAGCCCGAGGTTCGTTGCGTATCGTTCGGGTACGGTTCGCCGGGACCGTGTCCGGGCCCCGCCGGACGGTAGACGGTATCACCGGTACTTAAAAATATGTTAGCGACCGGTACATAAGCACCGTGACCTCCACGATACGATCTAAAGAGCCCGATGGGACGGCGTGTGTGCGTCAGATGCTTTTACGGGTCGACACCGAAGGGTGACACGAGCGGAGAACGACCGTGACTGTAACCGTCACGCCGACATCGGGGAACGTCGTGTCCCTGGAAAAATGCCGAAACGGAGTTCCAGACATCGATAAGACCGCTCGAATTCCCCCTGGTCGAGCTACGTTTCGGATAACGGGTTGTAAGGACGTTCGTTGCCTATGCAACGTACCGTGTGACGACACGGTTACGTTATCTCGGTTGCAAATTAACGCAACAGAGTCTCGTTGAAAGTCAAGCTACTCGAAGAGAACACTCGTTACCGTGACACCGTGCTTTATCCACGATTATGGTAAATTTATTCGGTAGCACGTAATACGTGTATAGCGGCAAGATGGTTCGGAGGATAGAGCGAATACGCTTGCTCTGTTTGAAATTAGCGCGATAGAGCTACGTTCAAGGTTGTGGTACGCTAAAGAAGTATACTCGTTTCGCTGGTAATATGGTTCATCGGGAATTACAGCAAACTTATTTAGTAATATGTAATATATAGCAAGATGATTCGAAGCTTAGAGCGAATACACTTGTTCTATTACAAATTAGCGTGATAGAGCTACGTTGAAAATTGTGGTACTCGAAGAGAACACTCGTTACCACAACACCGTGGTTCATCTAGAATTATAGCAAGCTTATTCGGTGGTGCATAATACATATATAGCAAGATCATTTAAAGGTTAGAGCGAATACACTTGCTCTATTACAAGCTAGCGAAATAGAGCTACATTGAAAGTTGTGGTACTCGAAAAGGACACCTGTTTCCACGACACCGTGGTTCATCTACAACTATATCACGCTCATTCGGTGGTGCCATAATACATGTATAGCAAGATGATTCGAAGGTTAGAGCAAATACACTTGCTCCATTACAAGTTAGCGCAATAGAGCTACGTTGAAAGTTGTGGTACTCGAAAAGGACACTCGTTACCACGATACCGTACTTTACCTACAACTATAGCAAGCTTATTCGGTGGTGCACAATACATATATAGCAACATAATTCGAAGGCTAGAGTCTCCTGTACGGTGTCTAGAGCCTAACCTCGCGCTTGGTGTACGAACCAAGGAACACTCGTCGACAGTGTAAGTTCGGTTACGGTGAAATTGGAACGAAAGATTCCACCGAACGCGTCTGGCGTTTCCTGCGTCCTCGGTTGGCCGCATCCATGGCATCGTGTCCGACGATATTTCACGAACGATCTCTGCGCACCGTCTTTTTTCCCCGTGTATCCGTACCAGCGATGCAAACACCCCCCGAAACTTGGCACGACCTAACCGTCACCCAGCTACCGGCCCGCAGCTCGATAGATCCATCCCGGGTAGCTTCTAACAGACGTCGGTAGCCTTCGCTGACCCGGAAGACGGAGAATGAAACTCGAGATCGCCGGTATATAAACCGGACGCGTGGTATCCTGGCAGTCTAATAATTCATTTTATGGAAATAACGGGTGGAAAACGGGCACCGGGAGCCACGGCTCCGGGACAGCATATTTTCCCAGAAATTTAGCGCGTACCGATTTCGAGCCGATAAATCAAACTGACCGGTGTCGGGGATGAGTCCAGGCGGATATCTCCATATCGAGATTCTTTAGCATATAGAGTGCGGCTTGCGCAACCCCTGGAAGAGTCCGCGCGAGCGGTCGTCCGCTCTGGACGCGGAAAGAGACGCTCCTCTCGGCGCCCTTCCTTCGTCTTCCGCCCTGCTGGCGAGCGATCTTTCCAAGGGAGGATACGGTCCACGAGGACGTGGACTCGGTTGTTTTACGAGCCGATCCGCCGCGCGCCAAGGGTTCCCGCCACCCCCGAGGCGGGTCCGGTTGACTGAATAAAAATTACGGAATATGTTGCATACAAAGTAAGTGAAAAACAGGACCGAGATGATGAATTACCATCGGGCACCGAGCGGGGGTGGCGAAGATAACGCCCAACGCCATCGATCACACCGACCATGGCCAACCGATGACGCGACCTCTTTTCTCCTTTCGAGAGACCGTACAACGTTTTCACCCGACGTCTCTCGATCTTCCGACGTCGTTGCTGATCCTTCCCGCTTCGTCGAGATCGCGAAGATTCATCGACCGTCCATGGTCCTGACGAGTCGTCGAACAAAACATGTAGCGTGAAAAAATTGTTAGTTGGAAAACTGGAAGACCGCAGAGAAGTCAGTCGGTCTAGTCGCGAGACAAGAGCACTAGTGACGCGTAGTTGCACGTCTCGGGTGCGTCACAAGTGCCCTCAGAGAGGAGTGCAACTGTCTGTTGCGACAGTGCGCATTTTCTTCACTCATCCGTAACTCTAGAACTAAGGTACACAGGTACATACGTTCGTAGAACATTTATTCGTTCTAGTGCGTAGATTCACCCCTTTGTAGCATGGACAAATATTTCTGAATCACCCTAAGTGTACAAGGAACACATTGCTGTTCTCTGTAAACTCTCATGTACCGATACATATCTATCGTATATGTTTGTTTCTCGTTGGTGACTCGATTTATCGAACAAGCTATAGACGCTCGCAATTGTTGTATCACCCTCGTGTTCGTCATGGCCCGATGATTCTCTTCTCTCCTTTCGAGAAACCTACCGTCCTCCTCCTCCGTGTTTCGATCCGTTGGTGATCGTTCTTCGTCGCGATAGAGGAGATCCATCTAGGTTCTCGCGATCGGGATACAGCACCCTGTCGCGGGTAGGTGTAAAGCGAGCCTAAGCACCGAGTAAATCCCAGCCTCGAGTCGCGGGTCAGGAAAGAGGACGAAAAGGGAGCGAAGGAGACGGAACGGGGGCGAAGTCGAGCGAAAAGGGTGGACGGGCCGAGGGACGGGGTCGGAGAAGGCGTGAGAGCGCGAGCAAGCAGGGAGATAGGTAAGCAGGGGGACCGGAGACGCTTTCGAGGCTCGAGTAGTCGCGCGAAATCTGCATTTCGGCTCTTCCATCCTTTCGCCCGCTGCTGGCGTCTCCCGCGCGGCTTCCTGGAACCGGAGAGCTTTCGAACGGCTCGCAAACACTCGGTGCCGCGGGAAAGCTCGCGCCACGGTGGTTGTGTGTGCCCGCGTGCGTGTGGAACGCGGAGACGTCCGCGCGGAGAACGATCCCCCCATCGACGTCGTTCACCGCCTCTCTGTCATCCTACTTTTGCTTTCGCGCCGGTATTTGCCCCGCGAGAATGCACCGCCGAGGCTTTTGTTCACGGCCCGTGGGGATCAGCGTTTTCCACGGACGCGAGAGGACGATTGGCCTACTCGCGCGCTACCATCGAAAGGTAGATGCCCACTGCTGGAGTTTACCAGTCTCGGCCATTTTCACGGATATTTGTGACCGATCTCGCTGCTGAACTCTCGGCTGTTCCCGAGAGAACGTGTTCCGCACACGTAGCGGCGAGTAGGCTAACATCCGCTGGAGATACAACTGCGTTTGTCGAATGTTTTAGACAGGGATGTAGTCGTGCCTGGAAAGACGTGCAGCCTCGATGGAGTTGGGTGTTATTACTTAACTGGCGCATACTCACTGGCCTCCAGCATATGCCTAATTAGGTGTCTCTATTGGATAACCTCCCGGGTTTAGCTGCTCGTAGCGAAATGAGTCTAACCTGACGCTATTGTAGCGCGTGTGTAGATTTTTGTAATCAATCGATGAAGTCGCATCTACCGATCTTAGGCGGTGATTCCGTCAGTCATCGTGTGGCGGAAAAAGCGAACGAAACGAGCGCGAGACTTTCGTCCCGGGTGTCAAATTACGAGAGGCGTGCAGTACACTCTGCTAATGATCGAACCTCTACCTGGAGGTTAGAACTGACCACAATCGTAGCATATGTACGCACACATTTTCGCTATCGATCGAACTAGTCACATTTACCGATTCTAATGCATGTAGAATTGTGCAACTGGGAAGAGCGAATGGAACCTGTGTCGTCACCAGTAGCAACTTTATTCGAGCGTACATTTAGCTACCGATCGGACCTCTCCCCGAATATTTGACATACTCAACATACAATTACAGTATATGTACGCATACATTTCTGCTAACGGTCGAACCAGTCGCATCTATCAATCCTAATGCCCGCGGTACCGTGCAACTGGGAAGGGCGATTGGAACCTGTGTCGTCACAAGTAGCAACTTTACTCGAGCGTACATTTAGCTACCGATCGGATCGCTCCCCGAATATTTTACATACCTGAACACAATTATAGCGTATGTACGCATCTATTTTTGCTATCTATCGAACCAGTTACATCTACCGATCCCAGTACACACGGTACCGTGCAACTGGGAAGGGCTAATGGAACGTGTGTCGTCACGAG
The DNA here is from genome assembly GCF_051014685.1 of Ptiloglossa arizonensis. Taxonomy (NCBI): domain Eukaryota; kingdom Metazoa; phylum Arthropoda; class Insecta; order Hymenoptera; family Colletidae; genus Ptiloglossa; species Ptiloglossa arizonensis. The sequence goes on from NC_135048.1 coordinate 31,675,045, forward strand.
TAGCAACTTTACTCGAGCGTACATTTAGCTACCGATCGGACCTCTCCCCGAATATTCGACATACCCAACATACAATTATAGTATATGTATGCATACATTTTTGCTATCGGTCGAACCAGTCGCATCTATCAATCCTAATGCACGCGGTACCGTGCAACTGGGAAGGGCGAATAGAGCCTGTGTCGTCACAAGTAGCAACTTTACGAGCTGCATACAATTAGCTACCGATCGGACCATTCCCCGAATATTCGACATACCCAACATATAATTATAGTATATGTACGCATACGTTTTTGCTATCGGTCGAATCATCTGCGTGACATCTACCCATCCTAATGCACGCGGTACCATGCAACTGGGAAGGGCAAATACAACCTATGTCGTCACAAGTAGCAACTTTACGAGCTACGTACTGTGCGTTTAACCACAGATCGAACTACTCCCCGAACGTTCGAGCATTTCACAAGAAACACCCTCCGCAGACGGGACGTGGCCGAAAAATCGCGTCAGTCCGGGATGAAAAATCGTTTTCCACGGTCGGACCGGAAGGAGGGCCGGTGGTACGGGTGCGGCCACGAGAGAAACGGGGGCAAGAAGAGGCGAAGGCGAAGGCGACGGGTAATTAATCCGCGGTTTTTCCTCGTCTAATTAGTTGGATTTATTCCGTTGGTTCCCCTTATCCGGGCCGGGCCGGGCCGGGCCGGTCCTGGTTCTCTCCCTCGCGGTCGTCAGTCTCTCCAGCCGGTGGCTCGACCGGTCGCGGTCTTTCGCTCGCTCCGGCCTCAACTTGGACGACGGGGGCTGATGTATGGAAATGTATGCGGGGAGACGGAGGCTCGCATTTTTCCAGCCACGCTCTGGCTTCGTTTCTTCGCCCCACCCGCCCCCGGTTTCGGGCTTCATCCGCCGCCCGGGCCTCCTTCCACCCCCTTTCCACGAAACGTCTTTCGGCTCGATTCCCTCGCCGCTACTCCTCGCCTCTCCGCTCGCGCTCGGGCGCGTCTTACTCGTTAAATTCGCATCAGGTCGGTGTTTCTCGCGACCGTTTCCAGGAATCCGCGCTTAAGAGGAGATCCGCGTGCCCCGGCCTGCCCCCGACCCACCCCGTACCACGGTACCCCGTACCGGGAGATTTTCACTTTCCATTTTCGGGCGCGCCCGGTTTCTCGCGATTATCTCTCGCGTTGTGCGCGCACGCCTTCTCCAGTCCTTTTTGCCGCGTTTCGAATCCGCGTCCACCGAGGTCCACCACCGCCGCCACCGCCACCGCCGACGACGTCGCGCTTATAAGGTCACAGACTCGCGCGGCGGATTCTCCGAGCGGGCCATTGTTTCCAGGCGTTGTCGGGCCCACCTTTTGCACCGAGGGGGCTGCTCGCGGATCTTTTTTCCTTTTCTACTCCCCTTCCCCGTACCACACCCCACTCCACACCCCTCTGTTTCGCTCGGTGTACCACGAACACCGCGCGAATTATCGAACGCTCGATACGCGCGGCGGACACGGAACACGATCGTCTTTTCCCGCGATTTTTCCCTATCGAGCCACTTTACGTGACGAGAGTGCACAGACGCATCACAGTCCCGTTTCACCTCCTCTCGGTAACCACCGTTTAATATTTATGCTCCGCGCGAACGCGTGTTATCGGGCCGACGAATTTCCGCGCCGGTTGTAATAATTAGCGGAGGTGATGCAACGGCGATCCGTCGTTTTACACGGTTACGTGACCGAATTAATTTTTCATCGCGGATTCCCGCGTCGTGTATTAATTAAACGCCGCTTTCGGATAAACGCGGCTCGCGATCCCCCGTAGCCCGTACTCGGCGACGCGGACGTTTTCGTTCGAATAATAAGCGCTCGGGAGGAGGACCGTATTCCCCCGCGGCGGCCATTTAAAATACACGCCGAGCGAAAATGCGCGCTCGCGTGACAAACATTTCGGTATAAATAATACGCGCCCCGCGATTTCGAAACGCCGGGAGAACATTACTCCGCCACCACCACCACCATCGAGCGATCGAAAAATCTAGCTACGCACGCAGCGGCGAAATTCCTCGCGAAGCGGAAATAATCGCGCGGGCGCGAGCTATCGAGCGAAGAGACGTTCATTGAACTGGTAGTCGGCGAGAATTTCGTCCGATCGTAAAATCAAACTTGAACGTTTTTAATATTTCCAACGAATAGTAACTCTTCCACTACTAATTTCCAATATTTGGTATTTCCATCGGCTTGTAGCAAATATCGTGGAATTATGGAGCGAATGTATGTTTTTATTCAATTATTGTACTCGAACCCGCTCAGTATTTACTTGTCGCTTTTGAACGTGTTTATTATCCACTACTTTTTAAGATTTTTAGAACCGAGAATTAAATTAAAACCGAGACAACCTTGTCAATTAAGTTTCGTGTAATATCTCTACAATGTCTACAAAATATTCACAGTATCTTTCTCACTTATAATTTTCTGGATTCTGAAATCTTCTCCCGTTTCTACGACCGATCTCGAGTCTCGCTTCGGAGGAACGCAAAGAATGCTCCTTGGACGTGAATTAATTCCACGTGTCCGGCGACAGAGTAATTCCTTCGAGGCAAGCTTCGCTGCCAAGCTTCGCGAAACGATAGATCATCGTTCGAGGTCGATTTTACGCGAGACGTTCTCCGTAAGAGTCCTCTACCGACCGAGTTACGCTATTCCCGGCTAATTCTACACGAGTTTCGTTGGTCAAGGATGTTCTTACATGCGCCGAGAAGACAGAAGCTGTTGGAAGATTTATCGCGAGCAATAAGATTCTACAACGGTGATTTACGAATTCTTTGCACACGTGATACGCGCACGCTACGGCCGCTGGACATGGAAGAATGAGATACACGCGTGTTTCGTGTACACGCGGTGACGTCACGCAGCGACCATACGAAAGACGCGAGATTTTCGAGTAACTCGCGACAATGGTCCACTCGCCTCCGAGGGCAAGAATTTTCTCCAGTCCAAGTGCGTCTCGATTTTTCATCCTTTGTTCGGATCTTTTTTAACGCGTAAATCGGGACATTTGCCCCGACTTGTCCCGAATTGCTACAAAATACACGGGTGAACGTTTACGCTAACAAGTAACACGAGTCGTACAGCTCTTGAATGGAAGAATGATTCCTGGATCGAAAGGAAGAGTCTTATAATTCTTTCTCACACTTGGGTCTACGAAAACCACTTAAACGAACCCGATACGATTCTCGGTATCTTCCAGAAGTGAATTTCTCAGCTCCGTACAATACATTCTTTCACACAGTGACTCGACAATCGGTAAATACGAATGGTTTTGAGGAATTAATTGGATAATTTTCTAACAATTTTTACTGTTGGAATACAACGACATTGAACCGTGCAGTACTTGAGAAGTCAAGGAATGGATGAGCTCGATACCGGCTTTCTTATATTTTTCCGTTGATGTGCCGACGTGATCGTTACAATCTCTTGCACGACTGTATCACATTTATCTAAAAGTAAACGTCCTATTTAAATTTTCTCTCGTGCAAAACAATTCCATAATCCCACATTTACTAATTCGAATCGATGATTTGAGAAGTCAGCCACCTCTCTACTCTCGAATCTCCTCTTCGAACGGATCGCGAATTTCGTACCGAGAAGTACGATCAGCATGTTTGGCGGTTTACTCGCGTATACGCGACAACGGCCGTCGAAGCGTTAACCATCGCCGGCGTGAGAAGGCCGAGGAGTCTCGGAGCAGAAAAACAATCGCGAGTGCGCGACTACCGTCCTGGGGGGCAGCGATCAGCAGAGCGGCAACACAAAAGAATCGCGTTGGCCGTGTCCCGGGCTCGAGAAGCGTTCGTCGTTCCTTGGAGCGATTCTTTTCCCGAACGAAACATCGCTCCGTCTTCGTTCCACCGGTGTACGTACCGAGAGAGGGAGTGCTCAGTCGGGGGACACCCGAAGAGGCACCCTCGACGCGCGAACGAGCGAAACGGAATGGAGAGGAAGGGAAAAGAAAAAAATCGCAAACATCTCACTGCGGAAGATATCGCGGAGTAATAGATAAAAGGCGATAAGTGCTCGCCCGCCATGAATAATGTATCGCGTCGGTATACGCGATAATTGCCGCGCTTCATTAAAACCAGATCGCTCATTGTCAAGGCAAGAGCGCGAGCGCGAGTGCGAGTGCGAGTGCGAGTGCGCGGGGGCCTACTCGCGAGACCGTAAACTCGACCAGGAGGGAACGATCGATATCGTTTACCGAGAAATCCGTGGCGATCGGGACCGATCGCTCAACCAGTTTCTGTCCAAGGGTTGGAATCCGAGGACACGCGGGTTACATGTACAACGGTGCCCCGTTTAACGTTTGATAATGCAATTAGCGAACCGACCGTAGAACCTTAACGAGATACGACGCTGGCTCTGGGTTAGGCCCCCGTGGTTTGCGTTCGAGACTCACCGAGTAGGCGCACCGTCCCGATCTTGGTCTCGTTTCTCAGCGAGGGCTTGCACTTCCGTCTCTATCGATCCGGTCGACGTTCAATCCCATGGGCCGACGTCTGCGAGCGAACTTGGCGGGGATATCTTCGACACCGAAAACGAGGACTTTGCACTTTAAGTTGGTCGAGGCAGGGTTTCCTTTGGGGAGTTACCAGGGGAACAGATCTCTCGTTGGACACGAAACTGGGAATGCTAGGACCTCGAAATATTCTGGAAAGGAGCATTGTTTTTGGTGGTGTTTCGTTAGGTGGTTGGTGGGTAATTTCCTGGTGGATAAAGGTAACGATGAAGTCTGGAACGTCTTAGAGACTGAAAACTTTAGGCTTGTGTTGATTGAGGCTGAGTTTCCTTTGAGGACTTGTAAGGGGAACAGATCTCTGGTTAGACAAGAAACTGGGAATGCAAGGACCTCGAAATATTCTAAGAAACACAGTCTTTGGTAATGTTTTGTAAAGTGGTTAGTATTTAATCTCCTAGTGGATGAAGGTAACAATAAAGTCAGGGACATCTTGAACACCGAAAACTTTACACTTGTGTTATTTGAAACTCAGTTTCCTTTGGGGAGTAACCAAGAAAAAAGGTCTTTGATTGGACAAGAAACTGAGAATGGAAGGTTCTCGAAATACTCTAGAAAGGACCACAATCTCTGATAATTTTTTATTATGTAGTTAGTATTTAATTTCCTAATGGATGAAGGTAACAATACAGGGACATCTTGAACACCGAAAATTTTATACTTGTATTAGTCGAGGCTGAGTTTCCTTTGGGGAATTTCTAAGAGAAAAGGTCTCTGATTGGACAAGAAACTGGGAATGGAAGGTCCTCGAAATACTCTACAAAGGACCACAGTCTTTGGTAATGTTCCATTAGGTGATTGGTGTGTAACTCCCTGGTTGGCAAAGGTAACGATAAAGTCTGGAACATCTTGAACACCGGAAACCAGGACTTTGCACTTTATTCAGTGAGATTGAGTTACCTGTAGGGGATTGGAACAGATAGCCTTATTAGCCAGGTACGGAGCAGGGAGTAGAAAGGACCTTGAGATCCCTGAAAAGGAGCACAAACAGCCTTTGACGACGTTTCGTTCGAGGGTTAGCGTTTCAGCTCCTTTCTGAGACTAACGATAACTTGTAGAGAACATCTTAAACACCAGATACCTGGACTCAGTGACAATTGAGGTTAGGTTACATTTGGGGATTTACGAAGACGACGCAAAAGGAGCACTGTCTTCGATAACGTTTCGTTCCGAGATTAATCTTGAAGTCTCTGATTAAGGTTAATAATAAACATCTTGGGTACATCTTTAATCCCAGAAACCAGGACTTGGGGACAGTTGAGGTTAGGTTACATTTGAGGATTCACGAAGCGAACAAAAACGACACACAATCTTTGATAATGTTTCGTTCTGAGTTTAATCTCGAAGTCTCTGGTTGAGGTTAATAATAAACTTCCTGGGAACATCTTGAACATCAAAAGCCAGGACTTGGCCATAGTTGAGGTTAAGTCACATTTGGGGATTCACGAAGACGAAAGAAAAGGAACACACTCCTCGATAAAGTTTCGTTCCCAGATTAATCTCGAAGTCTCTAGTCAAGGTTAACGATAAACTTTTTTGGAACATCTTGAACACCAGAAGCCAGAACTTGGCGACAATTGAGGTCAGGTTACATCTGCAGTTACCCAAGATTCCCAAGAACCGTGTAGCGCGAAGAAACAGCACCCCGAAGAAGTGCACAGTATTCCACGACATTCGTTTCGTCTTAGGTCGCGGTACCCTTAACGCGTAGGCAGTCTGGAGGGCACTCGCGCGGCAAGAACACGGTCCCATCTATTTCGAATCGGAAATCCGCGACTCCGCCCAGCTCCTCCGTGTTCCCTCGTTTTTAATCCGAGTCGTTCCCGGAGCGCGGCGAATTATCGTCGCGGGGTCGTAACAACGCGTGGAACGAACGAGGAAGAAAGGGAGAACGGAGAGAAACGCAACGAGCGTTTCGTACGGGCAAAACCCGCGCGGAAGACGAAGAGGAGAGCGTGTGTGGCAGCAAGGTACGTGGAAGGTACCGAGACCCGGTGCGCTCACGGCGATGCCCAGGCACGTACCTAGCAAGCTAGTAGGTACGTAATGGGTAGTAGCCAGTAGGTGGCAAGGCTGCGTGACGAGGCGATTGCGGACCGTGACTAAAATATTTAAAAATATGTATCTTTCTGGCCGGACTGCCGTCCAGTTCCAGTTCCAGTCCCGGACTCTAGGCCGGAGACCGCCGCATGCCGCGCTCCCTCACCCTCAGCCCCTCGCCACGGTGTATTTATTTCGCGTTTCCTTCCTGCCGCGAGGCTGCCCTCGCTACCGGAGGGCTGCTGCTGCCCCCTTCCTCGTACGTCCAGCCCTCTTCCACGCCGTGGCTAGCCTGCTTCGTCTCGCGACCACATCGTCCTCGAAACCGACCACCGATTTTCCGTTCCTCGATTACGTCTTTCGTCGTGGGCGATACTCTGCGCAACAGCACTGTCGTTCACCGAGAAGTTCGCGAATTTGAAATCGCGAGAACGAAACTCACTCATCGTCACGAGTAAACGGGGAGGGAAACTTTAAAGCGACTAGTCTGAGAAACGAAAGACGAGGACGATTCTGAGCTTGTGTCTGGCTGGTTCTTATCGTTAGAGAGTTTCAGAGGAAGTGCAGATTTAGGTGACGTGTATGTTGTCGATTTATCGACATTGTGGGTACCCTGCCTCGTTTAATGTTGGTGTATCAGAAACCCAGATTGTCGATACGAGGGTAGAGAAGTTTCTATGGAAAGTGGTCGAACTTTCCTTCTGCCTTCGAAGAGACGCAGTTCGACAAGTGGTGGGACGACTCTTGATTGTGAATTCTAGCAAGAAATTTGATCGGTACCATAGAATCTTGTCCAATCTTACATCCATGAACCTAACGGAGTCATTCTTGGATGAGGTTCTAATAGACTTGGATCCAAGAGCAAGTGCGATAGAATTTTATTTCTGATATCTAAGGCAAACATTTCTGGACCACGTTTGGCAACACGGGGATCCAAAGGGAACTATTTAGTATACGGTAGAATCTCATCCGACCCTGATACCTAATTACATTCTCACACTACGTTCCATGTGTACAACGTTACACGTCTAATACGCGAGAGAGTTTCATCCAACCGAAGATACTTCCCTGATACCTAATCCAGTCGTTCGTACAGTGAATCCAGAGAAAAGATCTCGTCTAGTATACAACAGAATTCCATCCAAGCTTACGTCCCCTGATACCGAACCGAGACGTTCCTATACCACGTGGATCCAAAGTATCCCGATACCTAACCGAGACGTTGCTGCGCTAGCTAGATCCGTAGAACCCTGGTAATCGAGACATTCCTAGACCACGTTCCACGAGGAATCCAAAGAAAACCACACACCAGGCACACGGGAGAACTTCGTTCAAGCTCCCGAGCAACGTACAAACTCGCTAGCACCGCGCTAGAATCTCGTCCGATCCGAGATACACGTCCCTGACTGTTAGGTGTCCGCTCGGTGGGACCACGGAAATTTTCGTTTCTCTGTTTACATCCGACCTCGTCGCCCCGTGGAACGCGCTATCGATACGTTAGATCGAGGCGGCAGGTGAGTTGCAACAACTGCAGGCTCGACTGCAACTGCATTCGCCGGGGCCCGGAATCGAGTGGCCGTGCGGTTCACAATGCAGGATGACCTCAACGATCCGGGGCCCTCGCAGCCGGGTGCGAAATGCCGGCAAACGGTCGTGGCCGGGTCTGCGCGATGCATATTCATGATTCTTTCTCCTCGTTTCTTCTTTTTTTCTCCTTTTTTTTTCCTCTCTTTTTTTTCCTGATCGGCCATCGCGGGAAAGAGGAAGTGGAGTTCTACCGGGCGCAACGCGTCGCCGCGCGTTAAGGACAACCCGCAGGGCACCGCGACGCGACAGGGCGCATACTAATCGCCCCCGGCTGCTTTTTTCGGGAACTTCCGAGACCGCGATTGCGTTTTCTCAGGCCCCTCAACGGCCACGACTACGAATATTATCGCGTCGCTCGTTCCGCCGCGATAAATGCCGTGACGCGCATGTGCGGTCTTCGATACAGCGCCCTCTGTGACTGCGAACGCGCCAACGTTTCTTTCACGATATTTCCCACGTTGTATTCACTATTGGCTTGTTCGAAAAGTCGTTTCGTTTTCCAAAATGAGGAATGTATGATTTAATGAAATGTTTGTACGCTCTGAAAAAATTGTGTCTCATTTTCACTAAAAAAAACGCAATGATTTTGGCTTGTTCGGAAAGTAATTTCGTTTTCCAAAATGGAGAATGTATGATTTAATAAAATGTTTGTAGGCTCTAAAACATCGTTCATTTTCACTAAAAAAACGAAATGAGATTCCTAATAATCCAATAAAAGGCGTATGGATAATTACGAGCATCTAGAATGATGTTTATTTATTGGCCGATCTGACGATCGCTTCTGGGAATCGTACGCGTTGGAACACGGTCACCTCGATAACTGTCTTTTAGGTTAGGTGCGCTCTTGAAGCGTGCTCGTCGAGTGTACGAAAATTGAGAATTTTTGTTCGTAGTGGTTCCGGGTCGGTTGGAACTGTTACACGAAATATCATCGTTATCGATTTAACGATGAGATTCGGTACGAAATGAAAGTTTTTCTAGGTGGAGAATCGAACCGAACGCCATTTTAATTTACGTCGAATATTTCCAGAGAACTTGTATCTTTAAACGATACTAGGTATTTTCTTCGATAGTCAATACAAAGATTATTTTTACCGATCTTTACACGATACTGAACAAAAAATGTACCGTGAAGTTTAAGAAACCAAAGGTTACCTTGATATCACGTTAGATAGGAGACGTATAATATTAAAAAGAAATTTAGTAGGTCTTTTCGAATACCATGTATATTTTCTAAGTTTCTCGACGAAGTCAATAGGTAAGAATTTTAAATGACAATTCTTACCTCGGTCCTATAAATACAATTGGAAAAATATCAGGTGCAAGATGCAAAGCGTCGTTACATATCGAACAATCCCTCCCCGATTTTAAAGATGTTAGAGTCATCCGTGAACACAAAGTACAACCTACTATAGTCCGATTGTTCAATTGTTTGTTTCAGGTTTTCGAGCGAAGAGGAGCGCGCCAGAAAGCGGTAACGAATACCAGAAGAAAGGACTACGACTTCGGTGAGTGTTCAAGAGTTATTTATCTCTACTTTTTGCGAAGAGGGGGCAGACGAAAGTCATGGCCGAACGATCGTCACGAACGAAATCCTCGAGGATTTGGCGGTTGTTGGAAGAGATAATTTCCGGGACGAATACGCTCGATCCTGGACAATTACTCTCGCGGATGCTGGAAGGAGAAGACCCGCGTGGCGGAGTAAACGTCAGGGCGGTTGGACCGCTAATGGAGCATTAAATAAAAATATTCATTGGCGAGCGAGAACCTACGAAGAGGGCGGAGATCGCGGCTTACAGTTTTATGGAGCTTAATTGTAAGCGAAACGCGGCGTTACCAGCCGAGTCGGGGTATTAATTTAATTCGTATCGTCTCGGAGTACCCCATCCCTAACCCGCGGACGCGCGAATTATGGTCGTTCGAGGAAGAATCCCCACGGGGCGGGCGTTCGCGGGGCCGTTAAAAAATTAACCGCGTCCTCGAGTGGCCCGCGTTGAAATATTCACCGCGTCGTTAACTTTTCATTTCCCTCGCGCTTCGCTCCGATTTCCTACGTGTATCCCGCCACGGATACTCCGGTAGCGGCGAGAGTCGATTCTCGTGTAAATATCACCGCTAGAGCTACTCTAAAGTGGAAGAAATATTTTAAAAAAATATATTGGGACAAATTGGTCGATGATTTTTATTTTGTTCGTACGTTGTACTTGGTCGTCAAATATTTACGGATTAAGTATTCTATTGTTACGCTTCGACAGTGGCTAGAGTTGACTCTGGAGTAGACATCGGTAGCGCTAGAGCTACTCTAAAGTGGAAGAAAATATCTTTAAAAAAATATTGAGAGGAATTGGTCAATGATTTTTATTTTGTTCGTAGGTTTTACTTTGTCGTCAAGTATTTACGGATTAAGTATTCTATTGTTACGCTTTGACAGTAGCTAGAGTTGACTCTAGAGTAGACATCGGTAGCGCTAGAGCTACTCTAAAGTGGATGAAAATATCTTTAAAAAAATATTGAGACGAATTACTCGTTAATTTTTACTTTGTTCGTACGTTGTACTTGATCGTGAAGTATTCACGGATTAAATATCGTATTGTCAAGCTTTGACACTGGCAAGAGTTGATTCCCGAGTAGATATTAACGCTAGAGCTACTCTAAACTGGAAGAAATATTTTTAAAAAAATATTGAGATGAATTGGTCGATGATTTTTATTTTGTGCGTACGTTGTACTTAGTCATCAACTATCTATTGATTACGTATCTTATTGTCACGCTCTAATAGTAGCTAGAGTTGACTCTTGAGCGTACACCAGCGCTAGAGCTACTCTCTAGAATAGAAGAAACTTTTGCAAAAAATATTGCGACAAATTGCTCGTTGATTTGTATTTAACGCGTTGTACTTCACGCACTTCACGATTGCGCTCCGACAATGATAAGAGTTGACTCTCGAGGAGAGTCACAAGCGCTAAAGCTACTCTCTAGAATATAGCAAACAGGCGTCAAAAACTATAGCAACGTGTACCTCTCTAATTTCTATTTCCCTCGTTATTCTCAGACACCTAGTATCCACAGATTACATACCCCATATTTATGCTCTAACACTAGCAAAAGTTAACTCTCGAGGATAGACACCAGTGCTAGAGCTATTCTCTAGAATATAGCAAACAGGCGTAACAAAATATAGCACCGTGTACCTCTCCAATTTGTGTTTTTCTCGTTATTCTCAGACACATAGTATTCACAAACTACATACCCCAAATTTATGCTCTAACACTAGCAAAAATTTCCTCTCAAGGATAGACACCAGCGCTAGAGCTACTCTCTAGAATATATCAAACGTGCGTCAAAAAATCTATCACCGTGTACCTCTCCAATTTGTATTTCGCGCGTTGTACTCGATCACCTAACACGTCCACAGCTTACGCATCGTACTCTGTCCCCGATCTTTCACCTCGGGATGGAGTCGTCTTCTAGCCGCCAGATTTACCGTTCGATTGGTCGCGAATGGTGCTCGCGAACCAAAGAGGGGAAAAGTCTCGGAGACGTTGAAATCGTCGGGCGGGTACGGTGCGAGGGGAGCCCGGGAACCGTCTCCGGTAGCCGTGGCAGTTAGCGCCAAAATAAAATAAGGATGGAACGAAACGAAAGGCAGGAAAAATAAGTCGACCCTTATCTCGTCCTCGTCCCGTTCCGTTTGGCCTATGCATATTCAGGAGGCGCGTAGGGCCGGCTCTGTCTCTCGCTGGCCGCCACTGGTGTTCTCCGTTGCACCAACCGCGGCGAACGTAAACTCCACGGAGGCATCCCCCCGGTTCTCGTGGCCGCTACCATCGGCTCGTTCGTACCACGACCGACTCTATACTTACCTACGTCCGCCACCCGCTAATTTCTAGGCTTCCTTCTTTAATTGCACCGGGCACGATAATAACACCGTGTACGGCTGTGTGTATATCGTCCCGCGAGCTGTACCGTGCCCCCGCGAAAACTAGCCAGCCCCGCGGCCGTGTGGTTTCGCATCGGTGAGTCGGTATACACCCAGGGTACCGTATAACGAGCTAACACCCACTCTTCCACCCTTCCCGGCGAGATAATCTTTATTGTCGCGCGATGTTCGAGTATCGTCGCCGTGGCTCCCGCGAGACGATTTTCTTTTCCTTTTCCCTTTCGTCCGTACCAGTGTTTCTCAAACTTTTTCCACCACCGGTAGCAATTTTCTAACCGAACCTCGCCATCCGCGAACAGCTGGAGGATTATCGTAGATCTACCCCGGGGTTTGATCGACCATCGTTCTCGGTCTGCGAAGAAAGATCGTCGATGGAATCTGACACTTTTCTTTTCATCTAAACCAGTATCTTTCAAGCCTTTCTTTTAACCATCGATAGCAATTTTGTATCTTTCGCTAGCCCCGTATCAGCGAACGACTCTTCCAGCTCTATGTTCGGATATAGTGTAATCGTCTTTCTCGATGGTGTCTCGAGAAAGATCATCGATGCAATCTGACACTTTTCTTTCCATCTAGCCCAGTGTTTCTCAAGACTGCTCGATCCACGGTAGCAATTTTCTATCTTTTGCTACCGTAAGTGTACACACGAAGGATTATCCGGGGTCTGTGTTCAGGCATGATCGACCATCGTTCTCGGTGGCGTGCGGAGATCGTCGTTGGAATCTGACACTTTTCTTTTCATCTGAGCCAGTGTTTCCCAATCTTTGTCGACACAATTTTACAATCACTTCGTGCCCACTGGAAAATTATCAAAAGTCTACCCTAGAGTTAGATCGATGTCTCTTGCTCGAAAAGGACCATGAATGAAATCTGACGTCTTTCTCGTCACCCAGATCAGTGTTTCTCAAACTTTTCCGCCCTCCGGTAACAACGTAACATCTTTCCTGACCTCCACTCAATTACCATTGAGTCGTCCTTCGAGTTTCTACCTTTGAGTTTTTACCTTTGAGAATATTTCGCGTTTCGTTAATCCTGGCTAGTGTTTCTCAAACTTCTCCACGTACACCCATATTCGATATCACGTCTCTTCGTGGCATCCTCGTACACGCGAGGTGTAAGCTTCGTTCGTCTTTCGCAACCGATTGTTTTTCTCCGTAAAGACCATGGACGAATCGCGGTGCCAAGCCTCCCGTAAACCTCGATCGTGCACGTTCGAGGCCGTACAAGACGACGTTACGAAGTGGGTTGATCGTTTCCCTGGCTAGAACGGCGTTGGAATCGAACGGGGTCCGAAAGCCGAGGAGCACGCGTTACGTAAAGTCGAACGCGGCGAAGTTCGTCGGTGCCTTGACCCGATCGGTCGAAGCCGCCGTGAGCGGAGCACGCTCGGCGACGATTTAACATGCGAGCCGCGTATATTTTAGTGGAATAAGGTCAGAACCGGGCGACGCTCCTGCGTTCGAAGAGGTCGCGTATGGTATCGGCGTTGCCGAACGAGCCTGCGGCCCGACACAATGGCGCGGCGATGTCACTCGGAATGGAACGAAACGGGACGACTTTGCATTGTCCAGGCCGGCGTGACACCACGCTCCCCCCGTCTTATCGCATTCTTATGACGCGCGTGACACGCGCACCGCTGCGCCTACTTCGAGACGTCCAGCGCGCTACGGACGGGGCCCACCGAGACACGGGGTCCATCGTGGTCGTGGAAAATGGAGATGGTACTTCGAGGGACGTTCAAAGTGGAGATTAAAACGTCTGAGAATGATGTTTTGTTTAATATTGTAGAACCGAGTGTGGAAATATTGAGGCCCCGTGGGTCTGGGCCCATTATAGTAGCGGAAAATGTAGATGGTACTTCAAGGGACGTTCCAAGTGGAGATTAAAACGTCTGAGAATGATGTTTTGTTTAATATTGTGGAACCGAGTGTGGAAATATTGAGGCCCCGTGGGTCTGGGCCCATTAATGGTAGAAAATATGGATGGTACTTCGAGAGACGTTCCAAGTGGAGATTAAAAGGTCCGAGAACGATATATCGATGTTTTGTTTAGTATTATGGAATCGAGTGAGGAAATATTCAGGCCCCGTGGGTCCAGGTTCATTATAGTAGCGGGAAATGTAGATGGTACTTCAAGAGACGTTCCAAGTGGAGATTAAAAGGTCCGAGAACGATATATCGATGTTTTGTTTAGTATTATGGAATCGAGTGTGGAAATATTCAGGCCCCGTGGGTCCAGGTTCATTATAGTAGCGGGAAATGTAGATGGTACTTCGAGAGATGTTCGAAGTGGAGATTAAAAGGTCCGAAAACGATCTATTGATGTTTCGTTTATTATTGTAGAATCGAGTGTGGAAATATTCAGGCCCCGTGGGTCCGAGCCCATTATAGTCGTGGAAAATATAGATGGTACTGCGAAAGACGTTCCAAGTGGAGATTAGAAGGCCTGAGAACGATCTATCGATGTTTCGTTTATTATTGTAGAACCGAGTGTGTAAATATTCAGGACCCGTGGGTTCGGGCCCATTATAGTAGCGGAAAATGTAGATGGTACTTCGAGAGACGTTCCAAGTGAAGATTAAAAAGTTCAAAAACGATCTATCGATGCTTAATTTATTATAGTAGAACCCAGTGTGGAAATATTGAGGCCCCGTGGGTCCGAGCCCATGGTGGACGTGGAAAATGTGGATGATACTTCGAGAGACGTTCCAAGTGAAGATTAGAAGGTTCGAAAACAATCTACGATGTTTCATCTATTATTGTAGAATCGAGTATGGAAACATTGAGGCCCCGTGAATCCGGGCCCACCATGTACGTGGAAAATGCGAATAGTAGTTCGAGATACGTCCCAGATTGTGATTAAACGCTTAGAAGATGGTCTCTACAGTTTTCTTTTTTCACAGAGTCGAGTATGGAAATATTGGGACCCCCAGGGTCCATTATAGTCGTGGAAAATGTGGGTAGTACTTCGAGAGACGTTCCAAGTGAAGATTAGAAGGTTCGAAAACAATCTATCGATGTTTCGTTTATTATTGTAGAATCGAGTATGGAAATATTGAGGCCCCGTGGGTCCGGGCCCATCGTGAACCTGGAAAATATAGCTGGTACTTCGAGAGACTTTCCAAGCGACTATGAGAAACTTCGAAAACGGTCCCCCGAAGTTTCACCTATTATTATAGGATCGAGTGTGGAGATATCGAGGCCCCTTGGGTCCGGGTCCATTATAGCCGTGAAAGACGTCCCGTGAATGGTAAAGAGACGTCACGATTAGAAACTTCGAAGACGGTCGCAGAAAGTTTCATTTATTTTTTATACAATCGAGCGTGGAACTATTGGGTCCTCCGCGAGACCAGGCCCATCCTGACCGTGTAAAATGTGGATCATACTCGAAGAAACGTCCCCTATCGTGATTAGAAACTTCGAGAATTCCAAAGTGTTTATTTCTATAATATCAGTCGCAAAAATATTGCGACTCCCAGGGTCCATTATAATCGTGGCAAACTTCTCGCGAACGATAGCGTTTGATTTATTCCTGAGGAGCATGCGTAGTATCGGGGCCCTTGTTTCGCACGTATGACGAAACCGGAGTATACGGAAGACTCCGATCCTACATTTCGGGCACGAATGTAACGATACGACGCACTAGAGTCCGTACAGCAGGGTTTACGACGATCGATGTACGTTCGTTGATTGTCGCCAGTGTCCAAACACGCTCGTCGAAGCTGAGCGACGACTGTCGACATCGAAGGAACAGCAAACACACCCAGTCCGTAGCATACTTTGCCAGGTATTTCATCGTCGAAAGTTCGCAACGAACGAGATCGGTTCTCGGTATCGAGGAAACCCGTGCTGGCCAGGTGTCGGTTCGACATTCTCATGAATAACCACGAGCGGGAATAAATTTTCGCGATCCACGCCGAAACCGTCTAGGAAACGGCGATCGGTTTTTACGCGGTCCCGTTGCTAATAGGTTTCCTCCGTCGAAGTGTTACGCGATCGGTGAGCATCGGTCGTTGGTTGCGTCCACTACCAGTTTTACTCGTCGGTAGTGGAAGCGCGGTCCCGTTAGGCGCCAGGCCTCGTTCGCCGAGCTAAATTGACCGGGGTCAAAGTGCTCGTACGGGCCAGACGTCGGCCACGGGATGCCTTTTTTCCGGCTGTCGATAACTGTCGTGTCGCGACGATTCCGGAAGACGTCCAGCGCCGCGCTTTCTCGCCAAGCGTCGGAAAAACGTACCGCGGTTTCCACGAATCGTTGGAAAGCCGACTGAAACCGAGGATTCCCGTTAGAGACGCGGGCTCTACACCGTGGAACGGGTATACCACGACCGTGCGCCTAACCGTGGTCGAATAAGTTTCTTGCTGTCGACGGTGCACGCCGCGATCCAGATATAAAATGGACGACGTTGAGAACGATACCGAGAGACCGGCGCGTATCGGCGATCCACTCGTCCCCGCGACGAAAGAAATTGTCGCGCGTGGCGCGAGTCCTCGGTACCGTTAGGCGCCGGCTTCGTCTAGGTAAACGGTAAACGTGTGTCCCCCAAGTCGGCGAGGATGGATTGAAATTGTTCGATCGCCGCGTACCGTCTAGATATCGCGGCGATTAGCAAGCGTGGAGCCGCGCGGCGGCGCTTGGACAGATATCGAGGAAAGATGGGCGCGGCGCGCGGCATTCCTCCTCGAAGAGCTCCGATGGCATTGTTCCATCAGCGTCGCACCTCGATCACGCCTCTGTCACGTGGCCCACAATTCACGGGACGTGACTACTCGGCGGACCCCCCACCCCATCCCCCCTCGGCCCGTGTCTACGAAACGAGCCTCGTCGCGGTTTTGCGACGTAAGCGCGACCACCGACCCAACCTTGCCGCTCTTTCTTTTTATTCTTCTGTGTGTTTTTTTTTTCTTCTCGCTTCTTTTCTCTTTTTTTTTTATTTGCCCACCGTTCTCGTAACACCGTGTTGCGAAACTCTACCGCGTAGAGGACTTTTGCCTCGCGATTTCTTTGTCGTCGATGCAAAGACGAGTAGAGAACGCCACGAAAATTGTGATTCGATTAATTATGACGTAGCGTGGGTAGATGCGCGATGCGGTCACGAGTAAGGCTAGAGGGTGACTCCTGTGACGTCGGGGGTCACGAGTCGCGAATGGAGATACAGTGACCATCCGGGAGTCACGTTTAATAGGAGTAAGTATGTTTCTCAGCTTTGCGAATCGTTGAGGATTCTTTTAGAGGTTTGGAGATTCTTTTCGTTTAGTAGTTTTCGTCTATTCCGATCTTGTTTATCGGGAGATCACGATTGATAGCGTAATAATAAACGAAATATCGATAGATCGTTCTCGGACATTTCAATCTCTACTTGAAACGTCTCTCTAAGTACCATCCATATTTTCCACCATTAATGGGCCCAGACCCACGGGGCCTCAATATTTCCACACTCGATTTTATAATAATAAATAAAACATCGATAGATTGTTTTCGAATCTTCTAATCTCTACTTGGAACGTCTCTCGAAGTACTATCCACATTTTCCACGACTATAATGGACCCTAGGGGTCCCAATATTTCCACACTCGAGTCTATGAAAAAAGAAAACTGTAGAAACCATCTTCTAAGTTTTTAATCGCGACCTGGGACGTTCCTCGAACTACTATTGGTATTTTCCACGTCCATGATGGGCCCAGACCCACGGGGCCTCAATATTTCCACACTCTATTCTACAATAATAAATGAAACATCGATAGATTTTTCTCGAACGTTCTAATCTTCACTTGGAACGTCTCTCGAAGTACCATCCACATTTTCCGTTACTATAATGGGCCCAGACCCACGGGGCCTGAATATTTCCACACTCGATTCTACAATACTAAACAAAACATCGATAGATCGTTTTCGCACCTTTTAATCTCCACTTGGAATGTCTCGTGGAGACTTCTCGTTTCGTATATCATTGAACAAGGCCCCAAGTCTTCGATATTTCCAAGACACTTTACTCTTTGCTATTAAAGTTAAACATAAATTCTACAGACTGGATAATTTAATCGATCAAGAAACTAGATTAAATAAAAACGATCCTTAATAACCGTCTCTACCAAAGAATATCATACTTCTCGCTTCTTCGAGTCATCGAGTTTGGAAGATCCTTGGTTCTGGTCTCCGGCGATTGCAAACAAGTCTTGGGTAATTTTTGCTATCTTTAATACGACTCCATCGAGAATACGATGCACCGTTCGTGATCCCGAGTACAAAGAGAACCTATAACTCGTCCTGTCGAAAGAATACTCGGTTTCCAAAGATCCGCGTCCACCGATTCCCCGGATACAAGGACCCCCTGCACCGAGTACTCGATGCTCTCGTCCCGTAACCGTGATCGCTCCACCTTTGTTCAACTATCCGATCTACCGTGTAGAGCTCGATAGGTTCGAGCGAAGAACCGAAATATCGTTACGCTGCGCGGACAGGAAAGCACCGTAGAAGTTTTTTATACCGGCCGAGAACATCGTATTATTTATTATCGGTTGTTCACCGTCGACGGTCGGGAAAAATCGCAATAACTTCTCGTTAATATTTTTCCGGCTGTATCTGGCGGAGTTTCGCGGCAGCGGACGGCGTAGTCGGACGTCGGTTCGTTCGCTCGCTCACCTGCCGCTCATTAGAAGCCTTATCGCTAATTAATCCCTACAGGAACGGCGTCACGGCTCTCGTGTCGTTGGTTGGCTCGCCTCGCCCCGCCGCTCCCCTCGTCGCGCCACCGTTTGCTGCCTATTATGGTTATACTTCCTGAACTCGTCACCCTACCATCCTGGCACGGCGAACCTATCCCCGCGCTGAATGCGTGCAGGAATCGCGCGGCCGAGAGCAGTCGCGTGTTTCTCTCTTCCGAAACGAGGGGATAAGGCCGCGCCACCCTTCGGAGAAACGAACAGTCATCCTCCATCTTGCGATAAATCTCTCCGTGTTCATCTATGGTAACGCTTGCCCCGTTCCAACGACGGATTTAATGAACATCGAGTGGAAACGCGGGCTTTAATGGACGGCGCGGCTCGTCCGCAGGAAGGAACTGCTCGATTAGAATCGCCGCCGAGTCGCGGACCTTGATTCGACTCACGGGCTCCCCCGTGCACTCGAATCGAGTTCGACTATTAACGAACGAGTCGCGTAAAAAGTAATCCGTTAAACCGAGATTTTAGTTGTCAGCATCCTCCCCCATCGCGGTTGGATCGCAACTTCGAGCACTCGTATCGATACGAATCTTGGGATCCCTTGGGCACTCGAACGGAGTTCTATTTAGGGACGACTTGTCCAAATAGGAACGAAGTCTGAGTCTAGATTTTGGTTGTCAGTATCATTCTTCCTGTTGAATTGCAACATTGAGCACTCGTCTGAATCCCGTGCACTCGAACCGAGTTCTGCTATTAACGAACGAGTGGTGTAAAAAGTAATCCGTTAAACCGAGATTTTAGTTGTCAGCATCCTCCCCCATTGCGGTTGGATCGCAACGTGGAGCACTCGTCTTGTTCCCAATCTCGGGATCCCTTGTGCACTTGAACGGAGTTCTATTAAGGAACAAGTTGTCTAAAAAGCAACGAACCCTAACTCAGGATCTCGGTGGTCAGTATCACCCTCGAGATAGTCCCCTTGTGTTGCAATATTGAGCACTAGTCTCGTTCCGAACCTCGGTGTCCCTTGTGCACTCGAACGGAGTTCTATTAAGGAACGATTTGTCCAAATAGTAACGAACTCTGACTCTAAATTTTGGTTGTCAGCATCATTCTTCCTGTTGAATTGCAACATTGAGCACTCGTTTTAATCTCGGTGTCCCCTGTGCACTCGAACGGAGTTCTATTAAGGAACAATTTGTCCAAATAGTAACGAACTCTGACTCAATTTTGGTTGTCAGTATCATTCTTCCTGTTGAATTGCAACGTTGAGCACTCGTTTGAATCTCGGTGTCCCCCGTGCACTCGAACGGAGTTCCATTAAAGAACAATTTGTCCAAAAAGTAACGAACTTTGACTCAATTATAGTCGTCAGCATCACCTTCGAAGTGCTCCCTTTGAGTTTCAGTATCGAGCACTCGTTTCTTCTCGAATCTCAGGGTTCCAATACACTCGAACAGAGTTCGACCGATTAACCAACCAGTAACGTGAACAGTAATGCGATAACAGGAGACGTTGGTGGTCGTAGAAGTCCACGTAGTAGTTCTCTTAGGTTGCAACATTTGGCACTGTTGGAATGAATGCAACAATGATCCTAAGAGTGCCAGATGTCAACAGCGAATGGTCGATGTCAGTTTTAAGGACTGTCTCCAACGATTTGGTTATTTTTCTTTTAGCATTTTTCTATTCAGTTCCAAGTCGAGAGTCACGAAGACCACACGACACTGTCGTCGTTCACGTCAAGACATATCACTGTATACTTATTTTTTCAGACTTTGTATTCTCATATGTATAATACAAAAACTATACCACTGTATACACGAGATCCCTGCGTATTACAATAAACTACATACTATAATCTGAACTTTACAACAGGCACTCGTGTCTTCCCAAATCTCGGATTCTCGTATACTCGAAAGGAGTTCGGAGTCAACCGATTAACAAATCATGAATTACGATCGAAAAGTATAGGGTGTATAAAAATTGACGAGCTAATTCGTGGTTCGAGTGGTCAGTACCTCTTGAAAGTAGTCCACTTGGGACGTAACTTTCGTGAATCGTCTCCTCCCGAATCCCCTCAACTGTGTCAAATCTTCGAGGATCCTCTTCGCTCCAGCAATAGACTAGAAACTTGCAAATCGGGAGAAATCACGTTACAAAACCATCTATATTCTCCCGGTCCAACCATCCGCGACTGTTTTATTTTTCCTAGAAGACGAAGCTCGAAGAAAACCTTCCCCGTTCTCCCGATCTGACCACCGGTGACTTCTCGATCGAAGGCGAAGTTCGAAGAAAACCTTGTACGTTCGATCGAAGGGCACGTAACTCCTCGATAGTTCCTGAAAACGAAGCTCCGAGAAATTCATCCCGATTCTCCCGATTCTGACCACCCGTGACTCTTTCCCACGAACAAAAGTTCGAACCTTGAACACAATTCGCGAAGAAGACTCCCGTTCCCGAAATTCACGTTGCATGGACTCCCAAATGGGGTTTCAAGGGGGATATCGACCTCAAGAATCTCGTATTAGTCACTTTTCGTAAACTCTGGTACACACTCTCGTGCACACGAACAGCGAGCTCGCGGCGCGCGTAAAATTGATTCGCCGCGTATTGCGCAACGTCCGCGGTGCGAACGACGGAATTCCATCCGCCTGTCCGCGTCGAATTACGCAAAGAACCTTTCTCCGTTGGTTGGAGCACGCGCTGGGATCGGCAGCCTCCGATCGTGCATCCGATTCGTCGTCTTGGTCGTCGTCGTGGTCGTCGGCCGTCGTCCACTGTCCGCGGCGATAACGCAGCCGGCGACATTTACAATAATGTATTCAGTCAATGTGTCAAGAGGGGCCTCGATCGTTGTTTCAGCTATCCGCAACGTTGTTAAGCCACTTAAGCCCTCGGCTGCGCGACAGCTGGCATAGGTCAGTATCATTATCTCGCGAGGAACGAGAGTGAAACGACGAATCGATAGACGGACGTACGGGACATTAATAAACATGAAGAGGCGACCCGCGCGAGGGCCCCTACCTTCCCGTCCTGGCAACTTCCTCGCGGCCTCTCCCCTCCTCTCCACTCCTCTCCTCTCCTCTCCTCTCCTCTCCTCTCTCTCGTACCCCCTCGTCTTTTCTACTCGTTCTCGTCCGTCGACGACCGCCCCGAAACGAATATTTCCAACGATTCGTCGCTAGCTTCGCGCGAAAGCGACGAGTGAAATCGCGTACGGGCCCGAACGACCGTCCGTCCGTTTTCGAAAGGAAACACGAGAGAGAATGGCCAGCTGGAAGAAGAATTACCGAACCTCTGCCGGCGAAAGCGAAACGCGTTCGAGCGAACGCGATTGCCAAAGTTACACGGAGCTCGTAAAGGTTCGTTTTCACGCGACGCGTGGTCGCGGTGTTCGTTCGCGAATTCGACAATTTTCACCGCCACCTCGTAAAAAGGAAAAACTACCTTACTCGTCGCAACGTCGTAAAACGATTATACGGGGGTCATTTCTGCGACGCGTGACGCTCGATCGTTTATGGTTCACGTATTGGGTACCATCACCGTCGGAAACTCGCGTAATTTTCTATTGGCGAGACTTTGGAAGTCTTACTAGTATCTCTTGGTATCCCGACACCGATTCAATTTAACGATAACGGACAATCGCGAGGACGATTGGACTTAACCGAGACGAGACTGAGATAAAACGAATCGGTTGTTTGGAAATCATCGATGTATTTGGAAAATTCTTCTTCTTGTACTGCGTTCGAATAAATCGAAGTTCAAGATTCGATCTTCACGTCGATTTGACCGTACCTCGAAATTAATTCGGAGTCGTTGGAACGATGCAACGTGGAACATTTCGGTACTGCCGGATGCAACTTTGTCGCCCAACACACGGATCTCTGCGGGGCGACATCGATGGATCGCGTCGCGACAACGATGACGAACGTCGCGACGATCGATGTCACGGGCGTTCGAAATCTCGACGCGGGGATTAACCTTGAGGAGTAACTCGCGAAAGAATAGACAAACTAACGATGGAACTATCATTTTTAGGGATTCTTCCTAGGTATCGTGGTTTTTCTTCGTTCGAAGTCTATGGATAGTTTTTCTACCCATAACTAACGAAGGAAATATCATTTTTAGAGATTCCTAGGTATTATGGTTTTTTTCATTCGAAATGTATCGATAACTTTTCCACCCCTACCTAACGAAGGAAATCTCATTTTTAGGGATTCTTTGTAGGCATCATGATTTTTTTCATTCGATAGCTTTTCCACCCCTATCTAACGAAGAAAGTATCATTGTTAGAGATTCTTCCTAGGTATTTTGATTTTTTTTTTTCATTTGAACTGTATCGATAGCTTTTCCAACCCTATCCAACGAAGAAAATATCATTTTTAGAGATTCTTTCTAGGTATTCTATTTTTTTTTTTTCATTTGAACTGTATGAATAGCTTCTCTACCCCTATGTAAAGAAGGAAATATCATTTTTAGAGATTCCTAGGTATTATGGTTTCTTTTCAATTGAACTGTATCAATAGCTTCTCTACACCTATCTAAAGAAGGAAATACCATTTTTAGTTATTCTTCTTAGGTATTATAGTTCTTTTCATTCGAATCCTATCGATAACTTTTCCACCCCTATCTAACGAACGAAGTATCATTTTCTTCTTAACGACAAAAAACGTAATTTTAAACTACGTGAATATTTCTTTTCGAATAATATCGATGACCTTCGTCCCTCTCTGTCTAACAAAAGAAACGTAATTTTAAATCACGTGAATATTTCTTTTCGAATAATATCGATGACCTTCGTCCCTCTCTGTCTAACAAAATAAACGTAATTTTAAACATCGTGAATGTTTCTTTTCGAATAATATCGATGACCTTCATCCCTCTCTGTCTAACAAAATAAACGTAATTTTAAACATCGTGAATGTTTCTTTTCGAATAATATCGATGACCTTCGTTCCTCTCTGTTCAACGAAAGAAACGTAATTTTAAACATTGTGAATTGTTTCATTCGAAACCGTATCGGAGGCTCACCCCTTTCGATCTAACGAAGGAAACATAATTTTCGACGTCCTGGATTTTTCATTGCCAAAAATTGAAACCCCCCGTGGATAATTTAAACAATTCTTCCTCCAATGGAAAAGTTTCTCATCTACTGGAGTCAGATCTCGTATAGTAGAACAGGGCTGTCGGAATTGTACGTTGATTAAAACTAGTGGGCGTCGAAGTGTTAACGAGCGGCGTCCCGGGGAATAATAATAATAATTATTACGCCGTATACAATTACATAGTACACAGACCGGTGCAAACGCGAGCCTCGGCTACTATTAGATTAGCCTATCTAATCTGGTTTAACGTACCGTTCTAGGAAAATTGGCGTAAGAAAATTTCCTTTTTTTCTTTTTACATACATATCTCTCGAAGAAAAACGATTTTCAAACCACGTAGACAATGTAGATATTCAAATGCGTCGTTTTCGAATAGGGTGAGAAACGGTTGGAAATATTTTTACAATATTTACCACTTCGTGCAAAAATTCACCAATATGATTAACCCTGTAACCCCCTACCAACCCTCGCAATAATTCAGAGACAATATTTCGTATAAAAATTCGATTCGTTTACCTTCCTCGATCTCTAAAGAAAATTCTATCAACTCTACGGATGACAAACTAGGTCTCTCAGGGTCCGAGAAGACCCCCAAACTTAAGAAAATCATTGAAAAAAGAACCGTGCGAACCTACCCGATAGTACAGTGCACGACAGTGGTAAACAAAGAGGAACCGTTACTGTCGGCGCGTTCCGTGTAACGTTCCGTTAAAAGTGTTCAAAAACCGCGGGAACCACTCTGTAGCGTATTCCTCGACGAGAGGGTCGAGTTCGAAGCGTTTTTAAATCGTCCGACACGCGATACCGCGGAACAGCTGTTTTAGCATGGGCGGGCGTCGATCGTGGCGGCTTAATCGAGCGGTGCGCGTTAGCTCGTAACGCGCGAAAGAAAGCGAGAAAACGAGAGGGAGAGAGGGAGGGTGGGGGGAGGGGAGGGGGGTCAGGGCCCGTGCGTTGGAGGGACGAGGACAAAGAGAGCCAGATAGAACACCCACCTACCGGCGTAGGCGCGCGAGGAGCCGGCAACTTGTTAATTATTAATCAGCATGTTTAATTCATATTGCGCGCGCCAGCTGTTTGTTTCCTTGATGCGCGCTAAGGTCTTGTACTTACTACACCGCTTAAACGTTACCGCAGGTAAGCATCGCGCTCCGGGTGCTTAGGAATTCTCTCTCCCGCTCGCCTGCCGCCTCCCCCCTACGCCCCGTGACACGCATACACACGTAAACGTACACGTACACGTACACGCACACGCGTGTATGAAACGCAACACCCCCCGTGCCCCTTTTATTTTCCTCCCTTTCCTTTCTTTCTCCGTAGCCTCTCCCACGCGGTGTGGCCGTTCAGGCTGTGTATCCTCCGCCACGTAACGCGTTCTCCGCGCGTACATATGCACCTCGTGCATCGTGCGATCGCAAGGTCGTCTCTTTCGCCCGAGCCTACGCAAGGAACGTCCTCGACGCCACAACTACCGACGCCCTCTCTGCGTTCGTCTTCGCGCCGTTTCGATACTCCTACGTCGCGTACGGGACGATTCTTCTACCCGGATTCTTGTGCACGGATTCTCGTGCACGGATTCTTGTATTCGGATTCTTGTGCACGGATTCTTGTACACAGATTCTTGTACCCGGATTCTTGTAACCGGATTCTTGTAACCGGATTCTTGTATTCGGATTCTTGTGCCCGGATTCTTGTACACAGATTCTTGTACCCGGATTCTTGTAACCGGATTCTTGTATTCGGATTCTTGTGCCCGGATTCTTGTACACAGATTCTTGTACCCGGATTCTTGTATTCGGATTCTTGTACACAGATTCTTGTACCCGATTTCTTGTAACTGGATTCTTGTGCCCAGATACTTGTATTCGAATTCTTGTGCCCGGATTCTTATGCCCGGATTCTGGTGCTCGAATTCTGATGTCCGGAATCTTGTATTCGGATTCTTATACCCGAATTCTTATGCTCGGATTCTTGTATTCGAATTCTTGTGCCCGGATTCTTGTAGCCAAATTCTTGTACCTGGATTCTTGTACTCGAATTCTTGTACCCGAATTCTTGTGCCCGGATTCTTGTAGTCAAATTCTTGTACCCGGATTCGTGTACCCGGATTCTAGTACCCGAATTCCTGTACCCGGATTCTTGTATTCTACTGATTAGGAGCAGGAGTGTTAAGAGAGTTATTCTACGGGGAGTCGGACACTTTTTGCATCTACCAAAGATACTTATCCCCGGATTCGAGTCACTGGATAGCTTCTTTTGTAACGATTAGGAGCAGGAACGTCGAGAGAGTTATTCTATGGGAAATAAGGCACTTTTTGAGTTTACCAAAGATTCTTCTATCCAGATTCTTGTACACGGATTCTTGTACCCGGATTCTAGTACCCGAATTCTTGTACTCGGATTCTTGTATTCTACTGATTAGGAGCAGGCGCGTTGAGAGAGTTATTCTACTGGCAATAGGACACTTTTGAGTTTATTAAAGATTCTTATGCCCGGATTCGAGTCACTGGATAATTTCTCTTCTCTTCTACCGATTAAACGAATGTGTAGATAGTCATTACCACAGGAAATAGGATGTTGTTTTATTAATTTTGTTAACATCTACCGACGATTGAATGTACCTCGAAGGATTTATCAAAGTTTCCACATTCGAACGAGAATTCTTGCACCCGGATTCAAGTCACGGGATGAGTCGTCACCTCTCCTATCGATGAAAAGCAAAATCGTCAAAATAACACGAAATAGAACGTTTTTTAAATTTTCTCGACACCTGGTGACCTCTATAGATGCACTTGGAAAAATTCTCCAAAATGTAGATATCGTTGATTTTATCAACTACTTGGAAAATAGATTGGCTATCTTTCACTTCAATTAAGAAACATTGAATACGCCATTTGGAGAACACGATAAGGAAAACATGGTACTGGTAATTGACACACGCTAATTGTGAACAATTTGTGTAAAAACAATTTCTCGTAATTTCGAACAAATATCCATCCTTAACAGTAGCGTAGGAAAATTAACAATATTTTATCACGAATGTCGACCCAGTAACGACCATGTACTCTCGAGGGTGGATTGCCTCTGATTCTGCACATTATTCGAAACAATAAATACACTAGTATTTTCAAAATGGTGTTAATTACGGGTTCGTTGACCAAAAATATTAACCTTGCTCAGAACTATGGAACATTTGATTAAAAAACCATAATATTACTACCTAGAGTACATAAATCGAAATCGTCTACCCCGATGGAGTCAAGATCGAAATATCCGCTCCTGGACGCTTGGAAAACGAAAGAGGATCTTCGACGTGTTCAACGGCGAACGTTTCGATAACCAAAGACGACTATCGACCTCTCCGTTCGTCGATGTGTCAAATTCATCCCCCTCGGGACGATCGGCGAGCATCGAGATCTCCGCAGCGCGGAAACTGCAACGACGGAGACTGCACTCTCTCGCCGAGTCCACGAATCATCCCTTCGTACACTGGGTTGGGAAATAGCGGAGCCGTCGTTTCGCGCGTAACATCGGAGCGGACGAGCCTCCGCGTCTTCTCCGCGAGGTCCTTCTGCCTTCCTTTTGCACCGCGAGGGGCGTTTACGGCTTTATTATACGAACGTATCGAGGAGGAGACCCCACGAGCCCCCTACGTACGCTCGCGCGAGCTCGCGGGAGACGTACGCGCGCGTTCCCCGCGATTCAATAGCGGCGCGCACACGCGCGAGCGATCGAAGAGGGGGGTAGGACGCGAGGAACCAACCCCCCGCGAGCTCGTCCAGAACGCGCGCACGCGGAGCCATAAAAAAAATACCCGTCGAGTGAAAATAAATCTAACCTCGGTCGCTCGACCGTCCGGGTTTCTCCCTTAACGCGGGGTAATAGAAACGAATGGCTCGGTCGAGGGTGGCAGGGGGCGAGAATGGATGCGACACTGGGTATCTTACGTAACACTGGACCGTGGAATATCGCTACTCTTTTTTTCAAAGCTGGAGGCCCCTTTGGAGAACGTCCCTCGAAGCGAGACGACGAGGATAGTGAACGTCGATGCACTTTTGAAAGCCGGGGTAAAAATTGAAAATGGGGTGGGTTTATCGAGAAAATTTGGTTCTTTTACAGATTCTTATTCTTTTTTACTATTCTCCAAGATTGGTACGCTATAAGTTCGCGAGAGGGAGGTGAATATACTTTATTTATATATTTTTTATGAGCGAAGAGGGGGTGTTTATTGAGAGAGATAAATTCGATTGGTTACTTAACCCTCTCCGGTATAATTTGCAATGATTCAGTTTTAGATAATCAACACACGAGTATCTCCTTTTTGGAATTACTCGTTCAGTTTGTTACCCTGTAAATTTCCAACGTAAAATCATTCTTATTCGTTCACTCTTGTTACATATACCTCGGTACTTTCGAGAGCTCGTTCCGTGTTCGCAAAGTTTAACGAAACCTCGCCTCGTCGATTGAACACGACGACTGTACGAAACTCGCTCGGAAGGTTAATTAAGGATAAATCGAATCCCCGGTTCTCGTTACCGGCACACCCAACGTTTCCACGCACACCGGAAGAAGACTCTCACGACTCGGAGATCGTTCGATGAAACGCAATAAACCGCGGCGGGGTCCCCGTTCACCGAAACACGTTCTCGATGGATCCTCGTTTTCCATATTAGCCCGCGAAGCGGAGGGTATCGGTACCTAATCGTCGAGCTCGTCCCGAAACGAGAGGACCCGGCTCGCATCGTACGCGAGATACACTCTCTCGGTGAGGAGGGGATGGTTCTTCGGCGTCTCGCGACGGGGAGAGAAGAGTAGGGTAAAAGAAAAAAAAGGGAAAATGTTATTGAAGGATCGGGGCCGTAGCGAACCGCAGGCGCTCTGGAACACCCAGCGCCTCGGAGAAGAAAGATGAGCGGACTAGGGGGAGAGAAAAACGTACCAGAGAGAGAGAAGGAGACAGAGAGAGAGAGATCGAACGTAGAAAGAGACGAACGAGCAGGGGGGGTGGTGGCCTGGAAGACAAGGGAAGAGAAGCACCAGTGGGTTTACCGCACCGCTACCACCCTTAGCGCGGTCTGAGTTCATTGCGCGAGTCATCAGTATCCATAAGCGATGAGTTACCCTCCTCCTCCTCCTCTTCCTCTTCCTCCTCTACCTCCTCCACCACCTTCTGCTCCCCCCGTCCGGATGTATACCCTCTTCGTTTCTCTTTCCGCGCGAGCCCGGAGCAGCTACAGCCACCACCGATGGGAAGGAAGGACAGCCGTACGGAAGGAAGAAAGGAAGCGAGCGGCGCGGGGTACGCGGGGGTGGTTGGAGCCTCGGCACCTGGTTCGGTTGTTCGGGAGCACTCCTCCTCTCTAGGCTGTGGCTGGTCCAGGATGCTGCAGCGTACGCCCGGTGTACAACCGGGAGGAGGACGAAGGCCGAGGACGAACGGTTGCCGGCGGGTGGGTGGTTGATTTTCTTAGGTCAACGTATAATGAAGCCACCGCGGAACAGACGGGAGGGAGACCCGGAGAGGGAACAGAGCTAGCGAACGAGAGGGAACGAGAGAGAGGAGTACGCGGACACCCGAGGTCCTAGACCAATCCCCGGGCTTCACGGCGAACACCCCGTCCCGGGGGCGAGCCAACCGGCGACTCCACTTCCAGAAGGAGCCTTCGAGAAGCCACCGGGGGCCGGCTGCCTTCGACGCGGTTCCTTCGGGCACGGCATCATCCTCTTTGCCGGGGATCGTCTAGCCCCGCGTCGACCGTTCACCGACACTCACCACCACCCCCTCTCTCTTCCTCTCTTCCTCTCTTCCTCCCTCCCGAGCCCCGTGGCTCTCCGCTACAACACGCTCGCGGCCAAAGTTAATAACGGATGATGGTCCGCCCGTGCACGCTTCGCCGATTGAATTAAACGAGCACCGGCGAAGACGCGCGGACTCCGCGTCGTCCGAGAACGCCTCGGAATGATTAGATCCCTCGACAACTTTGGTCTCCTTTCGACGAGACGATCCTGGCCCCATCCTGCCACCATCCACCAGACGCTCCAGCTCGCTTTAATCTTCGCTAGAGCCGCTACATCCGGAGCGAGCAATCGCTTCGATCCTGGGGATAGCGGAACACGGAACAACTGGCCATACCTTGCGTCGTTCGCGACGAGAAGCGCCAAGGCTGCGAGAATCTACCCTTGGTGTACTCGGAGCGAATTGTTCAGCGGAGGGAACGTTTGTCGCGACTGCTGGTGGTTCGAGTCTAGGGGTATCTCGTACTCGATGATTAGAACGAGAGGAGAGGTTTGGATGGTCCAGTGTTGAGCAATCTGGTAGAGATGGTTCCGAGGGGGTAGATTCTTTTTGTTCGAGATCTCATAAGCAACGATAGGCGTAAGCCTTTAGATTTGGAGTCTAGAGTCTTCTGTAGCTATTGATTCGAACACGACGAAAGGTTTAGTTAATTCGAATCGAATCTCATTCGTAGAGACGATTCGGTAGAGACGATTTCTAGGAGGTTGATATTTTTTTGTTCGCGATCTCCTAATCAACGAGGCGATAGGCATAAGCCTCTGGACCCGGAGATTAGAGCCTAGAGTCTCCTGTTCCTCTCGATGATTGAATCACGACGAGAGGCCTGCTCCGAGTCGAACCCCATGATAGAGGTAACTTCTAGGAGGTGGATATTTTCTTGTTTTGCGATCTCCTAATCAACGAAGCATAAGCCAACGATAGACGTAAGCCTCTAGACACGGAGATTAGAGTCTAGGGTCTTCTGTATTTAATGATTCGAAGTTAAATTTTCTGGAGTCAAACTTTGTAAAGATGAATACTAGATGTTAGATACCACTCATAGTCTACGTGTGTTATGGTATTAGAACTCACACTCGATTTTAAAAAACAATCATTATTGAAATTTCCATCGCATCAACTCACCCATTCTCGCCTCTTGAAGAATCTTTATATACCGTATCACTAATGCCAAAAAGTTAAGAAATATCAAAATTTTTTCTTCTCTACTTACAATTAGGGTCTTGACAGGATGATAGTGTGCAAATATTTTTCATCGAAAGGTCATAACATTTACATATTGGAAAACTTTTGAAACCCTGCACCCACAAGCCATGTTCTAAGAAGTCTAACTAACTAAGGGAGGTTCAAAGGTGGTTAACATCTTCTCTACTGACAATTAGTGTCCTATCTTGACTATCTGTCCAAGATGACAGTGTGCAAATGTATTTCATCGAAAGATCATAATATTCACATATTGGGAAACTTTTGAAACCCTGCACCCACAAATCATAGCCATGTTCTAAGAAGTCTAACTAAGGGAGGTTCAAAAGTGGTTAACATCTTCTCTACTGACAATTAGTGTCCTATCTTGACTATCTGTCCAAGATGATAATATGCAAATATATTTCATCGAAAGATCATAATATTCACATACTAGAGAACTTTCGAAACCCAGCACCCACAACCTCCATGACCATACCCCAAAAAGTCCAACTGACCAAGAGGTGTTCAAAGGGAGTTAACATCTCGATAATTCTCCCGACGACCATATTACCCACGGATCATGGTGATCCCGTCGGTAATCCCCCGCAAAGAAACGATCAGAAACGCGGAGCTCTCGGTTTCGAGTCGCGTAGTCGATGAACGATTCGGGGACGGTTCGGGGGGTCCGGATCGAAGAACGGACAAAGCGGAAGAAACGCGCTTGGAGGGGGAGGTGGGGTCGGGGGCAGGTGGTCGGTCGGTCGAAAGTCCGTGTTCTTGGAGGCAAACGGGGCGAGATGGAAAAATTGCCTCGATGTAAAAACATGAGAATCGCTTCTCCGACGTCCACACTCGATAAAACGACCCCGACCCAAGAGAGATACGCGATCCAGCGGACCGGGTATAGGAGAGCACTCGTCCGTGCACACGTCCACGAATCGGGAAGAGTGGTACACTCGCGCGTGTACAAACGGATCGGTTGCTCTTCCTTCCTTGCATCTCTGCGGAGAGGAAGACGAAAGGGCCGCGCGTGTGTGCGAACGGGCATCGAGTCGAGTGGTCAGCTATCGAAACCTCCTTCCCCTCCCTCCACCCCCCGTTCCACCCCCGGGGACCTGGCTCCGTCGGCCAATAATAAAAAAATATACGATCTGTTCGCTCGCACGGGCACGAGCGTAGCGGGCACACCGACGTGCCAGTACTCGGCCGAATTATACTTCGAGGCTGCTTCTAAGTGATCGCATTTCCACATAGACGAGCTGCCCCGATACGATATGAAAGACTGGCCGGTGCCGTTATTGCCGCGTGGCGAGCGTAGAAGGGGGGAGGGGGGTTACCGGGGGCCGCTGGAAAAGAGCAAACCCGCCGCCGCGCCACGGGGCGCCTACAACCGAAACCGAGGGGGTATTATCGAGCTGGATACTTTTCGGATTCTTTACGATCGACCCCTTCCCTCACCGTCGAAAAAGGATACCGCGGTGGAAACGATCGTCGAAAGTTTTTCCATCGTCATCCACCACCCCTCTGTCTCTCTCTCTCGATCTCTGTTCGGTGAAAATTATTTTTCAGTATTCCCGGAAAAATTGCCCCCGACTTTGTGGATCACGGTAGAGAGACGAGAGATCGAAGAATCGCGGGCGGGAATCTATCACGGGTAGCTCCCCTTTCGAGCCAGGGGCAGAGTTAACGAAAGAAAGATGATCCATTCGTCATAATATAAAAATGGCCGTGACAGCGTTATCTGTGGCCATTTCCTGCAGCCGTAGCTCCGGTTCCCCGGTCTCACTTGTCACTATACCGGAGGTAATGATCATTACGCGGGGTCTCAACCCCCGTGGTGGATACATAGGTATAGCGAGCCTAGGAGGGTGGCGGCGGTGGCGGCGGCGGCGGCAGGGGCCGAGCCGCGAAAGACGGGAGAAGGATCGTCCGAAGAAAGGGAGCCGGGAAGCGAAGGGTGGACGAGAGGGTCGAAAGCAAAAGACGGTGATATAGACTCGGGTTCTCGAGGCTCGTTTCCTCCTCCCTGTCGTCTCGCCGCTCGCCTACGGTGTCGTCCTCTCTTCTCTCCCGCATCGGCCATGGGTGGGACAAGATGGCCGCCCGATGGAGAGAAGAGACCTCTTCCGAGCGGGCCCCGCTCGGGTTTATGCGTCGTAATAAATGGTAATTTAAAACAGCGAGAACTAACAATTTCTTTCTTTATTTCTTCCCCGATGCTCGGCCGCTCAAGAGGCAACCGCCCGAGCGAGCGAGCGAGCGAGCGAGCGAACGAACGTTTGACACCGAGGCGAGGACGCGGCGTGCAAACACACGTATCTACGTCTCAGGGCCCCCAGGTCTCCCGCGGAAGGGTAGTTCTCTCCCAAGGTGGCGAAACAAGCGAGAAACGAAGAAGGTTCGAAGGAAGAGAGACAGAGGTACTCGTCTGCCCTCCCTCCGTGGATACACCCAACCCGAGAACCCCTTGAACCGAGCCAGTCAGCCAACCAGCCCACGTAATATAAAGAGATATGTGCCGCGGAATAGCATTACCATTAGGAGATATAGTTTAGCGGAGCCACCAGATGAAATGAGATACTGCGGCTGAATCATGCATGAAGCCAAGGTGCGATTCGCCACCTCCTTGTACGACCGCTGCCCTTCTTTTTCCGTGTGCGTACACCTACGTCCCGAGTCGTCTCGGAGTTATCATCTCGGTACTCTCCTCGTCTTCGTTTCTCGACGTTCCACGGTTCTACTTTTCTTTTTTTCGTTTGTTTCCTTTCGTCTTCTCCTTTATCGTTTTCTTTTCTCTCGCGTCTCGACGTTTCCGGGGTGTCTCCTCGCGAGCGTTCTTCGTCCTCGCGGCCATCAACGCCAACGCGACGATCGCAATCTCTTTTTCGACGATCCTGCCGCGCGTCCCTTTTTTCCTCCCTCGATGAGAAAAGTGAATATGCCACGGTATTCAAATGTCAGCCGCGCGACACTTTATTAAACGCGCTATTTGCATCGCCGACACCCCCTTCGTCGGCCGTTCTCTCGATCGAGGCTTCGGCGGGTTTTTTTTTTTTTTTTTTTTTTTTGTAGACAGAGTGAGAGAGAGAGAGTGGGGGAGAGGACCACCGTGAAACCACCCTCTAAGCGACTGATTAAAAAATCGGCAGAGAAATTGCCTACCGCGTCGGCTGTTGCTCACCGCTCGTACCGAAACATTTTTTCCACCCTGGTGACTCGAGAGGCCCGGTATAAAATTAACGAAATTTATTATTATCGTACGTCCTCGTCGAGTGTACGAGCACGGTGCGTATACAGGGTGGATCGTTTAATTAGTCTCGATTCCTTTCATCGTGGACCTTCGAGGAGATCATGCGCGATTCGAGGTCTTTCGCGGAAGATTTCGAGCTCACCTTTTTATATTTCAATGTCTAATTTTATAATTAGGTCGACTGGAGAATGTTGCGACGAATTTAACAAATTGAAAAGGAAGAGTTTGAAACGAAATAGGAAACTGTAGGGTTGGGTGTGAAAAGTTGTAAGTGACCTTGAAAACTTGTGTGAAAACATCAAGGTCACTCTGAAATCGAATCAACTACAATAAAGTAATCGATTTCTTTAATTGGCTCGAGCTATCGAGACGAATCCAATCGAACCGATAAAGAGTTATTAAAAAGAATTTGCGAGATTGCGCGGAGGCAGTTGAAGATGACCTTGAAAACTTATTTAAAAAGAATCAATTATTTCAAAATCGTATTGTCCACGATGAAACAAATTTTAATTTCTCCTTATTGGGAGTTACGGGATATTAAAAGAAACAACTATAGCCTACTGTATTTTACTTTATATTTTATTTCTCGGAAAGGTATATCATTCTTGCTAGAACCTTACGTAGGCCGGGAGAAAACTCAAATGCAGAGGAGGGAATTAGATACAGTTTACCTGAGTCCCCTAATTCTTATCTACAGCTCGAAGTAAACACTTCACGCGTTCCCAGAATCTCTTCGACGCATAGTTATAAATATGCATCATATATTTCTCCTAAGAAATTAATTTTGATATACATAAACACGTTTGGACGTATTTTATTGGGTTGTTTCTTTTGGTGAAAATGAAACAAGATTTTTTAGTGTGTAAACATTTTATTAAATTATATATTCTCCATTTTGAAAACGAAATGACTTTCCGAACAACCTAATATTTCACACTCCTCTACCAAGAAGAATTCAATCGAGCACACAAACTGTGCTCCGCAACATAACCTCAAAGTTGCTCCATTATCGATACACTTGCGAAGCATCGAGACGATTCATCGTTTATCTATCACCAAATGACGCCAACTAAACCCAGCTCTTGCGACTTACCCAAAAAGCCATAGTCCAGGAACAACAGTACCTAGATGACATCGACTAAACTTAGCCCTAGTCCCCACTCTCGCCCACCATACCCCAAAAAACAATCCTACAATATATTTAGTTGTTCGGAAAGTTATTTCGTTTCTTTTTCTGAAAATGAAACACGATTTGTTTAGAGCGTATAAACATTTTATCAAATTATATATTCTCCATTTTGGAAAACGAAATTACTTTCCGAACAACCCAATACATAAATCCTCGTACGAATAAATCCA
This sequence comes from Ptiloglossa arizonensis, assembly GCF_051014685.1. Lineage (NCBI taxonomy): Eukaryota > Metazoa > Arthropoda > Insecta > Hymenoptera > Colletidae > Ptiloglossa > Ptiloglossa arizonensis. Next base: position 31,710,523 of record NC_135048.1, read on the forward strand.
AGTCTAAGTCCAGCCTTCAAACCGAATACCCATTGTATCATTCGCTAAACCTTCCTTTACTACAATCTAACGAAATACTACAGTCAAGTAGACAATAGAATCTTCTCTTAACCGAAAGGATTCATCTTCTTAAAATAATCCTTAATTTAAGAATTAATGAATACTCCTTTCGTGTATTCATGTTATCAAGTACCGTCACACGTACGACGTCCTCTCGAGCTACCTGTAGAAACAGGTGTCCGAACATGGACTCGGCGATAGATCGGATAGTATCGTCGCGAAATCTGTCCCCGGTTGTCGGCGAAGATATTAGCCAGAAGCGCTCGACCAACCCCCCTAGCTTGACTCCCGACGGGTTGGCTCGGGCCGCGCGTGCACACATTATGCTAATTTGTCTTTTAATCTCGCGTCGTGCCACCGACGCTGCACCCTCTCTCGCCGAACGTCGCGCGCGACCAAATCGCTGCCTCCTCGTCCCGCCAGATTACAATCTGCGTTAGATTGCGTGCTATTTACTCGCCGGGGAACACGCCGGTAATTTACCATTTTTTTTTTATAACGACCAACGCGAGATTGTGCTCTGTAGGAGCTTTCGGGAGGAAGAGAGGAAGAGAGGAAGAGGGGGAGGAGATTTGTATTCTCGAGCTTCCAGGAACGATCGTTTCGTACTATCGTTGATCGTCGTCTCGGGTCTCTTTCGACCCATCACGACGATACATCTACGATCAAAGCTATTGTGACAAACGCTATTGGATGTTACTTTAACTTCGTAATAGAGACACACTCACGATCGATTGATCCGCCAGATTGCAATCTGCGTTAGATTGCTTGCTATTTACTCGCCGGGGAACACGCCGGTAATTTACCATTTTTTTTTTATAACGACCAACGCGAGATTGTGCTCTATAGGAGCTTTCTGGAGGAAGAGAGGGATAGGGGGAGGAGATTTGTATTCTCGAGCTTTCAGGAACGATCGTTTCGTACTATCGTTGATCGTCGTCTCGGGTCTCTTTCGACCCATCACGACGATACATCTACGATCAAAGCTATTGCGACAAACGCTATTGGATGTTACTTTAACTTCGTAATAGAGACATAATCTTCGTAATTATCGACCGGTTGAAAAACGAAACATTTCGCGAGTAAATATACTTTTCGTCACATTGGTTATTATTTAAATACATGTAGAATACTGCGGAGGAATGTTTGACGTGCAGGCAGGGTTAACGACGACACGCTCCTTCTAGGATAATAATAACGTAAAATGTGTTTAAGAGCGAAACTCTCGCTCTACGATCCACGCGTTTCTACTTCCCGTTCATGCGTGACGAAACTCTTTCTTCGACTGCCACGTTCGTCTTCTCCAGCCTGGAAACTCTAGGTTATCCATGCGCACTTAAAAATCGATATTTTAAACTTTGAATATCCGGTCAATGCCATTCGCTCTGTTCCAAATATTTTTCATTCGCACCCGGTCGCACCGATATTTATCTCATACCTATAATATAGACGTTCTCTCGAGAAACGAACTCGAGAAACAGAGTTCTCTAGACGATCTTATTTCGTACAGTGTTAAACTTTCAAACGAACCATCGTTCGTATTTTCAAACTAATCATTGTTCATCCGGCCAGAGGTCCTGTTAACCGAGAATCTACCACGAATTATTTTCCCGCAATTAACGATCGGACGTCCCTCGATCCTCTCGGTTGTAGAATAGATTTAAAAACACGAGTGGAGGCGTTTAGGTCGTTCTTCGAGGCAAGTGCTTCGAGTGCACGTTCGAAGGAACGCTTAGGTTAACGAGAACCTCGGGAAATCGTCGTTCGAGGTTCGTATTTCGACGAACATCCGGATAAGTGGTTTTCGCGTCGCAATCGCGGGCGTGAAGTGGTTGGGTGGTGGAGGGGGTGCACGGGGGTCGAAGATACGTTTGTCGAGGCGACTCGCGATCAAGGTGGATTCGGTTCTGCGCAGGCAAAAGGGCGGAAAGCGTCCCCCGAAGAAAAGAATCCCGAATCAGGACCGGAACGAAGTAGGCGGGAAAAGCAGGTGGCGGTTGGCGACGCCCTGGTGGTGGGAGCACTTATGCATTTATGCATTCATATTTCCCGTGGACTCGGGCTCTCGAGACGAGGCGCGTAAGAAGTCATCCTCGTCGTCTTTCCGCCGGTAGAGCTCCGTCGCGACGACGACCACGACCACGACGAGGACGACGAGGACGACGAGGACGAGGACGAGGACGAGGCGCGCGATGGTACCACGCCATCGCGAACGAAGAAAGAGGAGACACGGAACGATTCGGGGAGGGAAAAGAGGCGGTGGGCGTAAAGTTGCTCCGGAATAATAATACGGACAGCTCGTGCCCGCTCGACGAAAAAATCTGAATACATGAAACGTAATGACGCGCCCGAGCGTGTGCCCCACCACGTTTCCTCGTAGCCACTCCGAGGCCGTGCCCTTTCGAAATAGAATTTCAGGCTTTTCCGAAGCGGGAACGTTCCTCCGTATTACGAGCACCGTGGATCCTTCGACCCGAATCGACCCGGACCATTTCTGGATCGTTCGATTCGTTCACGGAATGGTAGAATCGTCGCGTCTTCGCGAGACCTGTACGAAATCTCAATGGTCGTAGATCGCTAGTATGGTCGCTCCCGATCGCGAGAGCAGAGAGAGCGAGTACGACTAACTCGGAGACGATTGGCGCGGATTGCTCCGCGAAAGCGTCGGAAGAAGGTCGGAGGTGTAAACGATACAGGATACGAAGGACGTAAGTGCAGGAAGGTGGACGAACGAAAGGAAGGAAGGAAGGAAGGAAGGAAGAAGGAAGGAAGGAAGGAAGGAAGGAAGGAAGGAAGGAAGGAAGGGCGCCGTCGTAGCCCGGGTACCCGGTGGCTCCGCCTATCGGCGCGCCGCCTCGCGGTGGTGAATACATTTAGCCTGGTTAGTTTACAAATGAATACAGCGATTGAAGCAACTTATAATATCAATGTACCTCGGGCCGTCTCTCTCGCGCGGCGGGCGCCACCCCTTGCGGGCATCTCGCTTCCACCCACTCTCTCGCGGGGTTCCATACAGAATGGCCATATTAACTTGATAATTAGCTCGGTTATACGACTTGCAGATGAGGAAAGACTCGGGACGGACGTCGGCTACCCCTACCCAGGAGTGGTGCCAGTGTTCCTTGCTCTGCTCCCTATGCTATGCTCGACTCGGCCCGGCTCCTCGTCGCTCGTCGGATGGATATAGAACCCTTAGTTCGTATTCCTCTCCCTGTCTGCCAGGAACCCCGGCGTGCTGCTCTGTCTGTCGGTTGGCCGCGCTAGCGTTGCCACGACGTGTCCGTTCTTTCGTCGCGATCCACCCGTTATCGTCGTCGTCGTCGTCGTCGTCGACGTCGTCGTCGAGAGTCGAGAGTCGAGAGTCGTCGTAACGAGTGCGTCGCGTACACGCGAGTCAGTGAGAACCCGAGTGCCTACGCGCGAACGGGTCCCCCGTAGTGCTCCTCTTGTTGGTGGTTAGGAGTTTCCCCTTCTGGAGATCACGTGCCCCCGTGTACTGTCGGCCACCCGAGCACGTGCTCGCGCGACCTGACGCGGCGTTGCGCGTTGCCTCCCGGAGGGATCGTCGGACCGGAGCGACAAGCCGCGGGTTCCCGCCGGATCGAGCCTACTGGAGGTAAGCTCGCCACCCTGCCCCACCCCCTCCCCGCCGATCGAACACGGCACGGGTGTACCGTGTGCCGGTGATACGCGGGTATCGAGTCCCGAAACCGTCGCAGCGACGAAAAACTCGCGGATTTCTCGTGGCTCTACCGCGCCGCGGACTCGTTACGGTAGACGAAGCGGAGAAGCGGACTAGGTGGCGCCTTGAAGAGCCAAAATGGCCGGCAGAGAGAACGAGAAACAGAAGGAGAGAGAGAGAGAGAGAAAGAGAGAGAGGGAAAGAGAGAGACGTAGGTACACGTACGTAGACACAGGAGGGGGAGTGATAAGGAGGAGAGAGAGGAGAGACACAGGGAACAGTGGCGAAAACACATCGCGCCGCCGTCGCGTCGCGAGTCCTCGTGGTAGGCAGACCTCGAGCGGAGCCGAGTCGAGCCGAGCCGAGTCGTGGCCCCGTGTCCTCAAAGAGATCGCGCGCGCGAAGCCCTGCCTGCCTGCTTGCCTGCTTGCCTGCCTGCCTCGTCTTAGCCTCTCTCGCGGTGACGCGGACCAGGAATACAAAGTACGCGCTCCGTTGAGGCGCATTCCGGGAGATGACTGGCATTGAAAGCTGCCTTTGGGGCCGCGCCTGGCTGCCCGCTCTTCGCCTGCCTCTACGACCGGAATACAGAGGATGGCGGCCATATTAGGCCTCACCACCTCCTTCCACCCGCCTCTTCTTTCTTCTCCCTGGTCTTGTGCCTCTCCTGCCTCCGCGAGGTGTACTCCTCCTGACGTATCGGCGACCGATGTTGTTCCTCGGGACTCTTCGCGGTGAATGCTCCTCTTCTGCGTCGCGAGCTGGCCCGCGACCCGTCTCTTTATACGATCGCTCGCCCTCTCTCTCTTTCTCTCGTTCGCTCTCCTCCCTTCCTTGGTACCTGGGGGGCAACCCGGTGCGTCCTACCGCATGGTATGCTCGCTGGACTCGCGCTCGTGAAATTTTACAGGTGTACATGGTCCTCGATTGCTTCGATAGGGTTCTACTCATCGATAAGAGCTTCCACCGAAATTATCATCGCGACGTCTCTCCTCCGTTTTCTCTCTCTCCCGTGATGTCAAGAGGCACATTAGTGCATCTACCTATCGTGCAACATTCTTTGAATTCGCGCTCATGAAATTTTACAGGTGTCCATGGTCCTCGATTGCTTCGATAGGGTTCTACTCATCGATAAGAGCTTCCAGCGAAATTATCATCGCGACGTCTCTCCTCCGTTTTCTCTCTCTCCCGTGATGTCAAGAGGCACATTAGTGCATCTACCTATCGTGCAACATTCTTTGAATTCGCGCTCATGAAATTTTACAGGTGTCTATGGTCCTCGATTGCTTCGATAGGGTTCTACTCATCGATAAGAGCTTCCATCGAAATCATCGCGACGTCTCTTCTCCGCTTTCTTTCCCTACCGTGATGTCAGGAGACACACTAGTGCATCTACCTATCGTGGAACATTCTTTGTATTCGTGCTCGCGAAATTTTCCAGGTGTCCAAGGTCATCGATTGCTTCGATAGGGTTCTACTCATCGATAAGAGCATCCGCCGAAATCATCGCGACGTCTCTTCTCCGCTTTCTCTCCCTCCTGTGATGTTAGGAGTACACTAGTACATCCATCTATTGTGAAATATTTTCTAGATACGTGGTTCTGAAATTTTCGAGATATCCAAGGTCGTCGATGAGTTTAATTTATCGACAAGAGCTTCCGCTGAAATTATTGCGACATCCACCTTCGTTCTCTCTTTTTCTTCTCTTGTCCATGAAATTGGGGGTCCCCCTAATGCATTCTGTGACGCAGTGTTCCTTATACTTATGGTCTAGAAATTTTCCAGGTGTCCAAGGTCATCGATTGCTTCGCTAGCGTTCTATTTATCAATAAGAGCATCCGCTAAAATTATCGCGACGTCTCTCATCCGTTTCTCTCCCTCCCGTAATGTCAGAAAGCACACTACTGCATCTACCTATCACGCAACATTCTTTGTATTCGTACTCGTGAAATTTTCCAGGTGTCCAAGGTCATCGATTGCTTTACCAGCGTTCTATTTACCAATAGAACCTTCCGCCGAAATTATCGCAACGCCTCTCCTTCGTTCCCTCCCTTTCTCCTCTCGTCCGTTTAATCGAGTTGCTCTCGACTCCATCGCGCAACATTCTCCGAACCCTCGTGCTTCCGAAATTTTCAAGACGTCCAAAGTCGTCGATACTCCACTCCGATAGAACCTTAGAATCACCGCAACGTTTGTCCCCTCCTCCACAAAACCAAGAAACCCCCCGGTGCATCTTCTCCTCGCAGTGTACCCCGTACTCGCGCTCGTGAAATTTTCAAAGACGTCCAAGGTCGTGGATACGTTGCTCCGCTAGAACCATCCGCTGGAATTATCGCGACTAATGGCTACCTGTCTTGCCGCGTACGATCCGCCGCCCCCCTCCCGTCCCTCGTATTGGGACGGGTTCGCAAATGACTGGTTCTAAGACGTTTCGAATCCCGTGAATTTATCGCGAAGGCGTCCGGGGCCTGGTATTACCTCGCACCTGCGCACGCGAGTCGCTCGTGCCCCCTGTCTTCGCTCTCCTCTCGTCGGGGCCCCCGTTCGTCGTTCGCGCTCGAGTCCCCTCGCGGGTACCGAGGCGAACGTTCGTCTCTTTCGAGTCTTCTTTCACCGATGCGATCGAAATATCGCGAGCAAAACGGCCGCGCGAAAAAGGGTAGCCCCGTGTCGGACGGAGGCGGAGAGGAAGGTCGCTCGGAGGCGGGCCCCGCGACGCCCGGTACGTGCCGTCACGTAGGCGACGAGCTTTTTACTCGAATAAAATCTAAATAAAGCGGCGGCCTCGCAACATACACGCGCCACAACATCGCGTTCCCATGGAACCCGCGGACCCCGTGAGAGACTCGGCCGCGTTTTAACGTTGCGCTACTCCTCGCTCCTGAATTTCGGCGCGAGGGTACCGAGGGTTACCAGTGTCCATAGCCACCGATCGATCCGATATTTTCTATCGTTCCAATGATAGAAACACTCGTATACAGTGCGGTGATCTTTCGCCATTTTGGAATTATTAAACACGGGTGGATGGAAACGGGGTACCGTGGAGTCCACGAATTCCACCGTGAAGGAATTTGGTAGTGTTCTTTCACCTAGCGAATACGCGAGAGAATTTTCTTGTAATTTAAAAGTATTTAAATATTCATAAAATGGAGGGGGCTTGATGTAAGTGGTACTCCTTTTAAACTTTACTTAGGTTTGTACCATCTGCTCTCCGAGAGAGTCTTGTGTTTTATTATTACACTTGCATCGAGTTATTTTCTATTTCGAGAGGATAGAAAATTGTGATCACGGGGTACCGAGAATAGCAAGGGTTCATAGACTAGGGATAGCTAATTTATAAGTACCTTCCATTGCAAAGGGATTCGATAAATATTCTTCTACGTACGTAGCCTATAAAGGGTACCACGGATCCGTAGGTTCAGTTAGTTTATAAGTACCTTCCATCGCAAAGAAATTTAATAAATATTCTTCCACGTACCTAGTCTGTAGAGGGTACCAGGTGTCCCTAGGTTCACCTACTCTATAAGTACCTTCCATCGCAAAGGAATTCAACAAATATTCTTCCACGTACCACGGATCCCTAGGTTCATCTACTCTATAAGTACCTTCCATCGCAAAGGAATTCAATAAATATTCTTCTTCATACCTAGCCTGTAGAGGGTACCACGGATCCCTAGGTTCACCTACTCTATAAGTACCTTCCATCGCAAAGGAATTCGACAAATATTCTTCCACGTACCTAGTAGTTTCTCTTCTGTGATTCAAGATTCCTATCAAACATCCATAAAATGAAAAAACACCAATGCAAACGGCCTCTCGAAAGTTTCTTCGAGTTTACGCAGTCTCGCGAAAATCCTCCGCGAGTTCGCTCCAAGGCACGAAAAATTCCGCGTACCCTATTTCCCTGCTCTAGCATCCCTAACCTCGAAAGCCAAACGTACAATGAAATTCGTCGCTGTAAGATGGTCATTTTTGTTCTCCGTTTTCGTGATTCTCCGGCACGTGACGCGATCGGCGGGAGAAAAAACGGAAGCAGGAACGAAGCGCGATTAAGCCGAGTCGGAATGGAAACAAATGGTCGGTGCCCTCTTCGAGGCGATAATTCGTTACGGTCCACTTGTAACGATCGCCGTTCGGGCCGCGTTATCCGTCGTTGATCTCGTAGTAGATCTTCGAGCCTATTAATTACCTTTGCTCCGGTCGAGAGGGTGGGTGGTGATGGTGATGGTGATGGTGGTGGGGTGGAAGTAGGACGGCGCGCGTTGCCGTAGAAAAGGGGGCGCTGTGGGACACACCGGGGGTAAAAGGCACTTAGAGTAAGAGTGTATAAAGCTGGCGCACCCTCTGCTGCAGGCGAACGAACAACAGACGGGTGGCCGCGCTCCGCCGGGGGAGACTGGGGAATATTTAAAAAGTAATATCAATTACATTTGCATATTCACCACCCACCCATGACCCGCCGCACCGTCCGCCCCGTCCCTCGTCCTCCTCGGTCGCTTCCTCCTCTTCCTACGCCGTTGGGTCCCACCCCACCCGCCATAGGGGCTGCGCGTTTCGCACCGGCTATCTGCTTGAAAAACTGCACCTTTCCGCCCGTCCTGGGAACCCCGTTTTCGTCCACCGACACTCTTTCGGACACTGACCAACCTAACCTACCCCTCCGTGCGAAAATAAAGATCGTTCTCCGTAGAACGATCGACGCGTAACGAAAAATACCAAGTGTCTTCGTCCCGGTGGAAACTGACCGGTGGTTCCCAATATTCCAAGAGAACGATCTTCCTCCTCGTGAGAGAGAGAGAGAGAGAGAGAGCCGTGTTTTCGCCGAAATGGAGGAATATTAAAGTCGGAGGGTGTTTCTCCCTGTCCCGAGATTTTCACCAGGGGTGTGGAAGCTGTTGTGCATTCGGTCGCCTTGTATCGGTGTAAATCTTTGTTTGCAGGAATTTACGTAAGGGCGAAGCGAGAACCCGGCAGCTAGGCGCCTCGATACGATAATGCGATAACACCCCCGCTCGGTCCCCACTCCTTTCACGGAGTTGCTATTGCTTTCGTCGTCCCGTGGTCTTCTACGGAGCTTTCGGTCGCGGAACAGACCTTTCCCTCGCGAACCACTTTTCAAACGCGCCGGATTTCGTTCCATTGTGCTCGGATGCCGATTGTTACTCGACGTACCCCCCTCTACTCTCCCTGTTAACATAACAATACGCAAATTCGCGGCGAGCATCGTCGTTCTGGTCGTTTTTCCAGCCGTTCGTTCGCGACCGGGGTGCTTCCGTCAGTTTTCGAGTTACGAAATCGACGAGTAGGAGTGGGGGGTGTATGGATAACGCAACCCAGCGATGGTTTTACCCCGGTTTGAAGTTCCGCGAGTAACGATGCTCGCTTGCACGGTCTCTCGAGCCGCGCGTAACCCCTTCGGGACTTCGATCCGACGTTGGATAGCGTTTCCGAGCGGTGCTTGTTTAATTAGCCACCGCGGGATACGCCGAGCGGAGCAGCGCATCGCACGCAATCGACGAAGGCGAATAGTTCGGGCCGCGATTATTTCCTGTTATTTTTTCGCAGTCGGTTCTCCCCCTGTCGAGGGGAGCCCCCCTCGGGAAACCTCGACGAGGAGCGAGCAGAACCAGCGAAAGGAAGAGAGGAAGGAGGAGGAGGAGGAGGAGGAGACCCGCGGATGGAGCGAGCTGGAACGAGAAGTCAGGGCACTCAGCGTGGCTAATTGCTCGAATCATTAAGAAAAAACATGAAATCCAAGCCACGGTTCTGCTCGTCGCGGAGCACAGTGGGAAGAGAGCACCCGTAGATAGCGATCGCCTACGCGTACCGTAATGAAAATAATCGCGCGAGTCGGGGCCCCGACGGCGATAACTACGTTTCGGTACGACTCGTCGGACGTTTTCCCGCAATTCTGCCCGCGTCCGCGTCGCGCGACCGAGCCGAATGTGGCTGACTCGCGTCCATTACTCTTTTCGGTGGAACTTCGCAAGGAGAGATTTTTTCGATGTTGCGCGAACGGCACCTGGAGAATATGTATGTAATCGTGAAGGAGGTATTTTTTTGGGGGAGAAATTCACGTAGTGTCGAGGTAACGTGTGTTCTCGATCTTAGCATTAAAATTTTTCTCAGTGGAACTTTGCAAGGAGAGATTTTTTCAATGTTGTCTAAGAAGGGGACAAACTGATCTGTATGTAATCGTGAAAGGTGTATTTTAGGGGGGAAAATATATATTGTCAATCTTAGCATTAAAATTTTTCGCAGTGGAACTTTGCAAGGAGAGATTTTTTAAATATTGTCTAAAGAGGAGGCAAAATAATTTGTATGTAATCGTGAAAGGTGTATTTTACGGGGGGGGGGGGGGGGGAATTTCACGTAGTGTCGAGAAAATATATGTCAATCTTGGCATTAAAATTTTTCACAGTAGAACTTTGAAATGATCTGTATGTAATCGTGAAAGAGGTATTTTTTGGAAAAAAATTCACGTACTGTCGAGGTAAAATATGTTCTCAATCTTAGTATCGATTGTTTTCTCAGTGAAACTACAAGAAGAGATTTTTTAAATATTGTCTAAGGTGGGGACAAAATGATCTGTATGTAATCGTGAAAGGTGTATTTTAGGGGAGAAAATTTCACGTAGTGTTGAGAAAATATATATTGTCAATCTTAGCATTAAAATTTTTCTCAGTATACTTTAGAAGGAGAAATTTTTTAGATGTTGTCTAAGGAGGGATTTAAAAGATCTGTATGTAACCGTAAAAAGAGTAGTTTAGAGGAAAAAATTCACGTACTGTCAAGGTAACGTATATTGATAATCTTAAAGTTGACAAACTTTGCAAAGAAAGACATTTTTTAGGAGGAGGGAACAAGAAGGAGAAAAATTCATATAATATTGAGGTAACACGTATTTTCAATCTTAGCAGCGATATTTGTCTCGGTAGAATTTTGCAAAGAGAAGATTTTAAATATTGAGTAGCGAGCTCCAGAAGACCTGGAAGTAACCATGAAAGAGATGTTATCCTCTGAAGAAGAAAGATTCGCATATTATTCTATCTATAGTCTCTTTATTTCTGTACATCTGTCGTAACACGAAGGTAACACGTATCTTCCATCTTCGTATCGATCCTTCATCCATTGGAACTCTCCAAATGTTGGGTAAGTTACTTCAGAAGATTCTGATGTAACCAGAAAATGGTTGTCTTTAACGGGCGAAGAATTTCCGGTATCGTTCCTCGGTGTAACCTCTTTGTTTCAATGGATCACTTGGTAATCTCGAAAATTTCTACCTCGAAAGTTGAATTTTTATTTTAGGAACAGTTCCTCGAAAATCTAGACTGAATCTACGCGAAATGGGCGATTCGATCCGATAAATCTAACCCGGTCCACAGGGTGAATTGCAAGTTTCGGTCTTTCCCCAGAGGAAGAACGAAAGTAATTAAGTTAACACAGTTAAGACCGAGGTCCTCCCGGAAGTCTTTTCTCGATGAAGTTTTTAAGTATCTCGTTCTGTTTTTCGTATTAGGTGCACCAAACGGAGGTCGTTGTACATAAAAAGAGGCATTTCGGGGACACTGTTGACGTTACCGAAACTTTCGTTCTACTCGCGCGGTTACTTCACCGCGGCTGATGTTCTACCTTTGGTAGCGTTCTGCAATGCGACAAACTTCGCAGAGGTACGCGAAGAAAGGATTACGATCAAGGTACACAACGGTAATTCAATCACCGAGTTTGTCGGCTTGTATATTCTACGCGTAGAATCTCCACGATCCCCGTTCATCTAAGATACGAAAAACTTGTTACGAGTGTACAATGAAACGATTGCAAATTAATACGCTTGTAGTTGTATAGCTCGGTTAATAGCGTTTGAATAAACCCGAGGGGAACCCCTTCGATCCCACGTTCTCCAAACACCCTATTAACGGTACCACGGTAACCCACTTTCCTCGTCCAAGATCTACATTTTTCCGCGCGGAAGCTCCGAAAGCAGGTGTCCTCCATTGGACCACCGTGATCCGCGATCACGGGTGGTCAGCCGTATCTCGGCGAGTCTCCCGTCGGGAGAAAGCGTTCGGATCGGGCTCGGCGTGCGCCTTCTTCTCGTCGTAGGAACTTTCTTCGGGTACACGTACGCGAAATTCTTCGTACCAAGGACGGGAGAAGGTGAACGCGTGATCGAGCCGGTGACGGGACGTGGCTCGGTGAAAAGTGCACCATCGAGGAAGGTAATTTCGCGCAATTATCGTAACTCGCGGAGATCGTGTCCCACCGTCGTAAGAAAAATTACCGCCGTAGGAATAATTAGGTTCGCGTCGATTGGAAAGGTCGGGGGCGGCGGAGGCGGCGGAGAGGCCGATGGAAGGCGTGAGTACCAAACAGCCGGCTCGAATGACGCTCCCGTGTCCGCCTGCAGGCTCAGGTGGCTTCGCTCTTCGAGTTTCCATTGTGCGTACCGGGGTGCATACATTATTTTCGTCGGCCTCTTTGCCCTCCGCGCGCGGGGCACCCACACCGGGCAGGTGTGCGTTACCCGTGCACCCTGCGCCCCTCCTCTTATCCCCCCACCTCACCACCACCCGATAACTCCGCGAGCCGAATTTATTGCCCGCCTGCCGCGCACCGTTTCTCTCGTTTGCCCGAGCTTAACGATTCTCGCCGACCTTGCGCGATACGGGTCAAAGTGACGGAAGCGGGCAAGGTTGCATCGTACAGTGGGGGAACAAAGATCGCCCCGAGGCCCGAGAGCTGTACCTGCCCGTGCCCGCGGGCATAGGGCAATGCCAAACCAACTGGACCGTTCGATCGAGGATCGTTCCACGTGAGGTTAACGCACGATTTGAAAAACTCCAAGTAATGGGTTGCTCGATCAGTTTTGTAGGAAATGGAGTTATTAGCTTTGTTGTTTTATTTTTTTAAAGGTGGTAAACTACTATTCGATGGACATGTGTGAAGTTTCGTGTCGATCAGTTTTGTCAGAAATGGAACTATCAGCTTCGTCGTTTTATTTTTGTTAAAATGGTACACTAGTTCATAGAACGGGTGTGAAGTTTCGTGTCGATCAGTTTTGTCAGAAATGGAGCTATTAGTTTCTTCGTTTCATTTTTCTTAAAATGGTACACTACTTCGATGAACAGGTGTGAAGTTTCGTGTCCATCAGTTTTGTAGGAAATGGAGCTATTATCTTCGTTGTTTTATTTTTCTAAAGGTGGTACACTACCGTTTGATGGACATGTACGAAGTTTCGTGTAGGTCTGTCGACTCTTTGGTATATTTACAGGTGTCGAAACGTTGAAGCGTCATAGTATTTTTTCACAATGAAAAACACGACGAGTCTTATCGAACAACCAGGCTCGATACTCTGAAAACATGGTTGCAAAGGATTATAATGTAGATTTATCTTGAGCCTAGAGTATGCGACAGAAGTCGCGCTGTACGAGAGTTGTCCGAGTTTATTATACCTTGCTATGTGGAAACTGTTACCAAAAGGTAGTATTATAGTCGAACTGTCGCAATTTTTGCAACGTGTTATGCGAGGGTTAATTGTACCAGGGTGATATCTTTGGATTTTATGGAGAAAAAACCATCCCTTGGATTAGAAACTTTTGTACACATTTTTGCAATTACGACATTTAAATTAGAAAAGATATCAAAATTTTCTCGATGAAATGTTGCACCATTTCTGGATACCTGTAGATTATAGAAAAAAGAAATTTTGAATCTTCTCTCTACCAATTATACAAACCTCCAGATCATTCTTTATAACGAAAGTCCCCATTTTATCAATACTTGTACATACAAGATATTGAAAATTACGAGTGAACAAAATCTTCTGCAATCTTTCTTCTCCTCATTGCACAGACAAGTGCAACTGCATCAATTGCATCAAAACTACCCCTGTCGTTCTAAATACTTTTCAAACGCGAACTTAAAACGTAACAACCGACTGTACACGTGACTTCGAGTTAAAAAATCAACGATACCTAACAAACGAGACACTTTCCCCTAATTTCCACCGAAGAAGCACTCGCGATCAGCTTTTTGAACGTCGGTGGACATCGGTTCGGCGCTGACCAGCCCCGAAGCTGTTCTCGCTTCACCAACGACCGGTTGTACGTCATCATCGGATCATTGGACATGCAGCTATTATCCAGTTTTTCTCTTCGATTCGTCAAACATCCTCCCTTTCGGATAACTGATCTAATTTCGCCCGGTGGCAGAACCTGCCCGATTACCATACATTAATTTGCGCGCACCGGCCAATGAATTTATTAGTTAAATGCATCGCATTGCCGTCTCGATAATTACAATTTATCACGCAATAATAGACCCGAGTTGGTAATTGTCCCGTGGTGCGCGAACGGTTTGCCCGGTGAGAAAAATTGAAACGAATTGGAGTTCGGTGCATTGTTCGAAGCGTCGAGAAGCGGATCGGGGAGCGGTCGAGGCTTTCACGGGTTTGAGTCCCTGCAGTTTGTACCCCGAGTCTTCCAAGAGCAGGTCGTGTCCTTTTTGAAAAGCATTCTGACATTTCGACGATATTGGAAACAAAACGACGCGTTGGCGTACACTGCAGTACCGATTTGTCGATATCCTCTACCGTACGTCTTTACGAGAGATCAGAATCGAGAGCAACGAATGAGGTATTCTTTGCATTACAGAGCGAATGATTTATACCAAAAAACATAGGAAACTCTCTGATTATTTACCTTTATCTTACCTTGGAAAATTCCACGCAAACTCTCATTGCGTATGTATTAAGGTTACATTAATTAAGTTTCGATATTACCGAATCAATTTTACTCCAGTATTTGTCTAATATTCCTCATATGTCTGATACTTTTACTTGGAAAATCTCCATATAGTTTCGTACTTATTGCACATTCATTTACGTTACTTAGATTCCAATACTTCTATAGTAGTTTATTGTTACTCCCCACGTGTACTTCAACATTACTCCAATATTTGCCTAATATTCCCCACGTGTGTGATACTTTTACTTCGAAAACCTCCATATACATTCGTACTTATTGCACATTCATTTACGTTACTTAGATTCCAATACTTCTGTAGCAGTTTGTCGTTACTCTCCACGTGTACTCCAATATTACTCCAATATTTGTCTAACATTCCCCACGTGTCTGATACTTTTACTTCGAAAACCTCCATATACATTCGTACTTATTACACATTCATTTACGTTACTTAGATTCCAATACTTCTGTAGCAGTTTATTATTACTCTCTACGTGTACTTCAATATTACTCCAATATTTGTCTAACATTCCCCACGTGTCTGATACTTTTACTTCGAAAACCTCCATATACATTCGTACTTATTACACATTCATTTACGTTACTCAGATTCCAATACTTCTATAGCAGTTTGTCGTTACTTTCCACATGTACTCCAATATTACTACAATATTTGTCTAATATTCCCCACGTGTCTGATACTTTTACTTCGAAAACCTCCATATACATTCGTACTTATTACACATTCATTTACGTTACTCAGATTCCAATACTTCTCCAACTGTTTTCTCATTCCAGTGTTGTTACTCCCCGCGTGTACTTAAATTTTCCACTCTCGCTTTCCCTCAGGAAATAACTTCCACTATGAATCGTACTTATCGCGCAGATTACTCGAATTATCCACACGCGCATCGTACGGGCACCACCGTTCGAATGGTAACACGAAACGAGGTAACAAGATCTCCGCAGAATCTGTATCTTAATTTGTATTCTCCGAACCGGACGACCAAGTGTCCGCGGACTTATGGACTGCAGCGTGTGTTTCGCGGTCGTCGTCTGTTTAAGGCGCCAATCCTCGGCCGACCAATTAATAATCTGTGGTTGGTGACCAGTGACCGTGACACGGGCCTTGGTACCATAAATAGACGTCAACCGTAAGACAAACGACACGGCTCGTACCCGGAAGCCTCGGGCGGTATCGGCCGTAAAAATTAGCTCGGGAATTGACGCGATTATCCGCGTCCCCCTCGAGTTTCGTCTCCACCTCCTCCTCCTCCTCCTTTCCTCCACCCTTCGTTCCGTTTCGAAACGAGGCCATCGCTTTCGAAGCTTTTCGCGAGCTTCGTCGAATTATTTAACGTCGTCCGGCTCGCGGAGCTCTCTTAGGTGAGATTTACGGGGTTTTCACGGGCCAAGCTGTATACCTAACCGTGTACACGGTTTCACGCGGCCGTTTGCGTATAAAAGAGCGAGTACGCCCGTTTTGGCCAGAGGAATTCCAGCGTCGGCAGGCTCCGCCGTTAAATTAATGTCCGTGCTCGCAGCTCGCGCCGTTTCTTACCGGCGACGAATCGATTATTTCAAATACGCCGAACGAGGCTACTGGTAACCTTCCTTCTCGATATTTGGGCCAAGCAACACCCGAGATGTATCCACGGGATGATTTATAATAGCTTTTCGATTGATATTCCACTGGAGACTTCTTCGGCTGCGAAGACACTTAAACGGTTCTCTTCGAAAGTTGCGGATGAATTTGAGAAATATTGTTTTTCTCGTTGAAGTAAGTGTACAATAGGGTTCTTTTCTATCGGAGATCTCTCTTGAGGAGATCTTTAAATAATTTTCTTCGAAAGTTACAAAGGAAATTGAGAAAAAATTATTTTACTCGTTGTAGTACGTCGATATGGGGTTACAAGTACGTATGCGATGATCTATCGAAAATTTTCAGTTCTTTTCTATCGGAGACCTCTTTTGAGGAGATCTTTAAATAATTTTCTTTGGAAGTTAGAAAGGAAATTGAGAAAAAATTATTTTACTCATTGTAGTAGGTTGATATGGGTTTACAAGTACGTATGCGATGATTTATCGAAAATTTTCGGTTCTTTTCTATTGAAGACCTTTGTTGCGAAGATCTTTAAATAATTTTCTTCGAAAGTTACGAATGGAATTGAGAAAAATTATTTTTCTTGTTGGAGTAGGTACATATGGAGTTAAAAGTACGTACAGGATGATTCATCGAAAATTTTCGATTCCTTTTTATTAGAGACCTTTGTTGCGAATACTTTTAAATAATTTTCTTCGAAAGTTACAAAGAAAATGGAGAAAAAATTATTTTACTCATTGTAGTAGGTTGATATAGGTTTACAAGTACGTATGGGATGATCTATGGAAAATTTTCGGTTTTCTTCTATAGGGGACCTTCTCTGCTGCAAAGATCTTTAACACAAGAAAAGAAAAGAGGGTCAATTTGATGTTTTAAACTTCTTTTTAAAATTACTCGATTATTAACGGTATTTTTACCTACAATATTCGTGGATAATTATCAAAATAGACAACTAATGGTACTCCTAAATTAATTTGCGTAGTATATAGTCCGATGCAAATAGTAATTCGTTCATCATCGGTAGCTTTAGTGTTAAATAGTTTTCTTCGAAAGTCGCGAGAATATTGTGGAAAACTGCAGAAACTAATGCCTAATAACACCTATGCAAATGAAGAATAAATATTTCGAGTGTTCTTTAAACAGAAAGTTCTGAGTATAGAATTCATGGTGAACCGATCGATCTGAAGATTCCCAAAGAAAATGATTTACCATCTACTATCCACCAAGAAAGTTCGACTTTGAATAAATACAGGAGTTCAATGCAATTCTAAACTCTAGTCTCCAGCAGTTAGAAGGATGTGAGTTCTTGAATCACTGTTGCTGCTGAAATTTAACTTAACTTCACATGAGATGAAACCCAGAAGGACTCTAAGAATAGCTAGATACATAATTCGGATCATTTTCTCCGTAAAATACATTTCCACGATAATAACACCGATACTGCACCCCTTTTTCAAAGATTCTGATTCAAATTCCATTCAGACCCACTCTCTCTGTCTCTCCGAACAAAATAAATATAGATACAAACGTAAACGTAAATTGTTTCCAAGCATTTTGCATCGATATCGTGAAATACTCGCGTCGTTCTTCTCCTTGAAATTTCAACGTTGCAACAACAGGAAAAAAAAAAAAAAAAAAAAAAGGGAAAGCATCGAACGCTTTTCCTTCGCTCCGGTATTTTCATCGAAATCGCGCAACGCGAAATTCTGAACGATTTCGAGGCGAAACCCGGCTCCGGTACATTTAGCTCGGCGAGTATTTTTTCTTTTCTTCGATATAATGGCAAAAGAGGGATACGTTTACCAACGCGGCCTAGAGAAAAATAATCGCTGTTACCGCAAAGACCTTTAGAAGCCCGCTTATTATTACGAAATCCTTCCCCGAGCGTTATCGTGCCCCCGAGAATAATAAAGTGCTGTGTACAGTTTAACGTCCATTCACGCAACCATAAAAATAATCGCCGTTTTTGTTTTTCATTCGCCACGGGCATATTCGTTAAGATTTACGATATTGCGGGTCCCGACGAATAATTACCCGTAAATTTGTATACACGGCCGTGCACGCGTTTCCGGTGCGAATCGTTTGCCGAACCGTTCGAACCGTCTCGTCGATCCTCACGAAATTGAGTAATTTCTTTCGACGACTTTTATTTTTATTGCCCGATCATGTGGCAAGAACCGATTGCCCAGATCCTCGATAAACAACGTAAATAAAGGATCGCGACCAAGTGCATCGTTTCGAAGGAATTAGGAACGATACGAACGACATTAAGAAAAACAATTTCTCGTATTTTATTCGTCGATTCTTCTCGTACTTAATCGTACTCTTATCGCGTTATTTTCGAGGTTAGACAAACGATAACGTACACCTTCACGTCCGTACGTTGCATTATTTTCTATTTTTTGTACTCGATTCGTTACATTTTGTACAATTGATCCCGATGTAACGTACTATTTTCTCCGGTCAATAACGACACGATGAGTAATCGAATCGATGACTCGAGGAACGGTTGAATACCAAAATAAGAAATTTTCAAATAATCTCGTAACTGTGTCAAGAACATTGCAGAAGGAACACGCTGTAATCGTGTTTCAGGAATCTCTAGACTTCAACGAATGGACGAACCACAATATTGAAAGAAATTTACTGGTTTTCAAATTAATTCTTCTATTACGTTTTACGATCTTTCGGTCGAAACAATGCGAGAAATAGATTTCTCGAACTTGGAAGAACTCGGAGGGTTCATCGTTCCGAAAAGAAATAGATTTTGAAAGGTGGCGCGAGGAATGCGTGAAATTGCCATAAAATCGAGGCCGGGGGAAGAATTTTTTCGCTCGCTGGCGTCGGAACACGGGAGAAAGAGCGCCGGTTGCGCGAGTTTACCGGCGGCAAATAACGATGATCGAATTCCTGGGCCGATGCAAATGCGAGAGCAACCGGCCAGGCCATTAAGCGATGCGCTAATAACGCGCGCGCTCTTTTTACTTAATGACGCGCAATCGGCTGAACTTGCACTCGCCCGGTTCTCCGCGGATCTGTAAAATCGAAAGTATTACGAGAACAGTTCGCGGTTCGTTTGATGCCGCGATGTTGGTCGCGCGTCATTTGATTAACGAGCTGCATCCTCGCGATTATTCCACGGGCGCAGCGAGCCGAGCTTGCGAGTTATCGCGTGCGCGGGACGAGCTTGCGAACGCCCGACGCGGAAGCCTAGATGCAACATTGACGGTGTCTCGACGGGAATTACACGCTTGTGTTTAGAATATTACGCGTGGCTCGCGCGGCGCAGGAATTCTTTTGCACGATTAACGAGCACAGAATGTACTTTTTATACGGTGCGGATTCCCACCGAGAATTTCAAATATTCCTTACATTGTGAAGGAACTTCTATACGACGTTATCCAGTGTTGAATATCATTTTTGCGGAGTGTCGATTCTCACTGAGAATTTCAAACATTTGTTACACTGTGAAGGAATTTTTGTACGAGATTATCCAGTGTGGAATATCTTTTTTGCGGAGTGTAGATTCTCACTGAGAATTTCAAACATTGGTTACACTGTGAAGGAATTTTTGTACGTTATCCAGTGTGGAATATCATTTTTGCCTAGTGTAGATTCTCACTGAGAATTTCAAACATTGGTTACACTGTGAAGGAATTTCTATATAAGATTATTGAATGTAGAATATAATTTTTGTGAAGTGTGGATTCTCACTGAGAATTTCAAATATTGGTTACATTGTAAAAGAATTTCTATATGAGATTATTGAGTGTAGAATATAATTTTTGTGCAATGTAGATTCTCATTGAGAATTTCAAATATTGGTTACACTGTGAAGGAATTTCTATATGAAGCTTTTGAGTGTAGAATATAATTTTTGTATAATGTAGATTCTCACTGAGAATTTCAAATATTAATTACACTGTGAAGGAATTTCTATATGAAGCTTTTGAGTGTAGAATATAATTTTTGTGTAATGTAGATTCTCACTGAGAATTTCAAATATTGGTTACACTGTGAAAAAATTTCTAGATGAGATTATTGAATGTAGAACATAATTTTTGTGTAATGTAGATTCTCACTGAGAATTTCAAATATTGGTTACACTGTGAACAAATTTCTAGATGAGATTATTGAATGTGGAATATAATTTTTGTGGAATGTATATTCTCATGGAGAATTTCAAATATTAGTTGCATTGTGGAGAAACTTCTGTACAAGATTATCAATTGGATCTTGTTTTCGTGGAATAATCATTCTCCTTGAGAATCTAGAATGCTACACACACGTTGTTTACACTGTGAAGGAATTTTTTGTACAAGACTATCAACTGTGGAATGCATTATATTTTCCATAGAGCATAGGTCCCCCTAAATATATAGTATAAATAAATATCCACGCGTAAATTTACACTGTGGAGAAACTTCTGTACAAGATTATCATCTGTAAAATAGTTTCTTAAACTATAGAGTACAGATTCTCCTAACAATCTAGAATACTGTGTACGTATAACTACACAAAAATTTCTCTACAAGATTTTTATCCATAGAATAGTTCCTACGAATTATAAACTCCCTCAGAGAGTTCACTCTAAACGCAAATATTTCCCTCCCACAGCATCTATGACAATAACAAATTAATCTTCAGAATATACTCTCGAGCAAACATGGCTTCTGTTTAAATTTCTCTTTTTGTTCTTTGCTCCAATAATTGAATATTATTGGACATAATATACTCGTAGATGGGACATTTTTCCTCAGAACTATTCCAACTGGTACAATAAATAAGAGACTACAACGATAAAAGTTTCGATGTTTATTCCACCGCGAACATCATCAATACCCCAGACACTGCTGTGTTTCTATTTTCCATTCGTACGAGTTCACCTGTACGATCGCCACTTGCGATCTACAACGTGTACGGCTAGAATGACTGGTGAACTAATCGAGAGGGTAAATAAACAAATAAAATCGCGAGTGCGTAGGAGGGACGTCCCCTGTGCGACGCCCGACGGACGCCATCGCCACCGCCATCGTTCCGCGCCGCTCTCCGTGCTCGCACGCCGCTGGTAATTATCGGGCTTCCTGTCACTCTGCTTCAAAATGGTGGATTATCTGGCAGCCCGTTGTTTCACAGGGGGCCGCGAGAACGGCTTCCTGAAAACTGACCGGAACGCCGAAAACCTCCCAAGGGGAACGACCGTCCAAAAGAACATCGAACACCTTGCGAGACGCTCGCAACAATCGCTCGAATCGCGTGACGATTTTGTTTACAGAAGTTCTCGAACGTGATACACATAATCTAGAACCACGATTGCGGAGGATTTATCGCGATCACTGCCATTTGCACCCAATTGCAAATGGATTCCCCTAAAAATCTAGGATACTTTGTACGTATAGCTACAGAAAGTTTCTGGATAAGATTATCATCTACAGAACAGTTTCTTAAAGTACAGAGTATAGATTTCCTTAAGAATTTAGAATACTCTGTACTATAACTGTACTGTACTAAACCTTCTGTACAAGATTATCATCTACAGAACAGTTTCTTAAAGTATAGAGTATAGATTCTCCTAAGAATCTAGAATACTGTGTATGTATAGCTACAGAAAAATTTCTGTACAAGATTATCATCTACAGAACATTTTCTTACAGTATAGAGTATAGATTCCCCTAAGAATTTAGAATACTGTGTATGTATAACTACAGAAAAATTTCTGTACAAGATTATCATCTACAGAACAGTTTCTTAAAGTACAGAGTATAGATTCTCCTAATAATCTAGAATACTGTGTATGTATAGCTATAGACAAATTTCTGTGCAAGATTATCATCTACAGAACAGTTTCTTAAAGTACAGAGTATAGATTCCCTTAAGAATTTAGAATACTCTGTACTATAACTGTACTGTACTAAACCAAGATTATCATCTACAGAACAGTTTCTTACAGTATAGAATATAGATTTCCCTAAGAATCTAGAATACTCTGTACGTGTAGCTACAGAAGAATTTCTGTACAAGATCATTATCTACAGAACAGTTTCTTAAAGTACTTAAAGTAAAGAATAAAAGGTAAAGAAGTTTCGATGCGTTCGATAGAAGATACAGTGAAATTATACTTGAACAAATAAAAGTTCACAGAAAATAAATCTCTTTTTAATCGTCTGTTATCCGCATAGGTTTCTGGTTCCTCGATGTTGGTTCTTCGTATTCGTTTATCTTCTAAACGAATTTGTATAGTATCTTCTAAACGTTATTGATTATTTTTCGCAAAAATAATACAAGCTTCTCGACTATCGTGTTTACCGGTAGTATTCTTTACTTTCTCGAGAGTCATCTTCCGAGTCTGATTCCATCGTCGCTCGATCAAGATCTCAAGTCGAACCGTGATGAAGCCACTTAAAGGAGTCTAAAAGGGTCTAAAAATCGGGAGATTCGAACACGAGATCGGTTCGAAAACAAAGGGAGAAAATGAAGCGCGGAAGGGTAGCAAAGGTCGTAGATTTAATTACTTTCCTGTGAGTCTTGGATCCCTCCGACCGTGTAAACAAAATCTGTTCTGTTCCATCGTCGATTTACCAAAGTCTTCGTAAATCAAGTGGTCTAAAATGCAATAACACAGGGTTAATCGATAATGGTAAAACAAGCGACCTAGTAAAGTGTAAACGAGTAAAAATACTTTACCATTTTTACTTTATCGAATCGTGTAAACAAAATCTGTTCTATTCCATTGTTGATTAACCGAAGTCTTCGTCAGTGAAACTCTGGAGAATCACATAAGCTAACTAATAAAGCGTAAACGAGTAAAATGGCTCGATCGACCAAACTCTGGACAATTCGAACCATTTAAAGTGGTCTAAGAATTGTAAAATCCATAAAATAAAGTTAGTTGGAAGGCAGAGGATGAAAACAAACTGTAAAACTTTAAAAAAATATAGTTATCGGCAGCATTCTTAAATCATTTTTCTGCGAACCTGTGGCCTCTCGAATCACCTGAACAAAATCTATCTATTCCATCGTCGATGAACCCAAGTCTTTGTCAGT
This sequence comes from Ptiloglossa arizonensis, assembly GCF_051014685.1. Taxonomy (NCBI): domain Eukaryota; kingdom Metazoa; phylum Arthropoda; class Insecta; order Hymenoptera; family Colletidae; genus Ptiloglossa; species Ptiloglossa arizonensis. Next base: position 31,733,657 of record NC_135048.1, read on the forward strand.
CAAACTCTGGAGAGTCACTTAAAGTGGTCTAAATATAAATAACACAGGATCAGTTGTAATGCAAACAACCTAACAAAGTGTAAACGACTAAAAATACTTTACCATTTTTGCTCTTTCGAATCGCATAAACAAAATCTGTTCTATTCCATCGTCCATCAACCGAAGTCTTCGTCAGTCAAACTCTGGAGAGTCACTTAAAGTGGTCTAAAGATCCGTAACACAGGGTCAGTTGTAAGATAATCTACCTAAAAAAGTGTAACCGAGTAAAATAGCTCGATCGGACCAAACTCTCGACAATTCTAACCACAGTCCCGTTTATAGTGATCTAAGAATTGTAAAATCCATAAAATAAAATTAGTTGCAATTCAAGCTACCTAAAAATGTGTAACCAAGTAAAATAGCTCGATTGGACCAAACTCTGGACAATTGGAACCATAGTCCCGTTTCAAGTGATCTAAGAATTATAAAATCCATGAAATAAAATCAGTTGCAATTCAAGCTACCTAAAAAAGTGTAAACGAGTAAAAAAGATCGATCAATCAAATTCTCGACAATTGGAACAAACAGTCCCGTTCAAAGTGGTCGAAGAATAGTAAAATCCATGATACGGGGTCAGTCGCAAGGGAAAGGGGTGCGGGGGTTGTTGGTACGGAAAGAAACGTGGAAGGGTAGAAAAGGCGCGTAGGAACGAGTCGCGCAGGCATCGACGCAGCGTTAGGTGGTTGCGTGCCTTAGGTAATTACCGGGGTTCCCCGTGGTAACGCACCAGCGATGGCGGATCCCCCTGAATCCTGGCAGGCTACAGGCATTCGGGCGGATTCGGCCGACGACACGGCCACGGTGTTCCCGTCACACCGGTGGTTTCAACGCCAATTAAACACCCGCTTGTCAAGGAGGGGAAGCGACGTCGACCGATTCTCCTGCGCCCGGCCCGATTCGGTGTCGCACGCGATGCCCCCCTCGTTCTCTCCTCCTCCTCCCCCCACCCGCGACTCGCTCTCGACTTATTATTATCGCCGCTCATTGCCGCCCACGCGAACCCCCAAGGACTTTCTTCCGCGAGCCACCTCGTCTACCCCCTCCGCCACTGTGCTCGAAAATAGGCTTCCTTTATTCGTTTTATTTCCGTTTCACCTCTTCCACGTGTGCCCCTCGCGATAATTACATTTCCGTACGCGCGAAATGCCTTTTTGCCCTCATCCGTCATGGCCTCCCGCGATAAAGAATTTCACCACGGGTGGAGAAACGTCGCCAATCGACCGATTCGTCCGAAAGCGAATCGAGCAGACACGAGCCTAATCGCGCAGCTCCAAGTACGCGATTACACGGCTAATTAAAAGTAAACCCCGGCTGCGTGCCCCGCGGGAATAAAATCGCGACGCGGCCCCGGGAAACTTTGACAAATGTCCCTAACTCGGTCCGTGTGACGTTTACGTGTATCGTTACGAAACGGGGGGTACTGCGACGTGTGTGTGGCAGCGGGTGGGGGACGAGGGGGACCGGTGTGCGTATCGTCGGATCGCCACGCAGCCGCGCGAGGTGCCCCCTTTCGCGAGAAGGAACAGGAAAAAATTGCGGATGCATGTGGGTCGCGGCTTGGCTGGAGCCGACAATCAGCGATAGCGGGGGCAACGTATTCTGTGCGTGCCCCGATAAGAGGTAAAACGCGAGCCGCCGAGTACCGAGTACCGAGTACCGAGTACCGAGTACCGAGTACGAGGGAAACCGGGCCGTTCGAGACCCGATTCCTCGTCGCAGACGGCGCGACGGAAATCGCGAAAGCGCGCAACAACGAGATCGAAAATCTTCGAAACTGGTTCTTCTTTTTTTTTTTTTTTTTTTTTTGGGAAGGGAGGGGAGGACAGAGTTTTTCAGAAGTCTCGAGAGTCGAGCTTGGAAATCTTAGGGTGAAAGAGAGGGAGGATTGATTGAATGGAATTTAGAAACTAGGATATTGTTTTCTTGGAGAGTTGTGTAAGTTAGGAATAAGTAAATATTGTGGGGATGGATTTCGTAACAGTCATTTTTAAGGAGGATTAGTTTTTGAGAATTTTCGGAGTCTTCGGTTGATTTGGGTGGAATTTAGAAACTGGAATATTGTTCTCTTGCAGAGTTGTGTAAGTTAGAAATAAGTAAATATTGTACGGATGGATTTCGTAACCCCCCTCTTCCCATTTTTAAGGAAGATGAATTTTTGAGAATTTTCGAAGGCTTTGGTTGATTTGGGTGGAATTTAGAAACTGGAATATTGTTCTCTTGCTGAGTTGTGTAAGTTAGGAATAAGTAAACATTGTATGGATGGATTTCGTAATATCTGTCATTTTAAGGAGAATGAATTTTTGAGAATTTTCGAAGGCTTCGGTTGATTTGGGTGGAATTTAGAAACTAGAATATTGTTTTCTTGCAGAGTTGTGTAAGTTAGAAATAAGTAAACATTGTATAGATGGATTTTGTAACCCCCCCCCCCCCCCCCATTTTTAAGGAGAATGAATTTTTGAGAATTTTCAAAGCCTCGAGTAGCTTTGGAGACTTTTCTGTGAAAAAGAGTGAGTTTGATTTGTATGGAATTTAGAAACTAGAATATTGTTTTCTTTTAAAGTTGTGTAAGTTAGAAATAAGTAAACATTGCATAGATGGCTTTCGTAACCCCCCATTTTTAAGGAGACTGACTTTCTGAGAATTTTCAAAGCTTCGAGTAGCTTCGGAGATCTCACTATGAAAAAGAATGAGAATAATTTGGATAGAGTTTAGAAATTAGTATATCTTCTTTACATTCGGTTGTGTGGAACAAAAATAAATAAAAATTGTAAAAATTTTACAATCTCGCAGCTTTCGATCATCCTATTACCCTTCTCCAGGTGTCGATAAAAAGCAGTACTTAGAAATTTAATAACGTAACGTTTTAAGTAATCGCAAAAAATACCCCAGCATTTCCATTTGTTCAAAACAGTTAAAATAACCGAGTCTTCGGAAAATTTCGAACCTAATTTAGTCCGGAAGCGAGTAAAAACCGTACTCGACGATCTCAAAAATGTTCAAACACGAGTATAAAAGTTCCGTCGCAACTTTCCACGACACGTTTTCCTAACAAGCTCCGCTCAGCTACAAAACTAAAATTTATAATGTAAAAATCTTCAACGGATCAAATTCCGATGATCCTCGTCTTAACGAAAACTCCCCGTTGATCTCACCCGCCTTTAATCGATACCCCGGTTTAATGTCTCGAGTAGCGATCGGCTCGCGTCGCTAATTCCTCGATCGCCGACAGAGGGGGGCACCGATCGGGAATTCCTCTAGACCGATGGACGCCGAAAGAACGATCGAAAACCTCGGGGAACCGAAATAGCGCGAGGTCAGATAACCAGTTATCGACAGACGGGTGTCCAGTCGAAGCGAGAACACGCTCTATCGGCCGCTAAATGCGCATTTAATCGCGCCAATCAACGTCCAATGGTGCGTCGTCGTCGTCGTCGTCGTGCTCGTCGTAGTCGTAGTCGTCGTAGTCGTCCTTCGTTCCCAGCACGGAGACGCATCGTGAAACCTGTAGGAGCGTCGTCACCCCGACAACGGAGCATTATCTCTGCGAACGTTAACGCGACTCAATATGCCCGGCGATACTGTCAAAAGCGTAGTAATTTACGTTCCGGTCTGATAGCGAGGGGGCGAATCAGGCCGTTGCAAATTTCTGCCGCGAACGATAAGAATTGGAGCGGCGTGTCGTGAGAGGGGAGGGGAGGGTGCGAGGGGGGCATTCTCGCGATCGGGAAAGAGGGAAGCGAAGAAAGAAAAAAATAAATAAATAAAGCACGCGACGCGTTTCAAATAGTTTTTCGAGCCTCGTCGAGAACGTTCCGATAAATTAGTCCGAGCTTGAAGGGTGGAACCGAGTGTTCACTCTGAGCCCCCTCCCCCCCTCCCCAAGGGCAATCAGCCCCCCGTGGCTCCGGTAACGACGGTTCAACGCCGGTTTTAATCACGGTCTCGGTCGTGGGGGCGCTTCCGTCGTCGCCCATGGGGCCGTTTTATCGAAACGCACGGACTCGTTGCTCCCCGACTGCTTTATTAGCTTTATTCCTCGTAATCGAGCTTCTTAGCGCGATGGAGCTCTCTTCGAACGCGCGAGTCGGATCTTGATAAATGCTCGAACGAGTCTATGTATCGTTGACTCTTGTTTCTCGAGCGATGGAACACTGTTCTGTTGTTTTGGTAACTTTATTGGTTGTAAGCGAGCTTTTATCGTGAAGAAGCTCTCTTCGAATGCGCGAGTCGGATCTTACTAAATGCTCGAACGAGTCTATGTATCGTTGACTCTTGTTTCTCGAGCGATGGAACACTGTTCTGTTGTTTTGTTAACTTTATTCGTTGTAAGCGAGCTTCTTATCGCGAAGAAGCTCTCTTCGTATGCTTCGAATGGGAGTCGGATCTTACTAAATACTCGAACGAATCTATATATCACTGACTCTTGCTTCTCCAGCATCCAGATGCTGTTCTGTTGTTTTATTAACTTTATTCATTGTAAGCGAGCTTTTATCGCGATGGAACTCTCTTCAAATTAAGTTCTAACAAATTTCTCGAGCGATTAGTTCTACTCTTGATTCTTATTTCGAAACGTTATCCTATTGCTTTATTCGTCGTAAACGAGCTTTTATCGCAACAGAGCTCTCTTCGAATACACGAATTATGTCTTAAAAAATTGCTCGAGTGATTAGTTTTACTCTTGATTCTTGTTTCCAAACACTCTCCTATTGCTCTATTAACATTATTCGTCGTAAACAAGCTTCTTATCGCAACGGAGCTCTCTTCGAATACACGAACATAGTTTGCCCAAACAAACGAATCCTTCTACCCCTGTTCTCCCTTCTCCAGCACCGAAACACCGCTTTATCGGTGTCATTCGTTATAATCGAGCTTCTTATCCCCATGAAACTCTCTTCGAACGCACGAATCGAGTTTTAATAAACAAACCACTGTTCTCCTTTTCTCGAGCACCAGAACACAGCCTAACGGAAAACGAGTCGTGTCGTAAATTCGAGGCTCGATTCCGATCGAAGACCTCTCCGTTCGAAACCCCGTGAAAAACACGATGAACGAGCCTTCGATTCGTTTAGAATCCAGGGCCCCGATGATATCTGCGAAACGTTAAAGTCCCGCATTATTGCCTTTCGTTCCGTTAACCGTAATCGGACCACGAATAGTTTCGTACGTTCCACCGTTTATGATACGGTTTGCATGCTCGATAAGAGCCCGCGATGCCTGGATAACGACCGGTAAACCTACGAGAGCAACATGTGTACCATGAACGTGGAATTTGGATCTCGCTGGTGGATGCTAATCGCGTCGAAGGGAATTCTCGAGCCGACGCCGCGTGTTTGTTTTACGACGAACGTTGCCGTTTCTTCGCCATTTCTAACGCCCCGACCGCGAGCCGAGTAACTCTCGTAGAGCACGTTTCCTCGCGCGTAAACGGACCAACGGAAAACAGAGGACGCGATGCCTGAGAACCTTGTTCAATCTTTTACGGTTACATATCTCAGATCGTTCATTTTATCGTAATATTGCACGCGTTTCGATATAAAATTTCGCACAAATTTCCATCGATTTTCGGTATTCCTTAATGGAAAGAAATCATTTTAGGCTAGAGATTGAGAGCGAAGAGACGAGGATTAGGTGCAACGAGAATTTGCAAGAATGTGAATCTGATGATAATCTGGTGACTTGTAATATTTTTTAAATGAAAAAAAAGGAAGCGAAATAGTCGAAAGAAAGGTTCCACGAGAGTTCAGTAAGAAGGTAACGTCTTGACTCAAATCAATGTTTTTTCATATTCTTCACAAAGACTCGATAGAGGACAGTGATGATGTTAGGTATGATAATGAGAATAATCGAAAGGTTTGAAGTAGAAATTGAAAACGATTGAAGGAGGAAAAGGTACAGTAGGATGTTTAGAGGCAACGTCAAGGGAACGGGGAAAAATCGATGTTAAAGTTAGGTCAGACGTAAGTTAGAAATAGTAAGTCGGTTGATAAATGTGGACGGTTAAGGAAACAGTAGGTTGGAGTAAAAAACGCGGTGGAAAATCTATCGAGGAGTTTCTATAAACGAAGGAGACCCCCTCGCGGAAAGTAAGAAAGCATCTCTGCGGAAAACTTGAATGGAGAAGCGAAGAATAACACCGCGAGGTTCGCGGACGAGAGGTTAAATACGGTAAAAAAGAAAACGGTAGTCGTGGAGAGGAGGAACAATATTATTATCCGGGGAATGAAGACGTTGGGGACGAAAAGCTCGTGGATAGAACGCGGAGGAATCGATGGAGAAGAAACCGAATAAGAAGCGTAAAATAATATAGACAAGAAGCATAGAAAAGGGAGGGGAAAAATATAGTGCCAGGTAAAATAGACACCTGGGAGAAGGAACAGGAATTAATGACCAAGAGAAAAACCAGAGGGAACATACCGATCGCGATTGTAAGAGCGCGGTGCAAAAACGACCGAATGGTCGGAGAAAGGGGAAAGAAGCGGAAATGGGGTACCGGAAGGTCATAGTGTACACAGATAACACGAAAGCGAATTCCAAGCCACGAGGAAAGGTTTCTTTTCCCTGCTATTATTGTCAAGACCTCTCTATTCTTATTTACAGCGCGGTAAAAAATTAAAATCGACCAACGACTGTCTCTTCGTCTCTACCGTTGCATTCGATATACACTAGTACACCGAAGTTAAAAGTGTCAAATATTATAGACAAGAAGCATAGAAAAGAAAATAGAAAATATAATTCTAGGTAAGATAGACACCTGGGAGAAGAAACAGAAATTAATGACCATCCAAGAGAAAAACCAGAGGGAACATACCGATCGCGATTGTAAGAGCGCGGTGCAAAAACGACCGAATGGTCGGAGAAAGGGGAAAGAAGCGGAAATGGGGTACCGGAAGGTCATAGTGTACACAGATAACACGAAAGCGAATTCCAAGCTACGAGGAAAGGTTTCTTTTCCCTGCTATTATTGTCAAGACCTCTCTATGCTTATTTACAACGCGGTAAAAAATTAAAATCGACCAAAGACTGTGTCTTCATCGCTACCGTTGCACTCTATACATACCAGTGGTATCAAAAGTAACGAGTCGATGAAAAGAGTGTAGAGGAAAATATATATATGTATAGGAAAATATGCCTATTCCTTTGTTATAATAATATATTCCCTGTGGATTACAGATGGAAATATAAATTCTGCGCAAGGTCACGACGCGTACAAAAGGAAAAGTCAAACACGCAGACACGTTTTTTCGAAAACTCTTTTTAACTTTTTCTCGATACCGGTCGACTCACGTCCGTATCGATCGCTGGTTACATTACAATTCATCTTTTGTCTTTTACACTGGGCTTCAACGAGCCATCGATTTACCGAAACATCGGCTCACTCGATCGAAACTTGCGATTCGCTCGCGCAAAATTCGTCCCTACAAGAGGAAAGAAGCATCCGATTCGAAGAAACGGAAAAGGAGGATTGAAGAAGATTCGAAGGAGATCGGTTCGAGACAGAAAGGACGATTTCTCGGTAATCTCGGATGCGATCTCGGACATTTGGTGGCCTAAATCGGTTGAGGCGAGAGTCGGACGATTCACGGGTGTAAAATTTTCGCACGTTTCAAGAGCAGCCGTTTAAAATGTAAGAAATTATAGGCGATACGGAGGAAGTTCGTAATTAAGACGGCTCGGTACGCGGTAGATAAGAATCATGGCCGTCCCCGGCGTCGGCGTCGGCAGGCGATGGGTAATCAAGAAAATGCCTCGCCGACTTTTCCTACTTCCGGGTGACGCCGCGAGGGAAACGCGAGAAATCGCGATATCTTGATCGGGCCGCGAGACGCGAGGACGATTCGCGCGCGCGAGCCGTCGTTAAAAGCGCTACGCAACGCGAACCGAGCGAGAGAGCTAACCAACGTACGTACGTATATACGTACGAGAGAGCGAGAGAGGCCCACGATGGTCACGGGATCCGACCAGCAGCGAGCAGATAGGTGGATGGTCGATACTTTTTTTTTGCGCACGGCGAGGCTGTTACGTAAGAGGAAGGCCGCGCGCTATCTCGGCGAATCGGTGTTCCGCGAGCTAATTACCCATCGTGGCTGGCAAATGGCTTCCGCGGGTTACACCGAACCTGGAACGCGCCGCGAGCTCCACCTCCGGCCCGATAAGCATGGAATTTCAACAACGGAATCGGTGGTTTGTTAACGTTGAAAACTTTTCCATTTTCACCGGAGCGAGGGCACACGCGTTGCGTGCCAATGCGTGAAAGAACACTCGGGTGAAATTAATAGAAATCCTGATCGTTGCGTATCGTTAAGTATCTCGAGTTGCGGCCACGGTTACCGCAACCGATTCGAACACGATCCTCGCCAGCGGTAACAATGGCTGCTACGTCGTTACCGGTTACCATGGGCGATCGAAACCGTTCTTCTGCATTTCAGTCCTTAACGGTATCGTTACTGGTGATTAGAAATTGGACATTTTATTGGAACATTATTGGCGATTCTATGCAAGATCGTTTATCATCGAACGTGTTTATAATTGGATGTTGTTTTGGTTACTGTTTGAGAATGTTGGTACCATTCTCAAGTAGTAGTTGAGAACAGACTGATGTAAATTAGAAACTTCTGAAAATTATTGACGATTCTATGCAGGATCGTTTATCATCGAACGTGTTTACTATTGGATGTTGTTTTGGTTACTGTTTGAGAATGTTGGTACCAGTTGTATTTTTAAACAGACTGATGTAAATTAGAAATTTCTGAAAATTATTGGCGATTCTATGCAAGATCGTTTATTATCGAACGTGTTTATAATCGGATGTTGTTTTGGTTACTGTTTGAGAATGTTGGATCCAGTTGTAGTTTTAAACAGACTGATGTAAATTAGAAATTTCTGAAAATTATTGGCGATTCTATGCAGGATTGTTTATCATCGAACGTGTTTACCATTGGATGTTGTTATGGTTACTGTTTGAGAATGTTGGTACCAGTTGTAGTTTTAAACAGATTGGTGTAAATTAGAAATTTCTGAAAATTACAAGCGATCGTGTACAGAATCGTTTATCATTCAGCGTGTTTAACATTGTTATGGTTACTGTTTAAGAATGTTGTTACGAGTCGTAGTTTTAAACAGACTAATGTAAATTAGAAATTTCTGAAAATTATAGGCGATCGTGTACAAGATCATTTATCATCGAGCGTGTTTACTATCGGATGTTGTTACTGTTTAAGAACGTTGTTACGATTTGTATTTTTAAACAGACTAATGTTAATTAGAAATTTCTGAAAGTTATAGGCGATCGTGTACAAGATCATTTATCATCGAGCGTGTTTACTATCGGATGTTGTTACTGTTTAAGAATATTGTTACGATTTGTTTTTTTTAAACAGACTGATATAAATATTCTTCGAAATGACGTTCGAGCGCAACGTTATAATTTATTATTTCGATGAGCATGTTTCTTCTAGCATGCGAGTGACAAATCTTTTGCAAATCTCTTGCAAATCTTAAAATATTTAGAATAAAATTAAAATTACGTATAAAAATATTTAAAAAGTATGTACAATATTGCTATTCCCTCGAAAGCGAAACGTCCATTCCACACCTCGTTTGTTGGTATTCTTGCATAAAACTTACATAAAAAAAAAACAAACAAAATTGCTATTCCCTCGAAGACGAAACCGACCATTTTGTACCACGTTTATCCGTATACTTGCAATCGCGAAAAAGTATCCTAAACAAATTCCGCAAACTAAATTTCTAACATTTTTTTAAGACGTTTCGACCGTTACCGAAACTTTGTTACCTGAGGAACACGAAATTTCAGAAGTTGGTATAATTTTGCGAGTTCTTGAAATTTACGACGTTAAAAATCGAAGTAGATTCTCGAAATCTTTCCAAGACGTTTCAACCGTTATTAAAACTTTGTCACCTGAGGAACACGAAATTTAAGAAGCTGGCACAATTTTGCGAGTTCTCAAAATTACGATGTCAAAAATCGAAGTAGATTCTCGAAATCTTTCCAAGACATGTAATTCAAGAATATGAGACAATTTCGCAACTTCTCGAAATTTACGACGTCAAAAATTGAAGTGGATTCTCAAAACCTTTCCAAGACATTCGAGCATTACCTAAACTTTATCACCTGTAAAACATGTAATTCGAGAAGATGGGACAATTTCACGAATTCTCGAAATTACGACGTCAAAAATCAAACTAGCTTCTCGAAATCTCTCCAAGACATTTCGACCGTTACTGAAACGTTGTTACCTGAGGAACACGAAATTCAAGAAGCTGGCACAATTTTGCGAGTTCTTGAAATTTACGACGATAAAAATCGAACTAGCTTCTCGAAATCTTTCCAAGACATATAATTCGAGAAGATGAGACAATTTCGCGAGTTGTGGAAATTACAACGTGAAAAACGCTCAAGGAGAAGAACGGGATGTGCGGGAATTTACGAAGACGGTTCCGATTCCTTCCACGGCGGTGTTCGACGGCACCGTTTTTCCCTCGAAAGGGGGAGATGCCATAAACCGAGCGAGACGACGTCGGCACGCGAAACCTCGCACCCCAAAAAATTCCGCTCGCGAGACGCGCGGTGGATTTCGCAGGATTTACGCGTCCTCTCGTCCGAGAATGGCCATACGGGTGGGTCCCTCTCGCGATCGTACACACTCACGGGGTTCTTTATTAAACGCGACCCCAAACTTTCCCCCTTGGGCTTATCCCGGTGAGACCTTCCATCATTTTAAAGCCGGCCGTGATAAAATTAGACGGACAATTTCATTCGAAGACTTCGCCGCGATCGGTCGTCCCGTCGACGGTTTAATTTCGCCGCCCGCGGCGATTCCTCGACCCCCGCGCGGAAAACGCACAGGCTGCCACGACGCGTTAACAAATTTGACGCTGGAGACTCGGGCTTAACTTCGTCCCGATTATCCCCCCCGACACCACCTTCGTGAATCGTTTCTCGAACCCCTCTTCGACGATCGAATCGTTACGATTGAGCATCGTTGGCACCTACGCTACGGGTCTTCTTTGACCCGGAACGTCGTCCACTCGGATATCATTGTATCTTTCTGGAATAATAAATATTCTCCTCTCGTTGCAACGTTAGAAATGCGAGTTTCGATCGAAGAATGTTTGTCTCCCAATCTCGAGCGTACACTCGAAGATTAATGCGCGTTCTTTTGCAATTAAAGCTGAGAGATCGAACTGGACGATAGTGAAGTGTCCCTTTAGTCCTCTCGTTGCATTACTATGTTAAAAACGTGAGTTCCAATCGGGGCATTTTCGAGTTGGAGGTTTCGAGTGCATCGTGAAAGATTAATGCGTATTATTTTTCTACAATTAATGTCGATCGATCGTAATAAACGGTAATAGAATATTTCCTTGGACCTCTCGTTGCAATACAAAATTAAAAACGTGAGTTCCAATAGAGGTATTTTTGTCTCGTGGGACTTTGGCGTACAGTGGAAGATTAATACGTATTATTTTTCTATAATTAAAGCCAGTCGATTCGAATAGACGATACTAGAATATTTCCTTGGACCTCTTGTTACGCTACAAAATTAAAACCGTGAGTCCCAATCGAGGCATTTTCGACTTGAATGCTTCGAATGCATCGTGAAAAATTAATGCGTATTATTTTTCTACAATTAAAGCCGATCGATAGGAATAAACTGTAATAGAATATTTCCTTGGACCTCTCGTTGCGTTACAAAATTAAAAACGTGAGTTTTAATAGAGATATTCTTGACTCGTCGGACTTTGGCGTACAGTGGAAGATTAATACGTACTATTTTTCTATAAACAAAGCTAATGGATCGGATTGGACGTTAACAGAATATTTCCTCGCGTCTCTCATTGAATTACAACTTTGAAAACTCGAGGGTATTTTTCACTCTGTGTCCTTGAACGTACCGTCGATGATTAATAAGCATAACCTTGCGTTCTTAGACCAAAACTGAAAACAAAGTTCCTCTCGTGGAGTTCCATCTTCGTCTTGCAATTGTGCCAAAACGGTTCCGCGGAACGGAGAAGAGAAATAATATTTACGAACACGGGATAACGAAGACTTAAGGTCAGTTGGTCGACTAAAAAGTTTCTCCTGGGATCCCCCCCCCCTCCTGTTTACCCTCAGAATTCAACAAAGACGCTACAAAGTAGAGATCGTATTTACGAACGCAGGATGTAACGAAGACACGAGATTCGTCCTGTGGCTCGAGGTCTGCGTTCTCGGTGACGCGAGTCGCGAATTCCAAGGAGTTTTGGCATCGGATCGCCCTCGAGACTCTCGGACGTTTAAACGGAAACTAAAAAAGTTGATTCCACCTAAGGGTCCCCTATTTGTCAACTAAGACGATTCTGTGATACAAAACAGAGAAGGGAGATCATATTATTGTACACGCTACAATGTTTTATCGCGTTACGCTAAAGATCCATCGGGTATGTCGACAATTTCATGTTTTGTCGACGGTTGTCCATCGTCGTTTATGGATACGTCCGGTGGAACATTGGTGAAACGTAATAAAATATTCTAACAAGTACGCTTGGACCGAAAGTAAAAAATAGTTGTTCTACGAAACACAGAAGAGAAATCGTATCGTTCTTCACGTTATAAGGTTTCATTGGGTTCGACTCGCTAATGTAAATTGCGAATTCCCAAGAATTTTTGACATGGACGATCGCTTCGAGCTAACTCTAAAACATAGATTCCTCTTAAGAATCAACTATTCGTCTCTCGATTCAACCAGCACCGTTCTACAAACACAGAAGAGAGATCATATCGTCCTACACATTATAAGGTTTCATTGCGTTCGACTCGGTAATGCGAATCGCGAATTCCTAAGAATTTTTGGCATAGACGATCGCTTCCAACTAACTCTAAAACACACATCCCTCTTAAGAATCAACTATTCGTCCCTCAATTCAACCAGCACCGTTCTACAAACACAGAAGAGAGATCATATCGTCCTACACGTTATAAGGTTTCATTGCGTTCGACTCGCTAATGGGAATTGCAAATTCCCAAAAATTTTTAGCATGGACACTCGCTTCAAACTAACTTTAAAACACATATCCCTTTTAAGAATCACCTATTCGTCTCTCTTTTTCTAAACTAACACTGTTCTACGAAATAGAGAAAAGAGATCATATCCTCCTACGCGTTATAAGTTTTCATTGTGTTTGACTGATTGACGCGAATCACGCATTTCTAAGAATTTTTGGTATGGACGCTCGTTTCAAGCTAACTCTAAAACCGTTCTATAAAATACAGAAAAGAGATCATATCCTCCTACGCGTTATAAGTTTCCATTGCGTTCGACTGGTTGACGCGAATCACGCATTCCCAAGAATTTTTAGTGTGGCGGCACTACCCACGCTTGCCACCAGAGGGAAACTCACCACCAACCGTTTCCCGCAAGTTCCCGTACCTGCTCCGATCGCTATATATACGACCTCTTACCGATCTTCCAATGTCCCGGCGTATAGGGCAGGGCCTGCTAGGATGCCTTACTGACGAGTCCACTAGCAGGCCCGGGATGAAACGCTTATCCCCACTTCCTTATATTTCCGTTCTTCCTGCCTCTAACATACTTTAATTTAGCGCCGCCAAAGTGGTGACCCCGTCTAAGAACCAACGCAACCTTCTGGACAGCAGCACAGCAGCAGTACAGGTGCAGCACAAGACGATGGAAGGAACGCAACGTAAAGGCCGATTTTTCGTAAATCCCCCTCTCCGAGGGTTGACTCCTCGACCTGCCAGCGACGACACGAACGCTATACTCCCGGCTAACCATCAGGATCAACCCCAGGAGGACAGCAGCAGGCAGCTTGTCGACATTATTCACCGACCACACCGATGCGTTTCATAAATACTGGTACGCGCACGCATCAACGTCGGACAACAAGCGAAAACGCGGCTTGAGCAAACGATGCTCGCCACGCGTATTCCGCAATCGACAGCAGCTGGGCCTTACTACGAAAAAGAAGCATTCTTCTCTTCCACCGCTCTGGACAACCTCCTCCTGTGCCTGTTGTGACAAACCGAACTACGGAACAAATACCTACGCCACTGGGACATCAGGACGGAACTTCAAAGTATCGTTTACCACTGGCAAGGGGGTTATGTGGCGGCACTACCCACGCTTGCCACCAGAGGGAAACTCACCACCAACCGTTTCCCGCAAGTTCCCGTACCTGCTCCGATCGCTATATATACGACCTCTTACCGATCTTCCAATGTCCCGGCGTATAAGGCAGGGCCTGCTAGGATGCCTTACTGACGAGTCCACTAGCAGGCCCGGGATGAAACGCTTATCCCCACTTCCTTTTCCTATTTCCGTTCGCACCTACCTTTCTAACATTCTTTAATTTAGCGCCGCCAAATTAGCATCAAAACACACATTCCTCTCGAGAATCACCTATTCGTCTCTCGACCGAACCCTCACCGTTCTACGAAATAGAGAAACGAGATCATATCGTCCTACGCGTTATAAGGTCTGCGTTTGCGTTGTACTGTTTGCCGCGAATCGCGCATTCCCAAGAATTTTTGGCATGGACAGTTCAAGCTAACTTTAAACCACACATTCCTCTCGAGAATCACCTATTCGTCTCTCGACCGAACAAGCACCGTTCTACGAAATAGAGAAGCGAGATCATATCGTCCTACGCGTTATAAGGTTAGCGTTTGCGTTGCACCGGTTGCCGCGAATCGCGAATTCCCGAGGAGTTTTGGCATGGACTCGGCCACGGGACGTTCGTTGGTTCGAGCCACGAGTAAAAAAAAGAAATAATCTCCCCCACGGGATCCCCCGGTCTTTGTCTCGCGAGTCGAGCACAGACCGTATTTACGAAGCCCCCTCGGTAGCGAGGAAGAGACTCACGGGAGAGGCTCGTCCCGCGAGTCTCGAGGTCTGCGGCGGTCTCGGTCGACGCGTAGTCGCGAATTCCAAGGAGCGTTTTGGCATCGTGGCCGGCGTTCGAGACGGTCGGGCGTCCCGCGAAAGAATTCCCGCGGTTCGAGCGAGCGAGCGAGCGAACGAGCGAGCGTGGATCGTAGCGCTCACCGATAAAGAAATCAAACGGGCGGCAGGCCACGAAACCGGCCGGGAGACTGTTTTCGCGCGAACGTAATTCCGCATAAACCGCATCGCGCCCGCGTGTGCACGGAATCGGGAATAACCTTTGGCCAAACCCGCCACTTTTCCCTGCCCGATGTGTTAGTCCGCGCACCGGCCGACGGATTAGATAATACCCGATCCACGAGAGTGAATTCCCCGCGGATCGTGAATAAACCACGTCGCGTGCGCGTCGACTTCGAAACCGAATAAATCCCGCTGGAAGGGCACCAACTCGGCTCGCCTTCGCACCGGGCGTCCAAGCGGGCGTAACGGGCGGAAAAGCGCGAATCCGCTCGCGAGAGAGCCAGCGGACGATTGGCAACCGACGACGACGACCACGACGACGACGACGACACCGCGACGACGAACGCGTCCAACTCGCGCGCTGTGGTAGACCAGAAGAGAGGCGCAAACACCGTGGTCTCTCCTCCGCGCGCGAAGGATAAAGCGTGCGTGCACGCACTCGCGCACGTGGAATAATAATTAGGCGTCGCCGGTGCTGATACGAGTTCCTTGCAAATGACGTGTCAGGTGCAGCTGTTGCGCATCGTTCCGCAATGCGGGCCGGTGACCACCACCTCGTCTCTCCTCCGCCGCCGCCGGCTGCTTCTTCGGCCACGGCCGTCGCCTTTTCCTCTCTACGGTGTTTCGTTCCACCCTTTGTCCGTGTCGCGGATCCCGCTGCAAAATACCTATGACCCTGATGCCCCGAACACGATCTCCCTCTGCTTGACGGTAGCCTAGAGCTGGCTGCTTCGTGGATTCGGTACACTGATTTCGTCGTCGGTCTATTTAGCCAGAAGTTTTGTGGATAAGGATTTTATAAACTTGGGGAACAGTGGTGCAAATGGCTCCAACACTGGTGACTTCACACGATGTTTCTCTGCAAGATGATAGCCTAGAGGTGGCTAGTCTGTAAATTCGGTACACTGATTCTTTCGCAGGTCTGTTTAGCGAGAAGTTTTCTAGATAAGGATTCCATAAACTCTAGGAATAATAGTGCAAATGTCTCCAACACTGGTGACTCGACGCACCAGTGTCAACCAATGTTTCTCTGTAAAATGGTAGCCTAGATGTGGCTAGTTTGTGGATTCGGTACACTATCTCTTGTGTAGGTCTATTTAGCGAGAAGTTTTCTGGATAAGGATTCCATAAACTGAAGAAATAGTGGTGCAAATGTCTCCAACACTGGTGACTTCACACGATGTTTCTCTGCAAGATGATAGCCTAGAGGTGGCTAGTCTGTGGATTCGATACACTGTCTTCTTTGTGGGTCTATTTAGCGAGAAGTTTTCTGGATAAGGATTCCATAAACTCTAAGAATAGAGGTACAAGTGTCTCTAACACTGGTGACTCGACACGATATTTCTCTGCAAGATGGTAGCCTAGAAATGTATAGTTTGGCGGTTAGGTCCACTGTCTCCTTTGTGGGTCTGTTTAGCGAGAAGTTTTTTCGATAAGGATTCTATAAATTCGAGAAACAGTGGTGCAAATGTCTCCAACACTGGTGACTCGACACGATATATCTCTGCAAGACGGTAGTTAAGAATTCTATAAACTCGAGGAATAGTGGGCAGCTGATTCCTTAACTGTCGTGTCTAAATTAGACTGCTTCTTCAACCATGAGCGTCGCCTCTTCTTGTTCGATGATTTTCTCAATCTTTCCTTACGTTACGTTGCCCCTGGTGCAAATGTCTTCAATATTGGTAACCTGACGCGATGTTCCTCTGCAAGACGGTAGCCTAGAGATGACTAATTTGTGAATTGGGTCCACTATTATCTTAAACTCTTAAACTTAATAAATTATAAACTCAAGGAATAACGAGTAGCTAATCCCTTAACGCTCGTCTCCAAATTAAACTGTTTCTTTATTCTCTTCAAAGTTCCGTTTCAACCTTTATTCACATTACATTTTCCCGATACAAATGTCCTCAACCCTGGACACGATGTAGACACAACCCTCACCTGTGTAAGATGATAGCCCAGGGATAGTTTGTAGGTTCGATTGACTGTCTCCTTCAGTAAACCCAACGAATAATATATGCACTGTTAAGTGGCCCTTAATTCTTCCTCAACGCTCCCTTCATCCTCGTGTCCGAATCCGATTGCACAGCTGACCATCGAAAACAGGTCTGGAAAACATGCAAACCCTAGTCAGTCCACTTCGACGACCACAGTCGTCATCTTTTCGTCTTCGATCTTCTATTCCACACTTTGTCCATCTTGCGTCGTTCCTGGTACGATTGACTCCAACCCTGGTGACTAGACCCGACGTTGCTGTGCACGAAGCTTGGCGATAGATTCACGGTCTTTCTCTAGAAGGTAGCCTGACGATAGGTCGACTCTATTTCGCGAGAAGGTCCCTCGATAAGGATCCCGCAGACCCGTGGAATACTATATGGGCTGCTAGTTCCTCGACGCTCGTGTCCAAGTTAGGTTGCTCCTTCGACCAGAGTTTTTTTCTTTCCACGGTTTCCTTCTACCCTTTGTTCATGGTCAAATGCCTCCAACACTATGGCTGGGAGCAAAATTCCCGTCCGCGGAGATAGCCTAACGATAAGTTCACCTCGCGTCTTCCTCGCGATTCCTTTTCGCGAGAAAGTCGTTCGATGCGCGCTGATAACGATTCTGTAAACCCGTGGAATCGTGTACGGCCCGGTTAAAGCAGTTCCATTTAACGGGCCATTTAACACCGCAAAAACACGAACGCCACCGAACCAACGTCAACGCGTTCGCATTATTCTATGTAGTTCAAATGTGGATACGTCTATCGAGCCACCGACGTGCTCCTTTTTATGGAATGTTACGCAGTATGCCGATGTGTTCCTGACGCGGCGCCGATACCGATGCGCAGTAAACAACGTCAACGCGTTTGCAACTGACCGTCGCTGATCCGATGCTACGTTGTTCGATGATTCGGTCGAAAGAATAATTCGACGATCGCGTGTCTCGAACACGGCCCCCAAATTTTCAAAGCCCGAGTTAGACTCCAATGGACTTAAAAGCGACCAGTTTTACCTCTCCGGATAGATCCGTCGGATTAAAGTAACACCACCAGGCCTACCGTCGGATATTTGTTACATCGTACAAACGACGACTGTCGTTCAAACGGTGACAATTTCTCTAGCCCGGAAGGGGTTTCGATAGCTCCGAAACGACGATAAAAGATTCAATTTTCCGTTTCTTTGTCTATCAGAGATCAAGAAAGTATTCTAGACTTTGTAAGATTACACAAAGCATTGCTGCAGAGATTCTCGAATCACACCCGACATTATGTCGCAAATTATCAAAAATCCATATCTCGAAGATGCAGCACTTCTACCGTGAAAAGATTCCCCTCGATGTTTCGCTTATTGATAACTCTCCGTTACGAACATTAACCGAGGCACTAGTACGCTACTCGTCGAATTCCATCCTCGATCGCGTCTCGAACGACGCGAAAAAGTCGAAAGGAAGATCTGGGCGAAGAAAAATCATAAATTTACATCTCCGTAGCCATAATCGATCTTTCCGTAGGAACTCGAGCGGATGAGCCGGCGCGTAGACTCCACCGGAGCGTTCCCGAGCGGCGAACGCTCGTTCGGTCGGGTCGCGTGGTTACGCCACGCGAAAAGGACGAGGCACGGCGATAGAAATTAATGGTCGATGTATTATCGATGAATAAACATGGTACTCTCTCCCTATTTTAAAGGTATTAAAGTTACATACGAGGACGACATTACTCGCGAGAATGATCGGGCACATGCGAGCCAGGACGTGCTCGCGTGCTGGCTGTCATTAGAGGGGGCCTCCCGACTACCGTCTACGTGCATCGTTCCCTCGTCCCGGCACCTACGCCTGTTTCCTCGGCCGGGCGCTTTCCGCCGCGGCAATTCGGGATCCTGTTCTGGGCGTCGTCCTCCTCGCGGTTACGCCGATCGTTCCCCGTTCGACGATGCCTTTTCGCCGGTGAACTGGCAGCGATGGTAATTGAAGGGTTTGCCCGCAGAAAACTGGCTATTTCGTCTTTAGGGGGCGGATAATTTCGTAGGTGTGGTTGACGACGCGAGGGATTAGCGGTGGCGCGAGGAACCTCCGGTCCCGAAGTTCAAAGGAGCCTGAAATTCGCGAAACGGCCACTCGGCCGATCGGTGCCCTCCTCCTCCGGGAATCGGTGTACACACGGTGTATACTTTGCCGCGATACGTAACGAATTTTTCTTAGACGAATCGGGCCGTTCGTGTCGGATCGAAGACACGGTCTCCATGCGGGAGATAGAAACGGTGACCAATCGTCCAGCACTGTGAAAAGAAAATAACCGACGACAAAACGAACCTACGCGCCACTTCAAACGGAGCGTGTGAATCCGTTTAAACTGGTTTCTTTCACGTTTCTGGTACGCATTCCGCGAAGAACGAGCGTCTTCCCTCGGGGTTACCCGCGGTTCGTGTATCCGCACGGTCCCTCGGTTAAAGATCGTTGATCGACCGGGTCGTTAGCCGATAGTGGGGATCTCCCGCAAAAAAGTTCTGTATATTTTTCCGCTGTGCGAGCGGGGACGATACTCGATCGCGAATGCGTAATACGAATTGTGCCTTTAAACGAGGGAGTGTCTTGTTCGATAGCTGTGTTTCGGAAAGAAGGCACGGTGTTCGGTATAATAGGTTTCGAGAAGGCTCTCCTCGATAGATCTTTCGTACTTTGTACGTTAGGTTGACTCGTTGGAGCAAAATTGCAACCTTGAAAGTTAACAATAGTGTTTCTTGTCCTGTTAAAGTCTTGTCCTGGAAAATTCGATCAGAGCTATCTGGTACACGGAAAGTTGTCGTCTCGAGGAATAGTGTCCCAATAGGGATAATTTTCGTTGTGCCTCCACGAACGAGGACAGTACCAAACCTCGAACCCCTGAAACAAGTTTTATCTTTAAGCGAGGAATTACCGTAACCTCTGCTTCGTAAACCTTCTTCAATATCTACATTTCGGAAAGAAGACAAGGTAGTGCAGTTGTTTATAACGCAAGAAGCTTCTCCCCAATCGAGTTCTTCCATCTTCCATGGTTCCTTCTAATTGACAATGTCTCGTTGCACGTAAAACATCCATGTCTCTCCCTGTCCCAAGCAAACTCCACCAACTAGCTCCTCGACGAATCTACCTTGATATCTTCTACAGAAGATCAGTCACGAGAACCCTGACATCCTAACTCACCGAGTGACTAGAACCGATTTTCGTTGTGTCTCTACAAACGAGGACAGTACTGGACCTCGAACCCCTGATACAAGTTTTATCTTTAAACGGGGAATTACCGTAACCTCTACTTCGCGAACCTTCTTCAATATCTACATTTCGGAAAGAAGACAAGATAGTACAGTTATTCCTAACGCAAGAAGCTTCTCCCCAACCGAGTTCTTCCATCTTCCTTTTTCCACGGTTCCTTCTAATTAACAATAATGTCTCGTTGCACGTAAAACACCCAGGTCTCTCCCTGTCGCTATCAAACTCGACCAGCTAGCTCCTCGACGAATCTACCTTGATATCCTAAACGAAAGATCAGCCTCCAGAACCCTGACATCCCAACTAACCGAGTGACGAGAACCGATTTTCCAATCCGAGAGGTTCACGTGGTCCCGCGAGCGTTTAATTCGGAAATTCGTGGGGTCGATCTTGAAGAAGGACCAGGTCTCGATCGATCCAGGAAGACGTTTTCGTGGCAGCGAGTAGCAAACGAGGATGATCGAGGGAACGGCATTGCGGCACGGGTCGTTCGTTGCTCCGTTCGTCTGGTAATCGAGACACTGGAAGAAACGGAGAAAGGTAACGAAGGGACGGCTGGGGGAGGGAGGAGGGGGGGAGTTACTTCCCACGGCGATTCGCGGTGGCTGGTCGTCACGAATCGTTCAACGACGACGACCAGGACGACGAGGACAACGACGAGCAGGAGTGGAAGCGACGGGGAGTCAACGAAGACGACTCGTTCCGCGGTGAGCTTTCACGGGACTCGATGAAGCCCGGTCGTCGTGTTGCGCCATTGAAAATATCCTCGAGGAAACGGTGAAGCAAAGGAAGAGGGGGGACAGGGAACGGTATGGAGGGGAGGGCAGGCCCTAGACGCTTCTAGCCTAGATCAAAACCCGTAATCACGAGGTAATAATACCCGATCACGGAAGATATTGCACATTTCCCCGGAATCACTGCTATTCCCAGGGAAGATGCCCCGTCGGGGTTGTTTGGGAGGTCTTACTGTTCGCCGACATGCAATCCCGAATTCGCCCATCTCTCTTTCCTTCCTCGAAGAACCCAAGCGGCTGCCGATCGTGCCACCGCCAGCGGCTCTTTTACGGCTTCTCCTCGTTCTACTTTGCCCTCGCTTTTACGCTCCCTCTCCCCCACCACACCCCTCCCGCTGGTCCCCCTTTCGGTATATCTCTCTGCCCTTTACCTCGGCTTCCTTTTCTTTCTCTGGTATCTGTTTTAAGAATTACATCGACGAACGATTTCGTTCGATTCCGCGGTTGCGATAGCATCCTGTTCGAGGAAACACCGAGAACGGGGGGCTGGCAGAGAGGAGACGGGGGGTGGAAGTGGGGGCACGAGTCACGCGGGGGCGGTAATTTCACGAGACGGCCAATCTACTCTCGACGTTGATCGAATCTTTTTCGTCACGGTAGTACGGGACGAAACAATGTTGCAAACGTTTCTACTGTGCCCCCTCTCCCCCCTTACCCTTCTTCTGCCCCCTCTTCGAGTCACGACGCGTGGAATCTTTCCTCGCGCAGGGGGGGAGGGCGCGCGTTCGGTCCAAGGGAATCGATAGACACACCGAATCGAAACGTGGAAAGAGAAAAACCGGGGGACGACTACGACGAGGTTGACGAGGACGAGGACGACGACGAGGACGAGGACGAGGACGTCGAGGACGACGAAGACGACTACGAGAACCACGGTCGGGCCAGGTAGGACGGGTTTAACATAGTGCCGGGCTTTTTTACACCGTGCCCGAACAATTCGAAGGCTCGTGGTCCGAGCGAACCGGGCCCTTCACGAGGGGGCCCAACCAAGGCGAAGGCGGAGGCGGAGGCCAAGGGCGGACGCGGCCAGGGGAAAGAACGTCTCGAAGGGTGCCTCCAGCCAACCGTACCATTAATCATCGGGGTAATTCCATAGATGGCTGTTGGCTGCTCGAAGGAGCGAGCGATGCATGCCAAACTTACCTCGTGCCTTGCCTACCGAACGACCTGCGAAAAGACGCGTTATCCTTCTGTCCGGGCTTCTGTCTCCTCTTCTCGACCAAAAGTTAACCCTTCGGCTTCCACCGTGCCCTTCTCTCGTATGGTAATCGACCCCGGTCCGAATCTCCTCCTGTTTTTTTTTTTTTTTTACTTCTTTTCCCGCTTTCGAGTGGATTAGCGACGTTTCCAGGTTTCGCGAGGACGACCACCGATCTACCCGAGGATGACTCGAAGACAGGTAGCGGTGACGATGGTTTTCAGGAAAGTTTTTTTTGAACTCCATGGGAATTGTTTCGCTGTCTTTTCTGTTATTTCCCAGTTGGATGCAGTTTTTCTTACATCGAGACCACTCGGTTTGCGATTTCGTCGACTTGGTCGCCAGTTTCGATCGAATTAGTGTGTTTAGGAGAATCATTCCTGGTTTGGTAAAAATTTGACAGTTTGAGGACACTATCAGGGATTATTAAAGCGAATCCTAAACGCGCTTTATCGCTGTGAGACACTTTTTAAGACAATTTGACGCGGTCTAGTCTTTCCTAGAAAATTTATTATATTGGATTGTTGGGAAAGTCATTTCGTTTTTTTGTTTGTTTGATGAAAATGATTTTTAAGATTTTTTTAGAGTGTATAAACATTCTATTAAATTATATATTCTCCAATTTAGAAAACGAAATGACTTTCCGAACAACCCAATATTTTATAAGAAACTTACCGTTCTCGAACCGATCGATATTTTAAACAATCGATACATTCGTCGATAGCAACATTTACCAACTTTTTAACAACTGCAATTTTATTCAATTCCAACCTTCAGTATCAAAGAAATTCACTTTACCGCGCGACTAGAAAATTCTGATAACGTCATGCAAGAATATTTATAGTTTCTACACGCATGGACATTTTTCTGTAAAAATTGGCAGAAACACTGTCCCGAATATGTACTTTCGATACACGCATAGAACATTCGTATCAGAAGATTCGAATCGTCGGAAAAAATTGCCAAACATCGTACACTTTTCCCACCCAGAAAGAATTGAATTGATTCGACAAGTCATTTCATTTTCCTTCGTAAAAATGAAACACAATTTTTTAACAGTGTACAAACATTTCATTAAATTATATACCCTCCATTTTGTAAAACAAAATAATTTTCCGAATCAACCCAATAGTTTCTCCTCGGAGCAAACAGCTTGAACTCGCATAAGAAAAGAAAAACTTACCGGTCAGGGTCTGGGAAGAATTAACGCGCGCGAACGACAAACGCAAACACGAATCCGCCGGTTGGAAAATGTCCAAAGTCGAAACCGTACGGTGACGATCGTGTCCCGCGATAAGCGTAATGGTAGCGCGATACGTTTGTATTCTTACGACATCGAGGAGCCCCAGAAGGTCCAGATGTTATCCGGTCGAAGTTCGTGACTTTGTACGATCCGTGGCGCAAACGTATACTCGCGAGTTTTTGGAGATTCAAAGTACGATTAATTGGGGCCGGGTACGGGCGGCACGTTTTTCGCGAGGCTCTCAGCTGTGCGGCTCGGTTTTTCTCGGTTTCGCCTCGGCTTGTACGCGATCGAGCGCTTATTGATTTAATCTGAGGCCGTATATCGTCCGGTTCTTACAGCGTCTGCCAAACCGCGAAATTTATGTTGCACCACGACAAAAACGCGTGCCACTCTATATATCACTTGGAGCGAGTGCCGAGATACGAGCACCGGGCGCGAGTCCGCGGCGCTGTAATTAATCGGGTAGGTGCGAATTATAAGGGTATCATCAACTGTACACATTCTGTTTAGGTAATGGCCGCCCTTATGGTATTTAATTAACGAGCCTTCGAGTTGTTACGATCCACGAGTGTCTTTTCTGTATTTATGGTCCCGAACGGGACGGTACACCGAAAGACTGCTCGTCGTATACGAGGAACCGTAACGAGCCGAACAACCGAGTTACGGTGAAGTTTGAAAAATTATCGTCCCGCTCGGACAATGAAACATAACTGCCGGAATTAAATTCGAACGGTGCGTAATTATTGCATTACCTTGACATCATCTTCGGCGCTAATTGCGCGCACGGAACGTCGGAACGCGATACACGTGTACCGATAAATTTCGTCGCGATCGCTTCGGCAACGATTTATGGTAAATTATTACGGTTGTCCGATCCTTTTTCAATTCGGACCGTTTCGATCGAGCGGAGCGCACCAACCGCGAAGACGGTGCGCGGCCAGCTCCCGTATAAATAAATAAATCGATTCCGTAAATGTTTCGAAGTGTGTAAATCGTTTCGAGTATTTCGATCAAACGTATATGTGAATTGTTCGATGTAGGATGAAATTTCGGTAGGTATCCGCGAGGAAAGTTAATTTTACGTTCGTCGAGCACAGTAGAAGAGAGCAGACGATCCCATAATTACCTCGAAAAAGAGATTCGAGTCGAACTTACGCATCGTTCGTGAAGCGCGGGTCACACGTACGAGTAAATGGGATTAAAAGAAAAACTTATATTACCGTTGTTGAACAATATAAAATAAACAACAGTTTGCACGGAGGAATACGAACAATTAAGGATGTTTTGCCTATTTATATGGGAATATTCCTCTTTCCCGCGAATCGAGCGTGCCAATTAAGGTTATGTCGCGTACGGTGTAGAAATTCTAATATAGAGAATAACGCGTGGAACGGTGTATATTTACGACAGGGTTCTACATTCGAGAGAAACGATTGTAATTGTTGAACAGGAAATCGGATCGAGTCGTTGGAAACACGAACTTGAAACTGTGACGCGAGCGGAGGGGGCCACACTTTTGGCGCGCGAATTTGAATTTCCCGCGCAACGAAGAACTCATCTAAGGAATAAATTAAATTTATTCCTTGTATTAAAAGTCCTATTGAATTAAAAGTCCCTGTTACCGTACAGAAATACAATTTACTTATACAAAATGAACGAACGAAGAATCGAATCGGTCTACGCGATGTATTATCGAAACCTAACCTCGAAATATCGCGTTCGTAACATCACAATGCCTCTCCCCATTCGTACTTTGAATTACTGGACGTAAACGTACGCGAGTTTTCCAATCTCGACACTCGTGTCTACTATCGACGTAGATCGACCAAATAATTCCCCGAAATAATTCGATGTTAATCCCAGACGCGAGTTACGGTGGGCCCGGGGGTCGGGTTGGTGGCCCCCGAAAGCGCGCCGAAATTCAATCGTCGGGGGCGCAGCGGCTAATTTCCAAGGCACGACGTCCCCGGTCGTTTAAGGTATTCCCTCGACCGCTAATATCCATCGTTAACGAACTCGCTAGGGCTTGTAGCCGGTCGTCCGTACAACGTGTATTCCGTCCAGTTTCTTTCCCCGCAAGAAAGGCCGGTACATCGTGGGGCCCCGGGACTCGTCTCTACCGCGGCTCCACGAGTCCGCCTCGTTGTTAAATCCGCGGCGAACAACCCGACCGCCGGTAGGATAGCCGCTCAAACACGTCGTCGAACGTGAAATAAGGATTCGAATCGCGATCCAGAACGATCCACGGTGGGACGAAGACGACGAAGGGCGGTCGGTAGGGCCCCGGGAGAAGATCCCGGCTGCCCCTCTCCCACCCTCTCGCCCTTCTCTACCCGTGTGGCGGGGTGGACGGACGATAGGGGAGGGCGAGGGGGAGGTTGGGGGGACCGCGGGCAAAAAAGATCGAACTCATCCGCGGAGACACGGTGGCCACCGGGCCGTCCGAACGATGTCAGCAGTTTAATCAATGCATTTAGCCGAATTCCTGTCTGGCCCAAATAAAAGGCGAGACAGGGGGAGGTTAAGCACAAAAAACGCGACGCGCACGACGTATCCCTCCGCCTTTACTCCGCTGTATTCTCATTTCTCTGTCTCCTCCCGCCTTTATCTCTTTGCCCCGGGGGCCCGCAAACTCTTCGGGGGCCCACCGGGGCCCGTCTGCTACCCCACCGCGCCCGCCGTCCACCGCCAAAAGTTGTTAAGTATTCCGCGGATGTATTCCGGCTCCCCCGTCCGCCGTGCACCCCTCCCCCTTCCCCACCCCCATCCACCCCCCTCCTCCACCTCCTCGTTCCATCTTGGCTCACCTTCGCTACGGGCAGACTCTTCTTCGAATAAGGTACGTCAACCGCGAGGATGACAACCGGACGGAAAGCGACCGCTCGCCCGACGGGGGCCCCCTCTAAGGGCATCCTCCATTCACGTTTTCGAAGCCGGACGTATCCGTTCGGAGGGGGGGCCTAGACGCGCTTTTTCCTTCGAGCGTCACCGTTCGTACGAAAATAGAAAATACCCGAACAGATCGCAAAACGCGTCTAAAACGATCCAAGAGTCCCGCGATCTCGAATATCAGCTCCGAAGCTACCTCGATAAAAGTACCGATACCGAACCTCGTCGCATCGGTTCGTACTTGTAACGAGACACCGTTCTCGCGAAATCGTTACCTCGAAAATTCCCCCTGCCCGTCGACGACAACGTACAAAGATAAAAATAACACGCGGGTAGAGAGATGATCGTTTCTCGGTTTCCTCGAGCGGGCCCCGAACGGTGTACACCGTCGTCGGGGCTGTTTCATTGACAGTCAACGAGTCTGCCGCGTTTCCTGCTCATCTCCGTTATCTACGCGAGCATCTGAAAGCCCCGACGAATAAATTTCGACCCGTGTCTCTCCGCTGCGCGACCTTTGTTCACCGGGGCCCGACGTCGATCGGGCTCGGTAACCGAGAGAGTCTCCTCGTGCTCGGGTTATCCCCGTCGGTCGTCGGTGCGATAAAATGTAACGCGCTGCGAGACGCGAGGACGATAAATTACACACCGGTTTCTTATAAAAGATCGCCCGGCCGAATTTTTCTCTCTATTTCCACGATGTAAGGGGGCCCGATGGACGCGCGCTCGCGCGCTCGCTCGGCGCTCGCTCGGCGCTATCGATTCGTTTTTCTCCACCGCGGAGGACGAACCGCCGCGGTAAGACCACGGTCCGACCGCAAGCTCGTTACGCCTGTCGGAAGTATAAATCAACCGCAAAGTTATTCCGCCGTGCTGTCGGGGAACTCCCCGCGGGGCGACTTCATGAAAACTGCTACCACCTTCTTATAAGCGACATCGCTCCTCCGTGAGCCCACGGCGCGTCCAGGACGTTGCGCGTTTCGATGCTTACGATCACGGTCACCGATAACCACGATTTACGGCCGAAATAGGCCACCGTAACCGATAACGAACGATCCCGTGCGACGATACTCGCATCGGTTTTTCGCGCGTACGTTATTCGGAACTCGCAGGCGAGTTCCACGAATCCGTGTCTCCCGTGAGAAGATTCTCGTTTTAATCGACCACGCGCTGACGAGACAATCTTCGGGCCGCTGTGTGCGTGTGTGAGCGTGTAAGTGTGTAAGTGTGCGAGTGTGTGAGTGTGAGTGAAAGAGAGAGTAAGTGAGTGAGTGAGTGAGAATGAGAGAGTTAGTGAGTGAGTGAGTGAATGAGTAAGTGAGTAAGTGTGGAAGAAAGAGAGAGAAAGAAAGAGAGAAAGAAAGAAAGAAAGAAAGAGAGAGAGAGAGAGAGAGAGAGAGAGTACACACACACGCGCGCACGCACGCACGCACGCACGCACGCACGCACACACACACACACACACACACACACACACACACACACACACACACACACACACACACACACACACACACACACACACACACACACACAGAGAGAGAGAGAGAGAGAGAGAGAGAGAGAGAGAGAGAGAGAGAGAGAGAGAGAGAGAGAGAGAGAGAGAGAGAGAGAGAGAGAGAGAGAGAGAGAGAGAGGCAGACAGACAGACACACGTACGTGCTACGTGTGTGTGTGTGCGCATAAAGATTTCTAACCGTGCACTCGTTAATGAAATAATAAAATATGAAATATGTAGGATGGGATACCAACCGCTCTCTTTGTTCGAAAATAGAAAAATCGCAGCGTCGATCAATTGTGATTAATAGATCCGAGAGTATCTGTAGCGAGGAGGTTCGATTATTTCGAAGGTGTACTATTTTTACGAAACTTTGTCAACAATTGTGGAAAATGAAGAAGCTGAAAAGACGAGGAAGTGTAAGAAATAGCCGACGCTGCAAATTTTGTATTTGTTCTCGTATTCTTAATAAATCTTACGCGTGAATTTGAAAATTATTCGAACCGAGAGACACGTAAAATTTTCAAAGTGAACGTGGAAAATGAGGAACGATACGTACTTAACAATTGTACGAATTCTTTCTTCAAGAAACTACAAACGTTTAATCAAATTTGGTGCAAGATTGATACTTTGTGAATGTTTCTCGATAATTTAGACATGCTCGTCCACATTACTCCTGGCCTAATAGTAAAATTCACGGGACGAGATCCACGAACAAACAACAGCTTACTGTCGCTATTATCGTTCCATATTATTCCATCGCAATTCTATTACATTGCTTCCTACGTTACAGACATCTCCAGCAAGCATACACCGACCTCTACCTCCACGGGTTAATTTCTTCTTTCCTTTATCCATGGAATTTTCCACGCGTATATTCTTAAAAAAATAAAGGAATAACTCTCGTAGGGGTTAATTCCTTTTGGTCTCTCGCACGATTCCGCGTAATGGTTGCATCCGGATCGAAAATCGAATCTTGTTACCCGAGCCGGAAACTTTTCGTCGAGTATTCGAGTCGTGGAGTATCGCGAGCGTGGAAAGATCTCGCGACACCTTTCGAACACACGTTGTATAAGCGAATCGCGAGTCTCCCGTGGCAGAAATAGACGCGTCCTCACGGAGCCGTGAAAGCGATCATCGAGCGCGCAGTTTATCGCTTCGGAGACGAATCTCGCCGTCTTTACGATACCACGATGCCCGTTGTGTCGACGCGCGCGAACAAATTAGCGATTCTTTTTTCACCGGTCGCGTAGCCGAGCCGATGCGCGCATATAAACACCGTAGACGCGAACGGTAATAACAGAGCCCTCATAATACCATGAGAATCTAATTGTGAGACGACCCCGGCCACGAGAAGAGGTCGCGTTTTCTCGATAATAAAGGAAGAATAATCATAATGAGGCGGCAAGCCCCGCGTGTGTACAGTTACTCGCAATAACGCCCGGGGGGAAAAATTATTGCCTAATAAAATAACGAGATAAGGGAACGGTTGCGCGGTAATTGCAAACATTGCGCCGGCAAACATTGTCGTGCCGTAATACGTAATTGCAGATCCGATGCGATCTAATAATTATTCCGCTGGTAATTGTACCGAACCGGCTAACGTCGCTCCGAATGTTTCCGGAATAATTCATCGAGCCATAACGTGAAAAACCGTTCGACGAACACCACGTTTCCAAGTGTCCTCCAGGAATCCTAATTGGTCCTGTTCGAGTTCTCGAGCTTCGTCGAGGCCTCTTTCGACGTTGAACAATCGAGACGTTGAGAGCTACGAGCTGAGAGTTCGTAGTCTAGCTGCGTCCAAGTCTCAGAGATTCGTTCGCTGAAGTCTGCCTTCGTCGTGTCCGGTTCGATGATGTTTCGCTTCGAAATCGTAACGTACTGCGAACACGGTACGTTAGTTTTCAAGTGTCTTCCTCGAATCGTACACTGTTCGAGTCATCGAGCTTGTTCGAGGATTCCTCGGACATTGAGAGTTACGTAGAATTCGTTGAAGTCTCCAGGTATCTTTATTTTGTTCGATTGAAGTCTTCATTGGGATCGATACTAGGTGAGAAACGAGTACTGATATTTGTGAAGGCAATCGTGACGTTTCTAAGTGTCCTCTAATTGTAATAGCTTCTGTTAGGGTGTCTTCGGAGATTCTTTGGACATTGAGAGCTACGGAGAGGCTATAGTCTTCTACGTTGAAGTCTCTAGGTTTCTTCCTCTTGTTCCATTAAATTCTTACTTAGGAACGATACCAAACGAGAAACGAATACTAATAATTGTGGAGTCCATCATGTCGTTTCCAAGTGTCCTCCAATTGCAATAGCTCCTGTTAAAATATCTTCAAAGATTCTTTGGGCATTAAGAGCTATAGAGAGGCTATAGTCTTCTACGTTGAAGTCTCTAGGTTTCTTCCTCTTGTTCCATTAAATTCTTACTTAGGAACGATACCAAACGAGAAACGAATACTAATAATTGTGAAGTCCATCGTGTCGTTCCCAGGTGTCCTTCAATCCTAATGGCTGCTGCTCGAGTTCTCGAGTTTCTTCAAAGATTGAACATTGAGATCTACACAAAGTTCATAGTCTTCTACGCCAAGGTTCCAAGGATTCTTCGTCTTGTTCCATTAAATTCTCACTTAGGAACGATACCAAACGAGAAACGAATACTAATAATTGTAAAGTCCATCGTGACGTTCCCAAGTGTCCTCCAATTCTAATAGCTCCTGCTAGAGTTTCTTCAAAGATTCTTTGGACATTGAGATCTACCCAAAGTTCGTCAAAGTCCCCAAGATTCTTCGTCTTGTTCCATTAAATCCTTACTTCAGAACGATATCAGATGTAAAACGAATACTAATAATTGTAAAGTCCATCGTGACGTTCCCAAGTGTCCTCCAATCCCAATAGCTCTTGCTCGAGTTTCTTCGAAGATTCTTTGGACATTGAGATCTACACAGAGTCCATAGTCTTCTACGTTGAAATCTCTAGGTTTCTTCCTCTTGTTCCATTAAATTCCTACTTAGCAACTATACCAAAACGAGAAACGAATACTAATATTAACGAAATTCATCGCAACGTTCCCAAATGTGCTCCTCGAACGATGATCGAGCCTGCTCGAATTCTCGAGCTTCCTGATAGACTCTCGGACATCGAACAATCGAAACGTTGAGAACTACCCCGAATTGGTACTCCTCCGCATCGAAGTCCCCAAGATTCTTCGTCCAAATCTGTCTTCGTCCTCCCACCATTGCATTCTACACCCACCATCTAGACGATACCGGTCGATATCGCGCACACCGATAATTGTAAACTCCATCGCGAGTTTTCCAAGTGTCCTCCGCGAATCCTAATCGATCCTGTACGACTTCTCGAGGTTCATCGAGGATTCCTCGGACGTTGAACAATTGAAACGTTGGTAGCTACGCGTTCGTATTCCGTTCGTTCGAGGTCCCTAGGATTCTTGGCCGCGTCTATCCTCCCCTGTCCCATTGAATTCTATCTTACGGTGATCCATCTCTGTGGTATTCCACCGGGGCGATACCGGGCGATAAACGGACACCGATAATTGTGAATTCTATCGCGACGCCGACCACGCGTTTCCAAGTGTCCAGCTCGAATCGTAATTGGTCATCGCCGGGGTACCCGAGCTCCGTCCACGATTCCTTGGACACCGAACAATTGAAACATCGAGCGTTACGCGTCTCGTATTATTCCGTTGGGTCCCAGTCACCGGTACTCTCGACCGAATCCATCCTCCCCTGTCCCATTGAATCCCATTTTACCGGCGATCCGTCTCTATGGTGTATCCACGGGGCGATAACCGGCGATAAACGGTCACCGATAATTGTGAATTCTATCGCGAGGCTCGCCGCGCGCCCCGGTCACGCTGGAAGAAGCAAAACGCTGCTCGAGCGAAACGTGCACCGCGGAACACGGTTTTCGAGCGAGCGTGACTCCACTCTGTTCCCACGGGACCCCGTTGGGCCCGACTTTTGTCCCATGATCGAGCAAACCGGCGGAGAGAACCCGAGCGAGCCGAGCGAGCCGAGCCGGGCCGGGCATCCTTCGAGCGGACGAGGCCGGACGTTCGCGCACGCACTCATGACGAACAGACGACAGGCACGTAGAACCGTGACTTCTACGTGTATCGTACAGTCCCCGACAGGAATTCGTCCCGTCTCCGGTCCATTGTTCGCCGCCAGCTCCGACAGTCCCCGCTTTCAACAATAAGCTAGATACGTTTCAACCGTTCGAGCTCAAACACCGAGATAACTTAACCTTGAACCTCTCTCTCTCTCTCTCTCTCTCTCTCTCTCTCTCTCTCTCTCTCTCTCTCTCTCTCTCGATAAATTTCGCTACCTGCGAATTACACCACGAATATCGATCCTCCGAGGAATTATTTACCGGCTTTAATTATTTACCGGGTTTTCCAATGAATTTCGTTCGAGGATCTATGCAATTGTGTCAATGTTTTCGTCGAAAAGGTCGAGAATCTGAGAAATAGATTTCTTTGATTTTTCGTAAGTCTTACGAATTACGAATTACCGAGTTTCGCGGTTTTCCTCGCGTGACTAGTACACTAGTGTATCGCGCCATGTTCGAAAATCGGGCCCAATTATCTTTATGCGAAGCACGAATGGAGAATTTCGTGTAGGAACTGAGGTGACCATCGATCGAGATACAATGAGATTGAATACCACCGACTGTGTTTTCTTTTCGCGAGTATAGATTCTTGAAACGACCGAGAACCGATCTTGTAACCGAGCGGGAAATTTGATCAATAACCGAGGTATTGTTGCAGTTCTGTCTTTGATCTGTGTTACTTGTAACAGACAATGTATATACTTATATATATACATCGTGAACCAACATTCGAGCGGGAAATTTTATCAATAACCGAGGTATTGTTGCACTTCTTTCTTTGATCTGCGTTACTTGTAATAGATAATGTATATACTTATATGTAAACATCGTGGACCAACATTCGAGCGGGAAATTTTATCAATAACCGAGGTATTGTTGCAGTTCTGTCTTTGGTCTGTGTTACTTGTAACGGACAATGTATATACTTATATGTAAACATCGTGGACCAACATTCGAGCGGGAAATTTGATCAATAACCGAGGTATTGTTGCACTTCTTTCTTTGATCTGCGTTACTTGTAACAGACAATGTATATACTTATATGTAAACATCGTGGACCAACATTCGAGCGGGAAATTTTATCAATAACCGAGGTATTGTTGCAGTTCTGTCTTTGGTCTGTGTTACTTGTAACGGACAATGTGTATACTTACATATTTACATCGTGGAACAACAATCATGATATAAACGAGGTCTGGAAAATTTTACGTCTCGTAAAATAAATACTAACAAAATTGCAAACGTAAGTAATTTTTCTTAAAACCGAATTCTTCGTTGCAGTTTCATTGTTCTAAATATTCGAGCCATAGAATGCATCATTCTCACCGCTAATTTCGTTCCACGGTGTGGAACCGGTGTCACTCGTACACTTGAAAAATGAATAAAAATTTCCCAGCGTCCCTCGCGTTTGTTCCTCGAACGTCGCCAGTCGCTTACAAGTCTCGTTGGCGCGGGCCCTCTTTTACGAGGCGAAGTCTTCACCGAGAAAACGACCCGAACTATGAACGACGAAACTTTCCAGCAGAGGAAGAAAGTCCGTGCAAAACTCAACCAGCTGCGAAATGCACGACCAAAGAGAGATAAAGAGACAAAGAAAGAGAAAGAAAGAGAGAGAGATGATTCCAGGATGATCGTCGTAGAAATCCGGCTGGAACGCGACACTGCTTTTTCCTACGGCCGCGATTTAATTGCCCGGGCGATTAGTTCGCGCTCGGACCGTCTCCTCTGTTTATAGTTCACTCGTTAACTCGTCGCTTTTAATTGCTCGACATCGGCTACCGGCGCGCGGCTACCAAAACCGCGCGTTCCCGCGCCGAGTTAATTTACGGATCTTAAGCACGCGGCGCGGCCGGCTAACCGGTAATTTAGCCCTGCATAAAATTAAGATTTTATACCCGCGACAGCCATTAAGTTATAACTTTTACGTTATCCTCGTTAATGTTACGCGATATTCGCACGATCGACTTTACCGTTCGGTCGAGTCTTTCATCGCCCGAGCAGATGTCCTTCCGGCTGGTTAAAGGGTTAACGAACTTGAGAAAATTGTTTACAAGATACCCGCCCAACGGTCCACTCGAAACGGAATTTTGACAATCGATGAATTTAACGGGCCGGTTAATCGACCGTTACACCGTAACTGGCCCGGGATTGGGAATCGAAACGACCGACTCGATCCTGTATCCGAGCGGTACGCTTTATCTATACCCGAGGCATTACCGCTACTTCTATCTTCATCGTGCGCAATCGTTACTTACGGTACCTAATGTGAGAAATAGACGTTCGTTCCACCGGTGTTCAAAGTTGAGATTCTTCCGTTACTTGTTGATTATAAACGCGTACTTTGTAGCGACGTGTAGAAAATATTTCGAGGAACGTGTCGCGGGTGATCCGTCGCTACCATTTTCCTAGCCCTCGGAACCAATAA
The DNA here is from genome assembly GCF_051014685.1 of Ptiloglossa arizonensis. Taxonomy (NCBI): domain Eukaryota; kingdom Metazoa; phylum Arthropoda; class Insecta; order Hymenoptera; family Colletidae; genus Ptiloglossa; species Ptiloglossa arizonensis. Next base: position 31,768,239 of record NC_135048.1, read on the forward strand.
TCGTACGAGAATGTACCCGTATATACGCAACACAGTGTACGAATAAATTCACTTTTGTCTTATCTTCTCTTTTACATACGTCCCTAGATATTTCCTCCTACGACTTTCCCGACACCAACGACGTTGTCTCGATGTTGGTTCTTTACGAGTGTATTTTTCATACAAAATAATACCTACGCTTGTCAGTAACACGGTTCGTTCCCTGAACAATAGTTCCTGGAACAAATTTCGTGCTTCCTAACTTTTCTCACTACGTTTTACTAATACACGGATGTGTATTTGTCACGGTTTATCGTCTCGAGAGGGGGCCAAAGTATGACAGAAACTTAACAGCAACTATATCGCGTACCATTGTTGCAAAGTATCCTCCAACCTCTGTTCCAAAGTTGGTTACCAAGGAACACACCTTACGTCAATTTTCAACGCGTGTAAATTCACGTGGTCGCTAATTCGATCGCTTCCACTTTGCGAGATTGTTGAAAAATTCGTGCACGGTGCTATACACAGCGTTCCGCGTAATTGATGAAACGGACTGTACGCGATGATAATATACAGAGGAGCAGCGCGCAGCCCGGGCCACCGTCTACGTGACACACGTTGTCTACGTGGGTGCCGGACGTTTTACGAGTTTCGGCGCTCTTGGAAAAAGCTCGCCCAGAGCGGTAGCTCGCGGGTCCCCCGCGTTCACTTCGCTCGCCCCCCGCTTTCGAATCTCCCGTCAGATTTTTATCGACGGCGACGGGGCAACGTTGGACTACCGTCCGACGCTCCGGGGCCGCGGCCGCCATTGTCGTTCTCCGATTTACTCGAATTCCACCGCCTTCTTTTCTTTTCTTTCTTTTTTTTTTTTTTTATTTTTCGACTCGACGGAAAAGTTCTTGCGTGTTTTAATACGCATTTTAACTTTGCCGCTCGGTCGCAAACGGAACGAGCAGGATGTTTCATTTGATGGGACTTATTATTTTACATACCGTATGAATTGAATGCGTTGTTTTGGGATTTATTATTTTATCTGTTGTGTGAGTAGGAATCCGTTATTTAGGGACTTATTGTTTTATCTATTGTGTGAGTAGAAATCCGTTATTTTGGGACTTATTATTTTATCTGTTCTGTGAGTAGAAATCTGTTATTTTGGGACTTATTGTTTTATTTGTCATGTGAGTAGAAATCCGTTATTTTGGGACTTATTATTTTACTTATTGTACAAATATAATACGTCATTTTGGGACTTATTATTTTAACTACCTGTGTAAAAATAATGCGTCATTTTGGGAATTATTATTTTACCTATGGTGTGAATAGGATGCCTCATTTTGGGACTTATTATTTTATCTGCCGCATGAACAGAAATCCGTAATTTTGGGACTTCTTATTTTACCAACTGTACAAATATAATACGTCATTTTGGGACTTATTATTTTACCTATGGTATGAATATAATGCGTCATTTTGGAACTTATTATTTTACCAACGGTGTGAATAGGATGCTTCATTTTGGGACTTATTATTTTATCTGCCATATAAGTAGAAATCCGTTATTTTGGGACTTATTATATTACCAACTGTATTAGTAAAATATGTCAATTTGGAACTTACTATTTTCCTTTCCGTATCAACAGAATGCGTCATTTCGGGACTTATTATTTTATCTGCCGCATGAGTAGAAATCCCTTATTTTGGGACTTATTGTTTTATGTAACGTACGATACAAAATTACTACTTCCAATCCCTTCATCGTTACAATATTAATTTTGTCTCCAACGTCTAACAGAACACTTCCCTTAACCGGACACATATTGTACATTGAATCCACTTCATGTAAATTTCTCCTAATTTCAGAAACAAGATCGAAGCAACTTCTATAACATCCTATAGAATTTACCAGCGACGGAACAGTCATAATTACTCGTACTTGGTTGTCACATTTTGTCTATTACTTTAGTCCCCTCGACGAACTCGAGTACATTATACATTTAGTTTTTTCTTCTGGAGATCGTCATCGAGGAGCAGTTCGAGACAAAGTTTTATACGAAGCAGGTGATACTTGAAACGAACCAGGATCAGGTGGTCAGTCGCGACAGATACGTTGCATTCGTTGCACAATGAAACCAAGTATCTCGATATCGGAGAGAAGTGAGATATTTTTAACTATTTTAATACCGGTGGCAACTGGATCCCTCTTGTAAGAGGATTATTCCGTACATATTGAAAAAGGCTATCAATTTTTATTCGGTTTCTCGTCGAGGGATTAATTCGATTCTCGAGTCTTTAATTACGTCGCCCTTCCCCGTATTTACGGCCCCGATCGTTCTCTCCGTTTCTCTTCGCGGAAATATAAATTCTTCCTTGTCCCCTTCTTCGGTGATTTTTTCGGTGAATTTCTCGTGCGTGGAGATCGACGTCACAGTACGTTGACGCGTTCGTTAAAGCGAACATGGCACTTTTGGAATCTGTGGATACTCGGGGCTGCCGACTTAATTAATAATTTCCATGAAAAATCGCGCTCGGATCGGCGGCCACGGTTTCATCCGAGCGAACGAAACGCTTTCTTTTCTCGATTCGTAAATCACTCGCGGCAAGCCAATTAGGACTGACAATAACGCGTTGGCTCAGCGGCGCGGCGCGGCGCGACGGCCGCGGCGCCGTTAAATTAGAAGAAATCCTAGACGCTTCGGTAACAGTTTATAACGATACCCGGAAGAATCGTCGATCCGCGAGCCGCGAAACCGTCTGATATCGCGTGACAAATGTGTACCGGCCGATAAGCCCCATTCCCATTCCGCTAGCGCCTTCGGGCATTTCCCTCGCCGTGAAAATACACCGACGAACGCTAACAAGGAAATAATCGTTTTCGCGCGATGCTGCTTTTAATCGAGGCTCTGACGGTCGGCCGTCGATTAACTCCTCAAAGTGACGTGTCGATTTTCGTGGCATTAGATTCCTTTCGGTACCGACGAAAACTTTGTTACTGAGTTCCTTGGGTGAAGTATAGCTTGTATAGCAGGTTAGCGTTTAGAAGGAACGTTGAAAGTAGTGGGTGAAAATAGAGCGATACTCTAGTTGGAGCATTTAGAGCTTTGCTCTTGAATTCCTTGGGTGTAATATAGCTTGTACAGTAAAACTACTATAGCATATAGAAGGGAACCTTGAAAATAGTGGGTGAAAATAGAGTGATACTCTAGTTGGAGCATTTAGAGCTTTGCTCTTGAATTTCTTGGATGTAATATAGTTTGTGTAGTGGTAGTTTAGAAGAGAATCTTGAAAATAGTGGGTAGAAATAGAGTGATACTCTAGTTGGAGCATTTAGAGCTTTGCTCTTGAATTTCTTGGGTGTAATATAGTTTGTGTAGTGGTAGTTTAGAAGGGAACCTTGGTAATAGTGGGTAGAAATAGAGTGATACTCTAGTTGGAGCATTTAGAGCTTTGCTCTTGAATTCCTTGGGTGTAATATAGTTTGTGTAGTGGTAGTTTAGAAGGGAACCTTGAACATAGTGGGTGAAAATAGAGTGATACTCTAGTTGGAATCTTTAGAGCTTTGCTCTTGAATTACTTGGGTGTAATATAGCTTGTATAGTAAAACTACTATAGCATATAGAAGGAAACCTTGAAAATAGTGGGTGAAAATAGATTAATACTCTAGTTGGAATCTTTAGAGCTTTGCTCTTGAATTCCTTGGGTGTAATATAGCTTGTATAGTAAAACTACTATAGCATATAGCAGGGAACCTTGAAAATAGTGGGTGAAAATAGAGTGATACTCTAGTCGGAGCATTTAGACCTTTGTTCTTGAATTTCTTGGATGAAATATAGCTTGTATAGTACTTTAGCGTTCCGAAGAAAATCTTGAGAATAGTGAGTGAAAATTCAGTGAAACTCTAGTTACAACATTTAGAGTATCACCTGTTTTTCAATTGTTGAGTTTTTTAATTTCTTTTAATACCAACGAAAGCTATACATCAACATTAAGTTTCTCTGTGTCTCGAAGGAAATGTAATGGTCTCTTTTTGCACTTTCTTAATTTATGGTGTTTCGAAAATACATTAAAATAACGAAGAGAATAGAACGAAATTTATTTAGAGCCTTTGAATGTCATTTTCTCGATTTTGGAGTTTTTCTATTTCTTCTGGCTCCGACGGTAGGTGTATTTTTGAATGAACAAATTTTCTTCGTGCCTCGGATGAAAAATAACGATCGTGCATAATGTCGTTTTGTCAATTTTTAAGTTTTACAATTTCTTCTACTTCCGACGGAAGATACACACTTAAATTAAGAAATTTCTTCGTGTCTCGAGTGCAAAGAATCGATTATTTTCATTTTCTCACCGATCACTATTAATGTTTTCGAAGCACACTCGAAAAATAGTGATCCGAAATTCAACGAAACCAATTTTACCGCTTTAAGATGCTACTATTTCGCCAATTACATGGTTCTCAATTTTGTTTGCTTCCGACGGAAGCTACGCTCTTAAATTAAAAGAATTTCTTGTTGTTTCGTAGAAAAACATCAATTACCTTCCTACTGAGTTCAACCTAACTATCTAAATTAACCTTCACTGTTTCAAAAGTACACTTTCGAAATACCGAGTAAAAATTCGGTGAAATTCTTTTTTATTTTTCAATATTTCAATTTTTCAACTTCTCCTACTTGGAACTAAAACCGTACCATCGCAAAATAATAATCTGTATCCATTTTCTAACCAACGAGATACAATCGTGATCATTGGATTATCACACATTTTCTGTACGATTCCAAAATATTAACACCCCGTCCATTATTCAATCAAGTTACGCGAAATTTACTCGGTATCTTGACGTGTATATTAACCAATACAAAAAGTTCCAATTCGATACATCGCTCCCCAAAAAAGAATACATCCAAAGTGTTCCTCTCGGATGGTGCACGACCGCGAGAAAACCTTCTCGAGTGCTCGAACACGTGGTTTATAACCCGAACCGTCGCGCACAATGTGGAAAATGTAGATTCGGCCGTAGTCGCGCGATCGACGGCTGATTTTTCGTCGTTCCCTTTTTTTCGCGTCTCGTCGCAGCACTTTCGGGGTCTCGGGCTCTTCCGCTCGTTAGGCGGAGAGAGTCGGGGCTTATGCTAATTTTAAGCAGTCCCCCTCCAGTCGATTCTTTCCTAAAGCTATTAGGCGATCATCTCGGATAATCCCGCGATTCCGGGTTTACTCGGGACACGACTTTTCTAAGTTTTCCTCCTCCGCGGCCGAGAACTCGTCCAGGGGCCGGCTGCTCGCTCGCATATTCCTGTTTTTTCTTCTCGCGACCAGACGCATATATCCGCGTTCACGTCGCCGTGAACGGGGTAAGACCCGGGATTAACGCCACCAGGATGTACCGACGCGTTCGACGAAGAATCGCTAAAGACCTCCGTTAAACCGTAAGCCGCCGCGATCCGTGCGACCAAACGAATGGCGTTGCATCGCTCTTTGTTCGGTTAAGAATTTTACCGTTACGTGTTTTATTTTACGGAAATCGATTCATCCGGACACCTTGTACGCGAAAGTACTGGGGCGAAATATTCGGAAAATTAATACTTCACGAATCGGTAGAACTGAGAATAAATTGGAATTGAAATTGTTCCCTTTTCAATATTTTGAAATGGGCAACTTTTGTTTGGAACTTATTACAATATCTTTCGTAATTTAAGAGATACGTAGGTGTAAATAAAATGGGTGATTAGGATAGAAGGGGTACTCTTAATGTTCTTCTAGGTTGGTTCAACATTCTTGCAAAGTTTCATCGAAATCAAGGTTTGGAGATTTACAAATTTCGTTTCTCCAAAACGTCGATCGATGTGTTACCACTTTGTAGACCGAACCAACCTCGCGGTTAGACTACAGATAAAACGAGTGACTCTGATAAGGGTAGTGTAGCTCTTAGAGTCCCCCTAAATTGAACGAACATTCGCGTAAAGTTTCACCGAATCAACATCTGACAATTCGCAATCTCTCCCGGTTAGTCATCTGCTACGCCAACTCGTCAACCACAATATCGTCGCTTCATCCATTGAATTAACATCTGACAATTGGCAACCTCTCCCGATTAGTCATCTGCTACACCAACTCATCGACCACAACGATACCATCGCTCCGGGTCAACATTCGCGCAAATTCTCATCGAACTGCACATCTGACGATTCGTAACCTTCCCCGGTTGGTCACTTGCAATAGCAACTCGTCGACCTTATCCCCGTTTCGTCGATTCGACGAACAGCGAGCAAGTTCGCGATCTCCGCGCGAAATTTATCCAAATTGCGCCGTTCGGTTGGGCGTGATCTCGCCAAATGTATCTAAAAAGGAAAACAGAAGCGAGGGAAGCACCGCGACGCGGACGACGCGTCGACGAAGCAATTAAAGACTTAACGGCGCGAAGGAACTGAGATCTCATCGCTGTCGAACTAATGGCCGCTCTTTAATCACTGCCCCCCGAGATGTGCCGGTGGTTCGAGAGTAATTTAACGGTAATAGAGACACAAGGGTGGCTCGGTTTCCCCGGTCGGAGCGGGTCGTTCGATCGGGTCAGGTGCATCTTCTTTCCCTTGCTTCCCGAGGACGCACCTGTCTCCTCGGGCAACCTGGCTCGTGGAAACGGTGGGTTCTTCTATCGTTGATCTATCAAATTGGCCCGGTAGATAAGAAATTAGGGGAACGAGGACGAGTGGGGAGGGACGAGGGAGCATCCGTGACGGAACACCACGGCTGTTATTCGGTCACACCGTCGTCCTCGGCGTCGTCGTCTCGACGCTAAATTCCCGCGTCCGCTCTCGCGTACTCGGCCACAATCTCACCTGCTCGCCACGCTAAATGACTACTCTCTCTCTCTCTCTCTCTCTCGATTTCCGTGGCTATCGTCGGCATCGTAATATCCCGCTTACGCCGGCGACTTATCGCACCGCACCGCCGCGACGTTAACGACTTTTTATCCCCCCTCTCGCGTGCCCCAACAACCCCCCTTTTTTCTCCTCCCTCCTACCCCTGTTCGAAACTCGTGTGCCTTTGATGTCACGGATAACGCACCGTGCCCGTCGCGCGATCCTTCCCTCGCGATACAGAACCTCGTGATCGCCCCGCCAGAAGCGGCCGCCGCGCTTTTAATACGTCCCGAGCGTAAAAGAAAGATATACACGCTCGTTTCACGGGAACTAGGGGCGGAAATTGAATTATTCGTTTGTTTGTCCGCCAGGAGGGAACCGTTTTTCGAGAACGAGTGGAGGCTTCGATGGACGGTTGGGACGGTTGACGCACCTTGGTGAGTACGTGTTTTCCGATTTCGAACCCGAGGGGTCCGTTTTGACCCATGCTGGGCGTCACAGCCGAGAAACAAGAACCGTTGACCCGCATTCGTGCTCGTTAACCCCTGAACGATACCTGCGCGAGCTAAGCTCCGGAGCTTAGAGAGCTTCCCACACTCCACCTCTATCACCTTGGTACAATGTCGTTGGTTGTCCAATAAGGTTAACGCGTGCTCTTTTTCGTTCGACTCCGTTGGAGGGAGTATCGCCTTCATTTTCTCGAAAGTTTACCATCTTTTTGCTCGTGAGAAGTCTAGAAGACGCTGGACGGTTGAATGTAAGATCGAACTCGAGATTAGAGAGTTTTGTTCCCGGACCGATGTGACTGGAGCAATTTTTCTAAATTGTCTCGAAAATTTACCATATTTACTTGTAAGTGATCTAAAAGACGGTTGAATTTAAGGTCCAATAAGATTAACGCGTGCTCTTTTTCGTTCGTTATCCTCTTTACGAATCATCCCTGTGGCTTGCAACTGACGACTGCGGTGCGTCCCTCTCGCGATCAGTAGTACACTCTTTTCGAAAGTAGCGAATAAAATTGTAAATAATTGTCCGACCGAAACGACGAAAGAATGCGTGGTTTGGTATATTCAGAGATTGTATTCGGAAGGTTAATACAGTACCAGGAGAGGTAGATGGGACTTTTGTAAGCTTACCAGCAATTGCATGTTAAATTTGCAAATGGTATGAATTAAATTCGCCGTAACGTAAAATTCGAACGAATCGTTAATGTCAGTGTTTGTACACTCTCTCGCGAACGATCGTACGAGATTAATTTAATTATAGTGACCCTTCGCGAGCAGACATTTCGCAGCGCGTACAACGCGCATCCGAAAACGGTGTGCGTTTCGTTTCGATTCGACGAATCGATACGCGTGGTACGTAGCAAGGAATTTCAAGTGTACGAAAGGGTAAAAGTGTGTTGCAAACTGAGACGTGATTGCGCGTTAAATTTGCAAACGCTGTGAAGTAATCTCGCTCGCGTAACATTCAAACGAAACGTTAATTTCGAGCAGGCGGCGAAGTGTTCGTACACGTGAGCGTTCGTGGATCGACTCTCTCGGCGCGATCACGAGATCGTGGTCGAAAGTTAACGTCGTAAGATCGTTACATTCCTATTCAAAATACATCTGCTCGCAAATCTACTTAATAACGTACGCGCCACCCGTGCAAGATTAATTGTTTTACACGCGTGGTATAACACTCACCGCTATCGGGATCTCCGGTTACGATCGCTAACGCGTAGCCTCTCGCAAGCATCTTTCGATCTAACAAAGAGAATCCAACCACCGATCCTCAACTACTTGAACGAAATTTGACAGTTTTGTAGGCCCAGGAACATCATCAACCGACCGTGGCGTAGCAACAGTGTAGAAAACTCATAATAATATGTGTAATTCTTGTAGAGTATTCTAATAATAGTGATAGTTATTATATAATAGTATAATAATAGTGATGGCTATCATATAGTAGTATAATAATAGTGATAGCTATCATATAGTAGTATAATAATAGCGATAGTTATTATATAATAGTATGATAATAGTGATAGCTATTATGTAGTTGTATAATAATAGTGATAGTTATTATATAATTGTATAATAATAGTGATATATGTTACATAATAGTATAACAATAATGATAGTTATTATGCAATATTAAGATAATAGTAATAGTTATTATACATCGTTACAGTAATAGTGATAGTTATTCTACAGTATTACAATAATAGTGATAGTTGATACAAAATATCACAACAATAGTAATTTTTAATACATAATATTACAACAACTGTGGTGTTCCTAGCATATCACTCGTGTTTTCATTATTTCCACGAATTTCACCCGAACACCTACCCTTCTCGCTACGCAAAATTTACCAGTAAATTTAAAACTCTACCAACACGAGCAAGCAATTTTTTTACGATTATTTTTTCCACGAGTCTCTGCTCATCTACGGTTACAATCGTTACACACACACGTGCGCACGAATGCCTCCGAGCTTGTCAAATTTCGTTAAAATCGGCGAGCATCGGGCCGGACACACCCGACACTCCTGACCTTCTCGTAAATCGGTGAGTGTCGTCACCGCGAATTAAAAGCGACGAGGTCCCTCGCGGGAGCCAGGTTATTTCCGCGAAAAGTCGAGCGTATTCGACGAACAATGGTTCCGCGATACGGGGCTCTAATAGATCCGAGGAGACTGTTATAAAACTTGGCCCCGCGCGATATTCAAATGAACCCACGGCGAACTTCCTGCGGAATGACACGCAGAAGTAATCCGAACGTTAAGTCTCGCGGTCTTCCTTCCGCGGTGAGTTTCAACGGTAAGCGCGCATATAAATTACATTATAAACCGCCACGGGGTACTCGTAAAGTTCACTCATAAATATCTACCTCCGTCTATGAGTGACGCTTCCGATCGACAACGCGCGACGAACTCGCGAAACCCTTTTTCGACGATTCTCGTTTCCTCGTCCCGGAGTCCTCGTCAGGTTGCACCTTAGAGTGACGCGTTGAGAGGTGCGTTTGCAGTAGTGCGTTTAGAGTAGCCGGGACAATTAAACGGTACGATTTAGTAACTTTTGAATGGCGTACTTTGTTAATTATTGGGTCGTTCGGAAAGTAATTTAGCTTTTTTTTTTGGTGAAAATGAAATAGATTCTTTTAGAGTGTGTAAATATTTTATTGAATCATATATTCTCCGTTTTGGAAAACGAAACGATTCAATACTTTAAGTTTTGCTTCGACCACGAGCTCGTGGTAAATTCTCTCTGTTGTTTCGAGCTGTACTTTGCAATGTACAGGGTGGCCCATTTTCATCATCGGTCGATTTACTTTTTGAACGAAACTCGAACGATTCGAGTGTAAGTTATTTAATAATGACGTGAAATTCAAATCGACCGGTTACGATTGGGACATCTTGTATATTATTGTCGTATTTGCGTTTGTTTGTGTTTCTGTACGGGTGTGTGTGCTTATGGTTCTATTCTTCATTATTAGATATTGTTTTTACCATCTCTCCGCGCTAAATGTTCATACGACAGTCGATATTGCGACAATAAATTCAATGTTGTGACGACAATGCGACAGTTTTCGCGTTAGGACAGTCGCGACTCTTCCGATCTTAAAATTTCAATTTTCCCGCCAAGAACTTCGTCGAAAGTTTCCAAACTTCATCGAAACTCGATCGAAAGCGTCGTAAACGTAGATAAATGTTTACAATCGTACGATACGAAATGTAAAATTAATTTATCGCGAGACGTTCCGAGAATAACGAATGCTACGTAACTGCGCGCAAAATGAATTTTGAAAAATCATTGCATCGTCACTGTGACGGTTACTGATGGTGTCTCGTGAAAACGTGCCTTAAGTACCGTTACAGATTCTTTCCACTCGCAATGGAAATGATCCGATTAATTTTTCGGACACCCTGAAGTATATATTTCAATTTTACCAGGATTTGGTTTAATTTCTCATATTATTTTTAACGAAAGAGGAAAAGAAGAAACTTTTGGAAATTTAGGGATAGTATATGCAATACTTGGAATTGGATTTTTAGGATTTATTGTACGATTTATTGTACAGTATCTCTGTCTTCGTTCGATACTAAACAATTCAGAAAAATACAAAAAAAGACACACGATCGTGGAACACGTTTCCCGTTTTTCCAATCTAAAACAACCAAATACGTACGATCGCAACGAAATAAAATCCAAAGAAATATTATTGGATAACTCGAAAGAAAAATCCACCACACGGATTTCTCCGATCCGCGACAAATAAAAATAAAAAAAAAAACACAATCGTGTTCACGTATCGAACAAAGTCCGACGTCCCTTTTCACCGCTTCCATCGTTTCCACGGAACGATTTCGTGGCTACGTGTCCGCTTCTCGAAGACGATTCGTTTCTCTCGCGATCAGGGGGACAGGTTTCCAACGGGAACGTGAAAATAGCCTGGAAAAACGAGGGAAACGAGCCACGATCGAAGTAGGGGGACTAGCGGAGGCAAGGGGACCACGGTGGCTGCGCGGTGAAGCAACAACGAGGACGCGCAACGTGGGATAATAACTTGATTACGCGCGGCCCGATGTTTTATCGAAAAATCATAAAGCAATTAATAACGTTCATTAGAGACGAACGTGCGCGCTTGCTCGCTCGCTCGCTCGCTGGCGGTCGCGCGCCCGCTCACGATAGCAATTCCGTTTGATAGGTAATTAGACGAGGGAGCCGGGTAATTGCGTTAATTGAGACCGAGACCGAGCGCGTTGGAACGTTGCGCAAAGCTTGGCTAGATATATGGAACCGTTCCGTTCCACACGCACGCCGCGCGGTCTCTCTAATCGCTCTAATCGCGGTTCTTCTCGTTGGAAATAACGTCGCGGTTCGGTCTTCGAGCTCGTCCCGAGTGCACCCGACACGGCGCAGCTCGTTTATCTCTGTTGGACGACTACCGCGGAGAATCGCCTTTCGTGGAAAAAGCGTTTCGCAACGTTCGAACGATCGCCTCGCTGCTTTTCGTCCCGAGAAAGACGGACTAAACAATCTACAGGGTGTTTACCAACTGGTGCTCGGAGTGATACGAAACGAGTCGGGAACGCGGAGAGAGATTTCCAGTGGGTTGTGATTTCTTTCAGGGGCGATACTCGAGGAATGTTTATTTAACGTGACTATGTTCCAATTTCTTAGTTTAGGTACACCATGGGGGGTATGGAAATTGAAGTGAAATTAATTTCCACATTGGTAATTGCTGGGTTGTTTGGAAAGTCATTTCGTTTTCCAAAATGAAGAATATATAATTTAATAAAACGAGAAATACTTGAGGAATATTTATTTAATGTGACTCTGTACGATCCAATTTCTTAGTTTAGGTATATCATGGGGAATGGACATTAAAGTGAAATTAATTCATTGGTAATTGTTGGGTCATTTGGGTCTCCAAAATGGAGAATATATAATTTAATAAAACGAGGAATACTTGAGGAATATTTATTTAATGTGACTCTGTACGTTCCAATTTCTTAGTTTAGGTATATCATGGGGTATGGACATTGAAGTGAAATTAATTTTCACATTGGTAATTGTTGGGTTGTACAGAAAGTCATTTCGTTTTCCAAAATGGAGAATATATAATTTAATAAAATGTTTATACATTCTAAAAAAATTGTGTTCCATTTTCACCAAAAAAAAAAAACGAAACGACTTTCCAGACAATCCAATATTTATAAACTAGAATACAACAAAGATTATAATTTACTCCACGAATCTTTAACACCTGTTTGTTCGAATTTCTTATTTTAGGTACACCATGGGGTGTACGGACATTGAAGTGAAATTAATTCATTGGTAACTATTAGGTTGTACAGAAAGTCATTTTGTTTTCCAAAATGGAGAATATATAATTTAATAAAACGACGAATACTTGAGGAATATTTATTTAACGTGACTCTGTACGTTCGAATTTCTTAGTTTAGGTACACCATGGGGGATATGGACACTGAAGTGAAATTAATTTTCACATTGGTAATTGTTGGGTTGTTTGGAAAGTCATTTCGTTTTCCAAAATGGAGAATATATAATTTAATAAAATGTTTATACACTCTGAAAGAATCGTGTTTCATTTTTACCAAAAGAAACGAAATGATTTACCGGACAATCCAATATTTATAAGCTCGAATACAACAAAGACTATAATTTACTTCACGAATCTTTAACACCTGTTTGTTCAAATTTCTTAATTTAGGTACACTATGGGGTATGGACATTAAAGTGAAATTAATTTTCAAATTAGTAACTATTAGGTTCTTTGGAAAATAATTTCGTTTTCCAAAATGGAGAATATAAAATTTAATAAAATATTTACACACTTTGAAAAAATAATGTTTCATTTTCACCAAAGAAAAAACAAAATGACTTTCCAGACAATCCAATATTTATAAGCTCCAATCCAACAAAGATTATAATTTACTCCACGAATCTTTAACACCTGTTTGTTCGAAAATGGAAGTCTGTAAGGAAGTACATCTCACTCTGTATTCTCGGGTTGCTCTTTGACGTAGTGTCGCCCTCGTTGTATCGACAGTTTGGAAACACCTTGTATATCCGCGGAGAAGTTTCTTTTTTCCGCGAAGAACGCGCAGAATCGAGGTAAACGAATCCTCTCTATGCGAGAAATCCACGATTCTCTTGAATTTGACACATGAACTATAGATTCCAGTATCTTATTATGTTCCTCGTATTATAAAAGATGCGAATCGGGGACGACTGATTCGATTTATCCAGATAAACTAATATCCCTATGTTTCTTATATACTAAATTGTTCGCTAAGTGTTATCGTTCGATAAAACTTATTGAACAACCTATTATATATTAGGCTGTTCAGAAAGTAATTTCGTTTTCCTATATGCAGAATATCTAATTTAATAAAATATTTACACACTCTAGAAAAATCCTAATAAAATATTTGTACATTCTAAAAAAATTGTTTCATTTTCACCCAAAAAAAAAAAACCAAATGACTTTCCAAACAACCCAATACATATTCATATTAATCAAGAAATATATCACTCGATTGTACGTATCCCATAAAACTCAACGAGCGAGAAAAACCAGAAACTTCTTTGTGTATCGTTCCATGTGTAGCCTGAAAGAAGTTACAACGTCTATTGAAAATATGCTACAGAATTCAAAGTAAATTTTTTCGCAATCCCGATTGAAAGCAGTCGTTTTGACCGGTTGGTAAATCGAACGTTAATCGACAGAAACGGTGATCACGAAGCCGCGTTACGAGACGGATCTATTGCTTCCGATCCGCGGCGATCCTTAAAGGGCATCGATGAGCGAGTACACCGGTCGTTCGCGCGAACCACCGCGTACTCGAAGGTTTTCGATAAATCGTGCGAGAATTTAACGCGTCCACGAAGATATATAGTTTTCGCGGACGGGATATATTTCACGGTAGGTTGGATCTTAACGATCGAGCGACTGTTTGCACGCCGAGCGTACGTCTCTTAATGCGATCCTTAAGGATTTATCGCCGGGGACTTTCGCTCTCCACCTGCTCTCCGTCACGAATCCCTCGGGTTCATGGGTCATCGCGTTCCTGGTGACGCGAAATCCGCTCGGTTTCTACGCAAAACTACGGTGCCAACCTTCCTCGGGACCGTTGGCGGGGAGACCACGAAGAGACTGGAGCACGGGCAATTTTCTCGAAAATTTACGCTTTCTTCTGCTTGCGCGCGATCTAAAAGCCGGTGGATGGCTTCGATTCCGTTGGAGGGAGTATCGGCTTCATTTTCTCGAAAGTTTACCATCTTTTTGCTCGTGAGAAGTCTAGAAGACGCTGGACGGTTGGATGTAAGGTCGAACTCAAGATTGGAGAGTTTTGTTCCCGGACCGATGTTACTGGAGCAATTTTTCTAACTGGTCTCGAAAATTTGCCATATTTTTACTTGTGAGCGAATCTATACGGTTGAATGTAAGGTCGAACCCAAGATTGGAAAGTTTTGTTCCCGGACCGATGTGACTGGAGCGATTTTTCTAAATTGTTTCAAAAATTTGCCATATTTTTGCTCATGAGTGGTCTAGAAGACGCTGGACGGTTGAATGTAAGATCGAACTTAAGATTGGAGAGTTTTGTTTCCGGACCGATGTGACTGGAGCGATGTTTCTAAATTATCTCGAAAATTTGCCATATTTTTTCTTGTAAGCGATCTAAAGGACGCTAAACGGTTGAATGTAAGGTCAAACCCAAGATTGGGAAGTTTTGTTCCCGGACCGATGTGACTGGAGCGATTTGACTAAATTATCTCGAAAATTTACCATATTTTTACTTGTAAGCGATCTAAAAGGTGGTTGAATGTAAGGTCGAACCTAAAATTAGATATTCTTGTTCCCGGACCGATGTAACTGGAGCGACTTCGCTAAATTGTCTCGAAAATGTACCATTTTTGCTTCCAAGTTGTCCGAAAGACGTTAGATAGCGAAATATAACATTGAACTTTAATTCGGTGGAATTTTATCCCCGGACCGATGCGACTGGAGCGATCTCGTTTAGTTTTCTCGAAAGTTTTCCAATTTTTTTACCCATAAACGATCCAAAAGGCGTTAGACATCAAAATAAAACATCGATGTCGCATTTGAGTCGATTTCGTTCGCGGACCGACACGACTGAAGCGATCTAGTTCAGTTTTCTCGAAAGTGTACCAATTTTTTTACCCATAAATGTTCCAAAAGACATTAGACATCAAAGTAAAACATCGATGTCGCATTTAAGTCGATTTCGTTCGCGGACCGACACGACTGAGGCGATCTCGCACGATTTCCCCCAAAATTTACGCTTTCTTGCGCTGATACTCGATCCAAAGGAAACTAAACGGTGAAACGTGAGATTAGATTCTATCTCGCAAGGAATTTGATCCGGAAAAGTATTACCGTGGACCCAATTCTCGTTGGGACTCGATCTCCAAGTCCCTACTCGAGAATTTAACGTTCAAGGGCAGCAATGACTCGCTATTGGTAGCACGGTAGGACCTATCGACTCTCGTGTCGATGTGCTCGAAAAAGTGCGTCGCGAGGCACCGCCCAGCCCGCGTCGAACCGATCGCCGTGAACTCGGTTTCACGCGTGTGAACTCGGTTTCACGCGTGTGAAACGAGCTCGAACGAAACGTTTCCACGCGGCACACCCTGTATAAGAGCCTAAGCGCGATGGAAGGCCCCGACGCGTAGACACTTCCAACGACGACATCCTGTACATCTGCCGGTCTCACGAGCCTCTTGTTCTCCTCGTCCCGCTCTTCCTCTATTATTTCTCTTCTTTTTCGTCGGAGAATGTCGCGCAATAAAGCCGCACCGTCGGCATAATACGGCCGTAAGCCCTTCCGATATTTGCCATTTTATGTAACGTCTACTTACGCGGGGAGCCTCATATTAAAGTCAAGCAAGAAATACGGCGAGCCGTGGCCGTAAGTGCGTATCACCGGGACAACACCGATGAAATTACGAAGGTGTCTCCCCCCCTACCTTTCGTCGCGAGATTTCCCGCCAATTTACCGCGGGACTAACCTATCGACTCGCGATCGCTCCACGAGCGTCTCGGTTCTACGAAAGTTGGACACGAGATCCAGTTTAAACGTGAACTCAGAACGACGATAGTTACGACGGATGGAGAAAAGAAAATAGAGAAAAAAAAAACACAAAGAACAGACGGAAATACAGCTTTGCGCAATACTTCCCCCTCCAGCGGTTATCTCGACGGTGGGCTATCGCGCGTGCGCGCTCGCGCAGGTTGGATTCGCGATAACGCGTTTCCCGTAACGCGAGAGAGAGAGAAAGAGCGAGAGAAAGAGAAAAAGAAAGAGAGAGAGAGAGAGAGAACACGAAGCGAGACAAGTATCCAATTAAAGGCAGGGTGGAATGCTTTTGCGCTATCTTATATCGTGCCGTGGAGACGTATCGACGAAAACGGGCCGAGAAACTCGTGTTTAACATAACCAGAATCGTTATGACTCAATCCGGCCATAATTGGCGATATCGGGGATGCATATCGTCGTGACACGGTCCCGACAAATTCCGTATCCCCGATAATCTCGGTAGGCCCGTGGTCTATTATTAATATCGAACTATCTGACCGACCGATCGGGAATACATTTACATTCGTAAAGGCGCCGGCGTTTACGCGAGGGGACAAGGTTATCCGCGATTATTCCGCACGGGGATCCGCGCGGTTACGAAACACCATGCTCCTCAAGCGTTCGTCCCTAAGAAGCGTTCACCGAACCCTCTCACTCTCTTCGCGATCAATTAGCGCCACCCGTGACGAAAATCCTGGGCTTCGATGTTACAACGAACCGACCTCGCAGCACCGGTGAACGTATGAAAATGAAAAGACGGCTAACTTCGTAAACGCTTACACGGGTATCAATTACACGAACCACCATTATGGCAATTATTCACATAAATATGAATACAATATACATACGAAACGCGGCCGAGTTCCCGTGGCTCCGATGGAAACGATTTGTTTTCTAGCCGGTTAATTTGCGGAACAACGCCTCGGTGTCGTCGGACAAATAACGCTCGTTGTGTAAGAAACTGTGGCTCGCGATATTCCGGTTCGATGACTTTTGAATAATACGAAGCCCCCCCTACACTCCCTGGATGACTGTCCACTATTCCCGAGCAATTCATTCCACCGGCTACTGTCCCCCCGAGCGTTTCCAAGAACCGATCGGAGATAAACGCGGACACTATTGTCGGGTTATTTCGCGTGTCTTTGCGTATTTCATTCGGCGAACTTTCGATACGGCAGCCCCCGTGGAACGAACATAACCTGGAAACTATTTTTCGCGAACGTGGCTACGCAACGAGTATCAACGTACCCGGAGATTCAAGGGAACTTGGAACCGAACATGAAACCGAACATGGAACAGTTCCGTACGAATTTTCGCGATTCGTGTACACCGACTGGTGCTCGACGATGGGAATGATACTTATCTGATATCTGGATCGGATGTAACGGCGTCTGGGTTAAAAATTTCTAACGAGGGTTAGGGATAAATCATTTTCGACGTTGCGCAATTGTAGCGTATCGGAGTAAATGTCCGGTTGAACGTTGCGGGCGAATAGCTCCACGGAGTTTCCGTTAGTTTACGATTCGAAAGTCTGGCCGTCTCCGGGTACGAGTTCTCTTCTCGTGGGAACGAACTTGGCCCACGTGGTGACGTATTCGTAACAAATAGATGCTAATAACGGACAGTGGGCGTTTCCTGGAAGAATTACGATCGGTACGCATCGGAGAAACGGAGATTTAAGAGACGAGTTGTCTCCTGGCACCTGTGTGGAGCGGTGTCCTACAGGGAATCGGTTGCGGTGAACACCTGTTTGGTATTTTTTCTCGAAAGAATCAACTTTCTTTACGAAGAAACGAAAGCGAAACTACAGATTTATCGCGCGGTCGCAGCCAACGGGTTGCTTTGAAGAAGAAAAGTACGTTCGGTGTCCCAGGTGATGGCTGTATCCCCGAACACTTGAGAAACTATTTTTTCTACCGAGAGCAAACTTTGTTAACGAACGAATAGAAATATAGAATAACTATGTTTTCCAGGAGGAAAACGCTTTTGAGATTTGAATGCATTCGAAATTGGGCGGTGCATTCAAGAATACTTGCCAAGGGCCATTTTTTCCTCATATTTTATTTCATGATGAAGATTTACAAGTAAAACTATTCCAGATTTATTAAGTTTTTGTAGTCAGTAATTTACCAAGAGGAAAATATACTTGATACCAAATTTGAACATATTTGGAGTTCATTCACGTAAATACTTGTTAAGGACCGTTTTCTCCTCCAGAGAACAAACTTTCTTGACCAACAAATAGAAATATCCAGAAGCTTTCCAAGAGGGAAATACTTTTGCAATTTGAATGCATTCGAAATTATTCCCTGCATTCGTGAATACTTACTAAAGATAATTTTTTTCTTCTTGACAAAGAAATAAAAGTAAAAGTATTCCAGATTTATTAAATTTTTGTAGCCAGTAACTTACCAGGAGGAAAATACATTTAATACCAAATTTGAACATATTTGAAGTTCATTCACGTAAATACTTGTTAAGGACCGTTTTCTCCTCCAGAGAACAAACTTTCTTGACCAACAAATAGAAATATCCAGAAGCTTTCCAGAAGAGAAACACTTTTCCAATTTGAATGCATTCGAAATTATTCGCTGCATTCGCGAATACTTGCTAAAGACCATTTTTTCCTTCTTGACGAAGAAATAAAAGTAAAACTATTCCCTATTTATTAAATTTTTGTATCTAGTAACTTTTCAAGAGGAAAACACATTTGATACCAAACTTAAACATATTTGAAATTCATCCCTGTAAATACTTATTAAGAATCATTTTTTCCTCCAAAGAACAAACTTTCTTAACGAAAAAATAAAGAAAAAACTGTCCTAAATATTTATTCGGCCTCTGTATCGAACAAGTTCGGGAGAACATAATTGTTAGCCAACATATTACTCGAAATTGATCGTGGTATTTGGCCCACCCTGTGTACGTAAACACGCGAGCGGAAAAGGGAGGGAATTTCGAGTCGGAGTACGATTTCGGAAAACCACTGGGCGGTCCCGTCGGGCCAGAAAGAAGAATCAGTACCGAAACAAAAGTCTCGGTAGATGTCCTGGCGCGTATATATCCTGGCGCGCATTAATTTTGCACCGTTGTCACCGGCAGGGACATGCGTATTCATGAGACACAGCGAGGCTTATAAACGTCGGGCTATTAGCGATACGATTAAAATGTGCATTTCTCGGCGTTGTTTTAAACGCAACCCCGGCCCAGGGGCCCCGACCCGTAACTCTGACCGCCGTGTACGCCAGCCTATTTCACCTACGTACGCGATGTTTTATTTCCCTATTCCGTTTCCCCGCTTTATCTACCGGAAGAAATAATAATCCGACCGCCTCGTTCCTGGTCCCGGTTTAATCCGTGCGCGCGAACGCAGCTCTGTCTTGACAATTAATTCCGCTTTTTACCATTTTACACGGCACGCCGCTGAGCGGGGACGGACCTCACCGGGTACCATTCGTGACGTTTCTTGTACGGAAAGATTGCGAATTAGTCGTGGAGATTGCGAGGAAGAAAGGTTCGAGATCGTTTCTGTTCCAGACTTAACTTAGATCTCGCTCAGACCTCACCGGGTACCATTCGTGACGTTTCTTGCACGGAAAGATTGCGAATTATTCGTGGAGATTGCGAGGAAGAAAGGTTCGAGATCGTTTCTGTTCCAGACTTAACTCAGACCTCGCTCAGACCTCACCGGGTACCATTCGTGACGTTTCTTGTACGGAAAAATTGCGAATTACTCGTGGAGATGGCGAGGAAGAAAGGATTGAGATCGTTTCTGTTCCAGACCTCACCTAGACTTAACCCAGACCTCATTTAGACCTCATCAGGTACCATTTGTGACGTTCCTTGTACGTAAAGATTGCGAATTAGTCGTGGAGATTGCGCGGAAGAAACGTTCGAGATCGTTTCTGTTCTAGACCTCAACCAGACCTCACTAGGTACCATTCGTGACGTTCGTGTACGTGACGATTAAAAACGTACTATGAGAGATGGCACGGAAGAAACGTTTAAGGCCATTTCTATCATAGACGTAACTTAGACCTCACCCAGACCTAACTCAGACCTCACTGAGTATCATGGGTAACGTTCGGTGTACGCGACGATTGCAAACATACTCTAAGAGATGGCTCTAAGGAAACGTTTACGACCATATGTATCTCACACCTAACTCAGACCTAACCCAGACCTAATCCAGACCTCACTGGGTACCATTTGTGACGTTCGGTGTACACAACGATTACAAACGTACTTTAAACGCAGATATGGAAAAACGTTTGAGACTTTTTTGTTCCAGACCTAGCCCAGACCTAACCTACTCTATTTCACTTACATACTCGATGTTTACTCTATTCCACTTCCCCTCTTTATTTACCAGAAAAAATAATAATCCGACCGCCTCGTCCCTGGTCCCGATTTAATCTTCGCGCGCGAAGGCAGCTCTGTCAGACAATTAATTCCGTTTTTACCATTTTACACGGCACACCGCTGCGCGAGGACGGACCTCACCGAGTACCATTCGTGACGTTCGGTTTACGCAAGGGAGATGGCACGGAAGAAACGTTCGAGACCGTTTTTATCCCTATTAAAGTTATTGCCTCCGATTAAGAGCGCGGAGGATGTCCGAGCAATCGCTCAAAGAGTTACGTCACCTTTCGCGGTTATAGAAAATAAAAGAGATTTCTTTCCGAGGAAACTGTACCACGAATCCTCTACAACAATGTACAATATACAATATACAATGTACAATATACAATATACAATGTACAATATACATTGTACAATGTACAATGTCCAAACCATCATACTAACGACAAAAACATTGCCTTTGGCTCTGATCTATACACAAGTGACAATTTCTAACATTCCCCGGTGACGAAATCGCTAACCAAACTCGCATCGATGAAATCAATGATCACTAAACTCAATCGTTTGTTGAGTTTACACTTTTGAGTGATACTCAAAAGTATCTAACCTCGTCACCGGGAAAACAACCTCGTACAACGTCGAGCGTCACCGAACACCGAAACACACCGCGAGATCAACGCCATTTTGTTCGTGGCGCGTTCAACGCTCAACAAAAGCAAACCTCTCGTAGCTTATTACATGTTTTATTCATGCAGGGAAAAAAGTATCGAATTCGTTTCGATCGGGGTGTGCCGCAACATTGCAACGAGCGAAAGACAACACCCCCGAAGAGTCGCGCGGGGTTAAATTCCATCTGGGAAGATTCGTCGCCGGGGAAAGAGAGCGTGGATAAAAAAATCGCGTACCGTGCGTGCATATCGGAGAACGTGGCCGTGCAACTGCGCCGCGGACACGGAGGTGAAGCCCGGCCCCCTCCTCTCCCCCACACACCCCAGCCCCCCTCTGCCCCTCTCTGTCCGCATCGTTGCAAAACGGATGCATTTCGGATGCAGCTGCGAGTTCGTTAGAGCGTCTAACGCGCGTGTGCGAGCCCGAATTGTTTATGCGCGCTGAATGTACCCGCCACCGCCACCGCGGAGCGCACGTACGCGTATCAGAGAGCGATGAATATGCATACCTTAATTCGCGGGGCTAATTGAATAATTTGTAAAACGCGGCAAACCCGGGGCTGGGCCGGGCCGGGCCGGGCCGGGCCGCGACCTTTTTGCATTCCCCGCACGGCCCGCCCGCTCGACGCCCGCCGCCGCTACCCTCCGTCCAACGACCAGGCGTTCAGAGCCGAATGATATCCTTACGGTCCCGAACTTCACCTGGTATGGATAGCTCGCCTAAAATGCGGTTTGGCGCCCGTCCGGTGCTCCGGGAACGCGACACCCCGTTTGGCCCCCGCCCCACCTATCCACCGAGCAACGCGTGCCCTCGCGAGCGATGGCCAATTCTATTTGTCAGGAAAGCCGGTACCCCCTTTCTTTTTTTCTTTTCTTTTTTTTCTTTTTCTCTCGCGTCTCGTTTCTCTCTCCGTTTGGCAAAGTGGTTTCGTTCCACAGGGCGTTCGACTTCTTTTTGTACCGGTAACCGAGACCTCGCAGCTGCGTGCTTGACATTTTATGCTTATGCCGAGCCGCGCGGCCACGAACCATCGAAAGCGAAGAGGTCCAAACCGAGTCAACTTTCGCGGACCGCGTTTCGGGGTGTGCCGGACGATGCCGCGTAACGTTCGCGGATTAATGGTTCTTTCGGGACGGGTGTCCCGGTGTGTCGACCGGCTCGAAACGAGCGTAGCCTCGAATGTTTGCGAACGCGCGACGTGATCGTCGACAAGAGGCTCTCTCCTTCGTCGATGTGATTCGCGTTGCGAGATCTCGGCGAAACGATCGCTCGACGCTGCGGAGCGACACGACCGGAGCTGACGTGATCGTCGACAAGAGGCTCTCTCGTTCGTCGATGCGATTCGCGTTGCGATTCGCGTTGAGAGACGATCGCTCGATTGCGTTTCGGAGCGACACGACCGGAGCTGACGTGATCGTCGACAAGAGACGATGGTCAATTCGTCGTGGCTCGTTCGTCGACGCGGGCCTATCGCGATTTGCGTCGCGAGACGATCGTTCGACTGCGTCTCGGAGCGACACGACCGAAGCTGACGTGATCGTCGACAAGAGACGATGGCCAATTCGTCGTGGCTCGTTCGTCGACGCGGACCCGATCCGATTCGCGCTGCGAGATCTCGGCGAAACGAGCGCTCGACGCTGCGGAGCGACACGACCGGAGCTGGACCGACCGAACCGACCTTACCGGCCCGCTCTGCACCGGATATTGTGTTATTTCTTCGTTGTTTCGCGCTTTTAGCGTACGAAATGATAAACGAGTGTGTAAGTTCTGTACGATGTAAGTAACGGTGTCGAATAGAGAGAAATGATGATCTTTGAGTGTCTATATCGGTGAGGTAAAGTTGAATTGTTATGTAACTGTCGTAGAGACTCGAATATATTGGGTTGTTCGAAAAGTCATTTTGTTTTCATGAAACACGATTTTTTTAGAGTGTACATACATTTTAGTAAATTATATATTCTTCTTTTTTGGAACACGAGATGACTTTCCGAACAAATAGAAACAAATGGTCAAGCACTTTTCGATAAACTCTAATACCGGAAGAGTGTTCTACTATCCGAACACCTTGTACGTCTATCGATCAACGAGAACGTTTACCGTAGCTGTAATATTCGCAGACGAGTCACAGTACACAGGATGCTACCTCATGTAAGACCAAAAGTATCGAAAATAACCTTCTTAAAAGAATTCTTACTACAGAAAAACCTTCCACGGTATCCATCTTCCCATCTCTCTCCTTACCGAAATAACATTCGCGAAAACACATTCACGATCGTCTCGCTCGTGAGATACTCCACCGAGATGAGAAACAAACTTCCCTTAAAATCTCGAAATTCGAAGAAACATCTATCTCTCGTAAACCACGCGTCTCCTCGAGCGATTGTCGCGCGATTTCGATAGCCACGCGTTCATTTCGTGTTCGAAGTTGGTGTAATCGTCGAAAACGATACTCAGTCGCGTAGAATCGGAAGAACGGGCCCGCGATGTGTCCCTTCGGAATCGTAGCAGAGCAGTGGTGGAGCGACGAAGCGGCAGAGGAGGATGAGGAGGAGGAGGGGGAGAGGGACTAGCAGGGAAGAAGGCGAAGTCGTTCGTGGGCCTATTCCCCCCCAGTTAGCTGATGAATGGGCCCAAGGCCCTCCTTACTTATGCGATGCGTGCCCCCGACGGCATACATCACTGCCAGCTAACGTTTTTACGGGGCACGATGCGAGCAAGAATATGATTACGCGCGTTAACATTCCTGGAATATCGTCGGTCCGCGGTCGTTCGCGTCCAAGGATCCGTCGGCCATTCGTCTTCCCAACGGAGCGGAATAACGGGCGGTAGGGTGGGGGAGGGAGGGAGGGGCGGGTGGGCCCCGCGAGGCGATCGATCGTGGTTCGATTTCGCGCGAACGAATTACGCCGGCTCGTCTCGCGATCGGATCGCTCCGGTTATCGCGAGTAGATTCCTCCCACGACTTTATTGCGCGTGAAATTGGCGAACGCGATCCGCTGTCGTCGTCTCAGACACCGAGTGAAACGAACGCGCGCGGTTTCGTAATTAACTCGCAATTATGATAATCGACCGACAATGGTGCGCGCGGATAGCGTGTGCTCCTTCCTCGTTCCGTGCCGGATCGTCGATTATCTTCACCGATCTACGCCCGGTTCCCGGTATAAATCCACCGAGAACCAACCGACCGACGTCTCGACCTCGCGACCAAACCACTTGAATATCGTACGAACGACCGGGACGCGTCCAACGGGAGACACGACCGGATCGTTCACGAAGGAAATAGCATGTCGATCGACCGTTTAACGACAGAGGGAACCGCGTGGAACCGTGTGGAACCGCGTGGAACCGCGACCATCATCGAACTTGCCTGTCGCGCGTCGATTTCTCCAAGGCGCGACGAACCGTTCCCTCTGCTCTGATTTTATATATATATATGTATGTGTGTGTATATATATATATATATATATTTCTCTCTCTGTGTGGTGGTGGTTGCAGTCGGTCCGCTTCCCGCGCGGAGCGAAGAGGGAAGGACGCGAGGCTGGCAGAGGTCCTTTGATCCTCGGCATTCGGTGTCGGCAAACAGGAACTCCGCTGGTGAACGCAGCCACCGCGCTTTAATACCTCATGCAAATTTCAGGAAAAGGGCGCCCCACACACCCCCTCCCCCGGCAACCTCATCCTCCCGGTCCTTCTCGGTTTCCTTCGCCTCGCACTCCCTCCTCCGATCCCCCCGGTGATAGCCTGCTATATTGCTTTTCGAACAAATCGTTATCCGGTTCCGTACGCTTTGGCCCTCTCCGCTCCGAGGAAATTTCAAATTTGCGCCGCTCGACGACCAATCCAAGACGACCGAGAGGACTCAGCCGCGCGATCGTCTTTCGAGGTTTCCACGGGGCACCGTGTCAAAGGGGAGACCGACGACGAGCGACGATTACGAGTGTTCGGAGTCGGGAGGACGGGGTACACGCAACGGAGGAGGGATCTTTTCAAGCGTTCGACGAATCGGAGAACTTCGACAACCTAGTTTTGAGATATTTGGAAGACGAGCGTCGATTACCACCGTTTAGGGTCTAGATGCAACGGAATGGGAATGGGATTAACTTTCGAGGTGTTCGATGAGTCAGGGGACTACTTCGAGTAACACGTTTTGAGAGAGTTGTTTTTGGAGTCAGAGGGGTCAGGTGTGGAATATGAAAGAGGAAGTCACCGAGGTGTCAATGAGTCGACTACCACCGATGTGGTAGTCAATTACCATATTTTGAAAGAGTGTATTTCGAGTCAGAGGGGTCAGATGTAGAATACAAAAGAGGGAGTCACCGAGGTGACATTGAGTCGGGGTCGACCACCATCGATATGGTAGTCGATTACCATATTTTGAAAGAGTTGTGTTTGGAGTCAGTGGGGTCAGATGTAGAATACAAAAGAGGGAGTCATCGAGGTGTCAATGAGTCGGAATCGACCACCACCGATGTGGTAGTCAATTACCACAATTTTGAGAGAGTTGTATTTGGAGCCAAAGGCGTCAGATGCACCGTATAAGAGAGGGATTACCTTTCGAGGTGTCAATGATGTGTAATGAGTCGGAGAACAACTACCACATTTTGAGAGAGTTGTATTTGGAGTCAAAGGGGTCAGATGCAGAGTACAGAAAAGAAAGTCATCGAGGTGTGAATGAGTCAGAGAACAACTACCACATTTTCAGATAGTTGTATTTGGAGCCAAAGAGGTCAGATGCACCGTACAATTGAACGATTACCTTTCGAGATATCGATGATTCATAGAACTTTGAAAATCACGTTTCGTGATACTTGAAAAAACAAACATCTCACGACACACAGGTACAGGATACTCAGGATCCTTCTCGACCCACCTCTCTCAATATTACCTTTACTATAATTACATCCATTCCACTGTACGCACGATCGAAATCTCCTCCACTTCCTTACATCTCCAGGTGTACCGCAGAGTTAAAAACACGAGTTACATACATTCGAGACACTTTTTACCGAAAGACACGAAGCGATCAACGAAAGAACGGTTTCAAGATTCCTAAAGCCGGCATAGTTCCACCCTACAAATTGGCCGATACCCGAGATATCCTTTCAGGAAGCCATCGGACGTGTCAATTTCAAACTTTCCACGTACGTTTACTTACGATCTCCCAAGGGGACCCGGACCTGCCGGCGTATATCCCCCCTCCCCCTCCGTTCCCAGAGCGTCATCCCCTCGCCGTCGTCCCGCGTACCCCACCGACAAGATTGTTCTTTTAGGTATCTCTCTCCACGTGACCGTCTCCCTCCGCCGGATCCTCCTCTTTCTCCTCCGTCTTCGCCTCACTCGGTTGGCCCGCAGTTTACACCGGCCGATATACATACAATGCGGTGCAGCGCAATGCCAGATCAAACGTACGTAGGTGCGACCGAGCCTCGTTCTTTCGTCCCTTTTTTTTTAATTTTTTTCTTCTTCTTTGCTTCTTTTCTCTTTCGTCGAGGGGTCCTGCTCCACCCCGGGAGAATTTATTCCTCGGTGAATTACAGGTTTGGGCTCGTCAGCGTGGCCCGGACCGCGTTATCGTCGCGAGCGCGAATGCAAAGCGCACGCCCCGATTGTCGTCCACGAGCACCGCGTGGATTTCGCTTCCGACGAGGCTGCTAATTGTCTCGGGCCCCGTCGCGACCGGTTCGCGACTCACCGATGCAAATTACAGTCGTCGAGGTCGGTGACGAGTCGAAAGGAACGCGCGAGGGTGTCAGTTGCCAGCACGGGAGAGGACAACATCGTAGCGAAACGCCTATTCGGCGATGTGGCGCGCCGCTGAGCGGAGATTCCGCTTGGAAATCTTTGGGAGAATCCGGGGATCGACGAACGAGGCTGGTTAGATTCCTTTGGTCGGATTGGGAACCAATCGACAATGTGAGGAACATTTTAGATAAGGGGAAAAGAGAAACCTTTCTTTCTGCTGTAGCAAGTGACCGCTCTGAACGTTGTTTCGGTTAACGAGTTGCAAAGGTGACACTCTGTAGCGCGACCAGATGGAAAATGTGCTGGAAATTAATGTGACGGAGTTGAGATCGAGATACACGAGCAAGAATACTCGGTACTGGGGTACTGTGGTTCATTGGGAAAGAGGAACAAGATTTTGGGGATGTGTATAATAAACTGGTTCGAATATACTTGTAAGGAGAATGGTATCGATTCGAAGGTTAGGGTATACAACTAATTTTTTAATTTCGTGGAGGGAGTAATATTGCAAAGTATTTTGATGCATGAATTTTTCCAATTATTGCACTTGCGATGCAACACCTTGAACATAAAATTGTTCTTAACACATTGACGATCGTGTCAAGACGCGAAGTATAAGAGTCAGAAAGACCTGTATTTACGGGCATTTATTTTTCAATAAAATGTTCCATAATTTTCTACAAGATGTGTAATACTTTGTGGTAACGAACTTGTAATAACATAGTTAACAAAGTATTCGTGCATTATTTCAAATAGTATGCAGAACCCAAGGTTACGTAGCCTTGAGAGCATGCGTTCATCGAAGAGTTCAGTAATTAGCTCGTGGAAAACTAGCAATAGGAATGCGTTTCGAACAAGGTCAGAGAAAATTGAACGTTTCGCGATGAAACACACTTGGAAATCGTTAAAAACACACCGAGAACACGTTTCTGCAACACGCCCCTATCGCTGAAAGGATGAAAGATTAGTCCTGGGTCAACCCTCGCACTACCGAGGTATTTTTTGCGACACGAATACCACGGGGAGGAAAATTTGTACCCATCTCCGAGAAATAACTATACCCGTGTTCCTCCGACCTTCTTCGAATCATAACGTTCTGGTAATAGATTATCTTTTTATAAAACTACGACTGAATGCTCCTATATCGCCTCCTCTTGTATCATCGAATAAAAAACACAAGTTCCATAGATTGGAGACACTTTCTGCCCGAAGAAACGAGTAATAAAATAATAGTCGAACGAAAGAATGTATCAAGGTTACACAATGATTATAATTTTTATAATATTAATCAAACGATAGTAAGTAAGACATAATTTGGGATAAAGAGTCCCCTGTTTGATAGTAAAAGAGTTTTCTTGCATCTTGAGGCGAAAAATGAGCAATATTTGGAATCTTTAATACACTGATTAATACAGCTAATTACAGCTAATATACGCTATGTAAAAAGCATCATCAGGACTTTGTGATCCCCTGTTGGTAACCCCGCGAGTTAAATCGCGAACAAGTAGAACACAGACTCTTGCAAAGGCAGACTAAAACGTCCGATCAGACGACAACCGATTCCTTTCAGAATTGATCTTTTTCTCTCGTTTGTACCCTAAGGTACCCTCTAGCTAGATCCAACAGTGCACTGACATTCTCTCCCCGAAGAATTCCGCGTGGAAAGAACGCCGATC
This sequence comes from Ptiloglossa arizonensis, assembly GCF_051014685.1. Lineage (NCBI taxonomy): Eukaryota > Metazoa > Arthropoda > Insecta > Hymenoptera > Colletidae > Ptiloglossa > Ptiloglossa arizonensis. The sequence continues at coordinate 31,797,136 of NC_135048.1, forward strand.
AACTCGGTACCGAATTGTATCGTTCCGCATAAATATTCCTCATCAGTGGACAACGTAGACATCGTGTTCCTCTCGTAAATCGAGAGGATAATGAAAGTTTCCGAATTAGCGGGTGACAGTTGCGATTATAATTCCAACGACTCCGTCCAGGTAAGAGATGACATGTCTTCTTACGCGGAAAGAATGCTAATGCGCGATTGTCTTACTAATGTCGAGCTAATGTCTTGACTTTTAATACACCGTGCCGCAACGCAACGTGAGCGGTTGGACAATGCGCGCACGAGTCAACCGGGTACGGTTTTATTTCGGAAATTGGAGTCAGTTATCGATCCCCGTCAATTGGCAACGCATCCTCATTTGCAGCGCGATAATTTCGCAGACGCTTGGCCCCCGGCGGTTTTCGAGGTTTCGTGGTTCGGGAGGTGTCCATCGACGGGGGCGAGATGGCCGACTATGTACCTACACACTACCATTTATTTATATATATATATATATATATATATACACATACACATGCTATATATTTGTGTACGCACTCATGCTCCAAAGCCGTTCGTTCCAACCAACGAACCGCATAATCCTTGACGAGAGAACCTCGTCAATCACGGCCTCGATGCGCCAGCTAGACGAATCGATACGAATTTATCCGCGGCTACTCCCGCGGACGCTCTCATCGTTGATTCGCTCTCGTCCGGATCACGAAGTCGATGAATCGAGCATGCTTTTCGACATCGAGCGCTCTTGTGTTTCGACCACCGATCGTTCGTTCCCACGATTTCGCGTTGCAAAATAAAACAGGGGAAAAACAGACGAACGAAGCCCGACTTTCGCGCTTCCGCGCGATGACACGGAAAGATTGCTGAAAAATTATGACCACCAGGGCTGTACCCTCCAAAGGTTACGAGGATCGGTTATCACGATTTTCGCGGTAAAAATACCGGCACGAAAGTAACTCGTACCAGGAATAAATAGAATTCCTCGAGCACGGTTACAATTGGGAATGTTAATAATAATTTTCCATTCGCGATTACTCGCGAAATGTTGAGAAACGTTCGTACAGGGACTATTCCAATCTGTTCCGAGCTGGAGTATCGATTGGTCTCTGAATTGAATTTCAGCGAGCTGACTGTAGCGTTCGATTTTAATTCTCGAGAATGTATCGGGTTTAAGAACGATTAGATATTTATTTTCCAAGAGTGTCAATTGTCAATGTGACGAAAGAGGGAAAATCTTCCCTGAAAATCCATGGAGAACTATACTAAGCTACAGTATCAATTGATCTCTGAATTGAATTTTAGGAAGCTGATTTTATAATTCAGTTGTAATTCTCGAGAATGTATCAAGTTTAAGTACGACCAGGTATTTAATTTCTAAGAGTATCAATCGCCACGGTGACGAAAGAAGGAAAATCTCCCATGAAAATCCATAGAAAACTATTCTATCCGTTCTAAGCTGAAATATTGGTTGATCTTTGAATTGAATTTCAGGAAGCTGACTGTATCGTTCAATTTTAATTCTTGAGAATGTATCAAGGTTAAGTACGACCAGGTATTTAATTTCCAAGAGTATCAATTGTCACTGTGACGAAAGAAGGAAAATCTTCCGTGGAAAACTATACTTAGCTACAGTATCAATTGAAAATTAAACATGATTTAATTTTAATTCTCGAGAATGTATTGAGTTTAAGTACGACCAGGTATTTAATTTCCAAGAGTATCAATCGTCACTGTGACGAAAAAAGGAAAATCTTCCGTGAAAAACTATTCTCAGCTAGAGTATCAGTTGATCTCTGAATTGAATTTCAAGAAGCTGATGGTATGATTCAATTTTAATTCCCTAGAATGTATCGAGTTTAAGGACGATCAGATATTTAATTTCCAAAAGTATCAATCGTCAGTATGACGTAAGAGGCAAATCTTCCGCGAAAATCCATGGAAAACTATAGCTAAACTATCAATTGATCTCTGAATTGATTTTCAGGAACTACGATCAGATATTTAATTTGCAACAGTATCAATCGTCACGGTGACAAAAGAGGGACAAATCTCCCGTGGAAAACTATTCTAAGCAAAAATATCAGTTGATCTCTAAATTGAATTTCAGGAAACTTGCTGTACCATTCACTCGTAATTCTCGAGGATGTATCGAGTTTAAGTACGAGCAGACATTTAATTTCCAAAAGTATCAATCGTGACGGTGACGAAAGTGAAAAAATCTCCCGTGGAAAACTGTTCTAAGCAAGAGTATCGATTGATCTCCAAATTGAATTTCAGGAAACTAGCTGTACCATTCACTCGTAATTCTCGAGAACGTATCGAGTTTAAGTACGAGCAGACATTTAATTTCCAAAAGTATCAATCGTGACGGTGACGAAAGTGAAAAAATCTCCCGTGGAAAACTGTTCTAAGCAAGAGTATCGATTGATCTCCAAATTGAATTTCAGGAAACTAGCTGTACCATTCACTCGTAATTCTCGAGAACGTATCGAGTTTAAGTACGAGCAGACATTTAATTTCGAAGAGTATGAATCGTGACGGTGACGAAAGAGTGAAAAATCTCCGGGTGGAAATCCGTAGGAAAAGCATTCCGTCGTAGGGAGGACAGAGCCCGATCGGAGTAGAGCGAACGTATCTCCGTGGAGGTGGTCCCTGGAACCAAGGTGGGTACCAGAAGGGTACCGAAGGACGCCGTAGGAAGCATGGAGTCCACCGCTGGGCGCGGGTATCTTTTTTGCACCGCGAAATGGCCCGGAGAATGTCATCCAATGAGGGTGAAGTAAAGGGAAAACAAGTAAAATAATGATAAAAGGCGGAGCCCGCGGCGTGATTTGATTGGTCGAGATATCGCCGGCGTTCGAGTCAACCCGCGAAGAAGAGGGGGTTGTCCTCTCCTTTCTCCGTTCCTCCGCTCCGCTTCTCTCCACCACACCTTCGTCCTGGCTTTTCCCTCTCGATCTTTCCCTCGTGCTCGCTCGCCTCCGTCTCGTTCCACCCGCTACGTACCACACTCGCGCACCTACACGTACCTGCGTACATACGTGCGCGCAGACACATACATATATAGACACACACACACACACCTGACATCGGCTTACTTTATTCTGCTCTCTCCGTGGGTCCATGCTCCGTGATCGTGTCCTGACTCTGGCAGAACCATCGGTTCCCGTACCCCCTCCCGTAGCTTTCCGCCTTCTTCGCTCTTGTTTTCTTCTTCGTCGTCGTCGTCGTCGTCGTCGTCGTCGTCGACGACGTCGTCATCGTCCCGTCCCTCCCTCCCGATCCTCTTCGTTTGCTCGCGAGAACTCGAGTATACTTTATGCCGTATAAATAGGTGCAACGACTGTCCGTGAGATCCACGTGAAATATAGATCTCAAGGAGTCGCGATAAAGCCTGGAAAACTGGAGAAACTTCTTTTTCTACGGTATTCGACCCGTACAACCCGGAAGATCCGAGTGGGTTCGGTTCGATATCGGGTCTGTTTAAAAATTCACGGCTACGTTTCGAGAAACACCGACCATGTCGGAAGTACAGTAATCGTTGCGTCGATGTAGAAGTTTGTTCCGTGCGAATATTTAAACATTGGTGGATCAGATTTGAGAAACATATTCGAGGTACAGTAGGCTTCGTATGAAGGTGATATTTCCAAATTTATCTTTCATTTCGAAAGATGTCGCTCGTATTGGTAACGTAATAGTCTTCTTATTGATCTAGAATCTGATTTGGTCGAAGTATTTAAAAATTTACACTATCGTTTCGAAAAATACTATATAGATATACTACGAGTATATTGGAAGCAATTTAGTCTTCAAGAACGTGAATTCTGGTCCTGTGGGAGTATTTACAAATTTAGGCATCGTTTGGAGCAATATGGAGTATATAGGAAGTACAGTCTCCGTTTAGAGAAATACAGGGATATTCTAAAGTATTGTATAATAGTTTCCATATCGATGTAAAGTTTCATTCATAGTATTTAAGCGTTCACAATTATTTTCGTTATACACAGGGCATTTGGGAAGTCGTCTATGTGTCAATGCAGTCTAGTTCGATCGGAATATTTAAAAATTCACGTTTCGTTTGGAGAAAGATCAAGAGTGTTATAATTTCCCTTTTGAGAAACACGAATACGATAATCTTCGTTTGGAAAAATAGCCGTACAGTAGTCTACGTGTTATCTCAACGTCTGATTCGAGAAATATGGATCATTTTGGAAGTATAGCGTTTCGGTGTAAAATCTAGTCTCCGTTTCGAAAAATACAGTACAACATTCTTCGTTTGGAAAAATGTCTGTATTAAAAATATGGTATACTACGTGTCGCGGTAACGTCCAATTGAAAGTTAAAAATTCACCCTCCGTTTCGAGAAATATAGACCATATTGGAAGCATAGCGTCTCGGTGTAAAATCTACCCTCTGTTTCGAAAGATACTAGTACAACAGTCTTAACAATTTACACTCCTATTAAAAAAATATAGACAATATTGGAAGTATAGTGTCTCGATGTAAAATCCACCCTTCATTTTGAAAGATACTGATACAACAGTCTTAAAAATTTACATTTCTATTAAAAAAATATAACCCATATTGGAAGTATAGTGTCTCGGTGTAAAATCTAGTCTCCGTTTCGAAAAATACTATTGTAGTATAACAGTCTTAAAAATTTACACTCCTATTAAAGAAATATAGACCATATTGGAAGCATAGCGTCTCGATGTAAAATCTACCCTCTGTTTTGAAAGATACTAGTACAACAATCTTAAAAATGTACTCTCCTATTAAAAAAATATAGACCATATTGAAAATACAGCGTCTCACTGTAATCTGATCTACACTCCATTACGTAAAAATCTACACTCCATTACGAAAAACACTAGTACATCAATCTTAAAAATTGACACCCCTATTAAAAGAACATAAACCATATCAAAAATACAGCATCTCGCTATAAAACCTACACTCCATTACGAAAAACACTGGTACAACAGTCTTAAAAATGAAAACTCCTATTAAAAGAATCCATACCATACCAAAAACTCAGTATTACATCTCCTGGTTATAAAATCTAGTCCACTCTTCGACTAGATCTAGATTCCTTCTCCTCTATCCAGCTCCCTTCCGACTGTTCGAGATCGTCGTCGATCATTCCAGCTCGCACGAATTCTCCTCGCGATCCTGTTCCATTTCCTCGATCCACTGTCCCGTTTCTCGATGGAATCGCGAGCCGGTGTGGAACTCGCGGAACCATATGCGGCGGCTCAAAGGAACGATTAGCGCGTCGAAAATTCGTGCGGGCGTCACGTGCAACGTGGGGGCGGTTTCCGTGGCCCGGAAAGTATATTGACTCGCGATACGCCATCTGTGCGGAGGAGGTCGACCCCTCGCGGCGTTATTGGCGAAATTAATAAGCCCCGGTGATCTCGCGGCGAGTATCGACAACGGGAAGCGGTTAATTCTGGCTTTGCTCGACGAGGGCCCCCGATGTTGCCGGATTAGAAACCTTTCCGAACGGATGGAAATTGTTTGCCCCCGAGGAGAATAACGCCCGCAGAGGGGGAGTACGAAGGGGGTAGTAGGGGGAGGGGAAGAGATCGAGCGGAGAGGAAGGGAGGAGGTCCGCCACGGCCGGTTCGCCGCGAACACGCCGCGTATCCTAAAGAAGCATCGGTCATAAATTATTGCCCAGGTCTGCCCGATGAATTCGATTGCCGTAATCTCGAATACTCATTACGGCGCATTAAGCGGGACGAGTTCTCCAAATAAGCATCGGGAAGGTTCGTCGATTAATTGCCGCCCGGTAATTTGTCGTCCCTGCTGATTTATCGCCCGGTTCTAGCTGCGTAATGTATTCCCTTGTTCTCGTTAGATCCCGGCTTTTTGCCCCCGGCCTCTTTTACTCGCTCGTTGAATGAAAAAAAGAAAAAAAAAAAAAAAAAAAAAATACAGAAGAAGAAGAAGACTAAGAAACAAAGAAGAGAAGGAGAGAGGAACAAAAAAAATTGAAAGAAAAAATCACCGGTTTACACGTGTCCGTTTACGAGCCACGATCGTTCCCAACGACGACGTTGGATCACGCGAGACAATTATAACGAACACGGTCGCAGATTCTATTTACACCCGAGACAAAAGTCGAATCGACCCGAGTCTGCACCGCGACTACGTGGATACGATTTTTATCTTCCTAACCGTCTACACCTACCCCTGGATACGAATCGTACGATTCTACAGCGAGCTAACGATTCTTTTCGTTTCGTTTTTTCCCGCCTCGTTTACCCATCTTCTTTCTCCGTGAGATCGGTTCTTTTTTCCGTCTCGTCTACTCGCACACGCGAGAAATCGCTCGTCGAAACGTAGAAAGGGCTCCGTGGGTGGAGGTCGAGAGGGTGGTAGGGTGTTAGGGTGGACCAGGAGCGAAAATTAACGCCACCGCGAATCAAGACGACAATGTGATTCATCAGTTAAATCCGCGTGCATAATCCTTTACACAGCGTCCGATCCCCGTCCGCTAACGTACCCGACGACGGATGGGGACGGGAACAACGATGGAGAAACGGGGTTGACGATGGTGGTTGGTTCTGTCAGCAGGGACTACGAATTATAATCACAGTTGTGGTTCACGCGGCGACGAGAACGGGGTGGTGGAGGGTTGTGGGCGGACAGAGGTGGACGACCAAGAGAGGAGGAAGCAGCAGCAGCAGCAGTAGCAGGAGGAGGAGGACGACGACGACGACCTCGTCCGCTCGAGGGGATGGAAAAGGGTGTATTTACCCAGCAACGGTATACACCGGCGCCACCGTGGACGGACCTAGATGGAAATCTGCGGCATTCAGAGGCACTGGCCAAGAAAATTGGCTGACAACATTTCGCACGGGCGTCGAATTGCCGATCCCGGTCCCCTTCCTGGACATCAGGCCGACCGCGTTCACCGATATTTTACGCCGTACGGATGTACGGACGGACGTACCACGGGAGCTTCGACGAATCGTTCCGATCGTACGACTACGTAAAATGTTCCCTCCTACCCGGATGCGAGCGAACGCAGCGCGAAACGATACGCATCGCGATCGGCGTGCTTACGGACTCGAACGCCGCGAGAAAGTACCTGGAGAAACTCCCAAAGCGCGTAATTTCTTCGAAACTACGTACACAGGGTGTCCGGTTAGAAAATTGATGGATTTAACGCGTTTCATGCGTTTAGAAACTAAACGCTGGTTGCAACAGGGGGGATTTACGATCGTTGGTTGTTGCGACGATGTTTGGAATTGAGGTTGGATATTTTTTTTCATGCGTATGAAGGTTTTGTAGAAGTTATTGTGATTGGGATAGTTGTTGAAGAGTGTTTTGGTAGGTCTGGGTTAGCCAGTGGGAGGAAAATTGTTGAAAATTGAATTTGGAAACTTTTTTCACGAATATGAAGGTTTTGTAGGAGCGATTGTGATTGGGATATTTGTTAAAGAGTGTTTTGATAGGTCTGGGTCAGCCAGTGTGATAAAAATTATTGCAAATTGAATTTGGACACTTTTTTTACGAATATGAAGGTTTTGTAGGAGCTATTATGATTGGGATATTTGTTAAAGAGTGTTTTGATAGGTTTGGGTCGGCCAGTGCGACAAAAATTGTTGCAAATTGAATTTAGAAACTTTTTTCCCGAATATGAAGGTTTTGTAGAAGCTGTTGTGATCGAAATATTTGTTAAAGAGTGTTTTGGTAGATTTGGGTCAATCAGTGCAATGAAAATTGTTGCAAATTGAATTTGGAAACTTTTTTCCCGAATATGAAGGTTTCGTAGGAACGATTGCGATTATGATATTTGTTAAAAAATGTTTCGATAGGTCTGGGTCAGCCAGTGTGACAAAAATTGTTGCAAATTGAATTTGGAAATTTCTTTCATGCGTATGAAGGTTTTGTAGGAGCAATTGCAATCGAAATATTTGTTAAAGAGTGTTTTGATATGTCTGGGTCAGCCAGTGCGACGAAAATTGTTTCAAGTTGAATTTAAAAACTTTTCTCATATATATGAAGCTTCGATAAGAGCGATGATAATCAATTCGATAGGCTTGGGTTAGACAACATGATTAAAATTGTTGAAATTTGAATTTGGAAACTTTTTTCATGTAGATAAAACTTCGATAGAATTGATAATGATCGAGATATTTCTTAAAAGATGTCCCTGTCTGAAGATTCCTGTATAAGAGCGATAGTGATCACGATATTTGTTAAAGGGTGTCTCGATAGAAGTGATCGTTCAACTGATTTGTGAAATGTAAAATATACGTTCATTCTAAACATTATTAATATATTTTGACTAATCTACTACCACGATTAGAAATTATTCGATTATACTTCGAAAGTTTGGGCAACGTCTTGACCGAGATCACACAATCTAACAATCTAATCTGACTTCTTTCGTTGGGGATAGGTTGGTTCAAGGATGTATACCAATAATCCGCAAACAACTCGAGAACTGTACTCGCAGAGTGTCACAAAGTCCAAGTTACGCGAGGAAACCAAGAAAGTCCAGAAAACTCTCGGTGGCCATTTCAAACGTACACTATTCCAGAAATACTAGTTCGTTTTCAATTAAAAAAATCTATCACCCGTATTAAAACCCAAACAATTCCTATCCAAATAAATTCCAGACAATTCTCTTCCAATAGATACAAAATTCTCACCCGAAATTGCAAGAATTTCTCCACAGACTAAAGTCTTGAGTATCCCGGGTAATCGATTTCCATATTAAACGAAACATCTAACTTTCTACGGTAAAATTCGATGGAGTGGAATTTTGAAAGTAAAAACGTTAAGATACATCTATCCTAAAACTAATACGGTCGTAGAAATTCAATGTTCCCCGTTCTAATGCTCCAAGATGTCTCGAAACACTTTTCCAAGTAGTAAACGCTTTTCGAAAGATTTCTACATCGATCTGTGCTCTGGCGATGATTCGTTTCGTCGATGATGACCCCTGACACCATTGTCTTGCCGCGACGAGTTCCTCCAGCCACGTTCCGACGTCAGAAGCTCCCGAATAAAACGCAAAGGTGACTCGACGTTCGACAAACAGAAACCTATTCCGTTCTGAAAGTGACAGACCCGTTAACGAGGTACCACTCGCGACGATTCAGTGCATTTTATTCCAGCAAAAGGCTCGGAGGCGTTTCCGATCGAGAAACCCTAATGACCGCCTCGTGCCGACAACCAGCGAATCCCGGCCAAATAAATCCGACTTGATTGAATCATTGTTAAGCGAAACCGCGTTAAATACCCGTGAAATTAACCCGGACGATCCGTGCCCGGCACGCGATCGCTGATTGGCTCGAGGGTATCGCTTTTAAAGCGCCATTAGAGGGCCTCGTTCACCACTCCGAAACCATCGCTCAAGGGGTTACGCCACCTTTGTGACGAGAAAGTCGGAAAAACGGTCAATTTTTACAAAACGACGGTCGAATCTCTTTGAAATAATATATTGGGTCGTACGGAATGTCGTTTCGTTTTCCAAGATGGAGAATATATAATTTAATAAAACGAGCGATACTCGAGGAATATTTATTTAATGTCACTCTGTACGTTCGAATTTCTTAGTTTAGGTACAACATGGGGGGTATAGACACTGAAGTGAAATTAATTTTCACATTGGTAACTATTGGGTTGTATGGAAAGTCGTTTTGTTTTCCAATATGGAGAGTATACAATTTAATAAAATGTTTCTACGCTCTGAAAAAATCGTGTTATTTGTTACTGTCGTTCGACTGTAGTTTTGTTTCAAGAAAACTTGGTACCACGATACGGAAGATAAACTCGTAATAAAGGTATTTTCTGATGAATTTTGGAACACTCAGTAAAAGTTCACTTTAGAAGCGTTTGGAACTTCAACGCTGTCCTTACCTAACTTAACCTAAACCAAGTTAATCCAATCTAATGTAATCCATCCTTGAGTTAAAAGAATGTAAAACGATTGGGTTAGGTTTGGTTAGGTTAGGTTAGATTTTATTGAAGTTTTCGTCCATGCGTTAACGTACTAAACTCATATATAATTCTCTACAATTAAATAGTCAAGTAATTATCTCCTCTGACTTAACCTAAACCAACTTAATCCAATCGAATACCATCTATTCTTGAATTACAAGAACGTAGAACGATTAAATTAGGTTAAATTCGATCGAAATGGTCACACATTGAAATTCTAAATTCATCTATAGTCACTCAGGTGCTCAAAGAACAAGTGTTCCGCAAATCATCGTATTCGATCTCCTCTAACTTAACCTGAACCAATCGAATGCAATCTACCCTTCAATTACAAGAACGTAGAACGATTCTTAGAATCCAACGAAGTTAGGTTAGATTCGATCAAAGTCACACACTGAAATTCTAAACTCCTCTAGAGTCACTCAGGTACTCGAAGGACAAGTGTTCCGAAAACTTAACTTGAACCAACTTAATCCAATCGAAAGCAATCTAACCTTAAATTACATGAACATAGAACGATTAAGTTAGGTTAAATTCGATCAAAATGGTCACACATTGAAATTCTAAATTCATCTAGACTCACTCAGGTGCTCAAAGAACAACTGTTCCACAAATCATCGTACTCCATCTCCTCTAACTTAACCTGAACCAATCGAATGCAATCTACCCTTGAATTAGAAGAATATAGAACGATTAAGTTAGGTTAAATTCGATCGAAATGGTCACACTTTGAAATTCTAAATTCATCTATAGTCACTCAGGTACTCAAAGGACAAGTGTTCCAAAAATCATCTTATCCTACCTCCTCCCATTTATTCCCCGAGCTGAGCAAACCTCAACGAGAGCAAAAAATATCGAATACGATCGTAAGGAAAAGATTCTGGAGCAATCGACGTAGGGGTGTCGTTTAATCAAAAATCCCGTCGCTGGGAAATTGCAGGACTGTCTCGAGTTTCCGTTAAACGCGCGTTTGTCACGTCCTCGCGATCCTCGCCCGATCGGATTAACGGGCGAGTAAACACCACCGTCGAAACGAATATCGGCGAAGCCTCGAAAGGGTCCCCCTCGAGCCCCATTTCGTTCGGTTGGTAGTCCAGCGCGTAAACCTGTCGCATCGCGTCCTTTTCATTTCGGCTCGCGGCAATTCCATCTTCCGGCAAGGTCGTCGGTGGCCTCGGGCGAAATTCGGCCGGACGAGAGACGTTAGGGTGAACAGAGCGCGGACATATGGGAGCACCATGTGGTCACCGGGTTCGTCGTATCGTTGAACGAAACAACGGAGCGGTACGAGAACGCACACCCCCTCGAAGCGACCGCAAGAGGACGACGGGGCACGGAAGATTCGTAGCGGATCCGACGGCTAAACGCTGACCGCAATTTGTAGCAATTTGTTAAGTAGCTGGCCAGAACATTACCTATATTGCGTTTACCGGCCCTCGACCCGGAAGATATACGGGGGGCACCGTTCAGATTTATCGTTCCTGGGAACGACGGGATAGATCGCACGAGGATAGAGCGAGAGAGTAGAACGGACCGTGTAACACGAGATACTCGATTCTATTCTCTTCATCGCGATCAATTTCTGAGAGACGAGCAACGGTTGCTCCCGTATCCGCGAGTTCGCGAAAAACCGGCTCGCTCCGGTTCCTCGAAAACAAGGAGAATCTTCGCGGAACGAAAACAAGTCCCCCCTTTGGTTACTCTCTCTCTTTCTTTCTCTTTCTCTTTCTTTCTTTCTCTCTCGATAAATTCGACGCCGTGGCTTTTTACCGGACCACCGTGTCCTCCGGTTGGCGAAACGGAAGTGGAAGAAGCCGCTGGCGGGAAAAAGCACCGCGTCCGTGGACGAGAAAAAGGAATCCAGTGTAAACGCAAAGATTCCGTGAAATCGAGGTTGGGGGCTCGCAGACAATTTAAATCGTAGGTAAACTCGTCGAGGGAACTCGTTTTATCCCTCCCCCGGGGTGGTGCGGGGAGTTGAAGCCCGACCTTATCGAAGTCCTACGGGGAAGCTCTTTCGGGCGAGGAGGAGGACTCCTCCTCGTCTCTCCTCGGGCTGGTTCCGTGGACTCCGAAGAGGGCGACGAGATTCGAGACGAGAGCGAAACGACGACGGTTCGGTCTTTCGTGGATGCTTTTAGTCGATGAGTTTCGCTTCCCTGCATCCCGTTTCGCTTTCGTCTCGTTCTGTACCATCGCTGTTCTGGCCTAACCCAGCTTTCTCATCCATATGTAACAGTCGCCTGGTATTAATGACAGGGAGAGAGGGACGGGACACGACATGTTGGGTTCTTTATCCTGGAAGTTCTCTCTCTCTTTCTCTTTCTCTCTTTCTCTCTGTTTCTCTCGTGCACGTTCTATGTGTACTATTCGACTTCCTTCTACTTCGTCTCGATCCGACAGTTACACGGTATTGCGGTTTTATCGTTGTCTTTTCATTATCCGATATATGGGACGGAATTATTTGTCGGACGTTTGTACGGCCATTGCGTCCCGAAGCCGATGCTTCGACGCGATCGACAGAGTTATTCGGAACGGCCACGCCTTTGGGACGAGACACGGCCGCCAATTCACGTGGACATTTTCGTACGGAATGGAAAGCAACGCGAGTTTTCGTCTAATAAGAGAAACGCGAGGAATGTGGGGCAGCCTCGAGCAGCTGTTATAGATTTCATCTGCGTTCACGCAACGCGCTTTATGGGAATTTCACTCGGCGATTCGTGCGCACGAAAGTATCCTTTTATCTTTTTTTTTCTTTTTTTTTTTTTTTCTTTTTTCTCTCGTTGCAGGTAGAGGCCTAGGATCTTTCACTACGGACCGGTATCTTCGGGATGGAATCGATCGTCGTTCGCGGAGGTAAGAATCGAGAGACACGCAATTTATATTTACCATTCGCGAAATAAATATTCATGCGTGTACCGGCATTATACGTTATATTCGGTCCGCCGCCGCTGCAAAAAGAATTGCCGACATCCGTTCGACGATTGTTTTTCGTGGAAGTCGGCCCTCGGCGTCCTCTCGGCGATTCGATCGATGGATCATTTAACGGATCGATGGATAGAAATCGATACCTATAACCCGTTGTACATCCGATACGGATAGCTCGATCTGTCGCGAGCCGATGCATCGACCACTCGCGAATTCTCCAAACCCTACAGAACCCACCCTCGAGCTACCAGGTCGTTCGATAAGTTTTGTGCTTCGAATAAAACTTATCGAACAGTACTAGGTTGCTCGATAAGTTTTGTCGTTCGATAGAATTTACTGAACAATATAGTACTAGGTTACTCGATAAATTTTGTCGTTTGATCAAACTTATTGAACAGTACTACATTGAACAGTACTGTTCGATAAAACTTATTGAACAGTACCACACTGAACAGTACTACAGTGATAAAACTTATTGAACAGTACTACACTGAACAGTACTGTACGGTAAAACTTATTGAACAGTACTACACTGAACAGTACTGCAGTGATAAAACTTATTGAACAGTACTGCAGTGATAAAACTTATTGAACAGTACTACACTGAACAGTACTACAGTGAACAGTACTGTTAGGTAAAACTTATTGAACAGTACTACAATGAACAGTACTGTCCGATAAAACTTATTGAACAGTACTACACTAAAAAGTACTGTTCGATAAAACTTATTGAACAATACTACAATGAACAGTACTACATTGAACAGTACTACATTGAACAGTACTACATTGAACAGTACTACATTGAACAGTACTACATTGAACAGTACTACATTGAACAGTACTACATTGAACAGTACTACATTGAACAGTACTACATTGAACAGTACTACATTGAATAGTACTATATTGAACAGTACGACATTGAACAACTTATTACGTGGAAGATCGCTTGGAAAATCGAGTAAATCGAAACTAACGATTGCGTACGAAACAGGGTGTTCGATACCCTTGTTCATCCACTATTAGAATACGTTTCAATTATTATATGTTCTCCGAAAACCTCCGATAATGAAATCGTACTAGAGAGACAATTTATGCTGGAGATCGTACTCCAGTATAAATTTCTCCGGTTTTGTTCGTGCAAGCTAAACTATCCGATGTCTATTTTTGATCGTGATTACACTGATATACTAAACACGATCAACTCGGATACGTTGTCTACAAGCGGAAGAATAGCTAGCCGTAGTTTTATTTTTAATTTAATTAACAATCACATCGATTGTTCCTCCCTTCTTGCGCGAATCAATCTCTACGTACTAGAACCTGTACTTAGATCCAGTGCTGGTTTTTGTACACATAAATCCAGATCTGCATATGGATCGAAAAATTCGATCAATAGTATCGATAACACTCTAACACTCTTTATAATCGTATAAATTTTTTCTGTGGACCTTTACATACCTTTAAAAGATAATTGTCTAAGATAAGTGATTAATGCTATTCCTTTTCGTGTAATGCACATGTTTTACACATCCCTTCTTTGATTAAATCAAGTTTAATTTCTATATATTTTACCTAAAGGGCCGTTCATAAATAAATAACAATAATAATAATAATTTACGCGTTGTATCGAAGATAATATCGATTCGCTCTAAATAAACTCGATTCTTTCGTAAAAGTTAGTCTCAGCATTCGATTAATGATTCTACATCCTCGAAGCTACTATTCCGTTATTCGTAAACAATATCGAATCGAAATCCCCTCGCGTAAAATGAAACCTTCGACGAACTTGCAAATCGAAGATCCGGTAACTACGAATATACACAAATTCTCAAACGGACGAAAAATGAAACTCGAGATTCGAACGTAACGAGATAAATAATTGTACGAAGCTCTAGCTCCGTTCTTTGTTACGATTAAACCGTATCGAATCGGCGCGTGTAAAACACGTAGCTCAGCTCGGCAAATGGAATAAAACTAAACGTCCGAATGCAAAACAGGTGGCGACGAATGTACCGATTCGAAAACGATCGTCGAATCGAGCCGTACCGCACGACCACACGTGAACTGAACGTCCGCGGTTTCACTCTGGCGCTCGCCTAAGCGGCGTGTAAGTCACGAACGTCCCCGCCGCTCGTGGAAGATCTGAATGGTATCGGCGACCTTTGTAACTGGCCCCGGACATATGTCAGAATTAATCACAATGAGCGGCACAGGTTGAAGGTTGAAGAGGACGAGGGACCTCGGACACCCGGGCGGTTTTTCAAGCGTTGGTAAAGTGGTTGATAAAGAGCCGGCAATCGGTTAGGCTTTTCGAGCGTGGCGACGATGACGGCCACTTACCTGCAGCCCGGTGGCACTTGGACGACCGTCGACAATGAGATGAAAAGACCAGGAAGAGAGGATCGGTGGGGGAGACACCGAGAAGCGTACGCGAACGCGTTTGTCCTCCTCAATGCTGCTCATCCGTCGACATCAGTTACGGTGTCTCGTCGGATGGACTGTCTCTCCTCGATGGAATTTCCATTCGAACCTACCCACCATTTTTTTTCTCCCTCTCTCTCTATCTGCACTCGTTGCGGACCGTGGAAGACGTATCGTACGATAAATTCCCCGATAAGTGCCCCGCGGCTGGTGGTGCAACTGACCGACGTTGCCGCGCGCTCGAACGCCACAAGTGACCGACGTTGAGCGCGCGTCCGAGTGCCACAAGTGACGTTTCTCTCGGACGACTTCCAGATCGGGCCAGGATCGTCGTCTAAGCGCCATTTGCGCGGAACTTTTCACCAACGACCGGCATAAGGTTCCATTAACGGCTAAGTAGGATCGATTCGATCCGTGCTGCTTCTGGTAAATGCTCCCAGCGCGGCAGTTTAGTCCCGTGTAAATTGTCTCCGCTCGGCTCGGCTCCCTCTCGGTTTCTCTCTCTCTCTCTCTTTCTCTCTCGTACGCGCTCGTTTATCGCGCGAGCGTTAACCGTACAAATTACACGAGCGGCGTACCCCCGATACCGGTCGCACAGAATGCCCCGTGCCCCGCGGGTTGTTCGACGACAAAGAGGAAAACCGACCGAGAGTAGAAAGAGCGAGCCAAGATTCGAACATGTGGCATCATTTGTTACGTGCAAAAGCAACGAGGGGGGGTCCCGGCGGCCCTGGCATGGGTTATCTAAGCTCGCTTAAACGCGCCCACGTAACCGGAAAACCAATGGCGCAAAGGAACGAGGAACCAGCGAACCATGTAAACGACTCACCGTCTCCTGTCACGGTGTTCTAGAATTATGGGCCAAGGGCTGTCCGATGGAGGTGGAGGGACATCGACGCTTCCACGAGCCGTTGAACTCGCGAAAAATACCTCGTTAGATCCGTCGTGACTTCACGGTGCCACGAATCCTCGACTCGGGGACGAAGAGTCGTCAAAATTACAACTCTGACTTAGATGCGACTAGTCCTCTGTTTGAATATCGATCTTCGAAAACGGACACGAACAGAGAGATATTCCAACCTCGATTTTCGTGACACGAGCGAAGATCCGATCACCTTGCCGCGAAGTGTCCCCGAAGTGTCCCCGAGGTGTCTCCGTTAAGGAAAAACGTCATAACGGATTCCGGAGCCGGGTATCGGCAAAGTGGTATCGAGGATGTTGATTAACGCGCAAAGAAATAAACAAAGAACGATCGAATATCGTGGCAGGGATGACGGTACGAGGAGAAGAATCGGCGGGGAGCGCGTGGCAGAGTCACGGATACTCGATGGGGATCTCGGTTTCCGTGGACATATGGTCAGCCGTGGCTCGCCGTGACAAAAAAGCGCTACAGAAACGGCGACAGAAGTTGGGAGTGTCGGTGAGCGATATATCAGGGCTTAAACTGTCCCGTCGTACCAGGCATGTCCTACCACCGTGGTCCTCCGCACCCTGCCCGGCTGGGCTGGCTGACTGACTGGATGGTCGGCTGGTTAGCTGGTTCGCTGGTTGGCTGGTGCGCGTATGGCATTGCGTTCAACAGGGGTGCTGGCATTAGTTAATAGGACCGCTCCGCTGCCACGGGGAAGCGTTAATGCAAAAGGGAACGAGAGGATCCTCTCTCCGTCCACCGGGATAAAAGGTAGCCGTCTAACCGAATGCGGTTTCCAATCTGTTGGGTTTTTACGCCACGAGTCTAATGGGGAGGATTATCGGCCCGATTTCACCGATTTCGGGGAATATTTTTTCCTAGCCACCTGACTCGTTGGTACACAGGAAGGGGGGTCTCGAATCGACCACGATTAACGTACACTTTACGTTCGTTTGTTATCAGCTTCAGCGTACACTGACGCTCTTTTCGCGAACGTCGTCCGTTCTTTTGGCATAGTCGAAAGAATTACAATCGCGTCCTCGTACACTAACGCGAAAATTTTCCTAATTGATTTTTGGATTGTCATTTTTCATATTCCTCCGTTATGAGAGGTGTCTCGCGTCGAATGGACCGTGATCAACGCTGGATGCACCAACCAGTCGAAACGACTAGTTTTGACTGCTTTTATAATTACTTTTCTATTTTATACATGCGATCTATTTTATAAATTCCTTCTTTTCTTCGGCGATTGTTCTTTTTTTTTTTTAGATACGTATGAGATGTACCTTAATATTCCGAAATCTGTCGACAGTTCTAGTGTTAATATACACTTGTAGGTTTATTTATCTGCTAGTCACACACTGACGTTCCTTCCAAGAGGAATGCCATCCGTTTCTTTGGTTAACTCGGAGAAATTGTAATTGCATCGTCACCTACTAACTTGGAAACTTTCCCCTTAAATTTCGTATCATTTTTGTCTACTAACTTGAAAATTTCCCTACTTAATTCTTGCATTATTTTTTCCTATTTCTCCACTATGAGAACATCGAACGAACCATGATTAATATACACTTGTAGATTCGTCCGTCTCCTAGCCACACACTGACGTTTCTTCCAAGAGAAATATCATCCTCTTCTTTGGTTAACTCAAAGAAATTCTAATTGCATCGTCGTCTACTAACTTGGAAACTTTCCCCTTAAATTTCGAATCATTTCTTTCCTACTACATCCCCTCCATATATGAAAGGGGGTTCCACGTCGAACGGGCCACGATTAACATACAATTGTACGTTCGTTTATCATCGACTAGACAATTCTGACACTCTGAACTCGAGAAAAACACCTCGTCCATTCCTCGTGTTAAGTTCCAGCCAAACTACAACCACCACCAACCCTGCTACTCTCCCGTTTGATTTTCGCGTCATTTCTCCCCGTTGTGTCCTCTCG
This sequence comes from Ptiloglossa arizonensis, assembly GCF_051014685.1. Classification (NCBI taxonomy): domain Eukaryota; kingdom Metazoa; phylum Arthropoda; class Insecta; order Hymenoptera; family Colletidae; genus Ptiloglossa; species Ptiloglossa arizonensis. Next base: position 31,815,307 of record NC_135048.1, read on the forward strand.
AGAGTACACACGCGAGAGAACAACATTCCCCTCGTTGTCCGATAACAGTGTACTCGGAACAACCGTGACGTTACACGAAACGATAAATCCTTTCGTAGTTAACCGAGCTTCTTTCCATACGGAATCCATTTTCCCTCGCGAGAAGTACGGCACTCTCTGGCTAGCATTTCGAGTCGCGAAACGAACAACGAACAAACGAACCCTACGATTCTCGAGATGTGCCCAACGCTTCGCGCGACGATGCTATTGCGGACACTCGGGTTCGCGAGGAGTTGGCAATTTGCAGCAGGGTCGTTGGAAATTTTTCATCGCAGCAGACACGCTTTAGGCCGAGACGCGCGTAAAGGCAAAGCTAATCAGAAGCCGAGTCCACTTCTTGTCGCCGGAGAAACTTCATTACGCATTCAGGTTGGCGCCGGGATTATCATATCCGTAGGATCCTTTGACGAGGATCCTCGATCTCCCGGCGGAGGACTCGAAAAATATAAAACTCGAAGAATCTCGGCGCCTACGACTCCGTGGCGAGAGCTACCAGAAACGACAGACGACTTCCAGTTTAGAAGGGCAAAGCTCGTCCTCGGCGCGCGCAATGAATAAAAATCGTTTGAAGTATCGCTGGCTGCAAATTAACGCATAATCGTCAAACGTAATGAGCGACGCCCGTCGTCCTGACGTAAACGAGGCTGGCCCGTTGGAACGGTTTCTCTCGAGCTCCATCTTTCTCCCTCTCTCGAGCTCGAGCTCCTCTCGGTCCTGCGTTGAGGAAAACTTTGATTATTTTTATAATAACTTCGGTCCGCGACTTGGCGCGCCGAGCAGCGTCTCGCTCCTCCTCGATGTCTTTTCGCGCGTGTCGTCGCGACGAGTTCGCCGCTAAGAGATCCTCCTCGTCCTCTTCGATGTCGACTACTCGAACGTTAGCTACAACGTTGCAGAGCTGGTGTCTCCTTCAAAGAAAATGCAAACAACCTTCATACGTTCGCGAACGAGATTCGTCAGAATAAATAATTCACCTTCTTTTCTAAAATGGCGCATTATTGGGTCGGTAGCACTTCGTTTACTTCGGTTAGGTACAACGATGCTAACTCGCGAAATTTTTCTTTTCTAAACGATGTGCATTATTGGGTCGGTAGCACTTAGTTTACTTCGGTTAGGTACAATGATGCTAACTCGCGAAATTTTTCTTTTCTAAACGATGTGCATTATTGGGTCGGTAGCACTTCGTTTACTTCGGTTAGGTACAACGATGCTAATTCGCGAAATTTTTCTTTTCTAAACGATGACTATTATTGAGTCGATAGCACTTCGTTTACTTCAGTTAGCTACAATGATACTAACTCGCGAAATTTTTCTTTTCTAAACAATGTGCATTATTGGGTCGGTAGCACTTCGTTTACTTCGTTTACTTCGGTTAGGTACAACAATGCTAACTCGTAAAATTTCTTTTTTTAAATGATGCGCATTATTGGGTCATAGCACTTCGTTTACTTCGGTTAGGTACAACAAGGCTAACTCGCGAAACTCTTCATCTTTAGACATGAGCATAAATCATCTCTGTTGCATTTACCCGATGCTATTGATTTAGTTACTTTCTCTTTTTTAGTAATACAATTATCATTTATATTTTCCATTTTTCTTTCATTATCTCTGCCCTTTTATTTATTATGTAGGTTAGCGGAACATAGTACTTGAGCCTTGCACCGAACGTGTACTTAGTTTTGCTTCCTTCGCTCGATAATGTATTATTATTTCTCTGTTTTTTTTCAATGTACAACATTTTGATTCAACAAAGACGTATTATCGCTATTATCTACAGTGATCTATATTTTACGGTTTCAGAATAGTTTTTACTTTAATCGTAATGTGTTATTATTTCTCTCCTTTTCAATGTACAAAATCCTGATTCAACAAAGACGTATCATCATTGTTATCCACAGTGATCTACAGTTTATAGTTTCAGAAAAGTTTCCACTTTAATCGTAATGTGTTATTATTTCTCATTTTTCAATGTAGAAAATCTTGATTCAACAAAGACGTATCATCGTTACTATCTACGGTGATCTACATTTTATAGTTTCAGAAAAGTTTCCACTTAAATCGTAATGTGTTATTATTTCTCTCCTTTTCAATGTACAAAATCTTGATTACGCAACGATGCGTTATTATCCACCCCGATCTAAGTTTTGCACTTTTAAAAAAGTTTCCACTTTGATCCGTAATGTATAATTATTTTTCTCCTTTCCTTTTTAACGTACGCGAGCCACAACAAAAACGTATCATTATTATCCCACTCCGATCTACGTTTTACAGTTTCAGAAAAATGTCCACTTCAATCGTAACCTATTATTACTCCTCTCTTTTCCTTTGCAATCCACACCAGGTACAACAAAGCTGCATCGTTATCATCCCTCGTGATCTATATTTTACACTTATGGAAAAGATTCCGCTTTAATCCGTAATGTACAATTATTTCTCTCCTTTCCGTCTTAACGCGCGCAAAAACGTATCATTATTCACTGATTATCTACATTTGCAGGTTAGGAAAAATGTTCACTTTGATGTGAAAATGTCTAATTATTTCCCTGTTCCTTTCCACCGCGCACAAGGTACGACAAAAAGATATCGTTACTATCCCCCGATGTACATTTTACGCTTGCAAAAAACTTTCAATTTTAATCCACAATGTCTAATTATTTCTCTCTATGTTTCTGGTGCACACAAGGCACGACAAAAAGACATGTACATTTTACGCTTACGGAAAATTTTCAATTTTAATCCACAATAATCTAATTATTTCTCTCTATCTTTCTAGTGCACACGAGCACACAAAGTACTGTAAAAAGATACGATTATTATCTCCCAATGTATATTTCCTTTTTCCACTTACTGAAAACTTTCCATCTTAATCCTCAATGTCTAATTACTTCTCTGTATCTTACAGAAAATTTTCAATTTTAATCCACAATAATCTAATTATTTCCCTCTATCTTTCTAGTGCACACAAGCACACAAAGTACGTCAAAAAGATACAATTGTTATCTCCCAGATGTATATTTTCTTACCCTTACAGAAAACTTTCCATCTTAATCCTCAATGTCTAATTACTTCTCTGTATCTTACAGAAAATTTTCAATTTTAATCCACAATAATCTAATTATTTCCCTCTATCTTTCTAGTGCACACAAGCACACAAAGTACGTCAAAAAGATACAATTGTTATCTCCCGATGTATATTTTCTTACCCTTACAGAAAACTTTCCATCTAATCCTCAATGTCTAATTACTGCTCTCTATCTTACAGAAAATTTTCAATTTTAATCCACAATAATCTAATTATTTCCCTCTATCTTTCTAGTGCACACAAGCACCCAAAGTACGTCAAAAAGATACGATTATTACCCCTCTCCGATGTACATTTTACTTATACAGAAAACTTTCCACGTTAATCCGCAACGTAAACTTGTCTCCTCCTCACCTTCCAAATCCGCACGTCCGTTCCAACAACGACAAAGACATCGTTATCGCCCGCGCGATCCACGCTTCGCACTTGGAGAAAAGTTTCCACCCTCGATCGTAAAACCTCCCTGACGAACCGATCGGATAAAGCACCGGTGTACCTGTCCCCGGTTCTCCGCGCTCCAGGTATCCCCCATCTGCGTCCGCCTAAACGGGATCCCGGGTGTAATTAACCGCGCGGTGGAATGTCGTTGCCGATCGATTAATCGTGACGCACCTGCGTCACCGGTGACAATAACGAGGGCGCGTGTACGTCCGTCCGCTTGATCGTCGGGAGCAAAGAGAGCCAACGAAGCGTAAGGAGAAACGGGTGGCGTTGCTCGATGAAAGCTCCGAATTGCGGACACCGACGGTCGCTGGTCCCGCGTGTACAAGAGAGCGCCCGTGCCCGTAGATATGAAAAGAAACCGACACGCGGAAAGAGAGCTTGGCTTTTTCCACGGTGCTTACGCAACCCTTGCACCGTGTACGGTCGAGCACGCGGTATCAATTAATTCCGTCCATATATCCAACGCGAGAGAGGAGAGGAGAGTAATAGGCGCATTGTAACCGTGCCGAGGCCGCTTTCTCGGTGACTAGGCTCGGGATACACGCCTCGACCGACGGCCACGCTCGTTTTCTCTTCTGACGGCACGTGCCGCGCACAATGCCACCGAGCAGTGACTCCACCGGTCCTGGTCCCCGGGCGTCATCGACGCACGATCGACGTGCCCTCGATCGCGCCCCTTCTCGCCTAACCTCCCTTAGAAACGGAGATACCGTACGCAAACAACAACCGTCGACCCACCGGTCCCGATATACACCACCAAAAACCATTTATTCCCGATTCCTTCCTTTTCGTTCTTCCACGATCGAATCGTCCATTCAACCACGTCCTTCTTTGTCTCGACGTGCTCGATCGTCGAAGAACGGCCTGTGGGCGGGTCTGTCCCACGCGTACGCACCACCAACCCCCACCTCGCGATTCTCCCCACCCCCCACTCGACCCTGTTCGAGGTTTTTATCGCTCCCCGGAAATTAATGAGATCGCGAGGCGATACGAGCCGGATACGCGCGAAGCGGTGTCTTTGAACCGGTCTCGGAGAACGCGGTGAACCGCTTCTGACAGTTTTTCGTCGCCCCCTACGCAACCCCCTTGTACACGGTGGCCTCGTTCACGGGATGCTCGTTTCGGGGGAACCCGAGGATTTAGGTTTTCCCTGTGGCTTCTTGTCGTATTCGTGGAGAGTTTTAATGCGTCGTGAACGCTCATCGAGTTCTTCCCGCGTGGCGCGCTGACTGCCTTGTTTGGTCGTCGTTCGAAAGAACCACCAAACGCGGGGGCCCAACGAGGGGAGGGGGTAGGGGGGTTCCATCTGCATTCAACCCGAGAGGTGACTTTCCTCCTCTAAGGGCCGAATCCTGCGATCCCGGGACACAGGGTTCCGATGAAACTTCGAATCCTATTTGGACGACGGTGGATATCAAGGGTGGGGGAGGTAGGGGGGCGGTTGATCCATTAGCGATTCGAGGGACCCCCCTTGCGTCCGATTCCGAGAGGCAGAATCATCGTGCTCGTTCGTCACGATTGGTCAAGCCATCGAGACGGTGATTTGCGGTTCTCGGGGCGATCCTGCGTCGCCCTACGCGAAATCCTGCTACGGAAGGGGGACCAGAGGGGGCACCGAGGGATCGTTGAAGCGCGAGGGAGGTTATGATGAATCGAGGTTTGCACGGTTAACGCGGAAACCGCCGAAAAGTTCGCCGCGCTGTGTTCGCGGAGTACATCTGGCGCGGTCACCAGAAAGAGAGAGAGAGAGAGGAGAGAGAGGGAGAGATCGCAAAAAGGAATCCTCTGGTCGGGGAGGAGAGACCGAAGGCGCGTCGAGCTGATGGATGAAGATCGATGTCTCGTACGCGACGCATCGTGCAACCGCGTCCTTGCCCCCGGCATTTTCCTTCGTTCCTCGACGCTGTCGTTACACCTCTTATCCACCCCCGTCAACTTAATATCCTCCGACACGCGCGAGAATCTGCCTAGGCCCTCTTTAGAAGAGGCCGAGAGCGCGAGTGACACGCTGCGGAGAGCTCGTACGGTGGCCTCGAAGCTTGTAACACTGTTATTTCGAAGATCGCGAAGTGGAAAAGTATCTATTGTTGTTGAGGAGAGTTTGACTCGAAATGACAAATCGTCTCGGAGTATTCGAATCGTTGCAGATGGATGTGGGAGAGCGTAGAGTAGGGTCTCTAGCGTACGTGTGAAGTTCCTTAACGCAGGACTAGAGTCTAGAGACTTGGACTAGTATTCGTCACTGCTAGAGGCATTCAGCGTAAGTTTCTTGCGCTAGAGCTCATAGCTCTAGAGACTTACATTTATTATATCGTTGATTAGATTCACGAACAGAAAATATCTACTCATTAGTACCTGCCACTGCTAGAGGCATAGAGCGTAAGTTTCTTACGCTAGAGCTCATAGGTCTAGAGACTTACATCTATTGTATCGTTGATTAGATTCACAAACAGAAAATATATACTCATTAGTATCTGCCACTACTAGAGGCATTGAGCGTAAGTTTCTTGCACTAGAGCTCATAGCTCTAGAGACTTACATCTATTATATCGTTGATTAGATTCACGAACAGAAACTATCTACCTTCTAGTATCCACTACTACTAGAGGAGTCTCTGAAGATAAGTTCCGTCTCGCAGCGCTCATAAATGCCGAAATTTCAGCACCTATGATACTTTTGTATCTTTTTCCAAAGATCATGAACTACAAAAGTATCCACCTTCTAGTATTCACCTCGACCAGGTGGATTGAACTCGAAATAAATAAACTTATGGTCACCTACGAAACTTACAAGACAAATACGGGTGATCCTAATCTCCAGTCTTCGATAGATGCAAGGATGTTGACTCTCTCGTGTCGTGTTTGCTACCGAAGTTTAACAGTTCCACGAGAGATATCACCTGGAATAGATAGAGATACCGAGAATTCTGCTTTCATAAGCGCCAAGTGCGCCAGACGAGTGTCCATCGTTCAGAAACATTTTTCCAAAGATCAGAATCGTTTCGTGAAATTGTCTTTCCTCGTTGGCCAGCTCTGGTGACTATGCACTCACGCTGTAATTACATTCCAAGCGTTGGAAACCAGGCGAGAGGAAAGTAGACCGAGTTCTAACGTAACTGTACGATATATTTCGGTAACAATTCCTTGCGCAACGCTGAATTACAAGCACTCCGCGAAGATCAACGATAAACGAAAAGATCATCGAGACCGGGCGATGCTTTCGGTGTAATTTCTTCAACACCTCCGCGCAGTCACTTTCGTTTTCTTGCTTCGTTCCTTAATCGCTCGAAGACGAGTTACATCGAGAATACATTGAAAAATTACCGAGCTAAATTCCATGTACCTCCTTTTATTTCAGTCACCAGGCACGGTTCGCTCGTTTATCTGACGACTGTGTTGCCCGGGTTATCTCGCGCGCGGCAGTTAAGTGTGGTTAGGGGTATAGATAATGAATGCTTTGTTGCCAAGTCACAGCCTTTCCTAGTTTCTTACCAGAGGACACGTTCGAGCGGAACGTCAGGTGCGACGATACAATCCTAAATCGGTCGAACGCGATATCACGCTGCGAAGAAACGTGAACAGGCGTCGAGTAGTAATAAAAGTAACGATAACGTGCATCGAAGGTCTCGTTCGACCTGTAAATTCGATAGCCTGCAATTTGGCGATAGTGCAGACACTCGTAACATTAAACTATAGCTTCTAAACACACACTATACGTCACCAGTGATTAAAAGTCGGAGATAGATCAGGTACTACTAGAACTGAATTATACCCTCTAGAAACACTCTATACATCACCAATGATTAAAGCTCTATAACTCGATGATAGAGCAGGTACTTGTAGAGTTGAACTATACCCTCTAGAAACACTCTACACATCGCCAATGATTAAAGCTCTATGACTCGATAATAGAGCAGATACTTGTAGAGCTGAACTATACCCTCTAGAAACACTCTACACATCACCAATGATTAAAGCTCTATGACTCCATGATAGAGCAGGTACTTGTAGAGTTGAACTATACTCTCTAGAAACGCACTATATATCACCAGTGTTTAAAAGCCTGTAACTTGGAGATAGAACGCTCCTTTGTGTTTAAAAATCTCTAACTTGGCGCTAGAGCAGGTACTCAATTTGAACTCTACCTTCTAAAAACACTGAGTACACTACCAATGTTTAAATATCTCTATCTTGGCGATAGAGCAGGTACTCAAATTGAACTCTATTTTCTAAAAACACTGTATACACTACCAGTGTTTAAATATCTCTAACTTCGCGCTAGAGCAGGTACTCAATTTGAACTCTACTTTCTAAAAACACTGAATACACTACCAGTATTCAGAAATCTTTATCTTGGCGCTAGAGCAGGTACTGAAATTGCTCTCTATCTTCTAGAAACACCCTGTACATTACCAGTGTCTACCAGAGTTGAAATAGAAAGTGAACCAGAGCGATGAGTAATACTTTTGGAAAGTACACTCGCCGGAGCGGAGTGATCGGTCGTGCAAAATTCGGCGATCGCGACAAAACCATCCGAAACCTATCGCGCGGTCTAGCCGACGGAGGCACGACCCCGTTATCCAACCGGTAGTCGCCAGAACAACGGAATGCGAGTACGATCGTTTGAATTATCGTCCACGGCCAACGACCAATGAAATAAATCAAGATTTTCGTAACGTTAAGGCGAACGATTAAGTGGCCCGTACGGAGAACGCGAATTGTTCGCGGGGCCGGGCGCATTGACGAAAGACACGCGAGGTCGTGTGAAAAAGGCGCATAAATTGTCAAAGTTTGTTCGCTGAACGGAAGAAGCCACCCGGGGGAGAAGGTTGGTCCCCCGCGCGCGTCGAAAACAGCCAGCCGGATCCGCTCGAGGAATCAAGTTGTCTTTTCTTTCCCGGTTCCGTACGTACACCGCTTTCGCTCGAGTTTTTCGACGCGAGCGGGCACCAGTTCCAACGACTTCGGATCCACTCGCGGAAATATGGTCGTCAAGCTGTTTTCTGCAGCGAACTTTTTCGTCGTTGCTCCTCGCCGTTTTTCCCCGTGGTCCCTCCTCGTCCATCGCTGGGAGACTGTTTTCCCCCGCCGTGATATAAACTACACGCGAAGAAGTCACGAATCCCTACCCGACTCTGCGGAAACACGATAAATTTTCCGCGTCATCGTGTTCGTTATTGTCCCGAGTATTATCTTCTTTTTTTTCTCTCTCTGTTCCCCCGTGGCCAGCCCGAGACCGTTCCTTTGTACGGATCGCGGTGGATCTCCGAATAATCCACGAGCATCGAATCCACGGAACGAGCGTTTAGGACGTAGACGGCTGTCGGATCGCGATTATTGATGAGGCGGATCGACGAGAGAGCGTCGTTGAAAGAGGAGCTGTCGCTGACCGCTAGTCTTCGACGCTGGAAACGCACGCTAACGCGAATATAATACCCGGGCCTTTTCCCTCGTAAGGGTAAGGTCCGACAATACAATTTTCATTTTCGCTCGAGAGGGGTGTTGAATTTCCCCCCCGTTCCTTTCTCTCCTTTTCAACCCGGTTCCCTTTATCTCTACCCTCGCCTCGTCTCCCTTCGAGAGTATCTCTTTCCGACTTCGATGCCTGTATCGTCGTCGTCGTCGTCGTCGTCGTTGTCGTTGTCGACGACGTAGACGTCGATCTTCCCGACGCAGTCGCGGTTGTCGTCCCGCGAACACATCGGAGGTAATGGCGTGTGCCCTTTCGAAAGCCCTCCGTTACGGACGATTTTGCCCCGCGCAACGACATTATTTATCACTTTCCAGTGAAGTTTCCAGACTACGACCGAACACCCTTCCCGAGGACCCGCAGCGAGAACAGCGGGGAGGAAACGAGCCGTGGACGTTTATCCATCGTAAAGACCCAGCCTCGTGTTCGAAATACTCTTACGGTCAATTGTGTACGGCGTGTCTGTAATTACAACGCGAATTATCGTCGCTGGCGAGAAACTAACGCGACGATACGATGATTTATCTTTATACGAGGGTAACTTTCTCTATCCTCCAGTCACCAGAACACTGGTCGTGCTCAGAAGTGTCGGTTGTGAGACACTTGGTAGGATTCTGTAAAATTACGTTTCGAATATCTTCACGTGAAAATTAATGCAGATGCAGAGCATTCTTTGTGAGAAGAGATACGATGATTTATCTTTATTCGAGGGTAACTTACTCAGAAGTGTCGGTTGTGAGATACTTGGTAGAATTCTGTAAAATTACATGTTGAATATCTCCATGTGAAAATTAATGTAGAAGCAGAGCATTCTTTGTGAGAAGAGTGCGTTTAGGTGACAAATCGATCTTCTCTTCCTCATTTTCCATGATTGGATACGGAGGATTCTACGCGACGATACGATGATTTATCTTTATTCGAGGGTAACTTGGCTCAGAAGTGTCGGTTGTGAGATACTTGGTAGAATTCTGTAAAATTACATGACGAATATCTCCACGTGAAAATTAATGTAGAAGCAGAGCATTCTTTGTGAGAAGAGTGCGTTTAGGTGACAAATCGATCTTCTCTTCCTCAATTTCCATGATTGGATACGGAGGATTCTACGCGACGATACGATGATTTATCTTTATTCGAGGGTAACTTGCTCAGAAGTGTCGGTTGTGAGACACTTGATAGGATTCTGTAAAATTACGTTTTCAATACCTCCACGTGAAAATGAATGCAGATGCAGAGCATTCTTTGTGAGAAGAGATACGATGATTTATCTTTATTCGAGGGTAACTTGCTCAGAAGTGTCGGTTGTGAGACACTTGGTCAAATTCTTGGTTGAAACGAAAATTACGTCTTTAATATCTCCATGTGAAAATTAATGCAGAGGTAGAGCATTCTTTGTGGAAAGAGTGCATTTAGGTGGCAAATCGATCTTCTCTTGTTCATTTTCCATGATTGGATTCGCTGGATTGTACGCGACGATACGATGATTTATCTTTATTCGAGGGTAACTTGCTCAGAAGTGTTGGTTGTGAGACACTTGGTAGGATTTTGTAAAATTACGTTTTCGATATCTCCACGTGAAAATTAATTCAGAGGCAGAGCATTCTTTGTGGAAAGAGTGAGGTTAGGTAGCAAATCGATCTTCTCTCGTTCATTTTCCATGATTTGATTCGCTGTATTTTACAGTGAAAACCTGCCTCGAGTAACAGGGATCTACAAATCTTGTCCAAAGTAGTGGAAACAGTCCATGTAACAGTGAAATGCAAATTGAGAACATCGAGTCCGATCCTTCAACGAATACTTTGTACGATAACAATGGAAGATACACTGTGTAAAGGTGCTGCCCCATTGGACCATACCCATCTTTTACTCTATAGCAACTCACATTTGTCCGTCAGGAATAATCACGAGGATCGATTGTCACGAAAAGGAACATTCAGAGGAGTCTCGTCAAAAACGAATTACGAGCGTAGAATAAACAAGCAACTCTTAACTAAAAACCATCTGCTCAACTATGGACACTCCTGGAAATGGAGGATGTAATCTTCAAGGTTTACTCGTAACCGAGTAATTCATAATCGAGAAAGATTGGACTTGATCCTACGATCGATGGAAAGCTTGTCCCCGACCTTCTCAAACCCCATTAGTCGTGCCCAAGTGTCCTTGACGAACGTAAGATAAACGTAACCTTCTTGGTCCCCTGAGTAACCTCGTCGATTGGACACTTTAGTCACCAAGAAGTCCAATTCTGTCCTCCTCTCCGATCAACCTCCCTCCTCTTCTCGTCACCCAGGTGACGTCTTCGAGAACTTCGTTACCACCGCACAGGCTCTCTGGGTCAGCTAGAAAAATTCAAACGATCGTTCTACGGTCCTCCCAAAGCTGTGAATCGGGACGAACGTCTCGACCCCCCCTGTGAAAGCGTAAAATGGGAAGACGATCCCGTATTCATGAGCAATCGGGGTGTATGCGTCGATGGAGAAAAGAAATTCAGCTGGATATCCCGTTAGCGAGGAACGGTCGTGTCCTGCGTCGCGGAAGCCAGGCCAGGGCAGGCCGCGGGCAAACAAAGCCGAGGAGCGAAAGAACGCGCACGTGTGTTTGCTGGTACCCGTGGCGCTCTGCGAGAGGTCCGCCGCAAACGACAGACAGGATATCTCTCGAAGAGCAGAGGGACGGTTTCGGTATCGAGCGTAATGGGAAGAGGTCGTTTCGTAGGCAGCGACCGAAGGGAACCGAGCAACGCTGACCCGTTGCGCAAATCCGTAAAGGGGAGTCCGCGACTGCGGAAGGGATCGGGCCTCCGCCACGTGACGAGCGTGTTTGCTGGGTACACAGAGCACGGTGTTTGGTACACACGGCCTTGGAAGGCACAATGCTCGACGGGCTCCGCCAAAACAGCGGCACGACGCCGGCATAAGCGATATTTGTGTCAGCATAAAGGACCCCCTAAACCCGTGTTAAAAGAACAACCGTACCACCCCCTCTCCGCCCCACTTCTGCTCCTCCTGCTTTTCTCCGACTCTACACGGCTACACCGCGATCCTCCCGACGGCTCGATCGAGAGACCACGATGCTTTTTTTACGTTCGAGGAGGATCGTAACGAACGCGAGTGGATCTCTTCTCGATTGCCAACGGACTGGGTCAGCTCTGGGTTGCGAAATTTGAGTTACACGTGGGAGTGGATAGGGTAACGTGGAGATTAATTAGAAGAGAGAGAGTTTGCGAAGAAACTTCTCTTAGAGGATCGATGGAAAATAAAGAATCCTTTGTAATTGTGTTAGGAGAACAATCGTTTATCCTTTAGTCACTTTTAGTCGTCTTCGGAGAAGAATTAGAAGAAAGATCATTTTTAAAGAAACTTACTTTAGAGGATCGCCAGAAAATAAAGAATCCTCTATAATGGTGTTAGAAGAACTGTTTATCCTCTCCTCACTTTTACTCGTCTTCATGCTTTCTTCACTTTGATTCGTCTTCGGAGACGAATTAGAAGAAAGACAATTTTTAAAGAAACTCCCTTTAGAGGATCGCCAGAAAATAAAGAATCTTCTACAATGGTGTTAGAAGAACAACTGTTTATCCTCTCTCCACTTCTACTCTTCTTCATTGACCTGGACGATCGATCGAAAGCTACTCTTTCACGCTTATTGCAGAAGATTTGCAACGAGTGTAGATCAATAATTTCTCATTTATCTGTGACTGGATTAGATGTAGGTTTGCGAAAATTATCTCAAGTCTCTGCAAAAAGGCATTTTGCAAAGAAAGTAGAGCGAGACTAAGTCCATTAGAGGGTTGTCGGAAGATAAAGGACCCCCTACAACCGTGTTAAAAGAACAACCGTTCGTCCCCTAACTTCCACACTTCTGTTCCTCTCCGTAGCTTTCCAGCACCGAGATCCTACCGACGGTTATTGCTTTTGCGCGCTCATTGGAGAAGGTTCGCAACGAGCTCGAGTCGATAGTTTCTCGTTCTCGGTTACCAATGGCGATCTTGTCGGACCCAGGCTTGCGAAATCCGTCTTGGCTCGGGCTGAGAGTAGATCGAACGATACGGAGACCAATTCGAGGAAACGCATTCCACGAAGAAACCTACGGTAGAGTGTCGCCGGGAAATATCGTTTCGAAGTCACAATTCATTCACCTTGAATGGAATTTCAAACACGACGAAGTACCGATGGAATAAAATCTAACGTTCAACCTACGAGATTAGAATTCCTCGAAACACGGAACAGATCGTTCTCAATTTCTACGAAAGTATTTACGAAACTCGAAGAAAGAACAACGCGTGGGTCACCAATGACTCAGGTAATCAACAAGGAAACACAATTCCAACGATAGAGGTGACCGTAAGTTGTCGAAACTTGGACGAAAGACACCAAGCGTGGGTCACCAAAGACCCAGATAATTAACAAAGAAAAACGATTCCAACGATAAAGATAACCGTAAGTTGTCGAAACTTGGACGAAAAACACCAAGCGTGGGTCACCAAATACCCAGATAATCAACAAAGAGAAACGATTCCAACGATAGAAATGACTCGTAGGTTGTCAAAACTCGATCAAAAAAGATCAAGCATTGGTCACCAAAGACCCAGATAATTAACAAAGAAAAACGATTCCAACGATAAAAATAACCGTGGGTTGTCGAAACTTGGACGAAAAACACCAAGCGTGGGTCACCAAAGACCCAGATAATCAACAAAGAGAAACGATTCCAACGACAGAGATGACCCGTGGGTTGTCAAAACTCGATCAAAGAACACGAGGCGTGGGTCACGAAAGACCCAGGCAATTATCAAGCAAAAACGATTCAATCGATAGAGGCGATCGTAGATCGTCGATAGAGCGCGTGCACACGTTCCTCGATTAACCGAGTGCGATTTATCGGTTCGTTGATTACATTCCCTTTACGTGTTTATATCGTGTACCGACGTACCTGGAATTCTATACCCTCCGCGCGTTTGCATATGCAAGCTAATCGCTCGCTCGCGATCGCTCCGTGGTTCTCGGCCCTCCCTCCCTCCCTCCCTCCCGCCCTCCCTCTCGTACCCGGCGCTGCTCTACTTTCGTTTTCCTTCGTTGGAATCCGGTCGAAAGACGCGAAGACAGACGCGGTTAACGATATTTTCGAGAAACGACCGTCGAGTGTATCTCGTTCGGCCATTCAACGACTCCGTCCTACGTACACACCTCGTGAGATAAATTCGGTTTGGAGAGGAGCAGCATCCGCGAAAGAGAAGACAGATAGAGATAGATAGATACAGAGAGAGAGAGAGAGAGATCACGTCTTGTGTAAACGAAACCGTTGGAAAATGTTGCTCGAATAAACGCAATCGGGATTAACCGCGAAATGTACAGAGACGTCGACGCCGGTTGGCAGCGCGCGGGATTAATTGGTACAGATAGTCAGCCCGGCGGAAGACTATGACGGCTTAACTAGAGTGCGCCAGCTCCCACGGAGATCGGACACCAGACAATCCTTCCTGGCCGTGGTAGACTTTACACGCCGATGCGAACACCAGATATTTCGGACGGACTTGCACAGAGGCTCGCCGGGTCGGCGTACACACGCGATAAAAATAATAACGGCCACGATGACATGTTTATTGCGGGTAATTTTACAACGCGCGAGCCCCTTATCTTCGCGCCGCGTACAAATTTGCGCCGGTACGGCCGATACGATCTCGCGTTCTGCGGCTCGTTAGAATTAGCCAGGGCGAACCGAGCCGTCTTTCGATGGAAACGTATTGTTGCGCCCGGTGCTACGACGCCCGTATTGAAAAACTGGAACAAAGTGAGGTTTGTCTTCTTTCCTTCTTATCTAGATCCCACCCTCTCCCCACTCTTGGCTCCCGATTCTATTTATCGCGAACGAACGAACCTACGAACGAACGAACGAACCAGCGAGCATGGGAACATTTTTAACTAGTACAAACCGAAACGTACGACTCTTCGTTCCGTACGGGGAATCGAAAGGGGGTTAACAAACGAGAAGGAGGGAGCAAGAGGAACTAGAGGGGGTACGAAGATCCGTTTCGCAACGTTGCGAAAACAATTAACACTGTACGACCAAAGCGGTGAACATTCGTAGGTCCTCGACTTCGCGTGCGAAAGCGCAGCTGAAAAAAATCCGCTCTCAACGAGGCGTAACCCAAAGACTCGTGCCCCCGCGAGGATTTTCAGCTAAACGACCGTTGGCTAATGTTCGCCAAGCGAGGACGAAAAGGAACCTCTTGCACCCGGTTTCTACACCGACGACAGTCGCATTAGCCACAGGACGAGGTTACAATGGACCCCTCTGTTTTTCACGCTCCATCGGGATGCCGGAGGGGGCGGGTTACAGGAGGGGAAGCCCCCCTACTCTCTTCGTACGTTCGTCCACGGAAAAAAAGAAACCCCCCCTGTACTTAGCCGAGGAGATTTGTGAATCTGTCGCGTGCGAAATAAATAAAAAATTGATAAACGACGGGAATCCTACGCAAGCCGTGACGTCGCTTCTCGCGTTATAAATCGAATCGATACCGAGTTGCTCGGTTTCTAACTACATTGGAAACGTTTTTGGGAACACGGGACGACTAGAGGGTAAAAGAAGTTCATTTTGCGTTTGGTTTTTCAACGCGAAAGGAGTTTTTTCGTTTCGCGAAACGTTGAAGTTCTCTATCAAAGGGTTATGGTTCTTTTTGTATATGATATGAACCAATTTTTGTGGTACGTACGGGATTGTTTTATGACTCGAAATAAGAAAATGTGGAATGATAGAATTATATTGGGGACTTTGCGAGAAATATACATTCGAAGGTATTTAGTACGCACCTAAACGATGACTGGTATATCTTAAGAATGCTTTAATAGGCAAGTATTGATCGTGAGCAGTGCTAGATTTATTCTACACAAAATCATAGTAATAGATCTTCAGCAACCAAACATCCTTTGCTTCAGATGTATCTACCTTGGAAAAATCATGCAATTTTTCTATTATTTACTCTCGACCAATTTCGAGCCATAAAGTCTCCCTTTCCCATTTGTATTCTACATAAAATCATAGTAATAGATCTTCAGCAACCAAGTGTCCTTCGTTTCAGATCTATCTACCTTAAAATTTTCATTTTTCTATTCTTTACTCTCGACCGATTACAAACCATAAAATCTCCCTTCTCCTATTTGTATTCTACACAAAATCATAGTAATAGATCTTCAGCAACCAAATATCCTTTGCTTCAGATGTATCTACCTTAGAAATTTCATGCAATTTTTCTATTATTTACTCTCGACCAATTTCGAGCCATAAAATCTCCCTTCTCCCATTTGTATTCTACACAAAATCATAGTAATAGATCTTCAACAACCAAACATCCTTTGCTTCAGATATATCTACCTTAGAAATTTGATACAATTTTTCTATTATTTACTCTCGACCGATTTCGAACCATAAAATCTCCCTTCCCCCACTTGTACCACAAATATCAACTCACAGTGACTCGCAGTAGGAAGAAACAACGCGAAAATCCCCAGAAAAATGTCCAAACTGTAAAATAACAACGCGATTACAATACCTTCGATTTTACCGAAGTAAAAGTAACGACACGAACGCAACGTGCTTTCCACAAGCGTAAAATATCAGTGTCTAATTATTCCACGTCGAACTCGAATTGCACACCACGTCCTTGAGGTATATGACTACCCACGGTTAAGAAGTATCTATTTGCAATATTTATCGACAAAATTTTACTGCCGGTTGTATAAACCCATTACGACGTAAAAGAAAACAGTCCACTTAACGTTTCTGTGAATAGCGAGATACATACACAAGAATGTGTATATTTTATGCACCCTATATATCACGTACTTTTCTTTTTCCGCGAACCGTTATCGTGGAACATGGTTCGCGAAAAATTCGAAAAAGATACATTAAACGCAAGCTATTGGACTAAATTATCTTCCCTCGACTCGAAAGGGGTGTGTGGGGGAAGGGGAGGAACGAGCGCGACGTTGAATTTGGAAAATCGCGCGATCTTCCGTCCAAAGTCACAGGAAAGGTTCGACGATGCAGACCGGTTTTGCGTCGACCGTGTCACGCTAAATCTCCGACGCATTGTTCGCGCCCCCTCTTTGCCGTCACGATTTTCCATTGGCACCCCTCGAGACTCGAGCGTACAGTCAACCACCACCCCTTATTCCATCCTCCCCCCGAAACCTCACCCTCGGCCCTGGT
Source organism: Ptiloglossa arizonensis (assembly GCF_051014685.1). Lineage (NCBI taxonomy): Eukaryota > Metazoa > Arthropoda > Insecta > Hymenoptera > Colletidae > Ptiloglossa > Ptiloglossa arizonensis. The sequence continues at coordinate 31,832,546 of NC_135048.1, forward strand.
GAACGCCGTGCAACGTACATATCCGTCCAATCGAGTCTACGACAGTTACGACCCGCGACCCGGTGCACCCCACGAGAATCGCGTCGGTATCTGGGCTCGTCATCCTTCCGCGTTCATCGTCCACGTCCCCCTCCATCTATGAAATTTTTCCCATTCTTCCCTCGCGATAATAGATTTCAAATATCCACGAGAAATCTATCACGGAGAGAAGTTTCGAGTCGTAGCTCTCATTGGTCTGGAGACTCACAGTTTTCGTTTCGTTAGTTAGGTTGAGGAAGTGAAAATATCTGTCTTCTAGTGTCTGTTACTATTAGAGGAGTCTTTTTAACGTCTATTACCTCGTTGTTGCGATGATGATGAGCTGTCACGTGTCTACCAGTACTAGGGAAGGTTTCACTTGAACAATTAGTTCGATGATTTGGTGGATTCCTGGTGGATCTGTAGCTTTCACGAGTGTGGAGACTTACACCTATTATCTTCTTGGAAAATGATCAACTCCTTAGTATCCATTACTACTAAAAGGTATTGCTCTTAATGTAAGTTTCGAGTCGTAGCTCTAGTAGGTCTAGAGACTCACAGTTGTCATTTTGTTAATTAGGTTGAAGAAGTGAAAATATCTGTCTTCTAGTATCTGTCACTATTAGAGGACTCTCTGTAACGTCTATAACCTTGTTATTGTGATGACCACGAGCTGTCACGTGTCTACCAATAACACACATGACAACCTCTATAATCTATCAGAAATAAAAAACACAATGATGGTATCACTTTCGACGTTTCACTTGGAACAATTAGTCCTCTCGTCGTATTCGAATGATCGAAGATAGGTTCAATATATACATATGAAAGTTCCATTCTGTAGCTTTCACGAGTGTGGAGACTTACACCTATCATCTTCTTGGAAAATGATCAACTCCTTAGTATCCATTACTACCAAAAGGTAGTATCACTCTTAATGTAAGTTTCGAGTCGTAGCTCTAGTAGGTCTAGTGATAAACAATTGTCATTTTGTTAGTTAGATTGAGGAAGTGAAAATATCTATCTTCTAGTGTCCATCACTATTAGAGGAGTCTCTTTAACGTCTATAACCTTGTTATTGCGATGATCACGAGCTGTCACGTGTCTACCAATACCAGGGGAGGTTTCACTCGGAACAATTAGTCCTCTCATCGTACTCGAATCACCGAGGATAGGCATAAGAGACCCTAGATTCCAGTGTCCAATATATACATATGCGAAGTTCCATTCCCTAGCTCTCACGGGTGTAGACTTATCATCTCGTTGAATAGAATCACCAACAAAAGTGATCAACTCTCTAGTATCCATCCCTACCAGAGGGTATCGCACTTAATGTAAGTTTCGAGTGGTAGCTCTCATAGGTCTAGAAACTCGCGCATATCACCTCGTTCGTTAGGTTCATAAATTAAAAATATCTATCCCCTAGCATCCACCACTACCAAAAAAGTCTCTAAACGAGAGTTCCACGTTCTGACGCTCATAGGTACCTAAAATTGAACACCCCTAACCTTGTTCCTTCGAAAATCGCGAGCTGTAAAAGTACTCGTCGCGGTAATTGATTTTACATCTCCGTGAGAAATACATCGCCTAATCAACTCCCTAGTACCCACCCTTATCAGAGGATATCACTCTAAATATAAGTTTCGAGTGGTAGCTCTCATAGGTCTAGAGACTCGCGCTTATCACCTCGTTTCTTAGGCTCAGGAAGTAAAAGTATCTATCCCCTAGCATTCACCACTACTAAAGAAATCTCTAAACGAGAGTTCCACGTTCTGACGCTCATAGGTACCTAAAATTGAACACTCCTAACCTTGTTCCTTCGAAGATCACCATCTGTAATAGTATCCGTCGCGGTAATTGATTTCACATGTCCGTGAGAAATACACCACCTAATCAACTCCCTAGTATTCATCCTTACCAAAAGATATCTCTCTAAATGTAAGTTTCGAGTGGTAGCTCTCATAGGTCAAGAGACTCGCGCTTATCACCACGTTCCTCAGACTCAGAAACTAAAAATATCTATCCCTTAGCATCCATCACTACCAATGGAATCCCTAAACGCGAGTTCCGCGTCCTGACGCTCATAGGTACCCAGAATTCAACACCCCTAATCTCGTTCCTTCGAAGATCACCATCAGTAATAGTATCCGTCGCGGTAATTGATTTCACGTGCCCGCGAGAGATACACCACGGCGAGAACGATGATCGTCCGCGCTTTTGGGAATATCTCGTTAAAGATTGTTGCACGAGATGAATTACACTCGTTAAGGGCGGAGAAATCGCTTTCGCCACCGTGACGGTTCGCCGCGGTGATATATTTCACGCTCACCGGCGTTTGATCAGATATGATCGACGATCTCTCCGCGCGATCGGCGTGATTAACGGGAACGATTAATAATTAAGATCCTCGAAGCGGGCTCCCTAAAAAGCCGCGGGCTTCTACTCTCTCGCGGTGTGGGCCGCCGGGAGCGGCGGGTAATGGCAATTTACGGGTCCCACGGGGCCAGATAACTTCGTATCTTCCCGGTAATCATTTATTCTCTCAATGGGCACGATATTACGAAATTGAATTAGATAAGCGGCTACATGTATCTTCTCGGCGTACGTGATCGCGAAAGAACTCCGTCCATGGTGGTGGTGGTGGTGGTGGTGGAGAGGGAGGGGGCCACACGCGCGTCATATTTTTCTCGTCGACGATTCTCTCTTTTCGGAAGTTTTAACAGAACTCGTGCCCCGATTATCACAAGCCACTCCGCCATGGGATACGTCGCGTTGAGAAACGACTGTCCTCGAGAACTTGACGCGAACAAACCTCGGAATAGTTTACCTAGAGCGAGTTAAATGACACAGGTTTTAACAATCCGTTAGAATTGTCGACACGGGTTTTAACAATCGACGATTCGAACGACACTGGAGAATTTTGGAGCATCGTGTACCAATGTCTTTCGTTTAGTTCTTTTTTTATCCTATATTTAAATTCTTGAAGAACGACTCCAAGTGTCCAAGTGTTCGAGTACGCGCGAATCTAACTTTCTGCAATGTACGTTTATTTGTGAATAATACAGCATTGCCAACATCGATAAACGTGAAATGTGCAGACTGAGCACAGTCTGTTCCCCGACAAACAGGACTTGATCTTTAGGCAAAAGTAAGAGAAAAATGTTACACAGAGGTACAGAGGTCTAAACAAATACTATACGCACGAAATATATTTTCCATCGCAACGTACATAAAATCCACCGTGTTTAACTCATCCCCTACATATTTTCCATCAGTTCTCTAACATCCTAACTCCTTCTAATACTTTAACGATTGGTCCTCTCCTATCGAATGAGCTTGCCTCTATCGCCTTTGTATACTTTCTTCTATCTACCTACAAATCCTCTCCTCGTAATTCTCAAAGAAAAAAGCACACAGGACACCCTCTACAATCTATCAAAAATTTAAAAAAACACAACGATGGTATAACTATCGACGTATCGACGAGATAAAACGAAACTATCGAAACTAGGCGCGACCTGGTCATAACCGCTCCACGGTCGCTGATGTTTCTATTAAAACTTACAAATCGATAATACCGTAGTCGCGATCACGAGACAGAGACGACCGAGAACTGTCCACCGTAGTATCACACCCCGGTAAATTGACCCCACCGTCGCTAAATACATCCGTTTGACGTTCACGGTCAGGGTGCAAGGGACGTGCAGGGATTGGACGTTTCATAAAGACCCACACTCGGTCCCGTCGCGTCGAAGCGAAAACGGAAACAACCGTGAAGCCGTGCTTTCCGTTTGAAAGGAGACGCGTCCATCGGTTCAGCCCCGTCCGCTTTCACGATTCTTAATCATCGTTGACGGATTGCGTCGATTAGTCATCTTGCCTCGTACGATTGAGAGATATTCGGCCGCCCGCGTGGCCACTGCCCCGAACGAAATCCCGCCATTTTTACAGACCACGTATCGTCCGTTCCAGGAGACACGGTAACGTCTACCTGTCCAACTGACGGCCACTTTGCTTTGCAAATAAATTAGCGAAAGGCGCGCCTTTCAATCGGGTGGGGCGGCTCGTATAAATAAACTCGATGTTTGCACAAAGGAGCCGGGTACACGGGTACATTGAAACGCGAACGGTACCGCAAGTGTCGCCGAAAGTACCCGGTCTCGTTCGATATTGGCCACGTGGGGCCGCCGGGACCCGGAGAATGTTTTGTTACCAGCGTGCGATCCGCGCCACGTGCCGGAGATTAATGTGTTTTGATTTTTAGACTTCGTATTATAGCCGACGTAAGCCTTCGCTACGCATTGTAAGGACCGTGCCCTCGCGCCACGCCACCGAAGCACAGCTACACACACCGTAATGGTTCTCGTAGCTGTATACGCCAGGAAGCACGAGAATTCGGCGCGATGCGATCGAATCGATCTCCGTTTACGTTCGGATCGTTTACAACACAACCACGAGGGATTCGTTGAAACGTGGAGAGATCGTAGACCGATCCACCTGCGAGCGATCCGAGATGTAAAATAAAGAAATCGTTTCGATGTTTCCGAAATATGGATAACTGTAATACGGATAAACGATGGGTGACTCGAGTCTAGGCCAAATGTTTCGACCGCTCGAGGTTACAAAAATTCCCTAGATTTCGGAAAAATAGAAAATCGATCAATGAGTTTCCCAACGATTGGTGTAGCATGAGTTTCTCGCGAAACCACATCCCGCGTATAACAGCATTAAAACTCTTTATGGACTCGAGTGTAGGCTAAATGTTTTGGCCGCTCGATGCTACAAAAGTTTGCAAGATTTTGTAAGATAACGCATGGAAGATGTCAAGCACAAAATCGGTCGATGATTTTCTCAGCGATCGGTAATTCGTCCCGCGTAATAACGATGATAGAGAGGCGCCTTTATAGCCTCTAGGCCAAATGTTTTGACCGCTCGAGGTTACAAAAGTTTGCAAGATTTTGTAAGGTAATGCGAGGAAGATATCAAACACAAAACTGGTCCATGTTTTCCCAGCGATCGGTAATTCATCCCGCGTAATAAGAGTGGTGTCTTTATATACTGGAGTCTAGACCAAATGTTTTGACCGCTAGTGGTGTCATTATATACTCGAGTTTAGACTAAATGTTTTAACCGATAGAGGTATCTTTATATACTCGAGTATAGGCCAAATGTTTTGAACGCTCGAGACTATACAATTTTGCAAGATTTTGTAAGATAACGCAACGAAGATATAAAGCATAAAATGTGTCGATGATTTTCCCAGCGATCGGTAATTCGTTCCACGCAAAAACAGCAATATAGACGTCTTTACAGACTCAAGTGTAGGCCAAATGTTTCGACCGCTCGAGGCTACCTAAAATTCTCCAAATTTCCCTTAACCCTCAGATAACGCGACAAAGTTGCAAAATAGAAAATCGGTCAGTGTATTTCCCATCGATTGGCAATTCCTCGTAAAACCACGTCCCGCATAATAACAGCGTTGAGACTTTTTATGGACCAAAGTCTAGGCCAAATATTTTGACCGCTCAAGGCCTAAAATTCCCAAATTTCCCCCAAATCCTCGGATAACGCGACAAACTTGCAAAATAGAAAATCGATCAGTGTATTTCCCATCGATTGGCAATTCCTCGTAAAACCACATCCCTCGTAATAACAGCGTTGAGATTCTTTATGAACCAAAGTCTAGGCCAAATATGTTGACCGCTCGAGGCAGCAAAATTTCTCAAGATCTTTCCCCAAACCCTCGAACAACGCTAGGAACAGTCGCGAAACGAAAGGGGGAAGCAGATATTCGCACCGTTTCAATTTATCTCCGGTTTTTAACGTTTCGATTTAATTGACGGCACTCGAACGACAAAGAGGTGGGGGAGGGGGAGTGGTGGGTGGGGGGGACCTCGAGTGAGGCAGAGTAGGAAGAGACGACCCGATTAATTCCTTTGTCGCCTATCTGCCGGTGGAATAACAAACCTCTTCGGCGGACGGGAGTCGAGAGGATACAAGGACGATAAAATCACGAGGGTCCACGGGACGCCCCGGATAAAAAGACTGTAAAGTGAGAGGGAGGGGTTTGGGCGACGGGGGTGCACCAGGAGAGGTCTGGGGAAAGGGTGGAGGAGGCTCTGTGGACCTCACCAGCCATCCCTTCGTTTTCCAGCATCGGCCGCGCACGTCGGCTGGAGGGAGGAATAGCAATTAAAAGTATCTGGCACAATCTTCGTTAAACTTCTTCCTCGTTCTTGGTCGAGCGGAGGGAAGGCATTATTAAAACGTGCCGTCGGCTGCAACCGCTACACCACCTCCTGCTCTCCCAGATTTCTCCCTACCATCCCTCTGTCTCTCTGCGTCCCGACGTGCAACCCCCTCGCGGGAACCGTCCTACGTTTTCGACTCTTTTGCATAGAAAATGCCGCCGTTCCGCCGAATCGGGAGTTGTAAGTATCGCTGTTCAAAGACTACCGACATCTTCTTCGAGAACGTTGAATCTCGCTGGCTCGCGCGTCCCTTTTCTTTCCTTTCCCGCTCGCTTTTCTTTTTCCCTTTTTTTCTTTTTTTACATCAGTGAGCCACCCCCTTTTACATGTAAATTCCTCGCGGATTCTCGCGAACGTTACACATCGCGATTGCCAACCTGGGTTTTCGATCATTTCGCGCGTATCTCTTCAATGATGTTTAAATCGTATCCTTGCGCGATGATGATAATGGGATCGGTATCAGAGAAATATACGCGTGAAATTTCATTCAAATTATAGAAGTAGTAGTTACTACGACACTATAGTTTACCAGCGATAGTGCATAGAAGAATACAAAGTCGAGATAAAGAAATATACAGCAATATAATTTAGTATGAACAACGACAGTACGCTCTTCGTGACTCAGGTTGGAAAGAAAAACACAAAAAGAAACTAGCCAAACTGTTGACTGCCTAGCGAACCCTTTAGCATCAATGTGAAGACAGTCCTTAAAATTAACATCGATCGTTCACCAACAACATCCAGCACTCTTTGGATAATTACATTCGCTCTCGCGTCAATTACATCGGATAATTACAATTTGGATGATTACGTTCGCTTCGATGGAATAAATCTTGAGTTTCTTTCTTCGTTTTTCATTCGAGTGTCTCTGATTTACACCGATAACCGAGACACCGGAACGATGGTAGTATCGAACCTCCGTGAAGTCGTGTAACCGTACAGAGACGCAACAAATTTCTCCGTGTTCGCGTCTCCGTGAAAATATCAAGTACACGTTTCTCGTATCATGTTCTTCGCGAGCAGGATACCTACGTTGCAAAACGGATTCGACGTAAACGCGGTCGAATTAATCGGCGAGCGTATCGAGAAAAACGAGCACGATGCGAACCGAGCCGGTGGAAGGAACAAAAGTAACCGATAAACATCGTTAATGGGTAGTCGGTAATTGGGTGGAATCTGGGTTACACGTGGTGTCCCGATTATCACCGGTCGATTTCAATTTCGCGATATTTTTATAACGTCGAACCGATTGGCCTGAAACTTTACGTTCGTTGTCTAGACGTATGGGAAATTAATCGTGGAAAAGTACACGGTGAAAGCACGCGTGTAAATTATTCAGGAATTTTACGAAAAATCGCGATCTTCGACGCTAACGATTCGGGAACTTGGTGATTATTTGCCTGGAAATTATCCTCTGCTACGAGACGTATTTTTATCTCGGTGGATAGATTAATAAACAAAATGGAGCACATGGAGCTTGGAAAATCTATGATAAGTTGAACAATTGCCAATGCATTGAAAACGTGTCTGTTTTCGGTAAAAAGGCGCGATTGGGACATTTTTCTTTGATAATGATAACGACGAAGCTGTTACCGCGAATTGGAGCGATATCGCGATACGTTGACTGGCTATTTGTGACATCAATTTGAAGATCTTGACTCGATTGATATTTGGTTTAGACAAGATGGTGCTCCTTGCCGTACAGCGAACGAAACAATGCCACTTTTGCGAACAAGATTTCCACAATGCGTAATTTCTCCAAGAGGCGATGTCAATTGATCACCAAGATTATGAGATTTAATACCTTTGGACTTTTTTCTTTGATATCGAATCAAAGATAAAGTTTGCGACAATTCAGAGACAATTCCAGAGCCAAAAAACAACATCGAACGCCTTCATTGGTGAAACTGATCCCAGTTTGCGCGAAAAATTTCTTTAAAAGATCAGTGATCTGTAAAAAAACTCCAAAGCAACTATTCGAAAGATATCTTATCCCATTATTAACTCCCGAGTCTGTACTTTCAACCGAAAGAAAAACCATCACGATCACCCAAACGGTTCAAGTTTCGTTCGAAAAGTAAATCGACCGGTGACGATCGGGACACCCTTCGTCTTCGTTTGGCTTTCACGGCAAATAGAAAAAATAGATCCAGAGACTATTCGAAACTATTCGAAAGATATCTTATCCCATTATTAACTCCCAAGTTTGTACTTTCAATCAAAATAAAAACCATCACGATTACCCAAACGGTTCAAGTTTTGTTCGAAAAGTAAATCGACCGGTGACGATCGGGACACCCTTCGTCTCCGTTTGGCTTTCACGGCAAATAGAAAAAATAGATCCAGAGACTATTCGAAACTATTCGAAAGATATCTTATCCCATTATTAACTCCCGAGTCTGTACTTTCAACCAAAAGAAAAACCATCACGATCGCCCAAACGGTTCAAGTTTCGTTCGAAAAGTAAATCGACCGGTGACGATCGGGACACCCTTCGTCTCCGTTTGGCTTTCACGGCAAATAGAAAAAATAGATCCAGAGACTATTCGAAACTATTCGAAAGATATCTTATCCCATTATTAACTCCCAAATCTGTACTTTCAATCAAAATAAAAACCATCACAATTACCCAAACGGTTCAAGTTTCGTTCGAAAAGTAAATCGACCGGTGACGATCGGGACACCCTTCGTCTCCGTTTGGCTTTCACGGCAAATAGAAAAAATAGATCCAGAGACTATTCGAAACTATTCGAAAGATATCTTATCCCATTATTAACTCCCGAGTCTGTACTTTCAATCAAAATAAAAACCATCACGATCACCCAAACGGTTCAAGTTTCGTTCGAAAAGTAAATCGACCGGTGACGATCGGGACACCCTTAGTCCCCGTTTGGCTTTCACGGCAAATAGAAAAAATAGATCCAGAGACTATTCGAAACTATTCGAAAGATATCTTATCCCATTATTAACTCCCGAGTCTGTACTTTCAATCAAAATAAAAACCATCACGATCACCCAAACGGTTCAAGTTTCGTTCGAAGAGTAAATCGACCGGTGACGATCGGGACACCCTTAGTCCCCGTTTGGCTTTCGCGGCAAATAGAAACCGTCTGTAGTCAACGTTCGTTGTCTCCCCGCGTTGGTGAAACGTCACGAGCGGAAGCCCCCGGTTTATCGTGAATTTCGAGAATGGTAATACGGAAGCCCCGTGAACAGACAGAGGGAGAAAAGGAAGACGTTCGCGGTAGTCGTCGGGCGCGGTGAAGCCGAGAGGTTCGTGAAAGGTAAGAAAGGGAGAAGTTCTCAGGGTCTCTCCGAGTAATCCTGCTGCCGGCGCGGAGGTCGAGGAATATAGGATGAAAATACCTGGAGTTAGAGAGGTCTTACTCGTCTCACCCTCTTTCCGTACCCAACACCCACCCCTCGTGTGTCTCTTTCCGTCGAAGCTTTCCTCGTCTTCCCGCCAGACCCCAAAGAAGACAGAAGTCGTCATATAATTCCGCGACTAATGCTCGTCCCTGTTAATACCCATCCAGAGGGACGATTATTCGCTTACACGACGCGATAATACGAAATAGCTGCGTTCGTTTCTTCATATTCTCGAAATTTGTCCTTTACGATCGTTCGTTTCACGGATCAGCTTCTCAAGCTTTCGTAGACACCGAAACGTCGACTCTGAGTTTCAGGTGGTCTATGCTCTTTCCGAAACCGAGTTTTCGCGGTTTAATTTCAACGAGGTGGGGTAGAGAGGGTCGATCGACCATGTTAAAGGACCGGTACCGATGAAATCACCGGTTCTCGCTCGGGTACTATCCGACGAAACTTTATATCGTTACTCGGAAACGTCACCGACGAGCACCATTATGTCACAGTTGTTGAGAACGGCTCCCACGTTTACGATTGGTAATTGCGCGAGAGCTGACGCGGTATCGCGCGATTATTCCGTCGGTGGTGCTCCGAAACTCACCGTGGAACTTTTCTACGGGGTATTATTTCGATCGTGTTTTAACGCTCTCGTTTGTACGTTAGGATGTGACGTACTTGAGTGAGTAAGAAGAAAGAGATCTTAAGTAACGAAAATCGATTTTATCGCCTGACGTTTATTTTACGTTACTTAACGTTTCCGTTGCGAGGACCACCGAGCACTCCGATAAGATACAAAACTCGAACATTGGGATCATCGATAACCGAAAACCATGCGTATAAACCACAGTCTGCTGAATAAAAATTCATTCGTTGTGCCATTTTTAAAGATAATCACGTTGATATATTCTCTACGGAGACATTCGCTAAATGTAACTTTTGTCAATTATCTCGTATTTCCACCGAGTGAGGAATAAGTCAAGCTACCATCGTTTTAATAGTTCTTTACGCGAGTCGCGAGTTAAAGCTCGCGAGTTAAAGACACGAGTTTTCAATATAAAATTAACTTTTGTTATTTACAAACGTTTTATATGATGAGTCGAAATCTAAATAGAGAAATTAGTTTAGAAGTGTGGATTGAAGATTGTCAACACAAGACCATTATATCTATAAAAATATCTATAAAAATTACACGAGCGGAAAGGACCTTAAACTATATTATTTGTTCGTGATCCGATACGATCCTGTGACACCATCGCGTGTCGACAAGAGTGGAAAGTTTTTTATTTTCAGACATTTTTATTTCTATGGTTTTTGTTGTTGTTAGATATGGAGGTGTATTTTGGGGACGTTGTTGTTAGATATGGAGGTGTATTTTGGGGACGTTGTTGTTAGATATGGAGATGTATTTTGGGGACGTTGTTGTTAGATATGGAGGTGTATTTTGGGGAAGTTGTTGTTAGATATGGAGGTGTATTTTGGGGACGTTGTTGTTAGATATGGAGGTGTATTTTGAAAACGTTGTTGTTAGATATGGAGGTGTATTTTGGGCAATTCGAGATGCTTGTGTTTATACTTAAGATCGTGTTCAAGATGATCATTATGTTAAGATTACGTTTAAGGTGTTTATGTTTCCGATTTTCCGTGCTCGCGTAAAATTGGCAGGAAGGTTTGTAAGTTTGCACTTACGAGCGATTGTTTCTTGGTAGATTCCTTAAGCAGAGAAGTAAATGTCCCAGACTATTAGAGTATTATAGTACTCGTCGAGAGGAACAAAGAAAGTAAATCAACGTAAGTCTTTCTGTTGGAACAAACGATATAATTGCGACATCTTTGCTTTACTGTTTATAGTATTTAGGTATGTAAAACAAATATGTGTGTGCACGTATGTGTGCAAGCTAGTTTGCCATTTTGTCGGTTTGAGTAGTTTTATCAGTAGGTCACTTCTTCTGTGTTGCAAATCGGGTGAATATCTGCTTAAGAATATAAAAATAGAAGATAAGTGAATGGCAATAAACGATTGATAAATTATTTAAAACGTAACACTTACGATCGACCTTTTCGATATAAAATTAACTTTTGTTATTTACAAACGTTCGATATGATGAGTCGAAATCTAAATAGAGGAATTAGTTTGGAAGTGTCGATTGAAGATTGTGGACACAAAACAATTATATCTATAAAAATTACTTCGTAGAGGCAAATATAACCCAAATCTTCGTTATCTATCGAGTATCGAGGGTGACAAATGTTATTCTCGAGTTATTAAGAAAGAATTTCTCTTGCGACCCCGCTTAGAAGAAATAGTCTACCCATTTCTGATACAAGGCACAGAAAAAATATTCGAAAACGTATACCGGCCCCTAATTTACTACAAGGTTCTACGATTGACCTTTTCAATATAAAATTAACTTCAATTATTTACAAACGTTCGATATGGTGAGTCAAAATCTAAATAGAGGAATTAGTTTAGAAGTGTCGATTCAAAATTGTCGACACGAAACCACTAATATCTATAAAAATTACTTCGTAGAGATAAATATAACCCAAATCTTTCTTATCCATTGAGTATCGAGTGTGACAAATGTTATTCTCGAGTTATTAAGAAAGAATTTCTCTTGCGAGCCCGCTTAGTAGAAATACTCCACCCGTTCCTGATACAAGGCACAGAAAAAGAAAACACATCGAACCTCTACTACGACAAGAAAGATTTGTGTCATCGACAAAGTAATCTTCGTCGATTGAGTGACCTCGTGTCGACAACCTTGAACCGATCTACTCTCGACAAATTCCTGCCCACATTCGATCCATTAAAAAGAGACTCACGGTATAGACAATTCCTAAATAACAAAAGTTCCTTTTCCACCGAGAAGATCGATCTCAATTGCACAGCGAGACACTGACCGATGAAAAATCTATCGGTACCAACCTGTAAATATCCTGTAAATCTACTCCTCCTTGAAATGGATCCGCGAGTTCGAACTCGGGGCCCCCGGACGCGAATATAAATTAATTAACGGTCTAACGACACGATCGGACGCATCGTCGGGCACTCGAGACGGAGAGAACGAAATACCTCGAAGAGGGTGGGTCCGTTGACTCGAGGGGGGATTGGTTAGCGGAAGAACGAGAAAGAATTCGTCACGATCTCGTCTGCGCTTGCTTTGTCCCCTGCTTTGATTTCTTCTGTTCGGTGCTCCATGGCCGAGAGAGCAACAGAGAGAGAGCGAAAGAAAGAGAGAGATAGAGATAGACAGAGAGAGCAAAAGGCCCGAGAGACCGAGAGGGAGGGACAGGGAGAGGGACTGGGAGAGGAGACACGAAATGGAGAGACACAGACATAAAGAGAAAGAGGCTTTAGCTGGTTCGGTACCGGGAGAGTGAACGATATTTACATGCGATTTGCATACTAGTTGATCCCTATTGCTTCCATCTCCAACGAGCCAGCAGGGGCGGCGGACCTACACCCGAACCCTCCGTCATGCCGCGCCCTCGTCCTCCTCCTCCTCCTCCTCCTCCTCCTCCTCCTCCTCCTCCTCCTCCGCAACCACCATCACCACCACCACCACCTCCACCTCCTCAGTTTCCTCTCGTTTCACGATTCCACGAGTTTTCATCTCTATCTGCCGCCACCACCTCCCGTTACGAGAGTATCTCTCCTAGCCGTAGAGGAAGAACGTAGACGTTCGCACGTTGTCGTGGTGGCGCGTAAGCGAAACCCTTGGCGCTAAAGCGAACCGGAGCCGGGGCATTCGACGTTCTTCGAATCCTCCCGCTCGTTATCATCGTGCGCCTTAATGAAGTGCCCTCTTTCACCCCCTCCTGAGTCCCCATCGCCTGTTCGCCGCCCGCCTCTCACGTGCTCGTTCGTTTGTAAATACCCGGGAAATTTACGCTCCCGTGGCGAACCGCCCTCGCGGATTTACTTTCCTGCTCCACCCGAGCATTCTGCTCTCGTTGCGAGAGGACGAAAAAAATAGAAAAAATAACAGAACCCACTTCTACCTTTCGAGTTATCGAGGCTGTACAACCTCGAGAGGATCGCGAGGTTGCACAACGCGATGCAACGACGATACCACCGAACGTTATCTCGATAAACGAACCGCGAAGGAGCCGAACGAATCCTCGTCTCCCACGAAAGAAAGCAGCTGGCAAGCTGTTCTCTAGCTGGCTGAGATCCCCGAGGATTAAACGTGGCTGGCGAGGCGGCGTAATCGGGTCATATAAATGTGGCTGGCTAATTGCAGATAGTCGGTTTCACGGACGGGCGAGCGTTAAGGGGCCCGTGGAAAGGTAAAAGACACCGTTGCTCGGGGGTGATCTCGCGTCTCCCTGACGAACGAAGAAAAGCTAGGGGAAGGAGAGAGCGTGGAGAGGTGTGGCGTTGCTGGTTTCCTATCTCGTTGGCAAATGGGACGTCCGAATTAGCCCGGGTGGATAATCGAGTCGTAACGAGGGTAAAACCTCGCGCGACACGCGGAGTCCAAGATCGAGGCCTGGTTTCCTCTTCCTGGCGAGGATCCGGGATACGAGAAACGTTCGTGAATACGGCGAAAGGTAGAGAAAACGTTGTTGTATTTTCAGAAGCGAGGCGGATCGGTACACCCCGTGTGTACACGCGAGATCGTGTTCGACGTCGACGTACCGGGACGAGGTTTTCCTTCGCGGCTTAATTAAACGTACGCGAGAAAAGAAACGAAGGGGGGGGGGCCGTAATCGAGGAGGTGGGGAGCGGTTCTAACCACGATTCCATCCGTACGGTGTAGAATTTTTCGTTCTGTCGCGCGGCAGTGGGAGTGTACAGGTGGCCGTTGGGGTGTGGGTGGGGGTGGCGGGGGAGTGTACGCGAGGGAATCTTTTAAGAAAACCGAGCACGGGTCCATCCAGGAGCGGAGAACCGATTGATATCTGGTTGCGCGCGGTGCCACGTGAGCTCCACCGAAGCACGCCGTCTAATTAACTCCGTGACTGGCTGACCCCACGCGACCCTGAGCCTCGTTGCATGCCTCGACGGGCGGCCGTGTGCCGTGCACATGCACGCCACCCGTCTACGTGCACACGTGTTGCATCGGCTCGCACACCTAACGGGCCCGCCGTTCCGTCGTAGATAGAGACATCATCGTGCCACCGACCCGCTCTACACGTTAACCTTATACGGTCCTACGGACGCTGAGGATGGACCCTCTTCTTCCTCCAGCGGTGAACCGCTGCACGAACACCGAGCGCCGTGCCACGAACTTCTCGAGGAGCCGCGCGCATCGAACGGCCACGAAACCACCGACACGACGATCCTCGTACCGGCGGGCCCCAGCTCGCGCGGAATGCGGCGAAAACCGATCGTTTCTTTTTCCAGGGACACACCACCACCATCGTTGGCAGTCCGTCGCCAACGGGTCCCCGTGCAGCGTTTTATCGCGACGATACCGACCGTTCGAACGTTCAACGACGATTCACGGGCAACGGTGAAAATTAATCGTCGCGTTCGCCACGAGCGAAACGAACCAACGAACCAACGAACCAACGAACGAACGAACCGGCACGACCACGGGCCCCTCGCGCGCGCCGGCCTCTTTCGCACGCTCCCCGTGCAAACGAAGAGATAGACGTGCCGCTCGGGAGCGCGAGCGCGAGACCGATACCCCCTCGGTGTTTCGTTAATTAAAACGAACGAACGAAGCCGGATAGTTAATTTTATGCGAGCGCCGGCGAATCGGGCCCGGCGTGCATGGCTTTCCCATTACCGCGCCCACCTACTCGAACCCTACCGGTGTCGATTGGTCATTGGTGTCACAAGCGATCATGCTGTCCACCGACACCGTCATCGTTCGATGTACCAGACTCTCGGCCAACGAAACTGGTCATTTTTCGTGCAATCTTTCGCACCTGGTGATGACCGTACGTTGTTAACGATTGCGTTTTTAATAAATGGGAGCAATACTGAGCAATACTGAGCAATACTGAGCAATACTGAGCAATACTGAGCAATACTGAGCAATACTGAGCAATACTGAAAGTCGCTCGGGGAATATACTAAACTTTCAGTTGGAGCTCTCGTGATACTCGAATCGTCGATATGTATGCGCTATGGAGCGATGAAAAGTAATTTATGTTGTTTTCGTATAATTGATATTTATCGTTATAGTTTATTCAGGGCGTGGACGCTTTCTTTGTAACGGATCGCAACCGAAAGCTCTTTCTCTTTCTACATGTATCTAATAATAAACTCGAGACGATTTGCATACGTGGCACAAATATCGTGCCTGCGTTATTGATCGTCGACCTTGATAAATGGCGACCGTGTTATTGGTTTGGTTCTTCCACACGCTTTGGATGTAGATTTGTTTCATTTGTTCGTTTTGGTATACGAAAGAATAGTGTGTAGGATCATCGGTGGACGATATCTATTTTGAGGGATTATGTTCCAAACTTGGTCTTGAAGAATTATTGATAGAAACTGTATCAGTGTGAATAACTTCGCTATAAAGAGGGTCATTAAGTTTTTAATGTAAAATAAAGTGTCTCATGGGCAACTATAAGCTAAACATTGATCGACTATAGGTAGAAATTTAAAATGAGTCAGTATAGAAGAATAGTCAATAATCGATAGAGGATTACCACGAAGATACATGACTTGAATTTTGAAGTAGAAACTCTATGAATGTGAATAACTTCATCATAAAGAGTTCACAAAGTTCTTAATGTAAAATAAAGTGTCTGAATAATCGAAGTAATTGAAACAAGAAACAATTTCAAGGCAAGTAACAACATCGTTTGAAACTTCATGGGTGACAATAGGCCAAACATTGATCGACTGTAGATAGAAGCTTAAAATTAGTTAATATAAAAGAATAGTCAACAATCGATAGAGAATTACCACAAAGATACATGACTTGAATTTTGAAGTAGAAACTCCTTCAATGCGAATAACTTTATCATAAAGAGTTCACAAAGTTCTTAATGTAAAATAAAGGGTCTGAATAATCGAAGTAATTGAAACAAGAAACAATTTCAAGGCAAGTAACAACATCGTTTGAAACTTCATGGGTGACAATAGGCCAAACATTGATCGACTGTAGATAGAAGCTTAAAATTAGTTAATATAAAAGAATAGTCAACAACCTACTGAGTATTACCGCGAAGATACACGAATTTTTATCCTCCTCGATAAAAGTTCCCTAATCTACCTCGTTTGTGAGCTGTCGTATTTCCCGTATACCGTTACAAACCTATTGGGTCGTTCTCAAAGTCATTTCGTTTTTTTTTTCGGTGAAAACGAAACACGATTCTTCTAGAGTGTACAAACATTTTACCAAATTACATATTCTCCATTTTGGAAAACGAAATCACTTTCCGAACAATACAAAACTTTTAACGAATGCTTAGGTAGGAAGAGAGATCCAAGAAGAACGCAACTTGAATTTCACGAGAATCTAATGGAAAAGATACACGAAACGTTTGCTTTTATTTCCCAAGGAACAATGTCCGGATAATCGAGGCCCCCGTCGTTGTTTGATAACGCGTAATTATCCTCGAGAGTCATCCGGAGGGGACGAAATAAATATAATTGCTCCCGGTTTGAAATTCTTGAAAGGGTCGCGACGTCGTAGACGGCCGATTCGTTCCCGCTCGAGCCGGGAAAACGCGCGCAAAGCGGCATTTAATGTGCCCGGCTTGTACAGTGATACACTGTTTATTGCCAACAGCCCCGCGGAATTCTGAACAGCCGCGACGATACGCCGAACACGCCATTTTGTTTCATCGCCACCCCCAATTGCGCGCGTAATGGCGGATAAATCTCGATGAACGTCAAAAAACTAAACAACGGGTTCGAGTTTAATGGAAATAAATTCGAGCCGGGATTCCCGCTGTTGCGACCGTGTTTCAAATTGTCCGTTAACGACCTCGCGATTAAAAAACTGGCGCGAATTTTAAATCTACTTAACCTTAAAACTACCGAATGGGTCAATTCGATTTGTTTCGAACTTCTTTTTATTGGATTGTTCGGCAAGTCATTTTATTTTTATTTTTTTGGTGAAAATGGAACACGATTTTTTTAGAGTGTATAAACAGTTTATTAAATTATATATTTTTCAGTTTGGAAAACGAAATGCTAATTGCTAATCGAGCTAATTGCTCGATTATTAACTGTGTCTTTGGCTACGATATTCGTGGAGAATTATCGAAATAGACAACTAACGCTTCGTAAATTAATTTTCCTTTTTCCTGTATAATTTCAGAGATACGTACGTGATCCCATAGAAATGGTAGTGCATTCATCTTTGATAATTCTAGCGTCAAGATTATAATAGTTTTCAAAACATCTGAAAATACACAATTATCTTAATTTCTACCATTATTTCCAAAAGTAACCGATTCTCCAAATAAAATGTGAACCTATAATAGGCTTCTCAATAAGTTTTGTCGTTAGATAAGAAATGGAATATACTATATGTAAAGTTTCACGTAGATGTATCGACTCTTTCGTATATTTACAGTTGTTCAAAGTTTAAGTGCCACGGTATTTTTTTTACAATGGAAAAACTGACAAAATTTTACTATGTTTTTTACAATGGAAAAACCGACAAAATTTTACCATTTTTTTTTACAATGGAAAAACCGACAGTATTTTTTTTACAATGGAAAAACCGACAATATTTTTTTTACAATGGAAAAACCAACAGTATTTTTTTTACAATAGAAAACCTGACAATATTTTTTTTACAATAGAAAACCTGACAATATTTTTTTTACAATGGAAAAATCAATAAAATTTTACAATTTTTTTTACAATAGAAAAACCGACAGTATTTTTTTTACAATGGAAAAACCGACAATATTTTTTTACAATGAAAAAACGGACAAAACTTATCGAACAACCTGGTAAATGATACACAAATCGCTGTTAGAGACAGATCTCGCCCAATGACGTTTCGAAAACATGTGGATCATGTGGATCGAGGTCCCGCGGAAAGTGGAACCGCAACGCGAAAAAGTTGATCGTTTCGCGCAAAACTCGAGAGAAGGGGACCGTAACGGTTCGCGGGTATCGGGTGTTCGTATTTTCCGTAGGAATAAAAATTTAGTTAGCCGCTAGACCGAGCGATTTGAAAATTCCGATCGGTCGGCCGCGGCGAGGGAAGCGCGCGGTCTGCAGCCGCAGGGAGCGGGGCGGATCCAGCGTGGAAAACAGGGTGTGGCGCGTGAGAGCTGGCTCACCTGAAACAACACAACGTTTTCAGATCGCTGATCCCATAAGCGTTCACGTTTGATCCCTCTGTTGTTTTGCGAACGCATTCGCCTGCCTCCCGGTTAATTCGCGAAAAGCTATAACCGCGTTCTTCGACTCGGCTGGAACCGAGCCTCGAGCCCGAGTTCTTGACCACCCTCTGTCTCTCTCTCTCTCTTTATCTCGATACGATGAAAGTCGACGCGAAGTGAAAACAAAAACCTTAACCACCCCTTGTAAACGAAAAACCGAGTGACTCGAGAGAGATTTGATACGGATCGTATTTAACCGTAGGGAAAGTTTCTCAGCTTGTATCGTACATACCAATTACTAGAAAAATAGGTGACGTCAAAAGTAACTAGTCAGTAAATTAGCTCCATTTCTTATCTAACGACAAAACTTATTGAGATGTCTATTATAGGTTCACATTTTATTTCGAGAATCGGTTACTTTTGGAAATTATGGTAGAAATTAAGATAATTGTGTATTTTCAGATGTTCGAGGATATTGAATCGTATCGAGTATCTTTGTAAAATTATTATAATCTTGACGTTAGAATTATCAAAGATGAATGTATTACCATTTGTATGGGATCACATAGGTATCTACGAAATTAGACGGGGAAAAGGGAAATCGTTTTGTAGTAATTATTGGGAAAATAGGTGACGCTAACGTAGAAAATCATTTTGTACTAATTATTGGGAAAATGGGTGACGCTAAGGTAGAAAATCATTTTGTACTAATTATTGGGAAAATAGGTGACACTAACATAGAAAATCATTTTGTACTAATTATTGGGAAAATAGGCGACATTATCGTAGGAAATCATTTTGTACTAATTACTGGAAAAATAGGTGAGACTGAGGTGAGAAATTATTTTACATTGGTAACTGGAAAAATAGTTGACACTGGGAAATTATTTTGCACTAATTACTGGGAAAGTAAGCAACGCTAATATAAGAAATTATTTTATATACATTGCTGAAAAAATAGGTGACACTAACGTAGGAAATTATTTTGCTTCAACTACTGAAAGAATAGACAACACGAATTCTAGGTATCAATAATTTGTAAAGGTGGAACAATCTCTGTAGTTCGAATTACAATATAAAATACTACATTTCGAAAGACAGTTTACTCCAAAAGCTATCAAAGACTAAACAAATCAAAATCCGAACTCGCATTTACACCCCGGACAGATTCACCATATTTACACTCGATAGAGTGATAAATCTGTTCAACAATCTATCAAGCCCCCTATTTATTTATTTTCTCTTAAACAAAATATTAACCCTTTACACTCAAAGAAGCTTTTCTGCTACCAGAAACTACCACCTCGATAAAATCCATCGAATCCTACAATTAATCTAAACCGAAACATTTTCATTCCAACATTTCATACACATATATTTACATCCTACAAGAAACTGTTAATTGAATTTCAATTTCAATTCCAAACCACAATGATTCTCCAAATTGAAGAAAGCACAATGCTTGAAGCACATCGATGATCGCCTCTCGAAGTAGAAAATATTAAGCTTTTAGAATAATACAAATGACAAACTACCGGAATAGAATCTCGGAATCGATTCGTTCGAAAAAATCGATTTCGCCCCTCGGAGAGAACGAAATTCCCTCGACGACAAAAGACGGCGTTATTTTTTTCAATTGCGCTTTTTAGCCGGTGGCCACGGGGAATTTTTCAAAGGGGGCGGAGGGGGGGACGCGAAGGGAGCGAAAAGAAAGCCGACGTGGGGTGAGACTCGTCAAGTCATGCAGAATAGTAGAGATATATCGTGGCGTAATATGCAAAGCGGATCGGATGTACCCGGCGGGGGGTGAAAGCGGGAGCCAAGGGGTGATTAGCGGGACAAAAGCTGGCGCCGCTACAAGTGGAACCAAATTGGTAGAAAATTGATAATCAACCGCCAATATCAACGTCCATTGGGAACGTCCGTGGGTCGGTCCTCGGTGCTCGAGAAGAGGGCAGAGGATTACGTGGAAACACGCGCGAAATATTTGCCTCGGAAATAAAAGGCGGGGTCGTTATCGATCGTTCTTCCCGTTGAAATGGTCGAGTTTCGACAATTTCAACGATCGATGATTCAAGAATCGTTCAACGCGCTCGTCTACGTACACGTTTCGCGAATACTGGTAACACCAGCGATTAATTATCGCGTAACGTCCCGAAACGTGCCAAGAACGCACGAAACCAATTTCTGGAGAAATTTACATTGTATTTCAGGAGTGACGCGGCGGCAGGGACCGGGACAGAGACCGAAAGAAGCTATTGAATAATCGGCGATGGAAGAATCGAGGAACCGAGTAGGAGGAGGGATCAAACGCGCGACGAACGGTAGAAAAAATATTCGAGCGAGTCGGAGACTCGGTGGTCGATTGCGAACGACCACCCCGATGTGAATGGAACACGTGTACGGTGTCGCGTCTATCTGGAAAGTTCATCGTCACAAAGACCTCCTGAAAGAGTTTCCCAGAATGTGAGCTATCTACGGTGCCCGTGGTGGCGAGTGTGTAATCGAAAGAATCGTGGAACACTTTTCTCATGCAAATACACACCCGGTGGCGGGTGTGGGGAGGGCCCACGGAGGTAGGGACAACGAACTTCTTCTTCGGTCCGCTTAAAACTTCCAACTTCGGTCCTTTTAAATTTAAATGATTTCCCCGCTCGACGGAGCAGCCGTGCGTTCCTCTTCCGTGGAACGTCCCACGTCACCGAAGACGCTGACAAAGGATTCCGAAGCGGATAATTTTCTTTTCGAAAAAAAAAGAGAAAAATTACCGGTTGGGTTACTCGCGAAATGACTCTTTTAAAAATGGAAACTCCCCTCGCGATTCGAACCGCGAACGGATATTTCCGTAGGTTTTCCGCGGCACTGGCGTCGTTATTTCCGGCCCGCGATTTTACACGAGGTCGTAAAACCACACGTTGCTGGTGGTGTTGATGGTGGTGGTGAACGTACTAGCCGCGGTTTAATTATTAAAACGAATAAAATTTTCACCCCGTACGTAATAATAAGCGGCCCTCGCGCGAATATACGCGGCGATAATTACGGGAACCGGCGCGCGTTGGAATCGTAGTAATGTTAAATATATCAGAAATTATCGTTCCGCCACGCTCGTGGCGAACCAATGAGCAGAAAAATATTTGCCTGTAACGCGGGGCCCGGGTTCGGTGGCGGGCTTCTGTGATACCGCGGACCAATTTGAAATTCGAATTATTATAATCACCGGCGCGCGATTAAAAACGAAAAGGCAAAGAGAGCGGTGCGCGCGTGTGTGCCCCACACCGTCCCCCGCACCGCCCCCGCGGGGGCGAGGCCGCGCAACATCTCCGTTGTTCGATGATATAATTATAAAGAGTTACACGGTAGAATGCGTGCTACGAGGCGAGCTTGTTAAATCGAAAATTTCATGCGCATTAAATTAAGAACGGAACGTAACGCGCGTTACAATGTCTACGTATCCGACGCGTACGTTTCCACCGCGGTGATTAACAATAATAAAAAAGAAACGAAGTGAGAAGGGAGCCACGAGTCGAAAAGAAACCGTTTCGCGTACGAATGGCACGAAATACGCGAAATTAATAACACGTGTCTTCGTTTTATTATAGAGGGGAGTGGATTTTAATATCGCCTTCGAATTAAACGGTACGTTCGCGAATCCGACCTTGCGCGATTCGAGAAGTAATGGAATACGCTTCTTTGAGCGTAAAATTCGAGTAGAAGCGACACGACGATGAGAAGGTGAATAGTAGTTCTTTTGGGAAAATTACAAGTGTATTCTTTTGGGGGAATTTACACTGTAAGGATTTTCGAAGATATAGAAAGTGTGGGTCAGAAACGTGTTCAAATACTCTGTTTAACGCTGGGTTTAGGGACATTTCTAGCGTCAAATTAGGGAGATTTCTTGCGTCAAGACGCGTATCAAGAAGAAATAGAATCAAGAGAATTATAAAATTAGAGAGCTTCGAAGAAAATGAATTTCGATACATATTTGTCTCGTTAAATGGATAAAAGTCGGTACGAGTGACCGGAGAATAATGTAAACGGTGTTCGTAATTTTCCTCGTCGATAGAAACGCGTGAAAAGGACGTGTCCCGTAAACCTAGTGTTAAATGTTCACAGGAGAAGACGACGTTGAATTTTTCACCGGTCGTGGAACCGAACGAAGATACGCGTTGATAAAGAAAAAAGAGTGAAAGGAAAAAACGCTCGAGAGAATCGTGAAATCGTGTCCTTCGTAGGTGTGTCTGCGGGCACGTAAAACGTCCTCTTCCGTGTCTCTCGCCACGGAGATCTCCGGTATTGACACAGGACACCGGCATTAAAACGGGATTCTTTTTAATGGGGCGGCAAGCGCGTTAATACCAGCCAGCGCGTCCCGGGATCGTGATTTCGCGAAAGAAAAGCGAGGGGCGGTGGCGGTGGTGGTAGCGGTGGCGGCGGCGGCGGCGCGGAGCTTCCGGTATCCGCGCGGATCCGGTTCGTGCGGAGGGAACCAGAGTGACGAGGTAGAAGAGAAGAGTTATTAAAATGTAAATATGAATCGACAATCTGTAACCCACCGCGTCGCGTTAAGCGCGTGTGCGCTCCCGTGTAGATAAACGTGTCGCGAATATTCGGGGAAAGCGCGACGATGACGATCGCAAATAGGCTCCGCGTGAAACTTGTTCCGACCAACTTTTTCCCATTTTTTATTTATTTTTCTTTTTTTCTTCTTTATTTTTCTCTCCCCTTCTTCTTTTTCATCGTCGACGATTGGCAACTTTGACCGTCTACTTTTCAAGATTATTTTCTCGGGATTTCTTTCTTTCGATACCTCGAGCAAGTGGTTAATTAGAGTTAAACGCGTGTGCGTTGTAGTGTAGATAAACGCGTCGCGAATATTCAAGAAAAGCGCGAAAATGACGATCGCGAATAGACTCCACGCGAAACAAGTATTGACCAATTTTTTTTCTATTTTTCATTCTTTTTCTTTTCTCTTCGTTCTTCTATCCGTGTACTTTTGAAGCTTATTTTCGCGTGATTTCTTTCTTTCGATAACTCTAGCAACTAATTCTAATTCGAGTTAAATTCGTGTACACTACAGTGTAGATAAACGCGTCGCGAAAATTCGAGAAAAGCGCGAGAAAACCAACTAACTACTTTTTATTTTTATTCTTTTTTTTCCCTCGTTCTTCTTTTTCATCGTCAACTCTATCCATCTACTTCTGAAGCTTATTTTCCCGCAATTTCTTTCTTCCAATACGTCGAGCAACTAGCTAATTCGAATTAAAAAGCGCGCAACGACGATCATAAATAGACTCCGCATAAAACTCGTACCGACCAATATTTTTCTACTTTTAATTTTTATTTTTCTCTCCCCTCGTTCTTCTTTTTCGTCGTCGACTCTATCCGTCCACTTCAGAAGCTTACTTTCGCGCGATTTCTTTCATCCGATACCTCGTGGTCACCTCTCGCGAGCAGTTAATTCGAGTTACGAACCGGGGCGTCGATTAATGGTTTTTTATTCCGCGACGGCGAGCCCCGTTGACCGCGAGGATCAGCAGAATCGACGATCGTTGCCAAAAACCCGAGGAATATTCCACGAATCTGCTGGAAATAAAAATTCTTCGGTGTGTTCTGCTTCTGTTTTTTACGGCGCCGGTCATAAATTTACGTTCCCCGCTCTGCTTTCTCTCCGTCGACTGGCTTTACAGATTTATGGACTTATAGATTCTTTCTCCTTCTTCTTCCCCGTCCTTTTGGATTCTAGCGAAGGTGGAACCACGCTATACCCAACCGGGAGTCCTTCATCCCCCTTGTTGCCTTCACCGCCACCACCGCCCCACCCTCGTTCTTCTTCCTTTCGGTTATATTCACTCGACCTGCGAATTATGCGACGGATAAGAAAAAGAGTGGATCCACTTGCCCCAGATATACGTTTGTCTCTCGAAATGTTTCTTCGTGCTTCTTACGATCGGGTGGAGGCCACGCCTCCATCTGTTTCGATCGTCGACTCGTTTCTATCGGATAACAAAGGGGGAAAGTATCGGGAAATTGTTAGTCTCGACGTTTGCTACATTCGCTCGGGGAATTAATCGTCCGGGAAGCAACGATTCGAGTCACAATCTTGAATAGTTTCGAATCGTTTGGAACTTTGTTCAAAATTTATCGTGGAAATCTCGCCTTCTGAAAATACAATGACAAAACTCATTGAACGGTACTGTTCTACATTGAACAATCTATTATAAGGTTCCATCTTCGAGACTCTCTGTAAATATTGGGCTGTTCGTAAAGTATTTTCGTCTTCAAAAATGGAGAATATACAATTCAATAAAATGTTTACACACTCTAAAAGAATCATGTTTCAATTTTACCAAAAAGACAAAATAACTTTCCGAACAACCCGATATTATAAGGCTCCATCTTCGAGATTCCCTATAAATACAAGATTCCATCTTCGAGACTCTCTGTAAATATTCAGCTGTTCGTAAAGTAATTTCATTTTCCAAAATGAAGCATATACAATTTAATAAAATGTTTACACACTCTAAAAGAATCATGTTTCAATTTTACCAAAAAGACGAAATGACTTTCCGAACAACCCAATATTATAAGGCTCCATCTTCGAGATTCCCTATAAACACAAGGTTACATCTTCGAGTCCAAAACCGACCAATCGACCGAAAAACATTTTTTAGAGTCACGTAACTCGACGGAAGCTTTCTTTCTCAAACTTCTCTCGAGACTTCTCTCGAGACTTCTCTCTAGACTTCTCCGAATCTGTTAACGCTCCACAGGAGAATCCTGTTTTCCGCGACGATAATCGCGTCTATTAGGGTACGCGGCATTCCCTCCTCGGGAAGGCCGGTCATCGATTCTTCGACGTTGTAACGAGAAACGGTAGCCAGGTTGCTCGTCGTGGCGAACATCGTGTACTTTGGCGTGCAATTATATCCCGGGCGGATAGCATCTCGACGGAAAAGCATCGAAAGCGAAAATCCCACGGGATGACAGTAACCACAGGCGGTTCCTTTCCATGGCCGGTGGAATCTCATTCTTCGTCCCCTTTTGCAGCCGCATCCCCCGCTCGGGATCGGTGAGGGTCCGCTCGCCTCCTCGACTTTCTCTTCGTCTCCCTCTCCCTCCCTCTTTCTCTCTTTTTCTCCCTCTCCCTCTCTCTCTCTCTCTCTCTCCATTTCCCCGTTTCTCCGTTGATTGCTCTCTCGTGCGCCGCGGCGCACCGGCGGCGGCAGCGGCGGCGGCGGTGGCGGTGGCGGCGGCCGCGATAGCTCATAAATATTCAATGGCCACGCGGCCAAGATAAACTAATTAAAACTTAGATCTCGGTAGTCACTTTAGATTTTTACTTACACAAGAAGCATTTCAGCGGTCGGCCGGCAGGCCCGTAGGAAAAAAAGTCTACACGGTGCCGCGAATCCGATTCGAGTCGAGTGTTCGCGACGACCACGACCACGACCACGACGACCAAGACGACGACCAAGACAACGACCAAGACGACGATGGGCACGCCAAGGAAGCTCCGTTAAGCAGCAAGGAGGTGGACCGTGGGGGAGGGGGAGTAAAGGACCCGCTCTTCCATGCAAAAGGACGCGCAAAGAAAGCTTTGCTCTGTACTTCTCATTAAGGAAACCTTTTCGTTCTCGAAGGGCGGACGCGCGTCCATCCCCCTTTCGCCCGTGACTTTCTACGTTTTTCTTTTCTTTTCTTTTTTTTTTTTTTCTTTCTCGCCGCTTCTTTTTTCCTCGTTCGACTCTTCCTCCGCGTTAAGGCACGAACCTTAACGAGTGACTCGGAAAGAATCACGACCGAGCGAGAAAACCAGACCGTTTATTGTCCTCTTAAATTCGCGCGCGTACGCTGTGTAACCCCTGTGCGCACACGCTCCGCCGGGAAATAATTCCGCGCGGGACAAATAAATTATCGTGGCGAATCACGAGGCGCGGTTCTTCTCTCTCTCTCTTTCCGTCCCGCGATGGTGTCTCGCTTATCGTCGTTCACCGACCCAAAGGAGGCGTTTCGTCCTCTCTGGTTTCCCCACGGTCACGCCAGTCACTTGCAATATCACCGAGCGATCGATACGCGATCCGTGAATAATCGCGCGATCCATTATCGCCGCGTCGGGTTCTTTAACGTCTCCGTCGCTAACGAAATGATTTATTAATCTCGACTCGAGCGACGGAGTGCAGTCTCACGTTCGCTTCGTTTCGATCGAACGCAGTCCAGTTTGCCGTGACGCAAATGTTCTTAGCTCGCGACAACGACGACGACCACGAGTGTTCGCGAGGAAGAAGGTAGAAAATATCGTCCGCGGGATAATCGTCCTCCGCGGCGCGAGTTACTACACCCTCCACCCTCTCCCTCCCCTGTTCGAGAAAGTGGAACCCTTCGGGCGGCGCGTAACGATCCCGAAAGACGCGGGCAGAGATCGGTCGATCCTTCGTTAGAAATTCCGGTGCAATCATATTCGAGCAAATAATTCGTTAGGCCCTTGTTCCGCGGCCTGTTCGTTAGTATAATTAAAATAAATTCAAATGACTTTCTTGTCCCCCGTCTTTTGGTCCACGCGGCGG
Organism: Ptiloglossa arizonensis; assembly: GCF_051014685.1. Taxonomy (NCBI): domain Eukaryota; kingdom Metazoa; phylum Arthropoda; class Insecta; order Hymenoptera; family Colletidae; genus Ptiloglossa; species Ptiloglossa arizonensis. The sequence continues at coordinate 31,860,000 of NC_135048.1, forward strand.
CCCTCCTCGTTTCTTCGCGTTCTTCAGCCCCGGCCGTGTCTTTCCTTCCTCTTGTCCTTCTTAAATCCGTTGATTAGTGCAAAAATCCGCTTACAAATTAAGCGAAGCCGACGCGAACGCACCGAACTCCCCCGAGGGAAATAATACCGGGCGAAAGACCGTGGGGCCTCCCTAGGGACGAAACGAGGGGGAAAGAGGACGCGGCGGAGGGCGAACGGAAAAGAAACCTGAAAGAGAAGGGTGAGTACTTTAATATCTTAAGTAAACCCGGCTCGGGATAAGGACGGGAAAAAAAAGAGAGTAAGTCCCGCCAGACGAGAGTCGCGAAAGCGGGCTGCCACGCGAAAACACGAGCGACGAATTAAAATACGAATGGGGTGGGGCAGAGGAGAAGTAGGGGTGCTCGCGACGCGACTGAAGAATGTTTTCCTTTTCTCGGGATACGGTGAAACTTTCTTTGAAAATTTTCAAAGATCAACCTACGATAAACGTAGGTATGGAGAACGCGAGCTTAGAAGCGAGAGCGAATTTTTTTTGCTTCGGACCGATGTGACTGGAGATACTTTACATGGAGCGATTGTTTTACCCTTTGGAATCCTCGATTGCCACTTCATTCGGTGTACTCTCTCCAATTTGGTAAACCATCGTGGTTTGATGGAATTGATATTAAAATTTAATTACTACTTTCTTGTAAGATGTAAATATATGTATAAATGTTGAAATGTTTCGTTTTAAATTAATCACACGATTCGAAGGATTTCGTCGAGGTGTAGGTTAGGTTCGGGTAGCAGAAAAGCTTCGAGTAAATGATGTTTAGAACGCGGCTTGAGCAATGGCGAATCGTGCAACGAGGACACTTTGAGTTTCATAAATTGCGACAAGTTCTCGTTTTAATTTCAGGCACGGTGCAACTCGTTTACACTTTCTTTTCGACTGATATGTGTGTATATATTGGGTTGTTCGGAAAGTCATTTGGTTTTCCAAAATGTCGAGTATGTAATTTAATAGAATGTTTATACACTCTGAAAAAATTGTGTTTCATTTTCACCGAAAAACGAAAAAGGCGGTATCGTAATAACCCGCGTACAGGTGTCGTAATATTTTCCAAAATGGAGAGTATGTAATTTAATAAAATGTTTATACACTCTGAAAAAATCGTGTTCCATTTTCACCAAAAGAAACGAAATTACTTTCCGAACAACCTAATATAATAAATTTTCTAAAAAGGACTAGACCGCGTCAAATTGCCTTAAAAAGTGTCTTAGAGCGATAAAGCACATTTAGGATTCGCTTTAATATTCCCTGACAGTGTTCTCAAAGTGTCCAATTTTTAACATTCCATTTTGGAAAATAAAATGACCTTCCGAACTACCCAATAGATCGGATCCCTTCAAGAGTATCGTACCGCGTCAACTTATTCCTATTCGTTGGTAATAATTATAGTACAGCGGAATCCACTTATCGCGATCACATTGGGACTCGACCGTAGGAATAATTAGTTGATAATATTACACAGAGGATACAAGATTGTCGTTATCGAACTCAATTTATTCTAAACAATTACGACACCTGTACGCGGGTTATTACGATACCGCCTTTTACGCTACTGCTTACAATGTTACACAATCGTGTAGAATACGCTTTGGTTAAAACTAACTCTCAAAAATAAGTTCTCTTCTTTGTTCCCAAGTACAATTAACACAATTAATACCATTATTACTTTCGTTACCATTTTATTCTCAACCTTATTATTTTCAACTAATTTTGTATTTCGAGAACCGATTGCAAGAAAGACCGATTGATAACGTTATCCGTGATTATAGTAACCGGATTCCCCTGTATCTGATTTCGTTCAGCACTAAAAGGTGCGAGAACATATCATGCTTACAATGTTACACTCGTGTAGAATACGCTTTGAAATGAAAAGATCTCTTCTTTGTTCCCGAGTACAATTATCACAATTAATACCATTATTACTTTCGTTATCATTTTATTTTCAAACTTACTATTCTTAACTAATTTCGTACGTCGAGAACCGATTGCAAGAAAGACCGATTGATAACGTGCGAGAACACGTTACGCTACAATGTTACACACTGGTGCAGAATACGCTTTGGTTAAAACCAACTCTCAAAGAAAAGCCTCTTCTTTATTCCCGAATACAATTATCACAATTAATACCATTCTTACTTTCATTACCATTTTATTTTCAACCTTATTATTTTCAAGTAATTTCGTACGTCGAGAACCGATTCCAAGAAAGACCGATTGATAACGATATTCGTAATTATAGTAACCGGATTCCCCTGTATCTGATTTCGTTCAGCACTATAAAGGTGCGAGAACATATCATGCTTACAATGTTACACACTCGTGCAGAATACGCTTTGGTTAAATCTAACTCTCAAAGAAAAGCCTCTTCTTTATTCCTGAATACAATTATCACAATTAATACCATTCTTACCTCCATTATATATTTCATTATTACTTTCATTTTATTTTCAACCTTACTATTTTCAATTCATTTTCGTATTTCGAAAGCCAACGATTGCAAGAGCGAACGATTGATAACGTTATCCGTGATTATAGTAACCCGATTCCCCTGTATCTGATTTCGTTCAGCACTATAAAGGTTAGGAACTTTGTTCCCAAGTACAATTGTCACAATTAATACAATTCTTACCTCCATTATATATTTCATTATTACTTTCATTTTATTTTCAACCTTACTATTTTCAATTAACTTTCGTATTTCAAAATCCAACAATTGCAAGAGAGACCAATTGACAACGTTATCCGTGATTATAGTAACCCGATTCCCCTGTATCTGATTTCGTTCAGCACTATAAAGGTTAGGAACTTTGTTCCCAAGTACAATTGTCACAATTAATACAATTCTTACCTCCATTATATATTTCATTATTACTTTCATTTTATTTTCAACTTTACTATTTCCAATTAATTTTCGTATTTCGAAAGCCAACGATTGCAAGAGCGAACGATTGATAACGTTATCCGTGATTATAGTAACCAGATTCCCCTGTATCTGATTTCGTTCAGCACTATAAAGGTTAGGAACTTTGTTCCCAAGTACAATTGTCACAATTAATACCATTCTTACTTCCATTATATATTTCATTATTACTTTCATTTTATTTTCAACCTTACTATTTTCAATTCATTTTCGTATTTCGAAAGCCGACGATTGCAAGAGCGAACGATTGATAACGTTATCCGTGATTATAGTAACCAGATTCCCCTGTATCTGATTTCGTTCAGCACTATAAAGGTTAGGAATTTTGTTCCCAAGTACAATTATCACAATTAATACCATTCTTACCTCCATTATATATTTCATTATTACTTTCATTTTATTTTCAACCTTACTATTTTCAATTCATTTTCGTATTTCGAAAGCCGACGATTGCAAGAGCGAACGATTGATAACATTATCCGTGATTACGGTAACCGGATTCCCCCGTATCTGGTACGGTGTCGGCAGGACGTAGGTGCGAGAAACACGTTACGGCCAGGAGCGTAAACGAAGTAGGCGTCCACCGCGTCCTTGGGTATTTGTCTGGACGGTCTCGCTTATTAGCGCCCTACGGAGTAATCCTGGCGAGTTCCGCCACGGAGTAATTCGAGAACGCGGCGAGACGCGTCGAAATTCGACAGGTCGGTCCCCTTAAGAGGGCATCATTAGGGTTGTTCCGATTCCCCGTGACTCATCCCGCGTAGGACTCGATATATCGGCGTTGGCTCGCACACGCGCTCGATTTCACCATAAAACGTGCACGCTCCTCGGGGTTCTCTCGGTTGTGTTTGAATGTGGGCGGGGTGGGTTGCCATTTGCAATGCAAACGATAACACAGCGTATCGCACGAAAACGCGCACACAGACAGACGTACCGGGCAAATGGACGGGAGGAGGAGAAGGTGGTGCCGGTGGAGGGAACCGGGGCACGGGGGGGGCGACCAAGGGGACGACCAAGGGGGCACCGGAGAGGGAAGAACACGGAAGGAAGGAGCGACGAAAAGAGAATCGTCCGCAGAGATTCCGCGCGGACGAGCGACTCTTTCCGCGGGACGATCCAGCGATCGCTCGATACCACCGGAAACGATCGTTCGATACGCGGTGGGACCGTCATCATCTGGGATTAACGTTTGTTCTCGTTACGTGTATAGATTTACACGTGGGAATCGCTTTGGGGAGAGATTCCAGAGGACCGGTGAAAAGTTGGGACAAACGTTCCACTTGACCTTGTTTTCCAGTTGGCGGTTCGATGGATGGAAGGTCGAACTAATTCTAACTGTTTACGAACGGAACTGGATCTTCGACTGGGACCTACGTGGGTAGTTCGATTCCTCTTGGTATCTCGCGCAACTGTGATCGAGATTACTACTTTCGGAGTGTCGAGAAGGTATTCGATTTAACTTAGAGATGTAGGGTGTAGAGAAATCTTCGTGATGGCGCAAAGCTTCCATAGTGACCAATCAGAGTTTGTCAAAGAACAAACTTCCTTAAGAATAAGGTCAAGCAGGACGTACGTTTACACAGACCTAGACATCTATCGTCTATAGAAATCTTCGTGATGGCGCAAAGCTTCCACAGCGATATCTAACAATCAGAGTTTGTCAAAGAACAAGCTACCTCAAGAACAAGGTCAAGCAGGACATTCGTTTACACGGACCTAGATATCTATCGTCTATAGAAATCTTCGTAATAACACAAAGCTTCCATAGTGATATCTGACTATCATAGTCTATCAAAGAACAAACTTCCTCGAGAACAAGGTCAAGCAGGATATACGTTTACACAGACCTAGATATCTATCATCCATAGAAATCTTCGTAATAACACAAAGCTTCCATAATGATACCTGCCAATCACAATCTATCAAAGAACAAACTTCCTCAAGAACAAGATCAAGCAGGACACACGTTTACACAGACCTAGATATCTATCATCCATAGAAATCTTCGTAATAACACAAAGCTTCCATAATGATACCTGCCAATCACAATCTATCGAAGAACAACCTTCCTCAAGAACAAGGTCAAGCAGAACATACGTTCATACCCACCATCGTACATTATTTTCACACACAAGATCAATCCCCATGGTTCCTAGGTACCACGAGTCTCCCTATACCCGCGTCTTCGTCTTGGTAGAATTAAAAACGTTCCAAAACAGGTTCCAAGAAGTCGAACGAAAGATTCCGAAGAAAGACCTCTCGATTGACCACGAATATCGAAGTAAACTGATACCCATATACAGGATCCAAGCGAGCAGCGTACGCTCTAGAAAATCGCCTCAAGGAGGAATAAAAGCAACCAGCGGCGGCCAACATCGTCGTCCCACCTGGTCTCGCGCGAAAGAACTTTCCTGACCCATCGATCAGCGGAACAAGCTAGAAACTGCTTCTTTTTTTCTTTCTTTTCTGGCACGTAGCGCATTTCATTTACACCAGGGGCCAGAGAAAGAGGAGAGCGAAAGAGAGAGAGAGAGAGAGAGAGAGAGAGAGAGTGAAAGAGAGCGAGAGAGAGAACACGCTATCGGGCTCGCAATCTCCGCGAAGTCGGCGTGCCACGCGAAGAGGGAACCCCGTTGGTCTGCAGAGCTTACGCAACTAGAGAGGGGCAGCGGGGGTCGGCGAAGGGGGCCGCGATACGGGGGTTGGCGGGCGGCGGCGAAGTGGCAGCAACCCGTCGGGGGCCACCGAATGCCGTTCCATGGCACGCGGAACACGGAATATCCGTTTTAGAAATGAGCTTACTTTAAGGCCGTCCAACGACCCGCCTTCCTGCGGGATCCCTCCGCGCGATGGAGATCGGTAATTAATCATTTAGGAAGCTGCCCTGGCTTCTCTCTCTCTCTCTCTCTCTCTCTTTGTGGCAAGTAGTACGAAGAGAGGGGAGCTGGTGCTCGGGAGGCAGGGGTTAAACGGAATAAAAGGCAAGCTCGTGTGTGTACGACCGGCACGACCGAGGAAACGCCAAATGGCCAGCGTGGACTGAGATTGGCTTCGACCACGAACGCCGGCGTTCCGGCTTACGTAGAACTGGGGCTTCCATTACATACGTACCACCTACCGGCCACTGGCGTAGAAATGGGATCCCCCGGCGCGCGCCCCCTTTTTCGCGCGCGAAACTCGTCTCGTCGTCGCGTGGACCCACGATCCTGAAAACAGAACAGACACAGGGAACGTCTACGAGGTCACGTACCAGATCGCGCAGGGGACCACTTACACGACGAGTTTTCAACGAATCCTTGACTTTCAAGACTTGGTCGACGACCAGTTTACGGTATCTTCGCGTAAAGTCTCTGCGCGAAAAGACACCCAAAGATTCCTCGGTTTGTCCGCGATTAGAAACTAAATTGACCCACAAACCCCTTAAGAGGCGATCGATAACCAAACGAGAATACATTGGCGTAAAAAAACTGGCCGGCCGAGTGAACGAGGGAAAGTGATATCCGGGGAAGGTTTCTCGCGTATAATTTATCGCTGTCGCATGGAGCGTTTAATACGCGCACGGTGTATACGATCGTGGAACGGAGGGTGGTATAACGGTCCTACGACATTGCAACCCTCTCGTGCGTAGGACGAAACCACGTTCCCACTAACTACACCGCGGGAGTGTAGGTACGTAAACCGTGTATCCTACGTATGTTACGAGTCGTTATCGCAATCTCGACCCCGTTTGATATAACAGTCACTGTGACGACTATCGTCTTCCGACACGCGAGGCCGTTGCAGGGTTTTACACACCCTGCACGGACCTCTATGAAATTGTTACAATAGGTGGAGTAACTAACGGCGACGGCGATAACGGCGATCTAACGACCATCGCCGGGAGGATATCGCCCACGGCTTACGGAACGCTACCAGAAAGGACAAAGGTCTTTTTCTTTTCTCCTTTCCGTCCCTCGACCACCTCCTCCACCTTCGCTTACCGCCCCCCGACTCTCTCCTTTCTCTCTACCGCCCCGTTATTCTCGTGTCGGCCACGGTATTTATACACCGAAACCATGAAATTCTTTAATTTGCACGCGCAGATCTACGCGGTGTTAATTTACACGTGAACAACGAGGCTCGAAAACGAAGGCGCGATATTTCTCGATATCGCGATCGAACGATCCCGAAGATGCACCGTGCGCGTTGGTAATTAAAATTAATTAAAAGCACAATGGGAACGAACGAAACGAACCGGGGAGGGTAGGGATAGGATAGAAATCGCGGATAATTAAACGCGAGTCGGTGTTCTTTCGTAAATTATCGTCCCCGTGCATAAAGCGCGGGCGACGTTTACGGGTATTATAATTCCGCGGTGGATGCTCGGTTATTTATCGGGGGCCATAACTCGCGGGCCGAAAATTCGAAATTCCCGGTGTCTCCCGCGGGACGAGCGAGCACCGGCCGATCCGGATACGTGGCAAATAAAATTCCGTCGCTCGAGCGGCTCCCCGCCCTGGACGTCAATTAGCGGTCGGATGGATACAATTAGCCCGGTGAAAAAGAACGGAAGGACCGTAGGGTCCGTAGGGCGGACACCAAGACGGCTCGTGCGGGGAGACAGGGGTTGGACGATTCCTGACAAGATCCATAAACGCGGCCCGCTGCGATCCGTGACCGTTAGAAGGTGCTAACGAGCGTTCCCTCGCTAGAGTCGATCCTTCGAATCCGAGCAACGTCCCAAGGGCTGCCATTACCGTTGCCTTTGCTGTCCCCGCCATTATCTGCTACGCTACCACCCTTCTAGCTTTTCTCTCTCTCTCTCTCTCTCTCTCTATGTCTCTCGTTCTATGTCCTCCAACCACCCCCTTTGGAATCACAGCCCTCCTCGTTAACCTCGAAACGATCCTTCTAGGAGGGTTTCTCTCCCTCCGGTTCTCCCGCTCTCGTCTCCTTCCGCCAACGCTCTCGCCTCCTCTGTTTACCGATACACTTCCGACCCACCCTCCGAGCCGAGTAAATACACGATCGGCCATTTCTTTGGGAACAACACCGGGGGAAGATCGATCCTCCTCGAGAACGGCGTTCAAATTCCTAGCCGGTTTTCCAAACTCTTCTCGGCGATTTGAACGCGTTAGGTTTGGCTTAGGTCTGGGTTAGGAAAGAGTACTTGATCGGGATACGTTTCGGTTCTTCGAAGTGCTCGAGCAAACATCGATGGTGTCCACGTTCTACGTTCGAGATGGTGGATGTACGTGTTACGTGACGCCATTGTTGGGGTGCTTACCGTAGCGATGGCTAGTTTGTTAATTTATGGCGCAGAGCGATGACTTTTCAAAGCAGTAATTTTTTGATTCGTGTAACGTTTCTACGCTTGCAAGTTTTTTTTTCTTTTTTTTTATTTACACTTTGAACCCAGTACAGGGTTATTAGCAGCATGCACATTGGTGTGCATACTAACTGAACAAAAAAAGAATGGTATACATGAGTCAAAGATTACTCGAACATACAAAACGATACATAAATAGATCCTTATAACTAGTGATTGATGTTGGAAGTTCTTGACAGGGATGTATAGAAATCTATAAAATGGGTCTTTTCTTATTTACTATAACTTATAACTCTAAGATGAATATTCTCTCGCGTGTTGTACCTTCCTGAAATATTAATGTGGAATAATGGAATTGTTGGACACAAGAGAAGAATAAATAGAACGTTTATTTAAATAGTAGAAGATAATACAGTCACGCGGCGGGACATGGAGATGAACGAATGACTAGATCGTAACGGCCATGTTGGAACATCAACCGAAAAATATCAAAGTCAGTAACGATCCCCTCCCCCATGTCTTGACTTCTCAAGGGCTACATCGGTCCAAATCGTTGTATTCCAATATTACTATAACTCTAAAATAAATATTCCTTCGCGTATTGCACCTTCCGGAAATATTAACATGGAATAATACTAAGTAACTTTTTCCACCGGAAAAAGTTTAAGAGGAAACTTTCCAGGTACCACACCAAACAGATTGGTACCTGGAACATCCAGGTGTCGTCTTTCCAAGCTCCCCATAGCTCGTACTCCTAACGCGAGCACGAATGTCACGAGAGAGCGTACAGAGGTGATCTTTCACCTTTGTTCGAACGAAGTACAAATTGTAAACGGACGAAGTAAAGTGAACGGCCGTGAAATCCACCGGAGAATATTGTTTCGTTGATACGGGGTCGGAGGCGAACCGTTTGCCTTTAATACGGCCGCTAGCCCGAAACGGGCAGGACTCGTAGGCGGAACGCATCCAACTATCTCTTAAGTATGTTTTCACAAACAGCAGCCCAGTATTCCGGCGAGTGGACCCCGATCGAGTTTCCCGCTTGCAAAAACAAGCCGCTCGTGTTTTCGCGCGATGATCAGTCCACCGTGAATCGGAACCGCCCGCGTACCTTCTGTTTTTGCACGCAGAGAAACAACAGTTTTCACCATCCAACCACCCCGCTTGGAACCCATTCCTGTTCCAACGCGGAACGTAGCCCCATCGCGACGCGACTACGGGAGGCGGAGGAGGGGCATTATTTCGCGCGGTCGTGTAAAAATATACGATCGAGAGGTCGCTCGATCGAGCGCAAAACGCCTTCGCGTAAAAACGACCCGATTCCACCTATCCATCCACCCCCCTCTGGTTAACGAACGCTCCCGAGCTCTCGAGCAACAACCTCACCGCGGTTAGCCCCGCTTCCTCTCTCCCTCTCCGTTTCTCTCGATGGTAATAATTAAGCCGTCGTTAACGAACGGAGCAACAAATGAGATTCTAAACGCACCGCAAGGGTGACTACGTTTCACACCGATAACTCGAAAATATAAAACGCACACCAGGAAACACCGCGAGACGAGACGAGACGGGACGAGACGAGACGAGACGAGACGTTTCTCATTACGCTCATTGTATGTCTGTCTCGCATTAGTTTCCAGCCGGTCGTTAATTGCCGCTACCGTGCTACGATTACGTGCGCCGATAACGGATTTGATTATAACTGTTAATCGCGGGGCATGCCGCGATTACGCTCAGATTATAACTAATTATTGACTTAAACACCACGTGAGTGGCCCGAGAGCGGGTTCCCGAGGCGCGTTCCTCCGTCTCGCACAATACGTCGAATTTCTCACGCGGATGCGTAGCACGCACCCGTGAACGTTCACGCGTACAATGAATCGGTTAAGTACGTTGAACCGTTTTCTTTTCTTTTCTTCTTTTTCCTTTTTTTTAGACCCGGGTCCGAACTAACGCTGCCGGGGGGGAATCGTGCCCCTGTTTTTCAAAGTGTCGCGACCACGACAATGACTAGATTCTCCGTGAAAATTAAACCGCGGAGAGAATCAATCGGTTAAGTATGTGGAACACTTTTCTTTTTTTTTTTTTCTAGCCCCGAATCCATACTAATCGTCAAGCAGAATCATGCCCCTGTTCTTTAAAATGTCACAATCACGACCACAACGACAACAACTAGATTCTCCGTGAAAATTAAACCGCGGAGAGAATTAATCGGTTAAGTATGCGGAACACTTTTTTTTTCTCTTTTTTCTAGCCCCGAGTCCAAACTAACCGCAAGAAGGATTCGTGCCCTTGTTTTCAAAGTGTCGCGACCACGACAATGACTAGATTCTCCGTGAAAATTGAACCGCGGAGAGAATTAATCGGTTAAGTACGTTGAACCGTTTTTTTTAATTTTTTTTCTAGCCCTGAATCCAAACTAACTGACAGGAAGAATCGTGCCCCTGTTTTTCAAAATGTCGCGACCACTACCACAACGACATCGACGAAACTCTCTGTGAATATTAAACCGAGGAGACAGTGAATCGGTTAAGTACGTTGAACCGTTTTCTTTTCTTTTTTTTCTAGCCCTGAGTCCAAACTAGCCACAAGGGAGAATCGTGTCCCTGTTTTTCAAAGTGTCGCGACCACAACAACTAGATTCTCCGTGAAAATTGAACCGCGGAGAAAATGAATCGGTTAAGTACATTGAACCATTTTCCTTTCTTCTTTTTCTATCCCCGAGTCCAAACTAATCATCAGAAAAAATCATGCCCCTGTTCTTTAAAATGTCGCGACTACGAGCACAACGATAACGACGAGATTCTCAGTTAAAATTAGACCGCGGTGCCAATGAATCGATTAAGTACGCTTTTCTTTTCTCTTTTTTTTTTCTAGCCCCCGAGTCGAAACAAGCCACCGGGGTGAATCGTGGCCCTGTTTCTCAAAGTGTCGCGACCACAACAATGACTAGATTCTCCGTGAAAATTAGACCGAAAAGAAAATGAATCGGTTAAGTATGTGGAACCGTTTTTCTTTCTTCTTTTTCTATCCCCGAGTCCAAACTAATCATCAGAAAAAATCATGCCCCTGTTCTTTAAAATGTCACAACCACGACCACAACGATAACGACGAGATTCTCAGTTAAAATTAGACCGCGTTGCCAATGAATCGATTAAATGCACTTTTCTTTTCTCTTTTTTTTCTAGCCCCCGAGTCGAAACTAGCCACCGGGGTGAATCGTGGCCCTGTTTCTCAAAGCGTCGCGATCTCGACGCCAAACGACGGGATTTCACCGGGAAAATTGGACCGCGCGAGTGGTCCGCGGAAAACGAGAACAACGTCGCCGCGGTTGCAGACACGGAAGAAAGAAGCCGAGGAGAAGAGGTTCGTTCGGGCTCGCTCGGGGAACGGGAACGGAAACCCCGTCGTAAATCACCGAGCAGTACGGAATAACTGACAGAACCGCGATAAATCAGGGATCCCGGGGCAAACCGAATTAGGAAATTGCCTGCTTAAAAACCGCAATGACGTTAATCCCCCGGCACGCAGCGGCGGATCCGGGCTACCCGTACCGTCGCGGAAAATAAAACTGATCCGGATCCAAGGAGCGGTTTCCGTATCGCGGTGCGCGCCGGCCGGAATAATGCGGAATAAAATCAACGTAACTCAATCGCCGGGTTGTCTTTCGAGATCAGCCTCTCCCCGTCTTGGGGGCCGACTGATAAATGTTCGATACCGACTACCTGTGTATACGTACCGTATACGTGGTACCCGTACCCTCTAATTCCCCGTCGACCTCGACGCTGCGTCGAACCGAGGAAGCGATAAACCTTTCGCGTCCAAAAAATCGTTTCTCGCGAAATTTATCGCCGGTTCGACGTCTCTCTGGCGTTCCGGACCGACGCTGGGATTCTCTCTTTTTCGTAGGTGCCCCCGCGCGCACGCGTGTGCATTCTCTCTCTCTCTCTCTCTCTCTCACGTACGACTTCTGCATACCGTATTATGCGTTTCTCTGATCGGTACATCGGTGATATACGGTCGAGACGGGTATACTTCGCGCCGAGGTGAATCTCTCGCGTCGAAAACACTCGCGACTTTCTGGAACGTAGCGACGCTTGCGCTGAGGTTCACGGAGAACTCGCAATTATCGAGTACCGGTGACCTTCGTACACGGTGACCCCGGCGATTCGACTCGTGAAATTCTCGCGAAAATCGAAACCGTTAGCTCGGTCGAGATTCGAGAGATAAGTGGATTACACGCGAGTAGCAAAGGGTTGCACGTTTCGGGAGCCTTTGCACCGACGCCTGATATGTTTAACCGTGAATATCTTTGAGGTTAGGTTCGAAGACGGTCTCTCGACTGTCTCTGTATTGTACTTTTGTGTTTGCGGAATAAAGATACTATGTTTGCGAGAGTAACGAATCATTTTTCCCTGCACTTCTTAGATAGTAAGGAAGAGGTTCTTGCAGCTGAAAGATTCCCTGAGAAAACTATAGAGACTCTGGGACTCGAATTCGTGAATTCTGGAGTATGGAAGTAGCAAGAGCGAGAATTTAAAAAATTGTAGAGTTTGGAAAAGTCTTCTTTGAAAATTCAACAATTCGACCGCCCTTTGGCCAGAGTTATTGAAAAATTGATCACCGGGTGAGTACCTTAGTTAACGCATTAAGTTGCATATTAAGATTGAAAATATCAGTACCATTCCTTCTAAATTGTTTTACACGGTTTTTGTAACATTTCTTGCAATATTTTCCGACTTCTCTTCCACGTTTTCTCTCCAATCTGTGATGCAACGTTCAAGTTGCTCGAGTCGGCAATATCGCCAGCGCAAACAAAAAGGTAAACAGAACGAGCTCGACGCTCAACGTTTTACGAGAGTTCGCTAGTGTCTCTGAAAAAAATCAATCTTTAAAAAATCCAACACACCCTTTCAAACGGCAAATCGGAATTCAGAGAGTCGACAAAGATAGAAACCTTCGAACAATATACTATACATCAAAATGTATCTTTTCGAACTAGTGTTTCTCAAATTGCCGACCAATGACGAACTCTTTTACTTTTTCCTCCAATCTGAAAACCAACAGTGAACTCTTTCACTTTTTTCCCCCAATTTCCACTCAACGACAAACCCTTTCCCTGTTGTTTCCAAGACCAGAGAACTCTTTTTCTTTTCTTCCAATGTGAACTTCTCCACTTTTTGTTCCTAATCCGAGATCAATGGCAAACTCTTCCTCTTTTATTTCCATGTCCAAGACCAACGAACCTACTTTTCATCCAATAGTGAACTCTTCCACTTTTTTCCTCCAATTTCCACCCAACCACAAACCCTTTTCCTTTTCTTTCCGATCCAAGACCAAAGAACTCTTTCGCTTTTCTTCCAATATGAACTTTTCCACATTTGTTTCCAATCCAAGACCAATGGCAAACTCTTCTTCTTTTATTTCCAATCCAAGATCAACGAACCTACTTTTCATCCAATGTGAACTCTTCTACTTTTTTCCCCTAATTTCCATACAACGACAAACCCTTTCCCTGTTGTTTCCAAGACCAGAGAACTCTTTTCCTTTTCTTCCAATGTGAACTTTTCCACTTTTCGTTTCCAATTCGAGACCAATGGCAAACTCTTCCTCTTTTCTAATCCGAGACCAATGGCAAAACCTCAACAAAACTCTTCCTCAACAAACCTACTTTTCATCCAACGTGAACTCTTCCACTTTTCCTCTTCAATTCTCGACCACCCTTCCATTCTTCTTCCAAATTAAAACCACAAACTAACCAAAATTTTTCCCACGACGCAACCCACTCGTGTCACCGCGCGTTGCAAACAAATAGAGAAACGACACTCGCTCGACGTTCAACGCTGGAATAAAAGTCACTTGGATAGCCAAGTCGCGTCGTTCCGTTTTGCGAATTTATACAAACACGGCGACCCTTTTGTACCCGGTGTAACGGGTACAGGAACGGGGCAAACGAGCCTGCCAGATTTTCGAGCTCGCTACAATAGGCCCGGAATTAATGCGCGACCGTGCGCGAGCCTGTCTGACTTCCCTTCCGGAATATGGAACGGAGCCGCTAATGAGTTTTGCCTCGCGGCGGCGGTAGAGGCGGAGGCGGTGGAGGCGGTAGAGGCGGTGGCGGCGTGCCTAAACGTACACACGGTCGCAAGCGATCCGTGAGAGAGCGTATCGCGAAACGACGGAGCATAAGCGATCGACGCACGATATTATACGACGATAACCGATTACAACGTAACAGGGAATCGGCGTAAATAGCTGATCACGAATCGTGACCGGGACAAACGAACCAGCGGACGTACGGGACGAGGTGACGTGCACCAATGGACAGACGTTCCGCCTCGGCGCATTAATCGAGTTATTAATTATGTAGTCTCATGGTAATTGTGCCTGTAATCTGCCCGCGACGCCGTAAAATATCCATGCGATTTACGTTCGGTTGGATTCGGATTTCGGTTCAAATGAGCCGTGACCGTTTCAACGTGTTCCCACCGGCTTGCAATCCGCCCACGATATCACGTGCTTCTTGCGCGAAACGTCCGCGAATCGTGAACCGTGGTTCCGTTTCGGTGGCGTATTAATGGCGCCTCTCGTATATACGTGTCACCGGTGACGATTCTGCTCGCATCTTTGTTCGACTCGCTGGAAAACTTGGGTCTGGGTACGAAGGTGTTGACTGAACACGGATGATGAGTGTTTGGGACAGAAGGTATATTAAAGACACGTGGCGAAAGTGTACGAGTGTGAGACGTTCAGGAACGTAGCACAATTCGGAGATCATTGTGTCAGTGAATTAATAATGCCCTCAAAAATACCTGTCGCGAGTAATGATTGTAACCACATCTTTGTTCGACTCGAAAAATTTTGGTCTAAATACGGAACTTTAGAGACACATGGTATCAGTGTGAGATGTCCAGGAATGTAGAGCGATTCAGAGATCATTTTAGGAGCGAACAATGCCCTCAAAAACGAGTGATGATTTCAACCACATCTTTGTAGACTCGGTGCTGGAAAACTTGAGTCTAGGTACGAAGGTGTTTGCTGAGCACGGATGATGAACGTTTGGGATAGAAGGTATATTAGAGACACTTGGTGCAAGTGTGAAACGTTCAGAAACGTAGCACAATTCGGAGATCATTGTGTAAGCGAATTAATAATGCCCTGAAAAATACCTGTCGCGAGTGATGATTGTAACCACATCTTTGTTCGACTCGAAAAAGTTAGGTCTACGTGGCTACGTACGGAGAATGAGCGTTTAGAACAGAAGGAATGTTAGAGACACATGTCGCGAGTGTACGAGTGCAAAACGTTCAAAAACGGAGATCTAGAGGTCATTTTATCAGCGAATTAAGAACATTCTCGGAAATATGTGTCGCGAGTAATGATTTTGGCCTCCTCTTTGTTCGACACAATGTTACAGAACTTGGGTATAGAGACACTTAAAGGTGTTAGCCTCGTGCGAAGTATAATTACGCATAAATGAACACTGATGTACAGATAACGAGAGAAAGAACCCTAGAAACGAATCCTTGGAATACAAATGGATTTTTGTATGTGTGGAAAACGTACACAAGTCGTTCAAAAGCATAGCGCAATTCGAGGATCGGGGATCGATTGAAAACACAAGTGTTAGGACCAGAGTCTACACTGGCGCGTAGTTCAAAAGAGAAAACTAGATAATAAATTATCAAAATAAGTTTCTGAAACGATCTTTCAACCCATATCTATAAAACCATGAAAAGTGCAACGCGATTCGAGAATCGTTCGGTTGGAAATCCGAGTGGTCGTTCGAGACCCTCGTCCCGTGACGCAGCGCCGCGAGCGCAATAGCTACCCAATTACCCTAATTTAATTATAATTCCCTTCTAAACATTGTTTCCTCCCTCCGGAAAAGCTTGCTCGGTGTTCCCTTGCGGAGTTTCGAAAATAATTTCCTACCTCGCGTAGCGCGACTTTCGGTCGTCCGCGAGCCGAGCAACACCGGTCGTGGTAATCGTTCTCGGTGGGGCATAAACATTTTAACGGTCCCCCGTAAATCCTTTATCGTCCCAGCGGTGAAACACCGGTCCGTGAACCACGCCGCTGTTGATAAAGTGCGAGCACAATCCACGAAAGAAGGCGTACAGGTCGCGGGAATCGACTCGAGCCGAGACTCGAGACATCAAAGAAACCACGCACGGTGGCTACCCTGTTCGTTCCTGGCCACGTTTCCACGAGAATCCTCGGCGAACGGGCACCTGTCGTGTAACCCAAGGTGCACGCCTTGGGCCGCGCCGAGCACAGAAGTAAGTGTACACTTAGTTTTCTGGCACGGGGTGCGTGCAAGGAGCCGCGGCTACGGTTATTACACGCGTCACGCGGCACACCGCCGTCACGCACCCTCCTTCCTCGCGCGACCTACCCCCCCACCCCGCCGCACACCCCACCACCCCTACGCGGTGGTCTTATCGTCACCCTTTATCTTGTCAACCGAAGGGGCAGTCCCATTACGCCACTTACGGGGCACCGACTCGCGCGCACCTTCCTCTCTCCGAAAGAGGACGGAACCAGCTTAAACAACCTCGACCGGAACCTGCACGCGAACCAAGATGTTACCGACAAGAACGACACCACCTGCGATCGAACGCCACGATAAACCCGACCGAACCGTAATCGCGAAACCACTCGGCGATCGTTGCGGTTTTGTTTTCGCACGGACTCTCGGCCGGGTAATTAAGAATCAATCGCGTATTCGGAATATTCGATACCGGAGTGTTAATCGTACGAGCGATTCGAGCGATGCTCGCTCGCTGCGGTTCGGTTTCACCGGTGTGGGTATTTATAGGTACCGAGAGCCGGTTTTAATCGCGAAAACGACGAGTCTAGAGCCAAGAGAGGAGAAAAGTAAACTTTGGGGAAATTGATCGAGGAAATAACATTGTAACCAATGCGAGTGTAACTCGAGCGAAGGAAAGATTGTCGAGCTAGACCGAAAACGAGAACGATACTACCTTTGGGAATGGTACACTCTCGAGCGATAAAGTTTTATCGTTGGTTACGGCTGAGTGCGGGGAGAAGATAGAATTTTTCAATACGCTTTATTTTGCGTTTATATTGTACGTGATCGCGTAGAATAATTCCCCGGCCGGTTGTACCGCTCGTCTCGTTACTGTGTGTACGTTTAATTTATATTGGTATCGGTGATGTCACGAGCCCAGGCTCGACGCGGTAACGATGTCAATTTGTCGAGAATTTTATTGGTTCGAGTCGATTTTCTTATCCGGGACCATCGTCCGTTTTTACTTCGGTTCGATCGCTGTTCGTTAAAATCGCATCGGTGGCTTTAAAGACGCTCGTATCGAGCGATAAATGTTTTAATTGGCCCCGCATCCGCGCGTTACTGAACATCGCGGAACAAATTGATACAGCGGCGACTGGCTTTGTCGGTCGTTGAGTAATAAACGACGACGTACAACGACCCGTGCAACGTTTATTTAAATAACGAAAACGACACGGAGCGCGTACGGTGTTTCCAGTGTCGCCGAAACAACCCCTGTAAAGTTTCGCAGAGACGGGAGTCTTTTCGACAAAGATTACATTCGTAATTGGAATTCGAGCCGGTGCATTGTTCTTTCGATGGATTAATTTAAAGTTCGTAAATGTCGGTTCGATGACGAGTTTGAAAGAAGTTCCACAAGGAACTTCGATGTCTTCGTTCCGATTGTTACACTAGAAGGGTAACAGGGTAAGTTCTGGTTTATTTTGTAATTTCTCCTGCGTCTAAATCTTGTTATTCTTTGTTTCTTCGGTCCTATTTTTCTTTATTTCGTCCCGCCAACTTCTCCGTCTTTTTGTCTCTCACTTTTTGTTCTTTAGTTAATGTTCGTCTTAGCTTCGTTCCTTTTCTTTCCAAGAAAAGTCAATCGGTACGAAATCATTTCACGAAGAATTTCAATACACTAGTTATCTATTAATTTCCATTTCCCCTAGTTACTTCCTCCTACGAAATCATATGGTCAAAAATTTCAGTACACTAATTATATGTTAATTTCCATTTCCCCTAGTTACTTCTTTCTACGAAATCATATCGTTAAAAATTTCAATACACTAGTGTATTCGTTAGTTTCCATTTTCCCTAGTTACTCCCTCCTACAAAATCATTTCACGAAGAATTTCAATACACTAGTTATCTATTAATTTCCATTTCCCCTAGTTACTCCCTCCTACAAAACCATATCGCTAAAAATTTCCAAACACTAGCTACACATTAATTTCCACTCCCCCTAATTACTCCCTTGGCTAAAAATTCCAATGCACCAGTTACCCGCAAATTTCGTCGACAAGTTCGTCGAAACGCATCGCTTCGAATACATCGGTGTTATCCGTATCGGGAATCGGAAGATCGTAAGTCGCGTACGTTAAAATTCCCGAACACCTGGCCGTTTCCCCCCAAGTCTCGGGACGCGGAAAGTTCGCGAGCCATCGAAACTGGCGAGAAAATAATTCGGGCGCGCGTAGACGCGCCCTGTCCTCGCCGTGGCCCCGAAAGGGGACAAAAGAAGCGGAAGAGAGGCAAGAAGTTCGAAATGGCAGCGCGAGGAAGTGGCTGTAGCGAACGACCTCGAGGCGGGCGAGGGAATTGGGGTTGACTCGATCCAGACGGGTGGAAATTTCTCGGAGAAAAGAAGATGGTCGATCCGTACAGAGGAGAGCGTACAAGTGGATCCGGGATATAGGTTGGCCGATATATAGCGCACCGGTGGTGATATACCGTGCCAAAAGCGCTCCGTCTTGAGGAGGCGGAACGAAGAGAAGAACCGCCGCCGTTATCAGCCCGGCGCGCGATTGGCCGAGCTCAGACGTAGCTTTCGGTGCGGCCAATGGCGTCCTGGTCTCCGCTTTTCAAGGATTCTCCCCCGAAATCCTGGGTGTGGGCGAATCTGGAACGTCGCGCGAGTGCACGCTCCCTGTTACCCCCGCGCGGCCACCACCGTACGTGAACGTCAAGCCCACACTGCCCACTGGTCAACGGGGTTCGACCGGGGCTTATAGCCAACAACCCCCTCGGTTCTACGTTCGTTCCGTTTCTTTTTCTCGAGCGGTCACCCCCGTCGTCTCGTCCACCCCCCTCGCCCACTCGACCGCCCCGATTCTTCCATCCGGATCGTCTTTCTTCTTTCTTGCCAACGTCCCTCCAGGAAGCTGATTCGTACAATGCTCTCGCCTTTTTACTCGTTCTTCGTTCTTCCACCCTGCTACCACCACCCACCGTGATCCTATGTGTGCGTACGTTTTCTATAGCGTCGCGCGTACGTCGTCCGCCAGTATGGAGGATCGAGTACCTCGGGAGACTGCCATGTTCCCAATGATCCGTTGTATCGCCAAGATAAACCCCGTGACGTATATTTTATAATATTTACCGGCTCCCGGAGAGGTTCGTTAATACGCTCTACGACGACTATGGTGTAATTTTGTCACGGATGTAGTTCAACAGGGTTACGCGTTTAATTTACGGTTTTTGGTACAGGTGACTGGGATACTTGTTTTCGAGTCTTTCGGATGTGACGAATTCCTCGATATCTAATTTCTACGAATAGCTTCGTCAACACGGATCATCCGGAACAGGGCATCCTGATTCCCAAACTCGAATTCGACGAACACCCTTCCGATAAGACTTGCTCCGAAAACTAACCGTGTGAAACATTTCAGCTCGTATTATTCTTTAAGATAACAACATTTATATAAACCCACCAAGCTCTCGAATAGGGCAGTCTACATTCTGAAGTCTACCTGTCGCTACGTCGTTACGCTGTCCCTTTCAACCCATCGTTTTTCCAGCCCGAGTAATTTTCAAGTAAAGTTCTTTGTTTGGATTAGGTGATCGTCACGACTCTCAACAATCCTCGCTAGATTCAACTTCGACGAATCAGGATACGACTGCGACTCGAATTTGCTGGCACTAAATTCATCTCTATTAAACTTAATTTTTAAATAAAATCTACATTTATATAATAATATTAATTTTTAACTGCGCTGTAATATAACATTTAACTATATTATAGACCCCAAATACTTATACAAAACCCATTAAAATAATTGTCGAACCAAAATTAAATTTAGCTAAAGTTTTAACAACACCTTAATCTTTCTTTTGTAAAAAAAACTATCTTAACTTAAACTAAAACTTTTACACCCATGAAATTTAATTCAATGACTCAAGAAACAATTTCAATACCTAACTTAAAAATATTTCCTATCAAAAATAAAACTTACTTAAATTAATGTCTAAATATTTACAAGTATGATACTTATAAATCCGCGACTCGAATCCTTCATTAATAAGTGATTGTTTGGAATTTATCCCGTCACACGGACAAGATTAAAACGATCGAACGATATCCGAATCCGTGCGGAGAGGTGTTAATTCGAGATTCCAAGGGTTAAGCGGAGCCAGAGAAAAAGGTTCTCGAGGGTAGGTCGAGAGTGTTGGGAACTGAGACGTTCGAGTTGCTTCGACCATGGATCTACTCCACGGAAGAATTACGAAGAGAGCTGCGAGTGACGCCGCGATACCGTAGACAATATGAGAGCCTTTTAAAGGACCTCGGTCTCTCCTCCGTCAGCCGGCGCTACTCGATTCCTTCTTCGACCCACGGCTCTTATCGTCCGGTGCTCGAGACCAGTATACGAGATTTTATTACACGGGCGTAAAAACCGCGACGCTTCTGGACAGGATGTCCGACACAGGCTGCTCGGCTTCCATCTTAATTTCTTGCGCTACCGCGCGGCGACCGCTGGACGATGTTCGCCCCATGAAGGGTATAATTTCGATCGCGGGAGACGCATTTTAACTTGTACAGCTTGGAAATCCACGCGAGCTTGTAACGCTCGCCGAACTCGATAAAGAATCGCCGGTGTACGATTCCTTACACTCGTGGAAACACTCGATTACCATTCGAATCGGGAAACTATCCACCGTCCGGGGCAAGAAAGGGAATGACTTCATTAGATCCTCCAATAATGTCGAAAGATACCGAGCCGGACACGGCCGGATGAAACGCGACTTATTCTTCGAGGCTCCTTATAAATATGGACGACGGTTATTATACTTATAGCCACGACGGACCAAAAACAAATCCAATAGTCGTGTAGTAAGTCCCGTCGATACCCATCGCGAAAGTTTAACTCGCTCCGTGAAACATCCTCGACCTTTTCCGCTTATTCGTACAGGGTGTCTCGAAAATTAGTTCCGTACTTTCCTTTCGACAACTTATAAATTGTATGTAAGAAACTATCGTACACAGAGGGAGTGTCTTTTTTATCTCGCTACGATGGAGTGTCTCGCAAAGGACCGAAAATATGTTCCAAAAAAAATTCCTTGCCAAGGAGGAGGACATTATACGATACAAATAATTTTGGAAGTCTGATCCATATCGAATAATAATCTTCGGAATATTTTTTTTATTTTCGGTACAAGTTTCTACGATATATGTAAAATTACACAACACTCCGTAACAAATCTCTCGCATTCTCTATCAAAATGGCAGTTAAACTGTGGAACTCGTTTCTGAAAGTTCTTTCCAAAGGTCTCTCGTCAAAATCGAAACTTTCAAATCTCAAGACTCTTAAGACTCTCAAGATTCCCAAAATTCCCAAAATTCCCAAGATTTGCAACTCTTCCACCCAGAAACATCGAATAACAATCTTAAGAATATTTTTTTTATTTACAGTGTAAGTTTCTACAATAAACATAAGAATACACAACTCGATGGAACTCGTTTCTGAAAATTCTTTCCAAAGGCCTCACGTCAAAATCGAAACTTCCAAATCATTGAATTCCCCCACAATTCTCATCCTCTCGATCCCAAGACTTCCAAAACTCTCAAGATTCCCAAGATTTGCAACTCCTCCTCCCAGAGACACCGAACAAGCGTTATTCCGCGCGACAGGTGAACGTTGGCGACACGAATCGTAAATAATCGTCAAATAGCGGCGGCCGATCGCGAAAGAGGAAAGGAGGGTAGCTATTGATAACATTATCATAAAAGCGGCGTTAAATGGTCGGCCGCGAGGTTACGTCGACGCTGTGGCGGCAAAACGGCTCTATAAATGCGTTTACTTTGAGCCATAAAAGCCGAAGTGGGTTCGGTTGCCACCGTTAACGTACACCCGCGCTGACGTGTACGTATCTCTCGTTCCCGGAGCGTGTGCGGCCGGAACATCTATGGAAGGAACGAGACGTCGAAGCACGGGGCGCTTTACGGTAAAAGCCCTCTTTGAGGGATCCGTTTATTGGTTGCTAAACATCGATATATTGCTTTCGGGGTTGCGCAAAGAGGGCACCCTGTCCTCCGCGTATCCAACCGTTCAACTATACGCCCCGCTCTTTCCCTCCTGCGAGCCTGCACGTGCACAGACGATACACACGTGCACAGACGATACCACACATTGTCGCGCGTATAATACGTACTTACGGGCGGTTGCTGAGCTTTTGAAAGCACCGCCGCATCGCGAGCCGACCGTGACGCGAATAAATATTTTCAAAACCGGCCCGTCTCGCGGATTCCCAAGCTGTTTACGATTTTACCGGGGAACAGACGGAGCTGCGATTAACCCTTGGATCGGTCGACCCGCTTTGCAACCTCCACAGCACACGAGTTCTCCGATACAGTCTTTAATTCGAGAGATATTACACTGGAATTCGTATACCGACTTGACTTTTAGGGAATTGAGAATCAAATCTATCGATGAGAGCTGCATAATCTTTAACTCGCGAGATATTACACTGGAATTCGTATACTGACTTGACATTTAGGGAATTGAGAGTCAAATCTATCGATGAGAGTTGCATAATCTTTAACTCGCGAGATATTACACTGGAATTCGTACACCGAGTCGAGTTTTAGGGAATTGAAGAATCATAATGTCTTCAGACAACATGGCATGGAATTTAAAGTAAATGTTATTACGAAAGCAGTTGAAACCAGTCATTTTGAATCTAGTGTTAATTGGCGAGATATTACACCGAGGTTCGTAAACCGACTCGAGTCCTAGAGAAGTGAGAATCAAATCTACCCGATGAGAACTGCATAAGATTTTTTTTTATGTTAAATTGTGTAGAAAGTGGAACGGAAGTTTCGGTCGTGTAACATCAACAGGGACCCTAAAACGATTCTTTCTTTCGGAAGGAAGACCAATGCGTCCAATATCGAAATAGAACTATATATTTAAAAACTTTAACGGAGGAGAACCTCTGGAAGAACTGGGTTAAAAGCATTGCAATTCATCGTATAAGGAACTGCAGTCGATAAAGATGACAGAAGGAATTGAACGTCTATCTGACGGATACAAGATTAGAAAATCACCCGAGTGACCTAATCAGGAAGCTGTGCGCGACAAATATATCGAGAAGACTACGCAGGGAACGTCCTAACGACTTTCTTCTCCGTTTCTAACCACTGTACATCCTTGTTAGAAATGTCCTTACAAATTATAAAGTTTCTTCGTGATTCAAAAAAGAGGAAAATTGCAGTCTTCTGTTTTAGTCATAACATTTGCACGTATCTGTACGTAGAGTCATAGTGGAACCAGAAGTGCATTTGTAAAAGTAATATTATTTTTCCTTATCGAAGGTATACATTTCCAGAGTTTGAGTTATCTGTATGAATATTAGTTAATTTATAAATCGTAGGCAAATGAGAACCGAACGTGTAATTTACCAATGCAAAGACACTCGACTCTTCTTGAAATGTGAATGTCGAAAACTGCAGTTCCATTTTTGTTTAGCTACAAAATTTGTACATTTCCATGCAGCGTCCATAGACCAAAATTAACCCTTTTGGTATTGCACACTTTTGACGATTATGTCGCGTACGCGGAATACTTTACCCTGTTTGTGACACTGATACTTTGCTTTAAAATACTTTGTATAAACACAACCACCCATTCGATCACAGTGTCCAATTTGGTAAAGGTGTATGCGACCATTACTGCGTTACATATATCCAAAGTATAAAAAAGAATAAATTTTGTTTTTCCTTCGTAATTTTGCATATTATGTATCACCGTTCAGCGAAAATTAACTCGATTGACCCTAACAGATTGACCCTATCAGATTGACCGTAACAGATTGACCCTCTTAATAGTTCCAGTGTTAATTCGCGCAATAAAATTATTTGCACAATAAAATTAAAACCTATTATTACGTTACATATATCCAAAGTTCAAAAAAGAATCAATTTTGTTTCTCCTTTGTAATTTTGCATATTACGTATCACCGTTCAAGTAAAAATTAACTCAATCGACCCTAAAAGATTGACACTTAATAGTTCTAATGTCAATTCGCGCAAAAAATAATTTGCACAATAAAATTAGAACCTATTACCGCGTTACATATATCCAAAGTTCAAAAAAGAATCAATTTTGTTTCTCCTTTGTAATTTTGCATATTACGTATCACCGTTCAAGTAAAAATTAACTCAATCGACCCTAAAAGATTGACACTTAATAGTTCTAATGTCAATTCGCGCAAAAAATAATTTGCACAATAAAATTAGAACCTATTACCGCGTTACATATATCCAAAGTTTAAAAAAGAATAAATTTTGTTTCTCCTTCGTAATCTTGCATATTATGTATCACTGTTCAACCCAAAATTAACTCAATCGACCCTAACAGATCGACCCTCTTAATAGTTCTAATATTAATTCGCGCAAAAAATAATTTGCACAATAAAATTAGAATCTATTACCGCGTTACATATATCCAAAGTTCAAAAAAGAATAAATTTTATTTTTCCTTCGTAATCTTGCATATTATGTATCATATTATGTATTCAACTCAAAATTAACTCAATCGACCCTAACAGATCGACCCCCCTGGTAGTTCCAGCGTTAATTCACGGCCGAGGAACGATCTCCTTTTCGGCTCGTGCGACGAGAATTTTCTAGAAAAATATCGACCGATAAATAAACGGAAGCCTAATCCGGCTGGTCGCAGAGATGATGTCTCGACGTACGTGGAATAAGTGACAAGCGCGTTCGATCATCGAAATAAATCCAACGAAATCGAGCGATCTTACCGACGCGATTTTATCCACCCCCTCCCCTCACCACCCTCTCTGATTTAAGCGTAACCCCCCTGCTGGTATTCGGATCTCGTCTACGTCCGATACACGTCACGCGAGTTCTCGCGGAGACACACGCGCGCGGTAATATGCGGCCGTGAGGGCGAGCAACGCGACGAATGATCGATTCCACGGGATAAAAAGCGGAATCAACGAAGGATCAAGGAGCATCTCGCGTGAAAAACGTGTCCCTTCGCTTAAGACGATCCCCCGTCTAACCGACTTACATTTATCCTCGTCGCCGGCGAATATTTTATACCTCGTATCGTCCTGGAAACGTGTTCGCCGAATAAACGCGAAAACGCCCGGGAATAACTAAAGCGGCGTGTATCGCGACGAATCGGTAGCTTCCTCTCGAACGGTGTCATCGACTCGCGATCACCAGCTTCTATTTCATCAGTTTCTTCACAGGGAACGAGAGTAATCGTAAGATTTATCGGGTTGTTCGGAAAGTCATTTCGTTTCTTGTTTTGAAAATGAAACATGGTTCTTTTAGAGTGTGTAAACGTTTTATTAAATTGTATATTCGCCATTTTGGAGAACGAAATGTCTTTCCGAAGAAACCAGTGGAATAGAAGTGAATAAGGATGCAAGGTGCGAGAGAAGAGTGTTTAGGGCAGTTGGAAAATTGTCGAAGAGTGTCGTGTCGCGTAAAATAAGAATAGCGTAGTCAGCGTAGTTATTAATTGTGTGATTTGTTAATGTATATATATATATTGGGTTGTTCGATAGCTAGTGTCTAGCTAACTTGCTAAGTATTCTTAAAACCTGATGTGAAAATGAAGTATCGAAGATGGAGTAACGCGAGATTAAAATATCAAAGATCGAACGATTTGAAAATACCAAAGTTCGTTTGTCGATGAAAGTTTGTTACAGTTCTTATCGAACAATCCAATACATATATATATATATATATAGCGGCCAACCTCGTTACGCGAACGATCCGTTGAAATTTCCATGAAATTGCTTATTAAATCGGGGCGAACTTTTTCGCGATGATTTAACGCGACCGCGAGGCCATTTGTCTCCGCGAATTTTGTGTGCCACCCGGCCTGTTAATAAAGCAAGTTGGGCCTAGGGCTGCGCGGAAACTTTCCACGTAATTTCCCTTCTCGAGAAATTCATTAGGGGTAGCGTTTTCCTCTTCTTTTTTCTTTTTTTTTTTCTCTCCTCCGTGGGACGAAAGTACGAGATCGCGAGATTTTTGGTAAGATCGCGAGGATTTTTGGTAAGATCGCGAGATTTTTGGTAAGATGGCGAGGATTTTTGGTAACGGTGAACGCGCGTGTTCGATGGTCGCCTGTGAGCGTACATCGCAAGAAAATAACCGATCGATCCCGAACGAAAACGGTAGGAGCGTGTTACCGCGCCACGGGCGTGCAGCCGTCACGTTGAAAGACACGCCGCGCCCGTGGTAATAATAATAGCCGAAATATTCCACGGTGAGCGTGGGTGCGAGCAGGATTTCGTGGGTAGTCGGTTGGCAACATGTGGTTCGACGAACGCAATCTGCCACTGACATTTCGAATTAAACTCGACCGTGGACCACCCTAGCCCGCGAACTTCCCTATAGAAGAAAGCGGGAAAACATTCGAACTCGTTCGTCTTCGATTGGAAATTCTTACGTGGATCGTACCCTAGCGTGGAATCGTGAAAAGAACTCGTACACGGTCCGAGTGGCGAAATATTGCACTCGGGGAGGGAATTCGTGTTGTTTCCGGTCGACGTGTTTTCTACGCGAAGGGATGTAAATACGAAACACCACGCGTGCGAGTGAATACACGAAGGTGTATATTTATAAGATGACATACAAGATGAGCTACAAGGAAATGATAAAGAGGAGGAGTTCTGTTAAGTAATTACTGGGTTGTACGATCAGTTTTGTCGCTTTTTCCCATTGTGGAGAAATATTAGGTTGTTTGGAAAGTCGTTCCGTTCTCCAAAATGGGGAATACAGAATTTAATAAAATGTTTATACGCTCTAAAAAAATCGTGTTTCGTTTTCACAAAAAGAAAAGTGAAATGACTTTCCGAGCAACCCAATACTATGACAACTTTGAACAATTGTAAATATACGAACGAGTCGACGGATTTACACGAAACTTCACACGTGTTAATTGAACTGTAGTACCGTCTTTAGAAAAATAAAACGACGAACTTGATAACTTTATTTCGTATCGAACGATAAAACTTATCGAGCAATGTGTTACAATTTTCGAAAATTATTCCTGAATGTCTGAGTGTTTATCGGGTAGTAGAAACCCTTCTTGCCTCTAGCTAGCTTAAAACCTGACGTGAAAATAAAGTATCGAAGATGAAGTAACGTGAGAATAAAATATCAAAGATCGAACGATGTGAAAATACCAAAGTTCGTTTGTCGATGAAAGTTTGTTACAGTTCTTACCAGGAGGATGGTAGAAGCGAGAACGAAGTGTATTTAATTCTTTTTTCAATGATTCGACCCTCTTGCGAAACCTCTTCAGAGAATTATATCGAGTTACGGTTCGCGAAGCTGGGAAGAATCCGTGCCAGAAATATTTCGCCAACCTGGTCACCCGAGGGAGTTAGATTCTCTCTAACTCGATACAATCTGTAAACGTGTCCTTTTATAAATGTACACCTTCGTGTATCCTTTAAATAAAATAAAAAGATCTAACGTCCCTTGCAATTTCTACTTTTACTTCTGAAACCGTTTCCTTGAGTATAGAGATCGATAAAAAAAAATTACTACCAAAAACGTTCAACTGAGCGCGCGAAACTAATTAACCCTTTTAAACTGAGCGCGCGAAACCAACGCCTCGAGAAAATTCTTCAAATCGTAAAATTAATCTAGAACGGAACATTTTTATATACTTTACACTCTATGAGAACGTAACATTCAAATGTCCAATTTGAATTCCAAAGAAGTGTTCCCGTATCGAAAACAGTACACCGAATTAGATGATAACCGTGATGATCTCCTCTCGAGTCCAAAGGGTTAAAGACCGCACCGATGAAAATTCCTCGCAGCTTGTAAAGAATTCATTCACCGAGAAATAAAAGCGTAGAGATACGGGGTAGAACGGTATGGTAAATGAAGCTTTGGGCACTACGCATGGGAGTATTTAAATCAATGGTGTTACAACGCGAGGTAAGGAGCAGAGGCCGCAAAAACTGTAAAAGGGTTCTTATGGCCGTAGCTTTCCAAGCTTCGGCTAAGCCGATATGCATTCATTATAATAAGAAATGGAAGGCGCCGAGTGAAAAGTTTGAACGCGGCCTGGCTTATCAACTTCCTCTGAATTTTCTATTATTTAAGAGAACTCTCGTTCCGTCTTCCGTCCTCATCCCTCGGGCACCGGTCCCTCCTCGTCCCCGTTCCCTTCAACGGAGCTCACTTCACCCCCCCTCGCCTGTTCGCGGCCATTCGCGGCACTCTCTCCCTCGAAGGTACCCCCCGGGCCGAGTTAGCTTAACTTTCTTCTTTCGATGCGGTGCAAAAGCTAAGATGCGCGGCATTTGAAGTTCGCCGAATGCCCATTAGCATATTTATTTGTCATTCAACGCGGCCTTAAACGCGTTTCACCCGTAAAACCGGCAACTTCCCTTCAAGCCGGATCGACTTGAAGCGTAAGCAATAACGCGCGCTCTGTCGCTTGTACGATTTATGCACAATGCTGTTCCACGGTTCTATCGTTGATTTTTCGATTTTTCCTTTTTTGTGATTTTTGGAATTTTCGCGATTATTAAACGGATCGAATCACGTAATCTACGATCGTTTTTCGACCGATTTTTGAAAGAAACATGTATTTTACAATCATTTTTCGACCGATTAACGAACACACATTTTACGAAATAGATCGTTCTTCGAGTCGGTACGTTCTTGAATGTATTACTTATTTAAAACAGATCGAATCATGTATTTAACAATTAATTTTCGACCGATTAACGAATACACATTTTACGAAATAGAACGTTCTTCGAGTCGGTATATTCTTCAATGTATTGTTTATTTCAACCGAATAAACCATGTATTTTACAATGATTTTTCGACCGATTAACGAACATACATTTTACGAAATAGAATGTTCTTCAAGTCGGTACGTTCTTCAATGTATTCTTTATTTAATACAGATTGAATTACATATTTTACAATCATTCTTCGACCGATTTTTAAATACCCATTTTACGAAACAAAGCGGTCTTCGAGTCGGTACGTTCTTGAATGTATTCTTTATTTAAACACGAGTTAAATAAATTTATTTCTAATCTTCATTCAAAATCGAATAATGTATTTTACAATGATTTTTCGACCAATTTTTGAATCCCCATTCTACGAAACAAAACGTGCTTCGAGTCGGTACGTTCTTGAATATATTCTTTATCTAAACCCCGTTTTAATGATTCCCGTTCTTAATATTTTTTTTTAAAGGAAATAAATAAATAGGAGGCTTAATAGATTGTAGAACAGATTTATCACTCGATCGATTGTAAACACGGTGAACCAGTCCGAGGAGAAAATGCGAAAAAGTTCGAATTTTTTATTTCTTTACTCTTTGATAGCTTTTGGAGTAAACTGTCTTTCAAATCGAAGCAAAATTTATAAAGAAATACAGTATTTTATATTATAATTCGAACAACAGAGATTGTTCTAGATTTAAAAATTATTGATACCTATATTCGTGTCATCTATTCTTCCAGTAGTTGAAGCAAAATAATTTCCTACGTTAGTGTCACCTATTTTTTCAGTAATGTATACAAAATAATTTCTCATATTAGTGTCACTTACTTTCCCAGCAATTAGTACAAAATAATTTCCTAGTGTCACCTATTTATCCGGTAATTAGTACAAAATAATTTTCTACGTTAGTGTCACCTATTTTTCTAGTAATTAGTACAAAATGATTTCCTACCTTAGTGTCACCTATTCTTCTAGTAATTAGTACAAAATGAATTCCTATATCGGTGTCACCCATTTTTCTAGTAATCGGTACAAAATAATTCATTATAAACCGTTCTTTGAATCGATACATTGTCGAACATACTTCTTATTTAACAGTAGTGCTTCTCTCGGGTCTTTCTCGACCCATCCTGCATCATATAACCATAATTAAAGCTACTCTAACACGTGAAACCGAATACTTTTCCATGCTCACAGTCATTTTATTTCATTACAAAGTTAAACACGCAAGTTCCCTACATTTGGATTATTTTTTAACTAAAAATTTCAAGTGTGTAAAACGAAAAAACACTTCAAGTACAACTATACGATACAAAGTGTTCGATAGTGACTCAGACTTGTGTGCAATTAAGCAATATGTAGAATAATCTAAAATTTCCCATTCGTGGCCATTAGTATATTCCACAATTTTTCTTCCAAAGAGTAAACTCTGAGAAAACCATATTCGGTTCGTTTTCGAAGTCTCAATAGGCCATTTAACTACACGAATTCTTTTTTTTTATTTTCAGTACCCGATGCCCGCCTCGAAGCTCGACACATTACGTACCTCGAACTGAATTTCGTTGACCTCCATGGTACTCGAAATCGGTCGGAATGACTATGCGTGAACGAACTGTCCAAGGCTCTACAAATCGTACGAAAGATAAATGTCCCTTGGATCGTGTGGAACGAAACTCGAGCGTGGACAACGAACACAAAGTACCCGGTTACGGGACAACGACGAATATTCGCGCGTAGAAGAGTGAAAAGAAAGAAAAAAAAAAAAGAAAAAAGAAGAAGAAACTATATTTAGTCTCGATCCACGAGCTAAGAACCCGATGAAGATTTAATAAAGTAAAATGCACCAGATCCGTGGAAAGTTAACCCCAAAAGCTGCATGCACTCGCGTGGACGTGCATGCACACGTATACAGGGTGTCGCGAAATAACCGACCACCCTGTATACACATTTGAAATATAAATTCTCTCGACGAGATAAATCCAGAACGATGAAATGAATCTAAACGGTGAAAATAACGATGAAAATTCGTTCGTACGTTCTTCGTTTGTACCAATGTGGAAAAAAAATCGAATTGGTTTGCACCAATGGAAAAATCTGCGAATCGCGTTTCTCGGTTTTGTAACCGCCTGTAGACCGTTTTCGAGCCATACCTTCGCAGCCATGTTATTTCATAACGCAATCTTCGATGCGTGCCGCAAGTTCCCGATACGATCGGGCAATAAAAAAATGTTGCTATTTTTTACTCGCACCTCGTGGCGACAGGATATAAACTAAACGTAAGGTCGTACGCTACCGGCGGTGCACGACATAAATATCATAAATGACGCATAAAAGCGTTTCGCATGTAGGCCACGAAGGAAAATACGATCTCGCGAGCAGCGGGATTTTTTTTTTTACGGTCGATCGTCTCGTAGCGGTGTCACGGAGAGAGAATAGAATTCGAGAAACCTCTTATCGTCGGACAAAACACTGTACGTGTCTATCTCGAGTTACACGGGATGTACCGTGATTCGCGAATACGATCGAGAGGGGGACCGTGCCCGGATTAGATCCGGATTCGAGGTTAGTTTCGAATATTTCGTCCAGAGATAAGTCTGGAACGAAGAATCGTATTTTTTTAAGGAAGAGATTCCATCGTCGAAGAAGTTTCGAGTTTGGAAGTTACTACGGTTCAAGTTAAACGATAAGTCGTTGGTCGTTCGTTGCGTAATTGTCGTCTTTTTCGATGTACGGTATTCGAGACGGTGTACGGGCAATATTTGACGAATTGTACGGTGAATATCGTTTTAACCCTTTCGCTTGTGGCAAAATGTGATTAGCTGTGAACGGAGCGCATTAGTTGACACTGAGGTACGAAGGAATATTTCTTGTATTTGGTAATATCGTTTTACTTCGTAAAATATAAAATTTTACAATCATAATTTATTTTTTTTTGTATTGCATTATAATGCTCGTATAATATTTTTTAATACTATATAGCGAAATTAGTAGAGTATTTAAAGCCAAACACAATATTAACAAAAGTATCTCGTGTGAAGTATGAAGTAAATGTATATATGGGGTGAACGTATATATACGCTCTTCGTACCTCAGCGACCACTGTTTCAGAGCGTATATATACGCTCTTAGTATCTCAACGACCACTTTTCCAGAGCGTATATATACGCCTTAGTATCTCAACGACCACTTTTCCAGAGCGTATATATACGCTCTTAGTACCTCAGCGACCACTGTTCCAGAGCGTATATATACGCTCTTAGTATCTCAACGACCACTGTTCCAGAGCGTATATATACGCTCTTAGTATCTCAGCGACGACTTTTCCAGAACGTAATATTTCAATCTTTCAACCCTTTCGCTCCGACGGGCGTATATATACGCCCTCGAAGAATGACCACTCATGTACGAAAAACGTATATATACGCTCTTAGTATCTCAGCAACCACTTGTCCAGAGCGTATATATACGCTTTTGGTATCTTAGTGACCACTTGTCCAGAGCGTATATATACGCTTTTGGTATCTTAGTGACCACTTCTCCAGAGCGTATATATACACTCTTCGTACCTCAGCGACCACTTTACAGGGCGTATATATACGCTCTTCGTACATGAATGGTCATTCTTCGATGGCGTGTATATACGCACGCGGGAACGAAAGGGTTAAAAGATTGAAATATTACGTTGAACGATCGGAAAATGCCGCCATGGAAAAATGTATCGTGCCACCATACGGGAAACAACGGAAGCTGGACTGCCCGCCGACAGGCGCTGCCGAGCTAACGGAGAATCGGTCGATAAAAAGATATTGCGATTCTTTGTAACGCTAAAATTTCCTCCGACGTAAAAATATGTGAGCCTGGAATCGTTTCTCTTTGGTATTGTCAGCGAATATTACATCAGTAACTTTCGGACCCTCTTATCCAACAATCGAGATCTAGAGAGAAAAAAACAGTTTTCATCGTGGGAACATGGTCAAACAGATAGTGTATCGGGTCAGCCGATGCATAATGCATGCGTTCGAAGATTAGAAGCAAGACCTCGAGCCACGAAGCTTCATAGTGGCAGCTTTATATCTACGAGGGTACGATCGTCTCAAAGTGCCGGCCCTCTTCTCGACTACCGGGGGTGAAATTCACTGTTCTGGAAGAAAAGCGACTAAGCTAGCTTCCTCGCGAACATGACAACGTATTTTATTGCTTCTCCCGCTTGACTTCCAGAAAAGAAACGCTACTTTAAATATTGTGCACGGTTTAGCAATAGATAAGTCACCTCAAATCTTGGAGCGTGCGACCTATGCGTTGCATAAACATTCGAACGAACAATCGAGAACGCGGCGAGATGATAAGTAAATAGACAACGGTAACTTCGAACCCTTCGAGCGAGATACTTTTACGGTAACGGGTAAAATAGTCGGGTAAATGAGTTATGGAAATCTATGACGTTGAAATTTTACTTTACCCTCGATGGATTAGAAGCGCCATTGATGCATGTAGATTCGCATACGTTCGTAATCAAATTCAAACCAACTGCGGCTGTATCGGTAAATTAAAGCGCGTTTCCATTGTGACTACATATTTTAATTCTCGCTAATATAAAAAGAGGCAGAAAACGAGAGAGCGGGAAAGTCAGTTTTAATGTATATTCCTGCAAAGCGCTAACTTAGTAATGATAGTGGCGACGCCAATCTTGCGAAGGGAAGGAACAGCAGTGAAGCAACGTGTTTGGCCCATTTTACTACACGGCTGCCGAAATATGATCGTTCATATTGTGTAATTTGTTAATGCACCGTAATCCCCTTTCCCGTTTTATTGTTGCACAAAAACGATACAAGTATTGTATTTTTATAACCGAGCCAGATTTCTATAACATTTTCACAAGAATAAAAAACAAAATTAGTGATAACTCCAACGTCGACCCTTTTTACTGCCGACACAAATCACCGGAGCCTCATGTCTCATTGCTGGTATTGTTTTTAATGTTTTATACCGCGTATGGATTTAACCATGGATGTTCAAAATGAGGTATGATATATTTATACAAATCTTTAGCGATTAAGACATACAAAATTATAACTATTTCCAACAATTCTTCGATGCACCATGAGATTTGAGGTTAGGTTTCTGGTTACATGATAAAATTGAAAAAATCATTGATTATAAAACAAAATATAGCCATTGAAACATCTTGTTTAAGTTCGAACAATGTAACATATTTTAGAAATTTAAAAAAAAAAAATGCATTTATCGTTCAATAACATAAGTTATCGTGTAAGCTTTATTAATTTTTATTAATTTATATTAATTTTCAATCTTATCTAAATTTTACACATCTACTTTCGTAATGATTAATTAAAAATCTTTTGAAAGTATACCAATATATACTTAGTTTCAAAGATAAAATGGTCATGAGGTAACACTGCTGACTATTTATTGATTGACCCAAAACTGAGAACATTATGCATCTTTGGTACATAATCAATTTTTGTAATCCAA
The DNA here is from genome assembly GCF_051014685.1 of Ptiloglossa arizonensis. Lineage (NCBI taxonomy): Eukaryota > Metazoa > Arthropoda > Insecta > Hymenoptera > Colletidae > Ptiloglossa > Ptiloglossa arizonensis. Next base: position 31,894,813 of record NC_135048.1, read on the forward strand.
ATAAATTTTACAAAAATAATTCCTATATATGTATGCCTTTATTGCAAAGAATGTTTTTTTATGTTTCCAAGTACTTTCATTTCATTGTCCTTTGATTAATGTGAAAAATTATAATTTTACCATTTTGTTTCAGCTTGATTTTCAGTTTTTGGATCTACACGATTTAAATGAGAATGATAAGAATCATTTAATAAGTATTTTGAAATCCAATATCACTACCGATGCCTTAAAATTACCATGGGATACAATCGAAACTAATAGCGATGTTAATGCTTCTATAACGGAAATTCCACAACTACAAAATCAATGGTACCACAATGGTAATTGTGTCAAAGAATTTACCTATATTCAAATATTTGTTAAAAATTATATAGATCCTAAAATTTTATAAAACATATATTGTACGATTCGTTCTTATTTCGTCAAATTTTATATAGAAAGCAGTATTATAAAAATTTGATTATTTATTTAGCAATGCCACCACCACCTTCTTATACGCAGCAAATAATGTGCAGCGACTGGCAGGGTCCACCTATGTACCCTGTTCCAACAGATGCCCATATACAACCATTCATGCCTGCAATGACTTATTCGCATCCTGGATATAATCTTGGAAGTGAAATTCATGATGTCAACTGTAATAGAGAAAATAATAGGAGAAATAATCGAGGAAGAGGAATAAGGAGAGAGAATTTCAATCGTGGAATAAATCCTGCAAATGAAATACAACCAGGATACATGGGAGAACAAGGACAGTTTCATCCACAGTTATCTTTCGTAGTTATGTATCCAGATCAGACGCAACAACAGCAATTCTCTGGCCATATTCATTATCCTCCATTAGCAATATATCAGCCAAATCTTCATACACATACAAGTACACATCCACATACACAGCCTACATATGGATATCCTCAGTATCATCATCCTTCTGGTAATATGAGATGTGTTCGACAAGCAGCACCTGTGCTTTCTCAACCTACTCAAGAATGTGCAAAAGTACAAACTGCAAAATCGCATGAGAAACGTGTGCAAAATGTCTATACGCCTGTCAAACAACCTTTTCACCAAATAAATGAAGAGGATAACTCTTCGCAGACCAATATAGTCACCACAGTAATAACTGTAAATAACAGTAAAGTGGAACAGTGCACTGAAAATGTAGATGAAACTACTGCCAATAGAAAAAATTCAAATACAAATGGAAAAGTACCCCCTGTAAATGTGAAAATAGAACATAATATTGTATCGACTGTAAATGAAAATTGTAATGGAGCTGAAAAGAATGATGTGCCATGCGTAAATATTAACAGTAGTATTGAAGTAAAACAAAATGGGGAAACTGATAAAGAATACAAAAATGAAACGGTTTCCAGCATTAAAACTACTGTCGTTAAAACGTTGTCAAAGCCAGTTTCTAAAGGTGAAAATGAAACACAAAAAGAAGATATTCCTACAAAGAGCGCACAGGATGAAGTTATTATTAAAACACCAAATAATTCTGTTTCAACAAGTACTCCCGTAACTGTACCCCCTACATCATCTTCTGGTGTATCTAGCATATCTTGGGCTAGTATTTTGAAAAAAGGAAGTGCAGAAACGCAATCAACTCCATCAAATTATAAACCTATGGCACGTATTAATCCTTTACCTGTTAGTCCAGTCACAGAAAGTAATGTATCTCCAAAAGCACAGTTGCAACTAGAAAAAGACCAACGTACTAGTACAACGGTTTTTGCAAATGAAAATGTTTCGTCCAACTCACAAAATGTTGTAAATGAAAGTAAAAATCTTCCTACAGAATCATTGCAGAACCGTTATAATGATCCTATTGCCTTCCGAATGGGTGGTATGTATTATTTGAATACAGCTAACAGATATATCATACTAAACGTAAAGTAATTGTTTAAATATTTTTTTTCTAGAGTTTTTGTTAAACTACCACATGGATAAACAAACTGTAAGTTTATTGCCACGAGGATTAACAAATCGTAGCAATTATTGTTACATTAATAGTATATTACAAGCCTTACTTGCTTGCCCACCTTTTTATAATCTTCTAATGGCTCTACCACATTCTAAAAATCCCAGTAAACTGTCTTCCACTCCACTCATTGATAATATGTAAGTAAAGAAGAACCAGTTGCTTATAGTTCTCAGAGTGAGCATATATTGCTTTTTTTAAATGATATTTGTAAAGAACTTTGAACTTTCTTTTACATAGGATCAAATTTGTACACGAATTCACACCTTTATCAGATGGTGCACGATTGGCTAGGAAAGATAGAGCAAACAAACGAGGAGAGGATTCGGTAGTAGATATACAAAGTGGAGTGGCCTTTGAACCTTCTTATGTATATACAATGTTGAAAAATACGTCAGCTGCGGGTGTATTTTCTGTGGAAGGACGCCAAGAAGATGCAGAAGAATTCCTTTCGTGCCTTCTGAACGGTATCAATGACGAAATGCTTGAAGTATGAACATTATATTATTTATTTTGATGTGTATCTCGATCGTACAGTTTAATTAACCGGTATTTACGTTTTCAGCTTATTAAATTAGTAAATAACGACCAAAACGCAACGTCTAATGTTGAAACCAATGTGAACTACAACAATGGAGAAGAAGAATGGAAGGTAAAATCCACTTGTATTGTTAAATGATGAAATAATTAATTGCAAGAAACAAACATTAATATTAGGATACTGTAGGTTATGGGCCCAAAGAACAAGGGATCTATTACCCGATGTACTGAATTCGGGAGGACGCCATTATCTGATGTATTTCGTGGACAATTAAGATCTAGAGTGTCGCGAGCAGGAGAACAGTCAACAGATAACGTTCAACCTTTTTTCACATTACAACTTGATATTGAGGTATTCATGTTTTAAAAAGCTCTTTATAAAAACATTATAGATACACTAATAAAATGTTTTTTTCTTTTTTAGAAAGCAGAATCTGTAAAGAGTGCACTCGAAATTCTTGTCGGAAAAGATCAATTAGAAGGAATGACATGCAGTAAAACAAAACAACAGATAGAGGCTTGGAAGCAAGTTACTTTAGAAGAATTACCTGTCATTCTTATATTACACTTAAAATGGTTTGACTATAAACTTGATGGTTGCTCAAAAATTGTGAAAAGTGTGGAGTTTCCCGTCGACTTAAAATTAGATAGTAGTAAGTAATAAATTATATTGTTTTCGTCTTTCAATTGAATTGTGTACAATACAAAAAAAATTTACTTACAGAATTCTTGTCGCCAAATACCGTAAAAAAATTAAATCCAAAGCAAAAACACTACAAACTATTCGCAGTTACTTATCATGATGGAAAAGAAGCAACGAAAGGCCATTATGTCACAGACGCTTTTCACGTAGGATATGGTGGTTGGGTGAGGTATGATGACAGTTCATTGAAAGGTGTTTCAGAAAGTAACGTATTAAAACCAACTCCTCCCAGAGTTCCGTATTTATTATATTATCGAAGATGCGATACTATCGGAAATAATCAGTCGAATAGTGGTAAAACACGTTAGAAAGAAAAGCATTAACATGTAGGTGAAACTATATTTTAAGTCTAAAGAGGCAGTTTGAAAGAATGGCTTTTACAGTTTTGTGGTTCTTGTTGATATTTGTATCTAAATACAGAGAATGTTTATTATCCAATATCATGAGAAAATAGAAAGCTATTTCCTTTTAACATGCTGTACTTCCATCGAATATTTGTACTAAGATTGTTGTTACAAGTTTTATGCATAGTTTTCTTGGTACATGAAATAAAAAGATAGTTAAAGTTGAAGTTAAATAAGAGTTTTGATTTTGGCACTCATAGTTCTATTGAAGTTACATAATTAAGCGCTTACACATTACATTTTATGAAAATATTAAATATCGAGACTCTCTTGTACATATCTTTCTTATCTGATTGTGAGTATATAATGTGTGAGAAAAAACATACATAATAACTTTGTAAAAAAGGAAAAGAAAATAGAGAAAAAAGTTTTTCTACTTTAATGACAAAATTTCTATGAAATGCAAATTTTATATATATCTGAAAAGGAACATCTTATGCCTTAAGTTATTTTTGTATATAACCTTCCTGCACACTTATAAATACACATTCCAACTTGCCAATAATTTCTTCATTTTAGTATATACTAATTTAATATCTTCTTTCTGATTGTGGAAACAGTTGCTGAGATAGAATATTTTGTTATTATTTCCAGTATTACTTTCTTTCCGATATCATTTTCTGAATTTATAGATTTATAGATATAAATAGAATGAATGGTTAACAGGGAGTTGAAAACACAGTTTCCAAGGTAAAGAAATAATTGGTAAGGTGGAATATTAACATCGCTAGCGAGGGAAATTGTATAAACGACACAAAGTTTATGTACAAAACTACATTGTATGTGTCAGATTTGCATCTTTAAGTATCAAATTTTTGATAAAAAAAAAAGAAAAAGAAAAAAAACATTCATATATTCTCCTATTATACATGTTAATGCATGTAAAGGTATATTTCTTATCTTTTATGACAAATTTATTGAAAATAATTTAAAGAATTTAAACTTCAAGTAATAAGTAATTGATTGTATTGCTTTTTTAATTGTAAAACTGCTTAAACTATTTCAGGTTACTTATTATTGAAAAGTGTATTCAAATTACAAAAAGTAATGTTTATTGAATTGATTTCGTATGAATAAAATATTAACTGTTTTGTTTTGCTTTGGGTTAACGCAAGTATAATTTGTAACTTTACTGTTTCTTTTCCTTCTTTTGGTAGTAAACTATTTTAATTGCTTATAATTTAAATAATATAATATTTATATGTAAGTATAGTAATTTGGTAAAGCAGCAAAGTTATAGAATCCCATTGCAAAACATCTTACATACATTATTTACATGTTATTCATTAGATAATGTAGATAAGAAATATTCTAAGTAAAATTTTACAATTGTAATTTATGCGATAAAATACACAATAATAGTTTTCATTTACTTCCTATGGAAATGTAAATATATATCTACAGTTTATAGAAACTAATAAAAGTATGTACATATGTTATGAAAAATTTGATTACCATTTATTATAAAATAGTGTCAAATATTTTGACTTAATTTTCTACATTATTATCATTCCTTTTTACTGTATTACTATAAGTATATTTGAAATCTAATCAAATTTTCAATTAAATAATATATTTTAATAAATAAATAATACACAAAAAAAGATCCCTATAATATTTTCATCAATTATGTATTTACAATTTATTAAATTGCACTGTACTTACTAATTACAAATGAGCTCTCTATTGAATTTTGTCATATATTACGTAAGTATTCAAATAATGTGAATAAATATTCTGTAAATAGAATCATACTTGCTACCAATGCCAGACACATATATGGTATACACTTAGAAAATGAGAAATGCTAGAAATGCGGCAAACAAACTTTGCCTGCAAATAATTCTGAAATTACTGTAATCCACAGAGCTAAAACAAAAAGAATATAAGAAATTCCAACTTGATGCGAATTGGGTAATTGATATGGTTGTCCACCAATCTCATCGATATGAAAACCCATTGGAAATATAACTGCTGCCAGACAAAACAACACCACTGAAACGGGATTTTACCTTTTGTAATTGATCAATGATTTTAATCTTTATAGAATAATTGATTTTATTATCTAGACTTACTAGCTGTAAATCCTACCCATCTTGCATATGGAATAACATTGCGATCCCAATGAGAGCTAGCTAGCAATATTATTGTTGCTGTTATCAAAATACAACCAACAAAAATGCAAACAAGAGCCATTAGCCATTCTGGCTGCAAATCTGGACTATAACAAACTTGAGGTCTATTGTAAAGTGTCATACATGACCACATTAGTCCTAATCTTGTATCTCCTGTAAAAAGTAAAGAAGGAAATTTAACAAAGTTAGAATAAAAACGCATACTAAATACTTTCACAAAATTTCTACTGTTACAACGAAAATAATTCGCGTAGAGTATAGTTCATACCTACATTTAATGAATCGTGTAATTAAAATTATGCATTATAAAAACACCGATGTATAATTTATAATTGCTCACCACCAACATCAGTGATAATCCAATCAGGCATAGCAAGACTGACAATTGCAAATACATCGGCAGCGAGAAACAACGTTCCCGAGATAATAGTTAATTTATCCATTTTATATCAATAGGAATTCATTTATTTCACTTTAATTTACTGCGAATAAGAAAACTTATTGTTACATCAATATTACACTTTTCTTATATTTCCTAATCATCTTTGAGAAAGCAAGCATGTCCCTTGCTCCTGTATTTAAAGATCATAATTCACTTTTGAAATATGGACAACTTTCTAACCTCGCATTCATGACACTTCTTTCACAAACAATAAGATACACACGTTTCAAACGAGATACAGAATAAACGTTTCATTGTACGGTAGTTGGTGTCACAATCTGAAATACCGACCTTACAAAATATCAGTAGTTCTGGAGCGACCTCTTCGTTTAAGAATCATGATGTTAGAAACTATATTCAACTGAACTACCGAAGGTGGGAAAGGTTGTAAACGTAGAAAACTTGTACATCATTTGTAATTCTGTCAAACTTATCAATTTAGATAATATTGTAACAATAGGTTGCATTCAGTCTCATAGATGGAACTTGAAACATTTTAATAACATGAAATAAAATAGTTTCAGTTACTTTAACAGTTTATACAAATTTTCTAAATCCCATAAATTAATTAAAAAAGAGAAAATTAAATTGTTTAAATTAAGATTATTAAATTATTTCTTTTTTATTAAATAATACAATAAGTTCGTATAAAGAAATAAACAATACAATCTCAATTAGAAGAACAGGAAAAAGTGGCAGAAAGCATAATAAACAAAATTATAGGTTTTATTAATTTTTATTAAGTAAAAAATATACATTTATGCCTGGTCACCAGTGGGCATAGACTTTATAATATCAGAGTTTCCAGGATCTGTAATAGAAAGTGTGCACACACGGAAGTACTTTCCGCATGCAGTTCCCAATTCAATATTGTTTCCAATATAATGATGTACACCTGTCTTTGCCAACATGGCATAGTATTCTATCTCTGATTTCCTGTTAAAAGAAAAACACAAAAATATATAGATTCTACTCTGTTATCTTAAGTATGAGATGTCTCTGCACTTACAAGCAGAGACGTGAGACTTCTCCGTAGGACTCCCATTATGGACACACAAATCAACATTAAAAATATAAAATTTGTACAATACAGTTTGAGATTTCATTCAATTCATTTAATTTTATAATTTTTATATTGTTTCGTGATTTCTAAAGGAGCACTACATCTCAGTCTCACCTTAAAGGAGGAGTATTATTGGCAATGATGACCAATTTTGCTTTGCCTTGCCGCAGGGATTTCAATGTCTGCTTGTAGCCTAAGACGTATTTTCCAGATTTCATAACCAAAGCTAATCTAGTGTTAATACCCTCCTGGGACTTTTTCTGTTTAAAAAAAATAAACAATTTATATAATTGCATTACTTACAATCATAAAAATGAAATACCATAAAAGATATTTGATTCATACGAAATGTTTTCTTGACAGTTGAATTCTTTGATATAATATTAGCTAAATAATACTTTACTTTTAATCATATGTAAAATTTTGACAAAATAAATGGTTTTCAACAGAAAAGATTAAAAAAATGACTATAAAGATTTTGATCTCAAACTTCTATGTTTATCAAATGATACCAATTGATTGTTAGAAGAAGTATAAAATATACAAACGGCTATTTTGATTAAATACATTAAGTATTAAAAATATTATACAACTCTGAAATTCGATTAAAACTAACATTTCATGTGTACCGACTTTGTATAACCTTAAACATACATGTCGAAAGGGAGACTATCTTGGTTTTAAAAATGCTCACAAATGAAAATACGAACTTAATAGTTATACGTATTAATAATTATATTATTATATGATACTTAAAATATAGGTATGAGCAAAAAAATGATTTTAACACGTGCTTCGAGAATTGAATGGAACACGTGTATCACATGAAAATATTTACCTGTTTCTTTTGGGCTACCATTTTTAATGTTTAATTTAACCTAGTGCTGTAAAAGAATTCAGAAAATTTTTAGTAAGATTTTCTTTTGTTTATACAATATATTATTGAAGAATATTAAAATATAACTGAAACACCTTACCTGAATGCGTAATGCTACGGAACACGCTAAACGCGAAAGAGATCGAATATCTCGCAACGTGTCGAGTTCGAGATTGTCATAAAATACAAATCATATAGAACGGTACTTCCGTTAAATGTATAGTTTATTCTGTAAATTTAAATACATTTTGTAATACATACAATGTTATGAAAATATTTTAAAATATAAAAAATTAATTACAAATTTTTAATATGAAGGAACACAACGGTGATATAACCGAATAAAGTTAATACCTTTTGCAGATAAAATTTGTATAGATTGTTATAATTTGTATAATTGTTTAAAAAATAGAAAATGTCTTTATTATTTATTATTGGCATTTGTTATTTAAATTAACTTTTTATTTTTATATTACTTTACGAAGGAGTTACTTGTGAATTCTCACTCCATTTTTTATTCGTAGCAGTTTTGTAATACCTCCTTTATGCTTGTAATCTTAACTTGTAACTTTGTGCAATATATAATGTAAAATTATGAATAACCGAGTTTATTTTATTTGTAAAATAAATGAAAGGACATTGAAGGAAATAGATTCAAATAAGAAAATATTTAAAAAATCAATGCGATCAATAAGAAACACTCGAAAAAGTAAAATGAAACCACGAAGTCGAAGTACTACTTTGTAAATATGATAACAGATGTGAACGAAATATTGCAGGTGTTATCAGAAGAGCTGGTAATAAACGTATTTACATATTTCTTTTTTTTATCGTATCTTTAGTTTATATAAATTTCGTTATCAAATTGTTAAAATTTCAACACTGATTACATTTTTCTATTTATACAAAAAATTATAAAAAAATTTAAACATACGTTTTCAATTTGTATATAATAATACTAAGCACTTTATTAAAAAAAAAACATATGTATCTATTTTATTAAAAAACTATGAATTAATAACAAAAGATTTTAAGTTAGAAATGATTACTTTTATGAATATATTGTGTGTACAAATATTTTCATTTTTATATATAAAACATATATTAAAATGTTGATATAACAAATTGTAGATAATATTCCATCATTTTGTGTTTCAGAAATATTTACAGAATGGAACTTAATTGTAAAATACAAACTTATGACTGGGGAAGACATGGTATCGATAGCATTGTTGCAACATTAATGAAATCTTCTAATTCAGACTTTATATTGGATGAAAAAAAACCATATGCTGAACTTTGGATGGGTACACATCCCAATGGTCCTTCATACATAAAAGAATTGAATATGTCCTTGGAGAAATACATAAAAGAAAATAATGAGGTATTAGGCACTAATGTCCAAAAAATATTTGGTCAGCATTTGCCATTTCTTTTTAAGGTTTTATCTGTGAATAAAGCATTATCGATTCAGGCACATCCAAACAAGGTATATATTCTAATGATAAGTAATGATACATAATACATTGTTAAATATTGTATTTTATCACAGGAGAAGGCTAAAAAATTGCATCAGCAGTATCCTATTATTTACAAAGATGCAAATCATAAACCTGAGCTTGCAATAGCATTAACACCTTTCGAGGCTCTTTGTGGCTTCCGTCCAATCAAAGAGATAAAAGAGTTTTTGAAAGTTCTTCCAGAGTTGCGCACAGTGATAGGAGAAGATAAAGTACTTAAATTTATGACAACAGATGAGACAAGCATTATCAAAGCTCTGAAAACATGTTTCCATAGTCTGATGAGTTGTGATCCTGGTTTAATAGCACTACAGCTTAGAAAATTACTCGATAGATTGTCCAATCTTGGTAAATTTTGTTAATGATTAAACATTTACAAAAATATTTTTATTGATAATAATGAATATAATTTCTTGATTATAGATGAATCATTAAGACAAACTTTACATGCTAGTGTGTTAGAAAGATTGTATTCTGATTATCCTGGAGATGTAGGATGTTTTGGCATTTATTTTTTTAATTTTATAACAATGCAGCCTGGTGAAGCCATATATCTTGAACCAAATGAACCACATGCATATCTATCTGGTGGTAAGTATTTTGTGTTAAATTTTATACTATATTTTAATTATATTGTATAATGTATTTTAAAAATATATTTACAGATTGTATAGAATGTATGGCGTGTTCTGATAATGTAGTACGCGCGGGATTGACTCCAAAATTGAAAGATGTGCCAACACTGATTGAAATGTTATTATACAATTGCGAACCAGTTTCTGCAAAAAAATTTCAACCTTCTCGTGAAGATGAATGTACAGAAGTATTTCGACCTCCTGTCACAGATTTTGCTGTTGCTAAAATTACAGTGAGTCTTCTTATAGAAGAGTACTTGATAAATTTGTATTATAAAATTGACAACTATATAATACACATGTTTTAGATACCCCCTGGGCGATCCTCGTATAATATAATTCCTAGGAGTACAGCTAGTATCTTGATTATTGTAAATGGAAAAGGTGAAATTTTATCGTCCAAAATTCTTTACCGAGGTTCTGTTATATTCATTGCAGCAAATGAAAAAATTGGAATAAAAGTTTTATGCGGATGTCATCCAATGTTGATGTTTCAAGCTTTTGTAAATGTTTAAAGGTAACTTCTAGGTACTGGAAAGAATTTGTGACCAGCAGTAAGAGCAAGATTGCACGCACAAAGTATTATTGCACTTTTAAATGCTTCTTAATCTAAAGAAAGTACTTTTGATTTTAGACTTCTTTAATATATATAAGTACTAGTCACGAAGATGGATATGATTTCTTATAAATTATTTAGAATATTATATTTTTCCTAATCGATTAAATATATTATTTCCATACTAAGGCATTCCATAGTTCATATCAGAAAATACTAGGATGTAGAGTTGACGTTTGGATACAGTACTTCCAATATTAATGCATGAAACCATAAATATGACACATTCCTAGACTATACTGAAGATAGTTATTATTTATAATTACTGCCATAGTATACATATTATATAGACTTTTAACTTTGATAGTTCAATAGTACTTTTAGATATTAGAAAGAAAGATTAGTTTCCTCTTTTTTGTTTTATCTTGTATTTGAAAAAATACGTAAATTTATATAGCACTATTTTTGTTACATTACTTTAACACATATATTGTTATAATTATACAATTTATAAAAGTACAAGAAAGACATAATTTCATTGCTCCTTAGCATCTAACAATAATAGATAATGTGCAATCGACACTAGTCAGTTTTTATTAAATACTACTTTATTGGATGTGCTAAAAGATTCTATCCAATACGTATTTTACTAAACAAAAGTTTCTTCTTTTACCGTGTATAATCAAATTAATGAATGATGCTGTGTGACATCATATATATACACATAACAGTTTAATCATATAAAATCAACATTTAAAAATGATCATTCCACAATGCCTTATTTATGAAAGAAAAGATAAAAATATATGTTACTTTATTCTTATTGAGAATAAGATAGCGATGATTTTAGAAATATCTTTGAAATATTTTAATGTATGTACAGAATATGTTGCTTTTTATTTACAATTTAAGAAACATTTAAAGATTTTGTAACATTTGTGTATTAGCAATAACACAATGCATTTTTTCAAGAAGTACAAATATATACTTTATAAATTTACAATCTTCTCTTATGTAACAATAAAAGATTTTGACTCTTAATATAATACAGATAGTTGTTTCAACTGCTAATTGTATGTGTTCAAAAAATAAAAAAATAACGTATTTGTTACAATCTTAACTTCTATTCCTCATTAACACAACAACAAACTCATTGCAAATGTAGAAAATTTTTTAAATTTGTCAGAATCGTGTAAATTCCACACAGCCTCAAGTTCAAGATCATATAGAATATTCTATTTCTAACTTCATTTCATTTAATCAAACAATAAAAATAAATATATGTACAAATATCATCGATTAATCATCATCCGACTCATCAGCTTTTTTTTGAGCATTTTCAGGCTTTTCCTCTTCCTTGTAATGTCGGTATTCAGGCTTCAATTCCCACATGTTTCTGTGAGGATTTTTCAGATTATAATTACAAACTTCGTTCAATATTTCCTTTAAATATACCTGATAAGATAATAATAAAAAAAACAATTAAAATTAGTAGAGCGTATAACTTTGTTACAAAGAATGTATAAATATTTTTTTAAAATATTTACAATCGGTTGCCTTGTAATTTTTACAAGATCCCTAATATTATAATACTGATGTTTCTCAAATGCTGCAAATAACATATCCAATACTGCATCCTTATCATCTCGCATCTTTTTACCCTCAGCCTTCTTCTTTTCTGCATATTCAATCTAAAAAATGTACAAGTATGGTAGTATAACATAGATGTACCTTAATTTTAAGTACTTCAAATAAAATACTTACATTATGTTTATGATCAGAAACAGGCTTGAAGTTTTGAACCACCCTATCCAATTGCTGAACTTGTCTTTGTGGGACAGAAGCCCTCTTAATGCTTTGTAATTTCAGTTTCATGTAACAATTATCAGCTGAAAATAATACATTTGTCTACATTATACTCTACATTAAAGATCTTTAACTAGTTTACAACAAAATTTTTACCATATGGTCGACATTCTAATTTTTGTACAATCCTTCCTTCCATATAAAGTTTTTCAGTTTCAGGAACAATCGAATCTGAATTATTGGATGCTGGAAAAGAATTTACATTTATAAAATATATTTTTAAGCAAATCACTTTAGAAAATCTGCCTACAACTTACGCATAACATGAGAAAATACACCTAACATTTGTCTTGTTACTGTTGTAACATCTAATCTATGTTGTTTAGGAATTTCTTCTTCTCCTGGTTCCTTTAAAGCTAAGACAGCTTCTGATAACTTAAGAGATACCTCAGCCTTCTGACCAGGGTTTCTATCAATGCATATAAATTTTAACATTCTTATGATACTACAACATTAAATTACAAGTAGACTTAAAACCCACTTAGTTATCTTTAATTTTCCAACTTCTATATTGCCAGGTGCTTTTTCCCATTTATTTGCAATGTATTTAGGCACTTTAACTAGCCATACACCTCTACCAGCATTACTTAAATCTAATTCTTTTTCTGTGTGGGAAGTACTTGCAGACATGATTTCTTTTTTTTTATAGAATAATTATCTAAGAAGTCGGGTACTGTCTTGTGAAATAAATAAGACTGTATTACTCGTAATGCACGATATATTTATATTTCGTAAATTTCTTTATATTTTATAAAAATACTTTGCAAGGATATAGAATAACAAATTATAATTATTTCAGGTTGGAAGGAAGAAATCTGAATAATTATTTTGTTTAAAATAGTATTTTCTATCGTTTTCCTGCTCACGTTGTATGTTTAATGTTCAAGGTATAACTTATGCACTGTTCCGACCGATTCTGATGTTCTGAGAACAGTATTCCTCATTTAGAAATAAAGCAACAGACAGCAACGGTTCTAAAGCAGTGATTGACAATTTTTAAGACTGCCACCATTATAGAAAAAGACGAAATACTTATATTGCTATGAAGCTTTTCAGACTTGCAACTAGAGGGCCATAAGAATCTGTTGATCTTTACTACAAAAGTTTCCCAATAAAACAATAGCTTTGCAAAAGTTTTTAGCATCAAATTTTTCAAGCAGCAAATTCTATCTAGAATTACAGATAAGATATAAAATAGACATTAAAGGTATTACTTTTTCGTATTACGCGGGTTGTAAGCTCGCAATCCCAGGAAAAGTATAGAATAGTCATACACAAAATCTTACGATAGTGAATATCACAAACGGGACATAGAATAGACGTTTCAGTTTACGGAATGGATGTCACGCGATCTGAAATACCGACCTGTGACCTTAGTGAATTCCGGCCTCTTTGTTTAATAAAGGTAATTCTAAGAACTATATTTAACTGCATTAACGAAGTTGGTGAAACTGGTAAATGAACTGGTGAACTGGTGAGAAAATTCGACCCTGTATAGCATACTACCACTAGCTTAGTTAAATAAATATTTATATTTGCAATGAATTCAAAAGGAACTTCCGCAGCTGGAAATATTGTAGTTATTATTATAATACTATATGTTTAGCTGGATGAATGGACGACACTATCTAATATAATTAAACAAAACAGAATTTTATTAAATATTCATAAAAATTAACAAAAAGGAACAATCTTTGGTTGTGCGGATTCGCTTTTTTCCTAATATATTTGCTAGGCGTCGTTTCAAATCCCAGTCGGTAACTATGATGATTATGGTGTTGCTACAATATAGAAATTGGTTTTACCATCTACCGGTAGAAACGGAAATTATTTCTCACATATTTAGGTGTTTTGTTGTCAGAGTTGCCAAAAGTTAGTTCGTTTATCCCTAGCTAGCAATTCTCATCACGCGCAGCAAATTTGATGTTTAAGATTTTCCCCTTACGTGGCACAATCTGTGTTACCAACTGTAAAATACATTAAACATGAAATATTGAGTACCGAATGAAAATAAATGCAATAAATTAATTACTTTCTTTAATTGAAAAATTTATATAACCAATTATCAAAAGCATCTCAGAATTTTTGTGGCATAGGAATTGTGATTTATAGCTTAACAGCTCTTACATTAGGATCAATGATCCTATTGTTTCACGTAATGAACGTTTAAAAGTTTAACCAAATATTAATATAATGAATTCAAATATTAATAATATCTTTAGTAATATATGTCAAATTTTGTACTATTTTAAGAAACTTTTGGAACAGTATTAGTTTTAAATGCCCGTATTATGCTAGATAATTTAAATTTAATAGCCATTCTACGCCGGCGTAATACGTATTGTTTTCGGTTTTCAAATTCATTGAATAACTATACGGTTTAACATTGTGTGCTATAGTCATAAGTAATAGTGTACTAAAATAATCATAAAATATTTCAATTTAATGAAAAGTACTTTTGATATGTTTTGATCGAGCATTTAGAGTTTGGTACATAACCTAACCTAATAAGTACATTATTTTCATAAGAGATACAATACATGATTATTTACGAATTCTGTGTGTAATTTAGATTATTTCTATAAAAATTACAATGGCAAATATATATATGATTATAAGTCGTCAAATTTCAACTTCGTCTGTTTGTCAGGGCAAACGAAATTTTCGTAAATTTTTGTTATATAACAAGCGAGGAAATCGTGCGTTTAAACAAGCTCAGGCAACTGATCCAAATTTTCCAATTCCAATTGATAGTAAGAATTTCTTTTTTATTACATGATATATATATATATATATATATATATATATATATATATATATATATAATGTATAATTGAACATAAAAACATATTAGGTTGGTGCATATAAAATGTTGGTTCTGTAAAGTGATATTTCATTATCAATTGTTCCCAATTCCAAAAAGGAATTTGTTGAAATGTATGTGTTTTATTTTTCTAAATGCATTTCTAGTACACTAGTTAATTGTTACTTCATAACATAAGTAATTGACATTCTCAAATGATTTTTCTTAATGAATTTGTATTAAGTTTATAATTATGAAAGGAAAGGTGTAGTATCTATAAAAAGTTGTGTAGTGAAGTTGTATCATAAAGTTACACATCTTTTATATATAATTAAAAAATATATTTTCATATGCACAAATCCTAATCTATACAGATATTCATTAATAATTATTATAATATTTTGTACGATACTTGATGCTTTTAGGAAGGGGTGTAAAACTAACAGGACATTACGAAGGAGATGAATGGGTGAACATACCAGAAATGATACCAGAGATTATTGTTCCTTCATTGAAGGATTTTCATTTGAAACCATATGTTTCCTATAAAGTCAAAAACGTTGAGGGTCGTAAATTTACTGCAAAAGATTTATTTAATATAGTGTATGCTAGCAAAATTGAAAATGATTTTGAAACTGGCAAATTAAAACTAAATGGTGAAGCATTATATCCTAATGAATATGAAAAAATGACACCCGAAGAAGCTAGAATTCAAGCTGAAAAAACTGGTACAGATATTTTTACAGAGGATAAGTAAAGCTTGTAGATTGTGTTTCATGTTGAAATTAATGTAAATGTAAAGAAAAAATGATTAATTAAAATTAATATTAATGACATTTATATAAGTTTAATATAAACAAGATAAATGCGGAATTGCAGTCTGCATATGGTTTATTCAATATCTTCGTACGCGCAATGTATACACTTGTTGACAGTTTTGCAGTTTATAAATAGTAATTATTTACTATCATATGTGACAGCAAGAAAATAATAAAATATTTAATTTACTTGAAATGTAAAAACAAACTTTCTGGTTAAAATGCAATTTCTGGACTACTTTTCATTAATTTTGTATCATCCAATTTTTATATAATGTTATTGGATATAAGTCACTATCTGAGAGTAAACAATTACAAAGTATCTGTTTGTGTTAGTTGGATGATATATTGCCAAACAATAATATTGTGTATCATTGTCAACAATAACTTTTACAAAGATTTTTATTATAAGTAAAAATGTGTTTGCAGAATTTAATCGTATACCGACAAAATAAATTTACTTACTAGTAAATCAATGGTATATATTCATAAATAATATCTATCTCATGCAACTTCAAAGGCTATCATTCCAGAAAAGACATAGATGTAAATGCGCAACAGTGCCAAAACTGATTTTCAATTCCTGAGGTTTTTGTTTATACGTTTTTCGAATGTCTTTTTGAGAACAATATACCAGAACAAGATCTCATATGATTATGCTAACTTAACAGCTATCTTTTTTTTTTACTTATCAAAAGACTTTTTGAGCGAAGTTTGATTGTTTTTTGTTGGGTAAAAAATGGCGGAAAATTTGAATATTAAAGTCGTTGTCAGTTGTGCGCGGCCGGTATTGCTTCCTACTGACTAGACTACCAGAATCTAATACATATTTGCCTTGAAAAGTGCTGTATTCGTATCAAAATGTACAAACATTTTTTTTGTTGTTATTCATTCATTTTATTTCCTTCTTAATTGCACTCATGCAAGATGCTCGTGAAGCAGAACTGCTTAGTTTTTCATTCCAAGTCAAATGATAACTTTGTACTAACATTTATGCATGACAATATTATCAGTAACTATTAATGCAGCTTGCATTCTTTGTAGAAAATCAGAACGTATATAAAATGTATAATTTAAAATGTAAACAATCATTATTTTCATTTAAGATCGTGTATACAACAATTTTATTTAAACATCTTTACAGAATGCAGCACTTTGTTACTTTTTAAACAGCAGCTACTATTTATCGCTATTTATTATTGTTTTTATTACTTCCTATCTTGCTATAACCATTGTAATGAAGAGTGGAATGATAAAACATCTATTTTTGTACAATATTATTGGAATAGTTATCAATAGAAATGTGTAATGAAAAACTTCAACATAATTTTTTTCATTTATTATCTCCACTCTTCAATTAATTGCATAGAAAAGCATAAGTGGCATAGTTCTTGCATCTAGTTCCAAATAAACTTTATTTCAGTCATTTCTACGAAGTGAGGATTATTGCGATTCTATCTCTTACGCTATAACATATTTATAATTACTTGTCCTTAATTTGAGCACTGATACTTTTCTCACTCTGCGATAATATACTCTCTAAATTTTATTCTGTTTTAAATATTTTGTTAATTCGTTTGTTTCAAATGGAAGTTGTAGAACTGGTAAATTAACTTAAAAGTTTTACTCTTTGATTATATTGATTAATATATATTCAGGAAGCACATCAAAAGCACTCTTCGTTAATTATCATTAAAATATGCACAACTATACATGTTGTACTTCCAATTAAACATACTCATTGTAAAGCAAGACATATGCCACTTGCTCATAAATATAAACTTGGTTGGTGTTTTCTTTTGTTAATTATCAGTCTATGATATAATTGGATATTTGACTGATAAAATCAGTCAGTCAATAAGGCAGGTGCAGATGCTACTACATGACAAAGATTTTAATGATATTAAAGTTTCATTATATGTACGCGATGTAATTTTTCCATGAATGAAATACATGAATGTATAAATATATATGGTCAAATTTGATGCAGACGTTTTTGGAAAAAGAATTAATTAACAGTAACAATCTTTGGCATTTAGTAACATGTACCTCCCATCTAATCAAAGATTTTGCGTATGAAAGCTAGAATGTCGTAGAGGAAACGGTTCTACAAAGAAATTTATACAATGTTGTTGGAGACTTAGAAAATAGATATGATAAAATACATAATTATATAAATAAAAATACTGATATGGAAAGACTAGGAAGGCAATACTGCTTATTGTATTTTGTGTATCGAATCTAGTCTTTCAGACTCAAAATCTTCAATTCAATACTAAAAGTACAACAGGGTAGATGTTCATTCCATTGGATCCCCAACGTTTTCAAAGATGGTTGAGTGAGGGTTGCTTCCAGTGGGCCATAAAAAGCCACCTACACTGCCAGGTGGCAAATATGATGCTCCTCCACTGAGACCCACCTGATATATTTTCTTCTTTGAATTATTTACATTTTGTGTACAATTTTTTGTGCTCAATATCTTTATTATGACATATCAAATAATAAAATCTAGGAAGCCAAATAAGGGAAAGGTACTACAAATAATATGCATCTCTCAAGCTTGATGTTTAAGTGTTTAATATTGTACTGTTTAGGAATTCCTTAATCACAATTGTGCTAAAGTATGACAAAGAATACTATTCTCTAAATTGCGACGGTGTATTAGTGCATAAACTAGTATTGTTGTTTGAAAAGTGTATTTAACAGGCAAAGAGGTAACTATAATATATAAAATTATATTGCACAGTTATCAAAATTAAATTTTATTTTTTTGTTTGTTCCCAGATATATGTATTAATAATATAGGTGTAGTAATACATATAAACTGTGGTCCTAATCTGTTTCTAAACGATATCAATATTTTTGTTAACTGTACATTTATGATCAGTCCAGGATTGGTACATGCACGACGTAAGGCAAATCAGAATAAACAATAAACTGCCAAATTAAAGAAAAATAATTGTTTATTTGCATCTAACACAAATAATTGTGCTATCGTATCACAAGTAACATCTAGTTACTAATGTCATAATGATACTAATAATATTTACAATGATTCATCGTTGTGAACATGATACACGCCCACAACAATGTTAACATTATGAAAGGAACAGTAACGTAATACTCTCTGTTTGAGTTTGAGTATAGGTTCACAATTCTGGCACGATTTAAATTTGCTTCAAAAAAGCAATGACGTTATGATCGCCGAACGATACCACCGAGTTATTTTGCGTTCTTTTACTCCGGCCTGATAGTTTTTTTTTTTTTATTAGGCGGCTTAACCCAAACGATTTTTTAAATTTCTATTTATAGAATTACCTGTTGACTCCACAGCAATGTCCTTTCTGCCAACTGACAATCTGCTGCTAGTCGGGATGGCAGGCTTTTCCATCTTTCTTCATCTCGCTTTCTTTCTCTGTCAAAGTCTCTGTCAACGTGTCCCTGAGATAAAGGTGGCAAGATTTGTGTTCTCTGAGCTAGTTTATAACTATCTTGTCTTGGTACATGATCAGTGCGTCTACTTGTGGTACTCGCTGACACCGGTATAGGAGTTGGGCTTCCTCCACCCCTATGTCTATGATATAAGTTTCTTTTTTGTTGCAACATGCGATGTTGAACTAACAACTGTAATTGTGTACTAGAGTCTCCACGGATTTTAAATTGTGATTGATTCTCAGGTGGTGTAGATGGGGGTCTTAAGTGAACAAGATCTAAATGACCCCTTGCTTTGCCTGAATCTGTAATAATAAAATTAAATTGCTACTATATTATAACAAAGAAATTTACATGGTTGAAATATCCTGTTTCTATTTTAATACCTTGAATACTTCGCTGTTTTGTTGGTCTGTCTCCCCCACCTTGCTGACAGAACAGCAATCTGGGTCCACCATCAGATGCTCTACGTCCTTGAGAAACTCTTGATATTCTACCAGTTATTGGTGATGGACTCAAAGGTGGTGGAGGAGTGCAGGATGGCAAACTACTTGTGAACGAATTTGCACCTGAGTAATCTGGTGGACAACCAGAGTCAAAACTAGATTCGAAAAGTTCAGATGACGAACTACCACTACCACCCGCAATAAATAATGCAGTTCGACTAGGAGGATCAATAGGATCCATAAGTGGGGTATCAAAATGTTGTTGATAATCACTTAATCTTCGATTGACTATCTGACTGTCAATTCGTTGACTTATATCATGATCTAGGCCTAGTCTATGTTCCTCAAGTTTAATCTGAGCTTCTCTCAACTCATCGCCGCTTGGACCTTCTTCTAGATCACCTTCTGCACTACAACATCCTTCATCAGTTGAAGAACTAGTTGAACTAAACCTTTTTCCGCCTCGAATTGTATCTTCTCTTGTTCTAAAAACGGATATATAACATACTTTGTATATATTATGATTATTTAACACAGCTGTTTATGGTGACAAATGGGTGATGCTTGTTTATGAAATATTTTCTTACTGAATTTTTGTTTGTCCCGTTTGCTGTATTAATAATTTTCATTTCTTAAAAATATATAAAACTATGAATGTGATTTAATGAATTGTAACGTAATAGGAATATTATAATATATTAATACGTTCGTTGTAGATTGATCCACATGTAAATCAAGATGGTTTGAATTTTGGGGTAAAATTAATTTAAAAGTTTTTTAAAACAAAAAAACGGAGTTACATTGCATGGACGTGGACGTTCAGAAAAGGTAGATATTTATTTCATCATCTCTGTGGAGTGGTATTTCCGATGGTAGGTGAGGACGAAGAACGTGTTAATATACAAAAGCAAACAAATTTAAAATTTAATTGTATAAAATAAAATCCAAAATTGAAGAAAAGCAATTAAATAAAATGAAGAATTACCAAAAATAAAGTGACAGCAAAGTGCTTCCAATCCAACCTGTTCTGATAAAATCTCCAAATATGCATCACCGTCCCACTAAGCTATCGCTGTAAATAAAAATTGTAGGATTAAAATTTAATTCTTTAGAAATTTTTCCAACGGGCAGGATTGGAAGACAAAAATGAACATTTATGTTGCGATGGTTTAAATTATATAAATAAAGATTAATATAAAATGATAAAATATTTAATTAAGATAAAATTAATCAGTGATACAAGTTTACCTTGATTTAAATTTGTCCTCTTTTGTTCTTGCAGCACTAGGCCAACAGGTACTGTTTGCTGTGCTACTGACACGATGTTGCTTCAATCTCTCCAATAGTAAGAAATAAATAGCAGCATGATGATCATAGCTGCTGTTCCTTAATGACTGTTAAAAGACAAAAACTTTGTCAATCACAGTCATAACAATTATTTCTAGATAAAATAATTTTTGTTTAAATTTCTCACTTTAAATATATAGAAATATTAAAAATATATTAGAAACATTGTATAAAGATAAGCAATGAAAAATACCTCTCTGGTTCGTGTAATATCTATGCCTAAACTATGCATAAGTCGTAATATCTGTTCATTTGGTTCTTGGATGGACGATGATGGTCTTGTTACAATCATTGAACAAATAGTGTCTGCAGATCCTGCCATCCAGCGATGTCTCTTTATTTGTGGAATGGTGTATCGCTTTGCAGGTTCCAAAACCAACATTTTACGTATTAAACTTTCACAATCTGCAAACAAAATTTAACGTACATTTTAAAGTGAGATTAAACGAAATTTGAAAGAAATATCAAGCACAAAATGTACCTGTACTCATAAAGTATGGAATTCTAAATCTTCCACTTAAAACACGATCTCTTAAAGATTGAAGGGTAGATCCATCAAAGGGCAGTGCTCCGCATACTAATACATATAATACAACACCTAAACTCTGTAAGAATAAGAACATAATGCGTTTAATTATTTGCATTAGGCACCATGCATTAAATAGGTACGAACAAACTGCTTACCCACACATCGATTTCAGGACCAGCATAATGTTTTCCTCGAAAAACTTCTGGTGCGGCGTAAGGAGGACTACCGCACCATGTACTTAATCTCTCTCCCGGTGAAAATCTATTACTAAAGCCAAAGTCAGCAATCTTTACATTCATCTGAGCATCTAGGAGTAAATTTTCAGCTTTGAGATCACGATGCGCTACACCCGTCGCATGGCAGTATTCAACCGCAGAGAGTATTTGAGCAAATGTTGCACGCGCTCTGGGTTCTCCCATTCGTCCATAACGTGCAATATAGTCAAATATTTCACCCTTGTTTGCATATTCGCACACCTAAGGAAGAAACATAATTTATATCTTTTCTTAAATTTTACAAATGTATTTCCAAGTATTATATAAGCATACCATATATATCATATTCTTTGTTTCCATAACTTGATATAGTTTGACAATGTGTGGGTGTTCCAATTGCTTCATTATTTCCACTTCTCTATAAACTTTTTCAAGATTGGTAGGATCCAACTGTGTTTTATCAATTATTTTAATAGCTACCTAAAAAAAAAAGAAGAAAAGAACAAAGTTCAGTTACGTTTCAACTTTTTAGTTGAAGTAAGTGGCATAGAAAATGTACATAGTATCGAACATATGTAGCAATAAATTATATTTACTTCTGTCTTAGTAATACGATGTCTAGCTAACTTTACCACAGCAAAGTTTCCTTTGCCAATGGTACCTTCGATATCATAAAATCCTACACGAATTTGCTTCTTGCCTTGTCCTACTCCGGAATCCATCTTTTGTATATAGTTCCTTGTGAACAACTTTTAAACGATTGCTTTTTTTTTATTGTATCTTAAAATTGTCTGAAATTGCTGGAAAAAATATAAATGTTTAAGACAACTACAAACAAATTGTCACTTATATTTTGAATACTTTTATCATCAAACGCATCAAATAAAATAATTTAAAAAATAAAATCATTTTATTTAAATAGCAAATAAATGGAGTAGTAATGTTTCATCTTAAGTTTTGAAAAGTTTTACATATTTTAAATTTCATACGTCGGTGAAAATAAGGTAGAGAACAAAAGGAAAAAAATAATATATCAACGATTAAAGACTATTCAAATTTATAATATGTTTGATTAAATAATTTTTGTTCGCATTTATGTGGTCTTTAAAAATGCAATGCCATTCATTTTATATTTTATTCCATATACCTGAAGCTTATTGGTTTATTATCTCAAAGTGAAATACACTGGAGATGTGCTTTAGGCTTTTAACATTTTTATGCAAAATGTAAAACAGGTTTTTACAAATTAATAATCTACAAAATACTTCTACTTTAATCACAGTCTCTTTTAAACTTATTTTTACCATCGCAAGACTGATCAAATATGTGCTATCTTAAATAAAAGAATTTCTTAAATTTTTATACGTTCGTTTAAAATAGTATTTTAAATATTTGGAGTACAATTTTAACTTGCATTTTAAGTCTGATCTGTTTATCTCGACTGAATTGACTTAAACAAGACTGCATAACATTTTCTCAGCAGCATAAGTAAAATACTATTTAATTTAAATTACGATAAATCGTATTTGAAAATAAAGTAATTTACTGTTTACTATTTGAAATCCATATTTTATACCGGTTCGATCGAAAGGGGCATGCTCGAAGAGAGACGTTCACGCGTTTGTCGCGCAGCACGTAGGCTAACGCGACATCGTTATTTTGTTAAAAAAAAATGTTAAAAGCAGAAGGCGGCCTTGCAAAGGAAGCTTCTTCACAAAAGTGTAAAAGCTTCCTGCAACAAGTACAATAGGTATTCTCGACTGACGTCACGGATCGACAACGACCTCTTGCTCATCGACGGGTCCAGGATCGATAACCGTCGATAGTCCTGGATAAGACGGTGAAAGAAACAAAAGGGAAGCGAGAAAAATGAAAAGATCGAGCTAGGAAGTTTGAAAGCTACGATTAATTCGTAACATCCACGCTTACAGCCATAATACAGAAGCAAGGAACAAGGGTAACGTTAGCTGACACGGCTTCTCGCTACTTACGTTCAATCCTGTCCCGAATTACCGGGTACTGCACGTTCCGGACCGGTAGAACCGTTTTTGAAGGGAAAGAAACGCGTTGGTGCTGCCGACCTCGACGGGTGCGTAAGGTCGAAGAGCCGATGCCATCGGTGAGAAGTCGTCCTTCACGTTTACGAGATTCCGAATCTCGTCTCGAAGCGGCGGCGTTCCTACGGCAAGAGTCGTAGGAGCTTCGCGTAACCCGGCGGTTCGATACCGACTGACCGACAGCCATGTTGCTACCCCCCTGCTACTCCAGAGTCGCCGGCCCTGTGCCTCCCTCGCCCCCGGCCATGCCCCTCGCCCATGTCTCGGCCATTCTTAGCGAACATCACCACTACCACCACCCTCTTCGTCGTTCTTCCCCACCAAGTCGCCGCACCTCCACATCGCAGCCCGTGCACGCGCGCACGTTATCTTCGACAATTGACGTCAACGTACGTGCTACTATCGTCTCATCGTTAATTGTTTCTGAGTGTAATTGCAAGGCAAATAGCCCGTGCGCAACCACGTGGTTGACTGACTGGTCTCTTTCGTATTGCCTCGAACGATTCGTCCCTTCCACGTCGTACACAAGCCGGCCAGGCTGGTGTTGCACGCCGCCCAACACAATTCGATCTGTCGTTTTAACGAGATGCTTGTGTAAATTTCGACGCGGAGAAAATGGAATACGGTTACGTGACGACGGTGATGCACCGTTCGCTCGAAGACACACGAGGGGTTCCACGATACGATTTCGATAAGATTTCATGCGCGACCACGAAGCCAGTTACTGCGATCTATTTTACGTTCGTCGACGATCGGGAATGCCTTCGGCTCGTACCATTCGATGGACGATTATCCGAATTATGTACTATTCTCTGTCCGCGTTATCCGCGCGAAGGCGTAACAGTTTTTTTTTTTTTCTTCTTCTTCTTTTTACCAACGATCGTCAGCATTTCACGATCGTCCCGTCATCGACGGCCACAGATAATTAATTCCGGTAAATACTGGTTACTTTTTTTTGAGGAATTGACGTCAAAGCCGCGTTTTCTACCGTAAGCGATTTTTAACGGCACGCGAGCTTACCTATTTCGTGAATCATGCCAGGAATTAGACATTTTCATCGCGGCGCAAAGAGGCGGGAATCGTTCTCGAAAGAAATAACGCGACCCACAATGTGTATACATGTACGTGTGTGTGTGTGGGCGCGGGTGGGTGAGCACGCTTGGCGAATTTAAGCATTCAATTTGTTGTCGTAGGTCAAGGGGCACGTCACGCGAGTTTCGTTTCATTGTTTATTATCAGCGGGCGATAAAACTTCCGAGATAATGAAATCTTCGGTTGTTACGTTCCTGATCGGGCACGCACGGCCCTCGGTGGTGTGTACGTACGCGCGAGAGATATCGGAGACACGGAAACCGAATATTTGTTTCGCGAGACGGTCGCGTGTACTGTAAATATATAATCTATATTTAACGCGAACCAGTCGGTTTCACACGCGCGTTCATTAAATGTGACGTTTGTCACCATCATGAATGAATAAATCGGTGTTACTCGTAAATCCGTGTTCATCGACGCATTCAACGGTAAGAAATCAAACGGACCGGTGACCTTTAAACAAACGTAACCAATTACCGCGTTTTAAGTCGGCGCGTTTATATAGCGGCGTCTTTACGTTGCAACGTTCGGACGGGGATACGAGATCGATATACGAATTAAACGAAATCATCGATACGTGGAAAAAGGCGAGGAGATTCGCGACCGAGCGAAAAATAATCGTACGTTCGCGAACGTTTCCTTTCTTTTTTCTTCTTTCTCTTTTTTTTTTCTTTTCTCGTAGGTTCGAAAGGTTTACAATATTTTCCAATGTCCGGTATTCGAGGAACGCGTTCACCTTGTTACACGTTCGCGAACAAATTGTACGTATCGTTTAATTGTCGCTATTCTCGCGCGTTCCTCTTTCTGGTTTCACATGACCGTCGAATATCCATTACTATTCTTTTCTACGTGTATCCCGGTAATCATAGTTCCATGCCGGTAAATGAAATATTCATGAATGTCGATATAACGTATTTATCGCATGTTAGGTAAAGGTTACACGGGAGACTTCCCACACGGGGATGTAATGGCTTTATGCTACGAAGTTACACACGCTGCGGCGGATGGCTCGCGTTGAAACGTTCCACATTTACGAACGTTATTACGTTTCTAATAATTTAAGCGCATCGGGTGTGCATAAATCGAGGCGGTTACGAGGCGCGCGGCCCTATCGCCGCGGAGACGAGTCGAATCTTCCTACACGCTTGTAATTCGAATTACGTGCGTTCGTTCTCTCGTTGTGTATTACCTTCTTCGGAATATCATTTCCAAAACGGATATATAATACAATTAAATAAAATATTTCTACGCTCTAAAAAAATCGTCTTCCATTTCCATCAAAAAAAAAAAAATACAAACTGACTTTCCAAACATATATTATATATATATATATATATATTCCAATGTATATATGTACGGTTAACAAAATTTTCTAGATAAGTCCTCCGAATTCGAATTTCTTCGATCTCCTTAACGAAACTTTCGTCGAGAGGACAAACTCCACGGAATACTTTCCCATTATTATTTAATCGTTTCGGGGACCGTTTCGCGCGGCAGGTGGTGTTTCAATTTCGTTAAAAAGTTAACGAAAGTCAGTGGCGGACTCGTAGCGCGGCCCCGTAAGTAATTATTGCATCGCTCGGTGCACGATCGACGATTACGTTAACGTTAATCCGTTTGAACGTAAGCGTTCGCAATTTATCCGTAGCTATTCGAAATGTTATCCCGTTCCCCCATCGGTCAGTCCCGAGCGTCATCGCGTGTCTTTCATCGACGTATTTTCGGCATCATGCCACGGACGTCCTCGCGTAATATGCCCGAAGTGCGTCATAATTAAAACAACCGAACGCTGCACCGGACGGCGTGATGCACCCGTTTGCAATCTCATGACGATCGCGGAAGGGAGATAATCGTGATCGCGGCTCGTTGAAATTTTTACCTCGAACTCGTTCCGCGAAGAGTTCTTTCTTTCTTTCTTTCTGTTCTTTTTGTCTTTATCCATTTGGCGCGCACGCGTATGTTTTTTGTTT
Source organism: Ptiloglossa arizonensis (assembly GCF_051014685.1). Lineage (NCBI taxonomy): Eukaryota > Metazoa > Arthropoda > Insecta > Hymenoptera > Colletidae > Ptiloglossa > Ptiloglossa arizonensis. The sequence continues at coordinate 31,922,247 of NC_135048.1, forward strand.
TCTTCTTTTTTTTTTTTTATTATTTCAATAACAAAATCGTCGTGCGTCAGACGCGTTTCGCTGCGCGATTTAAAATATCATCGCCTCCTTTGATCGACGCCCGGTTTTCAACGCGATGATAATTAACGACCGTGTTTTTTATCCCCCATCGCGAAAGCCACGACTCATCGTCGTTTAACGTATGAATGTATGTATTTGTGTATGTACGTACGTACTTATGTGTGTGTGAATGTATGTACGTATGTATGAATGTATCTATGTATGTGTGATTGTATGTACGTATGTATGAATGTATGTATGTATGTATATATGTATGTATGTATGTATGAATGTATGTATGTACGTATGTATGAATGTATGTATAAATGTATGTATGAATGTATGTATGAATGTGTGTATGAATGTATGTACGTATTTATGTATAAATGTATGTATGCACGTATGTATGTACGTATGTATGTATTGCAGCGTTGTTACGTTTGAAATAGAATTTTTTATTGCGTGTCGCTCGAGAAACGTACAAGTAATATGTGGGAGAAATCCAAGGTTGCGAACGGTCTGCTTCAATTCGCGCAAGGATAATCGAGTAATCGAGCGCCGTGTCGTGCGAAACGAAAATAATGATATAGATTAGGTAGCCGTGTTGCTCGATTGGATTAGAACCGTACCGTTGGTAAAAATTTCTCGCTCGCCGTTAATACACGATGATCGGATTAACAACACGGCGCGATTTCTGTTTCAATTTTAATTGAACGTATTTCGGCGACGTTGGCTGCGAAAGTATCGATGGTGGTATCGGGTGTGATCTCAGAGAATGGAAATTTATCATCGAGGAGCGTGTATAAATAATTCCGATTCCGCGGTTTCAATTTTTAGAAATAGTTGGAGGAGTCGCGTTCGTTTCGGTCGAGTAAACGAAAATGTTTATCCAAATGTTCGTTACCCGGAGTTATCCACTCGGAGTTTCGTGGCTTTGTTTCCGTTAATTGCCTTTTCTACGGTATTTATTTATTTATAAACGAGAGACGGTGGGTATTTCGGTGGAGGCAGAGCGTTGAGAACGAGTCGCGACGGACGAAAGAACGAAGGAGAAGTATTCTCGTGTTCGACGAGTGGGAAGGGTACGGGAAAGGGACGAGAAATGAATTTTAAACATCGCGAAAACAATTGCATAACGTATCGGGAGGAGAACCTTCGAGCAAGGTGATCGAACCGGGACATAGGCTCGCGCCTATCGTGTAACCGTATTGGCAATGTTACGAATTCTGGTAACAGGATCATAAAATAATGGGATTGGAAACGAACGGTTTTAAAAACAGCCGTGCGCTCGACACAGGGACACCGCGACGACACACCTGCAACTATCGTGGATATTTATCAGTCTTGATACGTTAATGCGTCCGTTGATAATTTTAAAGAAGGCCGTCATTGGCCAGTCTGCGTGCCTCCAAAGTCTGCGCGTTGACGCAGTTTAAAATAGCGTCGTACGCGTGATACGTTCTTTACGTAAATGATTTCTTAAAATAAATAATTGTACAGTTCCGAGCTCCTATCGTTTATTTATTTTATTGAGCGAGCCGCAGCTACGATTTGTACTTGCGCGCGAGAATCTTAAACGCGGGGTGGAATCAGCTACCGTAAAAGGGTCGAACGAGCGATCGTTCGCGTAAAATCGTGAACTTTCCGTCTCGAAATCGACCATTACTCTATTTACCTTCTTTCCGGTTCCCTTCGAGCAGAGTCGAGCGTTATTTCGATCTATTTTTCGTCACCGAAATAAACTTTTACCTTTCGTACGCGTTTCCTGTATCACCGTGAATCTCGCTCGCGCGAACACCGCGATGATTGTACGAAAAGATCGTTATTGTTCGATCGATGGACGATAAATTATCGTCCGCGAACGATTTTTGATCGTTTCTCGTAAAAGTGGAGAACGTTGCTCGGGAACGAATTTTGGGTAACGCTTTATTCCGAATAAATTCTGAACGGTTTACGTCCGTAGAAGTTTGAATATTATTTTAGACGATAAATCGGTACTTTCCAATGAAAATAGTACTTGGTTCGGGTTCTAATGGATCGCAGTTGGATGTAAAATAACTTATTCCTTGTTTGTTGTCGGAAAGATATAGTTTCCACGGTGGTTGAAGTATCGGTACTCGTTGGACAGAAGAAACTCGCATAAAAATTCGTTTGTTCGTTTTATCGGTTATTTATTAAAAAACGAGGAAGACGGTCCATAAGAAGAACAAAAAAAAAATGGATTATTCGTTGGTCGGATTTTACCTTCCGGGTCGCGTTAAACAAACGTTTCGTAAGGAAGCTTTCCCTCGGACTTGGATCTCCGACTTTCCATCTTTTTCTTTCTTTCTTTCTTTCTTCTTTTCTTTTTTACAGGGATTCTCGTCCGCCTCATCGCGTCACGTTCACGCTTTCCGGTTTCGTGTACTCAGCTTTCACGGTTTTTCAATTCGCAATTGGAAACAATGGTACGTTGAAAACGGTACGGCCCGTAGAAGAAGCCGGCGGATTGGCAATCTGGTTAAGGAGAGACTTCTGTTCGGGGAAACGAACCGGATATCAGGGATGCAAGAGATACCGGAGTCGTTTAACTCTTCAACGTGCAGGCATTTAAATGTCCTGTTTATACCGAAGAACTTTAAGGCGAAGGTTTTGGATTAAGAATCGACTCCGCTCGGGACGACGCGCGCCGCTAGTATCATCCCGAGAGCTGTTTCCCTCGTTTGCGTTCGCTTCGTTCGTTTTCGAAAGATGAAAGCGTGAGTCAGAGTTTGCACAGTGACACTACGTCGCCGAAGAGTCAATGTGTCGCAGCGAATTGTAAAATCGAGTAGATACGTTCCAATATCATTCTTCCCGTACTGTCGTAACGTGGATCTACGCGTAAAAAAAGAGATAAATATCACTTTTCTATAGTTTTTAGCTAGAAGACTTTCGAAAATTATTCCTTTCTCCGTAACCAGATGTTTTGGATTCTCTTTCCATACGTGTACCTTTATTCGTTGTTTTTCACGAAGGTCCATTCTATCCGTAAATTCGAGATGTGATCGTTTAAAAAAAATCATTCGACGAAAAACTTCGAGCGTATTTACGTCGGCGTAAAAAAATTATTCGATAATAATTTCGCCCGGTAAGAAAATAATTCGACTCGAGCTTTGTTCGAATGTACATTCGAATAATGCCCAACTAGGATTTCAACGCACGTTTCAGCCCACTTTTTCAAAGAACGTCATTCTCGTTTCCACCTCTTCTTCTGCTCCGAAAGCAGCGTTGAATTCGTTTGCCCCGGCTCTTATAACGGACCAACTGGTGTACTCTACGCCGTATTCTTTATTCGCTATTTATTATTATTACGGCGTCGGTCTGATAGATCATTGACCCCCCATGCTCTTTAAATGGCCGCACATAAACAAAGATCGAACGTCTTCGTACTCCGAAACGAATAATTTTCCAGCCGGAGTTTACGAACACTTTCTTTTCGTTTCGATAATTGCTACGTGCCCTTTAATCTTCGATTCGAGTCGTTCGCGTAATGGTACGCGTGGCGATTATAATTAGAATTCGATTAAATCGACGTACACTTTGAGCACGGTGTGTTCCTGTTACGTTTCGTGCTCCTGCGTGGACGCAACGCGAATAAACAAATCGTAGAACTTCACAGAAATCACCGATAGAAACAAAAGTGGTCTGCTTCGCATGTGCCGGTTAGCTAATAGTTGCAGAGGTAGACAGCCTTCAAATTTGTAAGTCAATATCTCTCCACGCGACAACGCGCACTGTAAATCATGCATAATCATTTTTTTTGTAGTAAATTCTCGAAACGATACTACTACTCGGGCCGTAAACTGAAATAATCTATAACGAGACATATTCATCGCGAGGTCGTTCATCAGTCGCCGACACGAGATATCAGTCGTTCTATGGCGCGTACAGTCGCACAAAGAACAACTGTTAACTGGCAAAATAAAAAGCTGCATTATTCCGAAACTATTAGCTTCCGGAGATACAGTCGGTCGCAGAAGTATGCGTACACCGGCCCGATGTATCACGGGAAACCGAAGTAAATCAAGCGAGCCCCTGTTCATAAAGGAGGGCCGAGAAGATATAAATACTAGGTGGTCGTTCCTACGTAGATAAAAATAATTTTCGTAAATTCGAATCCCATCGAGGTTGTTAGTCGAAGACTCGACGCGCGCCGTGTGCGGGAATCCGATACTCACGTTTACGGACCACGTGCAACGAACGCCCATAGGCGGTCCCCGCACAGCTCCCTACCCCTGCACGCGGCACAAGTATTATCCGTGACGAAACGTTTAAATTCCCTCGAAATCGACGAGAAAACGTACAATTTCTCAACGAAAACATCATCGAAACCCTAAAATTGAAAAACATCCCTCACCGAAAGAAACCTCGCTCGATTCCCCACGAAAGATAAAAATCCCGTCTAAAATCTCAATTCCGCTCTAATTCGAAACTAAAAGAACCCAGACCTGGATGGTTCGATTCTCGTCTCACGAATACCCCACAGTGTTCCTCCGTGTCGCGGAAAGTTCTCCCCACGAATACTCCCCGAGCTGTACCCGCGAGCGTCGAAACTCCGTAGTGACGAAAAGGAAAAGTAAAAAAAGAAAAAAGAATCGAAAAGGTCAAGCTTCGCGTTTGACACGGTTGTCTCGATAAGGTAGCAAATTTTCGAGATCGTGTACCCGGGACTCTTGCGTCAGACTGTACGATTATTAAGACTTTTCCGTCCCTTTCAGTTCTATCGACCCCTAAAGTTTGCACCTTCGGTTTACCGGGCCGGGTGTGTGTGTAGCCTCCGCTGTTTTTTCCCCTCGCATCCACCGTTCTTGCTCTCTTTCTTTCTTTCTTTCATTCTTTTTTTTTTCTTTTTTTTTTTAAATCCGCGATCGGAAACAATGGTCCGCGCCCGCGGTAGCCGTGCACGCCTCCGTGAATAGCCGGGGCGATCCGGTTAATGAGAGAGAGAAAGAGGCGAGAGAAAGAGAGAGAAATTCACGATTTCTGTGCGGCAGCTGTTATTATTACCTGCGTCAGGTTGAGCCAGGGCGGGGGCGCAGAAATAGATCCTTTTGTTCCGCCTTTTCGACCGGCGTCGAGGCGAGCAACCGGGCCGCGCAGTAGGTCACGTACGGGTAAGGACAATTCGGCGGTGGAGGCGGCGGAGGCGGCAGAGGCGGCGGTCGTACGCCCGCGTGGTGCGGACGTGGTTCCTGGGCGCTTTCGGCACGGTCCTGCTTGACGTCATCGAATGACGTCAATCCCCGGGCCCCGCCAGAACCCCTCCCCGCGGCCGAGCTAGGCACGCGGCGCGCTTTATCGCGCCAACGTAAGAAGACAGCAGCCGCCACCGCCGTCACCTCAGCCCTCAAAGACTCCTACGACGACGCCCGATACGGTTAAACGAGCGAGATTTACGAAATGCCACCGCTATGTTCACCGTCGGGTATCTACAAATAGAAACGGAGAATCAACCTGAAATAACAGGGCGGGAGGGACGACAGGGGAGGAGGAGGGAACGGAAGAGGCGGTCGAGACGTTGGACGTTTCCCGCGGGAAACGAAAAGATAATAAAATGCCAACCGGGGGCGCTCGGTGGATGCTTCCTCGCCGTGACTTTCACGGTTACGGGACACCTGGAAAGTTTCGGAGGATGCTCGGGGTAGAGGGAACGAGGCAACTGTTGTCCCGTGGATAATTAAAAAATACCGAACGTCGATTACACGGAAGTCTCGCGCGCTGGTTTCCCTGCCTAGGGAAGAGAGGACGAGACTTTTTATTCTTTGATTTTCTCTTTTTTTTTTTTCCCTCTCTCGATTGTGTACACCGTCGTGCACGGTAGGTCTCTTTGTTGTAACTTCAGCACGTCGAGGTTCCGTTTCTCGAGGTACGCGATTTTTCGACGCGATCTTGGCTACGTGGTGTTCAACGATAGGTGTTTCTTGGCGAGAGCGATTCAATTCTTCGGTCTTTTTGTCGTAAGTTTAGCACTTCGAGGTGCCGTTTCTCGAGGTACTCGCTTCACTAACACGATCTTGGCTAGTGGTGTTCAACGATAGGTGTTTGTCGACGAGAGCGATTCAATTGTTTCGTAATGGGATCGTGCAAGGATTGGAAATTCAATTTTTCATTTTAATACCTTGCAATGGTATTAAGTATTGTTTCAAGTTTTCGTGACCTTGTATTCGAGAAGGAGAGTTTCTGTTTCGAAGGGGATAGGATATGAAAATTTCATAAATTTCATTTTTGTAGATCTTTATATAGTGTCCTGGCTTTAATTTTTGGTGACAAATTCGAAAACGAAAGGATAAGTTTATTTCGAAGGGGATAGGGTATGAAAATTTCATAAATTTCATTTTCGTAGACCTTTAGAGAGCGTCCTGGCTTTAATTTTTAGTGACGAATTCAAAAAGGAAAGGATAAACTTGTTTCGAAGGGGATAGGGTATGAAATTTCATAAATTTCATTTTCGTAGATCTTTAGAGAGCGTCCTGACTTTAATTTTTGGTGACGTATTCGAAAAGGAGAGGATAAGTTTATTTCGAAGGATATAGGATATGAAAATTTCATAAATTTCATTTTCGTAGATCTTTAGAGAGCGTCCTGGGTAGTAAAGTGACGCGCGATAAATATCGAAGTAAATCGTTTACTTTATACCCGAGTAACTCTTTATTCTAAAACCTTGAAGCTTACCTCTCTATTTTCTATATAAACGTCCGGCTCGATTTACACAGGATTTTTATGGAACCAATTTACCGTGTAAATTGAGAGTTAGGTGCAGTGGATTCGAACGATGATGCCTTGGATACCTACTTGCTTGTTGTCCCATGGCGTACAATGAACAGCTCCCTGACAAGAGACGGTCAGAGTAGTTACGTCCATTCATCGACTGATGACTCTCGGACATTGATATTATTCTTTAAATACTCTCGCCACGTCATTAAGAACCGATATAGCGGAACGTATTGTACAGTGTTTCGTTGATAACGAACCCGGCAACGAAATGACCCAAAAAATTAGAGAGCTCGAGTTAATTATCGATGCAACGGAACGAAAGAATGTTTACCTCGTTGCTTTGTATCTTTCCTCTTGTTTTTTTCGGAACGTTGAACTTTCGAATCTATTGTATGGAAGTTCCAAAAGTCAGAAAGAAAGGTTTTGGAATATTTTCGGTCGGCGAAATAACTGGAAATAACTGTAGCGACTAAAGCTCTACCTAAATCCGACATTTTATGAATTTGCTTTCTTTTTTTACAACGTTGGATGTTTACCGTACCTTAATTTATGGAAACGGGGAAGCTCGTGAAAAAATGTCGGGTTATTCGAAGAATATAGACCTCGATGCGTTCGTTAACGAAGTTCAAATTGGTCACGAATCTTTTCAGAATCGAAGTTGCATCGATAAACGTAACAAATATAATTAAGAAATAGGAACGATTAGCGGACGATTCGAAACGATCGTTCAACGTACCGAGGAAATCCATTCTTTGGTTTGTTTACGGATGTAATTTTATCAGGTTCTTTCGAGCGTTGCAACGTCTCGGAGAATTAATAACTACGAAGTATGCGAATAGTTGCAGTCGAACGGAAATGCTTGAGAGAGTTCACATTGTTCGTGCAGTTTCTTGCGAAATTTCCAGAATACTGGGAAGTCTCGAGCGTATCCCGGATTCAAATTCGATATTCCAAATATTCGCACACTCTCGGTTCTCACGCCTACGTCCCCTTTGTAACAGTCCCCGTCTCGTCAAAACGCGGCGATGTCCCTGCGATTTATTTCGGTCTCTCTTTATCCAAATTTTACGATCGCCGCGTCCCGAGCGCAGTTCCGATAAAACTTATCCGCGAATGCTTCGAAATCGCGACTCAAAGGCTACCAGATCGACGACGAGCCGGCCTGGTCCCCACCCATTTCATGATAAATACACGTACATCGATATTAACATTTTAAATTACGTTCACGAAACATTCCGACCTGCTTTCGCTTATGCAACATCGATATTTTTTCCTTCCAAGCCCATGACGTAAATACAACGTTACAGATCGCAAACATTCTTCACCGAACGTTTATCTCGTCGAATAATAATCGTTATCGAGGAACTATCATCACCGTGATTAACGATCACTACACGTTCCACTTTGAAAAATTGCAATACCCCCGTTGTCGAACGATCGATCGTTACCAAACACCGACAAGACGACGTCCGTGGATGAAAAAAAAAAAGAAAGAAAGAAAAAGAAACACCCGATTACGTACGCGCGATCGAGAAACTCACGAACTTCTTCGACAGAAGCGGATTATCCCAGACCTTTGGTGGCTTTTAAACGTTTTGACGTCAGAGGCATAACATTACGCGCGTCGGATCAGGTAGCAAGCTCGGATACGTGTAATGGTCGAAAAACGTAATGGTGAAAAAATTCACACGGGAGATCGACGTGATATCGATGATCGGGACAACACTCCGAACGGGTTTTTGTTTCTTTCATTCACGATCGATCGACACCGCACCGCGTCTTTCAATTTTTAAACGATTCACAACGTTCTAGGTCGGTGGACCGATTCCAATTCCCAGCTACCGATGTCGGATACCCGCGTCATTTGCTTGCGTAATTAGCAAAAATTCTGCGCTACGATTCAGCTGACGCACGATGCAACGTGACGGGAAAAGAACGCCGCGGGGGACCGATCTGTGCTCGCTCTTGTCTCGAGATCTCTGTAATCGTTCAACGAATGGTAATGCTAAACCGAGCCAATTATATTATATAGTAATCGTTCGTTTTGGCGCGGTTTACGCGTGTCGCGTGTGCGGTGTCTTCGTCACGTCGTACGAAAGAGTTCCTCTCGATCGGATCGCGTCTCAGGTGTTTGTTATTGAATAGAATTCTAACGCGTCGTTGCTATGCTTGTTTAATGAAATAGTTAAAATTACACCGAATGTACTACGACTCTAACGTTGAATTTTTCTTTTCTCCTTCTGTAAATAATTGTTAATTCTGGCGTGGTTTTTGCATGGTCGAACGAAAGACTTCTTCTCGATGGATTGCGTCCTCACTGTTTGTTAACAAATAGGATTCTAATGCGTGTTCAACAAAATATTTAAAACTACACCGAATGTACTACGACTCTAACGTTGAATTTTTCTTTCCTCCTTCTGTAAATAATTGTTAATTCTGGCGTGGTTTTTGCATGGTCGAACGAAGGACTTCTTCTCGATGGATTGTGTCCTCACTGTTTGTTAACAAATAGGATTCTAATGCGTGTTCAACAAAATATTTAAAACTACACCGAATGTACTATGACTCTAACGTTGAATTTTTCTTTTCTCCTTCTGTAAATAATTGTTAATTCTGGCGTGGTTTTTGCATGGTCGAACGAAAGACTTCTTCTCGATGGATTGCGTCCTCACTGTTTGTTAACAAATAGGATTCTAACGCGTCGTTACCACGAAATAGTTGATACTCCACCGAATGTACTACGACTCTAACGTTCAATTTTTTCTTCCTCTTTCCTTCTGTAAATAATTGTTAATTTTGGCGCGGTTTTCGCGTCGTCGAAAGATTTCCTCTCGATTGGATCGCGTTCTCGATATTAGTTATTAAATAGAATTCTAACGCGTCGTTACCACGCGTGTTTAACGAAATAATTAAATCTCCACCGAATGTACTACGACTCTCTAACGTTCAATTTTTCCTTCCTTTTTCTTACTATAAATAATTATTAATTCTGGCGTGGTTTTCGCGTCCTCGAACGAAAGAATTCCTCTCGATGGATCGCGTCCTCGATATTTGTTACTAAATAGAATCCTAACGTGTGTTCAACAAAATAGTTAAAACTCCACCGAATGTACTACGACTCTAACGTTCAATTTTTCCTTCCTTTTTCTTACTGTAAATAATTATTAATTCTGGCGTGGTTTTCGCGTCCTCGAACGAAAGATTTCCTCTCGATGGATCGCGTCCTCGAACGAAAGATTTCCTCTCGATGGATCGCGTCCTCGAACGAAAGATTTCCTCTCGATGGATCGCGTGCTCTATATCTGTTACTAAATAGAATTCTAACGTGTTCGACAAAATAGTTAAAACTCCACCGAATGTTCAACGACTCTCTAACGTTGAATTTTTCCTGCCTCTTTGGTTCTGTGTCGTGGCTACCGCTCCATGAGTAACTGAACGTCGGAGGTGGTCTGACGTCAAAGTTCAAGATTGAGCAATCAGACGTTGTGAAATTCTGGGGAATTTTCTCCTAATTCGTGCACGAGTCGCCAAGTTACGTTTGTGCAGCTCGTTCGAGGCTCGTGAACAATGTACATCGTCGTTCAAGAGTTTCGAATTACCCCGTAGCTATTAACGGAGTAACTAACGAACGGGCAACGATGCGCGGTGATACACACTCGAGATTCACCTGTATCGTTACCGGAGTTTCGTTCAATTTATGCGAATTTATTTTCCCGTTAACGAATTCCCCGACGCGTGAACCACAGCTCCGAGTCGTTACTGTTTCAACGAATATAATTCTCAATCGTTAACTCGATTACGCTTCGCTCGATTCGGTTGTACTCTTTAAACGGCTTCGTGTAAGATTGCTTTACTTCCACGTGTGTTACGTGGGCAGACATTATTCTTGTTTCTTTTATTTTTCGGACTCTATCGCGTTACCGAACAAACGAAGAGGCAACGTCTATTAATTACGTAAATTGAAAGAAAGCGTTACACGTTCCAATCGCGCATAATTATGCAAAGGCGAGACAATGTTGTTTTCGAGCTACGCGCGTTATAAATTCAATATTTCGAAGAGTGTCAAACGGTAGCAATGCTCATACGGTCGTTACGGATATTCTAATAAACCGATTAAAGTTTACGATCGTGTAAAGTAGCCATCAAACGCGATACTTGCGTCGAATACATTGCTTCTTGGTATTCGGAATACGCGTACAGATATTTTATGTTAATCGTCGATCGGTGTGTCGAGCTACAACATTGTAAAATATACATATACAAATACATACATACATACATACGCGGTTGTATAATAACAACATTCCCAAAACACGTCCGAGATGATTCATAAAATATGATTAAATAAAATTAGCTCGTCTCGATATCGTATTGTTCCCGTTTCGTCCCGATGTAAGTTTATTTTAGAACACGAGGAACATTCGTGACTTTGGGGTCTCAAGGGCGCGGATCCCGTACGCATTGTGTCCCAATGTTCCCATAAACCCATTGTAATCGCGAACCGAACAAACGATGGAAGTTTCCTTTAAGATCGTATCGTTGGAAAGACGAACGACACGTGATCTTGGATTTTTGAGACGCAGTGTACGTCTGTGATCGTCACGGTCGTACGATGAAAATCCATTTCAAGGTTTACCGACACGCCGCTACGGTCACCGGGGCTCGTGGAAACAATTATTGAGGAACATCGAACGATTGCGCGCAAAATCGTGGAAAAAAAAATAGAAGAAAAAAATAAGAAAAAGGCCAGTTTCGTCGCGTATAGTGACGTCGTTGGTAATTACACGAACGATAACGCGGTCCGAGTTCTCTCCGAACGTTGCTTAAATTAATACATTTATCGCATCGCGTGCACGTGTAACGAAAGCGAACTCGATTCAAAGTTCATTCGATCCCGGCTATTCCAGTCGTGGACGAGTCGATTTGCTATTATCGTGGATTTGGAAATCCGTCGACGGCGAACAATTAGAAATTACAATCGTTCGTCTGGCGGTGTGCATTGTAATCGCTGATACGGTGGTTATAAATATTGAAACTAGACTCCATCAGCGCCGCGTTCCGAACGTAACGAACTGCCGCTTATTAATCACGGGAATGTCTTCTTCTCACCATTGTTTTATTTAAGTCGCGATTTACGACGATATTATTCCGATCGCGGCGTATATATCGTAACGCGAGATATCGAAACTTCGCGTACACGCATCGCGAACCTCGATAATTGTGCAGGATACGTCGCGCAATTGGGTCGTACATCCTGCTTTACTAAATATAGAAAAAAGAAAAAAAAGAAAAAAAAAAGAAACAATCCACCTGCGTATTCTTTTTTTCACGAGCGCAACGGTACACACCCGGCGCACGGTTAGCCGCACCTGGAAAATGCAGTTGCAGTTTTTCCAAATGGAACCGTGTGTTTTCTATCGCGCTTATCGATTCTTTTAGCTATTTCGCGGACAAAGTGTACGCCAGGGAAGATATTCTCAAAAATCTGATAAAAAAAACGATACACGCGACCACTCGAGTGGAACCCGGTTCTGAACCATTTATTTCACCATTTCGTATGAAATATCTCGAAGTGTTCATTTCTCGAACATCGTCTCTTATTAAACACTTCCGCGGAAAGGATCTATCTACGTACTTAACCAACAAAAAAAAAAAAAAAGAAATACGCATTCGTCGAAAGTAGAGAGTGTAATTGCACTCAGCAGGTGCATCGTTGTAAAAGAAGAGCGAGGTCGTAGAAAGGTACTACTCCGAAGGTACTGTTCCATCCTGGTTGGTGGTTAGACCGTGTTGCATCGTTGAACGTTCTCGTCCGCCATTTTCGTTCCGTCTTCCGCGAAGCGAGAGATACGACCTGCCCCAATCGTGCGACGTGTCACGTGCGATAGACGTACAGTACTTTTTTCTTATTTTTTTTTTTTGGGGGGGAATTTTCACACCAGAAACTGGAAGAAGTCGAATCGAGGGTAGACCAGGAGGATGGACGGTCGGTGGTCGTTCGTTGGTCGCTTTACAACGGGAGAATATTAATCCGATCGATTTCACCGTGGCGCACGTGTGTATACGTGCGCTGAATGAATTTGTGTAAAGGCTTGTAGCGTGACAGGCTTGTTCCCGGACTATTACTATGCCGCGATCGTTACGACGTATGACATTATAGCGGGTATCACGTGAGACCATTCGTGAAAAGATGCGATCTCGAGGGCCCGCGAGCATGCACCGAGTTCGATCCACTCGCGTTAAGGGGATTGCGCGAGCGAGTAACCGAGACGAAACCTTTTCCTACCTCGAGTGCCTACTTTCTGCGAAAAGGTTTCCCCGAGCGTGACGCCGATTTATTCAATTCGGATTCCGGGGGCAATGTCTCCGTAAGGCTAATCGTTCGATGATTTCTGCCCACTCGGGAACGCAACGTTCTCCGGAACGAGATACGAATTGTGTTAAACGGTACCACGAGAATCTAAGCGAGCGAGTATTTTTGTAATCTTTCGAAGAGCGTAGGGAGCTTTGACGGAGGGACGTATGAAGTGGTGTGAGAGGGTACGAGTAATTGTTTGGGGTTTTTTAATTTTTGAAAGGTTCGAGGGAATTTTCACTGAGAATCTGAATATTTGGAAATATTTTTCCAATTTTTCAAAGGGTGAATTGAATTTTGCAGCCTTAACGAAATTTATTAAGTGGTATTCGAGAGTACGAATAATTGCCTGGACTTTTTTAATTTTTGAAAGGTTGGAGGGAATTTCTACTGAGAATCTGAATATTTGGAAATATTTTTCCAATTTTCCAAAGGGCGAATACAATTTTCCATCTTTAACATCGAAATTTATTAAGTGGTATTCGAGAATCCGAATAATTGTCTATACTTTTTAATTTTTGAAAGGTTGAAGGAAATTTCCACTGAGAATCTGAATATTTAAAAATATTTTTTCAATTTTCCAAAGGACGAATAGAATTTTCCCTCCTTAACATCAAAATGTATTAAGTGGTACTCGAAAATCAGAATGAAGGGAATTTCGACTGAGAATCTGAATATTTGAAAATATTTTTTCAATTTTCCAAAGTACAAATTGAATTTTCCTTCCTTAACACCAAAATGTATAAAATGGTATTTGAAAATCAGAATAATTGTCTATATATTTTAATTTTTGAAAGGTTGAAGGGAATTTCCACCGAGAATCTGAATATTTGAAAATATTTTTTCAATTTTCCAAAGGACGAATAGAATTTTCCTTATATATTTCTTTATTACCAAAATGTATTAAGTGGTATTCAAGAATCCGAATAATTGCCTATATTTTTTCAATTTTTCAAAGAGCAAATAGAATTTTAATTTCGGGACGTATTAAGTGGTATTCAATTGTCCGAATAATTGCTAATATTTTTCTAATTTTTGAAAAGTTTAAGGGAATTAATCTCGAGCAATCATTTTGAAAATTCGTTACTACTTTACCAGTCTTCCCGAAGAGTTCTACTTCTCTGTACCGTAATAATTCCATTCGAATCTATTTCCGAAGTATCTGTTATCCAATCGTTGTAAAAAGAAAAAAAAGAAAAAAAAAAAAAATGAAACTAGAAATTCCATTTGGTCGTTTTCGCTGACGTTCAGATAGGCGATTGAAAAATCCGCGAAAGTGTATAGTTAGATAGCGGGAAACGGTTAGATTCGGTCGAATGTTTGGCAATAACGCGGATAAAAATGTCCATTGCGAAGTAAAAATGATTAATTGCGCAAGTTCGATTTCTGTCCGCGGCTTTTGCAAGCGTTTTAGAAAATCTGTCCGAAGCGCTCGGTGTTTCGCTTTAACGCACATCGGTCACACGATGCGGTGTTCAACTCCGTGCGTTTTTCCTTTGCCGAGCATGAAGTATTTGCGCAAATAGAGAGCAGATAACGCAATTATGTAATTTCTGTGAATTTTCGAAAGTTCCGCGAACGGTGCGCGTTGTTCCAATCGACGTCGAGTTAGTTTTTTTTTCCTAACCGTATTTCGGAACGCAGGAACACGCGCGGGGAAGAAATTTTTCCCGTTCGAAATATAAAATATATCTTCTTCGAGGTAGAGCACGTTACTTTTAACGAGGGAACGCGACGAGTCCCTCGTTATCACCTCGACGAAAACGACGAAATAAAAATTTTCTTTAACAACGATTCGGTCGTTCGGAAAGTAATTTCGTTTTCCAAAATGGAGAATATACATTTTATAATTTAATAAAATGTTTGTACACTCTAAAAAAATCGTGTTTCATTTTCACGAAAAGAAAAAAGTCATTTCACGAAACGACTCTCCGAACAATCCAATATTATTCGCACGTAGGATTAAAAATTCCAATTTTTGTTCCCCTACGATTGTTAATCTTTCGTAATAAATTGTTCGTCGAACGATGGCCAATATCTTCACGGTTAAAGAGAAATGTTCGCCGCGACAAAGGAGAGTAATGCTCTCAGCAACAACAGGCTACTATTTTCAACGACTCGAATCTCAGCGAGTGCCTTTCATGCCCTTGCCCGCTTCACCCTATTCCCGCCGGTGTAAAATACGGTGGCTTTTGTAACGCGGAATTTACAAGGGCAAGATATTTCTAAAGACGGCGCGCCTTTGTGCCCGGCACCGGATGCATGTGTGCAATAGTTGCACGATAAATGGTGAAAATGCTGAGGGCTCGTTATATTCGTCTCGCGTCTATGCGATAGAGACGAACGAAATTGCCGGTACTGCCATCTGACAATGTATCGTTCGAAAAATCGTTTCGTCACGTGACAATGATCAAACTATCAAATTTAATCGCAACTGGTCAATCTACCAAATTGGTTTTTAATCGTTTCGCTCGAACAGATCGCGAAATTTCGAAACGTCGATCGATTTGAATTTAATTGAACGGTACGAGCGAAATGGAATTTTTGTTCTTTTTTTAAAAGTTAGAGTCATTTCAAAAACAATTATTTTCCGTATTGAAGATACAAATCGCACATTTATCCAAATTGAGTAAGGAATGCTACCTCGAGAAGATACTAGCAGTCGATAATACCGATGGAGAAGAAAATATAGTCATTATGAGGATTTTCGACGAAACGATCGAGATCATTAAGGAGATGATTGCACGGTCAATTTTGGGTCGGAATGTTTTAATTGTTTTTGAGTACGGAGTTTCGTTATCGACCAGTGTCGAACGAATTGTTTCCTCGATTTCTCGTTGGGAGCGTTTACACGATCGAAATTCGAACTGAATGGCGGGAAACGCCAGTGCACGAGAACTTGAGAAACTATTGGGGCAAACTAACTGTTATTTGAGTAGACTGAACTCGATTTAATGGATTAAGAACGAAAACGAACATATTGAAAAAATTGTTCACACTTGGAAATATATTTCCATCTACACTGGTACCTCAAGATATTAAAGTAACATTTAATTATTTATAGAACAACTTTTAGCGACACGCTGAATAAAGTATCTGGAAGCTCGAAAATAAACGTAAATAGAACTCAGAGTAGACTGAACTCGATTTAAAGTACATATTAAGAATTAAAACGAACACATTGAAAAAATTGTTCACACTTGGAACTATATTTCCATCTACTCTGGTACCTCTATATCGAGCGATAGATATACTTCAAAATTACTACTTAAACTTCAACTCAGACTATAAGATATTAAAGTAACATTTAATTATATATAAAACAACTTCTAGCGAAACGCTGAATAAAAGTATTTAGAAGCTCGAAAATAAACGTAAATCTATCTGCTCGAGTTCCTTGCAAAAATATTCCAAATTCCACCAGTTCTCGCAACTTCGTCTTTCAAATCCCATCCGCTTCAATGTTAAGTCATGAGAATAGATTTATATATTATTAGAATATTTTCTGCGACCAAAATAATAAATAGAACCATACACAATAATAGTGAACGAGATTTCAAAGATTGCTCTGTCCCATACTTTCAATTTTACGTTTTCAGAGTCATCATTCTTACCCATGGAACTGCTCTTCGCAAGATCCGTGAAGTCACCGATAGTCACTAGAATAGATTTATATATTATTAAAATATTTTCTGCGACTAAAATAATAGATAGAACCGTACACAATAATAGTGAACAAGATTTCAAAGACTGCTCTGTCCCATATTTTCAATTTTACATTTTCAGAGTCATCATTCTTACCCATGGAACTGCTCTTCGTAAGATTCGTGACATCACCAATAGTCACTAGAATAGATTTATATATTACTAGAATATTTTCTGCGATAAAAATAATAGATAGAACCATACACAATAATAGTGAACAAGTTTTCAAAGACTGCCCTGTCCCATACTTATGTTCAATCTTACGTTTTCAGAGTCATCATTCTTACCCATGGAACTGCTCTTCGTAAGATTTGTGACATCACCAATAGTCACTAGAATAGATTTATATATTACTAGAATATTTTCTGCGACCAAAATAATAGATAGAATCGTACACAATAATAGTGAACAAGACTAATAGATTTCAAAGACTGCTCTGTCCCATACTTTCAATTTTACGTTTTCAGAGTCATCGTTCTTACCCATGGAACTGCTCTTCGCAAGATCCGTGAAATCACCGATAGCCAGTAGGTCGGTACTTCAGAACAATGTCCACAAGATGGATCCTGAACGTCGTCGGATAACTTGAGTAATTACCGTCCATAGTTACCCTACGTAGGGTTCTATCTACCGTGGATAACCGATGTGGAACAGCTCGTCAGGTAGAAACGTGGCTGGTTACGCTGACAGGCTGAGAAATCGATATTATCCAGGTTTGCCGCGACCGAACGAGCCCTTGCTGGAACGTTATATTTAGATAGACCCTTCCCTCGTCGTCAAGTGGCAAGGTACAACAGCGGACCTTGCTCGATTGCCCCTGGAAACCGATATTAACGCGGTTAACGATGCCCCGGCGCGCGTAGCCAGATCTTTGGAGGAGCTCGGTGCCACAACGCGAAATTCAATTCCAGGGACGGATAGATTTCAACGATATCGCGTGTGTAACGCAGCTATCTCGAATCGTTGCATCGTTTACTGTGTCTGACGAAGCATTGTGCATTTTTCTATCCGTTCCCCCTCCCCCCGCTGTGCACCATTTTACTTTCATCTCGTGTTTCGCGTATCCACGCCGAACACAGGGTCGGTCGCATGCCTTTTCGGGTGGCCACGTTTCCTCCCGGAAGAGGAGGCTTTTGTCCCGTTTTCAGCGATGAAAGCGCGGGTTCTCTTTCGCTAGGAAAAATACAGTGGCCGGCGTGAGTGTTCGAACGATATCGCAAATCGGGAGCGAACGAACGGGGAACTTGTATCGCGAATTGCAACGAAATATACGAAATATACTCGCGTAACAGTCGTAGGGATTATATTTTGATAATTTCGAAAGGGCAGGAACATTCAACGGTTATCGAGTTTCGAGCACACGGTGGAACCTCGATAAAGGTCGAGCCGATAACCTCGTTTGTTGTTAGTCGACCAGTGGAAGACCTGCGTCGCGTGCACTTATCGAGAAGTGGGTAATTTTGATTGTTCGTAGTTTTAAAACTAGCGAGTATCTACACCTAATATTTCATACACTTCGTTAGGGAGTTGTATGCAATCGATTTGCAAAAGCTTGTTAAAATTGCAGGAGGACAGTTGGGATCTCTTTGTTAAAAACGAATATGATGAATTGCAACGACGAGTTTCGAAATATATTCGCAAGCAGTCGTAGGGATTATAGTTTGATAATTTCGAAAGGGCAGGAACATTCAACGGTTATCGAGTTTCGAGCACACGGTGGAACCTCGATAAAGGTCGAGCCGATAACCTCGTTTGTTGCTAGTCGACCAGTGGAAGACCTGCGTCGCGTGCACTTATCGAGAAGTGGGTAATTTTGATTGTTCGTAGTTTTAAAACTATCGAGTATCTACACCTAATATTTCATACACTTCGTTAGAGAGTTGTGTGTAATCGATTTGCAAAAGCTTGTTAAAATTGCAGGAGGACAGTTGGGGTCTCTTTCTTAAAAACGAATGCGATGAATCACAACGACGAGTTTCGAAATATACTCGCGTAGCAGTCGTAGGGATTATATTTTGATAATTTCGAAAGGGCAGGAACATTCAACGGTTATCGAGTTTCGAGCACACGGTGGAACCTCGATAAAGGTCGAGCCGATAACCTCGTTTGTTGTTAGTCGACGATGGAAGAGATGCGTCGCGTGCACTTATCGAGAAGTGGGTAATTTTGATTGTTCGTAGTTTTAAAACTATCGAGTATCTACACCTAATATTTTATACACTTCGTTAGGGAGTTGTATGCAATCGTTTTGCAAAAGCTTGTTAAAATTGCAGGAGGACAATTGGGGTCACTTTGTTAAAAACGAGCGCGATGAATTGCAGTGACGAGTTTCGAAATATGTGTAGAAATATGTTTAGGTAGAATTTCGATTGTTTCGAAGGACGATGAAACCAGTGTAACAATTATCGAATTTCGAGCACACGGTAGATCCTCGATAAATGTCGACGATTGTACAATAACCTCGTTTGTTGCCACTTGACGAGTGAAAGAGCTGCGTGCACTTATCGAGAGGCGTGTAACTTTAATTGTTCGTAGTTTAAAAACTATCGAGTATCTACACCTAATATTTCATGCACTTCGTTAAGGATCTGTGTGCAATCGTCTTGTAAAAGCTCGTTAAAAACGAAAAAGGACAATTGGGGTCACTTTGTTAAAAACGAGCGCAATGAATCGCAACGACGAGTTTCGAAATACGTTTAGAGTTACTTCGGATAATTTCGTAGGTCGATGAAACCAGTGTAATAATTATCGAGCACACGGTAGAACCTCGATAAATGTCGACGATTGCACGATAGCCTCGTTTGTCGCTAGTCGACTGGAAAAGCTCACTCAGCAACGAGCGACGTCGGGGAAGTAACAGGTAATGGTAACACTTTATGTCTTTTCTTAGGTTCGAGTCGTCTCGATAAAGTGATTTCCAACGAAGTGAAAGCATGTGCTTTCCAACAGACTCTCTTCCCATCGGTCGAAGTGCGTTACATTCGAGATTCTCAATTTCTATCAGAGGTGTACGCGTCGCGTCTCAATTTCATCGTTTTCGTATTTTTTCTATTTTTTTTTCTTGTTGTTTTTCTTCTTTTTTCCTTCGCGGAATCATCCGTGACCGATATTAGAGTCTCAAAGCATAATGGTTCGCGTGCACGCGTTTTCCACGCCGACTAAAGCAGATATTGCGGGCGTTCGATTCCACGTACCACCTTCGCCGATACTTTGAGTATCGTGTATCGCAATAGTGAATATTTCCTTTCATACGTGTGCACATGTGTACGGTCGCGGTTTCAGGACACAGAAGAAATAACGATCGCGAGAGCTTACGATTCGTGTACACGGTATTTCTTTCTCTCGATACGTTCGAATACTCGATCTCTACAGGGTGTCGCGTTAAAAGAGCTGCACCGATCCGAGACTCGACAAATGTACAATATTCACGGGGAATAAATGCTTAAAATTAAAAAAAAAAAAAAAAATGTACGAGTCGATAGATCGACGAAATCACGACCGAGTCGTGAACTTTGCATCTTCGAACGTTACGACAATTTGCAAATAAACAAAAGTTCGCGTTCTCTCTGTGAACAATTCCTTCTCGGCGATATTACCCTCAATGTTTACGTTCCACTTTAATTATACAGCGTGCACGAGATTTTATTAATAACGCGAAGGGTGCCAAGGAGGGCGCGCTCTACGCGTATATACGCGTAATGAATGAAAAGCCTCTCTCCTTTTTTCCTCGTAGCTCGTTGGTTTTCCAACTTATTGAACATTCACTCGACGACGAGCCTCTAACAGAACGTCCGAAACAATGCTACCATTTTTTCCACACCGGTTCTGTTATTGTACCACCGACGAGGCGCGTCCAAAGACGCGCTCCGCGACCGAAATTAGACGATAGATACCGTAACGTTGTGTCGCGCGTGTTTACGACTTTGTTTTTAACGCATCGATCGCCAGTCGAACAAATCTGCATACGTATTCGCAGCATCATCGGATCCCGTGGTTTTTTCCGTTGTTTTTTTTTGCGGCCTATATACGCATGCATCGAACATCGATTTACACCGCAACGTGTACAACGGGTGTCTGAAAAGAAACGTCGAGAGTCATTCGTGAAAATTTTACGTCGCGTTCGATGCACAGATTGCATTTTTACTATGCAGCGCACGATACTGTTACATTCACCGATGCTCGAAATTCACGTTTCTTTTTGGGTACGTACGAAGAGTTACACAGTATACAGGACGATCAATATAAAGTGTCACGATGTTCCATTTGTAAAAAAATCTAGGAAATTTCTTCAGGCCCTCTGAGTCTTACAAACATTTATTGCAAAACGAAAGATTAACCCTTAAGAATCATTTAATTAAAAAAAAGAGTAAAGTAGATATCTTGTGAAGTGTCACGACGTTCCATTTAAAAATCTAGGAAATTTTTTCAGACCCTATAAGTCTTACAAACATTTATTGCAAAACGAAAGATTAACCCTTAAGAATCATTTAATTAAAAAAAAGAGTAAAGTAGATATCTTGTGAAGTGACACGACGTTCCATTTAAAAATCTAGGAAACTTTTTCAGACCCTTTAAGTCTTACAAATATTTGTTGCACAATGAAAGATTAACCCTTCAGGATTGTTTAATTAAAAAAAAAAAAGTATAGTAAATATCTTGTGAGTGTCACGACGTTCCATTTAAAAATCTAGGAAACTTTTTCAGGCCCTCTCAATTTTACAAACATTTGTTGCAAAACGAAAGATTAACCCTTAAGAATCATTTAATTAAAAAAAAGAGTAAAGTAGATATCTTACGAAGTGTCACGTCGTTCCATTTAAAAATCTAAGAAACTTTTTCAGACCCTTTAAGTCTTACAAATATTTGTTGCACAACGAAATATTAACCCTTCAGGATCGTTTAATTAAAAAAAAAATGTAAAGTAGATATGTTGTGAAGTGTCACGAAGTTCCATTTAAAAATCTAGGAAAATTTTTCAGACCACCTCAATCTTACAAACATTTGTTGCACAACGAAAGATTAACCCTTCAGGATCGTTTATTTAAAAAAAATAATGTAAAGTAGGTATCTTGTGAAGTGTCACGACGTTCCATTTAAAAATCTAGGAAACTTTTTCAGACCCTCTCAATCTTACAAACATTTGTTGCACAACGAAAGATTAACCCTTCAGGATCGTTTAATTAAAAAAAAAAGTATAGTAGATATCTTGTAAAGTGTCACGACGTTCCATTTAAAAATCTAAGAAACTTTTTCAGACCCTATAAGTCTTACAAACATTTGTTGCATAACAAAAGATTAACCCTTCAGGATCGTTTAATTAAAAAAAAAGTAAAATAGCTTTGTTGCTTTCTGAGAAAACAGCTCACTTTATATGGATGACTCTGTACATCATAAAATGAATTTTTCCTTTTCTCGGCAAAACAAATTCGTACCCATGTTTCAACAACACGAGAAAAAATCGTTATTTGCCCAATAATAATTACGCACAATAATTATTAATCCACTGATCAACATTCGAAGAATAAGTCGCTAAGGATCGTTTCATCTTGTTGAATATCGATCTGTTTATCCAATCTTCGATGTTTCCGGATCTGTGTCATTGAAATGATTGTAATTTCACAGAATAGTGCGTCGGTGTTATACGTATGTTTATTCTTCGTTCTCTGCGTGACAGCGAAGCCTGTCGAGAACATAAAACGTCAAATTGACAGTATTTTGCATCCAGCCGTACGAAAATTCTATATAGACACTCCGGTAGGTATTATTCGTAAATAAGAAACACAATTTTGTTCGAGAATGAGAAACACAGGTATGTTCATAAATGAGAAAAATCGCGAGAAATTTTCAAGAGACTACATCTTCTTTATCTAGGTGTATACGATAGGTTTACAGATGAAGATTAGTTTACAAGATGAAGTGGTGGTCACTGATGAATGCAATTGGGGGTGAATGTTTAATGAATGAACAAGCTGATTCTCGAGATTTTCTCATCGGTGAAAAATATTGTGGATAACTATATTACTGTGTTTTCGACACATCCAGACCCTTAAATAGAAACTTTACAATTATTTATATGGTAATGCGTGAGAATGAAGTGTTTGCAATAGACGAGCGTGTGAAATGTGAAAGAAGAGCAATTCAGAATTATTGAGAGAGATTAAGAATTATTTAGTTGTTC
This sequence comes from Ptiloglossa arizonensis, assembly GCF_051014685.1. NCBI lineage: Eukaryota > Metazoa > Arthropoda > Insecta > Hymenoptera > Colletidae > Ptiloglossa > Ptiloglossa arizonensis. The sequence continues at coordinate 31,945,259 of NC_135048.1, forward strand.
GGAAAGTCATTTCGTGTGTTTGTTGGTAAAAATAAAATACGATTTTTTAGAGTGTAAAAACATTTTATTAAATTATATATTCTCCATGGAAACTAAATAACTTTCCGAACAATTCAATAGAACGAAAGTAAATGAGGATATAAGGTGCGAGGAAAGAGTGTTCGGGCCAGTAATTGTTGGAAAATTGTCGAAGAAATCATGTCGCGTAAAATAAGACTAACGTAGTCACCGTAGTTATTATTTATGTGCTTTGTTAACGTTTCGTTTCTACTATTACCTCATTCGATACACGTATATTCTAGAACTTTATTCACCTTTGTTTCATAACCACCAGTATCAGATAATTCCTAGAAAATCGAACTCCAGTGTCGATTGGATTTCGTCGTTTAGCGATATTCGAGAGACTTCGATTCCGGAGAGAAGATCGAAGTAGCTGGTCACGATCTTACCAGGCTCGTGAAAAAACAATTTCGCGAATTTTCTCGTCGAACGACGCCGAGTTATACCATTACGTACAACGCTGAATCGACTGTACTTTCACGAGACGATATAAGGGTTTCGTTCACGTAGAGTTTACTTTGTGCGCGCGATTGGTTGGTGGATCCACGCGAGAGATCGAAAAGAATCCGAATTTTCGAAGAATAGAAATCACTAGGTCATAGAGATTATCAGTCGAGGCAATAAAAAAAAAAATAAAAAAGAAAAATGTTGTAAACTCCACGGGCGGGGCATCGAAGAATATTCCCTTTATTGAACTTTCATAGGTTGTATATTTACGAGGAATTTGTAGCGAACTAGAGACACCACGTTTCGTGGACACTTTACGATGTGCCTTCACTTCGCGCCCCTTTAAACATAACTTTGTCATTTTTAAAACGAGCCGTTGATACGGAGCGCTTTAAAAGGAGCCGCGACAAATATAGCCACCGGCTTCTATCTTAACGACGACAATTTTTAAAACGAACAATCGACTAGCCGTGCTCCAAGCTACGTGGAATTCTTCGCGATCTGAGTTCCGTCTATTTTTACTGAAAAAATGTGCAAATATGCGTGAACGGGGAAGACATTTTTCGAGCGTTTTAAATACCGGTTGGAATTATCTTTACGGGTGTTACGAGATGAAAAGGTGAATTTCGGGACGTGCGTGTAACGAACGGAATAGTAGTGGATATAAAACGTTAACAAATTATGTACGATTACGCTGACTACGCTATTCTTTTCTCACGCGACATCACAAGCTTTGATTAATTTCTAACAACGAGTGACTTTCAAACACGCTTCTCTCGCACCCTATATTCTCGCACGTATTCGTGCCCTTTCATTCTAATCCATAAGCTTTTTTTACTACGTGCATCTGGTTCACGTTAAAAATTTCTCAGTCCGGTGTCGTGTCTCAGTTGCTCGTCTTTCACGATTCGAAAACACTTCATTGACTATTCGTCTATTCCAAATACTTCACATTTTCTTCGGATCATACGCAATTCCTTTCGTTCCCACGCATTACATGCGATCAGAATTTTTAAACCGAATAAACGAATAGGTGGTTTCAAGGGACGTAGAATTCTTTGTGATTTTTGTTTCTTTTATTTTTAGTGTAAAAGTGTGAAAATATATATAGGTGAAAGAAGACATTTTTCGAGCGTAGTAAATGTGCAATTACAATTTTTAAACTGAATTAATAAATAGGTAATTTCGAGAAATGTAGAATTCTTCGTGAACGTGTCTATTGTGAATTTGGATTCTCCTATTTAGAATATAAAATTATAAAAATATACATAGGTAAAAGAAGACATTCTTTAAGGGTATTAAGTGTGCGATAACAATTTTTAAACCGAATAAATGAATAGATAATTTCGAGTAATGAAATTCTTCTTAATCTATGCTCCTCGTTTTTGTAGTGTAAAAATCTGAAAATATACGTAGGTGAAAGATAGACATTTTTCGAGCGTATTAAATATGCGATAACAATTTTTAAACCGAATAAATGAATAGGTAACTTCAAAGAATATAGAATTTAGCGTGATCTATGTTCCCCCTATTTTTAGTGTAAAAATCTGAAAATATGTCTAGGTGGAAGAAATTTTTCGAGCGTTTGAAATATTCAATAACAATTTTTATGATGAGTAACCTATTCAATAATAAATACGTAATTTCAAGGAATTCTTCGTGATCTTCCTCCTATTTCTAGTGTAAAAATGTGAAAATATGCATAAGCGAAAGAAGACATTTTTCGAGCATATTAAATATGCAATAACAATTTTTAATCCGAATAAATGAATAAGTAACTTCAAGGAATGTAGAATTCTTCGTGATCTTCCTCCTATTCCTAGTGTAAAAATATGAAAATATGCATAAGCGAAAGAAGACATTTTTCGAGCATATTAAATATGCAAAACAATTTTTAATCCGAATAAATGAATAGGTAACTTCAAGGAATGTAGAATTCTTCGTGTCTTCCTCTTATTCCTAGTGTAAAAATGTGAAAATATGTATAAGCGAAAGAAGACTTCATCCGAGTGTTTTAGACCCGCGACAACAATTTTTAAACCGAATAAACGAATAGGTAACTTCAAGGAGTGTGGAATCCCCCGTGAACGTGTCTACCGCGAATTTGAATCCTTCTATTTAAAATGCAACCGTATAAAAATATACACGTACAAAAAGAATTCTTCTCGAGTCTGTTAAATATGTATCTGTGAGATGGCGGCGAAAAATTCACGAATCCGTACGAAAACACACGCAGGCGAAACTTTTTTCGGGCTTGTTAAATATGTAGCCGCGAAAACCACTTACGAATCCGTATGAAAATACCTGTAGGCGAAAAAGAAATTCTTCCACGAGTCGGTTGAAGTGTTACGCGTTACCGTTGGAAATAGCCAAGAAACATTTACGAATTTATACGAGCCCGGCTCGTTAGAGAGCCCACGGTGCTCGATTATTTGGTTTTCCGAACAACCGTCGCGTCCCGTGTACGAATAACCTTCGAAGCAATTGCATTAAAGAGGCGACTCTAAAAGCGTGCACATTTTACGAACCAGGAGTGTACAAGTTCCCTCTCGGAGTTTCTTTATCGCGGACCGTAACCGAGTACACCTTTGCGAGAAAGAAAGAAAACAAAAAAAGAAAAAAAAAAGAAGAAAAAAAAATGGTTCATTTCACAATAAAAAAAAAAAAAAAAAAGGTGAGGGGGGTTAATTAGTACACCGGTACGACGTATCGAATTCGCGGTCTGTTCCCGAAATACCATCGTCCTTGGCGCCCCGGAGTCCCAATATTCGATATGACCGATTCGAAATGCGACCTACATTGATTTCCCGGGACCCGAAAATGGATCGTTCTGTCCTCGGGCCGTAGAACACGGATATCGGTCGTTTGGACGTACCTGGGTACACTGGTGACAGGTTAAGTCAAAGCGGTTGCGGATCGACCGGACCGAAATCGAAGCATAGAAGTCGGATCGAATCGTTGCGCCAGCAACAGGCGACTCCTGGCTTCCCGGAGCAGCTCGTCACCTATATACGTCTACGTGTACGTAGACATTGCTACCTGGAAAGCTGCACGATATGCCTCTGTGATGTATTGATTGGAAGCTGGGGCTACAGGTGGCTTTCTAGCGCCTGCGCCGCGAAGGGATATGAATAAGCTCTCGTTTCCTTATTAAAATCCTCCACGAGCTCGTCGGAGTAATCGTTACCTCGGCCCGAATGTACGTATATCCCTTGCCTCTTTTCTCTCCACCTATCTACTATTCGACTTTGATACACCAACGTGCGCGATCATCGTCGCGCGACGATTTATTTGCAGGGAAAACGTGGAACGATATGGAAAATCAAAATCGGCTACCCTTTGCTCGATGTAGGTTCATTACAGAGTTCGTAAACGGATAGGTGTAGCTTATTGGATGTTTTATAGGTGTACGAGGTGCATTTTTGTGCAATAGGATTCATTTCGAATATTTTAGGTATCTTATAGTGGCACGAGAGAGAAAATGTAAAATATGTGTGATAAAAAATATGTCTATTTTACAAGAGAAATTATTAGGGTTCTCTTGTGTCTCCATTGTGTGATTTTTTAAATTTTAACACGAGGTTCGTGTTTACGATATCTTTCGAGAGTTGCATTTCGAAAGTACCCTCGCGCGAGGTGCATCTTTGTGCAGTAGGATTCATTTCGAATATTTTAAGTATCGTACGGTGGCACGAGAGAGAAAATGTACAATATGTGTGATAAGAAATATGTCTATTTTACAAGGGAAATTATTAGGGTTCTCTTAAGTCTCCAGTGTGATTTTTTAAATTTTAACACGAGGTTCGTGTTTACGATATCTTTCGAGAGTTGCATTTTTCCGGATAGATAGCTTATAGGTGTACGAGGTGCATTTTTGTGCAATAGGATTCATTTAGAATTTTTTAAGTATCCTATGGTGGCACGAGAGAGAAAACGTAAAATATGTGTGATAAAAAGTTTGTCTATTTTATAATGGAAATTATTAGGGTTCTCTTAAGTCTCCAGTATGATTTTTTAAATTTTAACACGAGGTTCGTGTTTACGATATCTTTCGAGAGTTGCATTTCGAGAGTACCCTCGCACGAGGTGCATCTTTGTGCAATACGATTCATTTCGAATATTTTAAGTATCGTACAGTGGCACGAGAGACAAAATGTAAAATATGTGTGATAAGAAATATGTCTATTTTACAATGGAAATTATTAGGGTTCTCTTGTGTCTCCATTGTGTGACTTTTTAATTTTAATACGAAGTGCATCTTTGTGCAGTAGGATTCATTTCGAATATTTTAGGTATCCTATGGTGGCACGAGAGAAAATGTAAAATATGTAATGATAAAAAATATGTCTGTTTTACAAGGGAAATTATTAGGGTTCTCTCGTGTCTCCATTGTGTGATTTTTTAAATTTTAACACGAGGTTCGTGTTTACGATATCTTTCGAGAGTTGCATTTTTCCGGATAGGTAGCTTATAGTATAGGATGTTTTATAGGTGTACGAGGTGTATCTTTGTGCAGTAGGATTCATTTCGAATATTTTAGGTATCCTATGTCGGCACGAGAGAGAAAACGTAAAATATGTGTGATAAAAAGTTTGTCTATTTTACAAGAGAAATTATTAGGGTTCTCTTGTGTCTCCATTGTGTGACTTTTTAATTTTAATACGAAGTGCATCTTTGTGCAGTAGGATTCATTTCGAATGTTTTAGGTATCCTATGGTGGTACGAGAGAGAAAACGTAAAATATGTAATGATAAAAAATATGTCTGTTTTACAAGGGAAATTATTAGGGTTCTCTTGTGTCTCCATTGTGTGACTTTTTAATTTTACTACAAAGTGCATCTTTGTGCAATAGGATTCATTTCGAATATTCTAAGTATCAATGTAAAATATGTGTGATAAGTATCTAAGTAAAATATGTGTGATAAGAAATATGTCTATTTTACGAGGGAAATTATTAGGGTTCTCTTAAGTCTCCAGTGTGATTTTTTAAATTTTAACACGAGGTTCGTGTTTACAATATCTTTCAAAAGTTGCATTTTTCCTCGCTTTTGGAAGGAACTGCGGCTCGTGTATGGTCAGACGGTCGTCGCGAGTCCTACTCGTGCTACCTCGTTCCCCTTAAACCGCGTTTAATCTTTCCAATAAAATTCTTTGTGTCGCAGAAGTGGAGATTGCGTTTTAGAAAAGAATAAAAAAATTTACTTTTCCGTCGTGCAATGATTTCGAGCATCGAAATTAAAAGAATTGTGAACGAGAGTTTTCAGAATTTGAACGTCGAATCGAAGAATTAGCGACCGAAGGATTCGCAAGGATTCAGAAATTTTCGAATACAGATTGTGTAATAAAATTCTTTGTCAATTTTTGTGCTCGGTACTCGTACGAAAATTTTATCGATTTGACTTTGTTTGCGCTCGATGTTTCTTCGTCAAGTTTGCCTAATTGTATCAATCTCGGGCGATGAGCTTAATTTGTTATTCTTTGGAAACTTTTTGATAAGAAGTTCCGCAAGTTTCGAGTTCTCTTTTAAACTTTCTACCGCACAGCTCCGACGGATCTTTTCGAATTAAATGAAATTCTAATTCCGTTTCTTTTTTCTTCCAATTTTATCGCTCGCTGATAATTCGTGAAAATGCAAATCAATCGGTGCCTTTCGTTGAAATTATATACTTTTACATTGATCAACTCGAGGGAAAGGTACGGTCGATAAATTTATTTGCAGTGTCAAGAGGTAATTCCGAGATTGTATAATGTAATAGCAAAAGAGGTGGTCCGAGTAACCGATGGTTGCCAGTATATCTACGTCGGGACACGTGGCAATTTTTTACTTTTCGTTTGTACACAACGTGGACCGACAAAAGTTACCTATCAACTTTCATCCCCTTTCTTTTCTCTTGGCACACTCTTAAGATCCTTTTTTATCTCGCTCTTGAATACGAGATGATCGCGAAGCTAGAGGTACAAATATTTCTCCTCCACGTTCCAACCTTTTTCATTGGTCACCTTCAAGGAAAGTTTCTTCGTTGATTACATTCCTTTAATTATAATTCTTTCGTTATTCGTGGATCCAAGATTTCGTGGCATTTCGAAAGGATATCTTCGTGGTAACCGTTACGGTGGTATAAAATTATGAATGCAGGTATTTTCAGAACACGTTCAACACGCTTATGTTGTCAAGAAATGTTCCGAAAGGCTATAATTATATTCGCTTATCGAAACTACCCGAGTAGGACTCTTTATCGAAGGTTGAGGCTAAGCTGGTTATTTGATATTTTACAAAATTTCCTTCAGCCGATAAAACTTAAGTTACTCGCTAGAACTTTAAGAGATACGAAATTTTCTTGCATCGATTACAATAATAATATTAATCTTTCGAATTTTATTCCTCGAGCCCTCGAATACTCTATTTTTCGAATTATATTTCTCGAACACTCAATCTTTCGAATTATATTTATTGAATACTCAATCTTTCGGATTATAGTCCTCGAGTACTTGATCTTTCGAATTATATTTATCGAACACTCAATCTTTCGAATTATATTACTCGAATACTCAAACTTTCGAATTATATTCCTCGAATACTCAATCTTTCGAATTATATTATTCGAATACTCAATCTTTCGAATTATAGTCCTCGAATATTCAATCTTCCGAATTATAGTCTTTGAATACTCAATCTTTCGAATTATATTCATCGAATGCTGAAGTTTGCGATTTATATTCTTCGAATACTCAAGTTTTCGAATTATATTCATCGAATACTGAAGTTTGCGATTTATATTCTTCGAATACTCAATTTTTCGAATTATATTCCTGGAATATTCAATCTTCCGAATTATAGTCTTCGAATACTCAATCTTTCGAATTATATTACTCGAATACTCAATCTTTCGAATTATATTATTCGAATACTGAAGTTTGCGACTTATATTCTTCGAATACTCAATTTTTCGAATTATATTCCTCGAATACTCAATATTTCGAATTATATTCCTCGAAAACTCAATATTTCGAATTATATTCCACGAATACTTAAGCTTGTGACTAATATTCATCCAATATTCAATCTTTCGAGTTACATTCCTCAAATACTCAATCTTCCAAGTTACATTCCTCAAATACTCAATCTTTCGAGTTACATTCCCCAAATACTCAATCTTTCGAGTTACATTCCTCGAATACTCAATCTCTCGAATGATCCTACTTGGACAAATCATTTCCTTTTTTTCTAGCGAAACTGAAACACAATCTTTCAAAGCGTACAAACATTTGATCAAATCACACATTCTCAATTTTAGAAAAACGAAACAACTTCCCGAACGATCCAATATTTTCACCGTGTCGAGCAACCCACGCGATAGAGGGGGCGGAGGAGACGTTTCTTCCTCCGATTTCTTTCACTTTTAATTACCATCGGGGGTTTCTAAGGTAACCGCTGTCAGATGTGTGGGATTCTCGCGAAGAAACGCGACCGAGTGTTCCCTTTTCTCTCCGAGAAGTAACGGGGAGCTTCGTGTTTGCCAACACGCGAGCCAGGATCAACGACGTTGCCGCGGGCACCGAAATGAAGAATGTTGTTTCGAACCTTCGCGCCCCGACGGGCCATCGATCTCTCGCGTTATTTCCCCGTGCCTCGTTGCACTCGTTCAACGTGGATGCACCCTTGGTTTCCGCGCGAAACTTTCTCTCTTTCTCTTTCTCTCTCTCTCTATATATCTATCTATCTATCTATCTCTCTCGTTCTCATTCTATCTCTATATCTATCTATCTATCTATCTATCTCTTTCTCTCTCTCGTTCTCATTCTATCTCTATATCTATCTATCTATCTATCTATCTCTTTCTCTCTCTCTCTATCTATCTATCTATCTATCTATCTAATTATCTCTTTCTCTTTCTCTCTCTAGCTCTATATCTATCTATCTATCTATCTATTTCTTTCTCTATCTATCTATCTATCTATCTCTTTCTCTTTCTCTCTCTCTATCTATCTATCTATCTATCTATCTCTCTCACACTCACTCTCAGCGCTCTCTTCGGGAGCAGGTGGAGCATCTCGCCTAGCAATGGACCGTATCCGTAGTACACATGAAAGATTCACGAGTGTCACGAAGACGCCGGTAACCCTCCTCTCTTGGCAACTTTTTAATTAGATGATCGAACCCAAGTGTTTATCGCGAGTTACTTTCAGCTACCCCGGCACGCGCGACGATAGACACTGAATTTTGAACACAATTCGCGCATGATCGATCGTTGTTCGGCGCTTTAGGATCGAGTAGCCTTTTTGATCGAGCACTTAGAAACCAAAAAAAAAGAAATACACTCGTGTTTCAAATTTGCATCGAACGATTCGGTTCACATTCCACGCGCACCGTTTGCCTCGAAATACGACGATTCTCGTTTCTGATGATCCGATCGTGCATGAAAATTCAACGCACATAATTCACGCGCCGATTAACGCGTAACGTCACGACGCGGCGCTCGTAATTCGAATACTCGGTCGAACAGATACTCTCCATTCCGTACGAATTGGACGACACAGAAAATGTTTTAAGGTCGACGTTGCCCCTCGAATGGTTTCTATTTTTTCGCCACTCTCGAGCGAAGAAACGAACGATACGTTCCTGCGACCGTCCCGGGAATATTTCAGCTGCAAATTCTTCGCCACCCCGGAAAACACATTTCCAAGGAGGCAAATATCCCGAGCGCACGGCTGAGCCGAACTCGCTCGGAGAGTACTCGAAACTTACGCTTGGAAATTTTCTTTCTTTATTTTTATATTTTTTTTTTTTCTTTATGCTTCTCGTCTTCCACGTGTCGCGAAACGTTCTCGAAACGAGCGGAGAACGCGACTCGTCGAAAATTTCCTCTTCGAAACGACCGTTTGAATTCAAATCGAATTCTCGGTCCCGAGCAGGTGCAGCCGAGGGAAACGTTTAACGGGGATAACTTTTAAGTAAACTTGATTCGCGCGGTGCACGAGTAACGGTTCGAGCAATTAATTTTTCATACGTATTCGTGGCTCGATTCCTCGCGAGAGTCGCTCTGGAACGGTCAAGAACGGTTCACGCGACGCATTCGTTTCGAAATCTACGCTCGCGTGTGTACGATTCCACCTCGTGGAAATACACACTCGTGAAATTGTTGATTCGCGTTAATGACGCCGCGGCGTACAAATACGAAGAAAAGTGAAACAACTCTCGTCGGTGGGGACGCGAACGCGCGCGTAGCCGCAATTTGAGGAATCCTATTATTAGGTGGACCGGAAAGTAATGTCGTTTCTGCGCATGTCACTATTTGATTGTCATTTGTCAGCTCATTGTGTACATTAAAGTCGTAGCAAAGACATTCTGAGGTTATAGTGACTTGTTTAGTTGTAAATAATTAAATTTAAAATTTTTCTTTACAATTTTGGGTGAAATGGCCAGCCAAATACCAGAAGAGGTACATATCCGGCATTGCATGCTTTTTGAGTTTCGCAAGGGTAGTAACGCAACAGTTGCTATCAAAAACATTTGCGATGTTTATCCAAATGCATTAGACGTTCGTAAATGCCAAAGGTGGTTTTCCAAGTTCAAATCCGGTAATTTCGATCTTTCCGACTCGTATCGATCAGGAAGACCAACAACGTTAGACAATGACGTGTTAAGTGCGGAAGTGGAAGCAAATCCGTGTCAGACAATCGAGGAATTGTCAAACAGTCTTAACCAACCTTGGTCGACCATCCAAGAACATTTGCAGCAGATTGGGAAAGTAAGCAGAGCAGGTGTTTGGGTCCCGCATAATCTGTCCGAAGAGAACAAGGCTAACCGATCCACCACATGCAACTTATTGCTTCAACGGCACAATACAGAAGCGTTTTTTGATCGCTTGATCACCGGAGATGAAAAGTGGGTTCTTTATGATAATCCAAAACGCAAAAGGCAGTGGCTCTCTCCAAATGAATCGCCACAAAGTACTGCTAAGCCAGGTTTACACCCCAAAAAGGCCCTTTTGTGTGTTTGGTGGAGTATTCGCGGCGTTGTTCATTTTGAAGTGCTGAAACCTGGACAGACTGTGAATGCAGACCTTTACTGTGAACAATTAGATCGTGTAAATAAATCTTTAATTGAAAAGTGGCCAGCGATTGTCAACAGAAAAGGCGTTATTCTGCAACACGATAATGCAAGACCGCACTGCGCAAGACGAACCTTGGCAAAAATTAATGAATTGGGGTGGGAGGTACTGCCTCACCCACCATACTCGCCCGATGTTGCACCATCGGATTTCCATTTATTCCGATCGCTTCAACACTTTCTAAGTGGCAAAAGATTTGCAAATTTGGATGATATTCAAAATGCCATCTCTGTATATTTTGCTCAAAAACCAATTGATTTTTATCGATCCGGCATTGAAAATTTGCACACTAGATGGCAAAAGGTTGTTGATAATGAGGGTGATTATATCATTGATTAAAAATAAAAACTCGTTAAAAATTTGTGTTTGAATTTAATGTAAGGAAACGACATTACTTTCCGGTCCCCCTAATATATCCGAGACAACAGCGCGCAACATATAAAATAGCACGCAACAGCTTGTACGACGACACGACGCGGAGAAATGCAACCAGACTGGGAAACGATTCAGCAGATTTCTTCCTTCACTCGCGAACGCTAGAGAAAATCATGGGAAAATTTTCGACGAGTTACGCGCGGGTATATGTACCGTGAACGAATCAAGAATATGGTTTTCGAGGGTTATTTCCTTTCCAAAAGTCTCTACCGGTTCTGGAGAGAGATCGTGCAAGGTAGAATTTCTCGCGAGTTGGTTGCAACTCGAAACGGGGAAAATGTTTTCTCGTAAAGGTCTGGGGTGTCCTGTTGTGATGCTTCTATGGTGTAGGTTTGTTCAATGATACGAATTTGCAGAGGTTTGAGATTAGAATATATATATACATGATTATATATATTTTTGAGGGTTCTTTTCTTTCCAAAAGTCTCTACCGGTTCTGGAGAGAGATCATGCAAGGTAGAATTTTTCACGAGTTGGTTGCAACTCGAAACAGGGGAAAATGTTTCTCGTGAAGGTCTAAGGTGTCCCGTTGTGATGCTTCTACGGTGTACGTTTGTTCAATGACAAAAATTTGCAGAGGTTTGAGATTAGAATATATATATACATAATTATACATACGTTTAATTTACGTACGTTTAACTCGATCGAAATAATTGGAATACCTCGAGCGACGAAACGTGGAATGTTCCTGAGAAAAGAGAAGTATTCAATTATCAGGTTGTTCGGGAAGTTATTTCAAATTTTCAAAATGGAGAATATGTAATTGAATAAAATATTTATACACTCTGAAAAATATCGTGTTTCATTCTCACCAAAAAGAAACGAAATGGCTTTTCGAACGAGCCGATATTTTGGATCGAATCAATACTTTGAAATCGATCAAGATGCAAACCGTTAAGATAAATCTGAACGATAGAATTTGGACCGGAGGAAAGTATTCGATCGCATTGCAATAGACCTAATCGATGTTTCTCGCTCGATCGAAACGCAAACCGCGTATTAATTATTGAAACGGTAAAATTCGGGTTCACGTGGGTAAGAAAGAAAAGTATTCGATCGTATTGTGTTGTAAAATTTCTAATTCGATAAATTTTTAATCCATCGAAACCAAATCGTCGAAATGGATTCTAACGAAAAAAACATTTGCGCTCGCGGTGCTGTAGAGAAAAGTACTCGATTGTATCGTAACGGACCAATACATTCGAATCTCGCGAAACGCGAATCATCGGATATATCGAAACGACGAATTTTGAGCTCGCGCGAGAGCTCGAGAGCTCGATTACACCGTACCAGATCTCGCTAATATATTTGCGAAGGTGCTACCCACGTTTGCCACCAGAGGGAAACTTACCACCAACCGTTTCCCGCAAGTTCCCCGTACCTGCTCCGATCGGTATATATACGGTCCCTTACCGATCTCCTAAATGTCACTTTCACTGTATAAGGCAGGACCTGCTAGGATGCCTTACTGATGAGTCTGTGGCGGCGCTACCTACACTTGCCACCAGAGGGAAACTTACCACCAACCGTTTCCCGCAAGTTCCCCGTACCTGCTCCGATCGGTATATATACGATCCCTTACCGGATCTTCCAATGTCCCGGCGTATAAGGCTGGGCCTGCTAGGATGCGTTACTGACGAGTCCACTAGCAGGCCCGGGATGAAACACTCTTCCCACTCCCCTTTTCCTTACTTCCAACATAGAGCCGCCAAAAATCCACTAGCAGGCCCGGGATGAAACGCTCTCCCCACTCCTTTTCCTTACTTCCAACATACAGCCGCCAAAAGTCCACTAGCAGGCTCGGGATGAAAAAACGCTCTCTTTTCTCCTCTTCTTTTCCACCTTCGACACATTAGGGCCGCTAAATATTTAAATCGAAAGTTGAGATCGCAATAGAAATAATGAAACGTCGATTAAAAATGTATATCATGTCGAGAAATCTGTGCTCACGTTCGCGCGAAGAGAAACGTTCGAGATCTTCTCATCCAGGTGAAAAATTATTTTTGTTTAGGTGTGGGTCGTGTAAACGGAGCTTAGTTACGCTTCGACACATTAGGACCGTTAAATATTGAAATCGCAAAAGAAATAACGAAACGTTGATTAAAAATGTATATCGTGTGAAGAAATCTGTGCTCGCGAAGAGAAACGTTCCATTACGGTCTCGAGATCTTCTCATCCAGGTGAAATTATTTTTGTTTAGGTCGTGTAAACGGAGCTTAGTTACGCTTCGACACATTAGGGCCGCTAAATATTTAAATGGAAAGTTGAAATCGCAAAAGAAATAATAAAACGTCGATTAAAAATGTATATCGTATCAAGAAATCTGTGAAACGTTCCATTACGGTCTCGAGATCTTCTCATCCAGGTGAAATTATTTTTGTTTAGGTATGGGTCGTGTAAACGGAGCTTGGTTACGCTTCGACACATTAGGACAGCTAAATATTTAAGTCGAAACTTGAAATTGCAAAAGAAATAATGAAACGTCGATTAAAAGTGTATCATGTCGAGAAATCTGTGCTCACGAAGAGAAACGTTCCATTACGGTCTCGAGATCTTCTCATCCAGGTGAAATTATTTTCGTTTAGGTATGGGTCGTGTAAACGGAGCTTGGGTTACGCGCGGAGGCTGATCATTCCCTGGTATTCGTGGTTATGTTTGCGTAGGTTTAGTCTGTCGTTTTCCGTGACACGGTTACTACAAGCCGATCCCTTCGCATCCGGCGGTTCCGTCCCGCTACCAGCCACGGGAAAACCGCCAGCGATCTTCCTTCTGTCCCCCGTTTATCGTTGGTCGTGTGTGCACGTAAACGCAGAGGGGGTTGGAGAGGCACGTCTGCGCGATGCGCGCCGAGAGACGAGCGAGCCTCTTTCGCGGCCGGTCCGACGTGCTTTTCCACCCTCGACGACAGTCCTGCCGCACCGCCGAAACGTGCCACACAATCGTGAGTAAATTTCATCAACAACTGGCAACAACCACACTCTTTCACTCTCTCCTCTCTGCCCGTGCCCTTGATCGACTCTCAAACCGGACCTGTACGCGAGACGTTTCGATCCTTTCGATTTTACAATTTATCACTCAGTTTCGTACACACTCGATTCGATACCTCGTCGTGCGATCCGATTGCGACCCAACTGCTCCAAACTTACAATCGCCTTTCGAGAACAAATTTACCATTTCTCGACACCGTTCACCGAGGTTTACGTCTTATTATTATGTTTATATTCACGTCTCGATGAAAATATACAATTTCCCTCTAACTTTCACCTATTTCACCAGGGTTTACGATTTGTACTCACGTTTCGATACAAGTACGGTTTCTTTACACCTTTTATCCAGATTTACGATCGATACTCAAGATTCGATAAAAATATACAATTTCTTTGCATCTTTTAGCAAGATTTTCGATTCATGTTCATGTTTTGATACGAATGTACAATTTCTCTCTAACTTTCACCAAGATTTACAGTTTACATTCACGTTTCGATAACAATATACAATTTCTCTGTAACTTTCACCTATTTCACCAGGGTTTACAGTTTATACTCACGTTTCGATAAAAATATAGTTTCTCTACACCTTTTATCAAGATTTTCGATTTATATTCAAGATTCGATAAAAATATACAATTTCTCTACATCTTTTATCAAGATTTTCGATTCATGTTCACGTTTCGATACGAATGTACAATTTCCCTCTAACTTTCACCAATTTCACCAAGGTTTACAGTTTACATTCACGTTTCGATAAAAATATACAATTTCCCTCTAACTTTCACCAATTTCACCAAGGTTTACGATCTACACTCACGTTTCGATAAAAATATACAGTTTCTCTACACCTTTTATCAAGGTTTACGATTCATACCCACGTTTCGATAAAAATATAGTTTTTTTACACCTTTTATCAAGATTTACGATCGATACTCAAGATTCGATAAAAATATACAATCTCTCTATATCTTTCATCAAGATTTTCGATTTATGTTCACGTTTCGATAAAAATATACAATTTCCCTCTAACTTTCACCAATCTCACCCAGATTTACAGTTTACATTCACATTTCGATAAAAATATACAATTTCCCTCTAACTTTCACCAATCTCACCCAGAGTTTACAGTTTACATTCACGTTTCTATAAAAATACACAATTTCCCTCTAACATTCACCAATTCCACCAAAGTTCAAGATTTACACTCAAGTTTCGATAAAAATATACTTCTCCACACCGTTTACCAAGCTTCACGATTTAAACTCTAGCTACGTAAAAAAATATACAAATTCCCTCCCCAATTTCCAAGGGACATCGTCTCGCGAGTGTTTCGGGAATGTTATTAAACTTCACGAGGGAAGTATTTCGATATTGTGTAATTTGTCACAAGTTCCTCGTGACACGTCGTACGACAAGGGCTTGATAAAAACGATCACGGTGTCCCATGGCGGAACTTCTTCGCGGAGGTTCCTACCGGCCCGCGCGTTCCAAGGGGGAACTTTCCTTTCCTTTTCTTTTTTTTTTTAATATTTCGAGGGTCGCTCCGTTTGTCGGGAAGATCGATTTGGCTTCCGCCCCTTTTCTTTTCTTTTTTTTCTCTCCTTTTTTTCTATTCCTCGATCGACTTGTAACGCGAGGTTGTAACGAGGCGCAACGAGGTACCGGTTTAAGGGTCGAGTCAGTGGCGCGGCTCACTTTATTCCGTCGTTCGTTTTTAAGTGTTCTGTGGAAGATCTCGTGGAAACGGCGGTGAAAATCGCGTTCCTCCGCACGGATGAACGAAGGGTAGAGAATGGAGATTAATCTTTTCGCTGCCGGTTCTCCTTTGTCTTTTCGAGGGGGTGTTCCAAGTGATGCTCCGTGGATCTTGATTGGATTGAACTTGTGTACCATGTCTTGAAACGATCCCGAGGAGTCTCGCGGAGGCTGCCAAGTGATTCCAAAGTGTGTGCCGTTGTTTCTCTAAAACGTTCAACACCTCGTACCGTCGTATAATAAACGATCATTTTTCTCCTCTCCATTCTTTTCTTTTTTTCCCAACTTCTTAAATTAAATCACCCGACGAGTCAACGATCGCTCGATCGAGAAATATTTCAAATCACCTCTCGACTAGTTATACCGCGACGCGAGTCATTCGCGAAATAACGAAGATAATTTCCCCGTTAAGTAGCATCGTTTTTCACGAGGCAACGATATTTTTCAGCCGTGGAGGGCACTTCCGTTTCCCAATGAATCTCCCGAGTGTGATTCCCACGTGGTTCGATCTTTTTCAATCAATTCGACGTTCATTAAACCTTTTTTCAAGGGGTCGGTTATCGATTCGTGAACCCGGTCTACCTCTTTTCGCCTATCGAATATTCCGCGTTGCGTTTATGCGTATCTCGCGTTCGACGATCGCGAATTACCAAACGGTTGCAAATGTTTCGCGGCGATTGGTATCGGTTTACGCGAATTAACTTCCTCGACGTATTTTCACATCTCGTCCGCGCGGAACGCAGCTTAATCGAAAGTGAAATTTTTTTTTAACGCGAGGAAACCGAATTACCGCGTCCCCGGGTTAAATTAATGTTCCTTAGCGGCCTGTCCGGCGTTCCTCCGCGCCGCGAGGGCAACAAGAATCAGGGAACGTGGTTTTGCTAACCGACCTGGAGTACTTCCTAAACGATCCAGGAAACCTGGTTAGCGAAACGAGATTACCGACGACGATGTTGCATTAGATCTTCGTCCACTTTGATACAAAGCAAATACACCAACGCGGTCGACTAATCTTTCGACAGCTTTTCCACGAGATTTGCCCTTTATCGCGTCCGTGGCTCGGTCGAGGAACACCTCGCGTTCAATTTTTCCAAATTTACTCGGTTGATGGAAAGTTCAGGCGTTACGTGGTCAATGTAAATACAACTTAACGTGCCTCTGATATATTGCAAGCTTCGAGTCGAAACGCTGGGTGCTTTGAAATGGATGACAATACGCGAAACGAAAGTGGATAATTTTGTATTCGTTGTCGTGCTTTGACGATGGAAATGTAGGTAGTTTTTCAGTCGATTTTACACGAGTCTTTGGAGAATTTTTATTTATGTACGTTTTATTCTATAGAGCTCGCGAACGTAGATAGAATTGTATTCAGAACAGTCATCTTCTTGCACGAATTCGTCTTGTGTTTAAATGTTTAGTTTCGAAAATTTGTCTCTAGAAGCTTTTTCCAAGAGGCTGTTTAAATTTCGTCCAAGTTGTCGAGAGTTCACGTTCAGCCCAAATGTAGATTCCCTAGAGTTTACTCGAACGACTGATCGGGGATCGAGTATACAGAATCGACGAATATCTTAACTGTTCGAACTGGAAAGTCCGTGCTTTCGTAAGCTCGGACTGCATTAGGTTCGCACGGTTGAAATTCGCAACGACTCGTGAAACGATTCGATTCGTGGAATACTACGCGACGATTTCGTTCGATCGGCGAGAGGATGAAATTTGAAGGAAAAATAAGATAATTCTATGTTTACACAACGAGAGCTTTCAAAGTTGTAATCGTGTGCATACTCGATGATCTAAAATCGAGGTCGAAACAAGTAGAAATCCTTGGAATATTTTCCATTCGGGACAGAAAAGAAACAATAAATCGTTGTCACTTTTTACCGTTAGTTAAACTACCTACTTTTTCAATCTCGTGAGAAAAGTAATCAAAATCTATTTCTTGAAATTATCAAAACTTTATTAACGATAATCCACGCTCGAGATGACGAGCTCGTAAAAGGGCAATCATTTGCCTTCGAATTCACGAAAACGAAACAATAAATCGTTGTCACTTTTTACAGTTACTTAAACTACCTACTTTTTCAATCTCGTGAGAAAAGTAATCAAAACCTATTTCTTGAAATTATCGAAACTTTATTAACGATAATCCACGTTCGAGATGACGAGCTCGTAAAAGTGCAATCATGTGCCTTCGAATTCAAATTCGTTTCGCAATCATTCGCAACTTACCAGTAACTTTGTCTCTATTTTCTAACTTTGCAACACATTCAACGACAATTGACATGTTTCTTCAACCGAGTCACGAACGTGAACATTTCTATGCATAGAAATTATTTACTCGCCGAGTGTTATATACACAAAAAGACGTGTTATCCTGACAGCACAAACGTCCCCCCTGTACCCCTATTTTTTTTTTTTTTCATAAATGTGAATCACGACAAAACGACCGTGCACAAGTACCACTCTGTGTGTATGTGTGACAATTAATGTTAACTCGTATTGCGCTGCAGTGAATTATTCGTTTCTTTCGAGGGAACGACGATCGCGATCGATGCTTCAAACCCTTCCTCTCTTTACCGAGAGAGGGACAGACAGTTCAAGTACCTTGAAAACTGACAGTGCTTTCGATGAAAGCGCATCGATGTCTACAAGATTTTATTACGCACAAATGAGATCAGTTCTGTTACAACGGAGCACCTTTGTGCTTTATCGGCAAACAATCAACCTTCTACACGTGACTGCCGATTGTAAAATCTGTTATTGCACCAACTCGTCTAAATACGATATTTTCAGTCGATATTTACACGGTTTCGTATAAAAATTTCGGGTCTCGTTTCGAACGGAAAGAATCTATTCTTTTGTATCGAAATGTTGAGACGAGCAACAATCGAAACGCGCCTTGAATAATTCCATTCTCGTTGCAATTTCGCGAGTGCATTAACCAACAGATCCGCGAGGTTCTCCCAATGAAAACGAGCCCAAACACGACCCGATTCGGACTACTTTTAATTATACGTTAAAAAAAAGGAACCGTCGATCACGTGTAATTAAAAATAATCCGTACGTGTTCTACGATTTCATTCATCGACAAAACACGCGCGACAATGTAACGAAAAATATAAAAAATTTGAATTTTGGTTAAAGAAGAACTGGTCGCGTGACTTAATAAATATAAATGTCTCGATGGTTGCGAGCCATCGACCGCGTGGTAATCCGAGTCTCGCTAGCTGATGCTCCGTCTCGCTCGCTCTCGTTGTACCTCGTTAACTCGCGGTACACGCGAGGCTCGGCCGCGGATTAAAGAAAGGTCAATTCCTGGGAAAGGGAACGTTTGTTTCCAACTATCTCGTACGTACGAAAACGAGGGAAACTCTCGTACGATTTCTTCTAAACGGGTTACCGGCTCGATTGGTTCACGTGTATCCGGGGCGTTCTAATCTCGTTGCAAGGAAAAATAAATGGAGAACTTGGTAACGGTACTCGTTTTTAAGGAAACTCGATATCGGTGTGTGTATCGAAGACGATTACGTTCGTTCGGTGAAAGTTTCGAGACACAGGGACGCGTTCGGGAAATTACTGTTGCGTTTCCACCTGAGGTAAATTTAATTCGAAGAAGGCACATTTTCTGGTTATAAATTATTCGTCCACGCATTGCGTACCAGCGTGACAGACGTCCACGGTGAGATCGATTAGGCAGAATTTTAGTAGAACGCGCACGCGTCCCAAAATAGTTCGAAAATCGATTTTCTTGGAAAGGAAGACTCGTGCGCGAAAATTCGATTCCACGTTTTCGATCTAGTTTCGCGCGTCGAATCGTATCCTTCCGGATTTTACCGCAATCGGAGTGTGTTACTCTTTCGGTGTACAGGGTGAACAGATATAAATTGATCGTTCTTATTGCTTCTGGTACCGAGTGGATTTCAATTTCTGTCTCTTGCTTAGACTATATCCGTAACGTTTTTATTATCGTATCGGGGGGAGTGTAAGGAATTATAAATAAATATTTATCCTCGTTAAATGTGGTGCATTCAAAATGGATGTATGTACGAAACAATTTTTATTCCTCGTGGTAAACTTTCTTGGTTCAAGTTTATACCTATTGTTCAACGATAGTAATACAGATACAATATGATTATTGTAGTTTACAATAATCCAAATCTTAATTACACTGTCTTATGGTATTAAAAATACATCAATTTCGTCCCATCGAAGGAGTTTCTCGATATCGAAGAAATTAAAGAAATCTTCATTTTCTATAATACAGTTTCCAATGCTCTAAGTTATTGTTACACGAATCTCTGCTGTATTCAAAATACACTGGAACCTACTGCATCCGTTCTAATCGAGGGATAAAAATGACTGAATTAGTAAATTTATATAAAAATATAATAGAGCAATCGCTTCTTTTTTATAGTAAATTTTTATTTATTTAAACCGAGATCCACCAAATTTATTATTATTAATATATATTAACCGATAACAGAACATCTGTTCAAATATTAGGGTATTTGGATAATAGGAATACCAAATTACAGTACACAGATTTTTCAACGTAGTTGTGTAACCGATAACAGAACATCTGTTCGAATATTAGGGTATTTGGATACTGGAAATACCAAATTACAACACACAGATTTTTCAACGTAACTGTGTAACAGATAACAGAACATCCGTTCAAATATTAGGGTATTCGGATATTGGGAATACCAAATTACAACACACAAGTTTTTTCAAAGTAACTGTGTAATCGATAACAGAACATCCGTTCGAATATTGTAGTATTCGGATAAAAAGAATACCAGATTACAATACATAGATTTTTCAACATTAACGGAACATCCGTTCGAATACCATAGTACTCCGGTAAGGGTGGTTCGGTTGCGAGGGCTCTACTGCCAATAAATCTTGTTTCGGCGATTCGGGAAATGTTCAAGTAGAATCGACCGGGAGTCTCGATTCGCTCACAGTGGCTCTATTTACCCGTGTACCGAACCGCTCTCGCCCCTAAATATAGCAAACGGCACTTTCTACCCGGTGAGACGAACTAGATTCACCGAGAGCAAAGTTACGTCGCGCGCAGGTATCACAAACAACCGAGTGGCCCGTGAGTGGCTCCATTGTTCACGGTGAAAAGCAAGCGCGAACGCGTTCTGATTTCGAGCAGTTCGGGAACTGTTGTGTCGTTAGTTCATTCCGTATGCGCGGCTCATATTAAACAATGCGAGCTTCTCCTACGACGAGTGGAGACAGCAGACAACCAACGGTTGGTGGAACAGGGTTGGTCGTTTAAGCGGTCGGTTTTTAACGCACCGTTCGAAGGGTGAATCGCGGAACTGGGTCAAAGTTTCTCCATCGATCGCGTCACGAAGTTCGATGCGTCGTTGGAAAACAAAAAAAAAAAAAAAAAAAAAAAAACAAACAGAACTCGAACTGTCTATTAACACATCGAACGTCGCGTTGGTGGTTGGCGATCCGCGTTCCGATCTACTTCGCAGCGTTTACGAGACACGAGCTCGTTTGTAAATTTGTAACAACCCAATTGTAACTTTTCAATTCACGGTCGTTGACGATGAATAAACAGAGTTCACGAATCGTATAATATTTGTATTTTTCGCGCCACGGTTCGAACGTCGAGAACTGTGGAAAACTGGTAATAAACGTGTTAATCGCTACGGAGATTATACACAGGGTGTTCGAGAAATTTTTGACTAACCGAGTCGAATCGATCGATCGTGTTCAAGAGTGTCAGCAATTCCACGGACAACCTCCGAGGAAACTTACTTCCTGGGTAATCACGTTCCCCGTGATTGGAGACCTCGAATGCATATGGTAATTCCCCGGATCTCCGTTTCTGCGCGCGCATAGTCTTCTAAGCGGGGTTGTTCGTCGGAATTTCTTCGCGCGATGCGAAATCACTCTTCGAATCCGGTTCGAGAATCGCGAATCGTGTTATCCGATTGGATGATTGTCCGCTGCTCGTTTCGATCGAACCACGACGGTCGTAAGTCACTTTTCACCGAGATTTGAGAACCTATTGGCGGTACGACGAGTGGAGGGGATAGAGTCGACCAAGATTCCGACCAATAGGAACCACATTCTCTCTAGGTCGGTTTCTTTCAACTCCCAAGAGTATTTAGAATTCGTTTCCGGACTCCTCGCTTTCAAGTACGTTCTTTACTGTTCGTTATTTCCTCGTTATGTTCTCTTTATTGTTTACATTGTTCTTCCTGTGAGTTATCCAAGGTATTTCGATTTATTATCTTATAACGATCGAACAGACGATTTTAGACGATTGAAATTTTATACGACGAGTGGAGGGGATAGAGACGACCAAGATTCTGACCAATAGGAACCACATTTCCTCTAAGTCGGTTTCTTTCAACTCCCAAGAGTATACAGAATTCGTTTCTTTTCGAAATTCGTTTCCGAACTCCTCGCTTTCAAGTGCGTTCTCCACTGTTCGTTGTTTCCTCGTTATGTTCTCTTTATTGTTCACATTGTTCTTCCTATGAATCACAAGGTATTTCGATTTTTTATCCCATAACGATTGAACGGACGATTTCAAACGATCGAAATACAGAATTCGTTTCCGGACTCCTCGCTTTGAAGTGCGTTCTTCACTGTTCGTTGTTTTCTTGTTATGTTCTCTTTATTATTCACATTGTTCTTTTTGTGAGTCACCCGTTATTTTGATTTCTTATCCCATAACGATCGAACGGACGATTTCAGACGATCGAAATACAGAATTCGTTTCCGGACTCCTCGCTTTGAAGTGCGTTCTTCACTGTTCGTTGTTTCCTCGTTATGTTCTCTTTATTGTTCACATTGTTCTTCCCGTGAATCACCCAAGGTATTTCGATTTCTTACCCCATAATGATCGAACAGACGATTTCAGATGCTCGAAATTTCGCTCAAAAAAATAATACACAAACGACATTCGAAGCATAATTTCTTCCTCGGATACAAGGTATCCCCGATTTACACACCCAAGTATACATACTATCTTCTTCGATAAGTTTTGTAGTTTTTTCCATTGTAACAATATACTATAACACTTCAACGTTAAACAACTGTATATATACAAACGAATCGACAGATCTACACGAAACTTCACACACATTCATCGAACAGTGGTACCATCCTCAGAAAAATAAAACAACAAACCTGATAAATACTTATCGAACAACAAAACTTAAAGTTAGCAAACCGTAAAGAGCGAACAATTGAAACTTGATCAAACCAAAAAAAAAACAAAAGAAAAAAATTAATCCAGTTAATGTCTAGAAACACACGGTCGAATAAATGGTATTTTAGTCGTTTCCGCGTCACGGTAGCCAGGGGATCGATTTAATTTCGCTAAAGCCGCGTGGATGTTTTCGCGGTACGCGAAACAAAAATCGAAAGCAACGGAATACCGTGAACCAACTGGAAACCAATTTCCTTCGTCTCTGATTTTTTTCACCGTGCTGGTACATCGCGGGGCGGGCGTCGTCGCGAATCATCGCCGGTGCTCGTTCGTCAGTCGTTAATTTCAGTTCAGAATCCGATACCGTCGTCGATAAATCGTATTTCCGTCCGTGATTCACTTAACGATGTCCCACGGTGTCGTTAATTAACGACGGTCAAAATATCGAGAAGAGGGAAAGCCACGATGAAACTGAATAACCGGTCGTGCTGGATCGTGCGCCACATTTTTCTTCTTTTTTCTACCTCTGCTTCTTTTTTCTCTTTCTCTCTTCTCTCTGCCCTTTCCCTCGCGTTGTAATTTCGCAATCGTGGGGCCATTAATCTCTTTTTCTCGCGTCGGAGCCCAGTCCACCCTTTTGTTTCCCTCTGTAGCCGAGAAACGATTGTCACGGACGCTAACTGGTACGAACCAATAGGAAAACTTTCGCGAAATGGTCGAAAAAACGTGTGCAATTTTAGATTCGGTTCGTACGTCTTGCCCGATGAACTTCTCGAAACGTTCTCCTTTCGACGAATCTTCTCAAGGTTTGGAAAACGACCAGAAGAATCTCTACTCGCGTCCCGTATCCTCTGTCGCGATTCTTTTCGCTCTTTTAAACTTCGCGAGTAACTTCGTCATCCTCCCTTCACGGAACCCCGTGAAGCAGGTCTTGTTCTTTGAAATTTTCTTAAACGAATCCCGTATTGTTTCCACGCTCGGGATTCCTGAAGTTTGCTTTCAAAGGAATGACAACTTGGTCGAGCTTAACCGAGCTTTTACAGTAACGTTCGAATCCTCGAGTTTTGGATTGTCTTTGGAAATATGGTATATAACCGAGAACGAAGTAATGAAAATTCTAAGAACGAAAGATCGTGATATTCATGGTGTACAATATTTTTTAGTCGAGCTTAACCAAGATTACACGCAAGATTTTATAGTAACGTTCGAATCCTCGAGTTTTGGATTGTCTTCGGAAAATATAGTAAATAACCGAGAATGAAGAAATAAAAATTCTAAGCACGAAAGACAGTGATATTCATGATGTACAATTTTTTTTAGTCGAGCTTAACCAAGATTTTACAGTAACGTTCGAATCCTCAAGTTTTGGATTGTCTTCGGAAAATATGGTAAATAACCGAGAATGAAGAAATAAAAATTCTAAGCACGAAAGATCGTGATATTCATGGTGTACAATTTTTTTTAGTCGAGTTTAACCAAGATTTTACAGTAACGTTCGAATCCTCGAGTTTTGGATTGTCTTTGAAAAATAAGGTAAATAACCGAGAATGAAGAAATAAGAATTCTAAGCGCGAAAGATCGCGATATTCATGGTGTACAATTTTTTTTTTTAAAACGTTTATTTATTACACGTACTTTTGATATTCACGGGTGTTACTCTCACTGTTTTACGTTTTATTTCATTATATTATTTGTATTCTGGATCGTTGGCTCGCTCGAAATCGTGTTCGTGAATTGCTCGTCAGGTTGGAAATCCTCCCGCTAAAAATGATCTCAAGCACGGTGGATTTCTCGCAGAAGATAACCGGTAGCTTGGTTCAGTTTCTCGTTTACTTTTGTTTCGTGTTGCGCGTCAGTTACAAGAAATCATCGGTTAATTAATTCTTTGAACTCGAGACAGAGCCGAAAAAGCTTACGCCCGGGGCGACTACGATCCGCCCTAACGCGGACCAGCAAGTCAGATTTTCCACGTCGTTGCTCCAACTTGAAAATAAACGGATTTTCCTCGCTTTCCACGCGGAATCCCGTTTCCCATCGTTGAAGTCGTTATCGCGTTAAGCCCTGGAAAGGAAACGCTAAAATACGCGTATCAAAACATTGAAAAGCGTTTCGCAACGAAGTCGAACCAGTCTAGGAATTCTTTCGTCGAAACGCAGAGGGAATTTTTCCTTTACACCGGATGTACTCGAAAATGTCTTCTCCGTGTTCTCTGTCTCGATAACTTCGTCGTCTCTTGAACGTTATAAAATTACTTCGGAGTCGAAAAACCAAGTGGTTGTATATTTACCGTACCGAGAAGTAATCAACGTTAAATAACGATCGTCGAATGAAATTTAAATTTTCGATCTCGTTTCTATCGTTCGCGATAAATAATTAACCATTTCATTGAAAATGAACGATTTCATGGAATATTTAAGCGATTTGTCGAACCCAATCATCGAGGTAGATTTTCTTCTTCTGTCGTGTTATGAATTAAAAAGAATGGAGTAATTGAAAATTTGTACATTTTATTAAACTAGATTACACGAGGTGTACGTCTAGTTAGTATTCATTGTGAATCGATTAGTATTTTTTAAGAGAAAAATGGGATTATTTCTTAAGGACAGAAATTGGGATTCAATGAATAACAATATGTAAAATATTTTTAAAGTTTTTGGCCTATATCATATTTTTTTAGAAAGATACTAACGTAATTTTAGACTATACTACTTATTGGAGAGATAGTTTTATTCTAACAATCGAAGATTCTATATCCAACGATCAAGTTTCATTCCCTTTTCTCTCCCTTCAAAAATGATTCCTCGAGCTTTATTGTATAACTCTCGTAGTTGATGGGACTACACACTCGTTAAAAATTTTTACCCTTACTTTTCTCCAAAATTAAAAATATCCTTTTCGATTCAGTAACTTCGAATTCAGTTGCGGATTGAAATTGTTATATACAAAAATTCTGAACGCAAGGATAGAAAAAATAATCCTTCAATCTTTATCGATACACTTCTTCCTCGTGTTCACTCGTTCACTAAAACTTCCACGTGGAATTTCTAATTCCACAAATTTAAAATTTATAAAAATACTCTTTTCAATTCAGCGACACGTGATTCAATTACGGATCGAAATAATGATCATTCGATCTTTATCGTACACTTTCTTCCTCGTGTTCACTTGGAATTTCCACTTCTGCAAACCAAGAATAATATTATAACAATCCCACGATTTTCGGATCAAAATATCAAATATCTTTCTCACCAAACTTTCTTTCGTTACTATATTTTAAATTAAGAGAACCAGAAGAATGAACAATTATTTAAAAAAAAATACCATATACATTTATCGAATTATTATCACACCAGGTGTACCTTTTATCGTAATTCGACTACTCCGTAGAGGAAAAGAGTGTTAACGACCCCTCGAATTTCGGGATAAAGTATCACGGTTCTCCCTTGTGTGCGTTGATCACCAACGAGACGTTAATGATAATGTTAGACGCGTGGTACGTTCACGGGAAACACGATCTACGTGGTTCGCGTTCGCGCAATCGTCCCAGCGTTACGTTCCGTGTTAATAATCGCATTTACACGCATCGTTCGCATATACGTGTACGCAGATATTGTTGAAAAGCGAGCTCCGAATGGCCCTAGCAGTCTCCGGTTTCTATTATGCGAGCGGTAAACCTTATTGCAGAGCGTGTTACGCTCGCTTGGTACGGATGACTCTTCGATGTCACAGAGGATCCCAAACTGAAACTCCTGTACGCGTATTTCTTTCCCCATAATTCGTACACGAGCCAGATTTTAATCAAGAGATGTGCTAATCTCGACGTAAGTAAGCTCGACGTAAAGATCGTCGCGATTCGGTTGATTTAATCTGGAACTAACTTAAACTAATTTCCACTAACCAAGATCCAATCCACACCTAAACTAAATCTCCGGATTAACCTAGATCTAAGTTACCTGTTCTATAGTTCATGGTCATCGCGTTCATCAGAGTAGATAATCTCTCGCATACCACGACGACATCCCTACCCGCAGTCTTTCCATCGGTTCCAAGTTACACGATCAATTTTAGTAATTAATAACCAAGGCTAGTTTCTAGTCACTCGACACACGGTTACTGTTTTCAGTTACGTCCTTTAAATAGGACCGATTTCAAGGTCCGGATGCGCTCCGAAAGAGTTCACGAAGATACGAAAGCGTTAGTCATTGGAGAGTTGTATTCACGGAGGTAGATGATTCTCTGGTCATTGTTGAGTCAGATTTTCATTTTTCACGTTTGTCTACAGCCACGTGTTACTTCTAATCGTCCGAAAATATTCTTCAAATAATTGCAAATTTTTATTTTTGTTCTGAAACTTGTTCAATCTGCTGCAACTCGAGGATAAGGTAAATGATTCTCTAGTTTAGGAATTGAGGCATTTTTTAATTTTTTACCACACTCATATGGTACCTTTAATCGTCTGAAAATATTCTCCAAACGATTACAAATTTTAATTTTTCCTTTGAAACTTGTTCAATCTGCTGCAATTCGAGGATACAAGGTAAATAATTCTTTTCTCATCGTTGAGTTAGATTTTAATTTTTTACGTCTGTGCACACTCATGTGTTACCTTTAATCGTCTGAAAATATTCTCCAAACGATTACAAACTTTAATTTTTCCTTTGAATCTTGTTCAATCTGCTGCAATTTGAAGATAAGCATAAATGATTCTCTAATCATTTTTCAGTCAAATTTTAATTTTTCACGTCTGTCTACAGCCACGTGTTACGTTTAATTGAAAATATTCTGCAAACGCTTGCAAATTTTAATTTTCCCTTTGAATCTTGTTCAATCTGCTGCAATTTGAAGATAAGCATAAATGATTCTCTAGTTACTTTTCAGTCAAATTTTAATTTTTCACGTCTGTCTACAGCCACGTGTTACCTATAATCGTCTGAAAATATTCTCAAAACGCTTGCAAATTTTAATTTTCCCTTTGAATCTTGTTCAATCTGCTGCAATTCGAGAATAAGCATAAATGATTCTCTAGTTATTTTTCAGTCAAATTTTAATTTTCCACATATGTCTACAGCCACGTGTTACCTTTAATCGTCTGAAAATATTCTCCAAACGATTGCAAATTCCAATTTTTCCTTTGAAACTCGTTGCATCCGTTGCAACTCGACGTTGCACCCGTTGCAACTCGACGTTGCACGTGTTAGATATTTCGCGAAGAACTGCACAGATACGTGCACGCGTCTCATCGAGAAAGTGCAACGTATTCAATTAGTCAGAGGAAAGTCGAGACGCTTTTACCGGTTCCACGAAACCTGAAAGTCCAATTGTCGTTTTTCGTTATGATACAATTTTTAAACAATCCTCCTCTGTCTCGAAGCTGGAATTCGTGTCTCGTTGAACCGTCGTTGGCGCGAGTTTCCCACGATTTTCCCCGCGACGCGAGCCGAATGCTGAATTTTTCATGAACAGGTGGCGGCCCAAGGTTGCGAAGTCTGTTTATTTATAAATACAGCGCTGAAAATTTTGTAAAACGGAGACAAGCTGTCGCGCACCGAATGACGAGACTTTCATATACTCATTACATTTATTACATTTTCATAGTGTATCATATCTATTATATTCTTATACATTTATTGAATACCATAACACACTTTTAGAGGAACATTATTATTCGTCGTATAAAGATAAATTGTATCTTTAATTCTTTACGTCTGTCTATACCCACGTGTTATTTTTAATCGTCTGAAAATATTCACCAAACGCTTGCAAATTTTAATTTTTCCTTTCAAACTTGTTCAATCTGTTGCAATTCTAGTATGTAGAAATTCTCCCAATTCACTTATATATTTTACTCGTTTATTCCTTGTATTTGTATACGTACAATGTGTAGAAAAATATGCCACGGTTGAAGTAAAGGGGTGGTTTTGTGTTTCGGAATACGCGGAAGCAACGTAGCGGATTTGTTTCGGAAAATTCGAACAGGAAATGTTGAAATCGTTGGAAGATTCTAATCGCGTTTCGGTGCGGGTACTCGGTATAAAATAACATCGAAACAATGAATGGAGGGTTGTCTTCGCAAATACGGCTGCCTCGTAGAATAGCGTCTTCTTAACTTCACGGAGCGAAGTTTACTTCGCTTAAACTTTCGCACACCACTCTCCTCGATTTTATAGGCCACGCCTTGCCAAGCTCCGCGTCTTTTTTAATGGATGCAACTGGTGCGAAGTTCGCAATTTAACGAGCAACATTATCGAAACAAATTTTTTTCCTACCTCGTTCGAATGCGTTTCGAAAACGCCGTAAAACGATCGTTCCGTGAAACTTTCGTGGAAGATTAATCGAATATGCACCGTTTAAACGTACGAAGAATATCGTAGATTACATCTAGGAGGGGATGGGGTGTGGTAGGGCAACGTGTGAAGATCTTGAAGACCTTTCCTGCGGGCAGTTGTTAAGATAAGACGGCTGGAGTAAAGCAGTTTCACCCTCTATTAGCAAGGAGTTACCCGAGTTCGTTAAAAATTTAATTAAACGAGATACTTCGACGGGTCGCAAATTAAGCCTGCTGCTTTCGCACGTTTTTTCGTGTTACAAGGTTCAGAGTGTGTTTTGTAACCATGGGTTTTTAGTCTTCTGAAATATACTCGAAGGATGTCTCGATAAGTTCAGAATGAACGCGGTAAGATTAACAGAAAGTTTCCTTCGATTGCTTTTGATGTCTCTTTGAAATAATTAAAATAATATGTTAAATTACTTTACAAGATTTTGGCCTACATTGCATTTTTTCACAGAGACACTAACGCAATTTTAGACCATACTAATTATTAGAGAGATAGTCTTATTTCAACACCTGAAGATTCTATGTCTAATGAACAAGTTTCTTTTCTTTTCCCTAAAAAATTATTACACGAGATTTATTATATAATTCTGGTAGTCGAGGTGACTACTCGCTCGTTAAAACTTCTACACGCATTTTTCCCCAAAATTAAAAATACTCTTTTCAATTCAACAACACGTGATTCAATTCCGAATCGAAACAATAATCACTGGATCTTTATCCATAGACTTTCTTCCTCGTGTTTACTCGTTCACCAAACCTTCCACGTGGGATTTCCAATTCTATGAATCTAAAATGTATAAAAATACACTTTTCAATTCAGCAACACGTGATTCAATTCCGAATCGAAACAATAATCACTGGATCTTTATCCATAAACTTTCTTCCTCGTGTTTACTCGTTCACCAAACCTTCCACTTGGAATTTCTAATTCTATAAATCCAAAATTGATAAAAATACCCTTTTCAATTCAGCAACGCGTGATTCAATTATGAATCGAAACAATAATCACTCGATCTTTATCCATAAACTTTCTTCCTCGTGTTTACTCACTCAATAAACCTTCCACGTGGAATTTCCAATTCTATGAATCTAAAATATATAAAAATAAACTTTTCAATTCAGCGACACATTATTTAATTATGAATCGAAACAATAATCACTGGATCTTTATCCATAAATTTTCTTCCTCGTGTTTACTCGCTCAACAAACCTTCCACGTGGAATTTCCAATTCTATGAATCTAAAATGTATAAAAATACACTTTTCAATGCAGCAACACGTGATTCAATTCCGGATCGAAGTAATAATCACTCGATCTTTATCCATAAACTTTCTTCTTCGTGTTTACTCACTCAACAAACCTTCCACGTGGAATTTACAATTCTATGAATCTAAAATATATAAAAATACACTTTTCAATTCAGCAACACATGGTTCAATTCCTGATCCAAACAAGAATCACTCGATCTTTATCCATAAATTTTCTTCCTCGTGTTTACTCGCTCACCAAACTTTCCACGTGGAATTTCCAATTCTATGAATCTGAAATATATAAAAATACACTTTTCAATTCAGCAACACGTTATTCAATTATGATTCGAAACAATAATCACTCGATCTTTATCCATAAATTTTCTTCCTCGTGTTTACTCACTCACCAAACTTTCCACGTGGAATTTCCAATTCTATGAATCTAAAATATATAAAAATACACTTTTCAATTCAGCAAGACGTGGTTCAATTCCTCATCCAAACAATAATCATTCGATCTATACCCATAAACTTTCTTCCTCGTGTTTACTCACTCAACAAACCTTCCACGTGGAATTTCCAATTCTACAAATCTAAAATATATAAAAATACCCTTTTCAATTCAGCAACACGTGGTTCAATTCCGAATCGAAACATTAATCACTCGATCTTTATCCATAAACTTTCTTCCTCGTGTTTACTCACTCACTAAACCTTCCACGTGGAATTTCTACACATATAAAATTGATAAAAATACCCTTTTCAATTCAGCAACACCTGATTCAATTCCGGATCGACATCGTCACAGAAAATTTCGAGACTTGTGTCCAACCTCTCGCGAATTTTGGCGGCCTCGGATCTCCGGAACGAGCTTCGTCAGCGTTACTTCTCTGGAATCTCCCCCAACGCGATCTTTCGAGGTTTCCGATTAGGCGGGTCACGACAAACGTTATCGTTCGTCGAAATTTTCAACTCACGTGTTTGCTCGACTCGGTTTATCGGGCGAGCGGCAACGTCACGTTTTGTCAAATGTACATTCGCCTCCCGAGGGTTCGTTCGCTGTTTCTAACTGTTTCACTCTCTCTTTTCCATTCTCTCTCTCTCTCTCTCTCTCTCTCTCTCTCTCTCTCTCTCTCTTTCTCTCACTCTCAGCGCCCGTATTTATCGATTAAACTCCTTGCGCCGCGGAGCGTTGTTTTCTCAGGGAAATGGAAACAGGGTCCCTTTCGTTAAACCACGTCCTCCCACCCCCTGAGCATTAATTTTACACGATCGCGAGCCGGGTAATCGCACGCGGAACAGAGAGAAAGTAAAATTTCATTTGCAAACGCGGGAGGGGAACGGTGAAATCCCCTACCCGTATTAATTAATCTGAACCGCGCGATCAGCAGCGATCGATCATACCGAACGTGACGACCGCAAAGTGACGATAAAAATTCGATTTGCAATTCAGATTTCCGTGTCCGGGAACATCGACGATCGTTCCTACGTATGTTTTTAAATATCAACCGGTAGGAAAAAAATTTGTTCGAAAGCTACCGCGTGGAATAATTTTCCGATGCTCTCCCGGAATAAATTAATTTCGTTCGAGGAGATGTTTTCGTTCAATTTTCCTTCTCTACGTTTCGGTTCTCGTTCTTTGTTATTGTTCTTCATAGAACTTACGAAGCGTTCGATAACGAAACATTGTAATTTTTACGTACACGGAGCCCGTAGATGCGAATTTAGAATCGATGGTCATTTCGATTTATAAATTCGATCGTATCGCGCGAAGAATTCAATTTCTTTCCGATAGGGACGACGCAGGGAACGCTCGTTAGGTATGCACGGAGTCGCGAGCAATAATCATCGGATTTAATTAATTTGTCAACTGTAATGAAACTTATTGCCAGGTTTAACACGGGACGGTATCAAGGAGCGATTGTTGCCGCTGCTTCAATCTCCCGAGAATTCTGTCGCTGTCTCTGTTTCTCTTTGTACGACTGCCACCTGTTGAGAGAGATAACTTGTCCACGAGGTTCTTCGACACTCGAGCACTCGGTGGCTAAGGTGGTGTTGGGTGAACGTGACGGCAAAATAATCCACCGTGGAACTTGTACCAGGAAGTAGAAATTAAATTAGCCCGTGAAGGGAAAAGAAGAATATTTGATTGTACAAAGGATTTCTGTCGAGATATTACCCCGTTGAAGATACCGGACTAGTTTATCGACTAGATTATTGACTCTCTTTAACGAGAAGAGAAGTAAGATTCCATCTGGGTTGCAAATTACCGTTTGACGATTTTATCGTGGCAGCAATTTATCATCGTGTTGAACAGTACAGGTTCGTTTTCTCTAACTGGAACAACCCTTTTCGACGATATGGAAAATATTATAGGCGAGAATTATTTGCCTCGAAGGTGTAAATATTCTAAGGAATATACTCTGTTTTCTTCCTCGTCTACTGAACAAGACAATTTAGTGGACGATTCATCAAACGTCCAGTTTTGTAAATTATTGATCCTCGATGTATCTCACGGTGGTCTGATGGTTGTAACGTCCGCTGTCCTCGATTGTACAAAGAAACTCGCAAAGTCCCAACAATATTAATTACTTCGAAGGAAAAATTCGAATTCAAATTAAATTCGAAGGATTTCGTCGAGGCGCTAGTTGTTCTGGTAATAGTGTTATTTTTTCTCTCTTCAAATCACTTGAGGAAACTTTGAGTGATCGATCCCCGTACAAGCCCCCAAATAACTGTTGTACTCATGGGTAGTTTATGGATAGATATATATATATATATATATTTATATTATACGTTACAGTGATAATAGTGTCAGACGTAGTGTCGGTGGTTAGTTTCGCTTGGTACGTTTTTTAATTTTTAATTGTCTCGTCTTATCGTCTTTTCAGTCACACTGTCCGCGACACACTCTTCGGACATATTCTCAGAGTCATACTGTGTCATACCGTGTGTGTCCCTTACTCATAATATCTAGTTTATCATAATATGCAGGGATATCGCGTATCTAGTAGTATAGTTAACGCATATATAAGAATACAAAGTTCGAAGAAATGCGTATACAGTGATATGTCTTGATGTGAACGACGAGTGTCGTGTGATCTTTCTGACTCTGGACTTGGAACTCGACTGAAAAGAAAAGCCAAAAGGAAAACGGCCAAACCATTGACAGCGTGGCGGACGACCCTTCCGTGTCAATACGGAGACAGTTCTTAAAACTGACATCGACATCTGGCACCCTTGAGATCATTGTTGCATTCATCACTCCAACACCTTTCATTCCAATCCTCAGTCTCTCTCACTTCAGACATTGGGTCACGTTCGGCCATCCTAATCGTTCGTCTTTTCCAAGTGTACCTCACTTTCTCCGAACCACATGTGTAGCGCTGTGGACGACGGGAGGTGTTGATGTTGAAGCTTCTCGTCGTCCGCACTTCTCGACAGCTCGTTAAAGGTATCGAGATCGTTGTAGATTTATAAATGGACTATTGTCGATGTGGTTTAACAATAATATATTTAATACAGTCTTGGCAAAGATTGTGATTGTAACTTGTTGGCACTATTGTAAGTTACAAGCTTTTAGTTGAAGTGTTTGACTTGTTGGCGAAATTGTAATTCAAATGTGACTTGTGGCAAAGTTATAGTTCAAGTGTTTTTTCCGCGTCTCAACCCTCCGTTTTATGCACTCGGCTCAGGATGTGATTGGTCGAGGAAGTTTGAAGGTGGACAGCGGAGTTGCAGGAGAGGGATCCCAGGAGTGGGATTGTTAGTTTAAACCGTGGGTTCTTGGAAGTCAAGATTACTAAAAATCATAAAACGGCGAAAGTCGCCTTAATTACCTGCAGCTGCTTAGCAGCCTTCCAAGAACCCAGGTAGGGTAGTTGGTTGACGATGGATTGCACGTGCGACGATGACATGCTCGGCACCTGCACTAATCCCGCCATAAAACGGTAGGGCTCGACGGACTGTGCCGATTTTTGCGTGCCGCAACAACATGTATTCCCTTTCATCCCCATGCATTCTCACGCTTGGTCGTCGCGCAAGAGCAAGAGCAAGACCCCCTGTAAAGGATACTCCTGCCTTCCACGAAACCTAGCGAATAGATCGGCGCCAAATATTTAGCTTAACTCAAGTTCGACCTCACGCGCTATCTTGTTTAGGCCTACGCTCGAAGCAGGCCTAAGCAGAAACGGAAAATCCGTTACCACAGTAGTGTAACCCCCTGTAAAGGATACTCGTACCTTCTAGGAAAGCTAGCGAATAGATCGGCGCCAAATGTTTAGCTTAACTCAAGTTCGACCTCACCCGCTATCTTGTTTAGGTCTACTCTCGAAGCAGGCCCAAGCAGAAACGGAAAATCCGTTACCACAGTAGTGTAACCCCCTGTAAAGGATACTCGTGCCTTCTAGGAAAGCTAGCGAATAGATCGTCGCCAAATGTTTAGCTTAACTCAAGTTCGACCTCACGCGCTATCTTGTTTAGGCCTACGCTCGAAGCAGGCCTAAGCAGAAACGGAAAATCCGTTACCACAGTAGTGTAACCCCCTGTAAAGGATACTCGTACCTTCTAGGAAAGCTAGCGAATAGATCGGCGCCAAATGTTTAGCTTAACTCAAGTTTGACCTCACGCGCTATCTTGTTTAGGTCTACGCTCGAAGCAGGTCCAAGCAGAAACGGAAAATCCGTTACCACAGTAGTGTAACCCCCTGTAAAGGATACTCGTGCCTTCTAGGAAAGCTAGCGAATAGATCGGCGCCAAATGTTTAGCTTAACTCAAGTTCGACCTCACCCGCTATCTTGTTTAGGTCTACGCTCGAAGCAGGTCCAAGTGGACGCGGAAAATCCGATACTACAATAGTAAAGCTTCGATCGCGAAAGGTTAATTGGACTCGAACGCAGGTGCGATTGTTCCATGCGCGGTGTTCGAACGATTAGTCAAAATGGCGCGTAAAATCCGAGGAAGACGCTCTCCGGACGTCTATGGGACGCGAAAGCGACGCGTCCCGGTCGATTCGATACACCGATTAGGCCGCGAAATTCATTTCCATCTGGCCGTTATCGAAAACCGATATTTCCCACCGCGGGAATTCTTTCAACGATTTTACCGAGCGGGGCTCGCGCGAGCGGAATTTACGAACGTTATCCGATTCGATGGAATTCCATACGGGGTGTTCGCGATCGTCTCGAACCGCCTGTCGAAGAAACGGATGTTCCGTCAACGGATCCCTACGCGGATGTCTCGACGGACCAGCTTGTGTATTCGAGCTTGGACTAAACACGAAATCGAACGGTGAGAATAATCTCGATTAGGTTATTTCGTGGCTGACCTCCGTCGTTTCGAAATTTTCCAACGTGGGAGTCCACCGAAGACGAACGATGCTTTCTATCGGCCATCAATCACGATTTCCCGGAGACGATAATCGGGAATAGAACCGACCGCCCTTTTCTTGCGTGATGGGTCGCCGTTGAAAATCGAAGGGTATCGCCGGCTAATCCAATTTGCATGCGGTTCACGTAAATGCACGGCTAATCTTCAACGTTGCGGGAATTGTCCACGGGGATATACACCCGTTCCAGCGACAGATATCGCGATACCGAGCACGAATTATTGGATTCTACGCGCGAAAACAAATCGAAAATAAAGAATCGAGTTTTTCGACGCGAGCACTACCGTTCGAGGAAATCGCGTTCGAAGACGTTTCGGGGCACGTGAACGATCGAGAGGGACGCTAGAACGCTATATCGAAGCGTAATTTGTTCCAGGTGGTGGAAAATACGGTAATATCGATGGAGAATTGATAACAGTGCGTTTGTAAAATTCAACGCGAGTGGAAATAACGTTGCGAGTAGAGTAGCGTGCCCCAAACAATTTTGAACATTTTTTTTCTCGAAAACGAAACACTGTAGGAAAAAAATTCATTCTACATTTTCGATTCGTTTTTACGCAAGGAATCGTCTTGTGTGTTTTGAAAGAACGTACGATGTTTAACAATCGCCTCGTAATTCGTGCGATTAGTAATAGCGTTACGCAAGTTCGGTTACGATTATTTTGAAAATTTTTTTCTCGAAAACGAAGCACGGTGGAAAAAAATTCATTCCACATTTTCGATTCGTTTTTACGCAAGGAATCGTCTTGTGTGTTTTGAAAGAACGTACGATGTTTAACAATCGCCTCGTAATTCGTGCGATTAGTAATAGCGTTACGCAAGTTCGGTTACGAGTATTTTGAAAATTTTGTTCTCGAAAACGAAGCACGGTAGGAAAAAAATTCATTCCACATTTTCGATTTGTTTTTACGCAAGGAATCGTCTTGTGTGGTTGGAAAAAGCGTACAATGTTTAATAATCGCCTCGTAATTCGTGCGATTAGTAATAGCGTTACGCAAGTTCGGTTACGATTATTTTGAAAATTTTTTTCTCGAAAACGAAGCACGGTAGGAAAAAAATTCATTCCACATTTTCGATTCGTTTTTACGCAAGGAATCGTCTTGTGTGGTTGGAAAAAGCGTACAATGTTTAATAATCGCCTCGTAATTCGTGCGATTAGTAATAGCGTTACGCAAGTTCGGTTACGATTATTTTGAAAATTTTTTTCTCGAAAACGAAGCACGGTAGGAAAAAAATTCATTCCACATTTTCGATTCGTTTTTACGCAAGGAATCGTCTTGTGTGCTTTGAAAGAGTGTACAATGTTTAACAATCGCCTCGTAATTCATGAGATTAGTAATAGCGTTACGCAAGTTCGGTTACGAGCATTGGAAGATTTTTGATGTTCTATTATTGTTTTCGCATTTATTGAGTTCGGAAAGTGATTCCTTTTTCCAAAACGGGGAATATGTAATTTAATAAAATGTTTATACACTCTGAAAAAATCGTGTTTCATTTTCACAAAAAAAAAAAAAACAAAATGACTTTCCGGATCAATACTTCACAACCAGGCATTTATTTCTGAAATTAAATCGTCGAGTGAATCGGTCTTCCAGAAATTAAACACGTGAAATTAACAAACGGAGCAACCACGAGTCGAAAATGAAAGACAAATATTGCGAGGTCAGATTTATGTACGGTGATTCACGACGTCGAAGTAAATTTTCAAAACAGACACAGGATTAACATCGTTCTGGGGAGGAATATCGAATTCGACGAATGTCGACCCGACACTGCGTCAGGGATTTGTTTATCGAGGTGTTCTATTCAAGGTGTCTTATTCCAAAGGGAAAAGGTCAGTGTTGGGGCATCCGTGATAAAAACAGAGACTCCGAGGGGACCTGGTTTGGGATACGGTGCATTCGTGACACTAAATTTAAAATGTCCCCTGCGCCGTTGCACGGTCTGTTCATTTTCTTCAGTCCTTTCTCGGGGAATGATTGTTTCGTCCATTTGTTATTTTTATAGACCGTGCTGCCGGTTTTATCCCGTGGCACGAACGGTGCTTCATTTGGTTTCTGCAAACAGAATGAAATATGATTAAAGAATTAACGGTGTAAATCGGGAACGAGTACACTTCTAAATGATTCTGAGAACGATCTCTGTTGCAATTTATTTATTTACTCAAGGTTCCTTCCAAGACGAAGGCTTTCAATCATCGAGGAATCTCTGAAACATCGAAGAAACAACTAAATCGAGATTGCTATTTTCATTCGTTCCCGATTTATGCCGTTTGTTAAAAAAAAAAGCGCACCGAGACAATACAGCACGTTATTTCGACATTCAATGAAAAAATGTTAAACCACGTTGGAAAAAGTGTCGAGGGGTCCTCGAAAAAGTGAATTCGGCCGGGGTAAACGAAGCCTTGCACGCGGGAACAGTAATTAAAATGTTTTTTAACCCGAGTTTCCAGCCTCTTTTACAAACAAATTGCGATCCTTTGTACACGCGCGTTTACGAGCGCTTTCGTTCCCCCGATTACATGGAAAAACCACGGATTAAATTGAAATTGAACTGAAAATTAAATTTGCTCTCAAAACGATCGTAGTATCTTTTTCTTGCTACGAGGAAATTAACACTAACCGGTACGAATATATATATATAAATTTTTTCACGATTTTCGTTCGATTGTTCCATACCGAGATCGGGATATTTGAACGCGAAACGAAAATAAGTTTCAAGTGTATCGATGCAGGTAAACGTTGAAAATGGACATAAATTTATCCCTGTGAAATAATCGTTACCTTTTCATTGTTATTTGTAATTTTGTTAGAAAGTCGTAGCCAACCGTACCAACTACATTTTACTTTCTATAATACTTAAACGCAATATCCTGTCGCCTTCCAACAATGGCTATTGTATGAAGAAGAATTAAAACCGAAGTAGTCGAGGACGTTTATAGTCCGGCTTCAAACTTCCGAGGACCCTCGTCGTTCTAAGTACAAGTACTCTGTCAACTTACATTATCATGCTCGAAGTTTACTTTAAGTTCAATGTAACGATACAGAACTTGCCGATGGCTCGTCGCGTGCAAAAAGAATATTAAAAATTAATTACAAGCACGCGCTGCAACCGCGAGTGTATTCTATACAGGACTGGCTCCACTTGGCAATTTTATTATCAATCAACGGTTTCCCTCGTAATGACGCGAAAACGTTAAGTGAAAAAGGGAGATGTTTCTGTAACTTAAATAATAATAACGAATTTAAATATAGATACATTAAGTACAATGATCGAAGATGTTTCTATTTTTTTCTTTAAGTTTGTTCTACATAAAATATAGTAATACGATACATTAAATAAAATACATTAAATACAAGGATCGAAGGTATTTCTATTTTCTTTTTTAAATTTGTTCTATATAAAATGGACTAAATAATGTTTAGTTAGAAAATAGACGAATGTACATTAGATAGATTAGGTACAACGATCGATGTTTCTATTTTTCTTTTTAAGTTTCTACTACATAAAATAGACTAAATAAAATTTGGTTATAAAATAGACGAATACATGAAGTACAACGATCGAAGATATTTCTATTTTCTTTTTTAAATTTGTTCTATATAAAATGGACTAAATAAAGTTTACTTATAAAATAGACAAATGTACATTAGATAGATTAGGTACAACGATCGATGTTTCTATTTTTTTTTTAAGTTTCTATTACATAAAATAGACTAAATAAAGTTTGATCATAAAATAGACGAATGCATGAAGTACAACGATCGAAGATATTTCTATTTTCTTTTTTAAGTTTCTTCTATATAAAATAGACTAAATAAAGTTTGGTCATAAAATAGACGAATACATGAAGTACAACGATCGAAGATATTTCTATTTTCTTTTTTAAGTTTGTTCTACATAAAATAGACTAAATAAAGTTTGATCATAAAATAGACGAATACATGAAGTACAACGATCGAAGATATTTCTATTTTCTTTTTTAAGTTTCTTCTACATAAAATAGACTAAATAAAGTTTAGTTACAAAATAGACGAATATATATATTAGATTAGGTAAAACGATCGATGTTTCTATTTTTGTTAAGTTTCCGCAACTAAATAAAATAGACCAACGTTTGAACAAAGTTAATTCCCTTTGCTCGCGACGAAGGGTTAAGGTGTGCTGCCCCGGGGCAACCGACAACCTCCCCTAGGTAGAGGAAATGAAACACAGTTCGATTGTCGGCCGTCAACCGACGAGCAACTTCTGACCGTTGTTATCGACTACTAATGGTGGTCAGACTATAGCACAGCTGAGATCCGCTTTGCTGTCGTTCCACTCCAGCGAGATATCAATTCCACCAGTGATACCGGCAGCATCGTTTGTACAATTACGTGTAATCATCCGGTAATATGCATGTTGATGAAGCTACCAATCACAATTTTCATAGTTTCGTACTTATCGGTATACATTGCAAAACCGTGCTGCTTTGAGAGATGAACTCGTCACAATTTCACGTGAGAATATTTACCGAATTTCCATGAACATTTTTCATCTTGAAATCCAACCATAAGAGGGTACCAAAAATATAAATATCTTACTCTTGATCTCGTATACTCGTATACTTGATCTCACTCTTGAAGTCACAATCAAGATGCGTTCAATTCCAAAAGATAATTAATATTATCGAAGAAGAAAGTGCACAGAACCGAGGGTGTAAGGTACACTTAAAATCACGAGTGTCTGTTCGATCAATCGAACTATACGCAGGAAGGTGATCAATGTTTCCAGCTCTTTGTCGAAAAGTTAAAGAGAATTCGATCGCTCGTGAGCGAACGAGGCCTACTTGGCACTTGTCAAGGGGTCATTCGCAAATTTCTTTCCACGAAAATGCCGCTTATTGTCTCTGCCCAATTTTTCGTCCCTTTCTGCTCACCCCTCAATGGAGTTCCTCGCACAATAGACGCATTGTGTAAGCTCTGACGACTCCCCGACTAGCCGAGTCTCTCTACTCTCTTTCTTTCCCTTTGGTCTACCACGATCCATCGCCCACTCTCTCTTGTTCAGCTGCTTGTTGCCAAGCACTTCGAAACCACGCGAGTCGTGCCGCCATCCACCCTTGTCGCAACGTAAATACAATATCGGACGATAGTTTCGCCAAGGCTCGATCGACAGCCACGGAATCACGAGCGCAATATCGTGGACGTGGCGAAGATTGTGTTTCGTTCGGTCATTTTCACGGTTCGTCGACACTCGTCCAAGAAACGAAATGAAGATTCGTGGTATCTTCGGTCGAAATAGTGGTATTCTTGCAATCGTTGTCAATTTTTGGGAAATTGGAGGAAAATACTTTTGTTTTCAATTTAAACAGGGAAATCTACTCCTAGTGAGTAATCGATGATATGAACGTATAGTTTGATTTGTTTAGTAAGCAAGGTACAAAATGAAGATTTGGTATCTTTGATCAAACGAGTGTTATTCTTGCAATTTTTGTCAATTTTTAGGAAATTGGAGAAAAATACTTGTGTTTTCAATTTAAACAGGGAAATCTACTTCTAGTGAGTAATCGATGACATGAACGTATAGTTTGATGTGTTTAGTAAGTAAGGTATAAAATGAAGATTTGGTACCTTCGATCAAATGAGTGGTATTCTTGCAATTTTTATCAATTTTTAGGAAATTGGAGAAAAATACCCGTGTTTTCAATTTAAACAGGGAAGTCTACTCCTAGTGAGATAATCGATGACATAAACACATAGTATGATGTGTTTAGTAAGCAAGGAACAAAATGAAGATTCGTGGTACCTTTGATCGAACCAGTAGAATCGTTCCAATTGTTACAAATTTTTGGGAAACTCGAGAAGAATATTTTCACTTTCAGCATAAACACCAAGTGAAAATTAACTTGAATAAATAAACAACGATACAAAAGTATACTTTCAACGTATTTATTAAATAAGAAATAAAATGAAGATTCGTGTGGAGCCAGTAGAATACCTCGTCACAATTATTACAAATTTTTGCGAGACTCGAGAATATTTTGCTTTCAGCATAAACACCAAGTGAAAATTAACTCGAATAAATAAGCAACGATGCAAAAGTATACCTTCAATGTATTTATTAAATAAGAAATAAAACGAAGATTTGTGTCGAGGCAGTAGTATATTTCCTCACAATTATTACAAATTTTTGGGAAACTCGAGAATATTTTCGCTTTCAGCATAAACACCAAGTAAAAATTAACTCGAATAAATAAGCAACGATAGAAAAGTGTATTTCAATGCGTTTAGTAAACGTTTCGTTCAATTACACGTCCTCTTCTCAATATTTGATTATCCCACGCAACAGAGACACGAGAAACGATATTAACTCACGAAGAAGCATTGTAGCAATTTTTTTTCACGCGTCTTGATTTCCATTTAATTCGATGTAAATGAAACTCTTCTCAATTTTTCGTTTTACGGAGCATCGCGACGCCGCGACTCCATTATCCCGGACGCTCCCTCGCGCTCGCTCGCGCTGGTATTATTTTTATTAAAGACCGACCGCGTAAATTGGATTCGAAGCGTTTTTAATGAATGCCGGGTCTCGACGCGCTCGTTTCTCAATTCACGGTGAAATTGTTTACTTGCGAATAGTCCGTGCAGCGCGTCGTCGCGTCTGCTCGCGATAGTCGCTCGTTTGAAGCTCGGCAGATGGCTTCGTTTATTACCAGACTGGAGAACAGACTCTGTAGCTTACAATCCGGATGTACGAGATCGGTCGAGTTAATAAGTCGACGAAATCGCGTTAACCTCGAAAGAAATTCTGCTCGCGTACGATTCATCGATGAAAAATATTTTTTTAAACGTTGCCCCGCTTTAAAGAAAAATATAATACGGTAAATAAAATACAGCACACGGTTGTTAAATACCAACAGATACTTAGGTTTGTTTCTTTTTAAAAATTTGATCTCGTGACCCTCTCCTAAGAAGAAAAAAAAATATTCTATGCTATGATACGAAAGAAATGTATTTTTACCATTGGTAAATAATAACGAGAGATCAGTCGTTCATATTTCTCCCATCAAGAATTTTCTTTTACGTCAACCTTTCGAGAAGAATATTTTTAGAAGAAGAGTATTCCTACGATTGTTACGTATTAATAAGGGACGAGTTATTCACATTCTTTTCGCGTTAGGAATTTTATTTCACGCCCCTTTGGATCGTAAAACGTCCCATCTAGGGAACGCGGCAATGTGCAGAGTATAGTCATCTAATATAGAATTTATAGCAGTTGTTGGTCACCAGTTCTTTGTTCCGCGATAAACACGATTGGAGGTTTTTATTATATTTACACCGTGTTTCGCAGCAGCGAGAAATGATTTTATTTTCGTTGGAAAGGGTCCGGGGTAAATTTAGAATTCTTTCGGAACGATTGTAACATTCGTCGCGAGACGCAGAGAAATGATTCTCCAACGATTTGTTGTTCGCGCTGTTGCCTTCCATCGAGCTTTTACGATCGCGATAAGTTCCTCGTCGTTGGCCCGAAACTTCACCTATCAAATTACATTAGCGTTTGGTACTCTCGCATGGCTGCGTTCCGCGAAGAGTTTCGCTTCTTCGGTTTGCGATTTCGAGTTCGTTGAAGAGCATTTCGAAATGCTCGCGCAGTTTCGAAATTATTCCGCGTCGAGCACCGCGCTCGAAACACACTAAAGTTGTTGGAAAGAATCCAAAAAGGGACACACGAAATCGACGAAACGTTAAAGACGATCGATCCAACCGAGAAAAACTCGAAAATTCACATTCTTTTCGCGTTAAGAATTAAGAATCGATTCACCGATACGAGAATCGTAAACAAATTTCGAGTGCATAGGTAACGGGTAAAAAATTGTGAACGGAATTGTGAAATAATCGTTTTCAAGGTACCGCGGTTCCTGTTTTCGAGTAACGATCTTTTACAGAGAAACGAAATCAATTCTGTTCGTTAAATATATTTGTTACATGGGAGCGATGAATCGTATCGTTTTAGGTGAATGAAGTAGAATAAGATTGTTAAAATTGATGATAATTACGATTACGATTGTTCAAAGGTAACGAGGAACCTAGGTTCGTAATTGTGAAAAAATTTGCGAAGCTTTCTATCCAGACGAATGAAAAATCGACGTGTAGGTGTATCGGATTTATTATTACGAATATTATAATACGTGAAATATGTAAGCGAAACGAAGCACGGGTAAACAGATAGATATCGATTTCACGGTGAACGCGAACACCATCCCCTCGGTATGCATCGATTCACGAGTCCGCAAATGAATTCTATTCAGTGTCGTTTGGACGTCGAAACTTTGTTTGTTTGCTTGATTAAATACGCGAGCGTGTTCATGAATATTCGACGTCTGCGCTGAAACCACGGTGCAGGAATCATTCTACGTTCTTTATTCCGTCTCGTGTTGTTTTTTCTCTTCTTTTTCTTTTTTTTCTTTCTTTGTTATTTTTCGTCTTCCTTTCGGCTCCGCGTTTTCGAGATGCAGCATTGTTTCGCCGCGTACTTTGTTCCCGATTGCTCACGCGATGGCCGAACATTCAGTAAAACGCCGCTGATCCGTGCACAGAAGTACTTCAAGCAAAAACGCGGCGGTCACGTTTTATTAAAGCCGTGGAAGGCCATAACGCGTCCTTCATGCTCATTTTCATCGGTGGAGAATTAATCTTAAAATAAACGCGGGGGTGGGGGAGGGCTGCCGGATAGGGCACCGACGACGACGACGACAGTCGACTGGTTAAATGTGCACGGTTACACGACCAATGAGACGTCTTCCAGTCGATCGAGGATCGTACGGGCTTTCGACGATGACGCTGGTACACAGTGACAGGTAAAAAATTGTCAACGGAACGCGGAATCGTGAAATAA
The DNA here is from genome assembly GCF_051014685.1 of Ptiloglossa arizonensis. Classification (NCBI taxonomy): domain Eukaryota; kingdom Metazoa; phylum Arthropoda; class Insecta; order Hymenoptera; family Colletidae; genus Ptiloglossa; species Ptiloglossa arizonensis. The sequence continues at coordinate 31,990,089 of NC_135048.1, forward strand.
TCGTTTTCAAGGTACCACCGGTTCCCGTTTTTCGAGTAACGATCTTTTACGGAGGAACGAAATCAATTGTGTTCGTTGAACGTATTTGTTACGAGGGAGCGATCGATTTTGTATTGTCTTTGGTGAATGGGATGGGATAAGATTGTTAAAATTTGTGTATTTATAGTCGTATATCGATTGTCGAGCTCCTCCCGATGAAAACGAGTCCAAACACGACCATGTTCGGACTATTTTTAATCGCGCGTAGTTTTTCCAAAATTTTTTTGAAATTGCGCGTGTAGTTGAAAATGGTCCGAACCGGGGCGTGTTTGTACTCGTTTTCATCGGGAGAATCTCGCCAATTCACGACGCGTATCCAACGGGACGAAAAACTTACTCCTGAAAAATAAATAAGTAAGTAGTTTGAAAACAATTAGGGAATATTTATTCTTCTCTCGGTCGTCTTTGCGTCGTCCACGTTGAGTTCTCGTCCACCGTTTCGATACGCTCTGTAATCTGATTGATAAATCCCCCGTGACGAAAGTGCGCTCGTGAATATTGGATATTTTAATGACGATGCGATGCGAATAATTGCACGGCGGTATATTAAATGTAATTGTTTTCTGTGTCGTTCCGGGAACAAAGGGATGATAAAGGGATTCGATTGATAATTCACAATTTAATTGCGCACCGCGGTGTCTGTTGTTTAACGGCTTTCAACGCGAAATGGTAAAAATTTACATCCCCCGTTGGATTCACTAATCCTCAAGATTCAATTTTTCCATGTATTTTTGAAAACACGAACCTCCAAAAAATTCGCTTCTTACTCCTCCCTCCTATAGTCATCCCACCGTAAAAAATTCGAAAAATCCTCGAGATTCAATTTTTCCATAAATTTTCGAAAACACAACCCTCCAAAAATTCACTTAGTACTCTTCCCTTCTACAGTCATTTCACTATAAAAAAATTCGAAAAAACCTGGAGATTCAATTTTTCCATAAATTTTTGAACACACAACCCTCCAAAAAATTTACTTAGTACTCCTGGCTCCTACAGTCATTCCATTCTCACTATAATAAAATTCGAAAAAAAACCTGGAGATTCAATTTTTCCATAAATTTTCGAAAACACGACCCTCCAAAAGATTCACTCCTTACTCCCCCCTGTGACCGTTATATTCCACCAAGAAGAACTCGTGCGGAAAAACTTGCTAGTATCTTCACCGGTACCCGAGATAGCATTAGGTGGGGGGATGGATGAAACGTCAGAGGGTAGGTCCCTTAAACTTGAGTTATCGTCGCGGAGAAAAAATCCCTTATCCGTTATTTTGGGTGGCGGTAGGAAAAGTTCCAGGGTAATCGGCAAGGGGAGGGTTTACGCATCCCGGATGTTTCTTATCAGCCTCGAGGGACGAGTGGGGGGTGTTAGTCGCGCGCTCGCGCACGCTCCCGACTTTTCAACCGGCCAGACGCTCGCGATGAGAACACCGCCCGCGTCTGGGCGAAGCGGCGTGTTATCGGCGGTGGGTAGCGGCTAGTTGACCCAGTTCCACGGAGCCGGTGACCCAGTTCTACGTTTATCCGTCGTCGATCCGCTTTGGCCCGTCTACGTGCGGACGCGTACACGGGAGAGGAGGCTACAGGCATCCCCTGTTGCGCGGCTGGTGGTGGTGGTGGTGGTGGTGGTGGTGGTGGTAGTACTGGTGCTGGTGCTGCCTTTTCAGCCACCCGGCCAGCTCGGCTGTTCGTGGAACGGTGGTGGACGTATATAGGGGGGTGACGCGCGCCCTACTGTACACAGTCAGCCAACAGGTAGCTGCGCCGGCTCCCTGGCCCGTATAAATAGACACAGCCGGGATCATCCCTGGACCGACGCGGTTGCTACCCTCTTTTCGCTCCCCACTCCACCATCGTCATTTTCTCCTACGTATCCGATTCTCTTGCGTTCTCTCCTTCCCGTACACTTCCCCGTGGTTTTTTTCCTCCTCGTCGTTTTTCAATCTCGCGTTTTTTTCCAACCCCGAACTACCCTTGATCGAGATATCGAGGGAAACGTCGGTTCCAAGGACGCGTTCGAAGAGCACGAGAACGCACCGAAACTAGGAAAACTTTGAATTTTTCCGCGTTTTTGGATCACTCGAGAAACAAGTTTTCTTGTTTTTTTTTTTTTTTGTTTCGCGACGTTATCGGTACGCGTTCAATCAACCCTGGACGCAGGGGAGACTCTGGAGGGTGGAACAGATCGAGTGCAAAGTATTCTGGAATTTTATACGGATGATATAGAAGGTGGATTGTTTAAATGGATGAATTTAAGTAAACGAGTGTTTTTTGGTGAGAATTTAAAGTCGTTGATTTTTGTTTTAACGGAGTATGTTTGTTTCGATAACCTTGTACAGTATAGAAAAACAAAATCAACGATCGTTCGGATCATTTCGAGAAATTTACAGCGGTACATCTTAAATAATTAGTGCTATTTTAAATTCGATATCGCTCTTCCAATGGACCATTGTTTCTCCATCGTGTTTCTTTCCCTCGTTGTCAGCTCTTCTGTCTTCGTTCCCCTCTTTTTAACTTCCTCGCGCGTATCTTCATAGTTTTTCTACCGCGCGACCCTCTTGTATCCACCCCGCGTATTTTTCTCTTCCTCGCGTTGATTCCTCCTCATCGGGGGGCGATACACCTCTCGCCAGGGAGAATCAGGAATTTTTCTACCCTTCGTGGAATATCGATACTAGCTTTTTCCTTTCCGTCTTCGCGTCTTCTGTTCACCCCCTCTGTCTCACGCTCCCTCGTTCTCTCTTTCGATTTATCGTCACTCTATTTTTATCCGACCGCCACGGTGTTTTCCTTCCGGAACCTCGACCCAGTAATGGTTTTAAGTGCCGTGTAATGAGAATCGGCGGATCGTTGTACTTCATGGTCGTCGATGTGACGTTCAACGTCACATTGTGATAGCGAGGCGATCCCTTGGACGTGTATCGAGCGATAAACCGACCGCTCAGAAATTAGTTATTGAAATTTGACCTCCTCGGTTCAGTATTGCTCGGTTCGACACTCCTCGATTCAACGTTGCTCTGCTCAACACTACTTGGTTCAACATTGCTCAGCTCAACACTTCTCGATTCAATATTGCTTGGTTCAACATTCTTCAATTTAATACTGCTCAATATTTCTCGATTCAATACTGCTTGGTTCAACATTCCTCGATTCAACATTGCTCAGCTCAACAATTCTCGGTTCAACATTCCTCCATTCAACATTGCTTAGTTCAACACTTCTCAATTCAATATTGTTTGCTTCAACATTCTTCAATTTAATACTGCTCAACACTCCTCGGTTCAACATTGCTCAGCTCAACACTTCTCGATCCAATATTGCTTGGTTCAACATTCTCCAATTTAATACTGCTCAACACTTCTCGATTCAACATTGCTCAGCTCAACACTCCTCGGTCCAACATTGCTCCACTCAACATTGCTCAGCTCAACACTTCTCGATTCAATATTGCTTGGTACAACATTCTTCAATTTAATACTGCTCAACACTTCTCGATTCAACACTGCTTGGTTCAACATTCCTCGATTCAATATTGTTTAGCTCAACACTCCTCGGTTCAACATTCGTCCACTCAACATTGCTCAGCGCAACACTTCCCGATTCAATACTGCTTGGTTCAACATTCTTCAATTCAACACTGCTCAGCTCAATACTTCTCGATTCAACACTGCTTGGTTCAACATTCCTCGATTCAGTACTGTTCAGCACAACATTTGTCGATTCAGTACTGTTTGGCTCAATACTTGTCGATTCAACACTGCTTGGTTCAACATTCCTCGATTCAATATTGTTCAGCTCAACGCTTGTCGATTCAACACTGCTTGGCTCAACATTCCTCGATTCAACATTGCTCAGCTCAACACTTCTTGATTCAATACTGTTTGGCTCAACATTTCTCGATTCAATATCGTTCAGCTCAACATCTGTCGATTCAACACTGCTTGGTTCAACATTCCTCGATTCAATATTGTTCAGCTCAACACTTCTCGATTCAACACTGCTTGAATCAATATTCCTCGATTCAATATTGCTCAGCTCCCACTTCTAGATTCAACATTGCTTGGTTCAAAATGCTTGATTCAACATTCTTCGGTTCAACACTGTTCAGCTCAACATTGCCTTTCCTTCCAAAAAAAGGGAAGGTTCGATTTCCATCACTCTCACTACATGTTTTCCTGCATCTTCACTCGTTGCTCGCCAAATTTCGCTAACCGTACACACGAGCCTGCCATTGTCAACAATCTTTTCGTTGGGTCTACTTCGACCCCTGCTGACCTCTACTTTCTCTTTTATTACCCTCTTCTAGACACGATCCTTAAAACTATATTTTCTTAAAGCTACGTTTTCTTAAACCTACCTTATGTTAAAATTACGACACTTTCGTATAGTTATTTTCGTATAGTGTAAAGGAAACTGTAGTGTTGAGTCGAGAGTCGTGAAGCGTTGTAGAATGTTGAGCTAAAGAGTGTTGAGCCGAAGAATGTCGAGCCAAAGATTGTTGAGCTCAGAGTGTTAAGCCAAGAGTTTATAAACATTCCAAAGAATCTCTTGCATCATAAAGACTTTCTTTACCGTTATCTAGCTATTGTCGAAGTATGAATTATTTATAATTTAATAAATCACTCCACAAAAGTGTGAAATAGTTTTATTTTATTTTTTTTTTACGTCAAATACATATTTTCCACGTGCGTTGAAACTGGAAACAGCCAGTATTTTTCCACCGGAACACGCCACAACACAGCGCGCAAACAACATTTAATGAAATGGTTCGCGCCTTATGTAGATCGAGGGGAATTTTTTCACGCGATTAGTAGTCCGTCGAAGGATTAGCTGGTGTTTTTTCATCCTCTCGGGGATTGTTTGCAGTACGACGTGGCGGAGTGTTCCGCAAAGAGCTTAGAACTTCATTCGGCGCGAAACAGTGATGTACAAACGAAAGACTGCGGATACTTTGCGTCTCTAGGGTTGCCGTGAGATTTACCAAACGTTCGCCACGACCGTAGGGATTCTCACGAGCGAGTAAAATGCTCCGAGTTTCTACGATGTTATCGGTAGAGGAAGCTTTCGAGTGTGTTTACGTAGAAATTGTTTCTACAGGGTTGTTCCGAGCAGATCTTTCGCAGCGTGTTCAAACCGAACGTCTTTTGTAACGAACGTACCTAACTCGTTGAAATTGCACGTGGCGAGTATAATAAGGGAACACAAGTTTCACGTAGCAATTAAAGTTGTATACCCGGGTGCTGAATTATTAATCGTAACTTCCAAAATACCACACTTTTCCAGAATCCCACGCCGGCCGAGTATTAAATTATTCACAGACGAGAAAATCCCACAGTTCAAAGGAACTCGACGTTCGCGTTTTATTAAATTATTCTATATTATTTCTTGCATCCGTACGGAACGCGAATGGTCGAAATTATTTCGCAAAATTATCGAATTACGTATTAACTCCCAACGATTATGGAATTAGTTGCGCAACGATCGTTTCCGTTTTGTTTTATTTAATCAGTTTCCGATCAATCGGAACAAGATTGAAAATCACATCGAAGAACCACCGCCATTGTTATGGGAAGTAACGACGAAACGTTGACTATGTTTGCGATACGATATAGATCTCTTTGTTTAAATTCACCTAGATTTACATACCGACGAAACAAAGAACGTCATTGTTCTCTTTGTAATCCAAAATTAACCTCGTATTAGCAAACTTAACTATAATAGTTCACGAATCACTCGTGATAGTCCACAATAGTCTCTCAACACTAGATTTACCAACCAGTTAAAATAACTAGTTTCAACTGCTTTCATAATAAAATATACTTTAAATTCCATACCACGTTTTACGAAGACGTCGTGTCTATTTCCATTCTACACGTGTATTCAATTTTATAAATTCCTCTTTTTCCTCGTCGATTGTTCTCTTTTTTCAAATACATCACATATCACTAGATTATCTCACAACATTCCGAAATCTGTTCCCAAAGAGGAGCATGTCTGGCAAAGAGTCACGGTTTACTTTACCGCGTTAGAGGCCACTATTGGTTATTGACTCGCGTAACACAAATATCGTAATTTAATCGCCGTAACACACACGCAGAGGAGTGTTTGCATTCTTTGCCGCCGATAATTTCCACGTTCTCGATTCTCCGCGTTCTGTTCATTTTCCCGCCAAGTCGGTCCATTTTCCGCGAGCTTTGTTTTCATACGTGGATCGATCAAGAACTCGACGGAACGTTCGAACAACTACGCGAAATAACGAGATCGAATCGTCGAGCTCGCTCTGGAAAAGGATCTCTTTGTCGTAATGAGTTTTCTTCGTCTTTCGGATACAGCTGCCCGTGGGCGATCTCGAATTTACCGGTTGTTAGTCGTTGTTTACGTTCTGCGGCCAAGTGTTGCTTTCATCTTCGTTTCTTCGACCGACGAACACTAATTTTTAAGAACTCTGCACTATTCCGTGGGATTGGAAACCTCGAACGGAATTCGAGTCTCGTTTAGAGTCCGTGGGATTCTTCTCTCTTTGTGGAAATTGCCTCGTTGGTCGTGATATTTCTTTTTTGAAAAGAAAAAAAGAAAATTTAATCGTGAAATGTTACCTTAACCCTTTGCTGTTGAATTAAATTTGGACAGTCGTACTGGTCGGAATTAATTTCTCTTGAAAAATCAGTGATAGATAACATGTGTAAGATTACGAAGGATAAACAAGATTTATTAATTCTTTTCTGAACTTTAAATGTATGTTTGTATAACAATGTGTTTTAACGGAATGTTTTTATGTAAGAATTATATTTTATAATTCTCCATCGTGTGGTATCTTTCAAAACAGTCTCCAAACCTCAAGATTAGCAACTTAAATATAATAGTTCACGAATCACTCGTGATAGTTCACAATAATCTTTCAACACTAGATTTACCAACCAGTTAAAATAACTAGTTTCAACTGTTTTTATAATAAAATATACTTGAAATTCCATACAACGTTTTTCGAAGACGTGCCTATTTCCATTCTACACGTGTATTCAATTTTATAAATTTCTCTTTTTCCTCGTCGGTTGCTTTTTCTTTACCAGTCCTGGTTTACGATTATACGAATTGCAAAAATAATTAGTTTGATCTCTTCCGCCCTTAATCTTTCCGTTTGAACATACAGAACAATCTTTACTTTTTACATTTTTATAGTGCCGTAATATATGCAGTTTTCTGTTAACTCTTTCCCCTTTACTGGAAATCTCTAATAGGAGCACCGTATTGGTTCGTGAATAAATTTTTTAGACATTCAGGTTCGTTCAGAGAAAGTGTAAACTAATACATAATCGAATAAAGTATAAGATTAGTATTGTTCCTTGTTGTGGTGGCTGAGAGCAAACATACGACCGCAAAGGGTTAAGGGAGTATTCTCTGGAGATGTTTTTCAGTGGTTTTTGGGATGAAAGTTCATCAGTTTCCAATAGCTTAATATTTAATATCTTTTGTACGTGATGTTTCAAGAAAGAATAGTATTATTTTTATGTACTTCTATTTACTATTGCTTGTGATATTACATACTTATCGAAGTGTTGCATTTTAAATGGCTCCTATGGTATCTCGACACGAAATTGACTAATCTCGAGTTTTACGTAAATATAAAACAGGTGGACTTTAATATTTCTAATTAGAATTCTATCAATATTCTTAATAGTTTCTTTTTTTATTCTTGTGGGAATAAATATTTTTTCGATAAATTTCTATGGCTTCACGCGGTGCCATTTTGTCAATACACGTATTTTCGATTTAATTCTACTTCGAAAAATAATTCCACTCGTAAATAATTTTACTAAGATTACTTTTCACTTTTCGACTTATTCAAAGCCATTTAAAACGATACACTGTTCTTTCTTGAAACATATTCCAACGCGTACGAAAGATATTAAATTTCTCCACGTATTGAAAACTGTTAATTTTTTGTTCCAAAAACCATCCGAAAGCTACATTTCCAAAGAAGAATACCCCGTCGAGTACCGCAGTACAGTGAAGATAATAGTACTCGGGGACTCTTTCGTGAAAATTTTCAGAAAATTCAATCTCGAGTAATAAAGGATAATTGCATAAACTTCGGTAGCCGGTGGAAATTTTCCGAAACGCAGATTCAATCTCCGAGACAACACGATCGACGAAATGTATTTAATAACGTTCACGTTTTATTTCGTGCAATTTGGCAGGCAATCTTTCGAAGAGGTTTCCACAGAGGTCAATTTGAATATTTTCGTACCGCCTTGGCGATTGATAAAATATACACGTATAAATGTACGTGCCCGCATCAGGTCACATACACGTAAGTATTACGTATTCTACGAAGAGTCTACACGCATAAAGGGAGAATTTTCTGTTTTTTATCGCGGATCCTTTTATTTCAATTTCTTTTGCTACCCTTCCCGTCCACTGGAAAGGATTACTCTGCGAGACAGAGGAGAAATGGAAAATCTAGCAGACTTTTTCGCGTACAGCGATACGGAAGATTATGAAACAGTGCTTTCAGAGTACCTGCCTACCCCTCGTCCCTCTTTTTTCGATTTTTATGAAAAAATCCACGTCAAAGTGGCTGTCGATTCAACGACCCCCGTCTTTCGTTTTTTCCCTCCCCGAGAACGAAATCGGGGACGGAAAGAAATATCCAAAGAGGAACGAACAATCGGGACAAAGAGCAGGAAATTTCTCTTCTTTCTCGTCATAAATATCTTACTGGAGGCGTGCCGCGGTGTTCCATTTACCGAGTGACCGACACAAAGAAAATTCAATGCAAATACGATCGCGCGAGTCCGCTACGAAACGCATACGAGCTCACCCTGTCGTGGTCTGTTCGCGTACGTTGGACGTTGCAAAAATAAATTGCATCGATTGGTAAAGAAACGTTCGTTCTTCTTGTTCTCTTGCTTGTCCACGTAGCGGTGAAATCGTACGCTTGTTCGATAACTTTCGCGGGGAAATTTCGTTTCTTCGTTGGAATCCCGGGGGAAGCCAATTGTGCCCGTTACTTCGTCTTCGATTCGTTGTATTGGCTTGTCAACATCGGCGAAAATGATCAGCTGGTTACGTTTCTCGATAAACGTCCCTCTGTTTTTGTTGTCCATCGTTTATTTCTTCGCTGTGCTAATTCCTTTTCAACACAAGGGGACCAAGGACAATAGATCGCCCCGAATGGATTCATCATTTCTTTTTGCTTCTTCTTTTTTTTTTCTTTGATTTTATTAGCTTCAAGAGCCTTGTTACCGAAGAGGTTAGGTACTTAAAATGGAGCAAAAATAGGAAATATAATAGATTGAAATGTTAAATGAATGTAGATTGAAAAGCAACGCGATTTTAACATATGATAATGTAGGTTGTTCGATAAGGTTTGTCGTTTTAACGATCTAAATGGTGGAGCTATTAGGTTCGTTGTTTTATTTTTCTAAGGATGGACTACTGTCGACTCGTTTGTGTATTTACAGTTGTTCAATGTTGAAGTGTCATAATATTTTTTTTTACAATGGAAAAAAATGATAAAACTTATCGAACAATCTAGTAGTTGATGGGTACTATTATCGAGGAGCTGATGAGAACTCTTCCAAGAGGTATCGTCGGACCGAAGAGGTTAGGTACTTAAAAAGGAGTAAAAATAGGAAATATAGATTGAAATACTGTTATTGAAAACTTCGATTTTAAAACATCTGTATTTCAACTTATAATAGATTGCTCAATAAATTTCGTCGTTCGATAAGAAACGGAGCTATTAGGTTCGTCGTTTTATTTTTCTAAAGATGGTACTACTGTTTGATTAACACGTGTGAAGTTTTGTGTAGATCAGTCGAATTGTTCGTATATTTACAGTTGTTCAAAGTTGAAGTGTCATAATATTTTTTTTTACAATGGAAAACACGACAAAACTTATCGAACAACCTAGTAGTTGATGGGTACTATTATCGAGGAGTTGATGAGAACTCTTCCAAGAGGTAAGGTACTTAAAAAGGAGTAAAAATAGGAAATATAGATTAAAATGATGTTATTGAAAACTTCGATTTTAAAGCACCTCGATTTCAACTTATAATAGATTGCTCAATAAATTTCGTCGTTTGATAAGAAACGTAGCTATTAGGTTCGTCGTTTTATTTTTCTAAAGATGGTACTACTGTTCGATGAACAGGTGTGAAGTTTCATGTAGATCTGTCGACTCGTATATTTACAGTCGTTTAAAATTGAAATGTCATACTATTTTGGAAAAAACAACAAAACTTATTGAACAATCTGGTAATTGATAGGTACTATTATCGAGGGGCTGATGAGAACTCTTCCAAGGGGTATCATCAGATAAAGGAAACGATTCTCTATCGATAGTTGCAGGAAGAAGTCCAAACAGCTGTGTAATCCTAGCTTGTCGTCAGATATCCATAATGAAATTTTATAAGAACTTTAATAACCGTTTAAGGGTACTTCCAAACCGAATTGTTCGAATGTATCAATAAGTAGAATTAAGAAATAAATTTTACACAAATCAAAAATATCTATTCTATTTTTGGTCCAGTTATCTGTCCTTGGAACATTTTTAAAAATAGTTCTAGTCATTGAAACTTTGAAATACCTCAACATAGTACTACGATAGTATCGTACTTTACTTTTTCAAAAAATTACTCCTATCACAGAACGTTCCCTCGGTATCAAAATTTTCTAAAAACACATATTTCATGTTTTCGATTCTCGAGTTAGATGTTCCACAGTGTCGAGATAAAACGAACACCCTGTATTGCACACGTGTCGCTGAGATATACTTCTGGACAGTAACGAAGGTTAACGATGCCTACAGAATAGTCTCGCCGGGAAAGAAATGGTCAGAATTTTCCTGGGAAGTCTCCAATCGTACAATACACTGGTTTTCAAATTTTCCCGACCCGCACCCTCGGTTTCGTAACGGTTCTACGCTCTCTTCGAACGTACAAAAATAATATTCCAACCCTCCGTGAATAAGTGTAAACAAATGATATCCCAGCGTCATTGGAGACGAATTTTCCGCGAAGAGGACGATGATCGGTGTTCGGAGAGGATTATGATTGCGAAAATGAGCGGATCCGTGGATCCTCATGGAAAATCGTGGCAGAAAATCATGAAAATTTCAACTGAGCACAACACGAAGGTTCATTGTGATTTACTGGCACGAAAATCTCCAGAGCAGGGTTCTCTCATCGATTTGTCGATTATGAAAACGTTCTTCGAATTTGCGATTAGTTTCAACATTCTTACTTGCAACAAATCGAGCACAATCGATGAAAGTGCATTCGTGTTTTGTTTCAGATAAGCGCGCTTCTATGGCAAAAAGTTCAATTATTTTACGGTTTGGAGGAAACATTTAATTTTTTAGTGTGGTTCTCAGGTATAAATTGTTCCCCGAAGAAGAGATTAACATTAACCATTCCGAACGAAAGAATTTTCCCTCCGCGTTTGGAATTTTTCGCGATCGTTTGTGCGTACTTGTTCTTAAACAGGGTCATTATACGTGAAATTATTAAATCGTAAAATATTTCAAAGAAAATTTAAATGGTCACTAGAGATTCGAATCTTGTTAATTTTAGGTGTGTAAAGAATTTGTGAGGGGCAATTTTTGTTCTTTAAACGGAGTAGTTTTTAACGTATTAGAATATGTAGTACGAAATTATTTGTACAAAAGTACTGACTGGTACCTGTAGAAAAATTATTAGTTTGAAAGCTGTTTTAATTTATTTTCCACAAAAAAAAAATACCACTGACCTTGGAACCTTGCAAACCTTGAGCAGAACTTTTCGTTAGTCACATTTTCCCTTTTCCAACAAATAACATTTTTCCCTACCGTTGGAAATAAATGAGACACTTAAGATGATCGAGTTAGGGGGCAATTTTAGTTCTTTAAACATAGTTTTTATCGCATTGGAAGATGTAGTACGAAATTATTTGTACAAAAGTACTGACTCGTACCTGTAGAAAAATTATTAGTTTGAAAGCTGTTTTAATTTATTTTCCACAAAAAAAAAATACCACTGACCTTGGAACCTTGCAAACCTTGAGCAGAACTTTTCGTTAGTCACATTTTCCCTTTTCCAACAAATAACATTTTTCCCTACCGTTGGAAATAAATGAGACACTTAAGATGATCGAGTTAGGGGTCAATTTTAGTTCTTTAAACGTAGTTTTTATCGCATTAGGAGATGTAGCACGAAATTATTTGTACAAAAGTACTGACTGGTACCTGTAGAAAAATTATTAGTTTGAAAGCTGTTTTAATTTATTTTCCACAAAAAAAAAATACCACTGACCTTGGAACCTTGCAAACCTTGAGCAGAACTTTTCGTTAGTCACATTTTCCCTTTTCCAACAAATAACATTTTTCCCTACCGTTGGAAATAAATGAGACACTTAAGATGATCGAGTTAGGGGTCAATTTTAGTTCTTTAAACGTAGTTTTTATCGCATTAGGAGATGTAGCACGAAATTATTTGTACAAAAGTACTGACTGGTACCTGTAGTAAAATTATTAGTTTGAAAGCTGTTTTAATTTATTTTCCACAAAAAAAAAATACCACTGACCTTGGAACCTTGGAAACCTTGAGCAGAACTTTTCGCTCGTCACATTTTCCTTTTTCCAACAAATAATATTTTTCCAGACCGTTGGAAATAAGTGAGACACTCAAGATGGTGGAGTCAGAGGGCGACACGCTTTGTACAGTTGCGTGTTAGAGAGCAATTTCAAGTTCTAACCGAGCGAGATTATTTCTAATGTCCTTTCAACGACTTCGTCGGTAGACGCTCGTTAGGTGTCACGTGTTTCAACGTCGGAAATATTTATTTCCATTGTTTTCTCGATTGTATCACGCTCGAATGAAAAATTCTCGCAGCTCGAGGAAACACGAGCGAACGTACCTGGAAAGTTCGAAACCGATACGCGGGAGAGTCCCTTGAAACGAAAAATCTCAAGTATCGTCGCATTTTAAAGTACTGTTTCGAAAAGCTTTGGAAACACAGCGCGATTAAATTCAACGACAGTTCTCGGTCTTCCATCTGGGTTCCACCTATCGAATTTCGTTGAAATCCTTGACACATTTACCGCGCACAGCAGCATCGTCTAAGAAGTATCGTGTGTCAGTTAGTATTACAGACTCACAGAAATTATTCCGGAGAGTTGTGGCACGCATTACCTCAATTTTCCTCCGACCACGATCCATAAATTACGGATGCTCCGTTTATCAGTGTTCCGTCGTCCATGATAATCCGCTTCGTTATTCCGACCAGCTACAAATACTGGTCGTTCGATAAGTTTTGTCGTCTTTTCCATTGTAAAAGAAATATTACAACACTTTAACGTTGAACGAGTGTAAATATACGAACACATCTGCGTGAAACTTCACATATGTTCATAGTAGTATCATCTTTAGAAAAATAAAAGGACGAAATTAATAGCTCCATTTCTTAATTAAAGACAACACGTTTTTATATATTGAGCATTGTACAAAGGGTGTTCCAATCATCACCGGTTGATTTACTTTTTGAATAAAATTCAAACGATTTAAGTAATCTTGATATTTTTGTTTTTATTTGAAAGTAGAAACTTGGAAGTTAATAATGGAACAAGATATCTTCAAAATGGCCGCCTCGGCTTGTTTTACAGACCATCGATTTTTGATAGAAATTTTCCACGAAAGTGTCACGGTTTTCGAAAGTGTGTCGTCGAATGTCGGGCAGGGTTTCATCTCGCGAACCGATTTTCCACCGTGGAATTTTAATCGTCGATCTGCATGATAATGGAGGAAGCACGATTGGCTTTTTAAAGGACGATCGAGAGTTTCACCGTGTACAACGTCGGAGAGGAATTTAAGCGGTGCATAAACGAGATGTATGGAAATCTTTGCAATAAATTACCATAACGAAGATCACGGACGCAAATTATTGCGGAGCAACCGGTACACTTCACGTGGAGACTGAAACCGTTAAAAAGAGAGAGTAGCGGGTGAAAATAAAGAAATTAAGTAGAAATATGGAAATTGGATAGTAACGAATTATTTATAGTTAGGTAGAAATATTGAAATTAGATAGTAACGAATTATTGATACTTAGGTAGAAATTAGATAGTAACGAATTATTGATACTTAGGTAGAAATGTAGAAATTAGATAGTAAAGAATTATTGATACTTAAGTAGAAATATAGAAATTGAATGTACAAATTATCGATAAATATATTTGAAAATTATCAAGAAATATATTTGAAAATTATCGATAAGTATATTTGAAAATTATCGATAAGTATATTTTAAAATTATCGATAAATATATTTTAAAATTATGGATAAATATATTTAAAAATTATCGATAAATATATTTGAAAATTATCGACAAATATATTTGAAAATTATCGACAAATATATTTGAAAATTATCGACAAATATATTTGAAAATAATCTACAAATATATTCAAAAATTCTCGATAAATATATTTAAAAATGATCGATAAACATATTTAAAAATAATTAATTCAATTACTTATATTTCACCAAGAATTGATTACTATTCCCAATTTTTAACACCTGACTATATTTTAGATAAATGCAAAGAATGATAACAGATAAAAGGATTAGGTAAAAATGAAGATTGGTCGAGACTGGAAAAAGTAGATAGAAATGAAGAAAAATTCGAAAGCATCCAAGCAGTTTGGCACGTATCGTAAACTGGTGATCAGCTTTTGCGACTGTCCTCGACATCGGGACGGTTGGTTCGTTGAATTCGGTCTCGAAAACTGTCTGATCCGTGGACCCGGAGGTCAATGGAGTTTCATCAGGGAAAGTGTGCGGCGTAATGGAATTTTTCTTTTTTCTTTTCTTTTTTTTTTCTCTCTCCTCGACGTCAAGGCGAAGCAATGATCATCGAGTGTGCTAGATTGAAGTGGCGAGTTCGAGAGAGCCACGCAAGATGTTGACATCGTGGTTCGTCGAGCGAAAGTACTTCACCCTTGAAAAGCCATACACGTTTCGCGCTTCACCCTTGAGATTTCCTTGTTCCACGTGGGAAACTTTTTCCACGTTACACCCACCCACCGTTGAGTTTCACCTTTATATACATACCTCCTCGAATAGTATCCTCGTCGGAGATACTCTAAATTTTTCTCCTCGAGGAGTTTCCTTTCTCCACTGCGAACAAAAATATACGACACCGGTGTTCACCTTTTTTTTAGCGCGAGAATTCCTATCGAGGAGTGGCCTCGAGTTTCTCGCCACCATTGGAAACATCTTTCGAGGCAGCTTCGCGTATCCTTCGAACGAAGGATCCCTCATGGGAGATCGCGATAACAATCGAGACTAGAGAATGCAACGAGCGATGAATTCCAAATGTACAAGGAAACTCTTACCTTACGACCGATTATGTGTCGCACAATAGTTCTCGACTTGAAGAAATCTATACTGCTTTCGAATCGTGCTGCACAATTTTCATTAATTTTAAACTCGTTTGGATAGTCGAAATTACTGGAGAATTACAACCGAAGTCTTCGTTTCGCCAACGATGAAATGAAATATCTGTATTCGAATTTAATTGGAAACTAGAAATACCTCGGTGGGTGTAGGTTCTTCTTGAATGATTAAATTTAGAAATTGAAAAAAACAAAGAAAAAAAATTCTTCTTTCATCTAAAAATTTCTCTCGTACGTTCGGAGTGTTGTGAACAAATCACTCGTCTCGATGAATCAAAATTGTACACACGTTCGAAATAAAGTTACGCGACCAAAGTTGCTCGACGTGGCAACGTTTCGAAGTTTTCGATCGCGAATATTTAACGGCGTTAACGCGGTGTGCTCGTTAATTATAATTCCGTTTCCACGGAGTTCCTTGGACCGAACAGACACCCGTTTCCATTCGAAACTTCCTTATCACCATGGAGAGCGAAATGCAGTTCCCAGAGTCGATTGGGTTCCATTACCGCGTCTATTCAAAAAGTCAATTTCATTCTAACGGGTAACTTTTCGCGCCAACTGTTCCCGGTCACCACGCGACAGGATATTAGTAAACGATGGTCGATTCGACGCCATGTTTAATCTTCGTGATTCGCGAGTATTCCGGTAGAGAACACTCTCAACGTAAATATTATATTTACATCGAAAGTTACGATCGAACGAGTCCGCGTTTCGCAAGAAACGAAACACACCGAACGAATAATTTGTTTACATTTGTCTTCCACTCAGGAATTTTTCCATTTGTTCCTGAAACTGCGCGCGAGCTGGACCACTCAAACCGGGATGAAAAATTGCACGAATGGAAAATGTTGATTAATATTTGCCGCAGCGATTGAAATTTTTATGGTATTCGAATCGAATAATTGAATGTTCCGATATTTGTTAAGGGTAAATTTACTTCTCGAAGAAACGTTGCAAGTTGTATATATAACTACTGTATAATTGTATAATTGAGTGTCTGGTAGTTTCTCAATCCAAGAAAATTATTTTCGAAGAATTCTGTCGGTTATAAACACTTTGCTTATCTTTCAGTATTTTTTAATACCTCGTATTAGAAACGAAGCTTCTCCGTGATAGAAAGCTCGATGATTTCGTCAGGAATGCATTTCGAATCGAAAAAGTGCATTTCGATGCAACAGTCGCGAAAAATCCATCTGCTCGATTATTTTCCGTTGCGAGTCGTGGACAGGTGGTTACGAAAATCGTTGGCGAAACGTTTTTAAACGATGATCGTTTCGATTGTTCGCATTTGAAAAATGTCCACGATCGGCGCAAAACGGTTTTCGTACATCGAAACGTTTCGTTTGAACGTGAAGCGAGTGAAAAACATCCGCGAGATTCCTCGCGTGTAAAGGTTCGCGATGAAAGTATCGTCGGGCTCGGCGCGTGTTGTCGCTTTGTGTTTCACGTGGCTCCGAAAAAGGATCTATAAAATTGTCACCTTTGAAGTTTCCACGTCGCGTTCCCTGGGTTGCTTGTTTTTCATTCCGAGCCTCGCAATTTCGGTCGCAGTTGCAACTTCAGTGTTTCGTATAACCGAAAACGAGGCACAATTTTCTCCGTTTAAGGCTCTGTTCGATTGCTCTCCGTGTACGATTTTCCATTAGGAAAATCCTGTAAACGTTTCCCCTGGCTCGTGCGTTCACGGTAATTAATTTTCTTTCGTCCACCGTTTGTTTCCAGCGGAATTAATTTTCTTCTTCGAGGCTGGCTCAACGGAGCACAATTGCAGCACCGTTGTTCACGAGCGTTTCGTGTTTATCAGAACACGTTACGCGGGAAAGGGTAAACGCGATAAAAATAAACCGACAGCTTGGCTTATGGAACGATTTACGTTCACGGTTTCAATTTTGATACGTTATTTCGTTCGTGACCGCTTTTAACGAATTTTATTTCTCACCACGGACTAACAAAGGGAATTTTACTTTTTTCGGAGATCCTGGGAGAATTTTCCCTCGTGCTCGTTCAGACGGAAAATAAAAATTAAAGTTACAATTAAAGTGTACGTACACGTGTATGTGTATTCCCTCGTATTTGCATTTCGTGAACCGCGAGGTGGTACGTCACAGGGAGCTTGTTGCATCTATCGACGAATGAGTGCAGTCACAGATGGAGGAGATATACGTAGTATAATTCACCACCGAGGGAAACAAGCGACTGTCGAATACAACTGGTTCCAAAATGGTGGATTTTCACGTCTCGTGAATTTCGAACGATTTTTGAAAGGAAGAACTACGAACGACGAAAAATTACGTTGTTTTTTGCTCTCCATGGTGATAAGGAAGTTTCGAATGGAACCGGGTGTCTGTTCGGTCCACCTCCTTGCAGCCAAGGAACTCCGTGGAAACGGAATTATAATTAAGTTGATGCGATGGTTGTTCTGCGACCGACACCCATCGAATTTCCCGCGGTTTGAACCCACGGTGGGAAATGTAATCGGGAAAAATAATCGCGATACGAGTGTAACTCGAGACAGAGGGAATTCACTTGTTCCATCGAGAAGGAAAATTACACGATTCGTATCCAAACGGTTGAATATTTTATTTCGAGAACGGGGATAAACGCTTTTGTTACTTTGAGCAGATCAAGCACGTGGGAAATTTGTTTATTTATTTATTTATTTACGACTGGCGCAGAAGTTCTGAAAAATATGTTTCTGAGTTATTTTATATGCAACAGCGATGCAACAGTTTTTGAATTCTTTTGTGGTTTTCTAAAGAGCAAATTTATAACTCTCGAGCTTGGATATGTACTATATGTACACAAATTAGATTTTCTTTTTTTAGAAATTATTTGGGACCTTTTAAACAGTGGACTAATTTTTTGGATGGTTTGAGCAATGCAGAATCAACAATTTCTCGACCCTCGATTGGTGGTTTTATGCATTCTCACGAAGATAGTTAATTACAGATAGACATGAATCACGGTTTTCTAAATGTTGTTTAGAATTTATTAAAAAATGTCTAAATGTTGGATTAATTTTTGGAACGCTTTGTGCAATGCAGAATTAACAATTACTCGACTCAGTCCTTGCATTCTCATAGAAATGGTTAATTACACATAGACAAGAATCACGGTTTTTTAAACGTTGTTTAGAAGTTACTTAAAAAATTTCCAAATACTAGACTAATTTCAAATACTCTGTACAATGTAGAATTAACACTTCCTCGACCCTCGATCGTTAGTCCCTGCATTCTCACACAAATAGTTAATTACACATAGACCCAAATCACGGATTTTTAGATATTGTTTACTTAAAAAATTTCCAAATATTAAATTAATTTCAAATACTCTGTACAATGTAGAATTAACACTTCCTCGACCCTCGGTCGCTAGTCCTTGCATTCTCACACAAATGGTTAATTACACATAGACCCAAATCACGGTTTATTAAATATTGTTTACTTAAAAAATTTCCAAATATTAAACTAATTTCAAATACTCTGTACAATGTAGAATTAACACTTCCTCGACCTTCGATCGCTAATCCTTGCATTCTCGCACAAATACTTAATTACACATAGACACTTATCAACATTTTTTAAAATATTGTTTAGAAGTTACTTAAAAAATTTCCAAATATCGAAATAATATCAAACTTTCTGTACAGTGAAGAATTAACAATTTCCCGAGCTTCTGACGACGGTCCTTCCGATCCCCCAGAGCCAGTTAACGAACGGGAATTCGGTTTCACTCTTAATTCATTCCATCGGCAGAGTCTTCGCTAACAGACACAGAACCCCCGGGAAGCCAAACTCTCGACGAAGTTTCAGTTTCTTCGAATTCGACGGAAGTCCTGCAGTGGCTTCTGAAATTCTGGTAGCTCGTCAGAGGGAGGGGGTTGGTAGCGGTGTCACTGTGACTGTGGTGTTCCCCAAAGCCGCGCACTGGCCTCGTTTCCACAAACCGGAAGTCCGCTTCGGGGAGAGAACTTATTCGTCGGACGGTTCGATACACTCGACTCGTTGAAGTTTCTGCAGCGATGAATCGTGAAACGAGCCGTGTAAAACGTATCGCGCGGTTTTCGTTTCCCATCGATCTTATTTATGTATGCTACGGGCTGCTTAAGTTCCCCCCTCCGGGTTATACACACTTCGAGCGGTGCTTTACGAACTAGCAACGGGCACTTCCCTCGCCGACTTAATCTACCGCGAATCGGTTGGAGATTCAACGACGAAGGTCCTTTCCGTGTAACGCTCGAATAAAAATGCTAATTTATTTTAAGGAGGAAAATACTAAAACGAACGCGTACGATGGTCGTGCGATAACGTTGGTACTCAATGACGCGGTTTTTAATGTACAGTGCGCGTGTGAGGAGATTGTGGACGGAGGCGGGCACTATTCGTTCCCAGCCAATCAGGTGCGCGTTCGAGATGATGGCCCCTGAACGACTAGGACCCGCTGTAACGATACCATGCGCGCGCATCGTAGTACCTAACCTATACACTCGAGAGTATTTTAACTAATAATTCTCGAAGAATTTTCGCACGTTGTAGAATGTACTACTATGGGTTCCGCTAGGGAAAAAGTGTAATTACCTTGCAAACGAGTGCACAATAATGACATAATCTCAAGAGGAATCTCGTAAGCCCCCAAGGAGACGGCCTTTGAACAAAGAGGACCATAACTCCGAACGCAATCTTCTCGCGCGCGTACCGTAGGTGGGTACCTGATCCAAATATCAAAGTATATTGTACCTGAGAACTCTTAAAGCAAGAATTTTTTCAATTTAAAATTCAATCTAACCATATACGATGTGTGCCACTAGAAAAAAAAGTGTAATTAAGAATGAGCTACTCAATATTTTCTTAAGATCAATTTTTATCTCTCTACAATTAACCAAACATTATATGTTTATCTCGAGTCTGTACTGTTTCACTACAAAAAGGAGTAATTATGATACAATCTCAAGCTATTCAATTTTTTTTTAAGACTGATTTCATTATCAATTAACCTAACATTCACTACATTTCCATTTAACCTAACTATGACACGAACTACGTTAATTTTTCCTTAAGAATTTTTTCTTTGCTTCCACTAAATCTTACATTCTATACTTTTCTCCAAACACTTTACAAAAAGTGTAATTACGTCACGAAGCTACTCGATTTGTCCGTAAGATCGTTTTCTTCGACTGCACCTAACCTTACATTCTCCACTATTTTCGGGTCGCTTCTATCTACATATTTATTTCGAATGTAATGAAATCGAGATCTCGGTCGGTGGTATACGGTCCTCTCGTAACTTCTTCCGTTGATACTAGTTTTCGTTAGGCCTTAATTACACTCAATAAAAGTGTAATAAAGCTACTTGATTTGTCCGCAAGGTCATTTTTTCCCGGAG
Organism: Ptiloglossa arizonensis; assembly: GCF_051014685.1. Classification (NCBI taxonomy): domain Eukaryota; kingdom Metazoa; phylum Arthropoda; class Insecta; order Hymenoptera; family Colletidae; genus Ptiloglossa; species Ptiloglossa arizonensis. The sequence goes on from NC_135048.1 coordinate 32,010,939, forward strand.
GATTCAAAATGGAGTCTCTTCTATCGACGTATTCACTTCGAATATAATGAAATCGAGATCTCGGTCGGTGGTACGCGGTCCTCTCGTAACTTCTTCCATCGATACTAGTTTTCCTTAGCTCTTAATTACACTTAATAAAAATATAATTAGGACATAAAGCTATTCGATTTGTCCGCAAGGTCATTTTTTCCCGGAGGATTCAAAATGGAGTCGCCTCTATCGACGTATTCATTCCGAATCTAATGAAATCGAGATCTCGGTCGGTGGTATACGGTCCTCTCGTAACTTGTTCCGTCGATACTAGTTTTCGTTAGGCCGGACACGTACGCAACTACTGTAGGCGACAGGGCGATATAAAGGCGCGGAAGCTTCGCGGAGAGTTGCAAGGACAGCAAATCGGATTTTACGATCGAGCTCCGCGAGGACCTCAATTACGAGCCTAATCCCTAAAATACGTTAGCCTTCGAGCGAGTTCACCCTCCCTCGTGCTTCGTTCTCCTGCCTTTTAGTTTGCCTTTCGGGGGTCGCTCGATTAACTTGGCTGCCCTGCGACTGCAACTCTTGGGATTTGGCCGTACCAACGCCGGGGCGTCGTTGACTCCTATTGGTTATCGGAATTTACGAACAGCGAATCAACGATCGATCGATGAAATTAAACACTCCATAGGCGCAGGATGCTTCCTCTCGCTCGAACATCTGGAAGATCTTTCAACAACGCGAGAAAACAGTGAAAGCAATGGTTTCGAAGGGAATTATTCACCAGAAATATAAATCTTGATTGTTCACTGTAGGCAAAATATTAAAATTCTCTTTATTCGAGTCTTTATCAATTAACCGGTATTCGAAACCTTCTCGATCTTTATTTCGAGCCCACTTCGACGAATCCGATTAAAATTATACTAAGAGAGTCTTTTCATAGAATTTCATTGACTAATTGGTACAGTAATCGCTTACTTCGCATCTAAGGGTGAATTTTAATTTCTACCAAGGAAGAGATCAAGATTGTACAAAAAAATAATTTTCCATAATATAATACATTCTCAATCGAGATCGCTCTCTGTACTCGAGACTATCGACCGTTAATAAATTACTCGTTTCTCGATCGGTGGGCGTTTCAGAAGATAAAAAATATGTTCCCAGGCGTAGCTCATTTTACACGAGTTTCGAGAATGGCGGGAAAATTACAGTCGTGTTCCAGGTTCCGTGAAAGTTTCGCGTTTGTCGTCTGAACGTTGGCCGCCATTCTGTTCCGTTTCTATTCACTACAGGGCTCCCGATTCGCGCGCGAAAACTATTCAACGCACTCGCGACGCATTCAAAAGGGAATTTCACGATTTCGTTCCAGCCGTGACGTCTCCGGGTGCTCCGATTCCTGACAATTATCGCGCTTTTAATGGCGTTCGGGGAATGTACAACGCCTCTCGACGATCGGTCGTGGATTCTCGGTTTAAAATTTCCTTTTTCCATCTTCCACGGACCGATCTACCGGGAGTCTTTCAATCAGGATACGCTCGAGGGTTGCTCGCGCGAATTTAATAACCGCGGGTTTAACGTCTACGTTCGGATACGCGTACGTAACACGGTTACGGGTAAGTGGATTCTATTCGTCTAGTCGCTGTCGACGCGATGAACCGACCTCTTAGAATTGCAAATGAACGCGCAACTATTTACACTGCGTAATGTACACTGTACTTACTTTCTAGCGCGGGTCCGTAGGCGTGTGAAACGAATATTTATCTTGTTTTCGTTTCGTGGAAGCTGAAACGAGAATCGTTCGGGTGATCCAGGGTCGAATTTTCCATCGTTCGATCGAAGTTGGAAATTTACCATATTGTAAATAATCGTGAAGAGATTAATGTGAAATTTGGGGTCGAAAAGGTTGTACTGTATCTATCATGAATGAGTAATATACATCGATTGTTTAATTATTGGGATAATTTTCTTCAATGTTGATATTCTTCAGAATTCTTCTCAGACAAATTTTAGATGAAATATCTATACACAGACTTACAAGTTTCTTCAACGACCATCCAAACAATCTTATCAAGTATAAATCGAATATACAAAGTGTTTAGAACATGATAACAAAGTACAGCAACTCTCTGCAACCAATTCGATCATTGAACACTCCTTAATTTGTAACATCACCCCGAATTCTCATCTCTGTACGATATTTATCAAATTCGTGACTCACGGAAACGAAAGGTCGAGAAACATGGAAAATCGTTTCCCCAAGTGCCAATTTCCTCCGATTGGCCGACTAAGGGACACCCTTGACCGTCCGCCCATTGATACACCCGATCGAGAAGAAACCATCCTCGCTTTATTTTATCGATACAAAGTGAAGCGGAGTCGGTGACCCGCTCGAGTTCGTTATTCAGTCTCTGGCCTTTGTGCGGGACAGTGTTCATTTGTCTAGTCGTTTCGAAGGAAACGGTACACGAAGAGATTGCACGTTGAGAAAGAGACTCAACGACTCGTTCAACGCGTATGCGTGCGCACGCACGGTCCACGTAAGAAGAAATTCGTCGATTGGTCGTTGGACCTGCACCCTCTTCTCTGAAGTATACGAGTTTCTCGTACGTATTTTAAATAATAATGTAAAGTATTAAAGTATTACTTCAGTAATCTGAAGTATACGAGTACTCGTACTTAAATTGGCGTTTTCCCGAACACGGTCATTGGTTTTCGCATTAAACCGTACGTCAGCTGTTCAGCCACGCTTTCCCTAACCTCGAAACGCTGATCGGCGTTCTTTCGTCGAGCAATAAAATCCGAACGGCGAGCTAGAAAAATTAATAAAACCCCGACATCGGTCCCGGGACAAGTTCCGGTTAATCCGGCTGTGTTTGCACGGGTTTGACGTTACATCGATGTTGTTGTCCGTGTGAAGAACGCTTTCGCGTATTCCAAGCTCGAGTATCGGGTAAACGATAAAATGGCCGACAATTAGGTACGGAGTGGACGTTGATCTTTAAACCGATACGACTGACGTCTTTATCCGAGGGTTTCTTTCATAAAGTCTGGAAACCTGGGAGATTGATTTCGACGAAGGACAGAATCTTTATCGCGAAGTGTACTTCCAGGAGGATAGTACTCGTATCGGATTCGATGTGTACCGCTAATAAGGTCGGTGGAATTTTTGCTAGGTTATAAATCTCCGCTGAAATCGGAGCTCGAGTTATTGGAGTGTGGTAGAAAATCGGAATAAAACTATTCCGAGTTATCGAAATGCTAGATCTCGTTGGTAGATAGAGATTTTACGTTTACTTTTTGACGAGTGTAGGTTTCTCGATTTTTCGATCTCTTTTTTTCAGTTCGCTTCGCGTACGTGGTAAGTTTTCTTTTTAATCACCGTTGAACCGTCCAACCATCTTGTTCCTACACATCCTACAATAGTAATTTTCCTTTCTGACGCCTGTATTCACCCACGTCCGTTACCATGGTCTCGCAGGGGCGTCTTGTCATTTCCTATCATCGTCGTCTCTTTCATATTCGTCGTGTGCGTCCTAGACTCCTCTCACGGATTCAAAATGGTGAGTCGTCGTCGTGGTGGTCGTTTCAATGCGTACTACTCGCCGCTACCTCGATTTAGACCTCGTCGCGGACGCCATAGTCGTCCCAATTTAGATCCACGTAGCGTCCTCGCGATCCTTTCAAATTGTCTCGTTTTTCGTGTTCTTCATCGTAGTCCCGGTGGTTCTCTACTCTCTCTTACCGAGGAAACCTGTGTCCCCCATCTTGGGGGATTTTCCAAGGCTTAAGAGGTCGCGCTCGGGAAATAAGGAGTTGTCGACTCTTGGAACGACTCGTCATTTGTCCGGAAAATAAAATCGACGTACTCTACACCTTTGAGTCTCCACGGGTTTATTTTATTAATTTGGGATTTAATTCTAGCGCCTTGGTTTCGTCTTCTGCATTGATTGCACATTTGACAGTGGATGACAACGGTCGATGTCATAGGTTCTGAAAATAAAATCGATTTACTCTTTATTCTCGAGTTTCTCGAGCTGATTTGATCAATTTCGAATTTAATTTTCACGTCAGGTTTCTTTTTCTGCGTTAACTGCACATTTGACAGTGGATGACAAAAATCATAAGGATGACAATGGTAGACGTCATAGATTCTGAAAATAAAATCGACGTACTTTCTGTTATCAAATTTTTCGAGCTGATCTTATCAATTTTGAATTTAATTTTAACACCAGGTTTCTTTTTCTACGTCAACTGCACATTTGATAATAGATAACGAGGATGACAACGGTCGATACCATAGGTTCTGAAAATAAAATCGACCTACTCCCTATTCTCAAATTTCTCGAGCTGATTTGATCAATTTCGAATTTAATTTTCACGTCAGGTTTCTTTTTTTACGTTAACTACACATTTGACAGTGGATGACAAGGCTGACAAGGATAACAAAGGTCAACGTCACAGTTCTGAAAATAAAATCGACCTACTCTCTGTTCTTAAATTTCTCGAGCCGATCTTATCAATTTCAAATTTAATAATAACGTCAAGTTTCTTTTTTTACGTTAAGTACACATTTAACAGTGGATGACAAGACTGACAAAGATAATAACGGTCAACGTCATAGTTCTGAATATAAAATCGACCTACTCTCTATTCTCAAATTTCTCGAGCCGATCTTATCAATTTCGAATTCAATTTTAACGTCAAGTTTCTTTTTTTACGTTAACTACACATTTGACAGTAGACGACAAGGATGACAAGGATGAGATTTACGCTCGACGTTACAGGTTCTGGAAATAAAATCCACGTACGCTGCACCAACGAGTTTCTCCGAATTAATCGTATTAGTTCGGTATTTAATTTTAACGTCGAGTTTCATCTTCCGCCATATCTAAGTAATTGCATATTCGATGGTCGACGAGAACGAGGAATTTATCGTTTAACCCTTCCACCATCGCGTTCGAGAGTCAACTTCGAAACAACGAGGTCAGCGACTAGTAGCTGCGTTCTATGATTAAATATAATTTTCATTGTCCGGAGGACGATACCTCCCGTTAAACGGTAAATTATCGTTTTTTATTACTCGTAGAATCGATACGCACCGATTTATAGTGAACGGTAACAGGACAAAAATCATTCGTGTCATTAATTGCAACGTATCGGAAACGATTTCGCGCTCGTTGCCTTTTCGTCGTTTGACGATCGCTCGCGCCTCGATGGCAAGTGCATCGGAGGGAATGACTTTGAATTTCACCAAGCGGAAAAACAGAATTATATTTGTGTTTGTACGGCATACATCGAAGGGATGTATCGAAAAGCTAATATCTCCGGATGAAAACAATTCTATTTTTCTGACCCACATTTCGGCCAGATGTTTGCCAGAATATTCCCTCCTCTTTCTATTTACTGCGTTCTAATAAATCCCCGGGAAAATCAATACGAGGCCCGAATCGGAGCTCCGTTGCTTGCAGAGTGACCAACGAAAACAGAGTTCGTATTAAATATTCCCCGAACGACACATTACACATACAAGCGTATTTATTGTTTACCGGTAGCGGTCGCGGGGTATGTGTCGTCAAATACAGAGAACGATGTAATTAACTGTCACGATCGAAAGAGTGACGATTACGAAAACAATGAAAGAAAAATTCTCTTCAAAGTATCCAGAAAAATATGACGATGATTCAGAACCTGGTACAATTATACAAAAAATAAACCGGAAAAATTTCCATTTCCAAATTATTCGATCTGCTCACAATTCCAATTCGAATCGTATTGTCTACGAGTTTACTTTCTTTCTCTCAATCAAAAGTAGTAAAAATTCCGACCCCTCCCAATGACGTTGGTACATCTCGATGACATTTCGAAATAATTTCACGTGCGTTCTCGAGACGGTTTTCTTTGTTCTTATTCATCGTGGACCCGTTTCCTCGTTCGTGGCACGAGCGGTACACGGTTGTCGTTGTTTACCGCAATTTTCCCTCGAAAAATGAAAGTTTGCAGAGCACGTGGAGGGGATTCCTTCTCGAGTTCCCTCGCTTGTCAGTACGGTCACGCTTCCGAGGCTGTTTCGTAGGCACACGACACGCCGTCGACTAATCGATAGAGCAAACTGTTGATTCCGACCCGAACGTCGGCTACGATTCCGGATTTTGCGGGCTACGAACTATGCCGATTCCGTGAATCGGTCCACAGAGAGCTACGTGGGGTGGGGTCAGGGGTTGGGGCAGGGGATTCGGGCGTCACGACGCTTGACGTTTGCGCCGCGTTAACGCGATTCGCGCCCCAGAGTGTAATTTCATCGCGAAAGGAATAATTTCCCACCACGAAACTGTCTCCTCGTTCGAGTCGGAATCAAACGAGAACGCGCGCGAAATCGATACACAGCGTGTTCCACCGACTACTTCGGTGTACTGTGTTCCGTTGCGGAGCTTTATCGAGCTTTTTTTTTTTTTTCACCAGGGAAAATACTTTTTGTCCGGAGACGTATTTATGGGCACACTTGCGTTCTTCCAGCCTCGTAAAAGTTACGCTCGCTCGTATGCCGAGCTGTGCTTCTCGAAGTGAACAGCTCCAGCCCCGGGGGTGGTTCACAATTGGGAAATGAATATTTTTAACGGAGGAGCATCGACGAATGTGGTTACCTTGAACATTTCTTTCCACTAAGAGTATATTTTTCTGGCATCGCAAAAATTTCTTTTTCTGTGGTTTTCAAAGTGAAGAGCTCCACCTCCGGGGGTGGTTCACAATTGGGAAATGAAGATTCTTAACGTTGAAGACGAATGTGGTTACCTTGAACATCTCTTTCTATTAGAAGTATATTTTTCTCACATCACAAAAATTTCTTTTTCAAAGTGAAGTTTTGAAAGTGAAGAGCTCCACCCCCGGGGGTGGTTCACAATTGAGGAATGAAGATTCTTAACGTTGAAGCATCGACGAATGTGGTTACCTTGAACATTTCTTTCCACTAAGAGTATATTTTTCTGGCATGGCAAAAATTTCTTTCTTTGTGGTTTTCAAAGTGAAGAGCTCCACCTCCGGGGGTGGTTCACAATTGGGAAATGAAGATTATTAACGTTGAAGACGAATGTGGTTACCTTGAACATCTCTTTCTATTAGAAGTATATTTTTCTCACATTGCAAAAATTTCTTTTTCTGTGGTTTTCAAAGTGAAGAACTCCACCCCCGGGGGTGGTTCACAATTGGGGAATGAAAATTCTTAACGTTGAAAACGAATGTGGCTACCTTGAACATCTCTTTCCATTAGAAGTATATTTTTCTCACATCACAACAATTTCTTTTTCAAAGTGAAGTTTTCAAAGTGAAGAGCTCCACCCCCGGGGGTGGTTCACAATTGGGAAATGAATATTCTTAACGTCGAAGCATCGACGAATGTGGTTACCTTGAACATCTATTTCCATTATTTTTCTTGCTCCAATTCAAATTTGTCACCCATTTCGAGCGTAAAAATTTCTCTCTCTCGAAAAGAGCATTTTTCAAAAATTTTAGAAACCACTGGTTAGATAATACAGATGCTTCTGACATTACAAAAGTCCTGCTTGTTCCTATCTGGAGTAATGTTTATCATAGTGGAGGCTACTATCCCTAGAGGAAGTGTGTTTACTCCTGAAAAGAAAATTTGTTGATGTAAAAGAATGCGAACACTGGGAGTATATTTTTCTTGCACGAGTTCAAACTTGACACTTATTTCGAGTGTAGACCATTTTTTGTTCCGTCAGGGGCGACACCTTCCAGAAAGTTTGTCGGCACGTCCAAAGCAGTGGTTTGCGGACATTGAGAAGATTCGGTGCGGAATATAAGACGCACAAAGGACGCAATGTTTGCGATCAAGATACACGTATACGTAGTCCCTTGTAAATATTTCCTGCGACTTTATTACACCGAAGAGGACTCTAGTTCCACAATATTGACGCTTCCATAAGAAAGATCTCCGGCGACCAATTTGTGTGTACCAGGTTAATAGGATTTTTTTTATCACAGTTCGTCCCTTTATCCGCCATTGTGGTGAAAGTAAATTTGAAAATTCCGCGAGGTGTACACGGAGCGATTTATACGCGTCGATTTAATCCATACAAGCTACGATCGATAATTATTTTCGAAATATATTTCACCTAAGAGGAAACGTAACTCTACAATATTGTTTCGACAAATGACAAATAATCGAAATCTCTACGATTGAAATAACTAAAAAATCAGGTCGCGAACGAGAATATATCCAATCGATTCTCGAGACAATAGTGCACAATTTTATCCAGCGTCCAAATAATCGTAAAATCGACTTCTTCCATTTTGCTTCCCCAATTTGCTCACGCGGCCTCGATAAGCCACCCTTTAGTGTTTCTGGGGTTAATTGCGCGCGTACTCCGTGAACCAAATGCCCGTAACCCTGCCTGGTTCATGGAGCACACCCTTTCGGAATCATCGAGCGCAGAATCTTTCGTTCCTCTCGGCACGTTCGTCTGAGTCTTATCGTTCTCGGGCGTAGCTATTTCGTTTGCACGCGTCGCGAGCAGAGTGATCGGCTCAAGTATTTACGTTTCCCCTTCTCCTCTCCCCTGACTCTTGCAGTGACTTGGAAATTCGAAAGATTCGAGAACTTTGAAGATATACAGGGCACGTGTGGTTAAGCTTAATTTATATTTCGCTGTCCAAAGTCACTTCTAGGGGTTGAAATTAACCCTCAAACGTTCGGATATCTTTGATTTGATTGCTAGAACTCGAAACTGTACAAGATAGAAATAAATTTTCAAACGAAACTTTCTTTAATCAGATCTATCTTATAGTAAGTCGTTTGTTAATTGTTAATTGAAACAAAATTCAAAAAATACACTACCCTTCACGTGGAATTCTTTTTAATATCTTTTTTACGTATACTTACTTTCTTAATTTTTTCATTCTTATTAGTATATATATAAATTAATACTGTATGAAAGTTGGTCATCGCGTTGGGTCGAACAGGTCGCCTAGAAGTCGTTACTAAGGCCCTCCTTCACTCCACTTTTACTACTTTTGTCGCATGATCCGGACGTTAGTGACATCACACGGTTTATCTCGATACTACTCACGGTGAGAGGTGGAGGGGGAGTCAGGACTAAGGCCCTTCTCGCTACTCTCGTCACGTGATCTTGACGCCAGTGACGTCATGGTCTATCCCAACACTGCTCACAAGTCTCAGGCGAGAGGTGGAGAGGGAGTCAGGACTAAGGCCCTCCCCTCCACTTTTTCTACTTTTATCACGTGATCCTGACGCTGGTGACGTCATGGTCTATCCCAATACTGCCCTTACGGGCTTCAACCGAGAGGTGGAAGGGGAGTCAGGACTAAGGCCCTCTCTACCACTTCACTTCTGCTATTCTTGTCACGTGATCCGGACGTCAGTGACATCACACGGTCTACCCCAATACTACTCACGGGCCTCACGGTGATAGATAGAGGGGGAATCAGGGCCAGCAGAATGCGAAGAGAAGGGGAAGCGTAAAGACTTCGTCTAACCACCCTGGTCGCGACTAACTTACAACGGCTTCTAAAACCTCTAATAAAGTGTGAGTGCGTGAAAGTAGAAAAAGAAACTTAGAGCATTTAATTCCGGGCCTCTTAACGAACTTATCGACAATCCAACCTAACAGGTCCCGCCTTATACGTGACATTGGAAAATTGGCAAACGATCCTATATATACCAATCGGAGCTCTTACGCGAGGAAACGATCAGCGATCGGTTGCCCTCTGGCGGCGAGTGTGGGAGGTGCCGCCACGAACCAATCGCGAGGAAGAGGCGGATACTAAACGCGTTCGCGGCAGCCGAATGAAACGCGTTCTCGGCGACAAAAGCTCGCTCGCGGAGAGCGTTTTCCGCGTTAGTCGGCCGTGCTCTCTCACTCTCCTCCTCTCTCGAGACTCGGAACAATCTGCAAACTCGTTTGGCGGTTCTCTCTAAGCTCTCGCACCGGATACAATTTCGCGAATAACTCCGTGTGAAAGTCTCGCGGTGCAATTTCGTGGGCGCGTGTCCCGACGAAACGCGCGTTGAACGCTTTAGGCGCGCGCGGATTAAACGAGCGTGAACGATACCGCGCGGGGCTCTCGCGTCTCGGTTTTTCCGCGCGGTCGAAAATTCCCAATTGAATCTCCGGATTGGTGTCCCTTCGCCGTGAGTTTCACCGGCTCGTAAAAACTTCGAAATAAAACGACGACACGAACCGGGTGAAACTTTTAATAAAACCGGGTCTCGTCTCGGCCCGGAACTACGATTCTGTGACACGTACAAACGAGATTTATTACAATATTATTAGCAACAATGGAGATCCCGAAACAGCAGCGAAGGACTTGGAAAAGAGCCGCGCTGTCGAGGAATCCATAGAAGCGCGAACAAAAGAATAATAATAATAATAATCTGTTTTTATTACCCCGCGGAGTCGCAGAATAATAATGAACTGGAAGGTAGAGGATAATAGAGAGACAAAGGAAAGACAATGCAATCTGTACATCTTAAAGGGGGAGATCAATAAGCTGTTGGTAAGAAGACTATTGCTGAAACTAGAATGGAACTGAAATCGGCGATTCGAAATGAAAATTTTATCTTTTGGAAACTTTCGATCGGTATTTTTAATGTACAAAAGTGAAGTGGAAAATGTCATATATATATATAAATTGCAGGAGTGTTTAATAATTGATAGTACAAATGCAAAAGTCGGATTGGTTGCGCGCATTTGGTATTTTGGATGCATTTCGATCGTAAAATCCTCTCGAACGTGTGCAACCTGTACAATTTTACGAAGGAAAGTATTTTTAATACACAAAACTAGATTATAAAAAATAACATATACAGTACCGTGTACACGAAAGAAGCGTTGGGTGAAAATTGCAGGAGTGTTTAACCCTAGCAATCGTTCATTTCAATCTGAATATCTTAAAGAGAGAGATCAATAAACTGTTGATAAGAAGACTATTGCTAAAACTAGAACTGAAATTAACGATTCGAAATGAAAGTTTAATCTTTTTGAAACTTTCGATCGATACTCATTTACGAACGAAAGTATTTTTAATATAAAAAAGTGGAGTATAAAATGTCATATATATATATAAATTGCAGGAGTGTTTAATAATCAATAGCACGAATGCAAAAGTCGGATCAGTCGCGCATATTTGGTATTTTGGATGCATTTCAATCTCAAAATCCTCTCGAGCATGTGCAACCTGTACAATTTTACGAAGAAAAGTATTTTTAATATAAGTGGAGTATAAAATGTATTTAATATACATATATAAATTGCATGAGTGTTTAATAATCGACAGCACGAACCAAAAGTCGGATCAGTCGCGCATATTTGGTATTTTGGATGCATTTCGATCTCAAAATCCTCTCGAGCGTACACAACCTGTACAATTTTACGAAAGAAAGTATTTTTAATATAAGTGAAGTATAAAATGTAATATATATATATATAAATTGGATGAATGTTTAATAATCGACAGCACGAACGCAAAAGTCGGATCAATCGCGCGTATTTGGTATTTTGGATGAATTTCGATCGTAAAATTCTCTCGAGCTCGTTTAACGCGTTCCAAATGTTCCCTCGAATCCCGCGCGTCTTGAGAAACGAAGTAATATGAATGTTGTATCGATCGTCGTCGCGACGAAATACACCGTAGCTGGCGTATCTTGGTTTTCGCGCGTGCCGTAAACCCGCAGGCGAAATTTATGGATTAGAAAAGGGTCCGCGGGAATTAGGCACGTACCACGCGCTCCCGTATAATCTTTCCGTTCCGGTGATCTAAGAACTACGAGCCAGTACTTACTACTTTTCGACATCGAGGGGAAATCAACCCCATCGGATATTATTTACGCCGGTATAACTCTTAACCCCGCACTTAGTGTATCCCCGGTGGTGCATCATTCTTTTGTTATAATAATAACTGCCCCGTTACGGTTCCCGTTGAATATTCACTCGCACATGTACGCTTTGTTAACCTTATTTACACGGCGAAGAAGAAACTCTTGCTGGATTGTCTTGTACTTTTGTATCGTTCATTTAGTCTTCGAGACTCTATTCAGTGGTGGGAGTGTTAGACGAAAGCTGATCGTAGAGTTTGAATATTTACAAGAAAGAGGCTTATATTTAATTTTAAAGATTGGAAGTATACGTAAGTATTGTAAGTACAGTTAAGTAGGATTTTGTTGAACCTAGTCATATTTTCTAGAGTATTTTTCCGTCACCTTGTCATCGAAGATACAAAATCTGTTATTTCTTTCTCTTTACTTGTAATTAATTTCTCGATTTTACAAGACAGTTTCTCTTAGAAGATATTTTCCCTCGAGAATAAGCTCTATGCTCGAAAAAGTGTTCGAAAGTTTCATAGGTATACAGATTAAACTAAATTTTACTATATATTTTACTAATTTTACTAAAATTTACTATCTCTTCGATAATACAGTCTGTGGTATCGTAATTTTAGTTTAGTCTAGGTTTAGTTCAGGTATATATGTTAGATATATTTTAGTATAGGAAAACGTAGCTTCAATTTATGTTTCGATCGAACGTTTGGCAAGGTTTCACAGCGATAAAGCCGAGTTTTCGCGTTGATTTATAACCATGCACGAAACATGAATCCATCGTTTCACACCTGAGACGAAGAAACGGTCGAAACAATGAACCGGAAGTTCTATCTGCAGGCAAGAACCTGACGTCATTTTTTAAGGATACGCTCGGGATAATTTTGATCGATTGTCTTTGGAAAGAAAAAACAGTCAACGGCGAGTATTACGCGAACTTATTGCGTTTGAGCGATGAAATAAAGAAAAAACGTCAACATTTGGCGAAAAATAAGTTTCTGTTTCATTAAGACGATGCACCAGTTCACACATTCGAATCAAAGTTCGAATTACTTCCTCGTGCACCCTATTCGTCAGACTTAGCCCTCTCGGATTATTTTCCATTTTCAAAATTGAAAAAATGGCTCGGTCAAATCGAAACATATGAATTAAAGCTACAAAGCTTTTAGCTAAGCTAAAATTACGATACTACAGATTGTATTATCGAAGAGATAGTAAATTGCAAAAGATTCTTCAATAACGAACAGGTGGAATCTATGATCAATGGCTACTTCTCAGAGCTCGATTATATTCGCTATAAATAAAATATTGAAACTATTCAACATAACCTCAAAAGTGCCAATTAAAAGAATCGATCTAAAAGAAGACTATGTAAAGAAACAGAGATATTTTCTTCCAAATATTTTATGTTTCTTTTTGTTAGGTTACTTCTCAGAGCTCGACTACTCTCTCTATAACCAGAGTATCGAAGCTATTGAACATAGGTTCAAAAGTGCCTATTAAAAGGATCGATCTAAAAGAAGACTATGTAAAGAAACAGAGATATTTTCTTCCAAATATTTTATGTTTCTTTTTGTTAGGTTACTTCTCAGAGCTCGACTACTCTCTCTATAAATAGAGTATCGAAGCTATTCAACATAGGCTCAAAAGTGCCTATTTAGATCAATTTTATTAAAAGGATCGATCTAAAAGAAGACTATGTAAAGAAACAGAGATATTTTCTTCCAAATATTTTATGTTTCTTTTTGTTAGGTTACTTCTCAGAGCTCGACTACTCTCTCTATAACCAGAGTATCGAAGCTATTGAACATAGGCTCAAAAGTGCCAATTAAAAGAATCGATCTAAAAGAAGACTATGTAAAGAAACAGAGATATAATACTTTCTCCCAAATGTTTTCTCTTTTCTCTGTTAGTTTACTTCTTAGAGCTCGACTATTCTCTCCAGAAACACAGTATCGAAGCTATTCAACATAAGCTAAAAAGTGCCTATTAAAAAGAATCGATTTAAAAGACTATCTAATGAAACAAAGATACTTTCTCCCAAAGTTGTTCTCTTTTCTTTGTTAGGTTACTTCTCAAAGCTCGACTATTCTCTCCATAAACAGAGTATCCCAGCTATTCAACATAAGCTAAAAAGTGCCTATTAAAAAGAATCGATTTAAAAGAAGACTATCTAAAGAATCAGAGATACCCTCTCCCAAACTTTGAAATGTTTTCTTCGCTAGATTAGGTTACTTATCTACCCCCGTGGATGTACAGTTCGGTAGCATTCCCATCGAGTTGTCGTCCCTCGGTGGCACAGTTTCGCGGCCCCCGTCCCCATAGCCCATACCCCGTGCTATTCATCTTTCTCAGCCGTCGATCTCGTTCTCTGGCCGGCTTCCCTATACGGAGACCCAATGCCTCGATGAAAAACCCTCGTGCATCGATGCCACGAGGGCTAATATCGCGGGCCAACTCAGCCCCCGGTACGAAATCGATGAAGCTTAAGTCCCCGGACAACAAGGGGCTGACGGGATCTCGTGGTCGTTGCTTCGATCGCCAGGCGTCGCGTTGGCCAATTTTTTTCCCCTGCCGGGTCAGCTGTCACTCGGACTCTTTGAACGCGACGTACGACATCCACGTGGGGCTCGACGTGACGGGGACTAACGATCGGGGACGTTTCCTCGCGCATTTGCTTCGCCGAGGTCGCAACGCGCCAAGTAATTTCAGTTGGAGATCAGGTGCGGTTAGGAGTCGAGGGAACGATTCTTTTGGGTCTCGAGCCAGGTGACCGACACACGATTTACCATTTGCGTTAGGTTCTGTATCGGTGATCGATGTCACGAGCGATGATTTCACGTGAAAACGTCCGTGAAACGAACTCGCGACTTTTGGGAACCTCTCACGCCCAAGGTGGAGTTATTTCGATAAGATGGAGAGATATATTATTTTCTTGTGGTTGTGTCTCTCGTGGAAGCTTCTCGAGAGCAACATTTTACGCTCTTGAGATTCTTTTGGAATTTTAAGGGTGCAGATATATTTCTTTTTTGTAGTCCTTAACGTAGGACTGAGAGTATTTGAAAATTATAAATACGTAGATATATCTTCTTTGCAATTATGTCTCTCTAGAGTAAGTTCTCAATGCCAATCTGGGAGTATTTTGAAATAATTATTTTTGAAAGATTTTTGAAAGGGTATCTAACGTTGAGCTTCTTTTAGAATGATAAGTATGTTCTAACGTCGAACTGAGAATATTTGAAAATTATAAATACGTAGACACATCTTCTTTACAATTATGTCTCTCTAGAGTAAGTTCTCAATGCCAATCTGGGAGTATTTTGAAATAATTATTTTTGAAAGATTTTTGAAAGGGTATCTAACGTTGAGCTTCTTTTAGAATGATAAGTATGTTCTAACGTCGAACTGAGAATATTTGAAAATTATAAATACGTAGATACATCTTCTTTGCAATTATGTCTCTCTAGAGTAAGTTCTTAATGTCAAACTGGGAGTGTTTTGAAATAATTCTTTTTGAAAGCTTTTTGAAAGGGTATCTAACGTTGAGCTTCTTTTAAAATGATATGTTCTAACGTCGAACAGAGAATATTTGAAAATTATATATACTTTTGTAATCATGCTTAATGCTTTGCGAGCTTTTAACGTAGGACTGAGAATATTTGAAAATTATAAATACGTAGATACATCTTCTTTGCAATTATGTCTCTCTGTAGAAGCTTCCTGGAAACAGAACTTAACGTTTGTAACCTCTTAATGCCAATCTGGGAGTATTTTGAAATAATAAGTACGTAGATGAACTGCTTTCTCGTAATTACGTTTCCCTTTGAAAGCTTCCCGATAGGAAATCTAACGCTCGTGAAATGAATACCCCCCAGGATTCGTACGATTGGAAATTGGTTACAAAATACACTCGAATAAAATGTTCACCACTCGATAAAATTTACAAAATATTGTAGATTATCGACTCGGTACGAGATATCGTATTCTACTCCGATAACAGTCAGACGTTAAGACTTCTCGTTCGATCTCCGTTCAATCGTCCATATTGTCGAGAATCGCCAGCACTTGGAATCCAGAAATTATTTCGATTCGTTCCACGATCGAAATAGTGTAATAAAGATCCGTGAATAATTTATACATCTAAGATGCAATTTCGTTCTAAAAGCTCCAGCCAATCGATACCCCTCGTACCTGAACTCTGCGTGGTCGATTTTTAAAATTAATCGTTGCCTGTTTACCAGTGGCAGGAATGATATTTCAGAAGGAACCACGATCTGTTCGAGGTCCGAGGAATTAATCAAATTTATGTATTCGCGCCGACACGGGAAAATGAATGATTTTCGTTATTTCCGCGGCGAGCCGAGCGTATTCACCGCATCCTTCGACGTGCCGTCTATAAATTTATTCGTAATATTTGGGTCACGGGGGTTGCATTCGTTTGAGAATTTAACGAACGCATTATTTCGTTCCCTGATTTTCAACGAATGTCATTTCTTCCTTTATTTACTTTATTATACGAATTCATTCGTCCGATTAAGTCTCCTTTCGCTTCTGTGAAAACGACTGATTCGTTTGCATTCGCTTTGTTCGCGGTACCTCGCCCCACGGAGTAAAATACCTACGATGTCGATGTCTACTCGATTTACAAAACTTTCCAACGAAATTTCGCTAAACCTAGTTATCGTGTAATTGTTTGCGCTTGCACACGGCGCACCCACTAATCTAAATCCTTGCCAGGGAATTAATGGCGAAACGTTTCGACTAGCGATACCGTATACATCTCTTCGTTTGAATTCAACATTTGGATTAAACTCTCTTCACGATAATCGAAAACTCTATTAATATTTCTATGATATTCGACTACTTTTTGTTGGAATACAACAACATTGAACCATGCAGTACTTGAGAAGTCAAGGAATGGTGGATGAGCTCGATACCGGCTTTCCTATTTTTTCCGTGATGGAAAAATGGGGACGTGATCGTTACAATCTGTTCAGTTGTTCATAACCATACTCCGCTGCACGACTGTATTATATTTATCTAAAAAAAACGTTCTATTTACATTTTCTCTTGTGTTAACTAATTCTATAATTCCACACTTTTCATATACTTCCACCCAATGCAACTGTCTTCGTTTACATGTCATTATCTATAAGGAGAAATATTTTACACGAAAATTATAATATATGTTATCAAAGAGGGTATATTCCGATGTTATTAATTTTTTTCAATAATAGAGGTACGAAGGACCTACGAAGATAGGTCCTTAGGTAGAAGATTAGCCGATTGGTAAAAAATAAATTTGAAATTCTTTTACCCGATAAGTAAAAAAATAAAAAATTCTTTTTAAACGGAATCGTACATTTTTGAATGCACTCGATGCAACTGCACAATTTTCACGAGAAAGTATCGGCCCATGTTCCTCGAAGAAGCATTTCCTTACGAGATAATTTAATTCACAATATTCGCAACGAAACAATTTCTAAGATTTCAGCACCTCGAACAATTTTACCTCACTTGTGTCGAAAAATCATTCTTTTGGACAATAATTCACGTATTCGTAACTTCTAGGGGCCTAGATCGCGTAACTGGGCGTTATCTCGAGCAGCTGGTCCCGTATATCGAGTTTTCAACAGGAAAAAAATTCTGTAACGATTTCGTTCGATAATATTTTCGTAATCGAATTCGAGCATGGTCTCCGAACAGTACACGAGGGGATTGAACGTTGTTTCGTTACGGTGTCGAGCGAGTTGCGTTTCAAAGGGATGTAGTTCCACGTAGTTTAAACTCTGGAAAATTTTCGGGCGTGGGGAAAAAGTGAGCCGGTTCTCTACTCCCGTTTCCACGTGAAATCTCGACGTTGGGTTTCGCTCTTGTTGACGAAATTTTGACTACGGCTCGGTACACATCGACGTTAAGCAGGGTGTATACGATCGATCGCATCCAACCACGGGTACGGCGAATGCAGAGCACGTGTCAAGGTAAAGTGGTTGTATCGGAGGCAAATCTTCGCTGAACGACGAGAAACCGAGCCCTGCTGGCTGCTGGCAATTCCTACGGATTGCACTTTCAACCTTTCCTTCCTTTTTTTCGTAGATTTAACTTTCTTTATTCGTCACTCGCGATACGAAGAACAAAAATGCATACCGTGAGTAAAATATCGTACGAGAAGGTTTTTATCGAGATTCGATAAGTTACGAACTTGCTAATCGTGGTTCGTTGTCTGAGAAGTGTCTTTATTATTTTAGAGAAAGTATTGTCGTTGGAATGAGTCAGAATAATTCTTACAGATTGCTCTTTCAACCTTTCCTTCCTTTTTTTCGTACATGTAACTTTCTTTATACATCACTCGCGATACGAAGAACAAAAATGCATACTGTGGGTAAAATATTGTACGAGAAGGTTTTTATCGAGATTCGATGAGTTACGAACTTGCTAATCGTAGTTCGTTGTCTGAGAAGTGTCTTTATTATTTTAGAGAAAGTATTGTCGTTGGAATAAGTCAGAATAATTCCTACAGATTGCTCTTTCAACCTTTCGTTCCTTTTTTTCGTACATCTAACTTTCTTTATTCGTCACTCGCGATACGAAGAACAAAAATGCATACCGTGAGTAAAATATCGTACGAGAAGGTCATTTTATCGAGATTCGATGAGTTACGAACTTGCTAATCGTGGTTCGTTGTCTGAGAAGTGTCTGTATTATTTTAGAGAAAGTATTGTCGTTGGAATAAGTCAGAATAATTCCTACAGATTGCTCTTTCAATCTTTCGTTCCTTTTTTTCGTAGATCTAACTTTCTTTATTCGTCACTCGCGATACGAAGAACAAAAATGCATACCGTGAGTAAAATATCGTACGAGAAGGTTTTTATCGAGATTCGATGAGTTAGGAGCTTGTGAATCGTGGTTCGCTGTCTGAGAAGTCTTGTGAAATTAATGTCGTTGGAGTAAGTCAGAATAATTGGCACAGTAGCAATTGAAGTGAAAATGATCGGTAGTGTCTTTATTATTTTAGAGAAAGTATTGTCGTTGGAATAAGTCAGAATAATTGGCACAGTAGCAATTGAAATGAAAATGATTTACAGAATGAAAGTTATTTACAGAATTATTTTGTCCTAACTGGGAGAAGCGACGAAATAATTGAGAGACTTATTTGGAAAATTGGAGAATCATTTGGAACCATACAAGACAATTTATCTTAGTAACTATTCTTCTGAAATTAATATCGTTGGAGTAAGTCAGAATTATTGCAACAGTAGCAATTGAAGTGAAAATGATCGCTAGTTATTTACAGAATTATTTTGTCCTAACCAGGAGAAGCGATGAAATAATTGACAGATTTATTTGGGAAATTGAAGAATCATTTGGAACCATACAAGACAATTTATCTTTGTAACTATTCTTGTCAAATTAATTTTACTCGAACGCGAAAATTTTCGGGGAAAGTTGTTTATTTTTAAGAAAAGAAAGAGTTCTTGTAATTTATCCGAATGTCTTATAGAAATTGAAAGGGAAATTGTTACGTAAATGTTCGATTATCCCTACCCCGATCGTTTGATCAATTCCAGTAACGCGGGGCTAGATTTTGCCACAAATCCGGGATCGAACGGGATTGAAACTCTGTTATTTACAATGATGGAGTAACGTTATCCCATTGTTTTCTCAATAAAGATACGCGAAACGTAATCGTTGCCAGACGGATCCACTAATTCTGCATGCGAATCACGTACCGGTCGCAGTTTACCATAATCGACCGGAACTATTAATTGCTCGGTACATACACATTTCAGTCATGAGATTTCACGATCCGCGAGATAATAGGACGTTTCGGTGTAAATTGTCGAACGTTGCGGAGAATTTGTAAGTGAAATTACTCGACCCGCGACACCACTGGAAATTGTTAACGTTTTCATCGACGAGAACGAACCACCGAAAATTACGTAAAAAAGTGCGGTTTAATTATTCATCTCTTATTCTCTCAAATTCTTCGATACAATTACACACACGATGCACATGCATACACTGCATTTTAGAGCAGACGAAATTTCAGGACGTGTAACTTTTATTTTTTTTTTCAAATTTTAAATAATCTGGAGATATCTGTCTACTTTGGTTTCTTCGATTGTTGAAAAATCTCAAGTCTGTCTCTCTTTATTTTCATCATTTTTTTACATTAAAATTGTGCAGATCGATCGTACAGAAGTGTCGAAGATAACGTGGAAGTAATTTCGACGAAACGTGCGAGATTTGAAGGAAATCGGTATTGAAGTTTCACACGGATATGTAACGTGGACGTGTGCGAACGTATCAACGATTGTGTACACAATACTATTGACGAAGACGTCGCGTGTTGAAAGAAAGGTGCAGTAGCTTTTGTTTGCTGGTCGGATTACTTTCCTCGCCAGTAGTACGTGCCCGTCACTGTGCAGCCATCTTCTTGTTTGCTCATTACTAGGAACAACAGATTGGTTATTATCGCGGGAGAAAGAAAGTTTGACCACCATAATTGGCAGACGAGAAAGTTATCGTTTCTATCGTACGATACTGTGAAACAGCTAGGTCGTTATTTTTCTAACGAACGAGCGAAACATTCGTCTTCCGGCCGATATATTGTTAATTATTTTCAACGCGATACTCTCGTCGAACAGCACATTAACGGGACGCAATTTGAAAATACGGAACAATTCGTTTCTCGTTTAAAATATTTACACAAAGTATAATTGTAATTGAAATACAATTTCGAAGCGATGAATGTTTGTAATTATATCCGGTCGGCGGAGGTCCGTAATGAAATTCTATCGAACCAAAAATCTTTGTTCGTGTAAATGAAATTCTCACCGTGTCGCTACATTCGACGCGCACTTTTCAACATTCCCACGGT
Source organism: Ptiloglossa arizonensis (assembly GCF_051014685.1). Lineage (NCBI taxonomy): Eukaryota > Metazoa > Arthropoda > Insecta > Hymenoptera > Colletidae > Ptiloglossa > Ptiloglossa arizonensis. The sequence goes on from NC_135048.1 coordinate 32,031,644, forward strand.
GATTATTATTGCAAATTCTACGGGTATCGATGCAATATAACGTAGCAACAAAATACCAGATCGTATTCCTTGAGAACAAACAAGCTGCTATAACGTTTACTCGGAGTTAATGGAAAGCTTCCACGATCCCCTTCAACTTCCCGTGGAAATGGATACTTTTCCGAGATGTAAATTTAACGGGTTTGCGAATCGTACCGCCTACAGTCTACTCGAAAGAGTTCTCGGTAATGAACACATTAATACCGAATAATATTTGCCCACGGTTTAAAAATATCTTCGGTAATATTATGTTCGATATTCGTTCGCCGCGTAGCGTTTGCTCAACGTTCAGCTATCGCGTTCGAGAACGATATCTTTACGGTTATTTGCAGACGACAATTTGCTTCTCTCTTTTGTACTTTGCGTTCGAGATCCGCGAACGTTTATCTCTATTCTTCAATTTATTCCCTTTGAGGGGGAAAATATTGTAATCGGTTTATAATTTTTGCGTAATAGTTTTCAAGATTATTGCTGACGAAACTACATATTTTTCACGATCCAAGAACGTTTGTCTCTTATTTTTCAAATTATTCCTTTTGAAGGAGAAAATATTGTAATCGGTTTATAATTTTTGCTTAATAGTTTTCAAGATTATTGTTAAGGGAACTATATATTTTTCACGATCTAAGAATGCTTGTCTCTTATTTTTCAAATTATTCCCTTTGCAAGAGAAAATATTGTAACCTGTTCATAATTTTTGCATAATAGTTTTCAAGATTATTGCTAACAAAACTACATATTTTTCACGATCCAAGAACATTTGTCTCTTATTTTTTAAATTATTCCCTTTGGAAGCAGAAAATATTATAACTTGTTCATAATTTTTGCGTAATAGTTTTCAAGATTATTGCTAATGGAATTACATACTTTTCACGATCCAAGAACATTTATCTCTTACTTTATAAATTATTCCCTTCGGAAGAGAAAATATTATAATTTGTCTATCATTTTTACGTAATAGTTTTCAAGATTATTGCTAACGGAACTACATATCTTTTACGTTTCAAGAACGTTTGTCTCTTATTTTTCAAATTATTCCTTTTGAAAGAGAAAATATTGTAATCTGTTCATAATTCTCAAGATTATTGCTAACAGAACAACATATTTTTCACGATCCAAGAACATTTGTCTCTTATTTTACAATTTATTCCCTTCGAAAGAGAAAATATTATAATTTGTCTATCATTTTTGCGTAACAGTGTTCAAAATTATTGCTAACGGAACTACACATCTCCATCGATACAGTATTACAATTACTTTTCCATAACATATCGACCAATACCGTTCTACTAATTATAAATTTAATTTCGTTGATCAGTGTTGCAATTTAAATACCGGAGATCCATAACGCAAGCTTCCTCTGTCCGTCAAGTTTCAAATTACTCAAAACGCTACTTACCTTGCGATAATATCGATTCTATATTAGAATATTCCGAGCGATTACGTTAAATTAGCGTTTGTATCGGTGTTCCACTATTTCGGTACTCGTCGATCATCGATCGGTGAATTCGAATCGTAATCGACGATACTCGTCGATCGATCCTCCTCGAGCATCGTTGCGCGCGGATAATGAAAATTCGATTATCTCGGCCGGTTTGCACGCGCTTAAACAATTTCCGTTTCCTTTTCGATATCGAATTGTTTGTCTCGCATGAACCGTCAATGTTGCGCGTAAACACACGTTCACGGAAATTAAAAACAAATCGAAGACGAGCGGTTCCCGTTCGTTCCTGTACGCTCTCCGCTCGTATCGATGGCGACCCTTCGAAATTTATTCCGTTCGCGTTGGCAAAATTCCACGCTCGATGAAATTTCATCTAAACGCGTATTTATCTAGTACAGATTTTCGTGTATCCAACGAGCGATAAATTAATATCGCGAGCTCCGGGCTATATTTACATAAACGTGTATATTTGTCTTTAGCTATGGCCGACGTATATTAATATTACCATTTCGGAATCGAATTTACGATACGCTTATGCATTTTCAGGTATCCCGTAACGATGGATACGCGTTGCTCGTTTCGAGGATACGTTTACTTATCGTTCATTTTTCGAACAAACGTGTTAAATTGATATCGTGCCACGCAATTTCGTCAATTTACGAAAGTCACCGCGCGTTCGTATTCGAAGAGACTCGATACCGTATTTCGCAGCCTGATACGATGCATTTGTTTTTGCTTTTCTTTTTTTTTTTTAAGGAAAAATCGACAGGCAGCGCGTGCAACGAGAGGAGAAATTCTGATTTTCGCTACGCGCTCGTTACCGCCGTACGATGGATTATTTAACGCGGCCATCATTAATCAATAGACGTCGGTAGGCATCGTTCTATTGTTTCCCCTTCATCTTGGCCACCGTTGTTCACGAGTGTGCTTGCAACGCGTTGTCGCTCTTTTTCCATTCACGTTCGTCCTCTCGGAGACATTAATCACGGAACCGGTGTTTCGTCGTCGCTGCCGAAACGTTTCTTCGACGTGGAGGTAACCCACGTTTCATTTTCGTTTCAACGTTCTCGTTCGTTCTAATTTCACCTCGACTGGGCGAAAGTTCCGATAATTTTTTTTAGTTGCAAGGTTGTGTTGTTTCTCTTCTTCGAAACACTAAACGAGTGTGCTGAGTTATCGATACTCGTACGAGCCCCCAAATAATTGTTATACATGTGCGGTGTATCGATGTATATTTAAGGATATTATAGGTTACAGTGTTATTAGTGTTAGACGTGGTGTTGGTGTCTCGCTTTTCACTAAAGGTAGGTCAACCGCGTATAAGGCTAAGCCTATCGTCTTGATGCCCTCGGCACACGTCTTTATCGTCTTTGTCGCTTATGTCTTTTATTGGTCTTTCGTTTTAGTGTGTTTTTCCTACTGTTCCGTATTATTGCGTCTTTTTACTCATACCGTCCGCAACATACTCTCCGGACATATTTTCCGCGTCATACTACGACATACTGTCTCATACTGTGGTATACTGTCTCATACTGTGGTATACTGTCTCATACTGTGGTATATTGTCTCATACTGTGACATACTGTGACATACTGTGACATACTGTGACATACTGTGACATACTGTGACATACTCTCTCATACTGTCTCATACTGTGACATACTATCTCATACTGTCACATACTGTGACGTGCTGTCTCATATTGTCTCATACTGTGACATACTATCTCATACTGTGACATACTGTCTCATACTATCTCATATTGTGACATACTGTCTCCCAAACGTTCCTCTCGCACTCTATATAGGCACGCACATTCATTCTCTTTCATTCTAACCCTCAGTCTCTCTTACTTCAGACATTTCTTCATCACTTCAGTTTTTTCAAAACACTTTTCACTTTCTCCGAATCACAAGTATTCCCTTTCGTCCTCGTACATTCTCACGCTCGGTCGTCTCGACCCGTCAGTCCCCGTCATTCCTTTGTTACTCGAGATCAAGTAGAATTGCCTCCGTCTATGATCAGACCAGCAGTATGACCCGTCTATGGTCAGACAAGTAGTATAACCCCCGCCTATGGCCAGACAAGTAGTATAACCCCCGTCTATGGTCAGACAAGTAGTATTATCTCTATATATGGCCAGACAAATATTATTGTCCCTGTATATGATCAGACAAGTAGTATTAGTCCGTTTCTGATCAGACAAGTAGTATAGCCCTCACATATGGTCAGATAAGTAGTACTGTTCCTGTATATGATCAGACAAGTAGTATAACCCTCATCTATGGTCATATAAGTAGTACTGTTCCTGTATATGGTCAGACAAGTAGTATTGCCCTGTATATGGTCAGACAAGTAGTACTGTCCCCGTATATGGCCAAACAAGTAGTATTGGCCCATCCATAATCAGGCAAGTAGCATTAGCTAGTATATGATCAGACAAGTAGTATTGGCCCGTCTATGTGCAGACAAGTAGTATAATCCTCGTCTATGGTCAGACAAGTAGCATTACTCCGTCCGTGGTCAGACAAATAGTCTGTGTAACTATTATGGCTACAATATCGTTGAAAATCATCGCATTTTAATGCTCTCGCGCTCGTTTGAAAGGCAAACAGCTGCGCTATCCAATACACAGATCTGTCCACACGCGTTGCCTCTTCTAGGCCTGCGCTTGAAGCAGGCCCAAGCGGACACGGAAAATCCGATACCTCAGTTGGTACGAAGGTGCGAACAAAAGCGAAAATCTTGGGAAAGTTTCCAGGGAATTCGTGGCTCCTCCAACGCGGGCGAGTTAACTCGCGGGAAGACGATCGAACGATAAAAAATTCACCTACCGAATTATTATGGTTCGTGTTACGTAATTTTTGTCCATCCTTTGGAAAGTGGATCCAGCAACGATCGCGAAAACGGGAGGAAAGTTGAAACGGTTTCGCGGTACGAATGGAAACGTAAGGAAATTTTCGTGGTTGGCATTTTGCTGGGCGAGTATCGTTAATAACGCGATGGTTTCTTTTTAAAGAATCTCGTACGTCGAAAAAGGTGGTTCGACGGTGTCGAGAAACGCGAGATTGTCGCGCGCGCGAAACAAAGGAAGCGAAAGAGTGGCGACTATCTGCGAGCGAGGCGTGAAAGTTTATACCGTCAAAGAGAACTAAAGCGACGCGAACGCAAATAAAGCGGGAGGAGTGTAGCGTAAAGGCGAGCGGGAGAGAGAGTAAACAAGAATAAAGAAAACGTGAAAGCGACGGGGCTCCGGAGGAAAGAAACACAGCTGAAAAAGACGAGTGCATCAAAGGGGGAATGGAAAATAAGACAGCGGCAAGGGGTGGATGGATTAAAAAATTGCAAAGAGCACGATGTGGAAATCGAGGCTACGGAAAATCAATGTTTGCTTCGTTCTTTGTCCAGTTGCAATACAAATTTTCGTCCTATGCGTTAAGAGCACCGATTAATCGTCGGGGTCTAGTACCACACCGGTATTGTCTAATGGAGTATTGTTTTATATCCGTTTTCAAATAATTTTGTTTTTTTGAAGGTAATCCTAAAGTAACTTTGATAAACAAATCATGATTTAGAATTGTATGGAAGTGGAAGGTTTACTTTGTATCTCGTCCAGTTGCAATAAAAGTTTTCATCCTATGCGTTAAGAGCACCGATTAATCTTGGAACTAGTACTCAATATCACACTGCTATTATCTAATGGAGTATTATTTTATATCCGTTTTCAAATAATTTTCTTTTTTTGAATGTAATTCCAAGGTAACCTTGATAAACAAATTATGCTTTAGAATGGTATGGAAATGGAGTTAGAAAAATCAATATTTACTTCGTTCTTTGTCCAGTTGCAATACAAATTTCCGTCCTATACGTTAAGAGCACCCACTAATCTTGGGACTGGTACTTAGCGATAGGGCCTAATATCACACTGATATTATCTAATGGAGCATTATTTTATATCCTTGAAAAACAAATCATGGTTTAAGATTTACTTTGCACCTCGTCCAGTTGCAATAAAAATTTCCGTAATATGCGTTAAGAGCACCGACTAATTTTAAGACTGGTACTTAATATCACACCGCTATTATCTAATTGAGTATTATTTTACATCCGTTTTCAAATAATTTTTTTTTAAAAGTAATCCTAAAGTAACCTTGATAAACAAATTATGATTTAGAATGGTATGGAAGTGGAAGTTAGAAAAAATCAATATTCACCATCTTCTCCGAATTACAATACAAATTTTCATCCTACACGTTAAAAGCTCCACCCGTGAGACTCGCACCCAATGATAGATGCGATGCTATATCGATACTACTCAATGAATCGTTCTATCTCAATTTTATATTTTACTTATCGAATCAGTTGCACAAACGATCGCAAGGTGATTAAACCGTGTTCGACGAAAGATCCTACTTCTCCATTATTGACCGTCACGTTAAAAGCTCTGCCCGTGTACGATGAAAGATCGTGCTCCCCCATTATCTACCGACACGTTATTGCCTTTCATCGCCAGCCACGGCAATAACGATAATGCACGGACGCGGAAAGAGTGGGAATTTTCCGTACGGAGGTCAAAATCGCAAATGAGGGCCCATGATTGGGTATCGATCGACACCTGTGGTTTCGGGATCTGCTCGAGCAGCGGTAGAAGTACGCGGGATGCGGTTTAATTTCGGACTTAATTAGTCCTCTGTTATCGCGCGATGTCCCTGGGACATCAGATACGGTTCCCAACCAACCAGCGAAGACGCGGCGAGTTTTCATCGATGTTCCCCCGGTTACGTTTCAGGGACGGTCTTGCGGATCGTCGTGAAAGCGATTCTCCAAACGAGGACGTAATTAAACCACGTTCCCGTGACCCGGTGAAATTAAATCGTCGGCTCGATAGGGTCTTCGTCGATTCGTTTCTCTCGATTCGAGCTTAGGAATTCTCACGTGGAATCGACCGCGTTCGTCGATGGTACAGTGTTCAATTAGCGTGGATCGATTTCGTATTGCCGCGAAGGCTTCTGGCCGCTCGATTAACCGAGTTCGGGACCCACTTATGGAAAACCGTAACAGCGGTAAGTAACCCGGATGTAAATTCGTGGGGAACAAAGAGTTTCGTGAACAGGGCCGGGGTATACCTGTTCGAGAAATTTTCCTTTTCGCAGGTGGCGCGGATACCTCGAAGAATATTTAAATGTAATTAACTTTTACTCGGAATGAATGGCGTGTTTCGAGCACAAACGACGTTCAGTGTACTTCTTTCTTTTTTTAATTGTACGCAGCGAGACGGAGAACGCACCGATTCGAAACAATTGTTCCTCCCCGGGGTGCGTTTAACGCGTTTCTTCCTTGATTCTGGTGTCTACTCTACGTGTAATTATTATCCATCTTCCGCGACAGTTTCCACTGATTTTGCTCGGTTATTGCCGGATCATTGTACTATAACTGGCCTTCGAAATCTTGCAACCATTTCTTTCACATTATAAAGCATCCAAGTATTTAGTTTTCTCTCTGAAAGTAATTCACGTGGGATAAATTCACTTCGTGGGTAAAATATTCTTCTAATTGTTATTGTATATATTATCCTTGTGATTATATATTGTGATATATTATCCAGAGTGATTGTATATTTATTGTATATATTATACCTTGGTAAGTATGATTTACCAAAGTAGTTACTCAACAATTTGTTCTGCCGTCTGACTAGTTACGAATCGTTCTACTGTCCACTCTGTTGTGCTTCGTTCAACCAAGTATCGCAGTTCACTGTACAATCGATTGCAATTCGTTCTGTCTTTCAGCTTATCACAGTAGAGTATCCCGTTTGACCTGTTGCGGCTCGTTTTACTTGTTGCAACCGGTTCTACGATCTTGCTTATTGCAGCTCCTTCTGTTATTCTCTATGATTCAATTTACTGTCCGATCGGTTACAGCTTGATCAGTTGTCTGTTGTGGCTCAGTATTACCTACCGTCTGATCTATTTCAGCTTAGTTTACCGTATACTCTCGAACGCAACGTGATTCCGTCTGTATTGACGCGAGTGATTCCACTGTCTGGCCTGTTGCGCGTTGATTCTACTTCCTGTTCCGTTCTTGTTGCTTTTACCGTTACTTTAATAGGACATTTCAACGCCTTCTCTGCCACAATGCTTTTTACCGACTGCTTTCCAATTGTACGTTCTACGGTCTGTTTTTCCGCTAGCACATTCCACACTCTTCAATAGAGCTTACTGTTCTTTCCTCGTCGGTACATTGTCTGCTCTATACAGTGGTACATACTGTTGTATATCGTGCCGTAGTACATTCTACCGTGTGTTCTGCGACAGTATATTTTACTGTGTTATCACTAAAATATTCTATTGTCTGTTTTTCGATGGATAATTCTACTGTCTGATCTTTGATAGACAATTCTACTGTCTTCTCTTCGATAGAAAATTTTACTGTCTGATCTTCGATAGATAAATCCACTGTCTGATCTTTGATAGATAATTCTACTGTCTGATCCTCGTTAGACAATTCTACTGTCTGATCCTCGTTAGACAATTCTACTGTCTGATCCTCGTTAGACAATTCTACTGTCTGATCTTCGATAGATAATTCTACTGTCTGTTCTTCGATAGACAATTCTACTGTCTGCCCTTCGATAGACATATCTACTGATTGTTCCTCGATAGATAATTCTACTGTCTGCTCTTCGATAGATAATTGTACTGTCTGACCTTCGACAGACAATTCTACTGTCTGATCTTCGACAGACAATTCTACTGTCTGACCTTCGAGAGGCAATTCTACTGTCTGCTCTGCGATAGATAATTCTACTGTCTGATCTTCGACAGACAATTCTACTGTCTGTTATTCGATAGATAATTCTACTGTCTGATCTTCGATAGATAATTCTACTGTCTGTTCTTCGATAGACAACTCTACTGTCTGCCCTTCGATAGATATATCTACTGATTGTTCCTCGATAGATAATTCTACTGTGTGATCTTTGATAGATAATTCTACTGTCTGACCTTCGACAGACAATTCTACTGTCTGATCTTCGACAGACAATTCTACTGTCTGACCTTCGAGAGGCAATTCTACTGTCTGCTCTGCGATAGATAATTCTACTGTCTGATCTTCGACAGACAATTCTACTGTCTGTTATTCGATAGATAATTCTACTGTCTGATCTTCGATAGATAATTCTACTGTCTGTTCTTCGATAGACAACTCTACTGTCTGCCCTTCGATAGATATATCTACTGATTGTTCCTCGATAGATAATTCTACTGTCTGATCTTTGATAGATAATTCTACTGTCTGACCTTCGACAGACAATTCTACTATCTGATCTTCGATATTCTATTGTCTGCTCATCATCGGTACGCTCGACTTTCTACTTTTCATCAGTGTATTTTACTGTCTGTTCTTTATCAGTGTGTTCCACTGTTTATTATTTGTCTGTACATTCTACTGTCTATTCTTTGACGGTACATTCTACTGTCTGCTCTTTACCAGTACATTCTACTGTCTGCTCTTTACCAGTACATTCTACTGTCTGATCTTTGCTAATACAATCTACTGTCTGTTCTTTGACGGTACATTCTACTGTCTGTTCTTTTCTGGCACATTCTACTGTCTGCTCTTTGCTAGTAAATTCTACTGTCTGATCTTTGCTAATACAATCTACTGTCTGCTCTTCGCCGGCACATTCTACTGCACGTTCCTGAATAGATTCTTCTACTCTTCGTCAACTCTTTAACAGCTCGTTTTACACGTCCATTCTTTCTCTAAAATTTTTATAAATACTCTCGCTGCGCCAACGTCACTGTCCAACTGGTACCACAGTTTCGAAGCATCCTGTGCATTGTTATTTCGAGTGAACACCCAAGTTTCCAAGCCATTGAATTAAATCGTCGTTTCAACGGTTGTCCACGGTGACAGTTTCGGGCTTGTTCGTCGCCACGAGTTTCCCACGTTGGAAAAGATGGATCGAAAGACAATTGCCGGAAGAGTTACCACCGTGTCTCGTTGAAATCCCCGCCAACGTGCAGCCGTCGAACGCCTGTCGATAATTGAAAGGATTCAATTTCGAAAATCCTCGACTGCTTCTGCTTCTGCTTCTCGACGCCACGAGTCCATTGGAAAAAAACGCGACCAAACATTTCACAACGATTGGAAATTTTCCTTCGTGACCAGTTCAAGGTTCATCGTTTCAAAGAAGATATCAAGGAGGAAAGTTTGGGTGTTCTCTTAGCCGGTAGAAAAGCTGATCAACTTTTGTTCGCGAACATTCACCGTGGAAAGTGTACGTGCATCGCGTTTAATTTCTTGGAAAAACCATAGGAGCAACAGGTCCTTTGTAAAGAATGATTTGCACGTGACACGTTTAACATACAACTTGGCTGGGTCTTTGGGCTCGAAACTTCGCAAGGTCTGAGAATTCTGACAAATATGTCGCGAAATAAATAATTTTGAGAATCGATAGAATCGATAACCAAGGTGTAAGAAATCCATAAGATGAACTCTGGGTTGAGGAGGCTCATGATCGTTTCTTGTTTGTTACGTTTCATATTACTTTCAATAACTTTCACACAATTACCATTACGTGAATTACCATTACGTGAATTATCCATTACGTGATTATTCTCTGTCTCTCCTCTCAATTATTTTCAATAGTAATCTCTACCAGTACACGTCCATCGATATAAATTACACGTGTCTAAATTCTCCCCTGAATCTTGACTCTCGCGATCCCCCGTTCACTCATCCCTGACATCTCACAAAGGACCCTTCCCGAGATGTACGATTCCGTCAAAGGGATCGTACACATTGTCCTCAATCATCGAATAACATTCCAAAACCCGATGTGTCCATTTTCTGTACTCCCATCGTCGAGTATCCTCGACGAAACGACATTCAAAGAGGTCACCGTTTGTTCCTGTGGGCTTGCGCGAGAAAGCTTCACCGATAGAACGACAAGTTTATCTCGACGTCTCGGTCAATGGGGCCGATTCTTCTCGAGAGAAATATTCCCATTCTTTGGAAACGGACCGTCCTAACCTCCATTGACCGAGACGTCGAGATAAATTTGTCGTTCCTGCGGCGAAAGTTTCCCCGGATCGGTCGAGCCCGTTCACGGTCACCCTGTATTATTCAAATCGGATTTTCTCGTTCTTCTCGACTCGATTCTCTCCCGGTCGAGTGCACGGAGCTAAATTCGACGAGACGTTCCTGGAAGGGTTCTCGAGAGGAACGATATTCGAGATCGGGCCGGTGAACGTCGCGCGTAAACGATCAACATTGTTACTTGACGAGAAACACCGATGTACGGCGGCGAGTGTTCCAGGTGACGACAAAAAGCGATCGTCGCCAGACACCGTGTGTACAAAGACAATTTTAACAGGCCGTCGATTACGTACCTGTCGATACCGTGTCACGTCTCGACCCTTTGTAACTCCACGGACGAAACTGCGCGAACGAACCAGATCGAGTCGATACCGACTCCCGAGGGACGCGTAAAATCGCGTTACACGCTCGCGAGTCTCGTGCGAGCGTCGTTCGACGCTTTACGGAGCTCACTTCACGAGCGTGCAACGACTTCGAGTACGTGAACTTGGCGTGGATTTTTAGTCGCGTGTTTCGTTCTCAAATGTGCAGTCTAGGGGACGACTATCTGGGTACCTTGTAAATAGTATGGTGTAATTTATTATGTTAGAAATTTAGGAATTTGTTGAGGTAGTGACAGTTATAAAATAAGGGTGAATAAAGTTCTAGGATATACGTGAATTGAACGAGGTAGTAGTCTTTGTTAGTGTGTTTCGTCCTCAAATGTGCGAGTCTTGGAGACGACTTGTGGGGTGTCGAATTGTGGAGCCTTGTAAATAGTGTGGTGTAATTTATTATGTTACGAATGTAGGAATTTATTTAAATAGTAACGACAGTTATAAAATAAGGGTGAATTCTAGGATAGTGAGTTGTAGGATATACGTGTATTGAACGAGGTAGTAATCTTTGTTAGTGTGTTTCGTCCTCAAATGTGCGAGTCTTGGAGACGACTTGTGGGGTGTCGAATTGTGGAGCCTTGTAAATAGTGTGGTGTAGTTTATTATGTTACAAATTTATGAATTTGTTTAAGTGGTAACGACAGTTATAAAATAAGGGAGAATAATGTTCTAGGATATACGTGTATTAAACGAAGTAGTTGTCTTTGTTCGCGTGTTTCAAATGTACGAGTCTGGGGGACGACCATCTGGGTATCTTGTAAATAGTGTGGTATAATTTGTTATGTTACGAATGTACGAATTTATTTAAGTGGTAACGACAGTTATAAAATAAATGTGGATACAGTTCTAGGATATACGTGTATTGAATAAGGTAGTAGTAGGAACAACACATTAACGAAACGTACAATTAATAACTATGCTGACTATGCTATTCTTTCTTTACGCAACACAACACTCTTCGACAGTTTTCCAACGAAGACTGCTCTCGACTGCCAATTATTGCCCTAAACGCTCTTCTTTGCACTTTATATCTTCACACGCAATTGGTCGCTGGTTCGAGAAAAATATACTTTGGATATATATATTTCTTTCCTTCGAGTTTAGTGTCTTGCCTACGATACTATCATTAGCGATAGAATTTGTTTCGAAATTTTGTGGTACGGTGAGTCTCGTTTAAATACTAAAGAGCACTTTCGATTTGTTAGGGTTGTGTTTGGAGATAGTTTATATTCGTGTCTTTGTATTTTGACAGTGGTTGTTTGTTTCAATTACAAACCCGTGGTTCATTGTTAATTTAATTATTACATTTCTCTTACGTTTCTATTTAGATTTATTTCATCGAGAGTATTGATTTTATTTTCTGTATTAATTTACATTTTTCCTTCCACAGTTACATACATACATTAAACGTGAAATATTGTTTCTGATACGTTCTCATCATTGTATCACAATTCCTTTCGCAAGAATTATTTCAAAAATTTCTCACCATTATTTCACAAAGCTTCGAACGACCTATGTTTATGTACAATTTTTCCACTTACTACCATAGAGTATACCGACAAAGTTCCAACATTATAACCAGTAACATCCCACATTTTCGATAACAAGTGTCTTCCAATAATGCAAAAACAAAATTCTCCCGATAAAAAAGTTAATTTAACGACTGTATATCACAATTCCTTCGCAATGATTAATTCAAAAATTCCTCACCATTATTTCACAAAGCTTCGAACGACCTATGTTTATATAAAATTTGTTCACTTACTATCACAGAGTACACCGACAAACTTTCAACATTATAACCAGTAACATCCCACATTTTCGATAACAAGTGTCTTCCAATAACGCAAAAACAAAATTCTCCTGATAAGAAAGTTAATTTAACGACTGTATATCACAATTCCTTCGCAATGATTAATTCAAAAATTTCTCATTATTATTTCACAAAGCTTCGAACGACCTATGTTTATATAAAATTTGTTCACTTACTATCACAGAGTACACCGACAAACTTTCAACATTATAACCTGTAACATCCCACATTTTCGATAACAGGTGTCTTCCAATAATGCAAAAACAAAATTCTCCCGATAAAAAAGTTAATTTAACGACTGCATATCACAATTCCTTCGCAATGATTATTTTCAAAATTTCTCACCATTATTTCACAAAGCTTCGAACGACCTATGTTTATATAAAATTTGTTCACTTACTATCACAGAGTACACCGACAAACTTTCAACATTATAACCTGTAACATCCCACATTTTCGATAACAGGTGTCTTCCAATAATGCAAAAACAAAATTCTCCCGATAAAAAAGTTAATTTAACGACTGCATATCACAATTCCTTCGCAATGATTATTTCAAAATTTCCAATAACGTGTCGTTCAATCGCAAAATTCTCCCAATAAAAGAGTTCACTTAACGACTGTACAGAGTTTCCGTATTAGGTTCTTCCGTTACAATTTCGTCGTTCTCGATTTCATTTCGAGCCACGAAATACTCGTAACCTCGTTCGTGTCACGAATTACGGCGCCACCCAGTACATTTCCAAGGTTCGCGGGCGATCGCGTGGAAATGGTTAATTTTCAGCTAACCGAGTCGCGGATATTCAGAACGGGCGAATTGTAGTCGCTGCGCAACGGAAGCTGGGTCAAGCTGATTAATAAAACAGAATCGCGGTTCATCACGAGCCACGGGCGAGCTAATACCGAAAATCCTGCGTGCCTTGCGCATCGTGCGTGCATACTGTCGCGCGACTATGCGTTTGAATAGTCGCGAAAGGGATTCCTGTTCTATTCGCGTAGAAGGCGTATCAAAGCGGGGACAACGTTGCAACGCACGAGCGGGCATCGCGTGTCTCAAATTTGGAAAAGTGGAAAACTGTGACAGAGAGAGACAGAGAGAGATAGATAGATAAAGAGAGAGAGAGACAGAGAGAGATAGATAGATAGATAGATAGAGAGAGTGAGAGAGAGAGAGAAAAACATGGTGTCTTTTCACTTACGACAACATTGTCGAGATTCCACAAAGGATTAGAAAGAGGTTCGTTGTTCTTTCGAGGAGTAATAATTTTACGTTTAATATACGACCGATCGATATTTCTCTGGAAATGAGAACCACTGTCCCCGCTTAATTTGCACCGCGGTGGAAAATAATTTCGTGAGTCTCTCGCGACCAAAAATACGGACACGAATAAGTCTCCTGCTGTAAACACTGTGGGTGAAATATAATATCTCGCGTTTATAAAACCCGGAGCTCGGAGCTCCTGTTGCACCCGGAGCCCCGAAAGTGAATAAAAAATGATTTCGGTGTTTCGGTGGGCGCGCGAGGGGAATTTCAATGCAACGAATCTTCCCGTTTCTTCGCGATTTGCGTTAAGCGATACATTTAGGTGACTCTTGTGGGTGGATTTCGAAGAGAAATATTTGAACAGTCTTCCAAAGTGACGTGTACCGACGCGATTCGAAATTCGTCCGAGAGAAATTTCGACGCCAACTATCCGATTCGTTGAGAAATTTATGAACGTATAATAGGGGACGAGGTTCCGAAAACCGATATCGGATATCGGCATCCGTTGCAACTAATTGAAATATTTGCCGATATTTGACTGAGAGGAGAGAGGGGCACGGCGTCGTGCATCGGTTTAAAAGTTCTGCGGTCGGGTCGCAAAAAGCTCTTTATTATTTCCTCGTTCCACCGTAGTCGTACCTCGTGAAACGTATCAGTCTCGCTATCGAATTAGACCGGCCACCGGCTCTCGCGATTCGAGAGAGGAATACGAGAGAGAATCAGCGCACGAGCACACGATCCGAATGCCTCCAAGTCCGGCCGGTTTAAATAATTTCAATTCGGAGCGTACAAGTCGTCCCGACAGGAAAATGAATTCTTTCGTACCATTGGTCTCGAGTTATTTTAATCGAGTTTCCCGTGCCACGCTACTTCCTCTTTCGTTTAAATAACCACCAGTTTTATACAAATGTATCCTTCGGATTAAAATTCGCATTGAGAGAAGTGTGTTGGTAGAGTTATTGATCAGATTGTCGGACAGCGCAGTCGTTTGCCTTTCAAACGAGCGCGGGAGCATTAAAATACGATGATTTTCAACGATATTGTAGCCATTATAGTTACGAAGACTACACGTTTGATCATACACGGGGTTATAATACTTGTCCGATCATGGACGAGGACTATACTACTTGTCTGACCATATACAGGGACAATACTACTTGTCTGACCAAGGACGAGGTCTATACTACTTGTCTGACCATACACACGACCAATACTACTTGTCTGACCATACACAGGACCAATACTACTTCTCTGACCCTATACAGGAACAATACTACTTGTCTGACCCTATACAGGAACAATACTACTTGTCTGACCAAGGACGAGGACTATACTACTTGTCTGGCCAAGGACGAGGATTATACTACTTGTCTGACCATATACCGGGACAGCAATACTTGTCTAACCATAGACAGAGATAATACTACTTGTCTGACCATACACGAGGGTTATACTACTTGTCTGACCATAGACGGGTCATACTGCTGG
Organism: Ptiloglossa arizonensis; assembly: GCF_051014685.1. Taxonomy (NCBI): domain Eukaryota; kingdom Metazoa; phylum Arthropoda; class Insecta; order Hymenoptera; family Colletidae; genus Ptiloglossa; species Ptiloglossa arizonensis. The sequence continues at coordinate 32,047,173 of NC_135048.1, forward strand.
TCTGGTCATAGACGGAGGCAATTCTACTTGACCTCGAGTAACAAAGGATTGACGGGGACTGAAAAATCCAAGGCATCGTTAAATGATTATAATTGCGTTAAAAATCACCTCACTTTATTGCTCTTGTGCCCGTTTGAAAGGCAAATGACTACGCTGTGCGACAATCTGACCAATAAATTACTAACCCTTCTTTTTATGTCTAATTGTCTGATCGTTCCACCGCAATTTCGATATATCGAATTTTTTATGGGCCAAACGCCACCTAGAAGGCAAACATTTGTTAGAATTTGACAACACCCTCTTCAAGTGGCGATTTTCTTACTTATGTATTGACCTCAATCAAATAGGCCATAATGAGAAAAAAGTGGAAGGTTTGAACTTTAATTTGATTATTGTGGCAATGGTCTGGGTTCAGTATTAACAAAGTGGTTGCTGTTTGAATTCTACTTTGCTACAGTCATCGAGTAGTATGACCACCGTATATGGCCCGACAAGTGGCATTACGTCTGTCTCTGGTCAGACAAATGTAAATGCGTGTCTATAGTCAGACAATTATGGATGTATGATCAGACAAGTGGGCATGCGTGTGTATGGACAGAAATGTGACCTTAATGCTAAAAATTCATCCCGAGTCGACGATAAAAACAAGAAAAAGATTATTCTTTGAACAGTTACCAGTAAAGTTAGTAAGTTTGGACTTCTCGTATCCGAAAGATTCCACTTTAAAAACGATACAAGTCGCACCTGTTTGTTTCATTTCGCACGATTGTAGTATTAACCGGGTTAGGTTACATCGAACTGAATGCATTGGATGCACACGATAATCGTGTCTCCGGGTGGGTCTCGAATCGTTCCGAGATGTACCTAACAACGGCTCGATATAATACGGGAATATCAATTTCAAACGTAAATGCATCAACGACATCGAAACAGGTCTCGACTCCGTAGCCGGTATCCGATGATATTCGTCGATGCGAATCCCAGAAGCTTCTAATAACGAGGCACTTCTAACGAGGTTGCATCCTCTGACGGCTCAACGAGCTTCAAGAAGCTTTCATTTAACCCGGACATCCGTGGCCAAAGATACGGATTTCTCGTATCGCGGGGTAGCGAGAAATTGATCGGTGGAAGAACGAGCAGTGATCGATGGAAGAAGCCACGTGGAACGAACTGGATCGAGACCGAACTGGATCGCGGGTATCGAATAGGAGCGCCTCCCGTTTCAGGAGAAAATAAATCCCTGGCCGAGTCCCAGTTCCGCGGGCTCGAGAGCCCGGCCAACAACGAGGTCTTTCGTTATTTTAATTTTAATCCGACCTTCCCGCTTAATAGACGTTCCCGGCTCAAAGCACCGCCGCCAGGGGCGGCGCGCGAAACGAGACGGGGATCATTGTCAGGCACCGAGGGTAATTCTCGCGGACAGAGACGAATAAATTCGAAACAGGGGATGCCGGCGTTAACTGGCCGGTATGCGGGCTTTTTTGAAACGGCCTCCATTGTTTCGTCGCTTTCCTTCTCTTCCTGTCGCCGGCAGGGACACCGGCTGGAATTTACGACAAAGACGGGAACCGCTTTGCTACTTTACTCACCGACAATTAATCCGTGTGCTCGCGCGTCTTTATTTATTTTACTTGTTTGCGCAGCCGGCGCACGAATCACCAAAACGGATAGTGTGGAACCGATACGATACCGAATACAATATTTTCGCGAAAAGAATCGCAAATGGAACGATCTATTCGTAAACGGCTAGTAGAATGTGCCGTTAGAGCCAGACGGTAGAATGTACTGTTAGAGTCAAACAGTAGAATGTACTGTTAGAGACAGACAGTGGAACGTACTGTTAGAGACAGACAGTAGAATGCACTGTTAGAAACGGACAGTAGAATGTACTATTAGAGACAGACAGTAGAATATACGGTTAGAAACAGACAGTAGAATGTACTGTTAGAAACAGACAGTAGGATGTACTGTTAGAGTCAGACAGTAGAATATACTATTGGAGACAAACAGTAGAATGTACTGTTAGAGACAGACAGTAGAATGTACTGTTAGAAACAAACAGTAGAATGCACTATTAGTGACGGATAGTAGAATGTACTGTTAGAGACAGACAGTAGAATGCGCAGTTAGCGGCAGACAGTAGAATATGCGGCGTTGGGCGGACAGTAGAATGTACGGGTAGAGACAGACAGTGAAATGCACCATTAAAGACAGACAGCGGAATCAACTGTCACGTTACAGAGATTAGAATAGTACGTTGCGAAGCAGACAGTAAAATGAGCCGAAGTAAATTATACGTTACAGTGAACTGTAACGGAACGGACGGTGAAAAGAATTGTAACAGGTCAGCCAGTAAATTCAGCTGTAATAGGTCAGACAGTTGAATGAATTTCAACTGGATAGAATGTAGATACATAGGAGAAATGTTTGGGATCTCAGGGCTTACGTTTCCAGGAGACAGCGAGGTAGGAACGAACGATTCTTAAACGAAGTGTCTTCCTTCGATCCATCTGCGCTCATCCAATCGGAGGAAACCAGAGCTCGGAGAAATTTCCGGACACGACGGGCGAATTAAATTTTTCCGCGCATACCAGAAGCGAAACTCCGTCCCGTGAACGGAAGCCGCGAGTGTGTCAGTCAATATTCAATTTTCTTCGAAAGAAAAAATAAAAGGAGCTCCACGCTCCAACGGTCTCGTTGTCTCGGTTCGTTTTTAATTTAAGTACAATATTTATTCCCTCGCTGAAAGGATCCGGTAAAAAGACGAGGAGTAACTGCCGCGATAATTCATTTCTCAATTTCACGTTCCACTGGTCTTCACGTTTTATCGATCTCTCAATTATTTTATGTATACACCGCACGATAAACTTGTTCCACAGTCTCCTCGAAAAGTTACGAGGATAATAGTATCCCGCTAAAAGTATCCAACGCGCAAAGAATCATTTACGAGCGATATGGATTTTTTTTCTTCACCGGGAGGTCGATAACATCGAACGAAATTATTCACCCAACCTTTCGACATTTGATGAAAGCGTTCCCATTCAACGTTCGACTATGCAAATTTTCACGAGGGACGCTTCGGTAACATCTTCCTCGTCATCTACCAGCACCGAAAGTACCCCAAAGTCCATTAAACTGCATTCTGCCGACACAGTTTTAGTCAACTTTGCGCATAATTGAATTTTGCAGTTCGTACTCGCGTGTGTTCCGTGGAGTAATTCTATGACACTGCATTACAATTTAGCAAGTTACGATCCGACTCTTGTTTCCCTAATGGTACGTACTGATTTTAACCGAGCGTTGAGTCACTCGAAACCACGTTCTCATTTGGAAGTATTCAACTCCTTTTAACGAATGTCTTCTGACATCAATTTGTTACTCCAACTAGATGGTATCCTTAACAGCATAATAATGACCAAAATTGAGGTTTACCGGTATCGTACACGAAAGTGTGGCTTTAGGTGGTATATAGGTACTCAATATTTTATTACTTAAATTATTGCGAGATCTTAATGGTATATTCTTATTAGTGTATACTCGTTTCACAAGTGGGAGTGTAGCTTTAGGTGACATAGAGGTACTCAAAGTCTTATTACGTCAATTGCTGTGAGATTTATTTAATAGTACATATTCTTATTAAAGCATTCTCGTTTCACAAGTGGGAGTGTAGCTTTAGGTGATATAGAGGTACTCAAAGTCTTATTACGTTAATTACTGCGAGACCTCTTTAATAGTATATATCCTTATTAAAGTATTCTAGTTTCACAAGTGAGAGTATGGCTTTAGGTGACAGAGGTCTTCATACCCATCGTTTTACTACTTTAACCACTGCGAGATATTTACAGTATCTTTATCAGTGCAAACCCATTTCATTCGTGGAAGTGTGCCTTTAGGTGGCATAAAAATAACCATACCCAACATTTGATCATTTTAGTTTCCTTTGGATCTCCTTAAAAGTATCTTTAACGATGTATACTCGTTCCATAAGTGGGAGTGTGGCTTTAGGTGGCACAAAAGTAACCATACCCAACATTTTGTCATATTAGATACCATTGGTCCTCCTTAATAGTATCTTTATCGATGTATACTCGTTTCATAAGTGGGAATGCGGCTTTAGGTAGCACAAAAGTAACCATACCCAACATTTTGTCATTTTAGTTTCCTTTGGATCTCCTTAATAGTATCTTTAACGATGTATACTCGTTCCATAAGTGGGAGTGTGGCTTTAGGTGGCACAAAAGTAACCATACCCAACATTTTGTCATGTCAGTTACCATTGGTTCTCTTTAATAATATCTTTATCGATGTATACTCGTTCCATAAGTGGGAGTGTGGCTTTAGGTGGCACAAAAGTAACCATACCCAACATTTTATCATGTCAGTTACCATTGGTTCTCTTTAATAGTATCTTTATCGATGTATATTCATTTCATAAGTAGAAGTGAGGCTTTAGGTGTCTCAGTTCGATCGAAGTCCGGCCGCGTTACCGATCAAGATCAGACAAGCCGCCCTTAATTTCCACGATCTAATTACGCAGATTCCACGATTCCCGTGCGCCATGAACGACTCTCCTATTGACCGGCGAGTCTCGTGGAAGCATTCGTTAACCCGGATTGACCGAACGTCGGGCAAGGCGCGCCCGAACGCGGCCTCGCTTACGTCGTGGCTCGAGCGTCGTTCGCGGCGGTCGCCACGTGTCGGAAGTCAATTAGGAACGACCGGAAGTTATCCAGGACGGGCACGCGGGGTCGGAAGGGCGGATTTTACGCGACACGATGTGCTTCGCGGTAACTCGACCGCTAAGTACGTCACCGCGATTCCGGCTCGCTGTTAATTCAAAGGGCATTCACGATGGCCGAGGCACGAAAATTGATGGCGTTCGTTCGAGGTGCACTCGAAAGGATGGCCTTTGTGCTCTGTGCGCGCGCGCGTATGTATATATATATGTATATGTATGTATATATGTATATATCTCAGTGAGCGTGGCGCTTGTTTCGCAAACTTCTGGCCCACATTTCGAGAATTGTTCCGGGGGATATTGGCTCCCGTTAGTATTTGAGAGCGATTTTAAACCGGACGACGATGCTCGGTACCTCGGAACGAGTACCGAAATTTATTGCCATAATATTTTCGCGCGTCGAGTATTATTTATCACGGAGAAATCGAGAAGCTGTTAATTCAGCTCCTTCGAAGTTCGTTCGGAGGGTTCGTTCGTAAAGTCGAAAGGAGAAGGAATTCGAAGAGAATCATTTTTGGTTGAAACGGTTCTTGTGTCGAAATTTAACGCAATATTTTTCTCTTCGAATTGGGGTACAGTGCAATATATGTGTATACGGATCCGAATGAAATTTTACGAGGAATTTTTTGATCGCACCTACGTGACGGAGGTACGATGAACGGATGAATGTAATTGGACTCTTCGATGGTGGGAAGGAACAAGGGAAAAGATTTAGTTATTAACTCTGAGGGTATTTCGTGTGCGAGGAATAGTTAAATCCAGGAAGACATTGGAGAAACGGAACTCATATTGGAGAAATTTTAAATAAGGCAATCGTGTTCACTCCGCTGTAGAATATTCAAACCCGTCGATACAGCATATTTTCGTACGTCAAATATTGATTCTGTTGCACTGTAAATAGCGCCCGTTAATACAATTTTAATAAAATTTTATGAAAAATTTCATGCAAACGAACGAGAAAGGAGAGAGAAATAGGAATCTCTCGGCGTAGGAATTTTTAGCCGGGTATCGATATTTCCACGCGTTCGATGAGTAACGTAGTTTGTTAATACGAGGTATTTATTGTATGGAAAATGAAACGGAGGGGCTCGTTAATACGATTTTCGGAGATTTTCCAGCGTGAACGGGATCGAACGAAATACACTCAGGGAGAGAATAAATAAGAAAATAAATGTCGAAATGGTATTTACACGATGCTTCGAGTATGTCAAAGAGAGATTTATTAAATTTTAAACGTTACATTGGCGTATCTTTGATCACGGCGCCCAGCGAAACGCTACGCAGTGAAATGTCTCCAGAGAACAAATATTTATTGCAGACAATATTGAATACGGTCCATTGTTATTTTAAATTCAAGGAAACATTTCCAACCCTTTTTTATGCAAATACATCCGGGAACTGTTCTGTAAATTTCAACCAACGTACGTTCGACGAAGTTTTAACGAGCTTCGTACGATTTCGTTCTATGTGAATTTTCTCATGTAATCGAGAAACTGTAATTCGATAAAAGTTCGTTTCTGAAAAAAATTGGATATCGAAGAACGAGCACGACACACAGAGTTCCCGTAGAGAATCATACGTCGAGCATTTCACGATGCTCGCGAAGGGAGCACAATGCAGAAAGAAAATTATTTCACGAATTGTGCGATTCCTTTGTTGTAAAATTGTCGAATAATCACGATTTAAATCGAATTTTCTACGTCGTGTGAAAACAAATGTTAGATTCCATGGACAGTAAAGAAAACGATAAACGTTTGGAATCACGCACGATCACATTATAAATTATGATAAAAATATTCTTCAGCAGCACGGTAAATAAAAGCTTCTATCGTTCAAAATGATTCAACTTGCAAACAATAATTAAAAAATCGTCCACAGATGCGGTGACTCTTAATTCTCCTTTTACTTATTCTATTACTATTACTAATTTTTCCTTTTATTCGGAAAATTTATTTAATTTCTGCGTATGAATCTCTCGTTCACTATTCGTGGATATCGATGCTTTTACTATACGCTTTTTCATAAACTATTTACCATCGTGCCGCAAGCTACATCTTCGTCTATCGCTTCGTTAAGACGAAACACGCGAGGCTTACATAGTTGTTGATTCGGGAGGAAGGTGGGTCGATCGTGAATCGTGTTCATCGGCAATTCAAATTTCTAAGCCTTGCAAGTGAATCGGTTATAATTCAGGCTTACCAGCTGCGTGTACGAAGTGTCTCGAGTGTAAACAGTTCCATCGTGCGCGATGGCGTCTCGAAGTTCGATACTTGGCCCGGAACAGCCGCAACATCGATGTCTCGTAACGATATCACCGTCGCGGTTAAACGACAAAGTGGAAGAGTAATTGTTTACAGTGAACTCGTATCGATACATTTAGTCCCGGCGCTGCAAAAATAGGGACTCAATTTCCGGCTAAATCTAATTACCCGACATAACGAGCGCCGTGGAATCAGCTAGATAAGGGACTATTAACCGAAATTACTCTACCGGTGCAGGGATCCTATAAGCGGGCATGTGTTTCGGTAACGAAATGGACAATGGAAGCCCTCCAATTCGAAGAAAATTAATACGGTGAGTTCTCGTTACACGATCGTCGGATTTGATTCGTTGTACGATTATCGCTATCCCCACCAACTGGCCGGATCTCTATTAGAACCAGTGAAGCGCGAAATACGACGCGAGCAGGCAGGCACTTTATAAGGAAAGTAGTACGATAACTACTTTGTAACATAAATATATGAAAATGGAATTTTTAAATTTTTAGTTTCATATTTGCGAAAATATTCAGGAGATATCAACTCATTTGTGTCATTCGACGAGACTACTTTGTAAGGACAGTAGTACGATAGCTACTTTTTAAGATAAATATATAAAAATGGAATTTAAAAATTTTAATTTTTGTTTTTGTGACAATATTTAGAAGATATTAACTCATTTGTATCATTCGACGCGACTACTTTGTAAGGATAGTAGTATGATAGCTACTTTGTAAGATAAATATATAAAAATGTAATTTAAAAATTTTTATTTTTATTTTTGTGACAATATTTAGAAGATATTAACTCATTTGCATCATTCAACGAGACTACTTTGTAAGGACAGTAGTACAATAGCTACTTTGTAACATAAATATGTAAAAATAGAGTTTAATAATTCTTAGTTTTATATTTGCGAAAATATTTAGAAGATATCAACTCATTTGCATCATTCAACGAGACTACGTTGTAAGGACAGTAGTACAATATCTACTTTGTAAGATAAATATATAAAAATGTAATTTAAAAATTTTTATTTTTGTTTTTGTAAAAATAGTTAGAAGATATCAACTCATTTGCATCATTCAACGAGACTACTTTGCAAGGAAAGTAGTACGGTAGCTACATTGTAAGATAAATATATAAAAATGTAATTTAAAAATTTTTGGTTTTACTCTTCACTCTGTAACACATTAACTCGTTCGTATCTCTCGACAACCCATTATAACGAGGATTCACCGTACCTTGCAAAAGTGTCACGAGTCGTTTCTTTTCTTTTTCGAAAAAAAAAACATCGTACGAGAAATCCAATTCAGGACGATAAGTCAGCGAAAAAATCGGGACCAATTAGCGCCACGGAGATTCAAATGCTGGATCAGACGTCTCCGGCGAATATTTGTTCTCGACGTGTTCGCGACACATGGTTATTTACGACAGGCGTGTTTCTTTATACGTTGCATGCGTCATCGTATTTTACCAGTCGGGAGAATCAAAATTTTCTGCCCCTTGTCGCGTCACGGTTGTCCCAAGAATCGCCACCGTGCGTTTTCACAATGGATAAACATAGCGAACGCGATTTAAAATTGCGGAAGGAGCGAATATCGAGTAGAGAAAACGCGTAACGAATTTATACGCGATTCGCGGGTAATTGTGTTTCGCTAGCTCGATCAAATTTTTTTTTTATCGGGAACAGTGCCGTATAATACGAACAAAGCTCCGCGTAACAACGTTGAAATCAATACTTGTGCCGAACTCACTTATTCAAATTGTTTTCCGCACGCACAGACGAAAGGTGGTTTCTCTTTTTCTTTTTTTTTTTTTTCGTTTCATGGGCCGTAACTAATTGCTCGTGTTCTGTTCTTTTTTTTTCATTTTTTTTTTTTTAGGATTTCGTGTTACGAAATTCTGAAACCGAAAGGCGGGCAATCGAGATAAGAATATACTATATGGCCTAATAAAAATAATACATAGGCAGCTGTATAGAGCGGGGCAGTTAAGATGATAACCTCGGATAACTCTTGACCTTTGTGCCGCATAAAAAGTGGTTTTATAGATAAGTTGCATGGTATTCGGAGGTAGGTAGTTTCTTCTAATTGCGTTTTCGATATCTCGATTCAACGTGATTGCTCGGACTGCCCGATGTTTTGTGCCAAAATTCAAGAGAATGTCGAATTCTGAGGGAACTGGTATTGCGCTATTTAAATTAGATCGTTGTACGAGGTAATCGTACACGGAGTATCGTAAAAGACATTAGAATTTATCGATAATTTTTAGCATTTTCCAATATTATTATACATACTGTACACTTTATGCTTGCAACATTACTGTGTATTTTTCACATTTTGTACCTATATTCTATACTTTGTACACTCGATACTTTATATTATCCATACTCCATACTTTCTACATTCTATACTTTCGACACTCTACACTTTATGTTATTTTATGTACCCTATACTTTGTACACTTCATACTTTCCACACTCTATACTTTCGATACTCTATACTTTATATTATTTCATATTCCCCATTCTTTCTGCACTTCGTATTTTCTACACTCTATACTTTCGATACTCTACATTTTATATTACTTTATATACCCTATAAATGTACACTTCATATTTTCTACACTCTATACTCTCGATACTCTATACATTATATTAATTTATATACCGTATCTTTCGTACACGTAATATCTTCTACACTCAATACTTTCGATACTCTATACTTTTATATACCGTATCCATCGTACACTTCATATTTTCTACACTCTATACTCTCGATACTCTGTACATTATATTAATTTATATACCGTATCCTTCGTACACGTAATACTTTCTATCCTCAATACTTTCGATACTCTATACATTTATATACCGCATCCTTCGTACACGTCATATTTTCTACACTCAATACTTTCGATACTCTACACTCTATACTCGTAGGAAATTGGATTCTCTCGGAGCTTCGAAGCGAGATACCCCTTAAGCTTGTAATCTCGGCGTACTCGAGCGAGCGGTTCCAAGCTTTCGTCGAAAACGTGGGGATTCGTGGCACGTGAGCTCTCTCTGTTTCTCGGTTACAAGCAACCGCAGCTTCGTTCTCGCTTCGGTGGAGGGTCCGGGAGGAGAGCCGCGAGGTGAATCTATTTCCGGCGCGTGTTTATCACTCGAGGTGGACGGGCCCGGTTTATCGAGTTACCGAGGCGGTGGGTTAATTGGCTCGTGCGCGGCCAGTTTGAATAACGAAATAATTGCCGTAGCGATACTTACTGCCGCACGATGCCTATGGGAATCATTTCCATCGGCGGCGAACCGAACTCCCTTTCAGTATCCCGCGATGCCGTTATAGAGTCGCTATTAAGCGTTTATCGAGCGAGCGGCCGTGTTTCCATCGATAGAAAATTCCCGCGAAAAATCACCGCGACCAACCACGCGCGACCAACCCGCGTATACACCGGATTAATTACCACGCGGCCCCGATTGCAAGTTATTATTTTCGTTAAACTATTATCGAACGATCGTATCGCGTCACGAGCGTTTTGTTCCACCGAAATTTTAATTTATTTTCCTTCTCATCGACAATTACAGATCGTACGACGAGGAAATATTTCGTACGAGAATCAACTCTCCAATTATCGAGCACTTGGATATCAATAATCGATTATTAAAAATTTCGAAGAAATTCTTTCTCGATTGAAAAGTCACGATCGTGTCGCGTAATAATTCGGTATTTGACGCAAGAAAAATGTTGATCTCCAACGGGTGACGAACACTTTATTATTTTCACTTGTTTTACACTTTAATTACAATTAACGTACCGTTGGTCATAGATTCGTTCGGATCGAATCACAGATCGAGACTGTACTGTTTCCTATGGGTTGGGTTTTTATATCTGTTCATCTTCTTGTTCTGAGTGTCATGCGTTATCCAAGGAGTGTCTTACGTGAGTTATTATTAATTAGGGAACAGAAAGAGTCTCATGCGTTGTTATGGGAACGTGTGCAAAAAGGAATTTCGGTTATCAGTGATCTGTCGTATGGAGTGTCATGCGTTGTTATGGGAACTTATGCAAAAAGGAATTTCGGTTCAGTGGTCTGGTAGGGTTACGATCGTTTCAATTTTTTAAAATAGTACTTATACTTTTGCCTCTACAGAATTTGAACTGACGTCGAGAAGACGAAGATTTATTGCAAAGTACAATATACACGGTGTTCTTTTAAGAATTTAAGGTGATTGATTTTTCACGGAAGGAAAACATTTATTTGGAAATTTTCAAGAACCAAGTGCGCGATCGATCGAAAGCTGACTGATTTTTGTTGAAATGTGTCATATGAGAAACGATAGTCGAACTTAGAGTAATAAAGTAAATGAGTATTTGATAAAAATGTAAAATCGATACAGACTATTTTATCCGAGAGAATTCCTTCCAAGAAGTAAGAAAGAAAATACATTGTGTAATTGTAAGTATATGATATTAATTTACAATCCAATGGATGCAAGATATCGGAGTAGTTTGGAACATAGACGGTTTTAAAGACGCGCGTTACGATGTAACAGTATCGTAAATATATTTCCAATAACTCTAAACGTTGTCCCGATTTAAACACTCTGCTCCGATCCCAATTAAGCCGAATAATCGAGGTCCAATTATAGTTACATCGAATTACGTCGCGTTATATTGGACCGTGATAATTGACAGGATTGATGGCGGATATAAAGTGCATTCAGCTGTGCTAAACCCTCGTCGATCGATAACTTGGTAATGTCATTGTTCGTTTCTCTGTTCTCTGTATCAGGAATCAATTAAGATTTTTTTTATCCGTGTCTGTTCACTTGTTTAAAGAGCATGCATACGTACAATTGATACTTGTCGTGCAATTTCAGAAACCTCGATCGAACGTTAATTTCGTTCGAACATTTAGTTCGTTTATTTCCTTGCGCATTGTGCCTCCAAATCACCGAATTAGAACCCTATAGATCTTTACAATTATTTCCCATTTACATTCTCCCTTCAATAGATTAATTCGTTACGAAGTATTCCATTTTTTAAAATACTTCCAAACGGTACTTTCACGTTGCAATTATTCAAAAGAGAACAAACATCGAGTGCGTTCAATTTATAAAGTAACGCAATTGACATAAAAAATGCACAGATGGAGTCTGTCGGACGAATTAATCGTCCAATCGAGCGATTCTCGAAGCATTCGATCGCGAATATACCGAATAACGCGTTATTCCGGTTCAAAGACACGGTTGGGTGGAAAAAAAAAGAAAAAAAAACGAAAAAGATCGTCCTCCAACGGAGACAATCCCTTCGGTCGAGGTCCATTGTGCTCGTGTACCGAAATACAGGCCAGGGAAGAATCTCGAAACGAAAGCCAATAACTTCGCGACGAGTTTACACGACGCACGACGCGGAAAACTCGACAAATTGCAAATACGGCCCCAAGGGATGTCTTTGTTCCCTTAAGTGACATTCATATACGATAAATCCACCCTTTGTGCACGGTGAATGGGGACCCTACCTTAGAACAATGGAAAAGCGTGCAGTTTGGTAGGTTGTAAACCGATTGGCGAAATGCAACGCGAACGACGACATTCGAAATGGAAATGGAACGTTGGAGATCGAGCACCGAGCTGCGTAACGTTCGAGCCAAGTATGAAAAATGCATTACTTTAAGTCACGCGGGATCGATCGAATTTACGATCGGGGCTAGCGGTTTTCTGGACAATTTCTTTTTATCTTGGTTAGAAATAGGAATGAGAATTCAACAGGCTAAGTGTATTGTCACGGGACTTTGGTGTCCTTTGTATAGAGCCACGAGGGTTGCTTCAACGAAAGTGTTTTTCTGTATTTCGTCCAATGATGTCTGATTATTGTCTTTCTAGTCTTCCAGGGTGCCGCGTGCAGCTCAGCGCGAGAAACACGGTTCGCGCTGCGTCAGTTGCTACTTTTACCAATGGTATCTGCAACGAGTTTCACTGGGTCGTTAGTTAGGTTTCCTTGCTGGAAAATATTTTTCTAAATTGAAACACTGTCTTCTGACTTCACAATTTTCTTTCGTATTTGATGCAAAATCAAACTTCCATGTACTTTTCGAATTTAAACGGAGTCACAAATCCAGTTATCATGTAGCGTGAAAAGACTTAGCGTCAAACTTAATCGTTTGACTAAATCGATCGAATTTAAACACGATGTGCTCGTAATTATTTAAATCGACTAAATAATAATACGTTAATGTACGAATTCACGTTGTGGAGTGTCTCGGAACGTTTTACGTTCTCAGAACCTTTGATTGATTGTTAATTGGATACGAGTCGCCGAGTAATTGCGTAAAAAGTGGTTTTATAGATAAATTGCACGGTCGTCGGGCAATTACTCGAAGAAACCTTTTCTTTTCTTGAAAGACACGGATAGCTGAATACACTCCGAGCTCGAGCGACCAAAGTGCACGAACTTACTCTGCTTCGATCGAACGAAACGAAATCGAGATTCGATTCGATGAAACCGAGACTTCTTCGTTCAGATCGTTGACGACCGGTCCCACGTATCCCGAACTTCACGGTCGTCGAAGTCCTCGAGAGATCGTGGAACATCGCGATAATTATAACGAGGGTGCCCGGGGAAATTCGTAACAATTTTATTCCATCAATTCACTTCTCCCTTGGAATCCTTTTCTTTTCCGATGTACACTTTGTACGGGTGGAATTATTAATTCATTCGAGTGTATGATTTCAATGACTGTAACGGATTCCAGGTCTCCTTTACGACGAGTAAAAATGGAAAACTTTTTGTAATTAGAGGAAAATGTCACGTGTTCCTTGTCGACTGTACCACGTCGTACATCCTATGCAGATGAAATTATTAATTTGCTCGAATATATGTATGCACGATTTCAGGAGAACAAAAGGATTCTCGTTCGTAATAAGCGAAAATAGACAAAGTTTTTGCAATTAGAGGGAAACGAAATTATATGGCCGGGGACTGTTATTGTTTCTCGTACGAATTAGCCTCGAAAATCACGAATATTGTTAAATATGAGGGGTGGTTCGAAGAATATTTTTGGTTCAACGTGATATTTCTCGTTTCTCGTTTCTCGTTTTTGTGTGGCATATAATTCGTGTAGGTAGCTCATTGATTCGACGTTGTCGGTTATCGATCATTTATCGAATGATCGATCGAGGTAACTTTTAACACGGATCGAATGAAACTATAATGCTAGCTATAGTTTCGCGATCTATCAACCGTTTCCGTGCACCGAGCAATGCATACATTGTCGGAGGTAATTAAATTGATATTTCACTCGGTACACAACGAACAATTGACAATGCGCCGAATTGGTTTACCCAAAATGTAATCGTTAATGTAACGAACGATTGCAAATATTTCATCACGATGCGCACAACGACGAAAAATATTCTTCTGGATGAAATCCAATTAGTTAAGTTAATGCAAGCTGTGTCCATAAGTTTGACCATTATTTTCCATGGAATTACATTAATTCATCCAAGAAACATTTCGAACAAGAATTAATATTTTGAATTTTTTAAATTTCTAAAGTATATTATCTTCGATAAAAAAAATCGAGGTTACCTTGCAAAAATTCACGATTGTTACCGTTGGAATTGTTAAATAATTTTAATTCGTTTAATAAACTCATTAGTTTGAAAATCTTGGTTTTATTTTGAAAATGTAATTGATCGAAACGAGATCATTTTCTATATTATTGTTTCTGTTGATGGAACTTGGATTTTCGAAATTTAGGTCATCTCAAGGTCATGGTATAGTAAATCTTGGAATTTTTCTTGACGTTGTAAAGTCAAAAGTAGATAAAAAAAAGAAGAATTTCAATTTCTAAAAATTGGTGCTCGAACTTAAGGATGCATCGCGCATATAGCGAATCACTGCTGCTCGGATTACACACAACGTATTATTAATTCTTGACATTTAACGAACTTGCTGTGTACATTGTCAGGCATCGATGCCTGGCACTGTCAGTGTAATTGAAACTCGAAGCGAGTAGAGTGAGACCTGTTCTAAAAGTTGGAAATTTCCGGTATTACGGGAAACTGTTGTTTAAGACGTACTCTATTGAGAGGACTTTCTAATTAACTCGAGCGAAATCTTAATTAGAAACAGAAGTAAGTTGATGAAAGGTGTACTTTAACGAAGACATAATTTACAGTGGCGCGAAGTGAAAGAAGGAAGGCAACATTAATTTATAACGAGAAGTAATCAAACTTTTTAGCGAATTATTAGCGGAAGAGAATCAACGTTAAAAAGTAGACTTAATTACGCAATATTGACTTCGATCGGGTCAACAATCTTTACCACTCGATGACTGTCTTATATCAGTAATCATTAATCATCCCGTGACGCTTAGAAATTTCATTACGTTTCAATTTCATCCACAGTACTCTTAATTAATTTCCATAGAACCTATTTAACCCAATATAAATAATTGTTTTACTTCGTAGAAACAATTTACTCAAAACTTGTTACGAAATTTGAAAAAAAGAAGAAACACGTGAGCAAGATTTTCAATCTTCGTTGATTTATTCGTTACAAGTGCGTTAATCGCTGGTTCCACGAACGGAAAATATGTGTGAGAACTATTACGATTTTCATTTCGTTGCTCACCTCGTTTGTTATCGTTTGTTTTTCTCGATGTTTGTATGCTTTGCCATTGGTTCGCGTGGGTTACGTCGATGTTTTCGATAACATAAATTCATACGCTATAATACGCGAGGAAAACGCTCGGTGACGCGCTCACGGAAAATCGACCGCGCAAATTTTCCGGAATCTGTTCGCGATCCTTTTTTCGTCGACGATTGCGCCCCACGTGTTGCACGCGCGAATGCATGCAGGCGGTGCATACTCGACTGCAATGAAATTGTTCTTTACGAGAGTCCACTTGCACACCGATGAATGCACTCGACCTTTACGGTCGAGACGATCGTACCTTACGGTCGTACTTCGAGACGATTCGATGGGAAATGAACTTTTTCATGAATGAAATCGAAATCTTTTTTCCATTATATTAAATGTGGAGATTAAATTTGGTGACATTTATCGTAACTTCAAAAGGCTAATTACGATTCTTCTTATCATCGAGGACATAGTATTATCTATACAGAATTTCTTTTGTGTCTTCAACAAGAAAAGATCTATTTAAATATTAATTTCTAGCGATTATATTTTCAGATTAAACAATTTCATTAATTTTGATCTAGAAAGAAAATAATACAAACTTTCTTCACAGACTCTTAACAATATTCTCCTTTCTTCCTTCTTTACCAAATATTGACTCGAAACGTACGAGAATAAATAAATTTATTCAACGTGTGCATCTTCACAGTAATTCTTCCCATATATTTAGAAAGGTTAATTAATTTCTTAAATTTTCATCCCAGAAAGAAATATTTCAGAAAGGATACATTTCATTCAACTTTTAGATTTTCAAAACTAATCTTTTATTTCTCACACGTTTCTCGAAACACAGATTCAAAAAAAAAATTTGTTCAACAATGTCCCTCTGCAACAAATCGCTCGATACACTCGACGCGATTCGTCACGATCCAAAAGCAGGGAGAAAATCCTCTAACCACCGATCGACGCGAAATAACTTTCGTTTTCCCTGTCCAGTTCCACTTACCCCAGCACCATTTCTTTCATCTCCGAATTCGAGGCGGATATCAGTCGACGTTCGCTGGGTGACGAAAATCCTTCATCGTATTATTCTTTCCCGCGAGAAAATATTTCCAAAAGCAACGTCTCGGCGGTGTTCGACGTTAAACGAATTCTTTTCTCATTCTCTTCCCCTCCCCTCCACCCTAGAATCCCCTAACCCCTGAAACGAACGACAAGCCCGAATCCAGAGGGTATCCGGAAATTCCTCGAGTGTAGCTACGAAACTTCCGTCTCGTTCGCGAAGTACGAGCAAGTTAATCAAAGGGAGGACCTCTCGAGGTTTACCGACGTGATACCCAGCCCGCTTTGGTGTCCCTCCTTGGGGAGTAACGGTGGACAAAAATGAACGTGGCTCCGGAAAACGGTCCTCGAGTTCCCCTATTTACGTTTTGGCTCGCGGGCAACAAGTTCCCCGACGACATTAACAACCAATCGAGTTCGTGAATTATTCCACGCGGGCCATTGTCGGTGGTAATCAAAGAAAGTGGTTCCTGTACGATACGAGCTCCTTCTTGGTACGGTCCAGTTTCGAATCCGCGTCTCGTCCGGGGTATCTGTCGCGGGACAATGCACCGTGTTTGCAAACCGTTTCGTTGGGAAAACTACGTCTATGATACCATTTATCGATACAATTTACTACGCGTCACGTACCGCGTGTTGATTTTCACGTGAAACTGTCACGTGCTTGAAAGCGGGGATTATCGTCACGGTCGGTAAAAACGAGTTTTTTTCTTTTTTTTTTTTTTTCATTCGACGCGGACCGATGTCACGCGTGCGTTATAGGTTATTGCGAATATTCCACGCGTTTGACTCGGTTTGCGTATACGTTTACCAAAGTATCGGTTCGGATGTTGCGTGCTTCGTAACGGGAGATTTTTCGATGGAAAATGAATAAATTTTAATGTGGAAAAATATTGCGCGTATTTACAGGATTTTGTACTCTTTGTTAGAAGGTTTACAAATTAGTTTTAGTAGTGTGGAAATTTTCTATTCGAAGGTTTACAAATTGCCTTCAATAACGTAGAAATTTTATTTTGGAATCTATACAAATTATTTTCAGTACTGTAAAAGTTCTCCATTCGAAGTTTCACAAATTACATTTAATTCGTACGGATAAAAATATTGTGGAAAAATATTGCGCGTATTTACAGGATTTTGTACTCCCTGTTAAAAGGTTTATAAATTATTTTTGGTAGTGCGGAAATTTTTTATTCGAAGGTTTACAAATTACCTTCAATAACGTAGAAATTCTTTGTTAGAATCTGTACAAATTATTTTCAGTATTGTAAAAGTTCTCCATTCGAAGTTTCACAAAATACATTTAATTCGTACGGATAAAAATATTGTGGAAAAATATTGTGGAAAAATATTGTGAAAAAATATTGTGGAAAAATATTGTGGAAAAATATTGTGCGTATTTCCAGGATTCTGTATTCTCTGTTAGAAGGTTTACAAATTATGTTTACTACTGTGAAAACTTTCTTTTCGAAGGTTCACAAATTGCCTTCAATAACATAGAAGTTCTCTTTTAGAATCTATACAAATTATTTCCAGTATTGTAAAAATTCTCCATTCGAAGTTTCGCAAAATACATTTAATTCGTACAGATAAAACTATTTCTGTAAGCCTTCGAATTACTGTTAACTAATCTCATAAATCTTTAAATTATTTTTAATTAATAAATCGTATTCGATTCGTAAAAATTCCACAAGACCGTAGTCCAAACTCTGAAGATTGCAAATGAATTTCCACTCGCGTCTCAAATATGTAACAAGGTTCACAATAGAGACGCGATGCTACTAAGAAGCTGTTTTGGAAATAAAAAATTCACGTCGCCGATCATACTCCGCCGCGCTCGTAATGTACCATTTTTCTTGTTTCACGAGACCACCGAGCACACGTTCCATCACTCTCCAAGACGGAGTATACACTGACGGAATATTCACGAGACGAGTGGGCCAAAGTTGTACACAGGCCGAAAGTTCAAGGTCGCTCTCACCTGTTCGCCAATTATTTCACGAGGGGGCGGGTCTGCAAACGTTAAAAGGACCATTCGAATGCCGCGAGGCGAGCATTCATCGGCCTCGATGAACGTTCCGTTTAAAGTCACGAGTTCTCGTACGTATCTTTCGCGAGACTCGCCCTTAACTCGATGCACGTGGCTGACCTAGCACCCCCTTAATGGTTTTAGGGTGAGTCACCCCACCGGTAATGTTTCTCCAGTGAATACCGAAATGCTCGCTCCGAGAGACACGGGGATCTCGTGTCGGTTGCTATATTTTTCGTTATTCTCTCGTGTCTACGTATAAACACGTTTTATCGATCGTTTCGCCTCGCAGAAACACTAACGCCTGTCATCGACTGTTTTTCCTAAGGTACAACATTGCCCGTGTTCACTGCCACCCCAATTTTCCACGTACAGAGATGTCTTTGACAGTTTTTAAAATTCTAGGGTGGAGAATGGAAATATTTGACGATTCACTGGCGTATATGTTACTTTACGACGTTTACGATAGCGGTAATTTTTGCAAGTTTACGAGCAATCGGTTCGTTGTACGGTATTTGAAGAAGTATTGTCGGCTCGAAGGGACGGTCACCGGTGACCACCATGGAAGTTCACGCGTTCGATACTTTCTTAAGTGCTTGGAGCGAACGAACTTTTATCATTTGTCAATTTACGAACAAGGTTACCGTTACTAAAAATCTCGTGGTCGTCAGCAGTCACTGTGACACTCAACGTGTTCAATTTGTTAAATACCAAGCAGACAATTTTTAACCGATCTGTCATCGAACAGATGGAAGATTCGAAATCGGTATAAATCGAAAAATGTGAACACTTATTTATAAAAAAGTAAAAAAAATAAAGTGACGATTCGTAGCCGACGATCTGTCATCGGATAGAGAACGAAAGAATGGAAATCGTAATGCATCGGAGGTTACGAATACCTATTTATATATATAAAAAAATAAAGTAACGACTTATCTCGCGGCTGGAAGAATAATGTCGGGAATTCTTCGAAATTTGGAACACGGTTTTGTTAAAACGCTCGAGTATTTACGTCGAGTACGATAAACAGCATAGTCGCTGCACAACTCGTGCAAACGTACCTAGTGTCTTTTCTTTTCTTTTCGAACAGACTTTACACGCTCGGATACAGTTGTCGCCAGACTTTGAATGGTACGAAAGCTACTCCATCATAGTTCGTGAAATGGAAGTATCGGGAGTTGTCACAACGACGAATGAGAATTTTTTTTATCATAAGATCGCAATTGCCAATGACCTGCAAAAGAACCGAAAGAATAATTCGACAGATGCAATTTTCTTCGCGGTCAATGAATGAATAAAAATTTCCTTCCACCACACATCTTTTTCACCAGATTTCACGAAATACTCGCTCTCGCACGAATAATATTCTCTTTAAACGCTCGTAACTTCGTTACTTATTCGAATCGTGTAATCTCCGTTGGCAGAAATATTTTCAAGAACGTGTACGTTCGGGAAATGAAATGAAAATCTTTTTTTTTTTTTTTAAGCTTCTACGGCAGAATATTAAATTAAACGATACTGCGCAAAACCGAGCGTCTTTCTCGTAAATTTCATTTCATTTCGAATCAAAGTTCTCTGCTTCATATTGGAAAAATCTTTATTTACCTTTTGCCTCTGCTTCCTTCCTTCGATTCATTTACATACAAGATCAAGTTGGTCCATTAACGCAGTTGCAATCATCTGGACCGATCGAGTTTCCGTGTCTACAATTAACAACCGCTACCTTAAATCTACTCCTTTCGAAGTGTCTTTTGTCAATTGGCTGGCAAAGCTTTCGAAGATCTTCACGAAGAATAACAAGACGTCCGTTTCGCGGAGCCGTGGCTTCTAAAGTCGGTGACAGTCGGGTTAGAAACGCTTTCGCCGGTTTGCCTTTGCCAGCCAGCTGCCGTTGCCGCGTATCCCTCGAACCGTGAGTGACGCAGCGACCGCGCGTATTATCTCCATTATCTCGATTGATGTCCGATCGGCTGATCAACGGCGAAGCGTACATAATAATGCAGTCCGCGTTATTGGTACACAATGCACCGCGGGCATGTGTACATAATACGGCCTCTACATTAGCAGTGCGTGTCGTCGCGAGCCACTGTATTTACCCTCACTGACACTCGCATTAGTTGGCCGAGCTCTTTACCCGGAACACCGATAACCAACTTCCGAGCGAACGCTGCATCCGGAACTATTATATTTTCCTAGCAATTGCCACGGTCACGGATAGTCGCTTGGAACGCTCGAGCGTTGCCGGAAGAATTTTACTCTAATCGAGGACGTAGCCATTGAAACGACCGTTGTTCTTTACTCGATTAAACGCTTTCTGTCAATTGAGCTTGAGAATTTTTTTTAGTGTTTTTTACAATACACCATTTTCTGTAAGGCATTAGAGTGTATTAGTGATTGCGAGGGTAATGGATAATCGAATGACACACTAAAGAGCACTTCTGTCCTTTTTTCTTATGTATATCTGTGGATACCAATCACCAAAGTATGATGTACTACTGAATAAGTTTCAATCGAAAGAAATTTCATTAATAGAATATTCTAAATTCGCAGCCAATCAGCTCGGTACCACCCACGACGAATAATTATGGTTCCTCGCGAGTGATACCGATTACCAGGTCTCACCACGTGGAGGTTGCTGCGAGCGGAGACCCGGAGGGAGATAGACGGAATCGAAGTTCCCTCGATCTCCCTCGACGCGCAATACAAACGAAATTACCAAACCAAGAACACGGAAGGAATCGAAGTTCCTTCGATATCCTCGTTTGGTTCTGCCGAGCGATTACACAGTCGAGCAAAATGAGGCAAAATTGGGAAAGACGCGACGCGAACCGTGCAGTTGTTCCTACTAGGTCGATCCCGTTTCCCCTCAGTAGGCCCGATTTCAAGAGGAAATGCGCGACGCCTCCAGTCCTCTAGAGGAGGAGTGCCCCGTTTCTCCCAACTCCGCAGTCAGGAGCACACGCAAAGGGTGGACCTGACTCACGGAGGATTACAAAGAGAGGGTCTTATCCTGGAGGCTTCCGCAGGGACCGGCATGGATACATACCCCTGTGTTCATTTTACGTTCATTCTAGAAGCGGACGCACCAGAAGCGACGGCGACTGACCGTTCGGACCAGCTACACGGCCGGTCACTTGCTTATGCAACAAGCAGAGGTGACCGGGCTGTGAAACGGGAAGCGAGGAAAAATAAGCTACCAATCGCATAATCGCTCGGCAGAGTACAGAGATCGGTACACGGTGGTCTTAAAGTTAACTTAGTCCGAACTTAAAATTAACGATCCCGTGGTGTACGCCACGAAGGAGTCCTCTTCGTTCTTCGATGTACCTAGCTAAAGCGGTCGAATTAAAATTAGAGCAAGTATTAAACGAGACGAGATCAAAAAATTAACACAGTACGTGAGAGTCAATGGTTAAATAAAGTCGTGCAATGATAAAGAAAATAAACATGGAAAAAACAAGTAGAAATTAAAATCGGAGAATAAGTACAGATATATGGGCATAAGTGAAATAAATGAAACAAAGGAAGAAAAGTCACAAAAAAAAATTAGAGAGTGGTCGCCAGTACTGACCACCGCCTATCGGCGGTCAGTACCGGTTACCAAGGGGTCAATAGGTGTCCATGGTAGTCTATGGAGGGTCCAGGTACCTAAAATGGAGAGATCCATCCAGTTGGGAGGCTCCCTGCAAAATGAAACATTCGTTAACCGGCGGCTCTACCTATACCCCCCAGAAGGTCACTTACCTTTACTTCGATTGCTCGAAGTAACTAATACTTGCTCTAATTTTAATTCGACCGCTTTAGCTAGGTACATCGAAGAACGAAGAACGAAAAGAGGACTCCTACGTACACCGCGGGATCCTTAATTTTAAGTTCGGACTAAGTTAGCTTTAAGACCACCGTGTACCGATCTCTGTACTCTGCCGAGCGATTATAGAATTGGTAGTTTATTTTCCCTCGCTTCCCCGTTTCTCAGCCCGGTCACCTCTGCTTGTTGCATAAGCAAGTGACCGGCCGTGTAGCTGGTCCGAACGGTCAGTCGTCGTCGCTTCTGGTGCGTCCGCTTTTAGAGTGAACGTGAAGTGAACACAGGGGCAGGTATCCATGCCAGTCCCTGCGGAAGCCTCCAGGATAAGACCCTCTCTTTGTAATCCTCCGTGAGTCAGGTCCACCCTTTGCGTGTGCTCCTGACTGCGGAGTTGGGAGAAACGGGGCACTCCTCCTCTAGAGGACTGGGGGCGTCGCGCATTTCCTCTTGAAATCAGGCCCACTGAGAGGAAACGGGATCGACCTAGTAGGAACAACTGCACGGTTCGCGTCGCGTCTTTCCCAATTTTGCCTCATTTTGCTCGACTGTGTAATCGCTCGGCAGAACCAAACGAGGATATCGAAGGAACTTCGATTCCTTCCGTGTTCTTGGTTTGGTAATTTCGTTTGTATCGCGCGTCGAGGGAGATCGAGGGAACTTCGATTCCGTCTATCTCCCTCCGGGTCTCCGCTCGCAGCAACCTCCACGTGGTGAGACCTGGTAATCGGTATCACTCGCGAGGAACGATAATTATTCGTCGCGGGTGGTACCGAGCTGATTGGCTGCGAATTTAGAATATTCTATTAATGAAATTTCTTTCGATTGAAATTTATTTAGTAGTACATCATAGTTTGGTGATTGGTATCCATAGAAATATAGGAGAAAAAGGGCAGGACCCTATAGTATGGAAAAAAATTAAGTGAATTCCTCATCGAACTCCTTGATCGGCGTTATGGTCGATTATTTTCTTGTAAGTTGTTCCAACGCTTCTAGAATCCAATCTTGGATAGAGTTCTCGTCCTAGATAAAGCACTTTTCGTAAAACAATGAAAATGATGCAGAGAACAACACACCTTGTCACTTTTTTAAACTTTGACGTTAATTTATGATTATTTAGAACTAAAAACAATTAATAAATTATATATTATATACATCTATATTCGAAAAACTCTGTTCTATCCTCTATCTATACCAGATTCTTGTTTGGGTAGTATAGTTCGACAAGAATTACCCACTGGTTGTTAGAAGGGAAGAAAAAGTTTCAATTTGTCAGACATTGTCATTGATCGCGAGCTTTACTCGGTTATCGACTTTCGACCATTCGAACTTGAGAATATTTTATAAATATATATGTTAAGGAACAAAATTTTTGGGACTATGTTGAGTAATCTATTCGCTGTAAATCAGCAAAAACTCTTTTGGAGTAATACAAATGAACGATACTTCATTTAATATTCGCTCCTTCGCGTTCATTCGAAACTCTTTGAAGTTCGAACGAACCTGTATCTATGTTTGCGTTAAAAAGCTTCATTCTGTACGCCTTATCGACCGAAAATCAATCACAAAGGTGACCTATATTTCGCGAAATTGGAGTACAACGAAAGCAGTGATCGAGCGTGGTCGGTTTTGATCGTAATAGTGGTTGTCCCCGTACTCGACAAATGAATACACGTGGAATTGAATACCGCGAAACGGTGCACAATTTCCCCGTGAAACTAAAATGAATTTCGATGACGGGAATTACGTAAATACACCCACCTGCCGCGTGTTCCACGCCCGGAGGAAGAAATTAATCGAAACTTTTGCCGGATTCAGATATTACGGTGGCGATTTCGAGTTGACCTGGCGAAATTGCTCTTGATGGAACAAGTCTACCTAAATTAATATCAAATAGCAGTGCCAGCATTGATCGTAGGGACAACCGTGGTCGAATATTCTTGCGATTTAAGCAGCCGTCAGCTCGATGATCCTATCCCTCGCTTTCAAAGGCATTCGATTAAGTTCTCGCTCAGTTGTAAAGCGAAGAACACTGTTAAGAGCCAACCGGAGTTTACGGTACGGTCGCCTGGGGTTATTTTTGAGGATCTGCCTGAATATATGAACGTCTAGGTTGTTTAATCCTACAAGAAGTTACGGTACTAAAAGTTACCTCGTGAAAATTTTGCACTTAAGGAGACTACGCGAGCTTCTACTGATTTATTACAGTTTGCATAAATGGTAACGATTAGCGAGATTAACAACAGAATTATTTATGTAAAAGAGGTTTGGAATTGTGTCGATTATTCGATTATACGACTGAATAGTTGCGAGGAAAGCTTCTTAGAAAGTGGAGATAATGACTATCTACAGAGTAGCACGCGATTGTTAACTATAGTAGTTTTATCGTATATCAACGTTTCGATCGCCTAATCGTGCGAGGGTTCAAGGCCCCAGAAGGCCTTAGATTCTTTTCGATTTGAAAATATCGAAGCAACGCAAATCTCTTATCTCTTAAATTTTCCAAATTCCAAATACCGAAACGATCGAGAATTTACTTCGAAATTAAATATCATAGTTTAGATTTTAAATAAAATTTTACTTCCCTGGTAGATCATCGTTCGTCTTAATCTCAAAATTGAAAGTATCGTTTCATTAGTTTCTCTTTGTTAGGCGATCGGAGCTTTCGTTCGAAAAAATACACGCGAAGTACTTGAAAGCTCGACCTTACGTTCCATTAATTATCGTAATTAAATTGGTACGGTCACACGGCGAAACGGAACGTTCGTAATGGAGATTTAACACGGTGGAATGTTCGATACGGCAAGGTGCTTAATGCTTAGCAACAACTTACTAACGACCCCCAGATGTAGTTTGACTTAATCGTCGGATCCAGCGATCGACACCGATGCTCCAAGTTCGTGGAAATTGTGTTTATAAGCGCCCGCGGTCGTTGATCAATTGCCAACGAAACACACGAAGGTTGTAGTATAAAACTTATCGGGTCGCGACTATACTCGAATTATCGAGATAAAAGGCTCGGGGATTGCAACGCGTGGTTGGTCAAAGTGTACTCGATAACGTTCAACCTACTGTGAAACTGAATTACGCGAAATTGAGTTTCGCTAGCCGTCGACCGTTACAGTTTTTGTGGACAATTTTAAGCGAAAATGATTCTTTCCTTTTTTTTTATTTTTTATCGCGCACGCCCGCGCCGAAGTTCGTTTAATATGCTCCGTGCGTTTCATCCGTCACTGTGTACATTTACGGAAATATTGCTCCGGAAATTAATACGTTTTCGAACACATTTTGTTCCCTTCTCGAACCGCGTACCGATATACAGGGCGTCACGTGTAACTCGATGGCTTTGTGTTCAACGACAGGAAAGAAAAAATGTCAAAGGCGAACATTATTTATTTCGAAGGGAAAAAGAATTCTTCTCAAGGTTATATTTTTCAAGATTTCATCGATATTTCTTTTTTTAACCGAATCGTATATTTTTATATACGATCGAAGCCAAGAACAATTCGATGATCGATGGAATTAATCTTGGTACTAAGATTGTCTAATCTCGGGTACGAAAAATGAAACGACTGGTTAATTTTGCTAATTTAGAAATTGTATCGAGGTTCACAATCACCGTTTGAAGTATTTGTTGAAATGGAAAATATTTGTGAAATTTGTCGCTCGTGAAAAAATATTTTTCCCACCGTTGAAAAGAAGCTAGATTCTAAGAGGATCGTGTCAAGTGGGACGCTCGGTATACAATATATATTGCAAAATTCACTTCCCGCGGCATCCGTTCGAAGCTTTATTCCCGATAACGAATAAAACTTCGAGATTTATTCGCAACTAACGAGGCAATTTTCATTCGGAACGACGTTTATTCGTTAGCGAGGAATAAATATTTATTCGTCGATGAAGAATAAATTTTTATTTAACCTCGCATCGAAATTCGCTCGAATGAAATTTTATTCGTTATTTGTCAGAATTCAATCGCGCGTATACGAACAATAACACTACCATTCACGCACGCGAGCCTGTTTTTGTGCTGTGCACATCCGTGTGGCCTGTGCGGGACGTACTATATACTGTATGGTGCGTGTTGTATTGGGTGTATTGTGTTATGCGTGATGTATCGTGTTTATTGTGTTCTCTGTATTATGTGGTGCTTAGTGTGCGTTATGTGTTGCGTACTATACGGTGAGTGAATGTTGTATGTACGATGAAAAGGAAAACCTAACTTATGTAACAAAATCTCGGTCATTTTCACGTATCTTGCAACGTTCATCCGGAAGCCGTACTCGACTTTACTCAGGTTCAATTCTTTGCAATTGCATTCATTTACGAGTGCACCGATTTGAAAACAGTACAGAGGAAAGAAGAGATACGAGATTTTAAATTATTTCAACGATTCCAAGATTCAATATATTAAATTTCGTTGACGATTTCGGAGATCCAAGATTTTCTATTATTTCTACAGTTTACAGATTCAAAATTTTACATTTTTTACACAATTCGGAGATTCAATATATTAAATTTCGTAGACGTTTTAGAGATCCAAGATTTTCTATTATTTCTACAGTTTACAGATTCAAAATTTTACATTTTTCACACAATTCCGAGATTCAATATTTTATACTTACTATTTCCACCATTTACAGATTTCAGAATTTTTAATTATTTCCACGGTTCACAGATTCCAGACATTAAATTATTTCCATCGTTTCGGAGATTCATTATTTCTACAATTTATAAATTCAAAATTTTACATCTTTTACCCAATTTGGAGATTCGATATTTTATACCTATCATTTCCACGATTTACAAATTCCAGACTTTTAATTATTTCCATGGTTCACAGATTCCAGATATTAAATTATTTCCATAGTACCGGAGATTCAAAATTTTGTATTATTTCTACAGTTTACAGATTCAAGATTTTATATCTTTTTTATCATTCCCACGATTTACAAATTCCAGATATTTAATTATTTCCACAATTCACAAATTCCACATATTAAATTATTTCCACAGTATCGAAGATTAAAAATTTTGTATTATTCCTACAGTTTACAAATTCAAGATTGAACATCTTTCACCCGACTTAGAGATTCGATATTTTATACCTATCACTCCCACAATTTACAAATTCCAGATATTTAATTATTTCCACAATTCACAGATTCCAAATATTAAATTATTTCCACAGTATCGAAGATTCCAAATTTTGTATTATTCCTACAGTTTACAGATTCAAGATTTTACATCTTTTCTATCATTCCCACGATTTAAAAATTTCAGATATTTAATTATTTCCACAATTCACAGATTCCAAATATTAAAATATTTCCACAGTATCGAAGATTCAAAATTTTCTACTATTCCCACAGTTTACAGATTCAAGATTGAACATCTTTCACCCAATTTGGAGATATATTATACCTATCACTCCCACGATTTATAAATTCCAGATTTTTAATTATTCAAACGATTCCGGGATTCGAGAATTCGAATTTCGTCCACTATGCCATCACGAAGTACAGAACCGTGTACTCGGCGACC
Organism: Ptiloglossa arizonensis; assembly: GCF_051014685.1. Classification (NCBI taxonomy): domain Eukaryota; kingdom Metazoa; phylum Arthropoda; class Insecta; order Hymenoptera; family Colletidae; genus Ptiloglossa; species Ptiloglossa arizonensis. Next base: position 32,075,257 of record NC_135048.1, read on the forward strand.
TCCGTATTAATGGATATCGGTTCTCCCGCGATATATCCACTCCGTTTGACCATCGAAAACACGATCTACTACCGTTTAACTCGAAGCTGTTCCGTTGGCCCGAGTCGGCGTCGAATAATTTTCAAAATTGCGGTACGAATGCGCTGCTCGCGACAGCAGAGACGCTATGCGCGACATCGTAACAAAGCCTTTCATTAGAAGTTTCGTAATCGTATTAGCTCGTCGAATGGGCTCCGTGTTCGATGCATTTCTGCGTGTGCACGCGTACGTTTACTTACCGCTCGCACATGGCTGGTGCGGAATCGGGACACTAAACGGGTTTCGCGACATGAAACACGGGAGCACGGATAATGGAAAAGTTTTGTGAAATACGGAGGCTCGCGAAATTGAACCGAAATTCGATCAGGCGCTCTCGTCCCTCGTACAACAACGGGAGGAAACGCGCCGGAGGCAGATCGACGAATTTTCATTTTTTTTAAAACGTTCAACGTGTGTTTCGTGCGAACGAGCCTTTAGGCATTGCGGAACAAGACGATCGAAAAATTGCATCGCGTGGCGAGTTTCCAGCGAGTTTCGAGTCGAGGTGTACGTTTGTAACTCTATTTATAGTGAACTGTGAAAATATTCACTCTTAGCTTAACGATTTAATTTTTGATAATATTAGGGGGACCGGAAAGTAATGTCGTTTCCTTACATTAAATTCAAACACATAAATTTTTAACGAGTTTTTATTTTTAATCAATGATATAATCACCCTCATTATCAACAACCTTTTGCCATCTAGTGTGCAAATTTTCAATGCCGGATCGATAAAAATCAATTGGTTTTTGAGCAAAATATACAGAGATGGCATTTTGAATATCATCCAAATTTGCAAATCTTTTGCCACTTAGAAAGTGTTGAAGCGATCGGAATAAATGGAAATCCGATGGTGCAACATCGGGCGAGTGTGGTGGGTGAGGCAGTACCTCCCACCCCAATTCATTAATTTTTGCCAAGGTTCGTCTTGCGCAGTGCGGTCTTGCATTATCGTGTTGCAGAATAACGCCTTTTCTGTTGACAATCGCTGGCCACTTTTCAATTAAAGATTTATTTACACGATCTAATTGTTCACAGTAAAGGTCTGCATTCACAGTCTGTCCAGGTTTCAGCACTTCAAAATGAACAACGCCGCGAATACTCCACCAAACACACAAAAGGGCCTTTTTGGGGTGTAAACCTGGCTTAGCAGTACTTTGTGGCGATTCATTTGGAGAGAGCCACTGCCTTTTGCGTTTTGGATTATCATAAAGAACCCACTTTTCATCTCCGGTGATCAAGCGATCAAAAAACGCTTCTGTATTGTGCCGTTGAAACAATAAGTTGCATGTGGTGGATCGGTTAGCCTTGTTCTCTTCGGACAGATTATGCGGGACCCAAACACCTGCTCTGCTTACTTTCCCAATCTGCTGCAAATGTTCTTGGATGGTCGACCAAGGTTGGTTAAGACTGTTTGACAATTCCTCGATTGTCTGACACGGATTTGCTTCCACTTCCGCACTTAACACGTCATTGTCTAACGTTGTTGGTCTTCCTGATCGATACGAGTCGGAAAGATCAAAATTACCGGATTTGAACTTGGAAAACCACCTTTGGCATTTACGAACGTCTAATGCATTTGGATAAACATCGCAAATGTTTTTGGTAGCAACTGTTGCGTTACTACCCTTGCGAAACTCAAAAAGCATGCAATGCCGGATATGTACCTCTTCTGGTATTTGGCTGGCCATTTCACCCAAAATTGTAAAGAAAAATTTTAAATTTAATTATTTACAACTAAACAAGTCACTATAACCTCAGAATGTCTTTGCTACGACTTTAATGTACACAATGAGCTGACAAATGACAATCAAATAGTGACATGCGCAGAAACGACATTACTTTCCGGTCCACCTAATACTTAATTTTGACGATAGTTGTTAAAAATATCTACCCTAGTAGTCTCAGGAAGGATTTAATTAATTAGACTTCTTTCACTCGAGTCAATAAGGGTTCAGAAGATCTTCTAGTCTTTGACAATTGCAAGGATTATTTCGATCATTCTTGTTGGTGGAATTTAACAATTTCATTCTTGATAATATAGATGCCTTAGCTTTGACGATAGTTGTTAAAAATATCTACCCCTAGTAGTCTCAGGAAGGATTTAATTAATTAGACTTCTGTCAATTGATTCAATAAGAGTACAGAGAACCCTCTGGTTTTTGACAATTGCAAGTATTTCTTATCAATTTCATTCTTGATAATATAGATGCAATAGCTTTGAAGATAGTTGTTAAAAATATCTACTCCTAGTAGTCTCAGGAAGGATTTACTTGCAGTAATTAGACTTCTTTCACTCGACTTAACAAGGGTTGAGAAGACCTTCTAGTCTTTGACAATTGCAAGGATTTCTTCGATCATTTTTCTTGGTGGAGTTTAACAATTTCATTCTTGATAATATAGATGCAATAGCTTTGAAGATAGTTGTTAAAAATATCTACTCCTAGTAGTCTCAGGAAGGATTTACTTGCAGTAATTAGACTTCTTTCACTCGACTTAATAAGGGTTGAGAGGACCCTCTGGTCTTTGACAATTGCAAGGATTTCTTCGATCATTTTTCTTGGTGGAGTTTAACAATTTCATTCTTGATAATATAGATGAAATAGCTTTGAAAATAGTTGATAAAAATATCTACTCCTAGTAATCTCAGGAAGGATTTAATTAATTAGACTTATTTCACTCGACTCAACAAAGGTACAGAGGACTCTATAATCTTTGACAATTGCAAGGATTTCTTCGATCATTTTTGCTGATGGAACTTAACAATTTAATTCTTGATAATATACTGGGTTGTTCGGAAGGTCATTTCGTTTTTCTTTATGACAATGAAACACAATTTTTTTAGAGTGTATAAACATTTTATTAAATCATATATTCTCCACTTTGAAAAACGAAATGATTTTCCGAACAACCCAATAGATACATTAGCTTTGGCAATAGTTATGAAAAACTGTCTATAGTCGCCGTTATCGATCATTTTTGGTGGTTTCTAGATTGGATTCGTTTCAGCGAAACGTTTTCCATTTGATTTTAAACCAGTAGTAAAACGTATCAACGCAAAAAAGAAAGATGGAGAACTACCCATACTAACCACCGAAAATTTTCGATAGTTCGTAGATTGGATTTTTTTAAGTAATGAGTTTTCCATTTTATTGTCAGTGAATAGTAAAATACACGAATACAAGAAAGAATACAGACGTTACCTTATACAAATTGAGAAACAACGAAGAATAATATAAACTTTTTACCATTGAAACCCATCGACATTTTTTTCCATCTCTGATTAGCGAAGATCGAAAGAGATGACGTTAATTTCTATAGAAAATATCATAAAATCTCGCGATAAGCGCGATTATTTAGAAATCACCGGCCACAAATACAATTTTGACAAATTCGTGCAACTTTCAATGGTAAAATTCAAAGTTTTATCACGTCGGAGCAGCGAAGCGCGTTTCCTACCAGGATCCGAAACACCGCGCGCGTTTCATCTTTAATGGAAATTTCTATTTACATCCAACGGTGAAAAAATAAACCTTGTCTCGAAATGCGTTCCACGGTCGTGGAAAATTTAAATGAAAATCGCGGGACCGCCGCCGCGTAAAACATTAACATAAAAAATCGCGTTTACTCGCCGGCATGGCGTGCATTTGGAAAATTTGAAATTCGCGAATGTTAAGACGTTCGTTTTCTCTCTATTTCGTTTCGTGGAAAAATTGCACGATGTTAATAATAACAGGTACAAACAACGTGGAATGGTTTAAGTAGTACATTGTTACCAATTTTTCAAGCTCGATCATATTTCACGGTGCGAAGTTTTCTCGATTCTGAATATTCGACAAAATAAATAAACTTTATGAATAAAATTTACTATTTCTCAGTAAATCTAACTAAAATCTACTATTTAATATTCAGGAGGAATATTTGATTATTTAATATCCGTGAAACGGAGCATTAGGGTTTATATTATATATAAGACTTCGTTAAAGAGAGTGAAGTCTATGAAAAAGATCCTGATCGAAAAATGGGGAGTATACCACTTATCGAGAATGGAAAATAAAAATATCGCAATGGACTGCGTTTGAGAAAGTGTATCTTTGACAACAGGGAGTTCTCGGATCGCTCGCCGGAGTTTCGATACACTTTCGGGGAGCAATAATTGTCAATTGTAGTATGTTAAAAGTTCTCGATTGAGTTCTCGAAGCTTCTCGTGGAAGTAACCGTGAAAGAATGCGATGAAATCCTCGATCGTTGAACGAGAAACGAAAGAATGCAACGGTTAAGTAGAAAATTCCAACGCGATCGAGTCATGTTTCTTAAAACATTTTGCAATTAGCCTTCGTCGTTCGAATTCGGTCGAGCAGCGAAAAAACACGGTGTTCGAAGGTGTCTTTAAAAAGTTTAATTTCATCCGAACGAGCAAACTTCGCTGCGTAAAAAATAATCGAACGTATCTTCCTCGTTGCAAAAAATGTTTCCTTTCGGATAAATCGAACTGTCCAGAGATTCCAATTTTCATGCAAACGGAACTGAAAGTCGCGAAACTAAAAATACCTCGATTGGTACGATCGATACTCGAGTAACAATATTTGGTTCGCCAAGAAAACGAAGTGCGTTCTTATTTCAAGCTACGATAAAAGAAGAAAAAGAAAAGAAAAAGAAAAGAAAACAAAGAAAACAGACGTTCGGTACGACGAAATTCAATTACCGGCGTTTATTTAATTTCGAAAAGAGAGTTTTTACTTTGATGGAGCTTTCGAGCGCAGTTTCATATTTATCATTGCAAACGAATATTTTTCCCCGGAACGAGCAAAGAGAAACGTTGAAACGTTGAAATATTTACGCGTCAACGACAACGGGTAAGACCGTAATGAGAATTTTTATTGATCGCGAACGGAAGAAGAATGGCGGGTAAATAATGCGAGCTTTAGTTTGAATAGCAATTTGGAAGTCAAATTCGGTAGCCGTTAAATGACGATGAAAACGGGCGTTAAATGATAACGCTAGGGCAGAGAATGGATTTCATTTACAGGGTGATTGGTTCTAATCGATTCTGCTTTGTCGAGATTTAATGAAAGCGAACACAAATATTTTTCAGCCGATACTTCGTATACGGGTATGTCCCGCGATTGAAAACACGAAATACAATTTAGAGTTTACAGAGTGAGATAGAATGTAAATTCGTTGAAAATTGAGGATTCTTAAACGAACTTAAGTAAGTTTTATCGAACGTCGATGAAGTCAAGGATGGTCAAGTTGATTGGATATTAGTCGTATTAGTATTTGTCGTAAGAGATGTTGAACAAAATATACATATATATTATATCGTGAAGAAACAAAGAACAAGGTTTTCGTTTTTTCTCGACACATCATCTAACGGGAAAATATTTTCATCGTTCGGTGTTTTTCGCGAAATGTTGCTTTTTCCAGAGACTATTGCAATACCGAAAGTAGAGGAAGTACCTTAGACGAGTTAAGTAGGATATAATAAGGTATAATAATCGTAGCGACGTTAGTGAAGTATTTTGGCACGTCACAAACGGAAACATAAAATATTATCTCGATAATAAAGAGGTATTTTATGCTCCAAAAAAAAAAAATGAAATGACTTGAAAATACTGTTCTATTAATTTTTTTTGGGGAGCTGTAATAATTGTAGAAATACTGCCTTGATAATAAACGAGATACTTTATACCTGGAAAAATGTTTAAAATACTGTTTTATTAATTTCTTTCTGGGAGCTGTAATAATTGTAGGGACGTCGATAAAATTTTCCGTTACGTCAAAAATAGAAATATAAAATACCCTCTGGATAATAAACGAGGTACTATATACTCCAAAAAATATTTAAAAATACTGTTTTATTAACTTTTTTCTGGAAGCTGTAATAATTGTACGGACGTCGATAAAATTTTCCGTTACGTCAAAAATAGAAATATAAAATACTGCCTGGATAATAAACGAGATATTTTATACCTGGAAAAATGTTTAAAATACTGTTTTATTAATTTCTTTCTGGAAGCTGTAATAATTGTAGGGACGTCGATAAAATTTTCCGTTACGTCAAAAATAGAAATATAAAATACCCTCTGGATAATAAACGAGGTACTATATACTCCAAAAAATATTTAAAAATACTGTTTTATTAACTTTTTTCTGGAAGCTGTAATAATTGTAGGGACGTCGATAAAATTTTCCGATGCGTCAAAAATAGAAATATAAAATTCTGCCTCGATAATAAACGAGGTACTATATACTCCAAAAAATGTTTAAAAATACTGTTTTATTAACTTTTTTCTGGAAGCTGTAATAATTGTGTGACGTCGATAAAATTTTCATATGCGTCAAAAACAAAAATATAAAATTCTGCCTCGATAATAAACGAGGTACTATATACTCCAAAAAATATTTAAAAATACTGTTTTATTAACTTTTTTCTGGAAGCTGTAATAATTGTAGGGACGTCGATAAAATTTTCCGTTACGTCAAAAATAGAAATATAAAATACCCTCTGGATAATAAACGAGGTACTATATACTCCAAAAAATGTTTAAAAATACTGTTTCATTAACTTTTTTCTGGAAGCTGTAATAATTGTGTGACGTCGATAAAATTTTCCGATGCGTCAAAAACAAAAATATAAAATTCTGCCCGGATAATAAACGAGATACTTTGTACCCCGAAAAAATGTTTAAAAATACTGTTTCATTAACTTTTTTCTGGAAGCTGTAATAATTGTGTGACGTCGATAAAATTTTCCGTTACGTCAAAAATAGAAATATAAAATTCTGCCCGGATAATAAACGAGATACTTTGTACCCCGAAAAAATGTTTAAAAATACTGTTTTATCAGCGTTAAATATATCACTGTCGTGGACCGTAGCCAAGGCCAGTTTCTATCTACGGTTAGACCGCGTCGGTGAATGTAAATTTTAATCGATCACGAGTCGTGGACAATTTTTCGTCCGGATTAGCCATCGGGTGCTTAAAATGAACCGATAAATTTTACATATCGGTCGATAAATCGTACGGTTTACTCGTCACCTAGAACGTGAACGTAAATTTTTCAACGTCGCGTTGATATAGCGCGCGTGGAAGTTAGTTACCTCGTCAGTCATCCCTGGAATTGAATCCTGTTCCTTGTATTTTTTTCCTCCTTTGTTGGCACTGGGCGCGACACGATTTCGTGGCGGTGCTTTTTCATCCGGTGAGCTTTTGTACGCGTGTCTCGATTTTTCCTCCACGCGGCTCGTGTAATTCCGTACGTACGCGTCGGAAACGAAATTTGATTCCGCGATCTGCAGCGTCGTGCTCAGACTGCTCGATATAATCAATCGGACGCGTTTCGTAGCAAATGTCGCGTCGAATCGGTAGTTAAATCGTTTCCAACGGAATTCTATTAGCATTATACGGAGAGTCGTGGAAAATTCGGCTGGGACCAATCGATGAATTTGTTACAGACGTGAAAAAACTGATACGAATAAAAAAAACGTTCTCTGTCGTTAGAGATGTACGTGTGCGTGCAGTGTGGCCATTGTTCGAGTTAAACCTATTATTTTTTAATACGGTGGTCGGTGTAGCTTTTCAAAGCATAAAGTGTACCAACCGGAAAAGCTTGCCAATTAGAACTATCTCGTTCTATTTTCACTGCTGCGAAAATAACCCATATTTCAACTCTGTTCGGAACGTTTGCCATTCGGTAAGTAAAAAATTGAATAGCTCGACGGTATATAAAACGGGATGAAATTTAAAGGAAAAATAGAGGAATCTATTTATATTGAGAAATACACTCGGAAGAAAGTGTCGTTTGACTCGTTCTAGACAATCGATGAATTAAATTTATTTAATTATGCGACCGATCTTGAAGTTTAATCGAATCAAAGAGATTGAAATACTAGGATTAATGTATAGTCGAACTGTGCAAAGTTAATGTTGATATTATTCTACATTTGTAGGAACGTTAATTGGATACACCACCTCGAAGTGGGGCGAAATTTTGCGCATTCTCGTCAAAGGAAAACGTGTTTGTGACAATCCGTGGCAAAAGCAACGCGATACATCGATACGTTGAAATTGGATTTCGATGTCGTTCGATCATCGATGTTCAATGACGTCGAAACTCGACGAGGACCCATTGCCTGTGCTTCGTACTATTTCGTGCATCCGCGGGTTGAAAAATAACGCGGGAACGTTGCGTAGCTTCTGTAAATGGAACAATCGCTTGACGATAAATATTGCAAAGGAACGAATAGTAAATTGAACATGTATCGTCGTCAAGTTTCGACCTTTCGGCGACGATATTGCGAGCTTCCTCGGTACCCTTTATGCCATTTCCAGCACAGAATTGGATGAAACACTTTTTCCCCGAAATTCGCGCAATATGGACCGAAAGCTTTGGGATTCGATGAACATTGGAGCGACGTTGAAGGAAATTCTGTACGGGAGCTGGAATAAAAATGGAATAGGGAGCGATTCTATGAAATGGAACAAGCAACACTTTTTCAAATAAAAGTAGAAAGAAAACACAGATACGGGAGGAAAATTCGATAAGGATTCCCGTGGATTCTTCTACACACTGTTTCATCGATACTTTCGGTCTCTCATGAATGTGTAAATATTTTCACTACGTGTTCCAAACTATAGTCTCTCGTTGTTATTCTACGCAACGCGTCTGGTCTCCTCTTTTGGTCAGATCTTGGAAATATTTTCGAGTTCAAATAATTCCTTCGCGTTGGTATTTCATTGGACGGTTAAATTTGTATAATCAGATTAATAAATTAGAGAAGATCTTAGATACTAACGCATAGTTACAAATAAAATCACACTTGGTGCTTTCTCTTTCGACGAGGCACAACTCCTAACTAAAATGACTCTTCATGAGACTCGTGTTGGTGTTTAGTGGGAGTTCAAATTTCTTTAATAAGATTAATAAATTAGATATTAGGATTCGGTTGGATAGAAAACGATACCAGATCGATACTAACGCACAGTTGCAAATAAAATCACACTTAGTGCTTTCTCTTTCGACAAGGCCCTAACTAAAATGGCTCCTCGTGAGACTCGTGTTGGACTTTCGTGGGAGTTGAAATTTCTTTATTAAGATTAATAAATTAGATATTAAGATTCGATTGAATATAAATCGATACCAGGTCGATACTAATGCACAGTTACAAATAAAATTACACTTAGTCCTTTGTCTCTCAACATGGCCCAACTCCTAACTAAAATGGCTCCTCATGAGACTCGTGTTGGTGTTTCGTGGGAGTTGAAATTTCTTTAATAAGGTTAATAAATTAGATCTTAGATTAGATACTAGGTCGATCCTAACGCACAGTTACAAATAAAATCACACTTACTGCTTCTCTCCCTGAACAACTCCTAACCAAAATGGCTTCTCATGAGACTCTAGGGATCACTGAGTTCTTTGGCAAGAGTTTAAATTTCTTTCATAAAAGTGAAAAATTAGCCAAGATTTTAGAATTTGATCGATTAGAAATAGATACCAACGCGCAAAACGATGTTTGTACAATACACCTAGTCATCTCTCTCGACAAAATTCAAAAATATTCTCTAATCGAAATAATACTCTCCATAACACTTATATTTATCTTTCGTAGGGTTTCAAGCTTCCCTAATAAAATGAAAAAAAATGAACAAGGATCTTAAATCTCGAACTAGTTGCATAGCAATGCTTCGTTACCCGATATCGGTGCAATTGATTCGGTATTATTTCCACTATCGACCATTATTACTTCGCAACAGAGGGCGAGGAGCAAAAAGCACAACAGAACGAATAACGCGAGCTATTGGGTGGCCCGCGTTTATACGAGGCAAACCACTCGAAAACGTTTCGAGCTCGCGTTCGTTCACGACGAAATTCCGCCAACGACAACAAAGAGATCGAAAAGAATTTCGTTTCACGTGCCGCTGGTGGGGGGTATTTCACTTTTTCGAACGGTGTAACCTTTTCGAATTTCCACGCGCGGAACTCGTCGTCGAAATTGATCGTTCATCCACTCGGAACGATCGCGGCTTATTGCGAAAAAGGAATAATCTCCGCTTTGTTTATGGCTCGGCTCGCGAGCTCTTTGTATCGTCTTTTGACGACTCGATTCCAGGATCACGATTAGGATGCTGCCTACCGGGACGATCTGCGAAAACGTCCAAGCGAACCCATTGACTTGCAAAGCAGTTAACGGCCCTTACGGGCGAAAGAAACGGTTCGAGGGAACTTTAAATGTAAACTCGATCGAGGAAACGATTTCTAACGACCCTGAAATTACCCGAGATTGGAGCCAAGTACAATCTACGGAACGATTTAAACATTCAGGTAGTTATTTATTGTAGAGAAATCGTGGAATCGATCGGAATTTTAATATCGAGTTTAGTTTTTCACGAGAATACGAAGAAAGTATATCAAAGAAACTATACGAAGAAGATTGAAAAATAAAATATGTGTTTCGGTGATCGACGATAACGAATGGAAGATTAAATAATTATTTGTAGTTTGTTCGTTGGACGAGGATGAGAATTTTAATCTTGGAACGAAGTATTTTACTATGCAGGAATAAATATATAATTATCCGATGGAAAGAAATTTTCATTGGTCTATTTTACACAGGAAAGTCTCGATAGTTTCATTATCGAATGTACGCGCGTTTGAAAGTGTTTGCAATACGTTTTACGAAGGTATAGTGTGTTTGCTTCACGAGGATCGAACCACGCGAACGACCGAGGGTACTTTCGGGAAACGATGATAAAGAAAAGTCGTCGAACGGAGGCCATGGAAGCTCGCTCGACTATTAAACTGTATTCCACGGTTTATCGCGTCATTATGCCGGAGGAACAATTTGTAGATAAAAAGCCGCTCGTTGGATCGTCGATGGAGCGGAATGAGTCGCAAAACGTAAGAGATCACCGAGATTGACTCCTTCGGGATATAAAATTCCATTAACGCGATCGTCAATTGTATCGTTACCGAGCTGACGCACACTGGAACCATGTTGGTTTTTTTCTTCTCGAAAGCACCGATGGGGAAAAACTATAAATTCAAAGGAGCAACGAATGTCGAACGCGAACGACCATCTTCAGGAAATTGAAATCGTTCTACGGTACACTTCTCTCGTGTATTTATCATTTATTCGAGTTTCCTCGAATACAGACACTCGAAACATATTTTTAAGCCGATGAACATTAACGGAGGCAATTGGCTCGAGTGTCTTCGTAGATTTCTCATCGATCGTCGATTCTCTTATGTATTTCCGGGACGAGAGAGAATTAAATTAGGAGAACGCATGGGGAAGTAGGACACGAGAATGAATAAAACGTACTTTGGATACAAGAGATCGTACAAGTCAAATTGAAGAGAAGAAACAACGAAACGTTTTCTCGTTACCATTAACGATAGAACTACCGATGATAAACGTAATTTCTATTCGTCTCGGATCACGTGTATCGTCTATTTGTCAGAATTATTGTCCAGTTCAATAATTGTCCACGAATATCGTAGGGAAAGACACGGTTAATAGTTAAATAATTTAAAAAAGAAGTTTCGAACTAGTCAAATTGATCCCTTTGGTAGTTCCAGGGTTAATTCTCCGCTCATTCAACAAGTCTGGAAAAGTTGTGAAACTTCCCCTTCGGGGCACTGAAATCCGAATCTCCTTGGGGAGGGTGGCACATATTCTGGACAGCTGGAAAGAATACCAATGGACGAAATTCAAGATCTGGAATCTTTGGAGAAAGAACGATATCGAACAGAATTTTGCATTCGTGGGAAACGTATAATTTTAAATATAGTAATGGGAAGAATGTGCTCAAGTTCACCTCTAACGACAAATCACTCTACGAATCTACTCAAAGATCGATAAATAATCCATGTCATTAATGACCCTTCTGTCGATGCAAAGCTAAGCTTTCAATTAAAAAAAAAAAAAAAATTGATAGATACCTGCACAAGGTGTCACAAATTAATATCTAAAGTGTGGAAGAATTCACATTTATTTACTTTTAGATACAAGTGGTTGCTGTAGATAATTGAATCGCGGCACGAATAATCGTACCTTGTGTATCTCCTCGTGAAACAGTTACTCGTGTTTCAACTAGCAACGAGATTGTCTTCGCGCTCGAATTCGCGCGACGTCTTCAAAGATCTTTCGAGAGAGCGTCGAACGTGCACGTCTTTAATCAGGTCATGGAACGGGAGTGGTTTACCGGTTGAAGTAAAAAAAAGAGAAAAAAAATAGAAGAGGGAAGAAGGAAAAAAATGAGAGAGCACGGTAGAATGGGGAGGCAATAAGAAACGAGACCTCGGAGGGTAACTTTGCTCCCAGCGAGGCGTCATGTCGGAGACTTCCTCGTTATTAATACCAGCTACCTTCGAAACCAACTTGCGCAAGGTGAACCACCGTTTCCCTGTACATCTCCACGGGCTCGTATTAATTTAGGAGATTACCGTGCGCGAACACGACTCGTACAGATTTTGCTATTTCCATTTCGTTTTGTCGTTACCTACTCGGATCTGTGGGCCGGAAGTTACGATAGCCGAGTAGCATTACGCTATCGACCGTGTAACCTTCCTGTCGGCCGTTTCGAGAGGATTGCATATTTATTTTTATATATTTAACGACTTTAATCGACGTATTATAGGAAACAAAATAGAAAAGGAATATAAATACGGGAAGTATTGGATTTTATAGAGAGAAGGTGAAAGGGCGAGTTATCGGCGAATACGACTTTATCGAAGTCTAATTCAACTTAACCTCCAAGCTTATCGTCTAAGTCGGTGTTTACGACAGTGTGCCTCGTGGGGCCCTGGAACTATAGAATTAATTCTACTAGTGCTACTATTGATACTATTGCCACTGCTGCTATTATTGTCGCCATTACCTGATAGTTGCTACTACCAATGTCACCATTAGCATTACTACTGGCACTAGTATCGCTATTACTACTGTTACTAATACTGCTACTATCACTACTATTACTACTACTACCATTACTGCTATTACTACTGTTACTAGTATTGCTATTACCACTGTTATACTATTGTCACTATTACTAATACTACTGCTACTACTACTACCACGATTACTATTAGTACTGCTATTATCAGTATTACTACTATTACTACTATTACTAGGACTACTACTAATACTGCTATTACCATTACTACTACTGCTACTACTACTCCGATTACTACTAGTACTGCTATTACCATTACTACTACTGCTACTATTGCTACTATTATTACTAGTACTACTATTACCATTACTACCACTGCTACTACTACTATTACGACTACTACTAGTACTGCTATTACTATTACTACTAGTACTGCTATTACCATTACTACTAGTACTGCTATTACCATTACTACTACTGCTACTATTATTACGACTACTACTAATACTGCTATTACTATTACTATTATTACTACTACTACTGCTACTACTACTACGACTACTATTAGTATTGCTATTACTATTACTACTGCCACAACCACTGTCACCAACTCTGCTACAACTACAACTATTGATGTCAGTACTGATGCTTATTATGACTACTAAAAATATTATTATCATTACTACTAATTAATAATATTATTATATATTGCAATAATCATGTTTGTCCCTCCCGAGCTCAGAATTCTCGCTCGTAAGGTACAATAATTAATAAAGACAAAAATATTTAAAGTTACACAAGATCGTTGGTATTTATACCTTCTAACACGGTATCAAAGGAAGCGGCAGTTATTTTGGGGGGATATTCGAGAAGAAAAATAGAACATTGTGGAGATGAAATAATGCCAGAACGGGGGAGGGATCATCGTGTTCTTTTTTTCTTGCAAATCAACGACGTAAACAGATGCAAATAAATGTACCAGGAAAAAAGTTCCATTATATTTTACGAGGAGAACACGGTAGTGGTTCAAACCACAAAGTTTCGTATTGCGGCGCGGGGAACTTTAATTTCTTCAACGGAGGTCACGTAGCAGCTGGTAGCTTCGTATAGCGAGGGGTAGAATTTCTACCAGTCGTGTGAGTTACGATTTAATAACTCGTGTATCGTCCTGCATAGACGATACGGGCTTAGAAAGGCTTCAACGGTGAGCCGTGTGGACACATGGGGTTTGCAACCTGCCATCGTACCGATAGTTTGTACTCTGTGCGGGCTCGCTGATTGGGTGTACACAAATCCAAGCCTGAGGGGGTTGTATCTCTAAAGCCCTCGAGGCGGTGACAGCCACACTGAACATCCTTGGACGAAAACTGATCCGATACTGGTCCCGTGCCAAGTTGTCTTGGTGGCTAGTTCCACGAATACAATTTTAATTGCATATAACTGGAAGTTTCTCAAACGCGGAATAATCTCTCGAAGATGGAAGTTAGAAGCCGTGGAACGATACCCGAAACATAGAACATCCATCCGACTACTCTCAATTTCCCGCCGTTGAACGCAGGTAGTGCGAGGCTCGTTCACTGTTGCTCCGTCTCTCTCGCTCACGGCTCGTTTCACTCGCTGTACATCGTTTTTCTAGGACAATAGTTACTTTTTCACTTGTACAGTTTGTAAAGAACAATTCTATTCTAAAAAATAGAAGTGTACATCGAGTGCTCGTAAACTAACAGAATCCTCCTTGAACTCTGAGCTGTTCTTCCGTCTCTCTCGCTCTCAGCTTATTTCACTCGCTGTACATCGTTTTCCCAGGAAAATCATTATTTATCCACTTGTGCAGTCTACAAAGAACAATTCTCTTCCACATAATACAAATACACTATGAGTGCTCGTAAACTAACAGAATCCTCCTTGAACTCTGAGCTGTTCTTCCGTCTCTCTCACTCACAGCTTATTTCACTCCCTGTACATCATTTTCCTAGTAAAATACTTACTTCTACACTCGTACACTCTACAAACAAAGCATAGACTCCTATTCCAGACAACAGAAGCACAAACCAACCGCTCGTGCAACAACAGAATTCTTCCCGAACTTTGACGCGTTACGCGACTAAAGATAAAATAATAAACCTGGTATTCCAGTGGTCTCCGTTGTCGTTTTTCCATTTAAGCCGGCGCTCATCGTTCCCCTCGGTCGATCGTTGCACAAGGTTGTCGGACGACGATAAATAATTCTCGGTGCGTATTCGGCGAGCGTTGCGCGGGAAACTTTCATTCGGTTGGGCTGTCGGTTGCCTCGATTTCGTCCTGATCCTTGGACATAAATTCCTCCACGAGGAGAAAAAATGGCGTTCGTTCACGGTCCGTTGGGAATTTCTGGGGCACTGGGGAAGCCTGGAATTTCGTTTCCTTCTTCCCTGTTTCGCGACGCACGTTTCGTTCCCTGTTCCACGCTCGCGGTTCCATCGTTCCTCGAGCGTCCCGCGCCACGGTTGCTATGGGGATACACACCCCTGTTCTCGGTTCGCGTTCGTCAGGAGCAACAACGCGCGTGATTTCCTCGTCTTCTCGTCGCGTTCCTCTTTCTTTTCGTTTCAATTCCGCGCCACGCTTTCGAGCCTCGCTCCCGCGGTGGTAAACGATGCGTTTCCCGCGTTACTCAACCGCCCGGAAAATACACCCGCGCTACTCCGTTTACAAATCTAAATTACCTTCGAGTAATTCCTCCATTTCTCCGTTTGTGAACCTCCTCTGTTCTCACGGTCGAACGACCCGGGAACGTTTTAATTTGGAGAGAATTTAAATTATTTTAAGTGGGTGAAATTGAACGGTTAAATAGCTCGCTGTCGAGCATATCTTTTTAGAGGAAAATTATCGATCGATCGATTGGTTTTTTCAATTTTTAAAAATAGAATAGCAAATATTTTTTATGTAAGATTTAGAAATTTAGGAAACTGGGTTGTGCGCGATCCTGATTGCAAGGAATTTTCGCTAACAGCTGGGACACTCTAAATACAAAATTATTGCTTGTGATTCTTAATTATAATTTACACTCGATAGTGATAATTCTTAATTTAATTAAAAGCCTTTCACGATGATTGTAAGTGTTACGAAATCGGTGGTATTATTTTAACTGTAGAATCGTTTTTGTAATACATTTCTCTAGTCGTGTTATTCCTGCGAAACACACGAGTCACAATCAAGAATATTCTCTCAGGTCGGTAGAAAAATAAACAGAAATACGAAACACGTTTTATCGGTATATTTTAACATTAACCCGAACGAAGATTGAAATTTCTTCGCGTGTTGTTGTTTACGGAATTGTAGCGCGAGATTCAAGTTTCATGCTTTTCACTGTGACCACGTTGAACATCAAAAATGTCAATAAAGTACGAAAATACAAAGTGAATATCTCCGTTATTAAATATCGTTCGTCGAGTTTTCGATCGTTTCACCATCCGTGGGAATTGTTAATAATTCTTCGAACACGAACATTAGAATTTTTAGAGCGGATCGAACGTTTTCAACGTTGGGAAGATCGTGTGAACGATGGCGGAAATGTTTCACGTGTCGTCGTATCGAGTCTATCTATTCGAGACAACGCGCAGCTTTTCACGAAACTGAGAATTTATCGCGTGTACCAAAAATGGAGTGTTGCCAGGCGATTGGTTAATCCCGGTGCTGTCAATTGACGTCACAGCGTGGCCAATCTCCTGGGTGATCAACGTCAATCAATGTCGACTGCACTGTTCGAATACACAAATGAAAGTAACGTTACAGCGCAGGCGGGGGAAGCGATTTCGTTTCGAATATTTTTAACAATTTCCCGCGAAAACGTCGAATTGATCGGGAATGAAAAAGAAGGACGACTGTTAAAATTCCACGACCGAAACTCTCGTTAATGATCACGTTTTTCGAATACTCGCACCGACAGTACGCATTTCGATTTCGAAATGTGGAATTCGTTCCATTTAGGAAATTTTTTTACAATCTTGCTGGAAGATAAAAAATTGCAAAAAAAAATTCAACGAATATTATTACACACGGAGCACAGTTTTAATCTGGACCACCTCACCGTAGAGATTTCACCCGTTTGTTTTCAATATTTTCACCGATCGTCCGTTACAACGATTCCGAAATCCCCATTTCCGTTTTCAATAATTTCGTTTGATCGCACGCACGTGGGGATCGGTCGAATTGTTCCGCCGCAATTGCATTTGCGTTCAGACGCAGGTGAAGAACGCGGGAATTCGTGGATTCGAGGGAATCCAGATCGTTGGAGAACGTTCCCGCGTTAAGAAATTTGTACCCGTTTGCAGACACTGGAACGCGATACGGACGATTCGATTTAATCGCGCAACATTTGTCAATCACGGGACCGTGGAAGGTGTCATGAAATTTCTATAATCTATTTCTATAATGTAATAATAACTATAATGTAACTGTGGACGATCGAGAAAGAAAAAGCTCGTAGAAAGATGTAAGAAGTTCTGATCGTTCTCGTCTCGAAAATTCGACAGTGAGATATCGAAAGAAAAAAAAAACATTGTCGAAAGTCACGACGACATATCGAAAAGTTTTTTCGTCGAATAACGAAACGAGACTCGTTAAGTAGACAAAGATCGACGGTGGTTACGAATTCTGGCCCGTTCTTGGTCGTGATTCATCGAGTGTCACGAATAAACCGTGTCGTGGAATAATTTTACGGTTTCGAAAGCGTAGTTTCATTGCGTCCATTGCGCGCATTTAGGAGCCACCTGTGGATCAATGGTTTCGCGAACGTCCGACTGTTGCTCCACGGTGTTTCAAGTTGTCACGATCTTCGTTGGTACGATCGATGTTCGAGCGACTATCCTGAAAAATCGTCTTCCCGTGACGCTTTACGAACGAACCGTTGCGTCGAAGCGAATTTAATGGCTTGCGCTGGTACGAGCGATTCGATTCGATGTACGCCATTGTTCTCGGCCAGGAATCGTACCAAGTCGAAAAATCGTGGTCGATAACGGTCGAGCCGTGTTGCAAATCTCCGCAAATTCGGCTCGGGAGCGTATTCCCTTGGAATCGTGTTTCAGCGGATTGCAGGCCACGGTTTTCGTTACGAAACATTTTTTTTTTCTTTTTTTTTTTTTTTTTTTATTTCATTCGACGCTCTTCTGTCCCCGAAAATAGTGGAAACCGTGTCCGTAAAAAGAGGAGAGATTTCGTATTTAAATGTCATCGGTCGTAGTGTTCATAGCGACGGTTATTTATCGCGACAAATATTGTCCGGAGATTACAAACAATGTTTTTTTTTCACGTGCATTTCGAGCGTTTGGAAGTTGCAAATTTTTGAAAAGAATCGCGGGACATTTCATTACGCGCGTTTCGGTTCTCTGGCGCGTTGAAAAAATACTGTAACGAATTTAGCGGATGTTCGAACGATAGAAGTGTACTCTGTTTTTAAATATACCTTCAACCGGTTTGATTTTCAATTAATAAGACGCTGAAAGTAGTTTCGTGCCTCGAAAATGGGAGACTTACTATGGAGTAACGAGTGCTTCGTTGGTTCAACGCGTTTGAGTATAAATAATTCAAAAGTGGTCGTATACTACGTAGTTACGTTCAGTACAAATTAAACTCATCGAATGGTCAATACTTATTCACAAATTACTGTTTCACACAATTGTATACAAATACAAAATACACAAGATGCAAGGAAGATACGCCATCACTGTTGACACGAGAAAAAACAAACATTTTGAACTAATAACCAGGCTCCAATATTACCAGGACAATACACATCATCTAATAAAAATACTAACGTTAATTTCTACGTTCTGACGCAACGAACGTTCAAACATCGAGACTCGTGCACGACCCTCGAACTCGTACGAGCAGTTCTCACCGCGATTAAAAAATTATGAAATTGGTTCCACGTTTCACGAGTCGCAAACTTTTATTTATATCTCGTCGAGAAAACAGAACTTTGCGTGTTCGATGATCGAGCTTCGGTGGAATCGTTCCGTCCGTTGAAACTCGTCGTTTCCCATCGGCCAGAAATGAGTTTCCAGAATGACGCCGGATGAGTTTCTTTTTTTTTTTTGCCAGATTACTTTCGAGGCTGGATCCGATTAAGTCGAGTTCCAGTCAACGGTAACGCGAACGAATTTCCGGTGGTAACTGTCTCTCCGCTCGTAAACGCGACGATTCCCGCGACAATATTATTTACGTTTGCGAGCTCGAAATCGCGGGCTCCGTGTTCCGCGAAACATTGTATTTCAACGGAACGAGGTCAGAGCGAGGTTTCACCGAAGAGATCGTAATCACCGAGCCGAATCGCGCTGGAATTTAATATTCCGTACCTTTGGAAACAACGGAACCGTCATTCGTGAATTTTAAATTGTGCATCAACGAATCGGCAAGAAACTAACGAATCTTTGTGCTGCATCGTTCGCAATTCCATTGCACCGAGCCTCGTGTATTAGATTTGAAACACAAGGGTGGTATATAGTACGTAACGCGATCATGGAGGATTCTACGTGCAAAAATACATCGAAAATGTGGAATGAAGTTTCTTCGCAGGGGGCTTAGTTTTCGAGGAAAATTCAATTGGAGTGTTTTTGGGGCGCGTGTTTGTATTATCATTTCTTTATATTATGGTTCTTCTATCGTCGATATTACTATACTTTGACCAGTTACTGGTAAATCTGATGGTAGAATACTGTGATAGAAGCAATGGTTCTAAGTAGAAGTAGAAACAACGAGCGATGGTCAGACCAGCCAAGAACGATGGAGCCCCGCGAATCTTTGAAATTAATTTTCTCGAAAACGATTCCACGTACGAGAAAATTGTACTCTACGTTTTTCATAGATTTTTATATCAATTTTACGTTAACGATCGTTTCGTTTCGCTCGCGATTGAAATTTCGAAGTAACGCGATGAAACACGCACCATCTCGACAGTTCGCGTTTTTTAATTTAATATTCACCGCGGTAGAAAACGGTCGGTGGTTTCTATTATTTCCTTTCAGTTTCTATTATACTTTCCAGTGAGAAACGCATCGTGCACGATGGAGATGCATTAAGATTGAACATTCCGACGAGAATGTTTGTATCTTTGAAAATTACGCGGCAATTCTCCGAGAACGTTAATTTCATCCGGGAGATTTATCGCGGGAGCAATTCCATGTTGGTTCGTTAAATGGACGCGCGATTTGTCGACACGCCGCGTCCGGGATAATGATTTTAATTATGCAAACTACGGGGACCGCGGCGAGCCGTTCATAATTTCGCGAAAACTGCGCGCCCCGCGACAAATAATCACGTTTTCACGACGCCCGGTCCCCAGCGTGGGACAAAACGCGAAACAGTGAAACAGTTTTCCCAGAAACCCGGCTACCGTGGCAAATGCTCGTAATTTGCTTTGTTGTCGACCATTCGGAACGGGTTTCGCGCGAACAATCAGCTCCGACTGCGCCTGCGTGGACATTCGAGGCCAATTTTTCTGTTCGTGGATCAACGACTACGATAAATAGCGTTTGGCGGCGCTAATAATTGTTTAAGAGGAGGTAAGAACGGAAATATAAGGAAGTGGGGATAAGCGTTTCATCCCGGGCCTGCTAGTGGACTCGTCAGTAAGGCATCCTAGCAGGCCCTGCCTTATACGCCGGGACATTGGAAGATCGGTAAGAGGTCGTATATATAGCGATCGGAGAAGGTACGGGAACTTGCGGGAAACGGTTGGTGGTGAGTTTCCCTCTGGTGGCAAGCGTGGGTAGTGCCGCCACATAACCCCCTTGCCAGTGGTAAACGATACTTTGAAGTTCCGTCCTGATGTCCCAGTGGCGTAGGTATTTATTCCGTTGTTCGGTGGCACAACAAGGCACAGGAGGAGGTTGTCTAGAGTAGTGGACGAGAGGAATGGTTCTTCTTTTTCGTAGTAAGGCCCAGCTGCTGTCGATTACGAAATACGCATGGCGAGCCTTGTATGCTCAAGCCGCGATTTTACTTGTTGTCCGACGTTGATGCGTGAGCGTACCGGTACTTATGAAACGCATCCGTGTGGTCGGTGAATAATGTCGACTAAAGCTGCCTGCTGTCCTCCTGGGGTTGATCCTGATGGTTAGCCGGGAGTATAGCGTCGTGTCGTCGCTGGCAGGTTGAGGAGTCAACCCTCGGAGAGGGGGATTAACGAAAATCGGCCTTTACGACGTTGCGTTCCTTCCATCGTCTTGTGCTGCACCTCTACTGCTGCTGTGCTGTTGTCCAGAAGGTTGCGTTGTTCTTAGACGGGGTCACCACTTTGGCGGCGCTTTAAAGATGTTTAAGGTAGGAGTGAACGGAAATAGGAAAAGGAGTGGGGATAAGCGTTTCATCCCGGGCCTGCTAGTGGACTCGTCAGTAAGGCATCCTAGCAGGCCCTGCCTTATACGCCGGGACATTGGAAGATCGGTAAGAGGTCGTATATATAGCGATCGGAGCAGGTACGGGAACTTGCGGGAAACGGTTGGTGGTGAGTTTCCCTCTGGTGGCAAGCGTGGGTAGTGCCGCCACAAGCGCATAGCTCGACAAGGTGCATCAGATCTCGTTTCTTTTGATTTTGACGAGACTGTAGGTTCAAACTGTAGTCCAACGTAGGCTCAACCTTTACTACTTCTCCAGAAATTACTCCTTCAGAGATCATAATATTATATTACAATGGGATCATATTATATTACACTTTGAAATTATTACTTATGTAAAGTTTGGTTAAGAATGGAACTGAAAATGCTTTTACAACGATACTTTCGTTTTTAACAAAATGTATTGTTATATTTGTAAGAATGTCTTGCAATTATTTAAAAGCTTTTAAAAGAAAGTTTAAAGTTTACAGTAAAAATAAAGAGAAGGCCCAATCTTTACTACTTCTATAGAAATTACTCCATCAGAGATCATCATATTATATTACAATGGGATCATATTATATTACACTTTGAAATTATTATTTATCTGAAGTGAATGGAAAATGCCTTTACAACGATACTTTCGTTTCTAATAAAATGTATTGTTATATTTGTAAGAATGTCTTGCAATTATTTAAAAGCTTTTAAAAGACAGTTTAAAGTTTACAGTAAAAATAAAGAGAAGGCCCAATCTTTACTACTTCTATAGAAATTACTCCATCAGAGATCATCATATTATATTACAATGGGATCATATTATATTACACTTTGAAATTATTATTTATCTGAAGTGAATTGAAAATGCCTTTACAACGATACTTTCGTTTCTAACAAAATGTATTGTTATGTTTGTAAGAATATCTTTCAATTATTTGAAAGCTTTTAAAAAAAAAGTTTAAAATTTACAGTAAAAATAAAAAAAATATATAATATGTTCAGATATCATAGATGAAAAAAGTAACCTGACTAAGTATTAACGTATACACATTTTTTTATTGCAAGAGCTTTGAAATATTCGCAAGACTTTCCTACGAACTAACTGCATTTTCTATAATAATTCATTCTTGACCAAACTTCGAGCAAGTACTAGTCGCAGTGTTGAGTTAACCGAGAAGCGTAAGATTATTGTTTGAAATTTCTAAATAAGAGTAACGAAGAGATCTTTGCTCGCACAGTATCGTAACGTAAAAATGGATCGCGTGGAATAATTGAGAATAATCCTCTCGGTGTTTAAACTTCTTAATAGACGTCGAAAATGCATTCGACGAATATTTTAACTCTAGATATATAGATCGTTTCAAACGAGGATTAAATTCGTTTGAGTATCGCTGGCAGAAACGTATCGAACGCAACGGAGACTAATTCGACGAGTAAGTTTCATTTTGATGAAATTGTAGTAATTTAACTACTTACCCCAAGGATTCGCCATTTCGTGTGCAACAACCTACTTGTCGAACTGCACGTACCGCAGCCTCGGCGGATAATTGTTCTTGAACTCTTGGACGAGCGTGTAGTGACACAGAGACGAGCAACCGGGACGGGACTTAATTTTAAACATCGTGGAAAATCAATTATCGACGCGGTATAATAATGCTCGGCAGTGCAGCGTAATTGACAGTTATTAAAAGTTGCGGCTTAACGGACTAAAACTTCCTTTTTCCTTTAACGAAATATTGTCCGTGCCTCTTACCTCCACTTGGACAATATTCGTCGTTTAACTTTCGGAGTTCACTAAAGGGGAGGAGAGTCTCATTAATCCTACATACTTTACCTTCGTCGATCTATTTTTTTTCACAAACTCTGGCAAAGTTCTCTCGAATTTTACGAAGAAGATATTCTTAAATTTTGATGAAATTTTGACTCGTGTCCAAGTGAATCGTAAAACATACATATTCTTCGAAGATTTGAGCTTGTTTCGTTTAAATAATTTATTTTCTTTGCTTCAACAGGGTTCGAATACTCACTCTTTGCAAAATGCTTGTCCCTTGTTTGATAATTGTATGGGGAAAAGTTTTCTCGAATTTTACTGAGCAAATGTTTTTTAATTTTTACGAAATTTTGACTCGTAGGTCGTAAAAAATTCATATTCTTCGAAGCTTCGAGCTTGTTTCGTTTAAATAATTTATTTTCTTTGCTCAAGCAGGGTTCGAATACTCACTCCTTGCAAAATGCTTGTCCCTTGTTTGATAATTGTATGGGGAAAAGTTTTCTCGAATTTTACGGAGAAAATGTTTTTTAATTTTTACGAAATTTTGACTCGTAGGTCGTAAAAAATTCATATTCCTCGAAGCTTCGAGCTTGTTTCGTTTAAATAATTTATTTTCTTTGCTCAAGCAGGGTTCGATTACTCCCTCCTTGCAAAATGCTTGTCCCTTGTTTGGCAAATGTATCGAAAAAAGTTTTCTCGAATTTTACGAAGAAAATATTTTTTAATTTGTACGAAATTTTGCCTCGTGTCAAGATAAGTCATGGAACATCCATATTTGTCAAATTCTGAACTATATTTTTGCAGACCCTTCCATTTCAAATAAAAAAAAAACAAAAATTGAATAATTAATTTTCTTCGCTCGAAGAGGACTCGAACCTTCTTCTAATGTTCGTCGTTGTTCCACAATTGTATCATGAATCGAATCAATATTTGTAATTGCAGTTCATCCGTTGATTCGTACTCGCGCCGTGCTAGTTACATGCTCGAAATGACGAGTTTATGCAGTGCCCTGATCACCGAGCGTCATTTGGAAAATGAATGTCGCGCCGCGAAATGTCGAATAATATTCTATCGATGACAAGTGGACGTTTCATTGCGGGTTAATACAACACCGCAATATGATCGTCATGTCCCATCGCATTATTGCAACATGTGGTAATACCTGTAGCGTGGAAATTTGTCCCTAGCTCCGCCATCTTTGACGCGAGAAAAAAACCACCTACGTTAAAGTAGCGTGTATAAATTTAAAAAGAACAAGAATCGCGGTGATCGAATATTTGTGAATATTCCAACGAATGGTAGTTCGGTTTTGTATATCGCGTCACCCAAAAAAGGAAATTAATAACTGAACGTTGCCAAGGTGAATGTTTATTCGCTGGAAATATTCATTCGACCCAAATAGTGTAAAGAATATTTCACGTCTGATTTTTTTCGGTTATTCGTGCTCATACCTAACGTTCGTATTTATTAATAGCTTTGAATTCACAACGATCAATAAGAAATTAATAACTGAACGTTGCCAAGATGAATGTTTACTCGCTGAAAATATTTATTCGACCTCAATATCGCGAAGAATATTTCACGTATGATTTTTTTTGGTTATTCGTGCTCATATCTAACGTTCGTATTTATTATTAGCTTTGAATTCACAACGATCAATAAGAAATTAATAACTGAACGTTGCCAAGATGGATGTTTAATTGTTGAAAATATTCATTCGACTCGAATAGTGTAAAGAATATGTTGCGTATAATTTTTTTCGTTAAATAGTGCTCATACCTAACATTCGTATTTATTACTAAATTTGAATTCGTAACGAACAACGAGAAATTAATAACTGAACCTTGCCAAGGCAAATATTTACTCGCTGGAAATATTCATTCGACCCCAATATCGTGAAGAATATTTCACGTATGATTTTTTTCGTTAAATAGTGCTCATACCTAACGTTCGTATTTATTACTAAATTTGAATTCACAACGAACAACGAGAAATTAATAACTGAATCTTGCCAAGGCGAATATTTACTCGCTGGAAATATTCATTCGACCCCAGTATCCTGAAGAATATTTCACGTATGATTTTTTTCGTTAAATAGTGCTCATACCTAACGTTCGTATTTATTACTAAATTTGAATTCACAACGAACAACGAGAAATAGGCTTACGTCCTAATGAATGCAATTTGAAACGAAAACGTTAAGGAAATGTCTGAATGGATGTTTCAAAGCTACTTGAACCGTTCCAATGAGACCAGTCGGATAGAAATAAGTTGCACGCGATTTAGAGTATCCGTTGAATAATCGAGGTTTAAGTCTATTCGACTCGTTGATAAGTCATCGAGCACAGCGACTCGAACTGTCGTTTAACGTCACGTCAGGCAGCTGCAATGGTAGCGATTTATCCAGCTTTGCGGGATCAACGTCGAGCCTGTTCTCAAGGTCGTTGGAACTCCCAAATGAGAAGGAACTCGGCCGGGACTTAGTTTTGTTTGAAGTCGAGGAATTCCACGAAGTTGCGAAAGTGTAGCGGACGTGGTATGAATTTTGCAAACATTTCCCCTAACTCGGAATATTCTTCATTTTTTTTCTGCGAGAAGCAACGTTGTTCACTTGGCCTCGTTCCCGCGATAACACCTAGGTTTCTTTTTTTTTTCTTACGCTTACAAAACGTGCCTTAAAACTTTCGGAATTTTTCTCCCGTTTCTTTCACAATATCTCGTCACGTTGAACATATACGAGACAAAGAACTTCTTTCCAAGAAGGACCTCCTCCCGAAAGATTTAAAGATTTCCTTTCCAAGGGTGGTGAGGGGAGGAAAAAAAATTATTTATCGCGGCACGATCGCACAAAACGAATAACAATATTTCGAGTAACAAAACGAGTAAGAATATTTCACTTTTATTCCCTATTTTCCATTCCATGAAGCTGTAAAATCATGTATATAAATACTTAATACGCGTATAAATTACTCCCGGGCCAAGCTCGCGTGATATTTTACAATACGTTCGAATATTCCGCGGACAAATTATACGTGCAGCACCTCATCAAATTTTAATCGCTATTAATTTCAGCAACGCGCTCCCAACGAAATGAATTTAATTAGAATAATTATTAGCGAACAGCGTCGTTCGTATAAACAGAATAAATTACACGGCTACGGTTATAGCTGCAACGCGAAGGCTGTAATCGATTTTATTTATAGAAACCGGGCTGAAATTTTGTCGCACGGTGCGAGCATTTGGCGAAATAAACGCTCGTGGTGCCGCGATCGCGGAAATTCTTTCGCTCGAGAACGAAGGGCGTGATTCGACTGTCTCGGGGAGCCCTTCGCGGTGGAACAGTAAAATAACTTGTGAACAAGATGCACCGTATTATGCAGCTCGTAAATCACGAGCTCTCGAGTCGTGGTTAAAAATAGACTATTCGCAAGATAGAACGAAAAACGACCCTTTGCTCGACAACGATGAATAACAGGCGGTGCGAATTGCATCGAGGGCGTTGAATATACGTTAAATATCAAACGGGTCGCGATTAGTGTACGTGATCGGTAATACTAATGCGTATCCCACGCGTTTCCACGCTTATTTAACCCCTTCCCGTATTTTAATCACGAGTGGTTCGTGATGAAGATTTTGGTCCGAATATAAATATCACGAGTCAGATTCGCGAACAGATGATCGGGAAAAATATAAATATAATAAGTCGAGCTCGTAGAATGATTTTTTGCCAGTAATTGATTGTTAGTATCTATCAGTGCACCATGAGAGTTATTTCGAGAGTTAATCGTGATTCTTGTAATTGTTGTTACAAAGTTTAGTTATTGGAATTTAAGAAAGTTATACAAATGGAAAATATTGTACAAAAGTGTTGAGTGAAAACAATGGTAACGAATTCAGTGATAGTGAAGTGTTTGTGTCAATCACAATTGCGTATGATTATAAATTAGAGTAGTGAAGATGAAGGTACGATACAACAATCGTCGTTTTGGTAGAAAGTAAAAAACACACCAATAGTTTGAACGTATTCTAAACATCGTGGAACAAAAGTGTCTGTTTTAAGTAATTTAAACGAGAACTCGAGAATATTAGATCTATTTTTTATTATAATTGATAACAACTTTTGGGAAATACTGGTTACGGAAACAAATATATCGCATATTGGACAATATATCGGACATATTCGTGCAATATAATTTTGAAACTGTTACTTATTACAAAATATAATAAATTTGTAATATCGATAAAAGTGAAAGGATTAGAGTTTATTTCCCCAAGCTGACTATATCACAGGTATCACCTGTGAGTTTTAATTATCATTAGGCAATATTTGTCCGCCGAGTTTGAAAATTTGTAGATAATATATTTGTAAATATATTTCGGCTCGCGCTGCGACCGTTCTCGAGCATCGGTCTGGTTCGTTTGGCGCGCGTTGATTAATTTATGATAATTTACAAATCACGATACGTTGTTACTCGTAATACGATCGCTAACATTCTACGCTCCGTGTCGATGAAGTAGAATAGTTGTCCGCAATCGAACAAGTAAAATCTCCTTGTCGACAAGTAGAAGAGAACCGTAATTGTCCGAACAAGTGGAATAAGACTCGTCGAAGACTGATCAGACAAGTAGAACAGATATCGGCACTGGTCAGACAAGTGGAATAGGGCTCGCGATCGATCAGACGAACAAAATACACCTTGTCGTCGAGTAGAATAAGACTCGTCGCTGATCAGACAAGTAGAACAGATATCGGCACCGGTCAGACAAGTGGAATACGGCTCGTGATCGATCAGACGAATAAAATACACGTTGTCGTCGAGTAGAATAAGACTCGTCGCTGATCAGACAAGTAGAACAGATATCGGCACCGGTCAGACAAGTGGAATAGGACTCGCGATCGATCAGACGAATAAAATAGACGTTGTCGTCGAGTAGAATAAGACTCGTCGCTGATCAGACAAGTGGAATAGGACTCGCGATCGATCAGACAAATAAAATACACGTTGTCGTTGACCACGAGAGTAGAATAAGACTCGTCGTTGATCAGACAAGTGGAATAGGACTCGCGATCGATCAGACGAATAAAATAGACGTTGTCGTCGACCGTGAGAGTAGAATAAGACTCGTCGCTGATCAGACAAGTAGAACAGATATTGGCACCGGTCAGACAAGTGGAATAGGGCTCGTTATCGATCAGACGAATAAAATACACGTTGTCGTTAACCGTGAGAGTAGAATAAGTCTCGTCGCTGATCAGACAAGTGGAATAGGACTCACGATCGATCAGACGAATAAAATAGACGTTGTCGTCGACCACGAGAGTAGAATAAGACTCGTCGCTGATCAGACAAGTAGAACAGATATCGGCACCGGTCAGACAAGTGGAATAGGACTCGCGATCGATCAGACGAATAAAATAAACGTTGTCATCGATCACGAGAGTAGAATAAGACTCGTCGCTGATCAGACAAGTGGAATAGGGCTCGCGATCGATCAGACGAACAAAATACACCTTGTCGTCGAGTAGAATAAGACTCGTCGCTGATCAGACAAGTAGAACAGATATCGGCACCGGTCAGACAAGTGGAATAGGACTCGCGATCGATCAGACAAATAAAATACACGTTGTCGTCGACCACGAGAGTAGAATAAGACTCGTCGCTGATCAGACAAGTGGAATAGGACTCGCGATCGATCAGACGAATAAAATACACGTTGTCGTCGACCGTGAGAGTAGAATAAGACTCGTCGCTGATCAGACAAGTAAAACTTATATCGGCACCGGTCAGACAAGTGGAATTGGGCTCGTTATCGATCAGACGAATAAAATACACGTTGTCTTCGACCGTGAGAGTAGAATAAGACTCGTCGCTGATCAGACAAGTAGAACAGATATCGGCACAGGTCAGACAAGTGGAATACGGCTCGCGATCGATCAGACGAATAAAATACACGTTGTCGTCGACCAGGGGAGTAGAATAAGACTCGTCGTTGATCAGACAAGTAGAACAGATATCGGCACCGGTCAGACAAGTGGAATGGGGCTCGCGATCGATCAGACGAATAAAATACACCTTGTCGTCGAGTAGAATAAGACTCGTCGCTGATCAGACAAGTAGAACAGATATCGGCACCGGTCAGACAAGTGGAATAGGGCTCGTGATCGATCAGACGAATAAAATACACGTTGTCGTCGACCACGAGAGTAGAATAAGACTCGTCGTTGATCAGACAAGTTGAATAGGACTCGCGATCGATCAGACGAATAAAATACACGTTGTCGTCGACCGTGAGAGTAGAATAAGACTCGTCGCTGATCAGACAAGTAGAACAGATATCGGCACCGGTCAGACAAGTGGAATAGGACTCGCGATCGATCAGACAAATAAAATACACGTTGTCGTCGACCACGCGAGTAGAATAAGTCTCGTCGCTGATCAGACAAGTGGAATAGGGCTCGCGATCGATCAGACGAACAAAATACACCTTGTCGTCGAGTAGAATAAGACTCGTCGCTGATCAGACAAGTAGAACAGATATCGGCACCGGTCAGACAAGTGGAATAGGACTCGCGATCGATCAGACGAATAAAATAGACGTTGTCGTCGACCGTGAGAGTAGAATAAGACTCGTCACTGATCAGACAAGTAAAACTTATATCGGCACCGGTCAGACAAGTGGAATTGGGCTCGTTATCGACCAGACGAATAAAATACACGTTGTCGTCGACCACGAGAGTAGAATAAGACGAGCGAACGAGTGGAATGCGATTGGTCCGTGATCAGACAAATGGAGTCGCGCTCGTAAGGTCGAACGTTGCAAAAGGGTCGATCGGTGATCGCGTTCGTAAGGTCGAACGTTGCAAAAGGGTCGATCGGTGATCGCGTTCGTAAGGTCGAACGTTGCAAAAGTGTCGATCGGTGATCACGCGTGGTACTCGTCGATAATCGTACCTCTGCGATATTATTTCCCACTGATAAGTAGAATAAAACCTGTCGCATACCAGACGTGTAGAAAAAGCTGCATCGAAGTCCTCGAAAGTAAAATAACATTGTCTGATATCGGACGAGTGAATCGCTGTACGTTTCTAGGCGTACGGGTCTGTATACCGATCGGACAGGTGCATTGGTGCGATCGACAAGCGCATTGGTGCAATCGACAAGCGTGATTCACATAGTTGTCAATATCGTTGCGAAACGCAAGGTGGGAAGAAACAATTCCTCGAATTCCGTATTCACTCGTCTCTCCGTGTACGAGCTTTGTAGAAATTCCTCACGGAAGACGTGGAACGGTTCGTGTTTGGAAACTTTTTTTTCGCGGTGTCCAATTGTTGTCGAGATGGCGGCACACGGGTGAAACTCGTAGATTAAGACTTATGGTTTCTGGATGTCGTGGTTGCCGAGAGAAAGTTTCGAAAATCTTCTACCGTGTGGACCCTGACGCGAGGAACGATCGAAATTTTCATTAATCCGAATTTTCGTCGGTACACCACCCCTTGAAACTTTCTAAACGCGAGGTTCCCGGGGACGTTTAATTTGCAAATGTATTTTCACCGTGATTACCAAAGCTACACAACGGGCACCGTAACGGTCCGTACTCGCGCGTTGCGAAGATTCATCCGAGATCCACGAGATCAATTATCAAATTAACTCCGTCCGGTTACTTTGTAGTTGCTTGTTTGCCATCGTGTACGTGCACTCGCACACGCGGTGGCTCGAATTACCATACGAATGGATTCGAAACAAGCCGACCGGCGTTGTTCACCACGAATACACACGCACACACGCATAACTGTGCAAATTTTACAGGCTGAATTTCATATTCCGTGGACACGTCAAGTTCGCCGGCGATTAAACGTCGTTACGCGACTCGCGTTAAATTAATATTCGCGAAGATTACGCGCGCGTGTGATCCGCGAACGTTCGTCGCGGCACGTCACCGTTTCGTGCGTTCACATCGTTGATGTTTAATCGCGTACGGTATTAACAATGGTAACGTTATCGCAATTAATGTTTGCGTTATCAATACCAGCGCGCTGCCTAAACGCACGTTCGTAACCTCGCGACGTATTGTATCGAGCGTTGGAAATGGCCCGCGAACAATGTAACCGGTATTATCGTAACACGGTAACTAAATATGGAAATCGTTCGTTGAAAAATAGAACTTTACTCGCGCGACGTTTCGCGACTTTTCTTCCCGGATCGTTCGTAATCAATTTTTCACTCCGCGAAGCGAGTCTTCGTTGGAATTTCAAATTTTTCCCGCGTCGGGATATGAAATATTATTCGTTGGTAAATAGTTACCTTCACCGATTTTGCATCCGAGTTGTAGTCTTGCTTTTGTAACTTTTACACTTTGCGATTGAAACGTACCGGTTGAGAATTTATTTCAATTTACTTGAATTTTCTGCAATGTACGTCCAATTTTCAAACGAGTTTTACAGTCTGATATATTTTACGTTGAATTTTAAATAGGTATTTTTATGATCGTATAGTGGAGGAAATTGTTTAGTATTCTTCAAGATCGATAGGATGTTTTTAGGTTTGGGTCGTGTATACGAAAGTTACTGCTAAAATTGTACAGGTAGCAATGTAATAAACTTCGCAAAAATCGTAGAATTACTAAACAAATTTCCTCTAGAAGTTATACAATTACTAAAATAACAATCTTTCTAAAAATTGTACAATTACTAAAATAACAATCTTTCTAAAAATTGTACAATTACTAAAGAAATCATCCTTTTAAAAATTGTACAATTATTCAAGAAATTATCCCTCTAAAAATTGTACAATTACTAAAGAAATCATCCTTCTAAAAATGTTGCAATTTATAAATAAATGATTCTTCCCAAAAATTGTACAATTACTAAAATAATAATCCTTCTAAAGACTGTACAATTATTAAAGGAATAATACCTAAAAAAATGTACGATTTCCAAATAAACGACTCTTCTCAAAAATTATACAATTACTAAAATAATAATCCTTTTAAAAATTCTACAACTACTAAAGAAATCGTTCTTTCAAAAATCGTACAATCATCAAACGAGCGACACTTAAAAATGTTACAATTTCTAAATAAATGACTCTCCCCAAAAATTATACAATTACTGAAAAGATCAAATTCCCGAAAAACGGTTCCCAAGTACGAAATTCGCCGGTGGAAAAATTCAGAAATATTTCCCTGCAAAATTGTGAATAGAGTCGTCGATCCTTTCACCCCGCATTTGCGTCATTTATTTTTTTTTTTTTTCCCACGGATTCATCGGATCGCGAACGTCCCGAGTATTCATCGACAGCGAGATTAGAAAAATTACGAGCACGGTGAAACGTTGCCGGCGTTTAACCGCGCAAATATTTACCGAGTTTACGTAACGGTTGTTACTCGTTCCCGTCGGGGGTTGCAAAAGTTGCGAATTCAAGCATTGTTCCTCACGGGGCGTTGAACTTCGTAAAACGTGAAACTCACGAGAACCACGGTCATCCGATTCTGTCGTGTATCAAGAATTTCGAACGCGTAACTCTTAATTCTCGACGTGCTCCAAAAATCGAGCAATCTCATATGTACCTTTAAACGTAATTTCTTCGCAAACTCTTCGACCGTAATTCCTAACTCGATAGAATCATAAATATCACTTTGCTTCAAAACAAACAAAAATATATTCAAGCAAAAGAATCTTCATATTACGTTATTTGTAATTAAAATATATTAAAAAGTAACTTTAGAACAATTCGATACACAGTGGATCAACAACGAAACAAATATCCGTGCAAAATTCCATTTAATACTAAAATTTCCTTAACCAAAAAATAAATGTTCTAAATTAAAACAAAAGAGTCACGTATTTTTATATTTTAGATCAGAATAATCCAAAACAGTAATTTACCATTGGTTCATGATTCTATCTTTACTTATCTATACAGGGGATGGTTCAAATTCGAATCATTAATTTTGATAACGTTCGCGAAGAGACGAAAGCTGGTCAAAGATACACGGTTCGATTAAATCACCCGCCAATAGTAATTTACTATTGGTTCATGATTCTATCTTTACAGGGGACGGTTCAAATTCGAATCATTAATTTTGATAACGTTCGCGAAGAAACGAAAGCTGGTCAAAGATACACGGTTCGATTGAAACACCCGCGGATCGAAATTGACGCGATTTTTCATTTCTCGTCGATCGAGTATTCTTCGAAAAACGAATTCGTTTTAAAAACCACCACCCCCGCGATGCAATTTTCAGGCGACGGTGTCACCCTCCGCAAGAACTCGCCATTCATCGGCCGGGTTCGAGGCGTGCGACGAGGAACATGGAAAAAGTTTTGTCTGTGTGTATCTTTTGCAGGTCGGCCAGGCCCTTGCCATGCGATGTCGTTGCAGAGCCCCAGACTTCGACATTACAGGTCGAAACGCCAAATCAGATATACAAAGAGAGTTTCGTTATACGCTGAATACGAGGGCAGACATGCGGCTCTATTTCTATCTATCCTTCTTTCTCGCTCTCTGGTGAACGTGTACAGGGTGGGTGAGCTCGAACACGCGTGCAGAAATAACCACGAATCGTGGAACGAGTGTGTGTGTGTTTGTTTGTCTTTTATTTATTCTTTTTTTTCTTTTTTCGCGCGCGAGGATTCGTTCAACAGAAGAAGAAAAAGGAAATTCGACATTGAAAATCATCATCGACGCGTATGGATTCCATTCGGTGGCTCTTTTGTTATTTATAACCGTACTTTCGCCCGTGTTTTTATTTACAATACACCAGGGATGGGGTGGAACTGTCCAGGAAACTGGGGTCGTGAATCTTTTTCGAATGAAAATTGAAAAAAGAAACGCGAAGTGTACACGTGTACACGTCTTAGTAAGATCGATAAGTTTCTCAACGTCGTGTGTTCACTTACTCTCGCAATTGTGTTTCAATTTTCGGGTAAATAGATTCTTAGCAAAGACACGTGTTCGATGGTATCGGCCGGTCGCGTTACTTCGAAGAACGATGAAATCGTTGAACTTGATTCGAGACTTCGGCGGAGAGATAAAGTTTCATTAATTTTCAATCAATTCCGGGAAAGATCCGTACCGAAACGATTACGATTGAAATTAATCAACGATCCGTGCGCCTATGTACGCGGAAAATCCGTTACAATCGCGATGCAGGTTTGCGATAATTGAATCCACTCTGGACAGACGTCGATAATTAAACGGGTTTGCGTATTAATAAATCGCACGAGATATAATAAATTCGATCGACGAGATCGCGGAAGCTCTCGTTACGGAACACTTGTCTCGTGATTCTTCCTAACGATCGTTCTATTTTTTCTTATTTTTTTTTTCCCCCATTCTCGCGAGGACAAAGCCTCGCGCGCGAAACATCGATCTACGATTTATTTTCCGCGCGCGGTATCGTCTCGATTCGGCTCCCACCACCACGTACACGCCACGAGTAGATACACCGGTACACGCGTGTACACGTACGATAAATCTCTCGAGTCGTTTCACTGCATCCACGCTTTTTTCTTTTATTTTTCTGGAATGACGCTGATCGACGCTGATCGAACACACGTTTCGGCAAACCTCTGTAACCGCACCTGCGTCGCTGCATCTTTAGTGCATACGTTGTCAGAGTGTTGCTCCGTTTAGCGATCGTTTCGCGAACACGACCGCTCACCGTGAGCGTAGCTAACCGTGATTTCGTCTGTTCGGTAAACGCACGAGGAACGTTGCAACGCGACCTTTACGTAGGACAACGTTCCTCCGAGTTTCCGCTTCGCGCTTCACGACACATTGTTACTCGTAGGTCGTAGAGTAATGTTTTCAACGATCACTGCTCAAGGCGAGTCGATGCTGCCCCGAGGCGTTCACGCAGGATCCTCGATACCTTGTTTCGTGAATTTCAAGTTCGACAACGCTCGGTAATCATTTCACGAGAACACGAGAAGCGATTTGACGAGTAGAATTTTTTTACGAAGGGACGAATAGTGATGAAAGTTCTTTGCAAAGTGAGAGTATCTTGATCATTCTTCGCGAAGAGAAAAAGAGTTCTCGAAGTCCTTTGTAAAGGGTTAAGAAAGTTTGTAAAGAGACAAAGAGGCATTTCGTGTTAATTTGTACGAAAGGTGTTCGAATCTTGCCACGCTGGGTCTTTTCAGACCCTCACTTTCGCCTTACTCAATTATATAGTCGGTACTACTTTTCGTAAAAATTTGAAAAAGTACGAAAATGTAATATAATTTTTCGAAAAGGTACGAAAATGTAATACAATTTTTTGGAATGATATGAAAATGTAATAGAATTTTTATTGGGAACGTTCCTGCGAAGTTATTTTACGGGTCTATTTAGACCCACGCGTGGTCTCTTCGGTGAACGTCCGAACTTTCAAAAATTTGGAAAATATAATACAATTTTTTGAAATGGTACGAAAATATAATACAATTTTTACTGGGAACGTTCCTGTAAAGTTATTTTAGGGGTCTATTTAGACCCACGCGTGGTCTCTTCGATGAACGTCCGAACTTTCCGTAGAAATTTTGAAAATACAATACCATTTTTTGGAAAGGTACCAAAATATAATAGAATTTTTTTCTGGGAACGTTCCTGTAAAGTTATTTTACGGGTCTATTTAGACCCACGCGTGGTCTCTTCGGTGAACGTTCAAACTTTCCGTAGAAATTTGAAAAATATAACACAATTTTTTGGAATGGTACGAAAATATAATCCAATTTTTTCTGGGAACGTTCCTGTGAAGTTAATTTACGGGTCTATTTAGACCCACGCGTGGTCTCTTCGGTGAACGTTCAAACTTTCCGTAGAAATTTGAAAAATATAACACAATTTTTTGGAATGGTACGAAAATATAATCCAATTTTTTCTGGGAACGTTCCTGTGAAGTTAATTTACGGGTCTATTTAGACCCACGCGTGGTCTCTTCGATGAGCGTCCGAACCACAGGAATCGCGAGGGTTGAACTTTGCATCGATCACGGTAAACTCAATTGGGACAGAAAATTGATCACGATTCCCTTACGCGAGGGTTTGAACGGTACCGTGACCTTGGAACGACCTTGTTATCCAAATTTTCAAGCTACTCGCGCACGTCCAAAGAATCTTTCGTCATTGTTGAAATAAAAAATACTTTCCTGCGTGAAACAGATCCTGCGTAACGTCCACGACAAGCATCGACGAGCCGTACGTGCAACACAGATGCGTGCGAATTAATCGTAGAAACGTATACGTAGTTTTGTTTTGGGACTGAGACACGATTTCTGCTTGACACTCCTAACAATCTTCTCTTGCCCGTGTAACGCGAGTTATGCAGCCGATCGAGCATGGAAAACAGTCCTGGCGGCGCAGTAGAGGGTAGTTAGTTCTCGACGAGTGCCGCGCGTAATTTCGGCGCGGCTATTTTCAAGCGTAGTGTTTGGCATGGCCTGGTTTCACCGTAACTCTGTCGCTCGAAACGTGCACCCGTATTTCTCCTCGAGTTTACCACACGCCCGGCAACGGTGGACGATGACGTATCGAGAGTACCTTGGTACCACCGAAACACCCGACCCGCTCCCGTTTCGTCCTCCCTTGGCCCGTTTAAGCCGAGACCGAGGGTTTCCGTTTCAGGACCATGACAGCGATCTGCTTCGTCTGCAACCTGCCGATCCTGAGCCATCAGGTAGGGCTGATATGGCAGGGAGGAAACGGCTGGGACGACCTCGTGCGGGAGCAGGTGGAGGAGTCCACTTTGAAGCAACGCCTCGGTAAGGACACTCACCGAAACCGCGAGTCGATAATTTTTTAATATTCGACCGCGCCGGGTAATGAGATTTCTTCGCACGAGGAGTTTACAAATCTTTCAACGCCCGATCGATAAGAGCAACGCGAAACTATGGAATAGAATCGACCAGAACCGTTCGAACGAGAGTGTACACGGTGTTACCGGACGAGTGGTAACATCGCAGGGTTCAATGTGCGAAAATATGTTCAAGAGAAGGAACAACGTTTTTGGTTCGAAGCTTCCTTTACGAGGAAATCGAGCTCGAATGTTTGGAAACGAGGCGTTTGTTAGGTTTAGGTGACACTTGGCCGAGGAGTTTGAACATTTCTAGATAATATAGTTTTAATTATTATTAGGGAATATTTAGCTGCCGAGTTTGAGAATTTGTGGGTAATATATTCTTAATTATTATTGGGTGATACTTAGTTGCTGAGTTTGGACATTTGTAGGTAATATATTTTTAATTGTTATCGAGTAATACTTAGTCGTCAAGTTTGAAAATTTGTGAGTAATATATTTTTAATTATTATCGGATAACACTCAACCGCCAAGTTTGAACATTTGTAGATAATATAGTTTTAATTATTATTAGGTAATATTTAGACGCCGAGTTTGAAAATTTGTAGATAATATATTTTTAATTATTATTAGATGGTACCTGCCCAGTTTGAACATTTATAGATAATATATTTTTAATTGTTATCGGGTAATACTTAGCCGCCGAGTTTGAACATTTCTAGATAATATATTTTTAATTATTATCGGGTAATACTTAGCCGGCGAGTTTGAACATTTCTAGATAATATATTTTTAATTGTTATCGGATAACACTCAACCGCCGAGTTTGAAAATTAGTAGATATAGTAATACATTTTTTTTATTATCGGATAATACTTAGCTGCTGCAAACGCACTCCTATTACGAGCATCGAACGTTTTTATTGTGTTGATGTATTCGTGATGGGCTATAGCGAGACACTATTAGAATTCTACCGCTGAGAATATACTAACAATAAGAGTAGTCAATATCAGACCGAAGATAGAATGTAAATATTACGAAGGACAACGAAAACGAAAGTGTAAACTTTCCTCGTAAACGAAGCTTCGAATGGAAAGATTTTATTGCTTTTTCTCGACTTGTTTTCGCTCATAGAATCACCTGCCCGATGGTGCTATCCATCCAACAACACCTTGTATATTTTTATCCATGAATAATAAAAGCGTTTAACGGTAATAATAATCTTCAAATAGCAGTCAATGTGTTTTAATACTTGAAATTTATGGAACAGTTAGATACATACAGAGTCATATTCTTTGACACTCATAATGGTGATTGAAAATTTGGGGTATTTCTCTCCTAAGTGGTAGAAAGTAAATATACTTTTTCCATAAAATCAATAGTATAACGAAAAATATAATAATTATTTCGACGAACTCTCCTCGTCGAACAATTCGAACAGATTAACCCCTTGGACTCGAAAGGAGATCCTCCCTCGCCATTTAATTCAATGTACTATTTTCGATCCGAGAAAATTTCGTGATTTGGAATTCAAATTGAAATTGAAATATATCGTTCTTGTAGAGAAAATGCATGTAAACGCATGTATGCGAAGCATATATAAAAATATTACATTCCAGAGAAATTTTACGACTTAAAGAATTTTCTCGAGGCGTCGGTTTCTGATAGCAAAAAAGGATCGAGTGCAAAGGGTTAACCCTTATTTTTCTATTATTCGATTGAATCGTAGAATTTTTCATAGAAATTGAAAACCGTACGATAAAGTAATCTGGTAGCAAAAAAGCCTCGAGTGCAAAGGGTTAACCCTTATTTTTCTATTATTCCATTGCATCGTAGAATTTTTCATAGAAATTGAGAATCATACGATAAAATAATCTAATGGCGAAGAAGCCTCGAGTGCAAAGGGTTAACCCTTATTTTTGTATTATTCCATTGCATCGTAGAATATTTCATAAAAATTGAGAACCGTACGATAAAATAATCTAATGGCGAAGAAGCCTCGAGTGCAAAGGGTTAACCCTTATTTTTGTATTATTCCATTGCATCGTAGAATTTTTCATAAAAATTGAGAACCGTACGATAAAGTAATCTGATACCAAAGAAGCCTCGAGTGCAAATAATTAACCCTTATTTTTCTATTATTCCATTGCATCGTAGAATATTTCATAGAAACTGAGAACCGTACGATAAAGTAAACAAATTTGTATTCGAAAGATTTGTCCAAGCAAGGTCAAATTACGGGTCAGTTCAGACCCAAGATTGATCTCTCCCATTATCGATAAAATCTCTAATCCTGCGAGTGTTATAAAAAAATGGAACAGATACCTAAGAAACCACTTCTATTGATTTCGATCAGGAACCGGAAGACGCGACTCCGCGACTCAGATCTCGCCACCGAACGAGCCCCAGGAGTCGTCGCCGACGAATCGTCGCCGTCGAAGGTCCAGTCTGGCTCAATTGACGGACATCCTGAGGGAGTGGAGCGGTGGTGGCGGTTCCGGGAAATCGGGACGCGGGAACAAGCTCTGTCGGCGTGAAACCCTGGCCGATATAGCGAAATCCATGCCTTGGTCCAGACAAACGACCGACGCCAGCCACCTGGAGAGACTCCGTAAACGACGCGAGAGCTCGGTGGACAGCGGGATCAGGAGCCAACCGTCGACGAAATCGAGACGGGATTCGACCATCAGCGAGTTCAGGAACGACCTGGCCAAATTATGGAACAAGAGGGACACCACGCCTCAACAACAACCACCGCCGACTGTAATCTCTCCAACACCACGTCGAGGTACGTTGGAAGAATGCAATACTCGAAATGAACCAGTCGAGCGATCTTCGAATCGTTGCACCTTCGCGATAAATAATCGTACGATACTATTCGAGGGGTTAATTTAAAGCTCGAACTCTCTACTTTTGTGCGATTGAATTCGATTCTACTGATAATTTTTGTGTATCTAGAAGAGATTGAAAAAACCGAAGGTGGGTCTTTGGAGGAAATTGGAAAGTTTCAAACTTTTTTTGATTGTTTCCAAAATTTTTCACGCGGTTGAGATTACCAAGTTCGAAGATTGAAGTTTTTTCTTTGAAATGACCCCTTAGAAATTGGCGTACGAAGTTTTTTCACCGTGTTGTTTCACTTTGAATTTTCAACTTTGAAAAGTGTCTAGTAGTAATACAGGTTGGTGTCGATAGGGTCTGGACACTTGTGAAACGTGTAGTAAATAGTAATTGAAACGTCAGATTGTTACTGATACCGTAAGAGAGTCACGAAGATTGATTCCAATGAGTATTTTCAATATATAAGTTACGTACAGCAGTTCGAAAATGGATAGCGTTTTAGCTCAAGTATCTACAAACATTTGAAGCAGTAAGTCAATAACAGTTGTCAACAATCAGAGCTGACTTGCTTCGACAACCGACAAAGTATGATTCCAATTGATAGCTTCTAAGATAACGTACATCGATAAAATAAACTGAAATAAATTTTACGATCGTTACACTGCAGAACAAATTTTCCTGTTATTGACTGCAACTTGCCTCGAGACCAAGTGCGTTTAGTATCAACGTTTCGTGGAGTAATTTGTTATTTAACTCGTTTAATCGTTCGATGGTCTATCACTAGTATTGGAGTGAATGCAACAATGATCTTAAGCTTTTCTTTTTAGTCGAGTCCAAGTCCAGAGTCAGAAAGACTCTGTCGTCGTTCACATGAAGACGTATCACTGTATACGCATTTCTTCGAACTTCGTATTCTTATATATACATTAACTATACTACTAGATACGCGAGATCCCTGCATATTATAATAAACTAGATATTATAATCTGAACTTTACAATAACTAGCTTACATTTACGTTTCTTACAGGCTCGGGGGACTTGAAGAATTTTCGCCGCGGTTCCGCCGAGAGCGCGAGGTCCAGGAGGGACTCGATGGTCGCTGGACAGACACCCAGTCCAGGTGAACGGAAGCACAATTGTCGTCATCACAGACGCAGACAGTCGCAGCAGTCCATGGACAGTGGTACCAGTCCAGCGGCTGCAAAATATTACAGGAACGATCAAAGACCGAGCGCCTCCAGCACCGATAGCGCCACCAGCAACGCTGTCAGGTATATAATGGCTGAATGGTAATTGGACGCAGGCTTGTAATTTCAAGCAGGTTCATCGTGCGTCACCGGTTGTTTCGAGACTCGTTTCCAGAGGAACTCGACCCTCTTGTCGCTAATTTTCGACCAGCCTCTCGAGCTCTCGCAGCCGGGGAGTCACGTGGCACGATGTTGTCGAAATTGAGAAAGTTATTTATTTGTCGCTCCTGCGGACATCTTGGACGCAAATCGTGTCTGAGAGATGCTGTAAAAAAATTTGTAAATTTATTGCTTTCGGATCGAGAGACAAGAACGTGCAATATTACGGTCGAGTTGTTATTTTAGATGTACAGGATGGTATATATAATTCGGCAGATTGAATTTTTTTTGCAATCAATGACAATTTTATCGTCATTTGAAAATTTTGTTGGCAGGGATGATACGATTTTGAAGGGAATTCGAGACGATGACGTTTTTGATTTTTTGGGTGCTTTTTTGGTGCAAGTTGGAAAGTTACTTTCTATTTTATTATTTTAGATAAAAGGTGCTTGTTTTATAGCTGGTTAATTTCGTCCGGTAACTTCCAATTGAGAGGTAAACAAAATGTACGAGTTTGTAACGAGAAATGTTGAAGACGACCTTGGAAACTTGCATAAAAAGATATATAAAAAAACCAAATGTCATCATCTTGAATGTTCTTCGAAATCGCGTTAAGAGTCGATTGTAAAATAAAATTGTCGCACGATATAAAATAAGATACATCCACTCGCTACTTACGAATGATAAAATGTCACAAATTTTTCAATGGACTCGGAATTGGTATTATACATCGTTAGTCGAGAAGGTGAAAATTGTTTGCAACAGTTCCGTGACAATTTAACTCTCTCCTCCGTTACCGTTTAATAATTGCTT
This sequence comes from Ptiloglossa arizonensis, assembly GCF_051014685.1. Lineage (NCBI taxonomy): Eukaryota > Metazoa > Arthropoda > Insecta > Hymenoptera > Colletidae > Ptiloglossa > Ptiloglossa arizonensis. The sequence continues at coordinate 32,117,133 of NC_135048.1, forward strand.
TTCATTGACCTGCAATGCTTTGGAGTAAAAAGGAGGCACTGCTTGCTATTTACAAATGATAAAATTTCACAAATTTTTCAATATTTCATTCACTGGACTCGGAATTGGTATTATACGTCGAGAAGGTGAAAATTGTTTGCAACAGTTCCGCGACAATTTAACTCACTCCTCCGTTACCATTTAATAATTGCTTTTCATTGACCTGAGATACTTTGGAGCAAAAAGGAGGCACTGCTCGCTACTTACGAATAATAAAATTTGTCAATATTTTATTCACTGGACTCGGAATTGGTATTATACATAGTTAGTCGAAAAGGTGAAAATTGTTTGCAACAGTTCCGCGACAATTTAACTCACTCCTCCGTTACCGTTTGATAATTGCTTTTCATTGACCTGCGATACTTCGGAGCAAAAAGGAGGCACTGGGGCTAACATCTGGCGGGAACCGAGTTAAAGGCTCGAGTGGGTCGTAAATCTGGTTCATCTCCTTTCGCGGAATTCGTAACGAACCAATTTCCGTTGCAGAGACCATCTGGAGACCCGGAACTCAATGGAGAAGACCGAACGATCGAGCAGCATCGAGGCGAAGACGATCGAGGCCAAGACAGCCACGACGACCACCACCACCATCACGACGTCCATCATCGACACCAAGACGCCCGTCGTGACGACCGTGGACTCGAAGACGTCGACGACGATGACAACAACCTCCACCGTGACCGTGGAAACGAAGGCCGTTCTGGAGACGAAGAACCTAACTCTTGAGGCGCCGATTACGCCACCAACTATCATCATGTCGTCGGTGACACCGCCATCGGTCTCGCCGACGATTGGCAGCAGCCTTCCGTTACCCGGTACATCCACTTCCGGTAGCTCCAGTCCCGTTGGTTCGCCGAACGTTAACACGCCTACGCATCCTCTGCTCACCACCAGAAGAGATTCGACCACTCAGGTGGGGCAAACTTCGTTTTTGAACGAGACGAGAATCGAACGCGGTCGTCAGATTTGTCTATGTACTGTTGGGAAGTGAAAAGAATGCTTCTGGAAGGATTGTGGAGTGTATTGATCAAAATTGATAGGTGAAGTTTCTTAAGGGGAAAGAAATGGTTGAGATCGATGGTGTCGTGACCTTCGAGGACATTTTCTTTGAATCCCAATAGTTCTTGACTTGTTTTATGTATATAATATAATACTTTTGAACGAACTCTGTTTCTAAACGAGACAAAAATCGAGCACAGTTGTCAGAATCGTCGATGTACTGTTGGGAACTGAAAAGAATGCTTCTGGAAGGATTGTGGAGTGTATTGATCAAAGTTGATACGTGAAGTTTCTTAAGGCGAAAGAAACGGTTGAGATTGATTGTGACGTGACTTTCAAGGACATTTTCTTTGAATTCCAACAGTACTTCATTTGTTTTAGGTATATAGTATACTTTTTAACGAACTTCGTTTCTAAACGAGACAAGAATCGAGCACAGTCGTTAGAATTGTCGATGTACTGTTGGAAAGTGAAAAGAATGCTTCTGGAAGGATTGTGGAGTGTATTGATCAAAGTTGATACGTGAAGTTTCTTAAGGCGAAAGAAACGGTTGAGATTGATTGTGACGTGACTTTCAAGGACATTTTCTTTGAGTTCCAACAGTACTTGATTCGTTTTAGGTATATAGTATACTTATGAACGAACTTCGTTTCTAAACGAGACAAGAATCGAACAGTCTCTAGAGTTGTCGAATTATGTACTGTTGGGAAATGAAAAGAATGCTCCTGGAAGGAATGTGGGATCTATCGATCAAGGCTCCTACGTAAAGTATCTCAAGGAGAAAAAAACGATTGAGTCCAACCTTTTCGTGACCTTCAGAGACATTTTCTTTGAATCCCAACAGTACTTGATTTGTTTTATGTATATAGTGTAATACTCTTGAACGAACTTCGTTTCTAAACGAGACAAGAATCGAGTACAGTCGTCAGAATCGTCAATGTACTGTTGCGAACTGAAAAGAATGCTTCTGGAAGGAATGTGGGATCTATCGATCAAGGCTCCTACGTAAAGTATCTCAAGGAGAAAAAAACGATTGAGTTCAACTGTTTCGTGACCTTCAGAGACATTTTCTTTGAATCCTAACAGTACTTGACTTGTTTTATGTATATAATATAATACTTTTGAACGAACTTCGTTTCTAAACGAGACAAGAATCAAGCACAGTCGTCAGAATCATAGATGTACTGTTGGGAACAGAAAAGAATGCTTCTGGAAAGAATGTGGAGTCTATTGATCAAAGTTGCTACGTAAAGTTTCTCAAGGAGAAAGAAACGATTGAATCCAATTATACTGTGACCTTCACGGACATTTTCTTCGACTCCCAACAGTACTCGAATCTATCGAAACAAGCCGTTAAATTCAATGTACGTAGTATACCTTATTATTTTTGTTCTTAGTGAATAGATTAAATTTTGTCACGAGTGATACGGTTTGAAAGGTCCTTCAAAAAATTAGATTTTTTATACTTTTGGTTATTTTCTATAGATTTGAAAATCATTTTCAATTTTTCTTATACGTGAAATCTCACAGTATTTCTGTTCTGTTATTTACCGGACACTAAAAAGAAAAGTACAATGATCGTAAATCTGTAAATCCGTTATCGAGACGAATTCGTTACGTTCACTGTGACACATATTATTTGCGAATGACTACCTCCATTTGTACGTGACGAATTTAACCACACGTCGAAAGTTGCGTTGGACGTAGTTGGAAGTAGTAGTAGTCTGTGCACGGTCAGACACGCGAGCGGCAACCACATCAAAGGTCGTACTAATTGCAACAGTGTCCAACGATTTCGTTGCAGTGTTACTATAAGGGAAAGGAACCGTCGTCGAACAAGTTGTCAAGATTAACGCGACAAGCTGCTGCAATAGACGAATCGATGCCACCTGCAGGACGTCGAGGAAGTCAGCCGACCTTATCACCAGATCCTGACGACGGAGGTACAATCAACGAACTTCGATTACGATAATACACACGATACAAATTTACTACTTACAAATACCAAATTCGAAAGAAAAAGCGAAATTTATTCACCAATTGATTATTCATCAATTTTTCTAAACGACATCTACTTGCAATAACAGCGTTTCGTTCTCTGTTTTGTTTTTCGTGTCTTTCGCTACAGACGTTCGTATTTGTTCGTAGAAAATTATTCCGTACGAATAGAACAGCTCGTTCTAAACGTCGATTATCGTGAAATGTATATTTCACGGAATTGTACTTCCCGAATAGTATTTTTTGTGGACGTTTTGCAGGTCGTAAAGCTCGCAGGGACTCGCTGAGTCCTGATTCCGCCTCTTACCCGAGGCGTCGCGATTCCAGGAGCCATCTGAGCACGGACAGGACCGTCGATAAAAGGGATATCAGTCCTACCAGGCAACGAAAGCACCAGCTCAGAAGGCAGTCAATGTCAATGGCCGGTCGGCCACCGAGGTATCTGCTCTGTATCGATTTTCACAGTGCTGTGTCTGCTGATAATATCTCTTCACTGATAACAACCTCGCGTAACTTGACAGTTAGCTACACAATCGTTATTAGCGTACTCGTTATCGATACTGACAACAAGATTTCACCTAGAGATCACTTTCAGAGCGTACAATAAATGGAGAAGTTAATAAATGTTAATAGAACGCGATGTAATAGGAATTATACACTTTCGAAAATTCAAGTTACGGACTCTGTTTAATATTTTCAAACGATCGACCATTCTGGATCGATATTCACGAATTAATTGTACATTGTGGATTTTTAGGTCACCGGATAGCTCTACGTGCTCCTCGAGAGACCCGAGTCCTTGCGCGCGTGCACCAGGAAACACCCAACACGCTCCGATAAGAAGACAGTCGACCACCGAGGAGATCTTCATAGCTCGTGGTTTTCGACGACAGAGCACCACGGAAGAAATGATCAGATGTCGAAATTTTCGAAAGCAAAGTTCCCAAAGCGACGAGGCGGTCAGTTTCGATACCTTGAATATTGGGTTGTTCGGAAAGTCACTTCGTTTTCTTTTTTTTTTTTTTGTGAAAATGAAACACGATTCTTTTAGAGTGTACAAACATTTCGTTAAATTATACATTCTCCATTTTGGAAAACGAAATCACTTTCCGAACAACCCGATAGAAGTATATTTAAAAAAAAAAAGAGAAACGATACTCGAGAGAATTATTCGCACACATTGAATTCGCAACAACGTTGTCCTTTCTATATTTTCCTCTTGTGTCCATCAGGTTCAGAGATACCGAGGACGCAGAGACAGTTCCGCTCAGATCACAGACGGTACGTTCGCTTCGATGACCGTGGAGACATCGAGTACCTTTTTCGACAGCAGTACGCAAACCGGTGAGTCACTCATTTCACGATCACGTTTCACAATTACAATTAGGGAGCGTGAAAAGAAACCATTTATACACCACTCAGTTTTCATTTTTACCGTACGAAATCGAGCGACTTTGCGATTACGTTCTAAACGAGTTCTCTTTTTTTTTTGTTTTAATTTAAAGACAGTTCGCACTTTACGTTTCACCCATTGTACGATAGGAAACGTATCCTCGCGTGCAATGTACGAGAAAGTGAACCACGTGGATTTCAACGAATTTCGAATCTCCCGCCGCGGCGCCAGTAGTATAACCTGTCGATGGTCGGACCTCGTTCGAATGTCGCGCCAAACGCGTACACGTTCCACCGAATGGCGCAAACGTCGTGCGCGACGTTCGATGCTCACTTTCGCCGATTGGAATTGGATTTTATCTCCATTATTGCATCGTTCACCACACTTTACAAACTGCTGTCACTTTCACGGCCTGGAAGCAACGCCTTCACAGTCGCCCATCTTTATCGAGTTATTCCCTTCACTCGTCGCGACAATACCACTTCGATTTTATACGTTCGAGTATCCAAATCGTTCGAGAAATCTTCGAAAATTATTATACTTCGTCTTCGTCGGATTTTATCTGACAATATTTCCGGACGAGGCAGGTTCGATAAATTTCCAACGATAATATTATGTATAATTATAGTCGGTACGTTCAGTAAGTTAATCCTCCAACGAATTTCGGTTACGTAAACTATCGAGTACTTGTCTAACCTAAATAAGTTTCCCCTACTTCGGAAACTTATTTTTCCACTCAAATATGAAACAGTTACTTTCCACGTTTCTGCGTTGCGTTAATTCGAGTTCACCGAGCAGGTCTCAACCGGTCATTCAAACTAGATCAAACATTCATCTACATTATATTCGTTTCTTTCAATTAGGCGTTCTCGAAGTTCACAGTTCGTAGCATAAATAATTTCTCAGAGAAGATACTTCGCCAAGCGTATCTCACTCCTCAAGGGTTCAAACCGGATCAAACATACGCTTACATCGTATACGCTTTTTTCAATTACACGTTCTCGAAGTTCACAGTTCGTACCATAAATAATTCCTCAAAGAAGATACTTCGCCAAGCATACCTCACTTCTTAAGAGTTCAAACCGGATCAAACATTCACCTACATCATACCCATTTCTTTCAATAAAGCGTTCTCGAAGTTCACAGTTCGTACCGTAAACAATTCTTCAAAGAAGATACTTCGCCAACCATACCTCACTCCTTAAGGGTTCAAACCGGATCAAACATACGCTTACATAGTACGCGCTTCTTTCAATTATCCATTCCGGAACCTAGCAGCTCCTCTGCCACGAACCGCATTCTTCGAAGGACCTCTTCGAATTAGTAAATCTCAGTAAGGGTTCGCAAACCTGTTCAAACATTCGAGTATCCAGCCGTATCTTTCAACCATGCGCTCCGAGTTCGTTCCACGTGCAAATTTTCCGAAACAATACCTTCGAAAGGTTGCTCTCCGCGCTCTCTGATCGCAAAGATCCGATTCTATCGCGCACCGATCGCTCGAGGTGTGTTCAAACTGTCCGAAACATCCGTGAACGTTGGATCCCGGTCAAACTACGCGCCCTCGGGCTCTCGGCTCGCGTTCGAATCGAATCGCGGGTTGACCACCGGCGCGGCATGCGCCCTGGCAACGGCGTTGGTCGCGATCAGCCGGCGTCGCGACGCCGTTCAGCGTCTACCGCGGACGCAGGCGTGGTGCCAGCGGCGTTAGTTCCGACGAGACGACACTGGGGTGCACGGCAGTCGATAGCCTGCCAAATAGAAAACCAGCCCCGACGAGCTTGCTGTCCGTCGAGCGTGTGCGTGTCCTTCTCGTGTCTCGACGCCTATCGCGACGCATCCTGACGAGGACGATCGTCCATCTCGGGACAAGAATCGGTCCGTGTATCGAGCTTGCGAACCGTACGGTCGAAGCCCGCCTGGCGACGTAGCTCGTGGATCATCATCCTCGTTGTCCTGATCGACGATCGAACCAGTCACGTCCTGGTAGAATCGTCACACGCATCCACCGGATAGTGTCAGCCAACTGGGTGTCGTTCTACGGATCGTCGGAATCCCTTGTCACCGTGAACGAGCTGCGCACCAGCGGAGGTCCCGAGGATCTTGGTACGCGTCCTGTCAGGGGATCACCTGTTCCCTACCACGGTCTGTTTACCAGCACACGGTGGTGATAATCGATCCTCGCGACGAACAACTGGGCCGACCACTGTCCGAGAGGATTCCTCCTGCTGGTGGATCCAGCTGTCGTCCAGGTTCGATTTTCCATTAGACATGGGTGGTGTCCATCGTGGCGCGATCGAGGGATCGTCGCGCGGCTCGATCGGCTGATATACAACGATCGTGTTAACCGGGATCGGTGGTGTCCTTGGCGGGTGAAACCATCGCTACGTGTCCTGGTGTCAACAGCGGACAGGACGCAACCACTTGTGGCGGGTGACCGTGCGTGCGAAACAACAAAACTCCGGCCACTTGGAAGCTGGCCAAGGTCTCCTCGTCTACGCGCGGTGTGTCCTCGCCGATCGAGGTTCGATCCTCTCTCGGCGAGCCCGCGAACGCTCGTGGATCGTTTACGTGCGCGCGTTTACCAACGGTCCGTGGATCGCGACGGTTAAACCCCGTTGTAGCGTGCGACACGCGCGATCGCTACGAGCAATGGGGAAAAAGGACTCGTCGACACCGCGAACGATTCCGTTCTACGTCGAACGGCGGGACCTGCTCGCCGCCTTTCCTCCAGCCGCGGTGCTGCATCTCAGACGGATCGTCAACGACCATTCCGCGATTTTATTTACCGTCTTCTCGTCCCGATGGAGCGTAAGTTTCATTTATTTAATTGTATCCAGCGGTTGGCTGACGATAGACGAACAATCAAATTTGACAACAATTGTTTTCACCGTTACGTGGTATTAATTTCCACGCGTAGAAGCAAACGAAGAGATTTTTGGGGAAAGTATTTCGGAGTTTGCCAAGTAGCTTCAGATAGACTTTAACGAACGACTCGATAGAGACAGGGGAAAGATAATGTGTATATGCATGGTAAAGAATTTTTCTAACTGCTTTTCACGAATTTTCCTTGTTTGCACATCGAGCACGATTTTTGGGGAAAGTATTTTAGAGTTAGCCAAGTAGCTTCAGAGTTAACCAACGACTCGATAGAGACAGAGGAAAGATCGATAATGTGTATACGCATGGTAAAGAATCTTTCTAACTGCTTTTCACGAATTTCCCTTGTTTGCATACCGAGCACGATTTTTGGGAAAAGTATTTCGGAGTTAGCCAAGTAGCTTCAGAGTTAACCAACGACTCGATAGAGACAGAGGAAAGATCGATAATGTGTATATGCATGGTAAAGAATGTTTCTAACCGCTTTTCACGAATTTCCGTTGTTTGCATATCGAGATTATCGACCACGAGACCGTAATTGTGTTTCGTTCTACGCATCGTGTAGCTTAATTCGAAGGGTAAATTTATGCCGCGCCCTTTTTTATCGAAGCGGAGTGTTTTTCAACGCGGCACCGTACCATTCAAAGGAACTATATGCACGCGCAGTTATTATTGTTACCGTCGGCTACCAACCCGTGGACAGCATGGATTTCACGAGTCGGTAATACGGAAAACCTTCACCGTTTTGTTAAACAAAGAGAACGGTCTCATCGTAATTGTATTTCATTATTTATACTCTTACGAGTCATCGCGTAACCGACTTCGCATCCACTCCGTATTTTTGCAACCGTTTTCTCGTTACCTTTGCTCCGCGACTCGTTAAAGTATACATTCTTCGATTCGTTCCACGCAAGGATTCTCCGTTACGGTGAAACAACGATGAACAATTCCTTTGGGCAATAATCGCGTTTTATTTTACATTTCTTACGCACTTCCGAGAACATTGTTTCATCAATACCGGTATCGAAATACGCTCGACGGTATATTTTATAACGTTGTTAATCTATCAACTGATTGGCTCTCGTTTCATGTTCAACGAAAACAATTGTTTCACCGTTACACGGTGAATTAAAAGAACGTTTATTCGTTTGAGGATAATTGTATTTCGTATCTACGATCGTTGAATTAAAAACGCGCGACGTTGAATCGCGTCGTCGGTTCGTTGTTTATTATTTTCACGCGTTAAAATTCATTTCCCGCGCGTTTCGATCTTCCTAGTCCCGATTCGATTTAAGTTCAGTAAAAATCAACGATTTGTGCGTAACGCGTCGTCTCTGTTAGCCGTGATTTCATTAAATTACATTAAACAAGTACCGTAGTAGCGCGCGCGCGTTCTCTTCGCACGGTTCGATAATAAAAGGGAAACTTCTCGTCGTTCCGTAAATAGGAGGATATTTTTCGCAAAATTTACGCGACAGGGTAAGTTTTTACACAATTCGTGTCCCCTCTGGCGCGAGGCGCTCGTTACGAAAAAGTTCGGATAACTCCGCGCCGGAAGTCGTTACAACGTTTCTTCTGCTAGCAGTTCTGCCCGGTTTCCTGTAACCAACTTTTAATTTTAGCGAATATCTACCCTCGCGATTATCCACGGCGAGAACTCCTCCCATCCGCGGTGAGAATCGCGTTTCTTCGACCGTAATTTCAAATTCTCGAAAACGAAGGGTCCGTTCCCGTCACGCTGGGAATAAAAATCATTTCCACGGGTTGTTTTTCTCCTCGTTGGAAACTTCCATTCGTTACGAAAACCCTGGAAATCTACCCGGTGCTCTCCAACATTTTTATAAAACTACTCTGAAACAAAGCTGGAGAATTCATGGATAGATTTACATCGATCGAGTTGTACAGATTTTCGAAAACGAAGCCATTGTTCGTTTATTTATTTATTTGTTCGTCGTTTCATTTGGTAGACAAAACTACGGAAAAAATACACCGAACCGTCACAGGAGAGTAGCACATTATTTCTAAAACATTGACCACGAAAACCCTGGAAAACTAACCAGCGGTTCTCAAATATTTCACAAAATATCCCCCTCGAATAAAATAGACAAATGTATCGATACTTACGAAGCCATTTTTCGTTTACTTTTTTATTTATTCACAGATTATTTTAGTAGACAAAATTATAGAAAAATGACACATAACTGTCACAGGAGAGTAGCACATTATTTCTAAAATATTGACTATAAAAATCTACCTAATGTTTCTCAAATATTTCACAAAACATCCCCCTCGAATAAAACAGAAAAATGTATCGACACTTACGAAGTCATATTTCGTTTATTTATTTATTCATTCACGGGTTATTTTGGTAGACAAAATTACAGAAAAATTACACTTAACTGTCACAGGAGAGTAGCACATTATTTTTAAAAAATTGACCACAAAAATTTAACCAGTGCTTTTCAAATATTTCACAAAACATCCCCCTTGAATAAAACAAAAAAATGTACCGATACTTACGAAGCCATTTTTCATTTATTCTTTTATTTATTCACGGGTTATTTTGGTAAACAAAATTACAGAAAAATGACACACAACTGTCACAAGAGAGTAGTACATTATTTCTAAACCATTGACTATAAAAATCTAACAAAACATCCCCCTCGAATAAAACAGAAAAATGTACCGATACACACCATCCCATTTTCCGTTTACTCTTTTATTTATTCACAGTTTATTTTAGCAGACAAAATTACAAAAAAAATGACACATAACCGTCACAGGAGAGCAGAACATATCTCCAAACATTTCTCGCAAAAATCCTGGAAACCTAACCAGCGGTTCGCAAATATTTCGCGAGACGTGCCCCTCGAACGAAACTAAAAAAACCTGTACAGATACTTACATCGATCGAGTTATCCGTCGGTTTCCCGCGCCGGAAACTTTCCCTCGTCCCTCACCACTTCGACAAGCACCGTTTCTCGCTGGAATCGCGAGCGTCGTAAAATTTTCGAACGAGCCGTAGCGATCGGAACTACGACTCATCGGAAATATTCGCGTGTATCCCGCGACTCTCGTTCGCATACGGCTTCGCCGATCGTGGAAACGTCGGAAACGGTGACACGTACCGTGAAATTTCAGCCTCGAGATTTTCACGTTCACCCCCACCCCTGTCCCCAGGAGCGTCTTTTCGATTACAACCGCGAACCGCCCCGTATAATTTCCATTATCGCGGCTTCTTATCGTTATTCCTGGGGCGCGTTCGCGTTAGCCACCGCTCCCCACTTTCTTGAACGCCTACCATCCGGGTCGGTGGACGGAAGGGGGCACGGTCTGCTTTCCAATTCCACGAGGGCCCCCCGTCCCGTCCCCCGTTCGTCTGGTCTCCGTTACGAGAAGAAAGGAAAAAGGAAAAATGAAATTGGCCTTAATTCGCGAGCCGCAGACTTAATGCAATTCCGTTCGCGACTCCATTTCGAAATTGCGTCCGGGGCTGCTTCCGCATTCTCTGTGCTCGGGGCACGGAATAATACGCGGTGAAACATACTCGCGTACACCCGTACACATACCAGACCTAACCGCACACGCTACCATCGCGCTATCGCTGTCCCTTCGACGACCAATCCCTCAATCCGGATCGTTCTCGTTCACGGTCATCGGCGTTGGGTCTCTCGTCGGATTCTATCCGGTCCCCCCTCTCGTCGCTGTGCCTCTCATCTCGTGTTCTGGAGCGTGCCGGCGACCTGGAACAAACTGGAAGACGCACGCGAGAGAGAGAGTGAGTGAGAATGTGAAGGAGAAGAAGAGAGAGAGAGTTGGAGAGAGAGAAAAAGAAAGCGAGTGAGTGAGTGATGTGTGAACGTGTTTGTGTGTGTATGGGAGTGAGTGAGGGAGTAAGTGATTGCGTGAACGTGTATGTGTGTGTATGAGAGTGAGTGAGGGATTGTGTGAACGTGTATATTGTGTGTATGAGAGTGAGTGAGTGATTGTGTGAACGTGTATGTGTGTGTATGGGAGTGAGTGAGTGATTGTGTGAACGTGTATGTGTGTGTATGAGAGTGAGTGAGTGATTGTGTGAACGTGTATGTGTGTCTATGAGAGTGAGTGAGTGATTGTGCGAACGTGTATGTGTGTGTATGAGAGTGAGTGAGTGAGTATGTAAGTGATTGCGTAAACGTGTATGTGTATTTATGGTAGTGAGTGAGTGAGTGATTGATTTAGAATGTGAATGTGTATGTGTGCGTATGTGACTGAGCGAGCGAGTGTGAACGTGTTTGTGTGTGTGTGAGTGACAGAGAAAGTGAGTGTAAAAGAGAGAGAAAAAGAAAGTAAATGCGAAAGAGAGAGAGAGAAAAGGAAAGTGAGTGGGACAGAGAAAAAGAGCGAGAGAGTGAAAAAGTGAGTGTGAAAAAGAGAGAGGGTGAGAGGGTGAGAGACAAAGAGAGAGAAGAAAAAAAAATCATCATCCGGGGTCGGTCGATCGGCTTCGTTCGTTTCCTTCGACCACTTGTGGACTCGAGAACCGCGAGGGGCGAGTGGGCGGGGTGCGGCGGGGGGTACAATGGCAGCGTCCGGACGAAGACGGGGGGCGGAGGTGGAGGAATTGCCGCGCCGCGCCGTGAATGGAAATTCGATCGAACGGCCTGATCGCATTATTCCCCTAATCTAACCTCTTCCTCCCGGGCAGCGTCGCCGTGAACGCTCCGACTTAATGGGCTTTTAATCGAAAAATGTTAATCGTGCCGAAGAAGACACGGGACCCCGCGCGCGCGAAATCGTCCACGAGCTGCGACCAACCTTCTTAAGGGTACGAGGCAACGTGAACCCCATGAAGCTTGGAAATGTTCTCCTCCTTTGGCGAACAAGAACCATTTCCTCCGGAGAAGGGTGTTCGGAATTGTTCTGACTATTTTTTATCCGTAGGAAATTAAATATTCTTTGACGACTCGAGTTTGACAGCAGAAAATATTCAATGAGTATTCGGGATTGTTTTTACCATTTTTTATCAACTCGAGTTTGACAGTAGAAAATATACATAGAGTATTCGGGATTGTTTTTACCAGTTTTTATCAACTCGGGTTTGACAGCGGAAAATATACATAGAGTATTCGAGTGTCGAGTCGTGCAATTGTTTTTAGTGTTTTTTTACAGTTAGGGAATGAAGTTAATATTCTTCATGTACTCGAAGACGACTCGAGCTCGCGAGCGGAAGATTTTCGAAAATCATCGAATATAGTCTTCTCGTTTTCGATACTCAACGAGAGTTAAATATTTTTTCGTTTACCTTCGAAGCCGAGGAAAACGAATTTCTCACGAGAGTGACGCATTATTCGGTATACGTCTATCTCGTTACTTAATAAAAAAAAAAAATATATATCGTTCGGTATCGCCGGTCGAGATTCAACGTTTATAGGAATATTTTACGACAGCGAAGAAAACACGAAGGGTACGGGGGGAATATCGAGTCGTTCTTCCGAGAGTTATTTCACCGTTTATAGGTAACTTTTAATACAGCTAAGGAAACGCGATACGCGTTTGAAATATTCAGTAATCTCGCCAGGTGGTGGTATTGAGATTTGCCACTGTTTATGGGAATATTTTATCGATACGAAGGAAATTCGAAACGCGAGAAGTATCGAGTCGTTTACACCGGGGCGGAGTTATTCCAGTACTTGTAGATAGTTTTTTAATAGATCTTGAATGCAACGAGTGTATAGAATATCGAGTAACGCTGCCAGATGGCATCGAGTTTCGCTACCGTCTACGGAAATATATTTTCCCGGTTAAAACGTTTAAACGGTACGTTAAAATATCGCGTTGTTCCACCGGGCCGTGTTACTCTACCAATTACGGTTACTTTTTTAATAAAGCTTAGTATACGATGAACGTACACGATATCGAGAAATACTATCGCTATAGAAGTTCTACCACCGTTCGTAGAAATTTGTTTCACCAGGCCGATGGAAACGCGTTAGGCACGAGAAGTATCGACTTGTTCCACTGGCTGAAGTTACTCCACAGTTTATAGGTAGGTCTTTGACGGATCAAAAGGGGTGCGATGGATACGTCGAGTTCTACCATTGTTTATCGGAATTTTTCCTTTTTTTCTCCCGGTGTCGAGGGAAACGTAATAAAGACGCCGAATATTGAATCGTTCCGTGGGGCGTTGTTACGCCACTGTGGATAGCCAGCTTTTTAATAGAACGTAGGCGCGATGCTTGTTTGAAATATCGCGGTACACCGATACTTGGGCGGAGTCGTCTCTTACCATTGTTTATGGGAATGTATTTCACGGAGGCGAAGGAAATGCGATAGGAGAGCGAAGTATCGAGTGGTACTACTGGGAGACGTTGACTCGTACCACTGTGTATAGGTAAACTCTTAACGCATCGAGCGTGTTACGCCATTTATTTATGAACGACATCGATGCTCCCGTCACTGTGGAAAGTCACTTTTTTTTCACGTTACCGGTTCCGAGTTAACTCACTCGTAATAAATATATAAATCGGGGGGAGGTGAATATAATTCGAATTGAAATTCTCGCGCAACGATTTAAACCGCGTTCAATTTCGTGCACGCTGCCAATTGAACGCGAAAAGTGAAATATAAAGCGACGCGCCGTTCCGAGAATCAGCATATTTTAATTAACGCGGACGATGGCTCTAACGGATGAAATTTTACGACGTAAAAATTCAACGCTACGTGTACAACGATCCTGTACGAAAAGTACGAGACCTCAACGAAGAGAATTACAAACGATATCGTATCATCGTTGTTTCTGTTCATTGATTCGTAAATTACGTTTACGTAATTTCGACCGTCTGAAATATTTATTTACACCCAGAAGGAGCGAACTTTCGTCGACGCGTTACGTACTATATTTTAACCCCGTTGACGCGCAACCGGTGGAAACGTATTAATTAAAATTCGAAACCGTACGATTACAATTTACAAATAAATCCAACAGTATATCGTAGTTCGTCGGAATGTACGAACGCTGAAAGAAGGAAGCGGAACGCACCGACGGTTACAAATTAATTAACGGTAAAGCGTAATTATTAATTGGAGTTCCTAGTCGGTGAAAAGATTTTCGTTACGGTGGTCGGGCTCGTGTCTTTTCGAGAGACACACGTCTCTGTACATCGGACGGCGAACGATTTAATAAATCGAAAAACGACGCTCCGTTTCATTACCCGTGACGTTTCCGTCGACGCGCAATATCGTCATGGAATACTTCGTCCAGAGAGGTAATTTCGTGACTTTCGTAATTTCGGTACGTGCCTCCTCTCGCGAGATCAAAAACACGTGTTCTTTATCATCGTCGAGGAAAGAGAAGTTGGACACGGAACGGATACGTGGAATATCAAAGAAATTCGACCGGTTGATGAATAAAGATAAATTACGTCGAGGTACGAGAAGAAAAAATCGAACAGGGAGAGTATGGTCGATGTTGAATCTCGACAAATATCCGGTTAACGTCGATTCGACGAACGAGACAAATCTGTAATAATTGACTTCATCGGTTTTTTCGTTGGCGCGAGTCGCCGAGGAATTCGCCGCGCCGCAATAACTGCCTCAAGAATAATTATCATTTTCACGGGACGTGGCCGTAATCGTCGACGTTCCACGATTCCAGGAATTTCATTAGTTTCGATAAATTCAGCCCCCGTACCGCCCCTCGGCTGTCTTCCGTCATTAATTCTCGACAACGCAGCCGCATTCATTACTAATTCCGATCCAACGCGCCAACTTGATTCGCCGTGAGATCGATTCGCTCTGTTATCATCGGAAACGTTCTAATTGTCGGAGTTTTTTCTTTTTTTTTCATTTTTTTTCGACGCAACATGGGTGATTTAATGATCCCTCGCGGACCGATATCGAATATTTCCAGCAAATTCGAATCGAGAGAAATTAATATCGATGCGAAGAAATTGTCGAGAAAATTTCGCCTCTATATCTGAGAGGTTCTTTAGGATCGATGCAAGAGTATGATTTTTTCGTGTTTTTGTTTTTGTTGTTTATAATAAGGAAAATAAGGAGAAACTTACGATGGTGGGAGGAAGAATAGCTCGTCTCTATCGAGTCTTGGGAATTTATTCGAAGAAGGGAATCCTTGTGATTCGATCGCACGATTCATCGACCAGTCGTCGTTTCGACGTCTCGATTGTCGTCGCGGATTTTCTTCGTGAAGAAGTTACCGTTAAACGTCCGACACGGCCGTTTAATCGAGCGTCATTAGCTCACTTCGAAACGGTAACGAGAGTTAACACCGGGAGGGTAATTGCGTTTGAAACTGCACGCTCCGTTTAGAATGGAATTGGAATTCGAGGTTTGAAGAAGTTGAAGTTGAACGTTGAGTAATTGGCAGCGGAGGTAGCTGGCCGTGGAAATCATTTGTGTTTATGTATCGTTACGACTTGTTCGATCGCTGTAGAGGAGTGTATAACGTCGAATAAAATTTCTACTGTTCTCAGATATACTTTCGACGTTTCAAGGTCACATTTTTTTCTTCAAACAACACTTCTCAATTCGAAAGACGTTCATTCGACTCGATTCCCGCTCATAGATGTCCAGAATTCTTAATTCGCTTATGTGCTCGTCAAGATCGGAGCAGAAAAATTTTCTACTGTTCTCAGATACACTTTCAACGTTTCAAGGTCACTTTTCTTTCTTCAAACGACACTTTACTCAACTCGAAAAACGTTCATTCGACTCGATTCCCGCTCATAGGTATCCTGGATTATTAAATTAGCTTATGTGCTGTCCAAGATCGGAGCAGAAAAATTTCTACTGTTCTCAGATACACTTTCAACGTTTCAAGGTCACTTTTCTTTCTTCAAACGACACTTTACTCAACTCGAAAAACGTTCATTCGACTCGATTCCCGCTCATAGGTATCCTGGATTATTAAATTAGCTTATGTGCTGTCCAAGATCGGAGCAGAAAAATTTCTACTGTTCTCAGATACACTTTCAACGTTTCAAGGTCACTTTTCTTTCTTCAAACGACACTTTACTCAACTCGAAAAACGTTCATTCGACTCGATTCCCGCTCATAGGTATCCTGGATTATTAAATTAGCTTATGTGCTGTCCAAGATCGGAGCAGAAAAATTTCTACTGTTCTCAGATACACTTTCAACGTTTCAAGGTCACTTTTCTTTCTTCAAACGACACTTTACTCAACTCGAAAAACGTTCATTCGACTCGATTCCCGCTCATAGGTATCCTGGATTATTAAATTAGCTTATGTGCTGTCCAAGATCGGAGCAGAAAAATTTCTACTGTTCTCAAATATACTTTCGACGTCTCAAGGTCACTCTTTTTTCTTCAAACGACACTTTTCTCAACTCGAAAGACGTTCATTCGATTCGATTTCCGCTCATAGGTATCCTAGATTATCAATTAGCTTAAGTGCTCGCCAATATCGGAGCATAAAAATTTTCTACTGTTCTCAGATATACTTTCGACGTCTCAAGGTCACTCTTTTTTCTTCAAACGACACTTTACTCAACTCAAAAGACGTTCATTCGATTCGGTTCCCGCTCACAGATATCCAGGATTACTTAATGCGCTTAGGTGCTCGCTACAAGACCTTCTTAGGCTAGAACTTATCGCGGCGATAAATTTCCCACCTTTTTCGCTTCTCTTCTCTCAGCCGTTTGTAATTTATTCTATCGCCAATTACTTCCTTTTAGAATTCTCTCTCCGCGCTACGTTTCTCCGCTTCACGGCTAAATGCGCGTGTTTCATAACCCCTCTCTCTCTCTCTCTCTCTCTCTTTCTATTCTTTTCATCCGTATTTCCATATCCAGGCTCCGGCTATTAATTTCCGACCGTTGTGCTCACCCTTCTCCCTCGATTTACCAAGCTACTCCCAGCCTGATACGTCCAAGTGGAAATCCTACCCCCCCCCCCCACCGATTAACATTTCGCGTAGAAATCTCGTTCGCGATATTTTCGTTAGAAAAATACGTTCGATCACCGCCCATAGCCACGAAGGAACCCTTCGAGTGGTAAAATTAGCAGAACGTCCACATCGTCACGGTAGAAGGGGTAGAAGGGGTGAGAGACAGGCGTGAATTCACGTCTAATTGCGTTTCACGCGGCAGGCACGGTTTTAATTGCATCTGCCCCCGCTCCGCGTTCCCCGGTGCTTCAATTTCCCAGGGACGTCGTCCGTCGTGAAAATCCAAACGTGTTTTCCTTTTTTTCCATCCCTGACCGCATCTTCCCCTCGATCCCTGATCGATTCTACGCTCGACACGCGCGTAGGGGCGTTTCTCTTTACGTGTCGCGAGCGATCTCGTTTTCGAACACCGGAAATCGGGAACACGGATCGACCAGGTGGTCATTCTCATCTCCTCCTCCATATTCAGGGCCGGTAGAGCCATACCGAGGTTGAAACACCGATAAAAGCGTGCTTTCCATCGCGTTCGTCTAACTTCTTCTTTTCCACGTTTCTCTTCGCCGAGCGACTCGCGTACGAGTTCTCCGTTCCCCGAGATACTATCGAAAATAAATCACCAGGTGGTCCGGTTCGTTCGGGGCACAATCCGCGAGAGTCCGGGACCACTCTTCCGCAGGATTCCGGAATTTTTCACGACCGTACGGTTTTCTATTTTAAACGCGGTTCGCCCGGTGAAATTTCTATTCGGGTGGGTGACTGCTCTTAGCGGCGGGCACGGTCGTTTCATCGCAACCGAGGGTTGCTCTTTTCTTTTTCGTGGGAGTAGGGTCGAGCACAAGGACATTTTTAACGGGACGATAAACGTATTTAACGATTGAAACGATCGGGAATAACGCTCCTGACTCCGAGCCTCGATGTCTGTATCGTAGACGGGTGATCTTGGGGAGAATTATTTTTGGTGAACATTTTCTACCAATTCTGAGTACGTCCAAGAAACAAGAGGTTCATTGGTGATGGGTTTGTGTAATTTGAGATTGTTTTTTGAAAGATTGAAACGATCGAGAATAATTCGCGCAGCATAGAAGCTTTATGTCTTTGTGAAAATTATTTTTGCAGAGTATTTTACGCAAATTGAAAATATATCTGAAAGAGATATCTAAACGAGGTCAATTTGTAATAGAGAGTACGTCCAAGAAATGCAAGGTTCATTGGTGGTAGGTTTGTATAATTTGAGATTGTTTTTTGAACGATCGAAACGATCGAGAATAATTCGCGTTGCATCGAAGCTTTATGTCTTTGTGAAAATTATTTTTGCAGAGTATTTTATACAAATTGAAAATATATCTGAAAGAGATATCTAAACGAGGTTAGATTGTTACTGGACAATGTCTAAGTATACTTTTGACCAAATTTTTGGTATATATAACAGACAAAGGCCTCCATATTTTTCGAACACAACGATCAAGGAGTTTCAGTGTTAACACTATAGTAAAACTACCAAAGGGGTCAATGTAACTTGTTTGAAACTTCTTTTAAAAATTACTCAACTGTCAACGGTGTCTTTGCCTACAATATTCGTTGACAATTATCAAAACAGCCAACTAACGATACTCGTAAATTAATTTACCCTTTCCTGATCAATTTCGAAGATACGTACGTGGTCTGATACAAATAGTAAGTTCGGTAGTTCTAGTTTATTTAACTTGTTTGAAACTTCTTTTCAAAATTACTCAACTATCAATGGTGTCTTTGCCTACAATATTCGTGAACAATTATCAAAACAGACAACTAACGATACTCGTTACGAACAAGCGTAACGTACTTGTTCGTTAAGATACAAATCGAGGACAAATTTACGATCGAGTATTTATTTACGACACACAAACGCCGATTTAACACTGGAACTATCATAAGGGGTTAATTTGACCTGTTTCGAACTTCTTTTCAAAATTATTTATTTAATTATCAACGATCTCTTTCTCTAGAATATTCGTGTATATTGAAATAGACAACCAATGGTACTTGTAAATCAATTTACCTTTTCCTGATCAATTTCGAAGACAGGTACATGGTCCGATATAAATAATTCGGTAATTCTAGGATTAAACTACACGTTCTTCGAAGCTTACGCTGTTTTTACTCTAACATAGTTTCTTACTTTTCATTCGATGCAAAGTTGGCTTCGGTGTTTGGGATCGTTGCCCTCTCGAAGGATCCATTGGTGTCTCACTATCGTTAAACCGATACTTCGTGGATGTTGAGGGACCCCTTTTGTGCGATTCGATCATTTTCCGGGGATTTAAATTGGCCGTAAATACGCATAATGTTCCACAACCTATAACACCGAAACAGCCCCGAACGTGCACTTTTATTGGACGTTTAACGGTCCTCTGGATCGGATATCCGTGAGTAGCCTAAGCTCGTTCTATAGAGATAAATGTTGCAAGGTTGGAACCTAGGGTTGACGATACATTTCAAACAGATAAAACACGAATCCCGTGCTCGTTTTTTCCAACGACTTTTCACTCGTTGCATTCGTTCTAAATCCCTCACACACACACACATATGCAAACATATTAACGTAATAAACACTCCTTAGAAACAAACACGAGCTCGATCTCTTCTACACAATTCGAAACACTTCGTTCCGCATCTGATTCTCTACAAAATAATTTAAACACCCACACAAGAATTCGTTACTAATCTCGATCTTCCCACAGTTTCATAATTCTTCGTTACACGAGGTAAATAATTTTTCTCTTTAACGTAGATCGTCCTATTTCGATTACTTTCGATCCAGTTGTACTTAATAATCGTTTCAACGCGGACAGAATAATCAAAACGAATGGAACACATTCCGGAATGCATTATTCAATGTCTATGATTATTTTCGAGCTATCGTGAAAAAATCCACGAGAGTTTCTTCGCAAATTTCACCGAGTCAGCAGCAAATTTCAACATTATTCTCTTTGCTCCATTTTACCATCTTGGAACAATCATCGTACTCGCCTAAAATTAACCGATATTTACGCACCCTTGGATTCGTTCCATAATTACCTTTTCGATCTATATTATCTATAATTACCTTTTTGGTCTATATTATCTATAATTATCTTTTCGATCTATATTATCTATAATTATCTTTTCGATCTATATTATCTATAATTATCTTTTCGATCTATATTATGTATAATTATCTTTTCGATCTATATTATCTTTTCAATCTATATTATCTATAATTATCTTTTCGATCTATATTATCTTTTCAATCTATATTATCTATAATTATCTTTTCGATCTATATTATCTTTTCAATCTATATTATCTATAATTATCTTTTCGATCTATATTATCTATAATTACCTTTTCGATCTATATTATCTATAATTATCTTTTCGATCTATATTATCTATAATTATCTTTTCGATCTATATTATCTATAATTATCTTTTCGATCTATATTATCTATAATTACATTTTCGATCTATATTATCTATAATTATCTTTTCGATCTATATTATCTATAATTATCTTTTCGATCTATATTATCTATAATTATCTTTTCGATCTATATTATCTATAATAATATAATTATATATTATCTACTTCTTCGACTTCATCCGAAATCAATGATAAAATCCAAGATCAATTGATAAAAGAAGAAAAAAAAACATTGCCTCAAAATGGAAATAAAAATAAAAGACTGGGTTCTGTACCCACCGATCCACGCGTTAACAATCGTTTCCGTTTCTTCGAATAACGAGAACGTTTTATTGTTTCGGGTTGGAAGAAAGTGAAACGAATCACGCGCCTTGAAGCGACGAGGCTAATCGTATACAGCGATCGTAACGTACGGTACGCGCGCAAGGAGATTGCGTTCGAAGTTATGGCGGGTCCTGTTCGTTCATTGGCAATCTCGTCAATCGCGAAAAGGATGTGCGTGTGTACGTTCCGTGCACTTCGAGGAGATGTACTCCGTACGACTGGAACCCGGTATAACTACGAACGCAATCTACTCGCTCGCGTACCGTACGAAGACAGATCGGTGGTATCCTAAAAACGAACGAGCTTATAACGAACGAACGTTGCAACGAATAGCCACCCTCGTTGAATCAAAACGTCTACAACGAACGCGGAGAAATACAATCGACCGTTGCCCCACTCCGCCCACGTTACCATAGTAGAGAAATAGCTGACGATCGGAATCCGTCAATAGCAGTCATGAACAGCGGTATTAGAGTCAGTCGGTAATTGTCTTTCCATATCACTTGAGAATATGCACGACATCGTTTCAGTTCCCATAACGTTCCGGTTATTTATTTAATTATTCGTCCTCCAATGGTGCTGCAATTGTGCATTTCATCGAAGATATAATTTTGATCGTAAATTGGCCAAATGGAGTAAAATATTCTGGTTGTTTAGATAATTATTTGTCTTTTAATAGTGTCACAATTGTGCTTTTTACTGAAGATATAATTTTAATCGTAAATTGGCCAAATGGAGTAAAACATTCTGGTTATTTAGATAATTATTTGTCTTTTAATAGTGTCACAATTGTGCTTTTTACTGAAGATATAATTTTAATCGTAAATTGGCCAAATGGAGTAAAACATTCTGGTTATTTAGCTAATTATTTGTCTTTTAATAGTGTCACAATTGTGCTTTTTATCGAAAATATAATTTTAATTGTAAATTGGCAAAGTAGAGTAAAAAAGTATTAAAATTCTTTCGATAGTTACATTACTATTTTGGTGTACATATATAGAAGAAGGAAAGTGAGTACAAAAATTATTAGGTTGTTCGGAAATTATTTTCAGTTTCCAAAATAGAGAATATATGATTTAATAAAATGTTTGTACACTCTAAAAATATCGTATTTCATTTTCATAAAAAAAAAAAAAAAACGAAATGACTTTCCGAACAACCCAATAATTAACTTAGATATTGGAAACGGAATAATTCCAAAGCGAGAAAATAGAGAAAGCGTAGATCGAAGCAAAGAATATGGTATAGTGCAATTTTGAAAGACAAAGAAGAAATAAAAAATATAGTAATCGCTATAAAATTTTGTGGATTGAGTACTTAACGTTGTAATATCTCGGAACAAATCGAATCGTGTTAATATGGATTAAAGAATACGATGGCCACTAATAGGGTCGATGAAACGATTACTCCCGAAACAGAGGAACTATTGTTCGTAGAACTTGGTGCAAAGACTTTTGGCGCAAGTATCGATTCCGTGAAGGAGTTTTCCGCTGATGAAAGATGATTTACCAGATTTGGACACAGAAGTGGATCGCACGGTGTCGTAAAGCACGTTGAAGCAGCTAGTTCCGGTCGCGAAGTTGCCGAGATACACGAGGAATTTAAAAAATAATCGAAGACTAGGTTTCCTTCCACAGCAGTTGTTCAGTTGGGACGAAAGTGGTCTGTTTCGGAAGAAAATCTCATCTAGGGCATATATCACGAAAGAGGGATCCAGAATCCCCGGTCATAAGCCTATGAAAAATCGTCTTACGCTACTCTTTTGTGCGAATGCTGTGAGTGACTGCAAAATCAAATCACTTCTCGTACACCATTCTGAGAATCGTGGAGTGTTTGGAAACGTTGAAAAAAATCGTATTGAAATATTGTTGCGTTCCAATTGTGAAGATTTGACGATAATGAATCTATTCTCCGAATGGATCAATTGTAGTATTTGGTTCCATGGTTCAAGATCATCTCGAGCTAAGGAATCTTTCACCAAAGGTTCTTTTAATTATGGATAATGCTCTAACTTATCCTTTTGATTTAGCATTTGAACGAATCGGTAATTATCGCTGCTTGGAAATGAGGAATTAGGTGCTTAAAATGGACTGGGAAGTAATTGGGGGTTGAAGTTTTAGCTTTGAGAGATTTTGAAGGTATTCGACAGTTTGAGAAATACTTTGTTACATATGAAATTATGAGTTTGGGTAATTTTGTGCGTTTTCAAATCAACGAGGGCAATGTGGAAAGGTTGGTGAATAACCACAGAGACGAGTCGACGACCAAAGAACTGGAAGAACTGCACGATGAAGAAGCAGAAAGCTTTCTGCAACAAAAACGTGGGTGAGAATAAGGAAAAGGTCGCAGTGTTCCAAAAAAAGACTCTATAATATTATTTTCCTGCTGATACAGATTCTCCGACATCGCGAAAGAATATCATCCAGATATTACCGCTGTTGAAACGAGACTCGATCATTTTAATGACACGTTGATGGTCCATTTCTGAAAAGTTCAAAAGTCCAGGTTGAAATAGACATCGTTGGACTTATTTTTCAAACGACATTCAGTGAACGAACCTTTCATAAGACGATTCCTAAGAGGTATAGAAACAAGGATTACTCTACTTCTTTAACAATTTTTTTTTTTTAATAAATTCACATACGTGTAATGTATAATACATTACACGCGTAATATGCTATGTATAAAATTAAATTACGATAAATTAAGCTTACAATACGTACATTTGTTCACTTGTGTAATACAATAAATTAAGTTTATAATACATACATTTGTATACTCTTACGGTGCAATAAATTATGTTCATAATACGTACATTTGTACACTCTTACAGTTCAATAAATTATATTTATAATACGTACATTTTTATAGTCTTAACGTCCAATAAATTAAGTTTATAGTACATTTGTATACTCTAGTAATTTTTTTACTCATTTCGTACCGAGAACTTCTTCAAACACATATAAATACACACTCGCATACGTCACAATGCATTCGATAAACGAACAAGGTATTAGATCGAATTAGTTCGTTATGGTATATTTGTACACTCTGGTACATTCTTTACCCATTTCGTACCGAGAACTTCTTCAAACACATATAAACACACACTCGCATACGTGACAATGCATTCGATAAACGAACAAGGTATTAGATCGAATTAGTTCGTTATGGTACATTTATACACTCTGGTACATTTTTTACTCATTTCGTACCGAGAACGACATCTTCAAACACGTATAAACACACACACGCATACGTGACAATGCATTCGATAAACGAACAAGATATTAGAGGGAATTAGTTCGTTATGGTACATTTGTACACTCTGGTACATTTTTTACCCATTTAGTACCGAGAACTTCTTCAAACACATATAAACACACACACGCATACGTGACAATGCATTCGATAAACGAACAAGGTATTAGATCGAATTAGTTCCTTATGGTACATTTGTAAACCTTGGTACATTTTTTACCCATTTCGTACCGAGACGACTTCTTCAAACACGTATAAACACACACACGCATACGTGACAATGCATTCGATAAACGAACAAGGTATTAGATCAAATTAGTTCCTTATGGTACATTTGTAAACCTTGGTACATTTTTTACACATTTCGTACCGAGACGACTCCTTCAAACACGTATAAACACACACACGCATACGTGACAATGCATTCGATAAACGAACACGGTATTAGGGTATTCGAACACGAATTAGTTCGTTATGGGATGCCACACTATTAGCGAATTTTACGAAACTACCAAGAGCGGTAACATTTATCGGAAAACATCACCCTTCGCGGTGTCCGATAGAGTGCCATTATCGCGACTCTTACACGATGTAATTCCCTTTTCCGTTTCCATTCGGAAGAGTTTTCACGGGTCACGGGTTTCGATGGCTGTAACGAGATACGGTTTCGTTATTTATACCCCGCAGAGAGTTCGCGTCGCAATAACCCACGGCGAGGGAAATTACGATTATTTTCCGGTTCTCTGTACCGCCTCCATTCAGCGACGCGCGATGAGAGTCCCGGCCGAGATCGAAGACGATAAAACGCGCGTTTAACGCGTGTTTTCCCTGTTTTACTCGCCGGTCGGCGCTTAGGGAAGGGCAGTTTCGAGCGCGGCGTGATATTAGTCAAACTTTACGAGCGTGTCGGACGTTCAGAATCTGCGGGCCCGAATATTACAAGCGGTGGTCAAATTAATATCGCGCCGGGTATTGTTTATTATACGTATTATTCCGTTTGTAATATTGGGGGAAGAGCAACGAACAGTGCGTGCGCGTTTAAACTATTAATAATACCTCGATAGAAAGTATCGAGCGGGATGGGACGTGTTTGGAATTATGCAGAAAAGAGCGTGTGTTTATTTCTACGGTGTGTGTGTGTTTGTGTGTGTGTGTTCAGAGTGTGATTAAATTGTGTACGTACACGTGTGCGAGGGATTTAGAACCGATGCAACGAACGAGGAGAAGTGAACGCAAGACAACGTTGCACCGAGTGTTACGATAATTATTATCGAGCCCTTGTTTTGAAATATAGTGCCTACATTTTCACCCATCTAATTTATACTTATATCCATTCTACATTTTTAGCCGTGTAATTTATATTTATATCTATCATACGTTCTTACCCATCTAATTTATATGTATATCTATCCTACATGTTTACCCATCTAATTTACATTTATATTAATTTTTTTATCCTTGAACTTTTATTTCTAATATTTCTATTCTCTCGATCGTACTTAAAATTCAACTTTGCGATCGTACGTAAATTTTCTATGGTCTTCTTCTCGCGATTACGTTAAAAAATGTTCTTGCAATGAAATATTCTACGGCACGAGAGAGCTCGGGGCTAAATTCGTGCAATGATTAAGAAAATATCGAGCCACGTCTAATTTCGCCAGTGATCGCACTAATCTGGCCACCGTTGTAAAATCTCCCCCACCACACCGCAGGTGGTTTGCTTGGTCGAATCGCGTTTCATTATCCGCGCGAGGGATCTTAATTAATCGGGGTCTGTCGCTCGCCCTTTGCCAGCTTCGAATTTTATCTCGTTTATCGCGTCGCGAATCAGCGCGTGAAGTTCACTTCCTGGTTACGAGAGCGTTAACCCTTGCACCCGTGTGTGTATGTGTGTGTTTGAGTGTGTTTGAGTGTGTTTGAGTGTGTATCTATCTCCGCGCGTGTGTGTTTGTATGCACGCCAAAGCGAGAGAGACGAGAGGAAGACGTGCTCGCGTAGTACTTCATTTTGTTCTAATGGTTGTATCGATTAAAGTGGAGGTCTCCTATCCCTCCGGTGCTTTGCATTAACAATTTCCTGTTCCACGTGGCTTTTTCCAGTACGAAACCGTTTCCTGCTTCGCTCGGGGTGTCCGTATTCCGTATAATGTAATTGCTCTCGGTCGACGAGCAAAATTTCCCGCTCCATTTAACGCTCGTTCTTTATTCGAAATCAAAGATTCTTCGTTTCGGCGCGACTGTTTCCTTTTTCTTTTTTTTCTTTTCTTTTTTTTTTTTAAATTCGTATCCATCCCATTCTGGAATTTTCCTCGTGAACGACGCGCAAAGCGCGCTGCTCCCGACTTTATTCCTCGGTTATTTCCTCAGCTATTCCCAGCATTGTGCGCTCCTCGATACGGAAGAATTCTTGCGTTCCGCGAAACGTATTCAGATTCCGTGTAATGTAATTGCTTTCGTCGAAAGAGAGACATTCGCGCGCGCCCCGTTCCAAATCAAAGATTCTCCGCTCTTCGTTCTTTCACCGAACCGATAGACTCTGGTTAGAGACGGACTGTGCGGATAAACGTTCCGAATAACGAATAAAGAGCAAACATTCGACCAGTTGTTTGTCCGATCAAAATTACACAATCGAATCATATTTTCGTTCGAATAACAGTCGTAGCAAACAAATAGTTTCCACAGAGTTTTTACCCGTGTGTTATTCCGTACATATTTGGCTACAGTCGATGCATCGTGCACGACGTTGGTTTTACTGTTTATTTCTTAAATTAATTTCCAACTATCGTTTTTACTTTTCCATTCAAACGTGCAATGTCTCGTTTTATAAATTATCTATTAACCGTCGCAACACCAACGGTTTTAACGATGGAAACCACGGGGAAGACCACGCGTGGGTCCAAACTGACCCGTAACGTAATCTCGAAAAACATTTCGGATAAGAAACCAATTCTATCGTATCTTTCTTAATGCTTAAGGAGAGTCGTATTAACGGTGCAAATGAGTGAAAATTTCTCCGGGTCTGAAATGACCCACGCGTGGCAAGACAAGGATTTATCGTAAATTCCAATTTGTATCGCTCTTACCTTTCGATTCAAGCGTACAATGTCTTTTTTTATAAATCACCTATTAACCCTCGCAACACCAAAGGTTAATCGAGGGAAACCACGTGGGTGACCACGCGTGGGTCGAAACTGACCCGTAATGTAATCTCGAAGAACATTTCGAACAAGAAACTACTCCATCGTATCTTTCTTAATGCATAAGGAGAGTCGTATTAACGGTGTAAATGAGTGAAAATTTCTCCGGGTCCGAAATGACCCACGCGGGGAAGGCAAGGATTAATTGGAAGCACTGTACGATTAAAGTATACGCGATCGACGACGACCAAGAGGTGCAAATGAGTGAAAATTTCTCCGGGTCCGAAATGACCCACGCGATGAAGACAAGGATTAATTGGAAGCACCGTACGATTAAAGTTTACGCGATCGACGACGACCAAGAGGTGCAAATGAGTGAAAATTTCTCCGGGCCCGAAATGACCCACGCGATGAAGACAAGGATTAATTGGAAGCACTGTGTGATCAAAGTATACGCGATCGACGACTACCAAGAGGGGTGTGAAGTGGGTATAAAAGCTTATCGGTTAATGCTCGGTCGAAAGGTGGAGTAATTCGTTTCCGAGGGACTGGAAGGAGGTGGGATTGGAATACGCGCCGGGACGTATGAATCAAGAGCGTGCGTGTACGCGCGAGCGGGTGCGTGCGTTCACGCAATTAGACGTTCCGGTGGTCACGAAAACTCGACGTGGACGGTTTTCCCTCGGCGCCGAGACGCCTGGCTTTCTCGCCCGCGATATCAAAATTCCGTGCTCAGCACGCGCTGGAATTCTTTATGGCCCCCACGGCGACCTCACGGGAGAGAGAAAGAGAGAGAGAGAGAGAGAGAGAGAGAGAGAGAGAGAGAGAGAGAGAGAGAGAGAGGACGGGCCACACCCCTCGACGACGACGCGAGCTCGAGGGGTCGTTAAGTATAAAACACGGGGAAAAAAAAAGTGGAGAAAAGAGGCGATTGGTGGCGCGAAAGACTCCCGGATCGAACTCTTGGGACGCTTCGCGACCCGGTCCGTCGCGACGCCTTCGAAAATTGATCAACGGGATAACCGTCGATGGAAAACGGGACCAACCGGGAAACTTGTTTTGCGGTTTTGCTTTCCAGACACCTCGAATTTATCGGATACATTTATTCTCCACGGGGTTGCACCGTTCTGCTTCGAAAGTGCAGGAGTGCACCTTCGGGTGCACCAAGGAGATATATGTGCACGATGCAGCCTCTGGTATCCGTACTAATTGGGAGATAAAAGTGCCCGGATAGGGGAACATTCCGATAACGAATCACTTCTCTTTACATCGAACTGAATTTACGCCGATAGAAATTAACAAAATTGAGAGAGTTCGTCTGAAAGTTTAAGGATTTATATTATTTTTGAGCGGTAAATTAGACGGTAACTGCGGAGAGGTACATTCTTTTGTGCAGTATCTTTTCTACTAGTAAATTGCACAGCGATTGGGTAGAGTTATATTCTTTTGAACTGTATTTTTTCGACTAGTAAATTATACAATTACTGTGTAGAATTACATTCTTTTGTGCAGTATCTTTACGACTAGTAAATTACACAGTGATTGGGCAGAATTATATTCTTTGGAGTCTTATCTTTTTCGCTATTAAATTACACAGTAACTGTGCAGGGTCATATTCTTTTGTGTGCCGAACCAACGAAGTCTTGTTTCTCTTAAAGTGCACCTTCATCGTTGCTCACATGTTGCGTATGGTCTTCGATATAATGTTTTCGTTTTTTTAACACTAGCGAGTGTAGATTTATTTACCGTGTATTCTCGCTAATTTTGTTGCACTTTCGTCGCGTTCGAGTCTCCAATTATTTTCTATTTTGTTCCAAAATGAAAGCCACGCGCTCTCGTTTAGTTGTCATTGTTACGTCGTATGCTGGTAGCTTCGTTAATGAGGGTTTGGATACTGGAAACTACACCGTGTATGATTTTATTGAAGAGTACACGATCGTCGAATGTTTATAGTCCGATCGAAATTTTTCAATCCATCGAGATTGCGTGTAATTGAGAAACGATTAGTATTTTTTACGTAGAAATAAATTAATCGTACTTTTCCACTGGCGAAAGTATTTACATTTCTCCTCTGTTTTCGAGCAACTGTGCGAAAGCATGCGCGAAACCGAGTGTTGGAAGAATTCCTAAACGAAGTTGCACTTTCTCGATAAAGGGAGCGAAAATAGATTTCTTCCGCACCGACCGAGTACTTTATAGCGCCGGTGTACAGCAAATTTGAATAAATTACCGATATAATTAAGATCTAATGAACCCAATAATTCAGATAAGTCTCGATTGAAATTTAATCAGCCCGATAATCCTAATACTTTATACATTGAACTTCGATCGATTAAACGATGGGAATACCTTTTTCAAGAGTTACAATTAATTCCCCGATCGTTTTTTCCACGTTGGAACGATTTTATCTCTCGGGAGATACACTCATCGATGAGATAATTTTCACTGTACTTCTTACATACGTATCGTAAGTTTCTCGTACGGTTAATTAAAAACAATGTTTTAAATTAATCTACATTCTACGATTACAATTCCACTTTAATTCGAAAAGATTATTATTATTATTATTATTATTATATCGATAAAAATAAGCTTCTGTAACTTAAATTTATTTTACTTCACAAACAGAAGATGATTCCTTTCCACGAATATAATTTGAATTACATTAATTTGAATACAATTTGAATTATATTCGTGAACCGTTTAGGTTCAGTTTCATCTATCCGGGGTAATATTGTTTCTTATAAACGGGACTCGCTGTAAAAGCATTCGTGATGTATGCTTCGAAGAAAATTATTATTATTATTATTATTATTATTATAATTATTATTATTACTATTATTATTATTATTATTATTATTACTATTATTTTTATTATTATTATATCGATAAAAAGAATTGATCGCAACTTACAAACAGAATCGGTTCCTCTTCACAAATATAATTTCAATTGTATTCGTAAATCGTTTAGGTTAAGTTTCATCTATCCGGGGTGATATAGTTTCTTATAAACGGGACTCGCTGTAAACGCATTCGCGATGTATACTTCAAAGAAAATTATTATTATTATTATTATAATATCGATAAAAAGAATTTATCGCAACTTACAAACAGAAGTCAGTTCCTTTTTACGAATACAATTCGAATCGTTCAGGTTCGGTTTCATCTATCCGGGATAATATTGTTTCTTATAAACGGGACTCGCTGTAAAAGCATTCGCGATGTATACTTCTAAGAAAATTATTATTATTATTATTATAATATCGATGAAAAGAATTTATCGCAACTTACAAATAGAAGTCAGTTCCTTTTTACGAATATAATTCGAATCGTTCAGGTTCGGTTTCATCTATCCGGGGTAATATAGTTTCTTATAACCGGGACTCGCTGTAAACACATTCGCGATGCATACTTGTAAGAAAATCGAACCTCACCTCTTTCGTTTGTTGTTTCAAGAACCGTCACCGTTGTACGACAACAATCACTACCACGAGGAATGCCTAAAATGTAACAGCTGCGGCCTGAATCTCACGGGACCCAATCAGAAACGGGCTAGACGGTGAGTAAAGTGAATTACAACGATCCAATTTGCATACGCGTTCCAAATCCCCGTTCCCCGCCATATTTCCCGCGGAATGACCGTGCCCCGTAATTTCATCCGGCTGCCGCTTTAATTTCCTATTTATGGAGAAAATACCGGGCACGGTTCCGCAATAAACCTTCCTCCGTTATTTGGCGTACGGTGGTCGTTCCTTCGATGGTCAGGGAGAAAGCGTAACATTTACATTACTCCCCCCCCATTTCACCGTTATCACGTGCTCGAGACTTTTTCAATAAGAACGTCACGTGTCGAGTATCGACGGAGAGATCGTTCTCGTTGCTCCCGATCGTTTACGAAGGGACACCGCCCACACGGTTTCGAACGATCGAAAATTCATCTCACCCGAAACTTTCGTCCAATTGAATATTTCACGAAAACAACCTCGTGAATTCGACGAACGCGCGCGAACAATGTACATCACGGTGTCCACGATTCGAAAAAACGCGACTAAACGAATCGTGGCCGTCGTCGATCGACTTTCTTCGAATTGAATATTTCACGAACGCTGTTCTAAATTCGACGAATGAATTCGGATAATACACACGTCGGTATTCTCGGTTTCGAAAACGCGAGTAAATCAATCGAGCTGCCATCGATCGAGTTTCTTGAAATTGAATATTTCACGAACGATGTTCTAAATTCGACGAATGAATTCGGATAATACACACGTCGGTATTCTCGGTTTCGAAAACGCGAGTAAATCAATCGAGCTGCCATCGATCGAGTTTCTTGAAATTGAATATTTCACGAACGCTGTTCTAAATTCGACCAACGAATTCGGATAATACACACGTCGGTATTCTCGGTTTCGAAAACGCGAGTAAATCAATCGAGCTGCCATCGATCGAGTTTCTTGAAATTGAATATTTCACGAACGCTGTTCTAAATTCGACGAATGAATTCGGATAATACACACGTCGGTATTCTCGGTTTCGAAAACGCGAGTAAATCAATCGAGCTGCCATCGATCGAGTTTTTCAACGGATGTTCCCTTCGCGTTTAATATTCGAATCGGAGGTTACTCGGTGGAATAAAGAGCAGAGGGGAGCAAAGTATCGGCCGTGAAAATTGAAAATGTGAGAAATTTTCCGGACGTGTCGCGAATCGGTTCAATTTCCGTGGGGTTCGTACACGTGAGGTGTGAAAATTTAGAACGATGATGTCCGATGTGGGAAATATCGTTGCGCTGCAAAATCATCGAAGGATTCGAATACTCGGGCAACAGTTTCACGCGGATCGTGATTCGAGGCGCGCCTCTCTGTGATTTTAATTGGTATCGCGTGAATCCACGATAATAAAGGATGATAGACGAGATAAGAGGGTCGACGTGATCCAATAACGACCGACGTCGGGACGCCGACACGGATTCACTTTTTATCGAGCGACTCAGACTTTCGTGAAACTTCACCGATTGTTTTCTCATGATACTCGATACAATTCGTATTCCAGTTTATGATCATTCTTCAACATTTTAATTTGCTATGTTCGTTGAAGACGCAATTTTGGTACGATTTACTAAAAAAAAAGAAACAGAAGAAAAATTCAATTTTGACATAGAACTTTCTAAAAATTGTTAGAATATTCTTGCGACAGTAACGAAGCATCTACAATTTGAAGAAAATTTCTGAAAATTATTTCACGTGTATATATATTTCTTTTCTTACATACACGACTTTAGAAATATAGCTCCAATTTAATAATTGGATATTAACAATTTATTTATTTATAACAATTTAATATTATATTGTATATTATTATAATAAGTTATAATAATTATAACTTATTTCTTAACAATTTATCACATAAAATAGAACTGTATTTCCAAAGTCGCGTATTTAAAGTAAAAAAAGGAAGCTCTATTTATCCCCTGAAGGTGTTACAGAAAATCTCTAAACTCTCGTAGAAACTACTAGAAACGCTCGAATCTTCTGTTCTCGTTTTCGCAGGTTCAAAAATCAAATACTTTGCGATCTACACTTCGCTGACGTGGCGCTGATGGAGTGCTCGGACTTCATGCAGCAGTTGCGCAGCTTCAAACCACAAAGTTTAGGCTGCGCAGTTGCGAGAAGAAAATCATCGACTACCCTGATATTCCCGATGCCGCCGCAAGCGTGCTCAGGTAGGATCACCGAGAGCATTTACGGATCCGTTTCTGCCTCGAATCGTCGCGATTTCCGCTTTCGTGATACGTCTCGGAACAGCTGGAGAGGAGGAACTCGAACTTTCACAGACGCGCATATGTATGAGCCGAAGCTACAGGTGGTTCTCTCTGTCTTGGATTATACGCCTTTGCATATGGCCACCTTGCTGCTAGCCTCGAATCCGAATCTACGGTTACGAATCGAACGGAAATTTTCCTCCGATTCTTTGGTCTCTCTGTTCACTTGAACGTACAGTTGCAACGATGCGTTTGCTCCGTACGTATTGGAAACGAGACAGAGAAACCGAATCGTTGACTTTCGAGTCTCTGAGAACGAGAGCATTGCACGAAAATGTTTTACCATTGCGTTTAGAAATGAATATTTAAAGCGTATTGTACGATACGAGAGACAGAGGTGAGTCGATTATTCAATTTCTCGAGTCGTTCTCATTCTGAGGGGCCCATACGAGAAACTGTTTCGATCGTGGTGTGCGAAACGTATCGGTAAACATTGTGTAGAGTAACGAGACCGATGAAAAATCTTTTCTAACGCGTAGGTAATCTTTTTTTCTTTTCTTTTTAGTAAGAATTTTCAAACTAACGCGAAAGGTAACGTCAAGCTGGCGAATTTAATGGGTTTTGTGATTCAAAATTACGGTTAAAAGGAAGATGAGATTTCTCTTTACATTTGTCAACTTTTGAGGAAATCTTTTACCGTGGCTAATGCGTTTACCGCTTGCCGCGATCGCAAAGTGTCCCGCCATCGCTGGAAGGCGCGCGCGAAACGAATAAATGTGTTTCGCATTCTCAAGTCACTTAAGCAATTATACATGTTTTGCTTTACGGAGGGGTTTCATCGAATAAACATGTTTTGCAGCACCGAACTCGCTTAAGCAATTAAAACGTGTTTTGCGTTACCGGGGCGTCCCGTCGAATAAACAAATTATGCGTCCTCGAGTGATTTCATGTTTCGAGTTTTTATTGTTGTCACAGTATCGGAGTTTCGAGTTTTTATTATTGTCGTAGTATGGGAATTTCGAGTTTCTGAACGAAATATTGCCAAATTTTTCATTTCGATTCGTTTGCACTGTAGATCTGTATTGCGCGTAGGCAATGTTTCGTTTCATTCGATGGAACGTCATTGGTTACCTAGAAAAAAGAAGCTAAAACCGAACTGAACGCGAGGAACGAAAATCTAAAATTCGAAGATCGTTTGAATAAATTGTACCTCGATGAACGAGGCAACCGAGTCAGAGGACAAGGTCTGCGAACACGAGAGTGGCCCAACGATTAAACGAATTACAAATACGAGCGAGAGTCGAATCTGTAAAATATTTAAAAACAATGGGATCTCACCTTGCCGCTAAGAAGCTCTACAGATTCGAACCGAAGATAATTCACACAACCGTTAACGATCTCCCAGTGTGGCCACGTTGAGACAACTTTGAGTCATGTTCACTGTTCCAAAGCAACAGAACATCTTCCGGAAAATGTACACCGATCGTCTAATAAAACTACTCACCGTAAAAAGAAGTGCAATTCGCTTCCAAAGACTTTCATCTGCGATCAAGCACCCCATTTCTCTATGTAAATCACTGATTGTATAGTCGGAACAGAAACATCTGACCGTTCAAGGTCACCCACCGTTGTATCCCTCTCTTCTGCGAGAACTTCACAAATACTGTTCTGTCGTACACAGACAAACAAATTACCACAGTAAGTTCTCATTGTCGAGTGACCTTGAACGTCCAGCGATTAATGTTCCGACTGTAGCAACGATCCATCGAGTCATCTTTCATTTAACGAATTCCAAGAATCTCATCGAAGTAATAATTACCACGTCAACCGACAAGAGAAGCTAAGAAACCCTCTGCACCAAAGACGAGACAATCATGAGTCTTTGAAAAATCAAAAAAAAAAAAAGAAAAAAAAAAGGAAAAAAAATGAAAAAGAAAAGAAAATCGAGTGGAAAGATTGAAAATCGTAGAAGCTCGCGTCACGACATCCCCAATGGTACCGAAGGCCTTCGATGGTGTCCAATGGCGTGGTTGGGCCTCAATCGGATACGCGGTCTTCGTTATTTTATCGCGACGAGGGGAATCCCGCGATCCCCGGTCGCATTTCCGGGGATTGGAGGGGGCCAAGGGGAAACTGGAACGCCACCTCCGTCCCCTCTTCGTCCCCTCGATATCGACGATCGAATTTACGGAGCACTATAGGCCATTAGTTCCGGCTTCGAGAGGGAGCCGAGATTAGAGGGTTGGAAAGACGGAGTTTGGAGTCAGGGGTGCACCGCGGCCGGTTCACTTTAAGTTCGAATACCAAGCCTGTCTGTAAACAGTTTGGTGTTCTACCTTACAGTGAATCGACCGCGGTATCGTCGACGCTCGGCCGCGAGGGCTGAAGAAAAACACGAAGGGTCGAAGGGCGGATCGATGACGGGGAGGGGGTGGTTGTCACGGCACGAGGACAAGGGCGAAACGCATTATCGGGGACGATACGTGCCTAAGTGGACCTCGGAGAGTCTCGTTGCACGGCGAGAGAGAAAGAGAGAGAAAAAAGAGACAAGAGAAAAAGAAAGAAAAAAGTCTCTGGAAAGACTCTCGTATACCACCCGGGATTCGTACACGACGACGACCTCGAGTCCTCCTCAAGACGGATCGGATTCCTCCCTTAATGATTTCGAGAACCGGGGGAGGCTTCAGTGATTTGTCCCCCTGCCCCCTTACCTCTACGCAGGGCCAAACAAACGCTTCGACTCGAGGACACTTCCGACTCGACGTTCTTGTTTCAAGAAAAAAAAAAAAAAAAAAGCGGCGAAGATGATTCCGCGCCCGTGGAACATCCCGAGGGTTGTCTTACGGGGTTGGGAGGGGGCACTTGACGAAAGACTAGACTTCGATGGACAATACAACGGATTCTAATTAACACAATTGTCGAGGATCGAGATCGATTGTCCTCGACTCGTCATCTTCGAATTCGCGAACCTTCCTCCCTATCAACTTGCTACCGAAACTTTTCCTTTGACTCTTGGAAGCTTCTGATAGTTGATATCGGAGGTTGTTTCAGTTTTCAAGGTTATCTCTTTGCTAGAAAATCGTCAACGTGGGGACGACACGGTATCCTTTAAAACCACTCCGTTACGATTTGCGTTGCAGATGAATTCTGCACCGAGTTCCCGCACAACCTGGTGCCAACGCCCGGCTACTGGATCGAGTGCTCGAGACAGAGGATCATGTCAGACACGATCTGGGACGAGAGCGAGAGCGGTGACGCGACCGATCCCGAACAGGCCGAGGACCAACCGGAACCGGTGCTGAGACCACAGGACAACAATTATTGCTTCTACGAGGAGAACGAGCTGGAGATCGACGAGGTGCCGCGCAAGAAGACCACCATAGAGGAGCAATGGGAGAAGAACCAGGGATTCGAGCTCACGTCCGTCGAGCAGGAGACCTACGAGAAATACTTTTACCAGAGGGAGCACTGGAACTACTTCACCGAGGACGAGGACCTCGGGCCGGTGATACTGAGCATTAAACAGGAAACGCTGAATGGCCGGGATCAATTTAGGATCCTCGTCAGGGCCGTCAGCTACACCGTTCACGGACTGATCCCCGCCAGCTGCGTCTTCGCTGACCGGTACTTGGAAATTTCCCTCGTGTTCCACACGACCTAGAACAAATATTAGCCTCTTACAAACCTTTAGCCTCGAATCTCTCGCGAACTCGATGATTGACGTTTGTTTGTTTTTTTTTCTTTTTTTTTGTATTTAGCACGCTCTACGCGACCAGAGGATAAAAAGTCGAAAAAGAACCGTATATCGCGGATGTAAGACGTCCTCGTAAAAGATCGTCAAAGTTTCGGCCAATCGAATTGCGCGGAGAAGGTTCCGAGGGCGGAGCGCTTCCCCCACCGAACGCGACTGAAGTAGAAGGGGAAGAAGACACGCCTCTCCGCTCTCGCTCGGTACCGAAATGAGACTCTGCGCAGTCCGGTTGTTCGAACGTTCGATAGTTTATAGCTTTCTTTGAACTTTTAATCCTCTCGAGGTAAAGATTGTTTGCTTTAATTTATCGAAGGAAAGAGCCAAGTTCTTTTACACCTTGCAGGAAATATCTTGGAAAAAGTGGTACGTTGATCGTGAAGATCAATGTGTGAAAATACAGAGAGAGAGTGTGGACACTTTTTACGCGTGTTGTTTATTTGAAACGGAGAAAAATAAAATTATCCTCAATTTCATCCTTCGTTTTAGATACAATCGCGAGGAAGTTGTTCGCAGTCTTGGTAAAGAAGTGAACGTGAGCCCGCCCCTGACGTTGGGTCAGCTACAGGACACCCAGGAGGAGTTGCTCAAACTGGATCAGGTGTTCATAAAGTCGGAAGTGAAGGTCGGAGTGATATTCGTTCAAGAGGGCCAGTACACCGAGGAGGAGATACTCGCCAACAACGAGAACTCGCCTCTCTTCGAGGAATTCCTTCAAATTCTCGGCGACAAGGTCCGACTGAAGGGCTTCGACAAGTACAAGGGCGGCTTGGACACCATCCACGACCTGACGGGCCTGTACTCGATCTTCACCATCTGGAGGAGCATCGAGATCATGTTCCACGTGTCCACGTGGCTGCCTTACGAGCAGAACGATTCCCAAAAGGTAAAGTTCACGCAACATTTTTGGCAAAAGGTTGCGATAATCGATCGAAACGACTGATAATTATCGTCCCGTTATTGTGGCCAGTTTCGTTCGTCGAATTATAGAAAAGTCGATCGAAACGAGAATAAAGGTGTCTTTGGC
The DNA here is from genome assembly GCF_051014685.1 of Ptiloglossa arizonensis. Classification (NCBI taxonomy): domain Eukaryota; kingdom Metazoa; phylum Arthropoda; class Insecta; order Hymenoptera; family Colletidae; genus Ptiloglossa; species Ptiloglossa arizonensis. The sequence goes on from NC_135048.1 coordinate 32,155,043, forward strand.
TCTTGTTTCGAGTTCTATGTTCTTAGAGTTGTCAATATCTATTCCAAGATTTCTCCATTCAAGAGTATCTCTTTTTAACAAACTATCAATTTCGTAGATCCCGATAAGTGTAAATTATTTGCATCGTTGAAAGAATACTCGGCTCGTGAAATTTAATTACCTGATTAAACACTGGACATTAACGTGCGATAATAAATTGATGTCAAGGTCGACATTGTGAGTGAACAAATTTTTTAATCAAATTCTCCCTCGATCTCGGATATTTCGAATAATATACATCGGTGCTCGATCGCATAATTCGACACGAAACGACGATATTAACGGTCTAAAGTTTCATTTTGACGATGTACGGATGTAACAAGGAGAAACAATTTCGCGTTACACAGGTCCAACGGAAGAGACACATCGGCAACGACATAGTGTGCGTCGTGTTCCTGGAAGCCGATAACACTGCATTCAGCCCGGCTTGCATAAGATCGCATTTCCTGCACACGTTCATTTTGGTGCGAGTCAGTCCGCGTATAAAAAGGAAAATCACAAGGTACGAAGTGTCTGTCGTTACGAGGGACGAAGTCGGAGCCTACAAGCCCTACCTTTGGGAGCAAAACGTCTTCGAGAAAGGTAACGACACCGTCGTTCTGACGTAAGTTTTCTTCCCTCGCGTTTCCTCCCCCTTTTTTCGAGAATTCTCTCCAATCTATCGTAATTCAACGTAGCGTTTCGTTTTACGCGGTACGCAACAGGTGACAACTGTTACGAAAATTACTGAAAAGAATTCACCGAGAAAATAATAAAAGTGCAGACTGTTCTTTCAGGAATATCTTTCTATTTTCGACTTATATCTTTGCCTGCGAAATCTCTGTAAAAAATTCTAACGATCGAACGTATTTCTTTCTCAATAAAATTAAAATCACTTGTAAATTCTTTCTCTGTCAGCGTCAGTGGAAAAGCTTTGGAGAGTCTTCCAAAGTTTTCAAATACACGAAGAACAACGTTGTTCGATTCGTGCGAGATCTTCGACGATGTACATACTACCTACGTACAGGTTGAAGCGAACTCGATTGACCGCTGAAGGCCACCGATGGGCTATCCCCTCCATAGTGTTACGCTACCACCTCCACACCGTTCCGCTAGCCCCTCCCTCCGGCCGCTCTAGTCTCCGCCTCCTCGCGTAAACCTGTAGGTGTACTTACTCGTTCACGTGTCCACAGGCCCGATGTTTCGCGAATGGATACTAACGAAGATCGTGAACGGGGAGAGGGCGAGCTATTCGGCGCCGAAATTCGCAAGGATGCAAGAGAGAACGAGAGGCCAAATGTTGAAAGAGATCGTGGGCAATTTACGTAATCACGTCGAGACAGGACAGATTCCGAAACCATACAGGTAAAGTTACTCCCGTACACGATTCGGTGTATAATAAACGTAACGTTGATCGTAAACGTACGATTGCTATTCGATGAAAATTGTTTCGTGGAAATTGAGCGATTCTCTATTAAAAAAAAAAAAGAAAAGAAACTATTTTCGAGATAGAGAAACATCTCATGTTTGTGTACACTCGTGGTATTTATTTCGTAAATTAACGATTTGTAATTAAATATTTATCAGATAAAAATATTTAATTTATTAATTTTTTATTAAAATTAAATATTCACTTTCAGACGCGGTTCCTGGAGACCGATCGGTCACATGAGACCGTCCTCGCCCCTATTGGATTCGGTCAGGGATCAATTCGAGGATTACGATCAGCTTGCCAAGGATTTCACGAGAGTGTTCCTGAACAATCAGGAAAACGCGTCGGTGAACGCGAACCTGTTCGACGTTTCTTTCTTGGTACCCGGTCAGCAGAAGCAAAAAGTCAGGTTCATAGGCGTTAGAGCGATCCTGGCGGTCAGGAGCAGGTGATCATTCAAAGAATTACCGTCTGGACGAAGACTGAATCGACTTGGTCGATCCCTCGCCACTCGTCCTGACAGTATTTGCCTCCCTGTTCTGTTCGGGTGACTAGCGATGGGAACGAACGTCTCGCGAGTAGGCTCGAAATTGGAACAACTCTCGTTCGATCGTCATTTCTCGAAGATTTCTAATACGCGAAGTGTACGGTAATTGGATGGTAAAATTTGTAAAATATCGACAATTTTTTCGTGCAACCACGAATGCCAAAAACGATCGAATGTTTTTAATACCAGCTGTAAATAACAGAGCGGAAGATCTTGTTCGTGGAACTTCTCCCACCAAGTCGGTTCTTTGTTTGACTCGTAGTTTAAATTATACGCTAAGTAATTTCCTATTAAAGTTACTTAACGTTTCATCAACCAAAACTGGCTCAAAAGAGAGAAACGTTTAGCTAACTCGATTCGAATAATTTGAAACGGTTAAAGAACATTACCGAAAACTTTTCAAGTGAACTATTTCCCACTGCTTTCTGTCGTATAATTAACTCAAGGAACATCCTCTGTAAGTTTAATTTCAATTACGTTCTAATTCCCTGATTCCTACGCAAGAGTTTCTTTTCACTACCGATACGGATCCTTTTTCAATTATTTTACCGCGTCGAAAATATTAATTTGATTCGAAAACTTTTGCAAAATCGAGCCATTCGGATAGCAACGATACTCGAGACACTTTTGTTGTAAATACTCGCGCGTTTGTAATCGTTAGACGAATTGTAAACAATTCTAAAGACCTGTTCGCTCGTTCCAGAGTGTTTCAAGAAATGCTGTACGGAATCCAAGCCGGTTTCGGAAGTCCTCAGGTACCAGTCGCTGAACTACTCGCCAGACCAGCGCCCACCTTGCTGAGCCCGCAAAAACCGCGAAACTCCAACTTCCTTCAAGTTCCAGACATGGAGACCCCAAGGTTCGTATCTCGATGATCATTATTACCGACGGAAACGTGGATCTATCATCGTCCGGAGAGCGAGTTTCAAATTCGAATCGCGAGACTTGCGAGCGAAATGAAATTATCGAAACACGTCCCGCTCGATATTCGATTAACAATATTTCTACGCCAATGCTACGAATAGGTTAACCCATTTCTGGCGCTGTCAATCTTTCGTGACTCGATATCGTTCTTACCTCGTGTCACGAAACATCGATTTCTCACGGTACCGTTTCTACGACTGGTTCAATCGAAATTTACGAACAAACTCATCCGACAATCTCTTTCCTTTCTTTCGTTTCTCGAACGAAAAGAAATCTTTGCAACCATTTTCACGCAAAAGAAGCGCGTAGCTTGGTTCGATGAATCCTCGAGCTTCTCGAATGCCGTAAATGGGTTAAAGAAATTGAACGAAATAACCAAGTGGATTTAACGTTGGAACTTGATCTAACGGGTGAGACTCATTGCCTGCGATGTCGTTGTCGAATGTATTTTTATAATTGTATACTTATACGTAATTATGTGTATCTTTTATGGCACTTCCATGTCTCCTATCCTCACAGCACCGCATGATTATTTTCACAGAACCGACTTCCGGTGTTCAACTTCTTTCGCCGATTACCGACAAACGGACCCGTCGCCCGTGTAACTCGATTGTCTCGTTTCTTGTGAATGACGTATGTGGCATGCACACTGTTTCTTTTTTTTTTTTTTTTTTTCGTTTCTTCTTCTCGTTCTCGCGGGGGAACAAAACGAAACACTGCAAGCTCGATCGAAATCACACCAACCGTGTCGAGTATCTCCCGCCTTCGCGGGCCGGACGGTCGATTTCGATTTCTTTTCTTAATCTTTGCCTATTCTTTTTTTTCTTTTCTTCTTTTTCAATCTCGAACGATCCCTCGATCGAAACTTCTCGTCGCAACGATTTCGATTCGACAAAGCAACACACAACAAACTTAATTCGAAGCGAGTTCCAATTTACACGAAACTCGTGATCGATTCTTTTTTATATCGGTTGTCTGTAAACGTATGTCGTTCGAAACGATCAATAATTGTTTCGAACACAATTTACAAACACCCTGTATACATCCACGCGACATGAACCAAGAGTGGGGGGTGGGGGCGGAGCTTTCGTCGTTGTCTCGTATTCGTCTCTCCATTTCGATACGTACAGTGTCCAAAAACAACCTAACCACCTGTGTGAACCCGATTCCTCGAAGCTCCGTACTCTCTCTCTGTCTGCTCCTCGTTAAAGGAACGTTCCTAACCTCGCTCCGTCCCTCGATAAAATACAACTCCCTCCTCCGTACCTTGAGGTGCCGCTCTGCGGTTTCTGTGAGATACTGGCTCTGACCTGTTTAGACCCAAAAGCGTGCCCTCGTCGCCGATGGTGAAACGCGCGTTCTCGAGGCTTGGCACGATCACCATTGGCTGGGGCAGAAGCATCAGGAAACATGGCGGCGGGAACACGTTGCAGAGCGAGGACCGAAAACGCTGGGCCAGCTCGCAGGATTGCAGCAGTAAGTTTCATAATAGAGGCCACAAAGAGATCCTGAAGAGGTTTCGAGACGATCTCCAGGGTCTGTGACAGGTTGCTCGATAAGTTTCGTCGTTCGATAAGAAATGGATTTTAGTTTATCTTCGTTGTTTTATTTTTCGAAAGATTACACTACTGTTCGATGAACGTGTGTGAAGTTTCGTGTAGATCTGTCGACTCGTTCGTATAATTACTGTTGTTCAGATGAAGTGTAATAGTATGTTTTATAATGAACAAAATTACAAACTTATCGAGCAAGCTAGTATACCGAGTTGTCCAATAAGGTGCACGGTTTCTGATCTGTATAGAATTTTTACTTTCTCAGAAATATTGAATATATTCTGCGTCATTGTTCACGATCTGTTATTAACGTTCTAGAAGTGTCTGAAATCTACGTAATTTTCCACAGATGTTTAACAACGTTATATACATTATTTATTCTCCACCATTGTCTAAGACCTCTTCTTCATTGGACTCATTAAATCCAAGTTTAAAGAACTGGAGATTCGATTGTAACGAAATACGAAGAAAGATTGTCCTACTTAAAAACATGCAAACCGTTTTCGTGAATGCTTCTTTCGGGCTATTCTTTAGTAAAAAATAAAATATTCTTCTGTCGTAGACAAAGAGGCGAAGGAGAAGGAGAAGGCTGCTCAACAATTGGCGGTGCCTAGACTCAGCGTTTTCGCGGACTCGCAGAAGGTTGACAGTGCGAAATTAGCCCAAACCGAGGTAAATAATACGCTGGTTAATTTTCATATACAAACAGGTTTGTACAACGAGTGTAGAACTCCACAAAATTGCTCCTAAATACAGTTTCGTACCAAGTACGATAATCTCTGACTACTCTACGCTATCTAATTACCACATCAATGTTCTCTAATCTACCAATTCTTGAACATCACCTTGACAACCAAATGCACGCCTACGATTCGTTGATCCACCCAAGAGATAATGTAACCCACTTCTCTGTAATTCCATTTCCTGCGTTTAATGGTGTCCTCTTTCTCCACAGTTCGACATCATCGAGTTCGACCCAGAGACGTTCAGGATCCTCCTCGATTACCTCCACACAGGCTCCTGTTCTCTCACCTGCAGCAACATACCGGGCCTGATCTGTGCAGCCGAGCACTACGATCTGCCGGACCTTCTACAGGCGTGTTTCCATCACGCGAAACAGTTCCTCCGTATCGAGATCGTCTGCGTGATGCTCTGCACCCTGGAGAACTACTGTTGGCGTTACACGTCCGCCTCCGAGCTGGTGAACATGATCCTCGCCTTCGTCGAGACGCGGGCGTATCAATTGTTCCACAACCCTGGTTTCCTCACCCTGAGCGAGTCCATGGTGCAGATGATCATGTGCAGGGGCCTCGAGGTCGGCGAGATCGATAAATTCGAGGCGATGCTCAACTGGGCGAAGCACAGGATCAAGACCAAGTCGACCAAGGTGGACGCCAAGGTCGAGTTCAAGTGCATCATGGAGAGGCTCAGCAGAGACCTCAAGCTCTACAGGATAACGCCACAGGAGCTCATACGGGTGAGCGTTTAGAGACGTACGCGGAGGAAGAAATTGTTGCTCGAGAGACGAGTATATTGTTCCATATATCCAAAGAAGTCAATATGGAGTCGATTGATTATTGACTTCTTACTATTGAAGACGATAATACTGTGGCGGCACTACCCACGCTTGCCACCAGAGGGAAACTCACCACCAACCGTTTCCCGCAAGTTCCCGTACCTGCTCCGATCGGTATATATACGACCTCTTACCGATCTTCCAATGTCCCGGCGTATAAGGCAGGGCCTGCTAGGATGCCTTACTGACGAGTCCACTAGCAGGCCCGGGATGAAACGCTTATCCCCACTTCCTTATATTTTCCGTTCGCTCCTTCCTCACATACTTTAATTTAGAGCCGCCAAAGTGGTGACCCCGTCTAGCAACACGCAACCTTCTGGACAACAGCACAGCAGCAGTACAGGTGCAGCACAAGACGATGGAAGGAACGCAACGTAAAGGCCGATTTTTCGTAAATCCCCCTCTCCGAGGGTTGACTCCTCGACCTGCCAGCGACGACACGAACGCTATACTCCCGGCTAACCATCAGGATCAACCCCAGGAGGACAGCAGGCAGCTTGTCGACATTATTCACCGACCACACCGATGCGTTTCATAAATACTGGTACGCGCACGCATCAACGTCGGACAACAAGCGAAAACGCGGCTTGAGCAAACGATGCTCGCCACGCGTATTCCGCAATCGACAGCAGCTGGGCCTTACTACGAAAAAGAAGCATTCTTCTCTTCCACCGCTCTGGACAACCTCCTCCTGTGCCTGTTGTGCCACCGACCAACGGAACAAATACCTACGCCACTGGGACATCAGGACGGAACTTCAAAGTATCGTTTACCACTGGCAAGGGGGTTATGTGGCGGCACTACCCACGCTTGCCACCAGAGGGAAACTCACCACCAACCGTTTCCCGCAAGTTCCCGTACCTGCTCCGATCGGTATATATACGACCTCTTACCGATCTTCCAATGTCCCGGCGTATAAGGCAGGGCCTGCTAGGATGCCTTACTGACGAGTCCACTAGCAGGCCCGGGATGAAACGCTTATCCCCACTTCCTTTTCCTATTTCCGTTCTCTCCTATCTTAAACATCTTTAAACCGCCGCCAAAATACCTTGTCTATGGACTTTCTTTTTTTTCATACTTTCTGAAAGTAATTTAAGAACGTACGGACTTAAAAATATTTTATTTAAAAATTTCCAGACCTTGTTACTGATCCTCCTACTGATCCTCGAGGCATATGGGTTTGCTAGCTAGGTTTCTTCGAGCGTGTACTATCCTTGAAGACACGTATTACACGAAAGAAATTGTAATTAAGGGGAAAATATTGGAACGTTTAAAAAAATATTCAAATTCTTTGGAATTAATTTCGAGTTGATATTTCGCGACACGACGCGTTCGATGTGTCGGAAATAATCGAAAGCGATAATTTCAATCTTCCGCGAAGCTGCTCGAAGGTTTCCTCGTCCAACAGTGGACGTGAAAGAAAAATTCTTACGTTGTTATTTTCCAGATCGTTTTACCATCGAAAGCGATCAGAAACGAAAGGATCCTCGAGACGCTGATGTACCAAGCGAACTCTGGCATCTACAAGAACGTCGAGACCTATTTGGAGTCTTACCAGAAGAAAGTGCAGAACCAGGAGAGCTTCGACTGCGGGATGTAAACGATTTTCGTGCAGGGTTTCCCTTCGCCCGTAAAAAAAAAAGTATCAAGAGAGCGATTCGACTCTCCGATCACGCGGTCACCGTGAAACGAGGGTGACTCTACTTTTCCAAACGATAGAAACAACAAAACTCGGCCACGATCTTGTCGTCGATCGCGTCACGCGAATATTCCCGCTACTTCGTGGAGTGTTCCGCGATTAAAGCATCGAGTGGGAGGGAAACTCAACTCGAGGGTGTAATCAACTACCCCCGGAACACGCGTCGAGAATTATGATGGATTGCAGGGGATGTTGTACACATCGTCCATCTCGCGAGATGAAATTTCCCACCGGTGTCACCCATCCGCGGAAAACTCGCTCGTAGCGATCGTACGACGAGTCAGACACTGTTCTTCGATGAGAGGAAGAGATTCGATCGGATGTTTCGAGTTTCGTCGTCGCGAAGCCTAACGATGTTGAGCTGTAAGAGACCACTGGGATCTGTCGCTGATTTACAAGAGAAATTTTGAGAGAAATTACGTCTATTCGCACGAGATAGAAACGTCTAGTTCGTGATAGAAGAATCTCTACGATAAGAGCAACCTGTACTCGGTTACATCGGTCCGGAGACTCTGGACGAGGATCGAGAAACAGGTGGAGAAGAAAGGTGATCGGTTTCCTTTGAAAGACGTAAAAGATGAAGGATTTAGGTGACTTCGATGCTTCGAAGATTCTGTACGATTGAAGAGAGAGAGAGAGAGTTAGATACGAAGAGAGGTTCGATCGATCAGGGGAATTGTATCGATTTTCAGAGTATTGAACGCGGGATTGGACTCTTAGTTTCGTTCGTCGGTAAGAAGAACACCAACATGGGAAAAGTAATGCACAAATTTCATATCGTTCTAAAAATAAGAGGGAGAAACGTGTGGATCGTTCTCTGAAGTGAGACATCGAGATTTCGAAGGGATTCGAGTAGATTGGACGAAGAGAACGAATCGAGGATTGCAGGTCGATGCTGAAACAGTGTCCAACCAATCGGTGCACCGGAAAGAAGGCGCGTAATCGCTGTTATTTTGTCGTGGTCAGGAGTATGAGGAAAAAAAAGAAAAAAAGAGAGAGAAAGAGAGAGAAGATCCATCGTGAGTCGCGTTTAAGAGAAACTAAAGAGAAAGAGAGAGGGAGAAGTAGCTTGTATCCGAGGCTGAGGAATTTTCACGGCAACGAAGATGCCGAACATGACAATCTGTATCATAAAGAAGAACAAAAGTAAAAAAAAAAAAAGGAAAAAAAAAAAACAAATATGAAGAAAGAGAAACGCTAATAATAAATACGATAAACGTAAAGATTAACTACTTGGTAAGCTTGAAATGAATTTAACTATACATATACATATACGTGTAAGGGCGACGCTAATAATAACAATAATACTAAATAAATTAGGCGCGTAAGGATAATAAATAAACGATAGTAATAATAATAACAAAAAATGATGTTGATGTTGAATGTGGAATTTAAACGACGAAGTGGGCGAGACAAACTGAAACAAACAAAAATGAAAAAAAATAAGTATTCGAAGTCTGTTCTGTTTTCTATCGTAGTTTTTGTATCTTCAATACTCTAAGGCAGAAATTCTAAAAATTCACGAGAACAGGCTGGAACGGGATTATTGTCACGACGAAGGGAAGAAGAATAAGAAGAAGCAAAAAAAAAAGAAGAAGGAAGATGACATTTTCTCCCGACAGGGGTATCCTCGTTTTTAAAAGATCATTACGAAAGGAAAGGTATAAACGGAGCATAAACGAGAACGAACAAACGGAAGCGAACAGTTTCGTTCGATCGATTCGGATGATATGATTTGATGTTTCCTCTGTTCGCCGCGGGAACTCGCATCTACGCGGCGTGTTTGCAATTTCTACGAAAAGAAAAGAAAGAAGAAAAACCAAAAAACAAAACTCAACGCCCGTAGATCGTGCACGGAATTGGAATCGACGCGTATTTTATCGGGACAAGCTCGTTCTCTCCGCAACACGATCGAGCTCGCCTCGACGATTCAGACTGGCCTGGCTCCCGAGTTTCATTGACTGCATTTTCACGGCAAAAAAAAAAAAAAAAAAACAGAACGAAAACCAAAAACTAACGAAGAAACAAAAAAAAAAGAAATACTAACGCGATCTCGTCGTAAACACACACACACTGAAGAGGCTGATTTTCGTCCACCACTGTCTTTTACCCTCTGTCGCTTTTCACTGTCGCTCGTCTTTACTCTACGGCCCTCTCCATCAATCCACCTTCGAAACGACTCTTCTCGAAAGTTCCAAGATAAAGAGATATTTTTTACACGATCGTCCATCGGCGACACGACGCGCGTTTCCGGTACCCCTCGATCGTATTTGCGTTCCGTTGTACACGCTGGACCTGTCGTGGAGACGCCGCGCGTTCATTGGACAGCAAGCGAACGCGAGACGACCACTCGACAAGGGAAATAAAACGATTAAGAATAAAAAAAAAAAGAAAGGAAAGAAAGAAAGGAGAAGAAAAAGAAAAAAAAATGAAAATAAATTAACGAATAAGTAAATAAATAAAAATACACTCGTCGATTCCCCGAGCGCGTCGCGGGGAATCGTCCAACTGTTAAGTGTCTTATTGTTCAGGCAAGCGGCTGGACGAAAAAAGTAGATCTTTTCTCGCACTGTCTCGCAGTCGACGAAACAAAGCGCCCCCCTCCACCGACTCCACCCCCACCCCTCCGCCAATATCCCATTCGGCCCCAACCGAGACTCGTCGCTCGCAAGATCGACGCTCGATGCCACTCCGTGAACCCGGATACATGTTTGTGCCTCTATCCGCGGGCCAGCGCTCGAAATCGGATCGACGTACTCGATTTAGACCGAGAAAACCACAGAGAGAGGCTATTTGTAATATTTTTACAGAACCTGTAGAATCGAGAGGTACAAAACCGTGTGACGTACGAGCAGAGTCGCGAGACGAGAGAAAAAAACTAACAAAGTAAATAGGTAAATAAATATTGCAACCGTGTGTGTAGCTGTAAAAGAAACGTAAGCAAAACAATTATTTAAAACAAAAAAAAAAAAACAAAAAAACATGTCGTTGTATATGAACGTTTGTAAAGAAATCGCGTCGAGAACGATTGGACGATGATCTGTCGCGACTCGAACGTGGAATGTTCGATCGGGCAAAATTTTATTCGAACGAATGACGTTCGAGACGGTTCAATTTTCACGCGTCTGTATTGTGAAATATTTTTTATGTTCGACGAACGAACATTCGTTATTTGGATCTTTTATCCGGATAAAAATGTTGCCCAGCTCCGATCCTAATGCGCTATTCGGTGAACGCTACCGACCCTCGCTTTTAGAGAGAACACTGTACCCAGCAATGACGATTTTAATTTTATTTTCGTGGAAATTGTTGTACGAAAATTCGTCGCTCTTATTATCGAGTAATCGTTTGCCAATGTGCTTAGTATTTCAATTTTACTTCTATGAATTCAATATAGATCCACGATAACGTGTCACTTCGAAACGACTTTTTCTCTGGTACATGCAATTCCACGTGAACTATAACCTATTAGCGTTAAGTTTCAAAAGATACACTATTTGTGTGCGATCCGCAGTTTATGGTCAAGACACCGCATAATTCATCGCTGGTCGATGGAAGTAGCATTATCGAGGTTAGTCGAAAGCAGTAGAAATGGGCTGAAATTCTTATCCGAGTAAAAATTCACAACGAAGAATAAAATATGAATTTCCATCGTTGAAGAGAGGGGAGTCTTCCAGAAACTATCGACGAATTTTATTTCGTTCGTGTCTTTTATATTTGTTAAGAGTTGAATACAAAATTAGAATTTCAATCGATCGTTTGAAAATTTATCTACGTGACAGTTCCATCGAAATAAATCTTTCATTCGTTGTTCCAACGAAATGTTTGCTCGTCTCTGCTATACGATTCGTTGACAGATCGAAGAAAGTAACGTCACGCGTTTCGCAACGATCGACGAATTTTATTTCGTTCGTGTCTTTTATATTTGTTAAAAGTTGAATCAAAAATTAGAATTTCAATCGATCGTTTGAAAATTTATCTACGTGACGGTTCCATTGAAATAAATCACCGTACGGTGTCTTTCATTCGTTGTTCCAACGAAATGTTTGCTCGTCTCTGCTATACGATTCGTTGACAGATCGAAGAAAGTAACGTCACGCGTTTCGCAACGATCGATGAATTTTATTTCGTTCGTGTCTTTTATATTTGTTAAGAGTTGAATAAAAAATTAGAATTTCAATCGATCGTTTGAAAATTTATCTACGCGACGGTTCCATCGAAATAAATCTTTCATTCGTTGTTCCAACGAAATGTTTGCTCGTCTCTGCTATACTATTCGTTGACAGATCGAAGAATGCAACGTCACGCGTTTCGCAACGCTCGACGAGCGTCGAACGCGACACGATCAACGTTCGATCTTCTCGTCGCTGTGCTCTCGCGTTGTCGTTCATCTTCGTAAGTGCGAACCACGGTAGATTTCCCGCGACACGTGTTCTCCACGATCAACGAAGATCGATGAGTATCGCTCGATCGTCGAAACGATCTTCATCGCGGCCGGTTCGTACACGAGCTTCGGAAAACACGCTCGCGCAACGAATGGATTCGTGGATCGCGTGTAGCTACGAAATTCTACCAACTCAGTGTGTAAGCGTAGATGTTTTTAGTGTGTGATCGAAGTGTAATCGATTGATCGCTGTATCGATTTATAAGACGCTTCCGGGGTTCCGTGGAACGCTGGAGAAACAATATGTCGCAGCGCGTTGCAACCTTAGGGGCGTAATTAAGTACAGGATCGCGAGTACGAGGCTCGCGTGCAATTTTAACAAAACTGGACAAATATCGCAACGTTGTTCCTCGATCCACCGGACAAAGATTTTTTAATTATTTTAAGCGGTTCGTCGATTTCCAAAGTACCGATCATCGAATTCGATTTATCGAATGAATTTTATTTTACGATAGGTGTAATTTCAATAATTGTATAAATTTTAACGAAAATAAGTCAACATCGATTTCTATGATTTCTCAAGTGTTTTTTGTAATCTTGTATGGATCATCGATAAATTCAACGAGTAATTTCGATAAGATTACAGTTTTGAAATTATATTCCATTTATAATGGAATTTGAAACTCGATAACCGGTACTTTGGGAATCAATACTTTTTACCCGGGTCGGACACCTATCATATGAATTATATACACCAAATCGCTAATAGAGTTATTTTTAAAATTACACGCGCTTTTATTTTTCCACGCAACCACGTTCGGATATACATCCTGTAATATCGAGGAGCTGCGAACTTCGATCCATGGAAAGAATACTCAAGAAGGTTTCACGATTTTTGTTTCCTACGATTGTATGTAAATTCAGAGGTTTTTTTTCATTTCACGAACACTGTTACTCGCGATACGCTCGAACCTGTTACTACACCATCGACAGGGTGTTCGAGAAATTCTGTTCAGAGGTCACTCGTTCTCGAGTCGATTTTTTCTTTGGTTCGATCGCAACGTCTATTTTTTGAGAATGAAAAACTCTGTCCAGAGGTCACTCGTTCTTGAGTCGATTTTTTCTCCAGTTCGATCGCAACGAGAAACTCTGTCCAGAGGTCACTCGTTCTCGAGTCGATTTTTTCCTCGGTTCAATTGCAACGTCTATTTCTCGAGAATGAAAAACTCTGACGAGAGATCACTCGTTCTCGAATTGATTCTTTCTTCGGACTTCCCAAGAACGATCTCAAAGTGCACGCTGCCCGCGGCGAACCTGTACTTTAATTCACAGAAACGCCACGAGTCAGTACAAACTTACGCCTGTGGTGTCCACCCCCACCCAAACCCTCGCCCCGCCCCTCGTCGCGGTCGGATGCGTGCGCACCGATGTACAAAGCGAGTTCTTTTGTCCACGCTCGATGACAGTCCAGTTGCGTTGTTCGACACCGAAGGAGGCGAGCAAGAGGGAAACAACGATGGATTACGAAACGCGTGATCGAAATTGAAGGAAGACACGAATCGCGAGGCTCGCGACACCTTTGCACCGACAGGAGGAGGGAAGAACGTAAAAGAGAACTTTCATCGAACGCGATTCTGTCCAGCCATTGCCGACTACTGTTCAACCGTAGATGTACTCACACAGAGATATAAACAAAAAAAAAAGAGACCTACCTTAGGCAAAGACAAAACAGAGAAAATGATTATATAAATATATATATATATAAAATATATAACGTATATACACTACCATTCGTGCATAAGTACATTGACACTTGCTGGAATCGGATTGAAACGGTTTAAGCAGTTCCTGTGGAACGACTATTTATTTATTACTATCGGTAACGATACCAAGGGATGAAAATTATTCAATATTTCGTTCGTCTATATTTTCACTATACTGTTTCTGTATAGAATTGTTTTTTAGATCATTGCTTTTAGATTTTTTTTTTTATAATTTCTCAATCGTTGATTTTTCCTCTACTTTAATTATTATTTTCTCATTCACATCGATCTGTACTGAACGTTATACGCATTTTGTTAATTATTGTTTGTATACGAGGGTGTGAGATAAAAAGTAGCGGTAGAAGCTACATCGGACAATCTTACTTCAACGATGTTTTGTATATTTTTGATATAGTGGGCTTGTCGAATATTTACGAACGGTAGTGTATATAAATATATATACATATATATGGCGTACACACTCGCGCGTACGTAACACGATTACACACAAACACAAACACACACACACAGAGAGAGAGAGAGAGACACACACATACCACGTGCACAACTAATGCAACACAGAAAGACGAGGATTATTATAACGAATACCATTGGGAGCCACGTGGGCGGACTGCGGCGAGTATAGAGTGTACATCGCGGGATTCCGTGTCGTGGAATTCGATTAATGGCGCGCGTGTTTGTAATAACGTAGGGTAGAACGCCCCTATCGTATATCCTCGCGTGGTTATCGATACGGGGTACGCGTCGTCGCGGGCACGAAGAATCTTCAACCCTTTGCACTTTCCATTCTTACGTCGAAATGAGATATCAAATCGTGGACATATCAAGTTCCATTTTCGAGTCGACCGACTACGAAGATGCAGTTCATCGAAACTCGCTTTGTTCGATGTTGGTACACTTTCATATCCGTAACGTAAAAGACTTGCCCCGAGAGAAAAAGAGAAAGAGAAAGAGAGAGAGAGAGAGGATTTATTCTACAGGGTGTTTTACGAAAAAAAATAAATAAATAAAACGTTGCAACCCATTGTGTTGCGACTCGGTACAGAAAAATAATCCAACAATTATTCCCGATTCGCGAACGTTCTCGGTGTTTCGATAATGTTGGTTGCAAATCGATCGTGACCGAATTTTCTAAAAAAGGAAAAAAAAAGAAATATAAATATTTGCCCCCGTAAAGCCACGTTGCTTTCTCCGATTTATTTAACAGAGATGAACAGTAATGGGTGATCGATGGTGCACCGAATAACGCGCCATCGAGAATCTGTATATATATTTTTGATATTGTAATTAAATCTATTCTCTATTTACACTCGGAATCTCATCTCGTCTACTTTCATTTGTTAATACTTTTATACTGTCCCGCGAATCGTTTTGGTCCATTCACTTCGAGTCAGGCGTACGTATCGAACGTTTCTACAGTCGGGGGAGAATAAAACGGCCGTTCAAGGTCACCGATGATCTCGAACTCGAAACTCGCGTAATGCGAACAAAAAACAGAGTCGAAAGTGCAAAAGGGTTAAATATTTGTATCATCGTTCGATGCCCATACTGTCATCCGCCTGTGTTGATCACTGTTAAGGCCAGCTTCGACGACGACCTTCGTCGACATTGGTCTCTCATTGTCATTGTTGTTGTTATTGTTAATCGGTTCGCAGGTATCCGTTCGCGATCGTTGGTCTTGAGCGTGCACACTCGAGCAACGAAGATCAATCGAGCTCTCGAGTACTCGCGAACAAAATTCTGTCCGCGAAACGTTCGCGATTGTTCGTCGATTTTTATTCTTTATACAAGGTGCCTCAAAATGCGCGGCGAAACGGGGAAGAGGATAAACTCCGCTCGAAGAAGTGAACGGGAAACATGAGATGCAAATTCTTTTCTTTTTTTTTTTTTAAAATCGATGTCGACTATACGTCGAGATCTTTAAATTATTTTCCATTTTGTCGAGTAATATCGCATTGTCGAGAACTCTCGATCTCTTTATCATACTCGAAAGAGTCGAGAAAAATTCGATAAATTCGATTCGTTTATTCGAACGATCGAACAACTATTTTTGATTTACGTATTTCGAGATGCCCCGTATAATGAACACCCAAACCGAAGAAACGTTTTCAAATAATCACAACCAACACACAACATCAGGTATCAGTCTTTATTCGTAATACTTTTCGCGTTACATGTTCCGAGTATTGTATCAAGTCGTTCATGATTTATATAATACTCACGATTCGTAGCTGCGGTTCAACTACCATTTTCGGGTGGTATCCGAGTCCTCGCCTAATGTTCACCGAGTGTTTCTCAAGCACCCGGATACTCGTTGTGTCTGCGGAACACGAATACAATCAACAGTGGCCGATAGTGACCGCACTGTGTGTACATGTGCGTAGTGTATGCATGCATAGGCGTGTTCGTTTCTTTTTCTTACTTTCTTTCTTTCTTTCTTTCGTTTCTCGTGTTGTGCGTGTGCGTGTGAAAAGTAACTCGCGGAGTTTAACGATCGGTACCGTTGACCGTTATCGTCGATAAGGTAATACTCAAAGAATCGAGTGGGTGTTTCGATATGGTCGTAAAGAGGCACCCGATTAACTTCGTCGGGTCGA
Source organism: Ptiloglossa arizonensis (assembly GCF_051014685.1). Lineage (NCBI taxonomy): Eukaryota > Metazoa > Arthropoda > Insecta > Hymenoptera > Colletidae > Ptiloglossa > Ptiloglossa arizonensis. Next base: position 32,171,557 of record NC_135048.1, read on the forward strand.
TCGTCCGCGTAATCGCGTGCCGTTTCGCGAGCAACGACAGCTACGCGACGAGTCAGCGGATATCGTTCGGATCCAGCCCGTGCATTCTCGCAAATCTGTCCTCGCTACGCGGACGTATTTTCGCTGCGCTCGCATTATTTGCGGATCGTACCCGTTTGAAAATATCGGAAACGTTCGCGAGTGTACACGCGCGTACACCTGCGTGGATCCGAATGATATTCGCGGTACCGATTCGCGCGCGGCGATACACGAGTACCCTATGTGCACGTTCGTGCGCAACGTGTGCACGGCTCTCTCTCCTTCGTCCCGCTGACGCGCGTGAACACTAGCGAATTTTTGTAAATTAACGAACGAAGAAATTCGGGACTCGCCGTGTCACGCTCCCGTGGCAACGGATACAAAAGACAGATGAAATTATGAACAAGAGGAAAAGAAGAAAAAAAAAAAAAAAAAAAAAAAATTTATTGTATATGAAGCTACTGTGATGTTACTGTTGAATATAAAAAAAAAAAAAAATATATATATATATATACATAAAAGATGCTGTATTTGAAAATCGTCTCGAGAGTTTCTTCATTTATCTCTTCTTGAGGCGAGGAGAACGCGTGAACGGAATTTCGATGAATTTTAGATCTTAATTGTACGTAATTGTTTGTTTCTTTTTTTCTTTTTCTTTTTTTTTCCCCCGATTCAAGTTAAGACTCGAGACACTCGCGATACTGACGGTATTATACGTGCGGCGCTATCAAAAATACACACTTTCAGAGAAAAATATCAATTTTATTTCGCAGTTTCATAGGTAACTCTTCATTTTGGTTGAACAATCGTGAATCTGGTTGACGGATTAATTTCTATCGAGCGTTTCGAGCTTGATTAAGCACAGCCGCTGATAACAGAACGCCCAAACGAAAGCTCCGTGTTTTTTCTTAATGCGATGATAAGTATATCCTGATTATTTTAACATACTTTTTTTTCCCCCCATTGCTCCGATTCTTTTTTTTTTCTTTTTTTTTTTTTTTGTTCCTGTTCACCGATGTCTCTCGATTACAATCCGTCTTTCGGTACGCGTACACGCGAATTTGAATAATGGCTAATGCGGTAAAGGTGTGTGCACAGTTGTGCGAACATTTGCGTGCACACAACTTCTACGTTGTACTAATTCCTTTCGGAAGTGTCAGATTACCTTTGTCGAATGTAAAAAAACGACACGAATCTTTACAAGCTGTCACTCGAGGTCGGAATACTATCTTAAAACTAGATCGCGTTCGTGTTTGCGTAGAATGATGCGCACGTTATAAAATCAGATTTATTTACAATTCTACAAGACCGTAGTTTTTAGTAGTTCCTGTACAAATCGTGTTAATCGCAAAGACGTATGCGTACTTAATAAAAAATCCTAGTCACCATAGTAAAACATCGCTTCTGACTCTAGTCGTAAGCCAGCGTAACGGATACATTCTCACATAAAACTCGCTAATCACGGTTCTTCGATGCGTTGCGTAACCGAGATACGCGTGTTTTTCATGAACTTGTTTTTTTTAGACCATTGCAGTTACGTGCAAAGCCCGACACAGTCTTATTAAAACGCAGACCATAACGGTCGAAATATTATGTACAGCTTTGTACACTCGCTAATCGTACGTAGTCACTTCCAGGGTTCCTGAAAATAATTTCAAGACAAATTAGCATCGTCTTATTGTCAACTTTAACGTCACTTCACCATTTTGCCCTAACACTCCAGTCTTTTGGTGTCCAATGAAGACACTTAGGATCTATTCTGATCTGCCTCTTTTCCATTGCGGCTGCGTGTTGCTCGATAATATCCCTGTGAATAAATACGTTTGTCAGTGAGGTTCTGAGGAAATCCTTTGTACAGAAAGAAGCTAAATCTCTGTATAAATTCTGCTCGATTCGTTCCCTAACGATGCATTGACTATTTAGCCAATTACCTATTTAATGTCACAATATATTGTCCTTTGTAGTAATTAATGAGATTCAAATTCTGAAGCGTCGATATCACGTCTTCTTTCTTAATCGACGTCAGTTCACATATTTCACTTATCGTGATCTGGGGTTTCTCGTTTTCTACTAATGGTTTTATATTCAATAAAATGTCCAGTATCGTGTGCGCCCAGTAACTTCGATACGATAGCAATCCCAAATCGGACAATGGCTTCTCAGGCGAACCTGTTTTACCCTCGAATTTGGAAAGTTCGTAAGAAAATTCTATTAACAGTTTCCCGTAACCTCTTCTTTGATAGGGTGGCAGTGTAAGGATGCATGCTACGTTATGATCCTCCGTTGATTCCTTCTCTTTTGAAAAGTAACCAACTATGTGAAACCCTCTACTATCGAAATCTGTCATTACGTAGAATAAAAAAGGGTCTGTGTCGTAGTAAAGAGTTTTATGATCCAAAAATAATTTAGCCAGTAGACACAGATTTTGTGCGTAATTTTTGTTTTTTCGGCCGTCAATTTCGAAAAACGATATCGATCCTTTTCTATATATTTCGTTGCCAGGAGGATGTCGCAAATTGCACTTTACGAGATGCCTCTCCAAACACTTTCGACTTTTCCTATACTTTAGGCAAAATTCACAAATATATATACACGGTAAGTTCACCATTTCTTGCGGATATGGACTAAAATACCAAGGTCTTATTCTATGCCGGCCCAACTCTATCAACTCGACATTTTTCATTCTTGTAACGATATCGTCGTGATGATGCGCCACCAGCGAGCCGGTTGGCCTCGGACCTGGCGTTTGGGGCGGACCGTCCTGAGAGTCTTCGTTCTCTATAAACGTCGACTTTCTTTTTCTAGACATTTTCTTTTGTAACGCCGCTTGTAACACCGCGGAACCGTTAACCAGTTCATTGCTAAGGCTGCTAGGGCTAGGAGGTCTACTAGGCGCTTGCTTTTTCGGGGTGGCTGCACCAGTACCTGGTGTGGTTCCGTCTCGGCGAGGGTACTGGACCTTCCTAGTGTCCAAACAATCTTCCGTAACCCATTCATCTAATCGTTTATTGACTAAAATGTTGTACATTTAATTAAATGAGTGCTTATGTACGTACATAACTCCTTTCTTCCGAAGCGAGTCGCAATATACTTACAATCTACATAGTGAACATAATAACACTTGACACCGTGTACGTCTTTAACACTGATGATTTCAGCAAGAGCTGTGGATGATAAAAGGAAACGTTTGATAAACCCTTATCGCTCCTAGATACCTACGTTAAACATTATCAACTCTCGAGACACACGGGTAGAAAGTATGTACGCATATTATCGCTGTCCAAATTACCTAAGCATAACCTAAAACTAAGTTGATCAGAAAACATGGATAATGAGCTAGAAGAATATTCGATAGATTGCATTTTTCGTATCTCTAACGTGATCGTAACAATACTACTCGAATGAAAAGTCTGTGCACCCGTAGAACGGTTAAATAATGGGATTCAGTGACACACTTATCAGACGATTTTTCTAGTACAAGATCGTATACGTAATTTCGAGAAAAAAAATCATGGTTCGGTCCAAAGTAAAATAATTGCAAAAGCGAACGCATTACTTACGCCAATCGTCCGTGCTATGCATTCTAACCGGTAAACGGCAGCCTTCCACCAATGAATTCTGAAAGTGAGGTTAGAATTTGACAATGCTCTCGTAATCGTACTTGCTGGCGTCATTCTCGAAAAGTGTTAACGCCGTTACGTTCAGCGCGTCGTATCACTTACCACTGAGTCGCATATTGTTTCGCGTTCGTCGTGTTCCTCGATCATATCAATCACAAATCAAGAAACTTGCCACCAAACACAATTTTGTTTTGAAGCTCTCACGACACTGACGCGAGCGCCCCACCGCTCGCATGCATTTGCGAGGAACTAATTCAAACAGCTTCCCGCACTATCGAAACAACTATATCGACGGACAAGGCTCGAGTATCGAACTAGTCGCGGTACCCGCGAAATTCGTTTTGAACGCGACTCGTGAAATAAGAAAGAATCGCTCCGAACACGCCTCGACTTTCCATCCTTTCTCTGTACGTTACGACAACGATTCAACGACTTTGCGCAACTACTGTATCATCTTTGGCAAACGATAGATTTCGTACATTATCGGAGAAAAACCTGTCGCACTCCCAAGAAGAATTATCGCGTACAGAATTACACGATCGAAATTGTTTGCAATTTATTAAACGAAAGAGACGGATACCGAGGAGAAACCAGATACAAGATCACGCTGGTAAGTACACGACATCAAAGAAAATTTCCCTTCGGTAATACGATAGGACGTCGAGTACAGTGCGCGATGTAATTAATTAAGAATAATTCAAAGACAGAGTCGGAGAACTAGGGCTACGCGACATGCCCAGAAAGGTGATCGCACTTGGGCGCAATTAATCCTGAAACCCGTATCGTTTCGAACGATGTGAATTTAATGTAACGTCGCTCCCGTGTGTATTTCACGTAGTTTCCAGGTTACTGTCTCCGTCATCGTGCTTTTAAGGTTTGTAACGTAAAGCTATTTTAGTTACCACCGAGACAATTTTAGGTGACATCTTATTCTACTCCATTCTAGTATAAAATAGTAATATCTGTACACGGGCTGTAAGTTTCTTTCCGCGTTTCAACCCGAAGCGCGCATTTCGTAAGAAATGTTCCCCGCATAGAAATATTCCTTCCCTCGGAAGTGACGCGTTACTCTATTCAAGTCCAGCGTCGAGAGATTACGCAATCCTCGTCTATCCGAGCTCTGATGCGTTTACGAACTCGAAACACTGTACAATCACCGGTGTTGTATACAAAAAAATAAAAACACTTTGTTTCACGTTCTGGCAACATCGTGCACATTGGAAAGTTCAGAGACAAAGAATCGTGACGTTCCAGTCACACAGCGCACATTATACATTTATTTACGGATAATCGTAGTAATATTATCATAGTAATATTATCGTAGTAATATTATAATAGGTATCGATTATTGCCCACGATTTGCTAACGAAAGCTTCCGCGTTCCACGTAACTTTCATAGATCTGACTCGGTGTAACCGACAAACGGAAGTAGAGTTACGCAATATTTCGAAACGCGTCATCCCCGAGCGACGATGCTTATTGCAACGATGACAGAGTTCTGTACCGTGGAAATCCGATAATATCGCTGGTCCGTTCGTCCATCGTGCCGAGATTGAATTCCCAACGGGTGTCGTGGTCGAGGTGGTGATATTATTCGCGAACCTCGATCGAGATGTGACGTTTTTAATTCCACGTGGTTGGGAGAATGTTTCTCGATCGGAGGGTTCGACGAGCAGCAGTCGCGGTAACGAAATCGTGCGTTTCGCTTTCACGGTTACGCGATCCGGGCTCGGTGGATCTTTCACAGGATACGCGGAAAGAAACAACGACACGAGACTTTCATTTTTGGACAACGGGGCGATACTGAAATTACGACGGGGGTGTTCGATCGACCGTGTCGTATCGAGGGTTTCGTACGCTGGCGTTCACGCGGTCCTGCGAGCCCCACCCGCTACACACGCTTCTACGCCTATGTGCACCTACCTCGTGGATGTATATACATACATATATATACATTTATATACATATATATATATATATATATATATATATATATATATATGTACCGTGGCGTAAGTGTACTCGCATCGGGTATACATTAGGGTTGATAGTATATATATACACATATATATGTACACACGCACACATACGCGCACACGCACACCCGCACCCACACACAATAATACGTGTATAGACACACGCACACAATAATACGTGTATAGACACACGCACACAATAATACGTGTATAGACACACACACAATAATACGTGTATAGACACACACAATAATACGTGTATAGACACATAAACAATAATACGTGTATAGACACACACACGTACACATACAATAATATGTGTATAGACACACACACAATAATACGTGTATAGACACACACACAATAATACGTGTATAGACACACACACAATAATACGTGTATAGACACACACGCACACACACACAATAATACGTATATAGACACACACGCAATAATACGTGTATAGACACACACACAATAATATGTGTATAGACACACACGCGCGCGCGCGCACACACACACACACACACACACAAATAATACGTGTAAAGCACACAAGCGCGCGTGCACGCACACACACACAAAATAATACGTATATAGACACACACGCACGTACACACGCACACACGCACGCACTCACGTACGTATAGATGCATATATACGTATATGTATATACATACGTAAATACGCACTCGCGAAATCTGCATAGTTACATATGTACCGTAGGGTAAGTGTACTCGCAACGGGCATACATAAGGGTTGATAGTGCTCGGGCGGGCAAGCCACCCTTATATGCAGGGCGTGGCCAGAGTCCACCAATCAGAGGGCGGGGAATCCCCGAAAGACCAAATCGAACCAAGTAAAAATTTCAGCGGTCGCGTCAAACGCCAACGCCAAAGGGGATGAGCGCGGTTGATCCGGGGCTTACATTTTCGTTACTTATCCCGCGCACGGGATCTTCCGCTTCCGTGTACGTTTTCCTACCGCTTCTTTTTCTCTCAACCCCGCCACGCCGCCCATTTTTTTCTTAAACGCGACCCTTTAATTGCGATTAATTACCGGCGAGCGTGTTTTTGCGAATTTTAACGTCGATCCTTCCTTTTTTATCACCGGATTTAGAAAAAAGTGGGGCCAGTTTGCAGGTGAAATTTGAGGTTAACGTTCAAGTATTCGAATTTTTCCATCGAGAAGTATATTTGTAGTTTTTAATGCGTCCTTAGGATCTTTCTATTGTTCATTTTTTTTATGTATCACGTGCATTCATATTTTCTAGCCTCGTATTCGTTTTATTGCCAAATTGAAAAAAAGTGGGGTCAATTTGTAGAAGAAATTTGAGGTTAACGTTCAAGAAACATTGCAATTTTTCCACCGAGAAATACATTTGTAATTTTTAAAGCGTCTTTAGAATCTTTATACTATTCATTTTTTCATGTATCACGTGCATTTACAATTTCTAGCCTCGTATCCATTCTATTATCAAATTGAAAAAAAGTGGGGTCAGTTTGTAGGTGAAATTTGAGGTTAACGTTCAAGAAACACTCCAATTTTTCCATCGAGAAATACATTTGTAGTTTCTAAATCGTCTTTAGAATCTTTCTATTCTTCATTCTTTCACATATCACGTGTATTTAGAATTTCTAGCCTCGTATCTGTTTTATCACTAAATCAAAAAAAAAATGGCGCCAGTTTGTAAATAAAATTTGAGATAAAATTTCAAGAAGCATTCCAATTTTCTCACCGAGAAATACATTTGTAGTCTCTAAATCGTCTTTAGAATCTTTCTATTCTTTATTTTTTCACTAAATCACAAAAAAATGGCGCCAGTTTGTAAATAAAATTTGAGATCAAAGTTCAAGAAGCATTCCAATTTTCCCACCGAGAAATACATTTGTAGTTTCTAAATCGTCTTTAGAATCTTCCTATTATTCATTCTTCCACATACCAAATGCATTTACAAATCCAAGCCTCGCAATTGTACAAATTTTCACCAAATTCGCACCGGTACGATCGCACCTTATAATTTCGATTCGCGTTTATCGAAAAAAAAAAATAAAAAAATAAAAAAAGACAAAGAACAATTCTCCTCGTAACTCCCAATTGTAACATTATCGTCCACGCTGGGTATTTACCAGTACGCGTGTAAAAATATCTATTTACCGCGGGAATCGACACGTTTCGCGGACCGCGCGCCATTAAATTTCAATGCGCACCGCGAAAGTAAGAAACTACCCCATTTACGCAAGAGCGGCGGTAAGAGCGAGCGAACGAGCCATAGTAGGCGCCGGAAGCGCGACGAAGAACGGAAGACAGACTAGCGGGGTCTGCGTTTAATAGCCGTAGTGTTACCTCGGAGGCCTCTCGCCATTAAGAATCCCACAAGACCGTCCTCGCGGGCCCTCTCCAAGCCCCACGTTACCCCTTTCCGCAATTCCGACATATTACACGGTGCCCCGGCATAGTGGGTGTAATACGTGTTCCTAGCCGGCTATAACTATACCTTGCGGAGGTATACCTCGGTACCACTAAAATCATTAGAAACACGTGCGCCATCCACCGCGCAGAATCCTGGTCCCTTGCCATTAGAATGCTTAGACGGTGTTGTATCCGGAGATCAATATCAAAACAACGCCGCATGACCGCCCACTCTGACGGAAAATCCGCGGAGACTCGGCGCGGACGACGATTTCTGAACCCGCGTTTGCGCCTGCTTCTCGATTCCCTGCGTTGTTATTCTTTCCCCTATTTTCTCACGTTTTTACACGTTCCCTCTTCGTTTCTCGTACGAAAAGTTTGTTGCTTTTTTTTATTCTTCTACCTCTCCTAGTTCGCGAAATTTAAAAAGTATTAAGGATGGCTGGGGAGTGAACTTTCTTTCGATTTGGAGGGACGTTTGGATCTATTTGGATTATTAGACTAAATAGAATTATGTTTAGACTATTAGTGTTGGAATGAATGCAACAACGATCTTAAGGGTGCCAGATGTCGATGTCAGTTTTAAGAACTGTCTCCGTATTGGCACGAAAGGGTCGTCCGCCATGTGGTCAATGGTTTGGCCGTTTTCCTTTTGGTTTTTCTTTTTAGTCGAGTTCCAAATCCAGAGTTAGAAAGACCACACACTGTCTCGTCGTTCATATCAAGACGTATCACTCTATACGCATTTCTTCGAACTTTGTATTCTTATATATGCATTAACTATACTACTAGATACGCGAGATCCCTGCATATTATAATAAACTAGATATTATGATCTGGACTTTACAACAATTAGATTAAATAGAACGATGTTTAGACTATTAGACTAAATAGAACGACGTTTAGACTATTAAAGAAGGTATTTTTTTGGGATTGAATAATTCCACTATTGGAAATTTATTGAAATGTAAACGCTTCGGTCTCTAGTTTGCAAAATTTAAGAGAATGTATTAACTTTGGTAGTTAATTTGTAAACAATTCTCGAAGACGGACATTTTTGAAACACATCCATCGGAAATCTGAGAAAATACAAACTTTCGCGTTCGATCCGGGGAATATTGTCGATATCCACGATTCTCGAAAGTCTCGACGGATAAAGCTTTGGTAATATTTGAAAGTTCGTTTCGTGGATCGCGAGAATCGCGAAGTTGACTGGAAAAATTCATTACGGGGAACCTGGACCGGATCTTGAATAAATTACCGGGGCACTTGGAACGCCGTCACCCTCTCGGAATAACGTGTACATGGTACATCGATCGCGTCACCGATCTCAAGAATTCTAAAGAATTGGTCGCTGGACGGTTTGCGAAAACATTGTTCGAGGTTGCCGACCTCTTTAAAATCGTATCAAAAGTCGCTAAAACGGGAGCCCGTTAGTCACGAGACGTCCAAAGGCTCGTAAACGAAGACGACAGCCGAGTATCTTTAGCGACTTCGACTCACGGACGTTCCGTACGCGAGGTAGACGATTTTAAAAGAATTATATCGCACTTACGGGTGCACCGGGTTCCGAAATTGCGTTACACCTTTCTCTGCGTCGAATTAGTCCTCTTCGACGCGCGAAATAGTTCTCGAGAGTAGTTAAGAATAATTCTTAAACCACCCTCGAACTTTTCTACTCGATACGTCGCTCTGGTAGTCGATAAATCGTTCCGTGGTTATTTAAAAAAGAGTTCAGCTCGTGGTTACGGGGTGGCGAAACACCGGGCGTATTCACTCGCCGAAATTACTTTACACTTTTTTTTTTCTCGCCCCCTGCATCGAATTAGTCGGTGCACTGCGCGAAAGAGGAAACGAGCTCGCGTGGGGGTTTGAACTGGAGGCCAACGTTGACGAAAGAGGCGGGAAAAGAAGGAGAGGAAAGGAGGTCAGGTAAGGAGAAGAGAAGGAGGAAGAAGAGGAAGAAGAAGAAGAAGAAGCGGAAGAAACAGGGGGTACTTTCCTCGTCGCGCTGCTTAAAATTCATAAGGCGCTCTGTTTACTTACTAAAGATACGCGGGCCTGCGACCAACCACCCCCCGTTCCCCTACCTTAAAGTCCCTCCCGCGGTTCCCTTCGACGCTGTAGCGGCGAGGCCGTGCTTTATCGCGGAAAATAAAATTATTGGTTGCACTTTTCTCTCGACGACGGTGGCTCTACGGCGGCGGTGGCGGTCTCCGCGGTTCTTTTTATCGCGGTCGCGGCTACGGCCGAGGACGCTGCGGCCAACGAATCGACACACTTGAAACCCCGTGATTTCTCCGCGGCGCGTTTAAAAAGCGGCCCGCGGCTGTCGGGGACACGCTCACCCCGCTGGCGCCGCGCTCAAAGAGGCCGTTTGATATGCTGATATCGCGCCGTTTATTTTTCCAATTTCCATAACGCGCCGTTTCTTAGTCGCGATTAGAAATGTAAATTCGAGAACGACCCTTCGCGCAGCTATCGGTGCCAGTTGTTTTAAAAAGCGTCGCGTCACCTACCGCCAACGGAAGCTGAGAGCCAACAGGGCCGCCGAGTGAACCTGCCACCGTGAGGATTAACTCGTTTGTGGCCGCGAGCGGTTTTCACCCCGGCCACGGATGCTATCGGTATCTTCGTGGCGAGCTTTCTGTAAATATTTTTTCTTTTTTCTTTTTTCTCTTTTCTTTTTCTTTCTTCCAGCCCATCTTGGGGAAGAATTATCGCTACCTCGGACGGTGGATGTATAATTGTCGCGAAGCCAACGGGGTGGTATTAAGACGGCTCAATGGCGCCACAATAGAATATGAATATTGATAAATATTTAAATCGAGTCGCGAACCAGAACTCGCTGAACTTCGCCCTTTCAACGTGCCGCGCGACCACCATTCTACTTTATTCTCTCTCTCTCTTTTATTAACCACGCTTCCGAGAATTTATATTACGCGACTGTCGCGATTTCGAATCGTTAAAGCCAAGATGTTGTACTTTAACGTTTCGCGTATCCGGAGAAGAAACTTAATATGGGGAGAAAAGGAAAATTGATGTAGAATGTATACGCGGATTGTGTATATCGCTATTTATTGAAGAATGCGATTCGATTCTTGCAAACTGATGTATTAGGTCTGTATAAAAAGTCTTACTTGAATGACTTAAATTTTGAAGTAAGAATTTTGAAGTAGAAACTCTGTGAATGTGAATAATTTCATCATAAAGAGTCTCATAAAGTTCTTAATGTAAAATAGAGTGTTCGAGAGATCGAAGTGATTGAAATAAGAAACAATTTCAGGGCAGGTAACGGTATTGTTTGAAACTTCATGGGTAACCATAAGCCAAACATTGATCGACTATAGGTAGAAGCTTAAAATTAGTTAATATAGCAGAATAGTCAACAATCGATAGAGGACTGCTACGAAGATACACGAATTTTTGTCCTCCTCGATAAATGTTCCCTAATCTACCTCGTTTGTGAGCTGACGTATTTCCCGGATACCGTTTCAAAGCTATTGAGTTGTTCGAAAAGTCATTTCATCTTTTTGGTGAAAATGAGACACGATTTTTTTAGAATGTCTAAACATTTTATTCAATTATTCTTCATAGTGGAAAACGAAATAACCTTCCGAACAACCCAATAATATACTTACGGGCGTTTAACCCTTTCCACTCGATAGACGATCCTCGATCGCTACTTAATTCGGTGTACTTTCTCCGATTCGGAAAACCATCGTGGTTTGGAATTGAAATTAAAATTCAATTACTCCTTTCTTGTAAGATGTAAACATACATATACGAAACGTTGAAATGAAATGTGAAGGATTTCATCGAGGTGCCAGTTTCCGATAACAAAAAAGCTTCGAGTGGAAAGGGTTAAAAATGTCCCGGAAAATATTCCGTATCTCAGACCCACTGGTTGGGAAACCTTGCGAGACTCGCCGGTACGATATCGCTGACAGAGAGGGTCCCGAAAGATGGTCTTGTCAACGAGAGAGAAAGAAGAGTAGAAAGAATTCAAGAAACGCTGGAAAGGAATACCGATCCGTCGAGGAAATCGTCCGTCCAAATACGGGCCGGGTAGGAACGATACAAATGCTTCGCGGCCAATTCAACCCTACCTCCGGTATAACAACCTTAAGCATCCCGCGTCGAGAGCCTTGTTAAATCATCCCCATTTCCCAATAAAACACGCTCCTAGCGACGACGACTCGATGGCAGATAATCCTCGCTGGGTATCCGGCTCTCTTACCTCAATTTTAATATCGACCTCGGAGCCACGGCGGGCCGCAAATGAATTTCCCGATAGCGGAGATAAAATTCAACGAACGGAGCGAACAGCGAATAACCCCCACTCTCTCTCTCTCTCGGTCGAGCGACAAGCGTCACCGAGGCCGCGACGAGCAAGAGTGACCGCTCCGCGCGCAGATACCCTCGTTTCCCCCACTCCGCGCCCGGTGAAAGTAAAAACGTCCGCGGTGGCGGTGACGGTGGTGGGGATAGGGTTTCCCGATTATCCACGGCAAATTACTTTTCTTAGGCGGTGCGGTGGCGATGTTCACGGGTGGTGGTTCGCCGTGGCCGACACCTGTATACGTGGCGCTCGCGCGCACCCTTCGTGCTCGGCCCACCGCCTACGCGCACGGTCCCTCCGCCGCGTCCCTCACCTCCCCTCCTCTAGCGTCGCGTTATAATCTCGTTGCTCGGGGCGACGTCGAATAAAGTACTCGCGGTGTGACGGTAACGCGAGGCACCAACTATTAACTCATTAGTCGAAGTTCTTCGTATTATCGCATTCTCTTTGAGGCCGGCTCCGGTATTCTCGTATCCGTGGGCTTCAGGGGGGAACGGGGTGGTGGTGGTGGTGGTGCTGGTGGTAGTGGTGGTGGTTGGAATGGGGGGGACACGGGCCGAGCATCCAGCGGGTTACCGAGGGGAGGAGCGGGTGGTGGAAGCGAGAGGAGAACGACGACGACGATGGAAATAGGACGCGACGGTGACAGGGGTTGGACGAAGAGGGACGAACGAAAGGTACGCGAGGAACGAACGAAGACGAACGACGATGTTGGGACATGCGAACCGGGATGGGTGGGGCGGGGGGTAGAGCGGGAGGATGGGCCCGGAGAACGTTGGCAGAAACGGTGACGATGTCGACGGGGGGAGTTTTAGTCGGGTTGGGTTGGATCGGGTGGGGTGGGGTGGTCGACGTGGAACGTAGGTGGTGGTAAGGGTTGAGGCGAGAGAGCACGCAAGGGATGATAGGGCAAGGAGAAGGACAGGGGGCACCAGGGGGGAGGGCAGGGAGGCGATCCGTGGGAGGTAAGAGGTAGATGGTGCGGTGCTCGCAGAAAGGGTGGCTGCTGGCGTGGGGTGGCGGTGGGTGGAGGGTGGTTGCACGCCCGGCATTGTTTCGAACAGGCGTGTACACGTACATACATCTATTTGGCACATAGATAAAGCATCTTAGAGACCGCGTAGAAGGGAACTACGACGGGAGAGAGCCTGAGGACGAGGCAAGAGGTTGAGGTGAACTGGAGAAGAAGCCTGGAGTACGGGATGCTGAAGGACGAGAGAGGGTTAGAGAAAGAGAGAGAGACGGGGGTAGAGAAGCACCGGCACCAGCAGCGGCAACGGCAGCGGCAACGGCGGCGGCGGTGGCGGCGGCGGCGGCGGCAGCGGCGGCGGCAGCCAGCCATCTTGCCACAAACTTGACTCGACCAATCAGCGTCGAGGCTGTGGTCACCGTTGTACCCTCGCTCCCTTCCTCCCTCGTCACTCTGTTCTCGTGTTCTCTGTACGGTTCCTCTGGCTCTCACCCTCTCTGTCGCGCGAAAGAGAGAAGGATGGAGAGAGAGAGAGAGAGAGAGTGAGAGAGAGAGAGAGAGGAAACGCGAGCTTTCTCTCTTATGGTCCGTAGTAACCCGGCAGCAGCACCTGCCAGCCAACCCTTTAATTCTAATCAATTTACTCTTGCGCGAGCCTCAACCCCTCGTGTATCCTCCTGAGCACGACTGAACCTCAACCGCGCGCGCTCTCCCGCCACCCCATTCCGCGTCGAGCTACCATCCTCTCGTAGCTTCCTCCCGGACCCGTTCCGCGATCCCTCTCGAACCAGCTCTACTACATCTGATAACGGAACTACGTTCGGCCGCACGGAACTCCCGCTAACCGGCTAAATAATTAGCGCCGGGGAGATTAATTGCCGGGAGTTACAGTTGCGAGGCTACGATAACGACCCTGATACCCGGTGCTGGTGTTCGCGAGGGTGGTCCGTTCGTTGACCAGGGTGTCTTGGAATCCTCGGTGATAGACAGACGTGTAAGAGGCAACGTCTCGATACCAACGAGAATCCAAATTCTATTGGCTGTCGGCCGGTTCTCGCGAGGACGAACCTAGCAGTCGGGTACTGGGTGTTAAACGTCGAGTATTAATAATTTATTTTCTATTACGGTTCGGATTCGACTCGATCGAGGCTCTTTTTACCTCGTTGAATGTTTGTACCGAGTGCCACTAGACGCACCGATACCCCACCGGTTACACCACGTTCCGTAGTTTCGTCGGGAAAATTGAAAGCGCGGTAATAAAAGTTCGAAAGGGTGCTCCTCGATGGCGGAGGCCATGAAAGAGGTGAAAAACAATTTGATCGGCCCTGATTCAAGAGCAGACGGTTAAAGTTTACGCTACCTCCGCTCCGGAGGTCTTCGCAGAGGCTTACATAATTTAGTTAATGGCTCGTAGACTAACGACGGAGCCAGTGTTTAAGCGTCCGCCGTGAACCACCCCCTGCCCCCGTTGGTAAGAGTTGCCAAGTTTTCCCCGCGAAGCACCCTTGGACAAAAATTTATGTTCGTTACTTTGGCCTCGCGCCTTCCGATGAATTATCGCTCCGGGCTCCATCCGATACTCTCGCTTTCGCGCGGGACAATCGATCCCTTTCTTCTCCCTTGAAAAGAAAATAAAGAACGGTGGTTGGAAAATTGATAACAATTTTATTGGCCAGCTGCGTACGCCCGGTCCAACGGACAACATTTTGGAAATACGGGGAACGATGGTTCGTAGTATGATCTATGTATTTGAAACGGAACGTTCCTTTCGTAATTCACTTTGTACAAGATTCTTTTCTCTGACCTATTTTTTCATTTTTGTACAATTTTCATTACATCAATACACACCCAATAGGATCTAGAAATAAATATCGAGCGATTACCACAAACCGAGTATACTAAAGAATAACTTCTCTAATCGTTACATGAACATTTTCAGACACTCGAAAGATAAGTTTCTCGTTTGTTGACTGACTGTAGCGACTCGCGGAGATCAAGAGTAGTTCGTAGGACCGCCACCAGAGGCGCGAAGCGTTCGTTCGATCAATCGATCGATAGTTCGCGTCGTAATATTTATTGTTGTGATCCAAAGTCGTCCCTGATCGTATATTTTTGTTCGATACTTTAATACGTGTATAATCTAGTTCCAAGTAGTATAATTCTAAACAATAATACAGACAAATGGTTCAGTGCAATTGAAAAACAGTTAAAGAATCCTGCCCGAATAAGTAAACCGTCACGACTACAAAAATGGCTACTTCTCGCTGATTATGTCCGTACACCCCGTTTATTCTCACTACGAAAGCAGATCACGATCTTCCCCTAATATTTTCCTTTCGAACTTTATTACATCTTCTCGATAAACCCCTTCTAATATTGTTTCTACATTCCCTTGTACTGGAGAAACATTTTCCGAAACCTTAACTCGTAGAATCTCCCACAAATTAAATATTTTCCACGTATTACGTTCCACGTCTTGGAATAACGCGAAACGGACGACAAAAGTGTACAAGTATTTTAAAATAAGGCGAAAGCGATGTTTCGTTTTCGATCGTTCGATCCAAGGGTTAAATCGTAAAAATTAGATGTCTAAATTCCGTGTGGTTAATAACGGTTCGCCATATTGCGCGATGGTGTATCAAGGGACGGAATCGCCTCGAATAAATCGCGGACGTCGTTCTGATTACAGATCGTCCGTGGGATTGGCAGAGAGTAAGCGTGGCTTAACGACAGATCCGATCTGCAGGAGTGGAACAATCGGTCCTTCTCGATCGCTCTCCTTCTCCTTTTTATGCCGACGTATTTCGATGCCTGATCGAATACAGGGATTCTGGGCCGACGGGGAGAAATAGACGGTGAGTCGATTTATTTATGTCGGTGATTGCGAGTCCGGGAGGTAAGGGCTTCTTTTGCATTAATGCCGAACGAGCCCGAGGGTGGCTTCTGTGCCTGTCGTTCCGATACGGCGATACGTTATCGTTCACTTTAAATATCGAGGCTTAAACAAATTTTCCAACGACCTTCCATCGAGTCAAACCAACGGAAGCTTCTTTCTCCGGGGATATTCATTTATCGTTAAATATTATCCGAGTTTTGAAAAAGATACACGGAAGGAGTGGATAAAAATTCTGTCGACTATTTTCAAACCATTGGCGTAAAACTTTAATCGGTAAACTATGTAACTCGAGAGATAGAAATAGAAAATTTCGTGGAATTCATGATTATTTAAATTTAGAAAAGATACACGGAAAGAGGGGATAAAAATTCTGACTATTTTGAAACCATTGGCGTAAAACTTTAATCGGTAAACTATGTAACTTGAGAGAGAGAGAGAGAGAAATGGAAAATTTCGTGGAATCCATGATTATTTAAATTTAGAAAAGATACACGGAGAATCGATAAAAATTCTATGGACTATTTTGAAACCATTGGCGTAAAATTTTCACTGGTAAACTATGTAACGGGAGAGAGAGAAATGGAAAATTTCGTGGAATCCATAATTATTTAAATTTAGAAAAGGTACAAGGAGAGTTGATAAAAATTGTATCGACTATTTTGAAACCATTGGCGTAAAACTTAATCGGTAAACTATGTAACTCGAGAGATAGAAATAGAAAATTTCGTGGAATTCATGATTATTTAAATTTAGAAAAGATACACGGAGAATCGATAAAAATTCTATGGACTATTTTGAAACCATTGGCGTAAAATTTTCACTGGTAAACTATGTAACGGGAGAGAGAGAAATGAAAAATTTCGTGGAATTCATGATTATTTAAATTTAGAAAAGATACACGGAAAGAGGGGATAAAAATTCTGACTATTTTGAAACCATTGGCGTAAAACTTTAATCGGTAAACTATGTAACTCGAGAGAGAGAAATGGAAAATTTCGTGGAATCGATGATTATTTAAATTTGAAAAAGATACGCGAAAAAAGTCGACAAAAATTCTATCGACTATAACCGATGAATGGAACTCGAGATGAAAAAGTGGAAAATTCTAATCAATGTGGAATCTTCTAATTGATCGTTTTCGAGAGATTCGGTTTTCAAACATTCCGGAACGTTTAATTTAGAAGTTCGTAGAGCCAAGTTTATTTTCAATGGCTACGAAACAGCCAGTTTGAACGTACATATTTCATTGAAACCGATCGAGTCTAAAATTTATGTCACACTTGTTGCTAGATCTTAGTTTTTATTTTACTTTCGATCAGCGAGCTGTATCTTTCCCGCTGCAATTCTTTCGCAAACGAAGTCGAAGCCACGGTTACCGAATCACCGAGCTCGAATCCGTTCTCTGGAAGCTGTTGATAAATATAATGCTCTTCAATTCGAAACGCTCGGGATTGTAAATACACAATGCGGGATACTAATCAGAAAGCACAGCATTTTGCACATTTCCTTTCTTCGAGATACGCTCGGCCGTGATTTAACCGTTCTCGTGTATTCATAACCGTGCACTTTGTCAACGGGAAGAATACTATGCCTACAGTGCACGCGTTTCCGCAGTTCATTATAATGAGCGGCGCGTGCACGTGAAACAAGTTTATTGCCCTTTAAGAGTTTCCGAGCACCCCTGGAACCGGAAAGGGGGTTGCTCCAAGTTCTTAATGCCGTCACCTGTACGTAAAAGTATTTCAATTCTACTTTGACTCGACGAAAGTCGACGCGCGGGAATTACGGCGGATGGAACGCGTTTACATTCATTGCGAAGAATCGATTGCAACGTCGTTCGTTCGAAAATAAAAAATTCCACCAACGATTGAATAATCTTCCCGACGTATTCTACAAAATTTAAATATACCAATTCTACGTTATACGAACACGAATTAAAAATCTTTCCACGTGCATCGAACTGTTACCTCAAATCTTCAACGATAAACGAATCGGTATTGAACTAATCTTATTTTATAACAGATCTACAATATATTATTTACTTTTAGACTTATTTAGACTAATTAGATTTACTTTTCCATAATCGAGGAAATCCCCGTTCTCGATATTACTTAATTATACGAACACGAATTAAAAATCTTTCCACGTGCATCGAACCGTTACCTCAAATCGTCAACGATAAACGAATCGGTATTGAACTAATCTTATTTTATAGCAGATCTACAATATATTATCTACTTTTAGACTTATTTAGACTAATTAGATTTACTTTTCCATAATCGAGGAAATCCCTGTTCTCGATATTACTTAATTATACGAACACGAATTAAAAATCTTTCCACGTGCATCGAACCGTTACCTCAAATCGTCAACGATAAACGAATCGGTATTGAACTAATCTTATTTTATAGCAGATCTACAATATATTATCTACTTTTAGACTTATTTAGACTAATTAGATTTACTTTTCCATAATCGAGGAAATCCCTGTTCTCGATATTACTTAATTATACGAACACGAATTAAAAATCTTTCCACGTGCATCGAACTGTTACCTCAAATCGTCAACGATAAACGAATCGGTATTGAACTAATCTTATTTTATAGCAGATCTACAATATATTATTTACTTTTAGACTTACTTAGACTAATTAAACTTACTTTTCTATAATCGAGGAAATCCCCGTTCTCGATATTACTTAATTATACGAACACGAATTAAAAATCTTTCCACGTGCATCGAACTGTTACCTCAAATCGTCAACGATAAACGAATCGGTATTGAATTAATCTTATTTTATAGCATATCTACAATATATTATTTACTTTTAGACTTACTTAGACTAATTAGACTTACTTTTCTATAATCGAGGAAATCCCCGTTCTCGATATCACTTAATTCGTAGTTACGCAACATAACGAATTAAAATTTCGAAACGCGCGAGCTCTCGGTGCGCCCTAATATTTAATCATCCGCCATTTAATCGGGCACCATTAAAACGCCCAACGTTATATTGCCCCTGAACACCCTCCGCATTAACAAAGTCACCGGCACAAACGATCAAGCTCGCGAGCAACCCTTGAAGCACGCGTACAGCGGTGCTCTGAAGAAAGAAGCCGTCCCGTCGGAGACTTTCCCAAGGTTTCTCAGACCGTCACCGGCACTTCTTGCCAGAACCAAGCGGAATAAGCTCGCGAGAACGGAACAATGGCGAGGGCGAGCCTCGACAAAGCGACACGCTCTTAATTCGTACAAAACTACTTAATAAGGCAAATGAACGCGTGGTTCTTTTGACTGTTCGACGGCTGAGAGCGGTGGTTGGGGGTGGTCGGTTCTGAAGGGCGAAGGGACGCCGGAAAACGACTAGCGCGCGCACGCCAGAGAAAGAGAAAGAGAGAGAAAGAGGGAGAGAAGAAAGAGGGAGAATTGGAGAGAGAGAAGCGTAACGTGGACCGAGAGGGATGAACGATTTTTTTTTTTTAGCCCCTACGGGGGTGGCGAGTCTCACAGACTACCCAACGATGACGACGTCGTCGACGACGACGACGACCACGACCACGACCACGACGACGACGACGACGACGACGACGACGACGACGCCGACGACGTCGACGACGACGAGTCGAGTGGTTTTCAAGCTAATAAAAAAATTACCGCCGCCGCATGAAACCCGACGACGTATAAAACGTCGGTGAGCGCGACGATTCCAACCCCTGCCGTCACTACGGCCACCCCCGGTTGGAAAAGGGGGAAGAAAAGCCACCGGGAGTCGTCACCCTTTTGTTTTCCTTTTCACCTCGCCGAGGGAACGAGACGGATGCAATTTACTCACGCACTTTGATACTCGACGTTATTCGATTCTGAATACGGTGTCGATTTCTGTTCGCGGATCCCTGTTCTCGGTGGTGTTTCCACCCCACCCCCGCCTTCGTGCTTTTTTTTCTTTTTTTTCCTTTTTTCTTTTTTTCTTCGCGGCTGATCGCGATGGATAGGGGTGCTTTTAATTAAATTTATTTAACCGCGACAGACGTCGAGGTCCCTGGAAATGTTTGTCGAGCGAACATTCTAACCCAGACCTAACCTAGACCTCTGTATTTTTTCTTGGATCTTCACGGGTGATTCTTCGTTAAATTTATTTAACCATCTCGACTAAGTGGACGCAAGATATTTTTTACAACGCGATCAGTTTTATCACAATATTTGTCGAACCTGAATTAAACTTAATCCAAACCTTGTATATTTTTTTCTTTTAATAGAGTGTTCTCAATTAAATTCGTTTAATCGCTATTTCGTCTACGTGGATGGAAAATTCTAACGAAGATTCTAATTCAAATCTAACCTGGACCTCTGTATTTTTTCTTGGATCTTCACGGGTGATTCTTCGTTAAATTTATTTAACAATCTCGACGAAGTGGACGCAAGATATTTTTAACACCGTGATCAGTTTTATCAGAATATTTGTCGAACCTGAATTAAACTTAATCCAAACCCTATATATTTTTTTCTTTTAATAGAGTGTTCTCAATTAAATTCGTTTAATCGCTATTTCGTTCACATGAATGGAAATTATTTCGATCGTCAGGGTAATTTTTCTCGACGTATTCGTAAAACGAGAGTCGATTTCTTAAGAAAATTCTACGAATAGAAATTCTCGCTTTCCTTTTTATCGTACATCTCCCGAGATCGATACAGTTGATACAGATATTAAGAATTTTCCAAGAGGAGGAAGAGATTCAAGATCGTTACAATTGTTTCCGTTTGTAGAGATTTCCCTGAAAAAGATGTTTCCTCCAGCAGTGTGCACACCGCTTTGAACAGAAAGTAGCGGAGTGACCGAGAAATTTCGAGCAAGATCCGAGAAATTACGATATTTCCCCGCGGTATTAATTAATGAGGCAAACTCTTTAGGGAGACACGAACAGCCGGGGCACACGGGGTAACGGAAGTTCAATATTTGAGGCTTTTTTCTCTCCATTGGCCTCGACTTTCCGCTGGCAAGTGTGCCAAGTTCTCCGTAGCAAAGACAAATCGCTTTTAGCGTGTCGCGAGCCAACCTGTAATATTACTTATTAATCGGCCGAAGGGGTGGAGGTTGGTTAAAACGCGAGACATTTCTCGTGAAATTCATTCTAAAATCTCGATTCAAACATTTTTAAACCCTGATACTTACCAGTATCCACTGTTAACGCGAAACAATTTTCCAAAGAAAGAAAAAAGAAATGTGTTCTAAGAACCAATGAAAAAGTGTCTTTCGAGTTCAATAGACATCTTAGATGTTCTACAATTTCAAAAATGGTGTAATCTGTACTCGATGGAAATAAATATCGATGCTCGAAGAAATATTCGGAGATTCCATCGGCTAACGCGAAATAATTTTCCAAAGAAAGAAAAAAGAAATGTCTTCTAAGAACCAACGAGAAAGTGTCTTTCGAGTCCAATGGTTATCTTAAGTATTCTACAATTTAAACAGAAAAATTACGCGATCTGTACTCGATCGAAATAAATATCGTTGCTCGAAGAAATATTCGGAGATTCCATCGGCTAACGCGAAACAATTTTCCAAAAAAAAAAGAAAAAAGAAATGTGTTCTAAGAACCAACGAGGAAATGTCTTTTGACTCGAATGGATATCTTAGATATTCTACAATTTAAAAAATAGTGTAATCTGTATTCAATTGAAATAAATCTGGTTGCTCGAAGAAATATTCGGAGATTCCATCGTGAACGTCGGTAATCCGTAACGACGAGCTCGAACGAATTAACGTCGGTCGAAAACTGCTCGCATCCCTCTCTCGACTGGGAAACGAGAATTTCGCTGTCGGATTAACCCTCTTGACCGAGCGCGAGAATACAGCCGAAGAAAGGGTAACGTTGCGGTCGGGTGGGACACGGGGAGGATACCGACCACGAGAAAAGGAAGCAAAACGAGGTTCGGGGGTGTGGGGATCGGCGGCAGGTGAATTCTAAGCCCGAGATTCTCCCATCCGTGGCTGCGCGCGCTGGAAGTGCGCCCCGGTGCTAATTAAAATCAGACCACGTGTCTTTCCGAGCCATGGTCACGAAAAATAAACGGAAAAAGATCTTTTCAACGGTGCCCCTAAACCCACCGTTCCTCTCCACCCTGTCCCTCTCGCTCCCAGTGATCTCCGTCTCCGTCCCACCCCGTTCCCTACCGGTCCCCTCCCCCTGTCTCTGGCGCACCCCACGCCGGCTTAATTATCGTCCAAGTGTTCTTTAAAGAGCGAATTACACGCTCGATGTTTACCGCAAGCTCGAAGCTTTTCATTCGTCCCGCTCTCCTTTTTACCCCCACTCGCGCCGCTTCGTCCCTCCTTCTCGATCGCTCGCACCCTCCTCGTCGTTGGCTTCGTTCGGTACACCACGGGAAAATAACCGGCGGTCCGCGACTTCTTTTACGCCGCGAACGCTGCCTAGCTATCCAACGTAGTGTCGCGGCCTCGATCGTTCCGCGACAAACGATCCTTCTCTCCGCGATAGATGGCGTTTATCGAACCCTCGACCTCCACCGAATCGCGTACCACGAACCCGAGAAACGATAAACGATCGAAAGAACGACGCTTCGAAACTGTCTCCACTCTCTCGCAAATCTTTCCAACCCTGCGAGTTTCGGGGGATTGCTCGTTGGAAATCGAAGAAATGAGCGTACAATGTCAAATTACGTAGACTCGATGTTTATTTATTCATCGTAGAACCTTTCGAGCGTTTCGGTATTCGAGTGACCTTTGGAAACTGAAGACTTTTGTCGGCGCTCCGAGAATACAACAATGAAAATTACTGGTCTAGACTACTGGAAACTTATTCATCGTTGACCTTCTTTGGATACTTTGATCGGTCGGGTTGTATTCTCTCAGAGAGAGCGTCAAGTATCGTACTGTGTACAGTTTTGCAGAAGTCTCGAATGAATATCGATTCGGTCGATACTCGCTTCAATAGCGGATTAAAATTTACCAGGACTTAGAATTCGGTTCGATATCGTTGTCCCTTCCACGGTCATCGAACGTGTGAATTGAACCACCGACTCGGACGTTCTCGTGTCGCTCTGTTGGCGCGTTTGCGGTTTCTTTCTCGAAAGATTCGGGCGTGTTCGAAAACGACCGAGATCACCGAGTCGAACGAATTTCTCGAGGGCCTTATAAGCCACGAGGAACGATTGGCAGGTGAAAAACTCCCGGGTGATTCCATGCCGCGAGATTTCGACGCCGCTCGTTTTTCTTTCCCTTTATCGAGAATTTCTTACGGCACTCCCTCTCTCTCTCTCTCTTTCTTTCTCTCTCGCCACTTTGAGACACACGATTTCCTCGCCCCGCCGTTTTCCAGGCCGACGTCGATTAACGAGCCAGCCATTGAGACCCGGATCCGCGTGTTCTTGCCCCTTTCTACCCCCTCCCCCTCCCTACTTTCCTCTGTTTCCGTCCGTTTTTTTCACCCCACCGTACCCGGCCCCGCGCGGTCGGTCTGTTTTTCCTTTAACTTTCTCTCCCCTGTTTCGCGGCTCGGCTACGACCGCGATACCTTCGCCGCGGAAAAACGCAGCGAAACGCGGTTAAAGTACACGCTAAGGGGAACAAATTTGAAGCTCATTACCGCTCCTCTTTTCAGACACGCCAAGGGGACGCTGGATGCGAGTCGAAACCTTTATGCGCGTGTTCGTTCGTTCCTTCGTGTTCCTTTTTCACGGTTTCTTTTCCGTCGTTTCCTACGCCGGGGCCGTGGGAGTCTTCGCGATACCGACCGGCCGATAAATTCCACGCGAATTTATCAGGCCGCCTTTTAAACGGGGACGATTAAACGCGTGAGCGCGAATTTGGCACGTTGCGGACGCAACTGACGTCGCGCGAACCTTTTCTTCGGTCACGAGCACACCCAGTACCGCGGGCACGGTAAGGGTCGACGTTGATTTTCTCTCTGTTCGTTCGATTGGATGAATAAGAGAAAAAGAAACGTACGGTCGGCGAGAAGTCACGCGTCTGCGTCGAGGCTGTGTCCTAATTAGGATCGTACAACGAGAAAATAGTTGCTTAATTCGACCGATTACGAGAGAAAATGAAAATGGACGAGAGATGTCGAATCTTTGCCGATCTCGACACGACTGTAATTCATTCGATTACTTTCTTTCTTTTCGTTGGAACGAACGCAACGACGATGTTCAAGCGTGTTAGATGTTTTTAACCAATGGCCGATGTTAATTTTAAGGACTACTATTTTATCGGTGCCGAAGGATCGTCTGTTACACGGTCAGAGGTTTCAATATTTATATCTTTGCTGTAGGTTTTTCAGAGAGGCCACACGATACTATCGTAGTCTGTACTAAATTGTATTGCTGTACATTTCTCGATTTTATATTCTTGTGTTGACAATTAATTGATTGTTCAATAAATTTTGTCATTCGATAACAGTATAGTATTAGGTTGCTCAATAAGTTTCTGTATACATTTCTCGATTTTATATTCTTATGGTGACAATTAATAGATTGTTCAATAAGTTTTATCGAATGACAAATCTTATTAAACAATCTATCGAATGACAAAACTTATTAAACAATCTATTAATCGTCAACACAAGAATATAAAGTCGAGAAATGTACACAGAATCTTATTGAGCAACCTAATACTATACTGTTCAATAAATCTTATCGAGCGACAAAACTTATCGAACAACCTAGTATACTTCTAGCCACGCGAGATCCCGGTGCATTGCAATAAACTAAATATTATTGAAGGAAAATATGCAGTGTGGTTTTATATGTATATTATATTTTGTTACTTTTTGCACGTGGACACACTCATGCTCGCCATACAACAGTCTAGACCTTCTTTCGTCTTTTGCTTCTTACCTATACACGCAGATATCACCATCGATAGAATACAGATACATTCTCTTACCAATTACAATTTGAAAAACACATTCCCATCGTGTCGATCGATCGAATCACAACGTTAGAACACGATCCCTGGTCGTACGTTTCTCCCTTGTCCTTCCGCTCGTGAACAAAGAAGACCGCATCGGAAAAGAACAATGGAGATATCGAGAGACGGGGGGAATGTTCTCGCGAACGACAAAATGAAATTAATAAGCGTAATTCGCGTTCCTCGATATTCCCTCTGACCGATTTCTCCCGACGAGAGCACGACCGGTCCGAATGGTCCGTATCCGCAACAGAGATACCGTTTTCCGTTCGCGTGTTCGTTCCAGCGTGCGTTAGGCGAGTAACGTCTGCGCGAATTCCCGCGTACATAGTGGAGAAATAAAAGCTTGGATCGCGCGCACGGTTCACCGGTAAAGCGATAACAAAGGATAACAGAGACGAGCCCGGCATCGCCACGATCCTCCCCCCGTCGTCTCTGTCCGCGCGACTAATTTATTTAAAAGCCAAGCGCGAACGTTTCGCACGAGCGGGCGGCTCGCCCGTTCTCGGTGTTCACCGCATCGATATTTCCGCGATTCCGCGAAACAAAGGGTTCACGGTGGCTGGTACGTCGATCGTCGAGAGGTTCGCGTTTCTCCACTACAGTCCGCGAGAAGCCTTACGGCCCGTTTACACGAATCCATCGACAACCATCGAACGACCACCGGTTTCGACAATTTCCGTTGGCATATTTCCATCGTCCCCCGACGATATCACCGCGGCGGAAGGTAAAGAGAGAAACCCCGGGCCGTAGCGAAAGGCCTTCAATCCCTGGAAGCAACGAATTGTCCTCCTCCTCCTCCTCCTCCTCCAGCAGCAGCAGCTCCTCCTCTTCCTCTAGGTCCTCCGAGCGACCCCCGGTTCACTCCCGTCGCTCCCCCGTGCTTTCCAGTTTCCACCCCGAGCCATTCGATTTTCCACTATTTTCCGATCGTCCGTTCTTCCACCCTCGTCGTCTCGTCCATTTCCATCAGTCTCCTCCGACGTTTATACTTTCGTGAACGGACCCGAGGGCTCCGCGGGGACGAGTTAAGGGGGTGGTCTTGATCGCGAGGGTGAGCAAAGGCGGAAAAGACGATACGCGGACGTACCGGTGGGACAAGAAAGAGAACTGGATGAGGAACGCCGCTCGAGAGAGAAATAGGACGGGTGGAAAGGACGCGAATCGGGTGGAGGAGGAGGAGGAGGACGAGGAGGGATGGGTTTGGTGGTAACGGCCACCATCGGGGGCGAACCAACCCTCCCTCTCTCACTCTGATATATTGCCTCGCCCGCAACCCTC
Organism: Ptiloglossa arizonensis; assembly: GCF_051014685.1. Taxonomy (NCBI): domain Eukaryota; kingdom Metazoa; phylum Arthropoda; class Insecta; order Hymenoptera; family Colletidae; genus Ptiloglossa; species Ptiloglossa arizonensis. Next base: position 32,197,999 of record NC_135048.1, read on the forward strand.
ACGCGCCCTAAACCATCCCTTATAGCCGCCATCTTGAAGGACTCCCAGCCACCACCCCCTTCCACCGTGCCCTTACCATCGCTCAACCCCCGTGGCTCTCTCCCCTGCCAGCCACCCCCGAACTGTGGCCTGCACTCACCCGCCCGCCCACGATCGAAAATCCCGTTAGACTTATACGGGCTTAGCCCGTCCATTTTGACGAGGGGGTACGTGCCACCCCTGCGAACCAGCCACCCTCTTTCTTTACCTCTTCTGGAATTTCCTGGGGCTTTTTTTCAAACGAACGACGCACCGCTGCCCGTTTTCTAAATACCGGTGAACGTCACTCGTAGACCTCGGTGTCTGTCTTCGACGATGAACTTTTCTATTGGGTTGTTCGGAAAATTGGTTCGGTTCTTTTTTTGATGAAAATGAAACACGATTTTTTTAGAGAATTTAACAAACATTTTATCAAATTCTCCATTTTGGAAAACGTTGTTTCGTAATTTTGTTTTCCAAAATGGAGAGTATATAATTTCGTTTTCCAAAATGGAGAATATATAATTTAATAAAATGTTTATACGCTCTAAAAAAATCGTGTTTCATTTTCACCAAAAAAAACGAAATGACTCTCCGAACAATCCAATAATTGGATAGAATGGGACGAAGCGGACAATGTACTGTGCACGATCGACAAGAAGTCACGCGGAAAGAACGTGCACTGTCCGTTTTCTAAATACCAGTGAACGATACTATTAGACCTCTATGTGTGTCTCCGACGATAAACTTTTGTATTGGGTCGTTCGGAATGTCGTTTCGTTTTTTTTATTTTGATGAAAATGAAACACGATTTTTTTTAGAGCGTATAAACGTTTTGTTAAATTATATATTCTCCATTTTGGAAAACGTCGTTTCGTAATTTCGTTTTCCAAAATGGAGAATATATAATTTCATTTTTCAAAATGGAGAGTATATAATTTTGTTTTCCAAAATGGAGAATATATAATTTCGGTTTCTGAAATGGGGAATATATAATTTCATTTTTCAAAATGGAGAGTATATAATTTCGTTTTCCAAAATGGAGAATATATAATTTAATAAAATGTTTCTACGCTCTAAAAAAATCGGTGTTTCATTTCCACCAAAAAAAAAAGAAATTACTTTCCAGACAATCCAACATTCGGATAGAAAGTGACTCACGAACGAAGCGGATGTACTGTGCACTATCAACGAGAAGTCAGGCGGAAGGAACGCGGGTACAATTGGTCCGATGCGGAGGACACGCCCAGTCTCGTGTATGTTTTCCAGCGCTGCGTGTTATTGGACGAGGCACGTGTCTTTTAGAAGACGAGACGTCTGCCTTCTCGAATGTCATCTTGCGAACCGTGTACAGTACGTAAGTTCGTTTCGATGATCGAGATAATTTAACGACGCCGTAGATCGTGAAATCGAGAGAAATGGATCTTCGTTGTTATTTTCTTTTGCTCGTGGAAAAAGTAAGAATATTTGTTCAGCGACGTTGGAAGAGTGATTCGTCCGGGGAAATTGTAGAGGAAGGTATAAATGCGTCCATCGTCGACCTGAATATAAATAGAATTCTTTGAACAACAAAGTGAAATAAATCGGTACAATGCGCTTACAAAATTAAGCGAGGTGTATTCGTAGACTATTTTTCTCAACTTTTCTCGCACAAAAGTCGCCAAGTTTCTCCGAGGTAACGTTAGACTTCATCCGGTAAAATTCCAAGGAAGTAGATAATTACATCAACCTGAAAATGAGCACAACTTCTCGGTAGAATCTATGGAGGAAAATTAATGAAAATAATTCGCGTAGTGATTCGATTTAACGTGCTCAGAGTTCAACTTACGAACGAAATGTCGAACGTGGAACAATGTTGCTCCACGGCATCGGTAGGCTTTGATAATGTATCCAGTGTCGTTTCAACGAGAAGCATAATTACATCTGTCATCCACCTGGAAATATTATAGATACGATTAAACGAAAATAAATATAGTAATGTAGAAATTCGATTTGAAATACTTACAGCTGATTTTGTAATGCCATCGAACTCTGAACCGGTTGCGACATTCCAACGAATAACAGAATTACATCGACCTAGAAATCTCGTTAAAATTCCTCCATCGTGGGAATAAAACGAACAAAAGTGAACAGTCATTGAAAATTGAGTCGAGTTCTTTTTTCTTTTTAGCCGAAAAGAAACAGAAAGACACATACGAACATCCATAGTATCCATGTTGGTCCGACACTGGTCTAAAATAGTCCCTAACCACGAGATTGGACTCTCGACCAATGAATCGCAATTACGACGCTTACCCTCGAAACATACGAGACAACATTCTACACTGAAAAAAAACCAGTACCCAAAGTTTCCTATTCAACATTTTACGTCTCATCGAGCGAGACCTGTCGGCTCGTCGAGAACGTACGCGACGTTTCACCGGGAGATATTCTTTGCAAATTTTCCAATTAAAAACAACCGAAAACAAACCCAGGATCGTGATGGTCTTGATGAAAAAGATCGCGCGTGTCTACGTCGGGCCTGAAAAAGAAGAAAAAGAGAGAAAAAAAAAGAAACCGCGACGACAATGCGCGCCCCCCGAAGTAACCTTTGGCCTTGGCTGGTACGCGGTGCAGTATCGCGAGGAAGCTCGAAAAATGTCGCGCAGTCAATCCGTAGTCTCCATTTCGATCGTTGGGGCGAGGCACCCCATTGGCGTCGACCCTTCTTACCCAAGAATTCGCGGCCCTCGCGCGAAACGAGTAGGTGTTTCCGGTTTATTCCCGGAATTCCGCGAGGGGTGGCTGCGAGACACGGGAACCCCTTATGACCGGCCGAAAGGCAACAGCAGAAGGGAGGAAGTGCATTTTTCGGAGTCCTCGCGTGCCCGCGGGATTCGTCTCTCTTTTACTATCTGTCTCTCTCTTTCTCACCTCGGCCCCCACCCACACCATCTCGTCCCATTCGCCAGGCATTCGGGTACTTCGCATTCTGCTACATCGTCGCCGGATTTGATTATGCAAAGCGGCGGCCCCCCTTAGGCCGTTTGCACTCCTTCCTCTCTTTCCTGCGACCGCGGCTCCTTTCTTCCTCGCTCCGGACACGTAGGCGGCACATCGAGCTCGGCTGACTTTCAGCGCGACGGAACCGCGTCCCGGCCACCTCACCTGCGGATTTTCCCTCGGATTATTCCGCCCGTTTATGAAAATTGAATACGTCGGACCTGCGCGGTCCCCGGCTCTCCTTTACCTCGAAGGCTCGCTACCGGGGAACGGGGGAACCGCTTCGACGAAATTTTTCCGCGCGAGAATGCGCGAAGACTCTCGATACCAGATGAACACGATCTATTTTTTAACTACGGGATTGTACGGTGTGGGTCTAATGGTCTTTTATCGAGGTGATTCGAATATTCGACTACTACGAGCCTGGAGTTGGATCGTTTTTAATTTAAGTTGGAAGACCTTTGGATACTCGACGAATATGATTTATTTTTTAACTACGGGATTGTACGGTGTGGGTCTAATGGTCTTTTATCGAGGTGATTCGAATATTCGACTGCTACGAGCCTGGAGTTGGATTGTTTTTAATTTAAGTTGGAAGACTTTGGATACTCGACGAACATGATCTATATTTTAATTAAGGGATTGTACGATGTGGGTCTAATGGTCTTTTATCGAGGTGATTTGAATATTCGACTACTACGAGCCTGGAGTTGGATTGTTTTTAATTTAAGTTGGAAGACCTTTGGATACTCGACGAACATGATCTATTTTTTAACTACGGGATTGTACGGTTTGGGCCTGATGGACTTTTATCGAGGTGATTCGAATATTCGACTACTACGAGCCTGGAGTTGGATAGTTTTCAGTTAAAGTTCGAAGACTTTGGGTATTCGACGAATATGACCTATTCTTTAATTTTGGAGTAGTACGATATGGGCCTGATGGTCTTTTATCGAGGTGATTCGAATATTCAACTACTCCAACCCTGGAGTAATTTAATGGCGTTTCATAGTTCTCGGTTAAGAATCGAAAACTTTGGATATTCGACAAACATGATCTATTCCTTAATTTTGGACTAGTACGATATGGGCCTGATGGTATTTTATCGAGGTTATTCGAATATTCGATTACTCCAACCCTGGAGTAATTTAATGGCGTCTGATAGTTCTTGGTTAAAGTTCGAAAACTTTAAATATTCGACGAACAAGATCTATTCTTTAATTTTGAATTAGTACGATATGGGCCTGGTGTTCCTTTATCGAGGTAATTCGAATATTCAACATAATATTCAGTATCGTTCTTTATTCCTGGAGTAGTTTGACAATATCTGAGAATTCTCGGTCAAGGTGATTCAAATATACAATATTATTTAACCCTAAATAACAAAGTCTGATATCTTTCTGAGATTCTGAGATATAAGGTATTTGATCGACATGATTCAAATATTCAAGCAATCTGTTATTTAAACCTGAAGTAGTCCGATAGAGTCCGATAGTTCTCGGTCGAAACGATTCAAATATGTAACGAATATAACTATTATTTAACTCTAGAGTATTCCGACGAGGTTCGATACTCCTCTGCCGAGATGATTCAAATATTTGACGAATACAATCTATTACTTAATTCTGGAGTGGTCTAAAGGAGTCTGATAGTCCTTGGTCGACAAATATCGATTTATAATTAATAAAAATATGCCTGTTGCGCTAGCTTCTATCTTCTAACTAATTCATATGCAAGTATCAACGCATTACCAAAGTATTTCGAGTCAGTAGATTATTTACATTGGAAAGTAAAGAGACAATGTGGTCCACTATTCTAAAGCAAAGTATAAAAAGATACTTTTTCTATTTGTAATATATTATATGTATATATGTGTGTATATATATCAACATATATCGACAAAAAAGTATTTTCTGGGTTCGGTAAACCAACTGCCTTACAATTTTTAGCTAGACCACTCCAAAGTCGAAGAGTATTGCTCATCTAGTACTTGTAGTTCGATCTGAAACAGTGTACGCGAGATAAGATACGGACGAGTTCAAAGTTGTACAGTTATACCTCGTTTAAAGATCAAAGTTGCTCAACGATACCAGATTGGGAATCATCTCCACCGCTGTTTATGTTTCTTCGGCTCGAGCGACCCGTCGACTTAATTCGCATTAGTGTTGACACACCGATACGCGTTCAGCATCGCCTTGAAGTTTCGGTCATTCGTTCGTTGATTGCTCTGTCTCTCTCGTTCTCGGTGTTGTATTGACACCGGCCTTTTTCAGTTCGACGATTTTTCATCAACGTGAAAAAATTTTTCATCGACCTCTGACCATAGACAACCGACCATTCCGATTTTCGATCATTAAGCGAGGCACAACCAACTATTTCGATTTCTGACCTTTAAACGAAGCACAACTGACCATTCCAATTTTCAAACTTTAAGCGAGGCACAACCGACTATTTCGATTTTTTATCTTTAAGCGAGGCACAACTGACCATTCCGATTTTCAAACTTTAAGCGAGGCACAATCGACTATTTCGATTTTTTATCTTTAAGCGAGGCACAATTGACTATTCCGATTTTCGATCTTTAAGCGAGGCACAACCGACCATTCCGATTTTCGAACTTTAAGCGAGGTACAACCGACCATTTTGATTTTCGAACTTTAAGCGAGACACAACCGACTATTCCAATTTTTTATCTTTAAGCGAGGCACAACCGACTTTTCCGATTTTCGAACTTTAAGCGAGGCATAACGGACTATTCCGATTTTCGATCTTTAAGCGAGGTACAACCGTAAAAGTAAATATATTACGTAGACGGTAAATTTTAAATAATGCTAGACGCGTGAATAATACACGTGCTCGTGCGATACATTAATTTCTGAAATATATTCCGCATACATTTTCCATGTGTTTTCATATTAACATGCGCCATAAATGCATAAAATCCGCAGACTCCCGCAAAGTATCGTCGATCCTCCTACGATTCAATAACTTCGCCTTAAATTTGTTTATTTTTTCCCGGTTCTTTGAAAAAAGGTTGTATTTTAACATTGCCGAAGAAAGTGTGTTTTTGCTACTTTCTTGACGAAAAAACATAAACTTTAAAAAAACCACAGTATCTAAATGATTTTGAAGTCTTACAGAGAACGATATTCAGAACAACTTTCATCCGAATCGATAGACGAGAAGAGGTAATCGATACGATACCGCCATATTGTATTATTCTCGAGTTATTGCAACGAAGAAACACAACTAGAATTATCAACCATAAGTCGATAACATCTTTGTCTTTGTTATCTACGTATCATCTACAAAAATACGAGTACGTGTGTGTATATATGGATAAGAAAGCCTTGTGTGAATCTGCAGTGTGAGTCATTAATCTGTAATATCTGTAAATATCGGATCAACAAATACCTGTACGTGCCAAGTACATCGAAACTACAAATAATTGAAATAATTCTCAATTGATAAGTTTCAGCGAAGGTATAGAACACTACTTATCAATTGCAACCGACAAATGACTACGTCTGCTCCAATTTATAGACGTTCTCGAAACGTGTTTGTGTGTGTGGGTATAAATGTATAAATTGTACTTGTAAAGTAAAAAATACTTGCATAAATCTGCAGTGAGAGTCATTGATCTGTAATATCTGTAAATATCGAAACAACAAACACGTGTACGTACCAAGTACATCGAAACCACGAATAATCGAAATAATTCCCAATTGATAAGTTTCAGCGAGTGTATAGAGAAACATTTATCAATTGCAATCGACAAATAGCTAGAATCGCGTCTGGTTCGATTTACAGACGGTCTCGAAACGTGTACCAATGTGGTTCGTAATTTAAACGTCGTGCAGCCGGTCGAGCAGCCTACCCTCGGTGAGTCCAAAACCGTGCGTTATCGAGTCTAGCGATAATCGCGTAGCACTGAGGTATCGGGGCTCGGTTTGCGCCCTCTTTCCCCCGGCCGTCTTTCCGGAACATAAAATCGATCGAATCCGTGGAAGGCAGCCGGTAAGCCTCGGGCTTAGGTAGCTGGGTACATCGCCTCGGATTTGAATACTGTCGATTCTCAATTGTTGCGGATCACGCGCGCCGCTGCCAAAAAGAACGGTTCGTAGCCACCGAAGACAGACGTACCCGAGCGGAGAAAGAGAAATAAAGAAAGAAAAAGAGAGAGGGACACCGTCACGTTATCGAACGCCACGGAAAACACCGAGCCGGAGAAAGGGAGAGAAAAGATGTATATAATTTGGGTCCCCGGCGCGGCAGCTGCGTGGGTCCCGATATGCAAAAAAGGGGTTGCCGCACGGAATTAGAATATCCTCGCGGTCTCATTTGAATTTCAATCTCGCTCGCGCGGACAGTTTTCCTCTCTCGACGCTTTCACCTCGCCTTAACCGTGCCCCACCACCCCGCGCTTGCCCCCACTCCGCCCCTCGTGGGCCCTAGGCACACGGTATCTGCCTACCTACGGATTCTCTCAGGTAACCATCGGCCGAAGGGGTTGCTCCCCGCGAGGAGGAGAGGGAGAGTGCCGCTTGGGGTGTGTGTGCGCGCGCGACGATACGGTGGGTAACGGGGGGAGCAGAGGCGGTGGAAAAAGAGAGAAAAAAAAAAAAGAAAAAAGAAAAAGGAGAGCACGCGGTGCCCCATTAAAAATCCGCCGCGACTACCTGGCGAACAGAAAAAGGAACGCCGGGGAAATCGTGAACGCGGCGCACCTCATTAGAGCCGCGTTGAACGTTAAATCCGATGCGCCGGGGGTAGCTTTCTCCCTTCGCGCGTCATTGGACGTACAACGGATTCTAAAGGTGTCGCTGGTGGTACGCGCGCGAGAATAACACGCGCGACGCCGCGCACCCGCCCGCCCGACCGCCCGCTCGCTGAATTAGAGACGAGAGGCTTATCGCGAGTCCGCGTCGCCCGCGTATACGGAAAACGCTCCGGAATTCCCGAAGATGGTGGAGGACGGACATAAGAAGGGTGAGATTGAAACCACGAACGTTCGAAGATCTGTTTAGACGATCGACGATAGGAAACTGAATTTCGCGAAGGTGATTCGATTAGGTTTTTGGGTATGGATGGGTTTTGGAAGGGGGATTTTTGTGGTAATCGTCAGACGAACGAATAAACAAAGTATGCTGGAATAGATTGTTTAGGAAGTGTTGGTCCGTAAGATTTATGAAACGAATACTCGAGTATTGTATCGTTGGGAGCTGATAAACGCGCAGATGCTGAAGGAGCTCCGATTCGGTGGTACAACGGAACAATTATAGTTTGCAAGAATTTTAATTATGCGGAGATTAAACAGATTAGAGGGAATTAAGAACTTAACAGTTCCTTGTATTTTTTGGAATGTCGTTTCATTTCTTTTTTGGTGAAAATGAAACACGATTTTTTCAGAGTGTACAAACATTTTATTGAATCATACATTCTCCATTTTGGAAAACGAAATTACTTTACGAACAACCGAATGGTACGTATTGATAAAAATAGAGGAGGTAAACGGTTGCTCGTGATCGTTCGAGAGAGACCATTACGAGATATAATTTTCATAATTATTTACCGTGTACGTAGAATACGAAGAATACGAGCCGTCTTTTCGCGTCTTGGAAAATCGTAAACGGAAATGTGAAAACTATAGTATGCTAAATGCGGTTGCGAGCTGTAGTTTGTATTCAGGGAGGTCTCTTTGATTCCGGTCCTCAAAGAGCGAGATGCGTCGTATTGAATGACAACGACGACTTACTCGGAACGATGTGGTGTCCCGTGCTGTCAGCCTTTGAGGGACTCGTTATAATTTAATTCCCCCCGGTAATATCGGATTAAGTAGACCGAGTTGTTTTATACGAGTTTTAAAAATGTTTTATTCATTTCCGATTGGAAATCGTCGCCAACGGATCGTTCAATTTCCCTAGACGTTGGTTACGGTATCGTACGAACGAAACGTGCAGTTTAAGTCGATCTCTCGGAAAACCGAAGAAAATGTTCGCGGGATTCTCGATGAGATATTTTTTATTTTAATTCTGCAAAATATCGTACGCTATGGAGTAAAAGATTCTTCGATAAGAGGGCAATGTTACGCGAATAATAATATTTATTTCTCAACGCTTGGAGCATCTGCTGGCCCTTCTCGAAGAATGCAATGATTATTATTAAGGGATTCAGGATGAAACCTAGTTTCGATAATTAAGAAGGAAATTCTCTACTGCGTGTTTCTTGCAATTCGTTACATTGCACACCGTTCGAAAGCTCACGTTACAATCACTACTTTAATTACAACTTTTCAAAAAGTGTGCTCTATTATCACCATCTTTTAGGATCAAAGAAAAATTATAAATGGATGAGATATTCTGAATTTTAATGCTTCAAGAAATGGATCCCTCTAGAGTAAAAGATTCTTCGAGAAGACCACAATGTTAAGCAAATAACAATATTAACTTCTCAACGCTTAGATCATCTATTCAGGGATTACAATGATTATTATTCTTGGGATTTACTCTACGATAATCAAGAAAATTCTCTACTGCGTGTTTCTTGCAATTCTTTACATTGCAGACCGTTTAAACCTCACGTTACAATCACTACTTTAATTACAACTTTTCAAAAAGTGTGCTTTATTCTCACTATCTCCATGATAAACAAAAAAATAAAAAATGGATGAGATATTCTGAATTTTAATGCTTCAAGAAATGGATCGCTCTAGAGTAAAAGATTCTTCGCTAAGACCACAATGTTAAGCAAATAACAATATTAATTTCTCAACGCTTAGATCATCTGTTCAGGGACTACAATGATTCAGTCTACGATACAATGATTCAGTTTGTGATTCAGTCTACGATAATCAAGAAAATTCTCTACTGCACGTTTCTTACAATTCCTTACATTGCACACCGTTCAAACCCTCACCCTACAATCACTACTTAAACCAAAACCTCTCATAAAGAGTGCTCTGTATTCTCACCGCGTCCAAGGATAAAAAAAAAACAAGAGAAAAACGGGGAAAATTACCACTCGTTTCGCAGAATTTTTTCCAGCGATTGGTATCGAAGGCGGTAAGCTTGCACCGAAAGTACAATCTGCGTAGGTTTAGCGGTACCGGTCCACCGCCGTCGTGTTCCCTTCGGCTGGTGAAAGCTTCGCTCCGCGTCATTGGATACACAACGAGCCGAGTTTACGGGCATCATCGATGCACTCTGTTACCCGTATCGCGCGTTGTGCACGCGCAAACACGCGGAGATGGACGAACATCGTCGAGCGAGGAACGACGATGTTGCGAAGAAAGAAGGTAGGTTGTTAAAGGCGGGGTGGTACGGGACGGTGGTTGCACGAAGGATAAGATGAGAAGCCATAGCCGGCGGCCTTTCCTTCTGCGTTGGAAGCCGCCCTGTACTTTACCGAGGGGCGTACAGTCCGTGGAATCGACGTCGTCCATCCCCAATGTTCGCGAACCACCCTCGCGTGTTTGATAAAACTCGGTGCGTGGCCTCGGGTACGCAGGACCGGCTACGTTCACGAAAATAACACCACCTACCCGGTCCCCGTTTCCGTCGATAAAACCCGAGGATCTTCGATTGGTCCGAGGCGACCGGGGTAGCCGCGTATAAATACGCACACGTATGCGCGTGTGGACGAGGGGAGACCCTCAGACGCGGATAGAGGGCCGCGGTGGATGGAACGCGGAGCACCGGAGTGGGGAGACTTTTATCGTGGCTCGGCACACCTCGGTCCCTCGCGACGCGAGAAATATAACTGGGCGTTCAGGAATTCTTTACGTTCGCGCGCGGGAGCACGTTGTAGGTATCGTCCCCGAGTTTTGCTACTTTCAGCGCGTCCCGGTTCATGCTCGATAAGTGTCGAAAGCGCTCTCTCTGGCTACGGTGCGCGGATTCTTCCCCGGGTGTCTACCACCGAGAGATACGAGTCTGGAACTTGTAGCGAGGACAGGACTGTTTTGGACACGTTGGTAACACAGATGATGTCGGTTGGCGATTCGATGGTTTCTTAACACTTTGGTTGCGATAGGCGTATGTACACGGTTTTGCAAGGTTATCGATGTATAGGAAAGGTGTATATATACGGCTTTGCAAGTTTATCGATGTATAGGAAAGACGTATATATACGGCTTTACAAGTCTATATATAGACGAAAGACGTATATATACGGCTTTACAAGTCTATATATAGACGAAAGACGTATATTTATGCCTTTGCAAGTTTATGGATATATACGAAAGGCTTATATATGCGGCTTGACAAGTCTATCAATATATACAAAAGACGTATTATATGCCTCAACAAGTCTATGTATATACGAAAGACGTATATCTATGTCTTTGCAAGTTTAACGATATATACGGAAGGCGTATATATACGGCTTTACAAGTCTATATATATACGAAAGACGTATGGAAGTTATATACGCTTTAACAAGTCTATATATATACGAAAGACGTATATCTATGTCTTTGCAAGTTTATCGATATATATGAGAGGCGTATATATACGGCTTTACGAGTCTATCAACATATACAAAAGACGTATATATACACCTTAACAAGTCTATATATATGTACGAAAGACGTATGGAAGTTATATACACCTTAATAAGTCTATATATATATACGAAAGACGTATATCTACGCCTTTGCAAGTTTATCGATATATACGAAATGCTTATATATACGGCTTTACAAGTCTATCAACATATACAAAATACGTATATATACGCCTTAACAAGTCTATATATAGATATATACAAAAGACGTATATCTACGGCTTTGCAAGTTCATTGATATATACAAGAGGCGTATATATACGGTTTTTCAAGTCTATCAATATATAAGAACGGCGTATATAAATCCTTTCACAAATCTCTATATATACGAAAGACGGATATCTACGGCATTACAAGTTTATCAATATACATGAAAGGCGTATGTTTACGCTATTACAAGTTTATAAATATACACGAAAGGCGTATATATACGGCTTCACAAGTCTATATATATATATATATATATATATATATATATATATATATATATATATATATATATACGAAGGACGTATATTTACGCTATTACAAGTTCATCAATATATACGAAAGGCGTATATCTACGTCGTAACAAGTCTATCGATATATACAAAAGGCGTATATATACACCTTCAAAATTTTTCTTTACCGTAACACCTTTACTTTCTTTATCAATCGTAAACGTATTCCAAGTACCGTTTTGGTGAACAGTCAGTGGACAACCAGTCGCAGCGACCGAAATGCGACTATCTGCATTGACAACTCTCCTAGAGTGCATTTCAGTCAAAAAGTTAAACCTTTTTATAGAATTGAAACAATAATACCGTTAAATAAGAAGAAGAAGAATTTGGTGTTTTCAATGGGCGAGCGTTACTTTGAAATTTCTATTTCACATCGTATTTTACACCATTCTACAATTTCTCCGTTTCGATGGCTAGATTTCAGGTTTCGCGTACGACAAGAAATAAAGATTCTCGCGCGGATGTAGTTCAGATTAGACGACGATCCGTAACAAACACTTCGTTACGCTTATCCCGTTGGCTGAGAATGTAAATAGTGGAACGTAGCGAGCATATCAACGACGAATTGTCCCGCGCCGGTACCATCGACTTCCCACGCTCGAACCCCGAAACCAATAACCCAAATACCTCGAAACCGGCGCGCAATGCAAACAAACCGACGCGTCGATCATCAGAAACAAATCTAATTGCGCTTCTCCGACTAGTCACGCGATTCCTCCACCAACCCCCTACCCCCTGCCGATTGAACGGCCCCCAATCGTCCGCGAATAACATCCCCCGATACGCGTCACTGGCAACGATCATCCCCCGAAAAATTCACGAAGCTTGTTTCCGTTTAAATTTCCCTTGAATTTACACACTTCCTGTATTCTTGCAAGTCGAAACAATAAACTATCGATAGGAGTGAGTAAAATTACGAAATTTAATTTTACAGCAATAGGTTGTCGATTATTGTCACCGAAGACGTGTTAAAGATCAGCTTCGAAAGAAAACAGTATCTCGATTATTTACTCGATAGTGTTTCCGTACAATCCTCGCGAAAGTCAGATTTATTCGTTTTGTAAATTTTGCAACCGTGTTACAAAATTTATAAAACTCGTTATTTCACGGATTTAATAAACGTTCCAGAACTTTACAAGCAGAATTGAAAATTATACTTCTTTTTCCTTGTTACTTCGTGGAAGTATTAGGCACCAGTGTTTGTAAACTTCTGAAACATAGCCAAGTTTAGAAAAAGAATAATGTTTGTAACAGCAGTTTTCTGTACTATTTATTGCTTCGTACTTAGCCTTCCAGAATCTAACTTGGTAGACACCACTGTCTGTACATTTCTCGATGGTTTGCCAAGTTTACCAAAAGAGATGAAACAATCTAGAATCGATCGGTTTGTAGATATCGTGCAACCTTTCCTCGAGAGTTCAGTCCCACTCTGAGTGTTTCGTCGAGTCGAGAGGATTGGTCACCGTTTCGGTCTATAGTTCGTCCAACGAGTTACCAGATACGACAACTGCACGTGACAAGAGCGTGATCAGATCAGAGCCTACTTCAAAATTCTCGCATCCAATAATTATATAGAACACTTTTTTTCGAACAATCACTTCTTAAAGAAACATAAGATTCACAAGATGCAAGATCTCTGTAACTGAGCGAGAGTCGTTTCTGGAGCTCAAGAAAATACACCAAGAGTCATGGATCAAACCATCGCTATTTACTGATCATGCAGACATTAATGTAAACATTGGTATCTCGTCTCCTTGGATGGATTATAGTGCCCTTCACCTCGTTGACCAAACTATCGTGCCACGAAAAGTTGATAGCATGTGTCTAGCCTAACTGTACGAAGACACTCAATGAATTCTAAAAGTTCTTTCAAACTTTTTTGTTCATTCTGAACAGAGAAAAAAGGCTTCTATAACGGAGCGAGGGTCGTTTCTGGAGCTCAAGAAAATACATCAAGAGTCATGAGCTATTTACTGATCACGAAGGCGTTAATATAAACATTGGTATCTCGTCTCCTTGGATGGACTATAGTGCCCTCCACCTCGTCGACCAAACTGTCCTGCAGGGGAAAGTCAATAGCATGTGCCTAGCCTAACTGTACGAAGACACATAATACGAATTCCGAAAATTCTTCCAAACTTTTCTGTTCGTTCTGATCAGAGAAAAAAGATCTGTGTAACTGAGCGAGAGTCGTTCCTGGAACTCAAGAAAATACACCAAGACTCATGGATGAAATCATCGCTATTTACCGATCGTGTAGGCGTTAATATAAACATTGGTATCTCGGCCGCTATAGTCCATCCTATAGTGCCCTTCACCGCGTCGACCAAACTGTCCTGCGGCGGAAGATCGGTAGAATACATCTAGCTAAACTGTAGGAAGACACGCAATATGAACTCCAAAAGTTCTTTCAAACTCTTCTGTTCACTCTGACCAGAGAAAAAAGACCTCTCTAACTGAGCGAGAGTTGTTCCTGGAACTCAAGAAAATACACCAAGACTCATGGATGAAATCATCTTTTACCGATCGTGCAGACGTTAATATAAACATTGGTATCTCGTCCGCTATAGTCCATCGTATAGTGCCCTTCACAGCGTCGACCAAACTGTCGTGCGACAAAAAGTTGATAGCACGTGTCTAGCCTAACTGTACCAAGGCACGTAGTATGAATTCCGAAAGTTCTTTCAAACTCTCCTGTTCATTCTGACCAGAGAAAAGAAATCTCTGTAACTGAGAGTCGTTTCTGGTGCTCAAGAAAATACACCAAGACTCATGGATGAAATCATCGCTATTTACCGATCACGCAGACGTTAATATAAACATTGGTATCTCGTCCGCTATAGTCCATCGTATAGTGGCCTTCACAGCGTCGACCAAACTGTCGTGCGACGAAAAGTTGATAGCAGGTGTCTAGCCTAACTGTACGAAGACACTCAATGAATTCCGAAAGTTCTTTCAAACTTTTCTGTTCATTCTGACCAGAGAAAAGAAATCTCTGTAACTGAGAGTCGTTTCTGGTGCTCAAGAAAATACACCAAGACTCATGGATGAAATCATCGCTATTTACCGATCGTGCAGACGTTAATATAAACATTGGTATCTCGTCCGCTATAGTCCATCGTATAGTGTCCTTCACAGCGTCGACCAAACTGTCGTGCGACGGAAAGTCGATAGCATGCGCCTAGCCTAACTGTACGACGTCAGGAACGTCGAGTCCGTCAAGTAACTCTGCTCGCGAACGTCCCCCTACCTCCGCCTCTCGTCTCGTCCTGCCCCCGCGCGTAGCTCGTGTGTGGACTGCGAGTTTGCCGTCGACGACGGGAACGAAGACGACGAGAGGGCTCCGTCGACGGCGAAACTTTAGACCAGACAGCCCCGGATGCGCCGGTTCTCGAGCGCGTCGAGACGCGGCCGCACGCCTGGAAACTTTTGCCCGTGTACCGCCCTTCCCTACCGTACCCACACACCCCCTCTCGCCCGTGTCCTCCCCCGCGAGGTCCCCCCCCTAGCCCCGGGGATTTTGGTTAGAATATTGAATCTCGCAGAGTGGAGGCGCTGTAACGAGCGCACCGCCGACCCCGACGTACGTCCTTGTACCCTCGGCGACGCAGCTCGCGAACCAAATAATCTGCTTCCACGAAGACACCAGGTGATAGAGAGGGGACCACCGCCCGGGATACGCGAGAATCTTGCTGCCTGGATCGTAGGTCGAATGGTGGGATACGATCCCGTTCAGGAAACGCGTTGATATAGAGCTTTTTGGGGGTTTTCGGTGGACTCCTTCTGTCTTAAGGAGCCATCGAAGTTTTCTGTACGTTCGATTTTATTTTATTTGGATTTTGCAAAATTTTTTCATATCGTGGAGATGTTTTCTATTGTTATTGTAGGTCGAGAGGACTCGATTGCGTCGAGGAAACGCGTTGGCTCGAGTTTTTAGCTTTTGGTGGACTCCTTGTGTCTCTTGGAGGCATCGAGGTTTGCTGAGTATTCGATTTTACTTGGATTTTACAAAGTTTTTTAGTATCGTGGAGACCTTTTCTATTATTATTGTAGGTCGAGGAGGGTTCAATTGCGTCGAGGAAACGCGTTGACTAGAATTTTTTGGCTGTTGGTGGACTCCTTGTGTCTTAAGGAGCCATCGAAGTTTTCTATGTGTACGGTTTTATTTTGTTTGGATTTTGCAATATTTTTTAGTATCGCGGAGATATTTTCTATTGTTATTGTAGGTCGAGGAGGATTCAATTGCGTCGAGGAAACGCGTTGATTAGAGTTTTTTGGCTGTTGATGGACTCCTTATGTCTTTCGGAGCCATCGAAGTTTTCCGCATGTACGGTTTTGTTTTGTTTGGATTTTGCAATATTTTTTAGTATCGCGGAGACCTTTTCTATTATTATTGTAGGTCGAGGAGGGTTCAATTGCGTCGAGGAAACGCGTTGACTAGAATTTTTTGGCTGTTGGTGGACTCCTTGTGTCTTAAGGAGCCATCGAAGTTTTACATGTGTACGGTTTTATTTTGTTTGGATTTTGCAATATTTTTTAGTATCGTGGAGATGTTTTCTATTGTTATTGTAGGTCGAGAGGACTCGATTGCATCGAGGAAATGCGTTGACTAGAGTTTTTTGGCTGTTGATGGACTCCTTGTGTCTTAAGGAGCCATCGAAGTTTTACATGTGTACGGTTTTATTTTGTTTGGATTTTGCAATATTTTTTAGTATCGTGGAGATGTTTTCTATTGTTATTGTAGGTTGTAGGTGTTTATTTTATTTGGATTTTGCAAAATATTGTAGTATCGCAGAGACCTTTTCTCTTATTATTGTAGGTAAAATAGGATTCCATCCCATTGAGAAGATACACATTGACTTGAATTTTTCATTTTCTTTTTTACACCCTGTGTCTCTCAGAGTCATCAATATTTACCGTCTATTTGATTTGATTTTATTTTCTATTTAGCAAAGTTTCGCAGCATCGTGAAAACATTGACATTGCAGAACAAATATTAAAAACAATCTTAGTTATCTAAGAGTCGCAACTGACTCAAGAGTCTAATGACTCCATGTATCTATGCGACGTGAACCTCGAGAAAAAGATACATTTTTAAATATTTTTATACCGTACAAAATATCCAAAGTAATGCTCGAGAGTGCACGTTAAGTCTCGCTCGAAAACGATAGCAATGGTTGATTTTTCGAGAATGATGAAATTCTTATGCGTGCCTGCAGAGACGGATAAAATAACGTCGTTCGCTGCACCATTAAAGCGAGCGGAATAGTAAAATCCAGAACTAAATATTTCGCCGGTGCACCGAATAAGCTACTCGTGAGAATCGAAATATTTTTATCCACCTTGCTAAATGCAGCTGCCTGGAGGTCATGAATTATGCGGCTTGATCTCGAAATTACCTTGGATTTCACTCAAGACAAAGTGGGGTTAGCGCGACGAGTAGCTTCGGCCCGAAGTTAGGTCAACGCTGTGCCAGTTTCGCGAATAAAAATTTCCCCGGTTTCGGGGTAACGTGACGCGGTGGCGAAAAAAGAAGAAGAGAAAGAAAAAGGAGGGGGAAAAAAAAAAAAAAAAATGGAAAAAAAAGGAAGTTGAAGTATGTACGGTTATATACATATGTACGGCGGCGCCATTGTACAAGCATGGTCGGAATTTTCTACCCGCGGTTTTATGCCTCGTCGACGCAAGTGGATGCGAAACGTACTTTCCACTCGCGGGGTATAAAATCGATTACTTTATGCGATACACGAAACCGTGAAAATACCTGCAACCGTTTCCGCATAATATTTTCACGATTTCCGGCTCGAAACACGCCGGACGACGACAGCAGTTCGTAAATGTTAAGCAACTCGTAACACGGTGTAAATTTCATCGAATGAAAGACGTGGAGATATATAAAAAGAAAAAAAAAACATTTACAGTCGAGGATAATTGGTGATGCAAAAAAAAATGATCGTTGAAGGTATCGAGCTTCGACGATGACCTTTTTCTTACTTGGATCGCGTTTAGTATCGTAATCGTTATTTCAAAGAGGAGTTATGGATATAAGTAACGAGTATAAAATTTTCAACACAGCATTAAACATTAGCTCGTAATACCCAGATGGATCAGATGTAGAATATTTAAATATAGAAACCGCTCGAGGTACTAGACTCTCGCGATAAATAATGAGCGATTATAATTCTCCCTGTCCCTAAGGGTGAAATTTAATTTTTGAAGAATTGTTGCTGTTTTCGAGCGAACGAAAGACATGGAATATCATCGTCAAACAGCTATAGCGGCACGTCGCTTATATTATAAACTCATTCAACCGAAGAAATAGAGTCCTGGAGTACGTATTTCCACGTTACGCTATAATCTTGATAATAATAAACACGTTATAGAATCATTCACAGCGAAAAATATTCTACATAAATTATCGGAGTTACTTGAAATTGGATACAAAATTTCATGTCTGTGTGTCCTATTTCTATTCCACACAATTGTCTAATGGCTACCATATTTTTTATCAACAATCTTTTATCGTTGGAAGTTAAAACATTTCAGCGTCGACTCGTTGCAACTTCTCGTTGCATGATTCGATACTTCTCATTCCCTCCGCGTGTGAAACTACACAAAATTACAAGTAAATATATTTACTTTTAAATTAATGTTGGATAAACACCAATCTAGAAATATTATACTTAAGTGGTACGATTTTCGTGAGTCTCCAACTCGTTTGAACGTCCCACTTATACAATCTTTTTATCACTGAAAGTTAATATATTTCAGCATCGACTCGTTGCAAATCTTCATCAAACGAATCCATGCTTCTCATTTCCTCTACGTGCAACTATAATAAATTACAACAAAATGTATTCACTTAAGAAATATTACACTTAAGTGGTACGATTTTCGCGACTACCCTCAACTCGTTACACATCTCACTTACCCAATTCTTTACCATTGAAAGTTAAAACATTTCATTATCGACTCGTTGCAACTCCTCATCGCTCGAAATCCATACTTCTCACTCCCTCTACGCGTGCAACCATGATAAATTACAACAAAATTGTATCCACCTTAAAACCAACGCTGGATAATCACCACCGTTGAAATACGAGGTAAAATATTACACTAAAGTGGTACGATTTTCGCGACTACCCACGCTTCGTGGCAAAGTCTCGCTTCTTCGGTATCCCCGCTAATCCTTCGATGGCTTCGTCCCGTCCCGCCTGGTCCCCCACGGAAGAATGAATTTTCCCGAGACTCGTCCACCTATTTCTTCGTCGCGTAACTTCGAAGGCGGCTCGTAAACGCAACTCATCGCGCGATAAATAATTCACGGCTTAATCGGGCGAGCAATATTTCATCCACGGGCACGGCTCGATCTTCCAACGTGTTTCGACCGCCCTATTCCGGTCACCCTTCTCAATAATTTTCGCCTTTGGTGCACGTCGGGGACGAAACGAATTTACTTTTAATTGGCGAGCGTGGCCGAACGCCTGTCCAGCGAGTACGCTCGACGGAAGAGGCGCTTCGGGTGGCCCCAAGTTGATCTACGAGGGTCGGGCCGTGTTTCCGCCTGTTTTGACCACCAAGGGGGGTTGAGGCTGGACAGCACGCCCAGGTTCACAGGGATGACCCGTCCGTGGGCCATCCTTTGACCCTGGAGTCTGGTAACGGGGCCCGTGCAGCACGCGCCCGTACCCTGGCTGACCGGAACGGACCTTTCGGGGGCTCAGGGGTCGCGCACACGCACACACCGGTTACAGAACTCCAAATTAACGCGGAGTGTCCACTCGGCCAGGTATACCGCGGCCCACTGTGTCCCCCGAGGACATCGCCTTCTGAAATATGGGTCGCGGTCGAAAGTACGTTTTCAACGATCTTGTCCGTACGGGTACACGAACATTGTCGAGTGCGGAACGTGGCGTGCCCCATCACCTGCGCTCCGTATTTCGCGAAACTGGATCCGAGGAGTATCGAAGGGGGGGTTAGGTCGATCCTTGAGCAACGATCCATCGTTGCTTTTTCAATGGGGATACCTTCCGACCGTTCCGACCTAATTTTTCGTTACTTTGTACAACGTTTCGGGGACTTCGGATTTCGGGGATTCGACGATTTTGGATCAGTCGGGAGAGGGGTACCGGTTGGGTGATACATGTACATTGTTGGTTTTTTGGATGGTGGTATGTTCCGAGTATTCTGATCTAATTTTTCGTTACGTTGTAGAAGGTTTTAGGGTCTTTTTATTTTGAGAATTTGACGATTTTGGATAATTCGGGAGAAGAGTACCGGTTCAGTGATACATGTACATTGTTGGTTTTTTGGATGGTGGTATCTTCCGAGTATTTTGATCTAACTTTTCGTTACGTTGTAGAAGGTTTTTGGGTTTTTTTATTTTGTGAGTCTGACGATTTTAGAAAATTTGGGAGAGTGGTACTGGTTGATCGGTAATCTTTTCGATGATAATATCTTCCGAGCATTTTGATCTAATTTTTCGTTACGTTGTAGAAGGTTTTTGGGTTTTTTTATTTTGAGAAGCTGACGATTTTGGAAAATTTGGGAGAGTGGTACTGGTTGATCGTTAATCTTTTCGACAGGAGTACCTTCATAAATGTTCTGATTGAATTTTGTTCATTCCTATTACCCTCCAAAGAGAAATTTAGACTTTTAATTTCGGAGACCCGATCATTTTAGAAAATTGGAGAAAAGGATACCGTGGATGCAAAAGGTACTCGTGTACCGTAATCTTTCTCTGATATAATTTTTTACCCATACGAATTGTTGAAAAACTATGAATTTTTGATTTCAGGATCCGATGATTTTAAGTTCAGAAAGGGAGCTCCGATCCTTGTCCTCTTAATAACCGTACCTACCGACCATGCTTCAATTTCATTATCTTCTAAACGGAAATCTAGATTTTGAATTCCAGGGATCGGATGATTTTGCAAAATTTAAAAGAACTATTTCTACGAGAATTCAAATCGCTAGAAAGAGGCAACGGTAGCCAATAGCAAGAATTTGAAATAAGAGAGGGTTAGAACTTGTTCGAAGACGAATCGAAGAAGCTACTTAGGGAGGATAATCGAATTCACAAATTGGGACAAAGTCTGTCCTGCTGGAATTATGCATCGAGAACCACCGATTAAAATTGCATCTCGATGTTCTTTTATTTTTCCTCCTCTACTTATCGAGGAACCTTGTTACCGTATCGGTGTGTAACGAGCAGTCAGTTGCCGGTGATATACAATTTTACATTCTCCCGGGGTGCATCTCAAAGTAGACTATTACCACGAGCCCCGAATTAACGCTGTAACGCGATTATCGTTTCGAGTAGAATCGAAATTGAAACACTCGGTAATTTACGTTTCCGTTTTCGATCCGTGGCCGTTTTAACAATTCGCTGTAATTGACGCGCGAGTGATACCCGCGAATTATGAAACCGTCGGCCCGATACGGTCACGGAGTGGAAAATAAAATAAACGGGAGACGCCAGAAACGACCTTCTCGTCTAGATTACGATAAAAATTTCATCCACCGTTTGCTCCGTAACGTTAAAAAATACATCGAACGTTATATATGTACAATTAATGTTTCCCCGGTTGGAAAAGCAAACGTTCAAACGATCGAAGAAAGTATTGAAAACTCTGAGAAAACTTCCAGCCGGTGAATACACGAGCCGTGTAATTGCAGCGGACTTTTCGGTTCGTGTAATTCGCGAGTAAAGCGTAAGTACCGCGCAAGGGGGTGTCATGTAAAGAAAGTGCGCGCAATTAACGATAAAGTCACCGAGGCTCGCGTCTCTCCGACTGTTCGCGATGATTTACTGCCACGAAAACAAATATGAAAGGGAAAAGAAGTATATACGATGCCCTTTGCTTCAATAAGGGCATCCACTTTCATTCCTCCCGGAGTTCCATTACAAGTCCGTGGAGTACCGTGCGTACTTGTCGCGAGATTACATCGGCTCTTTGTTGAACTGGATCCGCCGTTTAATTCAATTTTCCTGTTCCGATTCCGCACATGCCCGGTATTTGTAGCGTTCAACGGAGCTCGGAGAATATCAAAGCATTCCACGCCATCGCCAAACCTTGCGAGAAATAGCTATCGAAAGAAAGAAAAAAGAAAAAATACTCTACCAATTACAGCTGCATTAGCAGATCGAAGCACGCGTACGAACACCTTACGAGCGAAATGCTTCCATCCCTTATTGGTTACCTTATTGGTTATTCGCTTCCATCCCTTATTGGTTATTCGCGATGTATCAATCGGTACCATCGAAAGGCAAGTTTCATCACAGAAAGAGAAAACAAATTTTGCAAATATTTCACTATTTTTCTTTTTCAGAGATTCCTCGTTTATATATTCTTCGATATTTTTTCACAATACCAAATTCAAAGAAATTCACGAACGAACGCGTTACGGTTCGCTGGTCCCTTAAAAATAATGGTAGACTCCCAGGATTATCCAGTTTCACTTTAACTGACCACATTTCTTTTTTTTTTTTATACGAAAACAATTAACCGAAAGCAAAATTATCCACACATTGTGGTTCACTTTCGTTCGAATACAGGCAATCTTTTCACGATATTGGTCGTTACTTAAATATACGTCCCCCTTCAGAAGTATCGAGACACTTATCGTAAGTGAATCTAAAACTGTTACAGACCTACCGAAGGAATATTCTCCCATTTGGTAGTTTACATCGTGAAAGCAGTGGGTAATTATTTCCCATGGACCAGTTGAAACGAATTTCTACATAAACTAACGTTTTAATCCGTAGTTCGAATCCTTGAAAATAATATCAAAGAAGATTATATGGAAAAATTCATATTATCGATGAAAATATTTTCCCAAAATGGTTTTTATCCATTTTTACAAAAAATACAAGAATTGTTTGTTTTTGCGATACGTGTAAATCTCTTGTCGATCTCATTTTTTTGTTCCGACTTCTCGACTGTTAAATTCTATACAATTCTTCGTATCTTTTTATTAATCGAGCAATATTTCATCGAACGAAAATTCGAAGATCGTATGGGTCACAAACGACCCGGAGCACCGGTTTAAAAATTGTTAGATCTAACTTTTCGACTGTTAAATTCCATACAATCCTTCGTATCTTCCTACAAATCGAGCAATATTTCATCGAACGAAAATTCGAAGATCATATGGGTCACAAACGACCCGGAGCACCGGTTTCAAGATCGTTAGGTCCAACTTTTCGACTGTTAAATTCCACACAATCTTTCGTATCTTTCTACAAATCGAGCAATACTTTATCGACTGAAAATTCGAAAACCCTATGGGTCAAAAACGACCCGGATCTTCGTTTCAAGATCGTTAGGTTTGGGTTAGGTATAGCTTCTCGACTACAGTTAATTCCATACAATCTTGTATACCTTCCTACAAATCGAGCAATACTTTATCGACCGAAAATTCGAAAACCCTATGGGTCAGAAACGACCCGGATCTTCGTTTCAAGATCGTTAGGTTTGGGTTAGGTCTAACTTCTCGACTAGAGTTAATTCCATAAAATCCTTTATACCTTCCTCTAAATCGAGCAATACTTTATCGACCGAAAATTCGAAAACCCTATGGGTCACAAACGACCCGGAGCACCGGTTCCAAGACCGATCCACCTCGAAAAGCAATCGAAACGGATTTAGAAGCAACAACGTTGGTTAAAATTGCCTCGAGAACCGAGCGAAGACGCCTCGAAGACCCGATTCACGAGAAAGAAACTCTCGTGGTACGAGTCGCGAAGCACGCGGTCCCTCTCGCGTCGATTTATCGGCATCGAGCTGAACGTTGTCGTCGGTGGGTCCGAGCCGAGAACGGGTAGAATCTTCCCGTAATTAGAAAGGCGTACTATCGATCTTTCCCGCGGAACTCTACGGAAGAAGTAACGGCTAACGATAATGTAACAGGCTCCGTGGGGTTTCGGGTTGTAGTATACGCGCGGTCGGTCCCGCGTTCTCTTTCCCGCGTTTGTACATCGCGCACAGGATGTAAATATATGTGCACGTACATCGAAGTCGCGCAGAGGTACCAGGGGAGGGGGAGGTGGCGGTGGTGGATAGGGTGGCGAGCAGGGACAGGGGGAGGGTGGTAGGGGTCTATATCGACAGCAAAATAAGGGATCGCCGTGGGAGGGTAGGGTGGGCTACACGAGGGATGCTTCGCGAAGCCATAGACGTTCGACTGCTCTCCATCCATCCGCCCTCGTCCGCCACCCGGCCAACCCCCTCGGCCCCCAGCCCCTCGATATTAAAAATTTCAATATCCTAGCCCCAGGGGTGGAAAACACATAATGTATTCAGGTGACGTCCCGGCCATTCTATCGGCGAGAAAAACGTACAGTTTTTCGAGGAATCGAATCCGTCCCCTCTCCCCCGTGCTCGTTTCCCCCCTTCCTCGGAACCGTTCCCAGCTTTTCACCCCTCGAACGGTCGAGAGCATCGCCGACACCCACGTTTTCGTCCATACACCCGCAGTCGCCCTTCTCCTTCGCTCGACCTGACCCCTACCAGCTTCGTCTCACCCCCCTTGGTTCGGTTTGCCACCCTCGAGGACCGACGATCACCACGGAAGCTTCTTTGTTTCATTCTGTCACGCTCGCCACGTGGAGCGCCTTTATTCCAAGAGGCGTCGTCCTCCTCGTCGTCCTCCTCGTCGTCCTCCTCGTCGTCATCGTCGTCGTCGCGGGTCTCGCGAGTCACATCCACAACCTAACCCTCTCCTGAACCCAGGAATCGGTTAGTTCGAGGAACCTGGTGCGAATCACGAGTCCGTGAACCATCTAGGTGATACCGATTCCATTGGATCGACAAGTGTTATGTGTAGGAGGACGCTGGTCATCGAGAGGAGAATTCTTTTCAGCGTTTCTACGAGAGACATTGTCGCAACGATTTCGAGTCGACGAGTTAATCTCTTAAGATTTAAGCTACGGTAACGAGATAAGGAACAACATTGTTCGTAGCTTTCACTGTTCTTGCAAACGGTGAATTTTCTTTTCGAGAAAAGGTTTTTTCTTCATCTCGTGCAACAGTTTCTTTATAATATTTTCAAGAAAGTGTACTCCAATGTACGAATGTGAACTTCACCCGTGGTTCTTTCACCTAACCCAGACCTAACCCAGACCTAACCTAGGCCTAACCCAGACCTAACCCAGACCTAACCCAGACCAAACCTAGACCTAACCCAGACCTAACCCAGAGCAAACCTAGACCTAACCCAGACCTAACTCAAATCTAACCTCCTACAAAACTGGCTCGAAACAAAACGCCTTTGAGAATATAAAATTTACCGGTTAACGACCACGCGCGATATCATTCTTCTTCACTGTCCTCATAAAAGTAAAATTTGTTTTTAAAAACATTGCGCAAGAGTTCCTTTCTAATATTTTCAAGAAAGTATACTCGAACCTACTAATGTGGACTCCACTCTCATTTTTCGTAGACGATGTTAACTTCCTACGAAACTGGCCTCGAAACGAAACGTGTTGAGGACATAAAATTTACCAGTTAACGACCACGCGCAATGTCATTCTTTCCCGTTGAAAGAGGATCGTATCTACTCGAGGATTCCCGGTAATATTTCCCAGAATCATTTACACGACGAAAGGAGTTTCCAGTATCTGGAAACACTCCGAGTTGTGACTACCGTTCTCCTTTCGGGTCGAATTTACGAGAATGTTGAGAGACCGAGGTGGTCCCAGTTGCCATTTTCCGTGCGTCGGTACACCCTGGGATCATTTTTCAACGCGAAGTCGAGCGGAACCGAAGTTTCCAGGACATCCACTACGTCACGGTGCCGGTTACATCCGGGATAACGACGGACCGGGGCGTAAAAAGTAACCGTTGCTTGAAAAATTAAGTTCCGCTACGATACATTTTTCAAAACGTAATCACGCGAGGCAACGCGCGCAACAGTATCTCGTCCTTCGTCGTCGTATCTCGCGCGAGCTGCAAATTCTCTCCCCTCGCGTTCACTTTTACCGTGTAAAAATGTCAGCCGTGATGTCACCGGGTGCGTCGAATCGGAGTCAAATTTTAAGCGTGAATAAATTTGATAGAAAAACGGAAACAAGAACCGAGATTGTGCAACGATACAACGAGTAAATGGTCCGAGAATCAACCCTTGAAATACCAGCGGTTCAGAGACGACGGGAGGGACCACGCCTGGGTCCAAACGGACCCGTAATTCGACTGGAGGAAGATTCCGTTACGTTGTCGTATCTTTCTTAGTTTCTAATTTTTTAACGCTATGAATAAATAATGCAACGGTCCCTCCGGGTCTGAGAAGACCCAGACGTTGCACGACAATGGTTAGTAACTTCAGAATTAACTCCATAGACGCAGGAACGAAATAAAGTATCTCCATGGACTTGTATCGCTATCGTCTACTGTTTGTACGAGATTAGGTATTAATCGCGAGCCACGACGATCCGTTTCTCGGTTCCACGTTCCCCCTTGCTCGAAGATATCGAGAGTGATAAGCTGCTCGGCGCGGAATTGGCACGATCGTTAGAATCGTTGACTAAGATTGCTAACGTGAATCACTATTATCACCAGTCGTTGTTCCGTTTATTAAGAGAGAAATTGCCGAGTCCATTATTGCCAGCTGCCGTTGAGTACAAGACGTAACGTTGGCTCGACTTCCAACAACGCTATAAATTGTATTTTCCTCTTGAGAAGAAAATAAAAAATAAAAGTAAACACGAGAGCCTTTATTGGATTCATTTTCGAACGTTCAACAGCGAGGGGTCCTCCGCGACGAGTCGTTCGTTGTTCGTATTCGTTGAAAAATTTTCTCCCACCACCCCAGTGAACTTTGAAACCCCCTCTGCCTCACGATCTCCACTTTGAAAAACACCGAACCAATCCGGAGAAAATTCCCGCGCATGCACGATTTATCAATCACGAGCCAAGGGATCCTCCGCTTTAATTCCCGGACTGCCAAGTCCCCGTAAGGTGGCGTCTGGAACGTTCAGCCTGTTGTACACCTCGCGCGTTGTTTCTCCTCGAACGAAATTACGCGCGAATTCCGTTGCATTTGTCGATTTATCTGCTCGAACGGTCCTCGACTATCATTTCTAACGGAGTATCGACGCCCAGAACGGAGTCCCGACCTAGAAGATTCGTAACCTACACGTTCGTCGACCGCGCAGAGCATCAACGACTACTTAGAAACTGGTGTCTGGAACCTTTGTTGTACCTTCGCGCGTGGTTTCCTCTCGATACGACACTGTGCCTAAATTCTCGCGCATTGGTCGACTGCACGATTCGATTTCATTCCCAGGGAATATCAACGACCATCTTCCAGATGTCTCGATCGCTTACTATACCCTCGTGATATCTTCCCGGGACGAACTTGCACCTAAATTCTCAGCCATTAACGTCCAAGCAGAGTTAGAAGGTCTGGAAGGTCCGTTGCGACGAGACTACACCCAAGTTCTCCCGAAATTGGTCAATCCACTTATTCTGGACAGTGTCTATCCATCTTGGGAAAGAAACTGCGTTAAAATTCCCGCGCATTGAAAATCTCGAGAAGTTCTCGACGTTAATTTCCATCGTAGTATCAACTGGCATCCATAAGGTGGCGTCCAGAGGTCCCCCTCGTCCTTTCCGCGACTCTCCCCAAGCGATCGGTGGAGGAATTCGAGGATCTCTCCGCGGAGAAGCTTCCTGCCCGATGGAATGGCGTACGCGCGGGCGGGGAGCAGATACGATTTCCCTGTCGTTCCAGTTGCGCGCCCCGTATCCGGCGAAGAGGAATGGGACGGCGAGAAATTGGTAGAAAGTGAGTCCTCGGAATCAACCCCCGCGGCTCGGAGGCCGTCGAGGGACGCGCCGCGCTACCGAAGAGCGAGAAAGAGAGGTATTGGTGCGGAGAGGGCGGGGGGTGGTGGGCGCGGAGGGGCGGGATAGTCGAACGGTTCACGGACCGCGATTCTAAACAACTTAACGATAAAATTTATAGTTCCACAGCACGCCTACCCTTAGCCCTCTCTCGGGGCTTTGTCGGCGGGGCGAGCGGGGGAGGCTACGATCCGGAGGAAGGAAACGAAGCGAGGAGGACGGCCAAACGGGCGAGCGAGGGGGTGTGTAGGTAGAGGAGAGACCTCGAGCCGTACATAGGAGGTCTCTTGTACAGGACTTTTACCCTGCAGAGTTGCGTCGTAATTTATGGATGCCGTTCCCTTATCCGCAGGATACGAACTCCACTCTCCCCACACGTTTGCTGTCCTTCTATCGATCCTATATACCGCGACGAAACGGGTGTCCGCGAAGTATCGTAACCGCGTCGTTCGCGTCCGTTTCGGATGGTGCACGCGTACCTCGTAATTCGCGGACCGGTGCCACGGAGCCGAGGAACGGTGCCCGCGGAATCTCGCGGCACGCGGAAAGCGAAAGTTAATTGAGGAGCGGAAGCGAGACGGCGGCATTTGTAATTCAGATTTTTCAGTTCGCTTTCTCCTTTGCCTCAAGCGCGGGGCTTTTCCTTCTCCCACCACCGTGCCACGGCTCGCTCGGTGGCTTCTTCTTCTTCTTCTTCTTCTTCTTCTTCTTCTTCTTCTTCTTCTTCTTCTACTTCGAACTTCTCCGTTCTCCTTTTTCTTCGCTGAATTTATGGAGAGAGTTTCGTCGCCGCGGGAACTTCTTATCCTCGTCGGAGCGCGAGAACTCCGCGCGGATTCGCGGAGGCGCGCCCGCGCGAATCCGCGCCGTTGGGTACGTAATTGGTCCGCGCAGCCCCGCTAATTTCGCCTTCGTTTTCTCCCCCCCCCCCTCCTCTTAGAGGAGGACTCCTCTCTCGCGAGCCGTTATCGGCGAACCGGTTCGCGGATCTCCCCCCTCGTCGATGAATATTTCGCGCGTGGTTCGAGCGGTGTTCGCGGGCCACCCGTTACATGTCGAAACACACCCTGTACAGAAACGCTTGGTTTGCCGAGGCGGGCGGACGGGCGGACGGGCGGACGGGCGGACGGGCGGACGGGCGGACGGGCGGACGGCTCTTCGCAACGCGTTTGCATGTGCGCGCGGGCCGGGCGCGTGTGTGTTAGTTAGTCCACCCTCGAGGGAACCGGTGGTGTGGGAGAGAGGACGAGGGATGGAAACCGTCGGAAGAGGAGGGTGGAGGCCAGACCCGGATAGAGAGCGGAAGAGAGGACGGGGGAGCGAGACAGCCGCGTGGAGAAACGCCCGGGCGGAACAAAGACGCGCGCGAACCACGCGGAGGGAGCGAGGAGGACCACCGTCGCGCGCGTAGAGACAAACACAGGGAGGGTGGCCGCGCGCGCGCCCGCGCGTGCGAGCGAGAGGACAGGAATACGTGGAGGCCCGTCTTATATTGATTTCTGTCCACGCCACCCCCGCCGGGCCTCCACAACCCCTGCGAGCCACCCTACCGCCCGAGCAGGAGGCAACGCCGGCAGCAGGTGTGGGGGCTCCAAGGAGAAACAGAGCGCGAGAGACACGGGAACCGAACCGAGGGAACGGAATGCTGCCACGAACCAACCAGCGAGAGAGAGAGAGCGCGCACGAGAGAGAGAGAGGGAGAAGGGAGGGACACGGAGAGACGGAGAAGACCCTCTCGCCGCACTTTCTACGGGAGAGGCCCTCGGGGGTGGCACTCTGTCACATTCAACCCCCGACCACCGTCGTCAGTCCGCCACCCCCTGTCTCCCCTGTCTCTCGCCCGTCCCTGTTCCCGTTCCCGTTCCCGTTCTCGTCCTCTCTACTTCACCCCCGGCCCCCGCCCCATTCAAATAACAGGCACCGTTGCTTTGGAGCAGTGGATGGTGGTGGCGATGGTGGCGGTGGTGCCGATGGTAACGGTGGTACGAGGCTGGTAGATCGGAGGGCGGGCTGACAGAGGGTGAGTTTCGTCCGGCCGAAGCACACCTCGATCGATTGGGCTTGTCCAAGGGTGGAAGAGGTATCCCGTCTCCCCTCTGCACACCGCCCGCTCGGCCTTACCTCCCCCCGCTGCGCACCGAGACCAGCCCAGCCTCCGGTTTCTCGTCCCTCCGCGCCCACCTGCCCCCTGCTGCCACACTACCCCCGCGCTGTCGCACCACCTCCTCCACCTCCTCCACCTCCTCCTCCTCCTCTTCCCCCCGTCGGGCTGGCGAACCCCGAGAGTGAGCATCACGCGTACACGTGTACGTGCCTTTACGTGCACGTACGTGTATGGCGAGGGGTTACCATAGCAACCCACCCTCGCCACGGGGGTGAAACGCCATTGGCCGGCGCAGGGTCTCGACCGATCGCGGCCCACCCCTGTCTCTGTCTTTGTATCGGCGTCTACGTATGCCCCCCCCTGAGAGCCCGATTCTCTCGGCCGTGGGCGAAACGCGTTCGCGTTTGAGTTCGAGTTCGAGTTCGCTTTCTCTAGCCGGTGTCCATCCGCGTCGTTTGCGCTCTTTCCAACGGTTAAGACCAGCGCCGATCTTTCGCGGCAGGGCTGTCGACCCCTCTCGCCCGCGCGAGACGGAGAGAGAGACATAAAAGAGACATCGAGAGAGTCGGAGAGGAACATTCCGAGAGAGAACGAGAGAGAGTGGGTCGGTGAGAGAATGAGGGAGAGTGGCTCGGAGAGAGAATAAGAGAGAATGTATCAGAGGGAAAGAATGAGGGAGAGTGTGTCGGAGAGAGAATAAGAGAGATTGTGTCGGAGAGAGAGCATAAGAGAGAATGTATCAGAGAGAAAGAATGAGAGAGAATGTATCAGAGAGAAAGAATGAGAGAGAGTGTGTCGGAGAGAGAATAAGAGAGATTGTGTCGGAGAGAGAATGAGGGAGAGTGTGTCAGAGAGAGAATGAGGGAGAGTATGTCAGAGAGAGAGAATGAGAGAGATTGTGTCAGAGAGAGAATGAAAGAGAGTGTGTTAGAGAGAGAATGAGGGAGAGTGTGTCAGAGAGAGAGAATAAGAGAGATTGTGTCAGAGAGAGAATGAGGGAGAGTGTGTCAGAGAGAGAGAATGAGAGAGATTGGGTCAGAGAGAGAATGAGGGAGAGTGTGTCAGAAAGAGAGAGAGAATAAGAAGAGAGAATGTGTCAGAGAGAGAATGAGAGAGAGTGTATCAAAGAAAGAATGATGGAGATTGTGTCAAAGAATGAGGGAGATTGTGTCAGAGAGAGAATGAGAGAGAGTGTGTCAGAGAGAATGAGAAAGTGTGTCAGAGACAGATAATGAGTATGTCAGAGAGAGAGAGAGAATGAGAGAACATGTCAGAAAGAGAGAGTGAACGTAATAGAGAGCGAAAGAGAGAAAAATTCGTTTGGAGTCGTTATTCCCGAGTTTCGCGCCAATCGGTTGACCTTCCCGCCCGAAGGGTGGCACGCGGCGACGCCGAGGGGTCGATAATTCTTCCTCGACGATCTCCTCTCGGCTAACGCCTTGTTTCGCTCTTCTTTCCGAGCACCCCGTCCCCGGTCCTCCGTTGCATCTGGAGACACGACTTACAGGTGGGTTGTTTATCACGGCCGACGCGTCGCGAAAGAATAATTACTCCTCCGGAGCAGGATTCCCCAGGACGCTGTTTCACCGGGTTCTGTCACCGGTCGAGATTTCCATCGAATCGGAAAAGTCGCGGGGAAAGTTGCAGAATTATTCGATCGCGCGATAACACGAATTAGGTCGTCGCTACTAAACGGATAACGGAGAAACCGAATTCCAAGAAAAAAGTTCTGCGTACTTTTGGTACGCAGGGGGTTTCGAAGTTATTCGGCTCTCGATTTTCCGAGACGAGATTTCGAGGTATCGAGAACTCGCTACCAGCGATTCTTGTTTCCATTTTTAATTACGTTATCGAAAAACGAACGGTCCACATTTTGTGCGTCCACTTTGACGTTCAATGGAAAATGCAACCTCGAGAGATACCAGTTTGGATATGTTTGCTCGAAAGTACACTTTTCTCGGTGATCGGTGGAGGATATTTTTTCCTCGATCATTGGTCAAGAATTTTTCTAGTCTTTCCTTAGCAGTGTGTCGCTACTAACTCCTAGTAGCATCTTACGCAGGGTTTCGACGTAACTTGTACTTCGAGGGTGCAAGAAACAAACCCGTTTCGAGAAATCGGGGCAGGAAATCTTCGGTACACTTTTTCTTTGTTCCGCGCGCGGAAACTGCGAATCGAAGGGTAAACCGCGGTTAGGTAAAAGTGTTTGGAAACGAACAACGTCGAAAGTGAAAAGTAAGAGCCGCGGTGTAAAGCAATAATCGCGTCCGTTAACTCCAGAAAGATGTCGAAGGTCGGAGGGTACTTTTCGAACCATGATTTTGTTTGCTCGCGCGCCAGTTTCCTCGGTTTTGCCCTCGCGTAAATGGGGAAACTTTGTAAAGTTTGCAGCATCGGCCAAGTTTCTCCACGGGGCGGAAATACCAGAAGCTCTCCGCGCCGATCGTCTCGGTTAAAAAGGAGGCGGAACGCTCGCGTCGCGCTTGAAATTGAAGCAAAAATCGGGACACGGTGTTCAAACGTCGAACGTGTCGATTTCGCGAGAAATTAATCGCAATTAAAGGAGTAACTTTGGTAGAAAAATACACTGGATCGAAATTGTAAGGTTATGAATAATAATCTTTGTCCGAACATTGTTTGTTCCGAGCGACTCAAAACAGGGTCGAGAACGATTTTGGGGAGATTTTTATCTTCCAAGTGTAACGAAATACTTATACCAATCGATTCCTCGAAAAATAATTTCTTCATCGGTTTCTATTTATCAAGGTTACCCGAAAAGAATTATTTTTTCATTCTACGTTTTTTCTCAGATTTTCGTTCAATCCATGTTACAAAATTGCTACATATTACCCCTGTTCGTCCACTATTAGAATACGTTTCAATTATACGATCTCCGAAAACCTCCAATCACGAAATCATATAGTATTACAGAGAATCCAGCATATATTTTTCCGGTTTTATTCATACAAGGTACCCGATGTCTATTCTTGATCGTGATTACACTAATATACTAAATATTGTATCAACTTGAATACGTTGTCTGCGCGTAGAAGAACACCTGAGTATAGTTTTATTTTTAATTTAATCAATAATTGCATCGATTGTTCCTCTCTTTATACACAAATCAATCTCCATGAACCAGAACGTGTACCGAGATCTAGAGCTGGTTTTTGTATGTATAAATCCAGATCTGCGTATGGATCGAAGAATTCGATCAATAGTATCGATACTGACTCTAACCCTCTATAATTTTATAAATTTTTTCCATAGATCTTTACATAATAATTGTATCGTTACTGACTCTAACCCTTTATAATTTTATAGATTTTTTCCGTAGATCTTTACATAATAATTGTATCTTTGATGACTCTAACCCTTTATAATTTCATAGATTTTTTCCATCGATCTTTACATAATAATTGTATCTTTGATGACTCTAACCCTCTATAATTTTATAGATTTTTTCGGTGGATCTTTACATAATAATTGTATCGTTACTGACTCTAACCCTCTATAATTTTATAGATTTTTTCGGTGGATCTTTACATAATAATTGTATCGTTACTGACTCTAACTTTCTATAATCGTATAGATTTTTTCCGTGGATCTTATCACACTAATTGTATCTTTAATGACTCTAACCCCCTACAATCGTATAATCTCCCTCTATAATCCCTCTACAATTCCCTCTATAATCCGTGAATCTTTACATACTAATCGTATCGTTACTGACTCTAACCCTCTATAATCGTATAGATTTTTTCCGTGAATCTTTACACACTAATTACACACTAATTGTATCTTTAATGACTCTAACCCTCTATATAATCGTACTTTCTATAATTATACCTATAATTCTTTCCATGGATCTTTCCATACCTTCGAAAGACAACAGCTACATTTTGTGTAAAGGACTTCGGTCCGTTTACAAATAAATAATAATAATCATCTACAGGGTTGGACGGTTCCATCGAACCAAACTCCACCGATGGAATCTGATCGACTCTGCAACGATCTCCGAATAAAACCGAATGAAATCCCCGCGTTGTAGTTTCGCGATTCGTCGCGATCCAAACCCTCGTTTAAAGATCGAGCGGGAGGACGACGGTGCGCGGCGATAAAATTCGCGGATGAATGAAATTAACGAGCCCGAGTAGAGGGTATGGGGTGGGGTGTGGGGTGTGGGTAGCGGGGCTCGGGCCGATATCGAAAGCGCGGCGTAGAAAATGAAATGATCAGCTGACGAGACGAGGTCGGGACCGCGAGGGTCTCGGGGCGAGGGCGAAGAGGACGCGGAAAGTTTCCGTGCAGTTCGCAAAGAGTGGCGGTGGGTGGCCGTGGGGAGTGAACGGGAGGGTAGATGGAGGGTGTGGGTTGGCGAGAAAAGACGCGGCTGATACTCCGGGAGTTGCAGAGAGAAGTCTGTAAGAAAAGGGTGGCGGTGGTCGCGAAGGGGAGGGGGTGAGGGTACAGGTGGCAGCCGAGGGAGAGAACCGGGCGAACGAAGGAGGGAAAATAAGCCTTTCGCGGGCGGGTACGCGCGAATCGGCCTCGGTACGAGAGAGGAGGGAGAACGAGGCGGTACGTGGGGGTGTCGGGTGGATGACTCGCGGGGGTAATGGCGGAAGTCGTAAAATAATTTAACCCACTTTAAGAAGAAAATTAACAGAATGGCGAAAGTCTTTAAGATTCTCCGCAACTCGGTTTCTCCGTTCCCCCTCCCGTGCCGCGTCTCGGTTCCGCGTTCCGGTTCGCGCGGCTGTTCTCACCCTCTCTTTGGTCCTCACCGTGGGCTCACCGACCCCCTCCTCGCCTACGGCGGTGTTCTTCCTCTTTCTTCTTCCATTCGCCCGTCGTCTACGACGTTTTCTCCACCGTTCTTCCTCTCTTGCTCTCTTATTCATTGAGGAGCCGTCCGCCATCCTCCCTACCTCCCCCGGCCCCTTCCACCCGTCGCCCTTCCCCTCTGGCAACCGGGGTCGCTGAAGTTTCTTCATTGACTCTTTCTTTCCACTACGCGAGCGTACTACGTTTCCCGCTCCCTCGCTCCGACGCGCTTCTCTCTCGCTCGCTCTCGCGTACACGTACACACACACTCTCTCTCTCTCTCTCACACACACACACACTTTCTGTCTCTGTCTTTCTTTCTTTCTCTCTCTTCGGCTCTCCGTCGTTCCGCCGTCTTATTTCGCGCCGCGTCTCCTTCCGCCGTGGCGCCTCCTGTTTTTTCTCTAATTATGAATGAAAACGCCGCTGAGGCGAGGCGAGAGACGCTGTGTCGTGAGAGGGGGAGGGGGCAGCTCCCTACCGACACCCTCTCCGCCCTTTTTCCTACCACTCGGCGAGGCTTCGTCCCGCGTCTGGCGACGCCCGGGCATTTTAAGTTTTCCCCGAGTAACTTCTTCCGCGCGCCTTTTTCCTCGGGACACTTTCTCGGCCGCGGCCTCTACGCGCGAGTGCAGCCCTCAGCGCCGCTGGCCCGGTTACGCGGACGGTAAATTGTATTGTTTCCTTCCTTCCAACCCAACCGCGTCTTTTTTTTTTTTTTTTTGTCAAGAACCTTCCACGGGATCGACTCGTCTCGCGCTTCGCGGACGTTGTTCACGATAGTCCCGCCTAGATCGTGACAACGATCGCGCGATCACGCACATGGTGCGATTTACCTCCCTGCTAGCATGGATCTCGAAAGTGATTTTAACACCGCGTAGAACGAGTTTCTAGAGAGTCGAATCGAAAACTTAGTGGTTGACGTTGGTGCAATTTTGTACAAAATTTTCAACAATTGGAAATTCGGGAATTTTGTAACGTTATTTGGACTCTAGGGAATTATTTAAGTAGAATTTTTACTCATCTTGATATATTCGCGTCTGATGACTCTTTATAGAGTCGAATCGAAAACTTTGTAGATTAGGTTGCAGCAATTTTGTACAAAATTTTTAACAATTGGAAATTGGAGAATTTTTTAACGTTGTTTGTGCTCTAGGAAATTATTTAAGTAGAATTTTTACTCATCTTGACATATTCGTGCCTCATGACTCTTTATAGAGTCGAATCGAAAACTTTGTGGATTAGGTTGCAGCAATTTTGTACAAAATTTTCAACAATTTGAAATTGGGGAATTTTGTAACGTTATTTGTACTCTAGAGAATTATTGAAGTAGAATTTTTACTAATCTTGACATATTCGCGCCTGACAACTTCTTATAGAGTCGAATCGAAAACTTTGTGGATTAGGTTGGAGCAATTTTGTAAAAAATATTCGACAATTGGAAATTCGGGAATTTTGTAACGTTATTTGGACTCTAGGAAATTGTTGTAGTAGAATTTGTACTCATCTTGACACCTTCACATCTGATAATTCTTTATCGCATCGAATTGAAAACTTCGTGAATGACATTGGAGAAATTTTGTAAAATTATATACCGTCTCTGAAATTGTTTAAATAGAACTTCTATTTTCAACAACTGGAAATTGGGGAATTTGTAACATTATTCGTTCTCTAGGAAATTGTTCAAATAGAACTTTCACTAATTTTGACACCTTCAATTCTCAACAATTGAAAATTGGGGGAATTTTGTAACATTATTCGTGCTCTAGGAAATTATTCAAGTAGAATTTTTATTTCACTAATCATGACACAATCGCGCTTAATAACTCTTTATCGCGTCGAATCGAAAATATGGCAGATTGGAAATTGGAGAAATTTCTTAGAATTATCTATAGTCATTGAAATTCTCTAAATAGAACTTTTGCTAATTTAACATCGCGGAATTTATTCTTGCATCAAATTGGAAACGAAAGGAATTTCGTAAAATTATCCATAGCCTGTGAAATTTTATAAACAGGACTCTCGCTAATGTAAGTAACTGCAGCGAATCTTTTCTGTTCTTTCGCTTACTTGAAGTGTTTCTACAATTATTGTCTTGCAACAATACTACATCTGTGCATCAAAAACAGGTGTTATTTCAGCAAATAAAATATAGAATAAACGCCTCTGTTCACGAGCCAAATTCAAACGAGGAAATATTCCTAATTTCCTAGCTATACCTGGAAATTATATACTCTCCTTTAATCGCTCCAAAATTCTTGACCCTTTAACCCTTTGGACTCGATAGAAGATCCTCGGTCGTCACCTAATTCAATGTACTATTTTCAATCCAGGAAAACTTCGCGGTTTGGAATTCAAATTGGAATTGAAATCTTCCATTCCTGTAGTACATAAACACATGTACTCGAAGTATATAAAAATGTTCCATTTCAGATTAATTTTACGACTTAAAGGATTTTCTCAAGGCAACGATTTCTAATAACAAAGAAGCCTCGAGTTTAAAGAGTTAATCAACCCCAAAGGTAGAAATCAGTCACTTTTGGGTATCAATCAGAAAGTATATCTTCCGAAACTATCGATAAATAAATCGTCGAAGCGTCTAGAACTAACAAATGAACCAACAACAAAATTAACAAACGCTCGAATGAAAATATCAGCCGAGTAACCTAATTCCGAGAACCCTGTATTGTAGACATTCGTGTCCATCGTCTCGTAGACTTTCCCGCGCCTTTTATCACCCGTTGCGTTCACGGTTCGCCATCGCTGAACTTAAAAAAAAAATTCTATACACAGCATCGTTTCGTGTCTCGACAAAAGGCGGCGTTCGGACCAATATATATTCATGAAAATTTCGCGCGCGTTCCTCCGCTAAATCACGCGAGTCAATTTCGATAGACACGAAAGCGGGGTAAAGAATCGCTCCGGTGACGTTCTTGGGCGCGCAGATTGTTTACGATGCAAACTTCGCTCGATGGAAATATCGTCCGCGGCCATTGTCGCAACTCACGTCAAATGAACTACCAACGGCCACGGATTCGAATTCGTAACCGGGGTTACGTTGACAAAACGCGAACGAACTTTCGCCACCGTTTCGAACAACCGAACGGTCTCAAGCGACACGATACACTCGCGACAATCCTCGCGCAATTAAAACCACACTGGACCTGTTTCGAACGCGACAGGGATTGTTCCGTGGGTTGAAACAACAACGAAACCGAAACGGAAATAATAAATTTCCCCGCGAACGAAGGGACCGGTTACGTCGCTTAATTGCAACTCGAACGTTCAACCGAGTCACGTGCCGTTTACTTTGTTTCATCGCCAAAATCGGCGAGCTTTTATCGCGTCGGTGTCGGCCGCGACCTACTCCCGTTTCATTTTTCTCCCTTTCTTTCCTTTTCTTCCCTTTCCTTTCCTTTTTTCCCCGCCCCCTCTTTTTCTTTCGTTGCTCTTCTAATTATGAATGAAAACTTCGCGGCGAAGAGGGAGGGCAGACGGAACGAACGAACTCCTCGCGGCCTCCTCTTCTTTCGTTCGCGTCGCGCCGACTCGGCTAGTAGTACTTTTAGTTTCCCAACCTTTCCAACTCTCCCCCCACAGGCCCCACGATCCTTCTTCCAGCGAGAAAACTCGCTTTCCACCGTCGGGAAAACCGCATTATCGTAAAGTTTGACGTTCCTTGTCGCGGCGGGAGCGTGCCGTTTTGCCGTTGACAGTTCGTTTTCATTTTATTTCGTCGGATAAAACGGGGCCGGTCTTAAAACAGGGAATATATATACGCGCGGCGTGTACACACGTAGCTAGCTGGATACGCGAACCAACGAGAAACGTTACGCGACGTTTATCCATTGTCATCGCGCCCGGAAAGATTTCTCTCTTACTCTTATCGCGTTCGGCTAGACTCGCTAAGAGTTTTATCTGATCGTCCGTCACGGATTTGACATTGACGCGAGCGGTGTCACCGTGTGTGTATGTGTGTGTGTGTGTATGTGTGTGTTTTTTTTTTTCTTCTCGAGATGATAAAAAGTTCGAGGCGAGTTCTTTCTTCGATGCGCGGAATAACAACGCGAGAACAAGATGTCCCGCGGCGCGGGACGCGATAAGCTCGTGGATACTCTTATCAAGTCTCTTCGTTGAGTAATTAACGGGCGAGGTCGTTTTTATCGAATATTATGGGAGTGGATGCGAATCATGTGCGCATG
The DNA here is from genome assembly GCF_051014685.1 of Ptiloglossa arizonensis. Taxonomy (NCBI): domain Eukaryota; kingdom Metazoa; phylum Arthropoda; class Insecta; order Hymenoptera; family Colletidae; genus Ptiloglossa; species Ptiloglossa arizonensis. The sequence goes on from NC_135048.1 coordinate 32,237,039, forward strand.
ATTGTGCGAGAATTGGGTGTAAATTGGTGGGTGTAGATTTGAGATTGCAATGGGGATGGAATACGTGAGGTCAAGGGATTTTAGTTCTTGGGTCTTTAGTTCTTTTGATCTTTGGGTTGAGAAACAATTAAATAGATGTAAGTAGAGTTCTCTCGTTGTTCTACTATTTTAATTCACCGATAATTAATAAGTATCGATTCTCACGTGGTTTATTTCTTACGATTAATCGACACTTTTTCTTTCTATTCCAAAGGATCTAGCTTCGTTAATAAATCAATAAATAAAGAAACAATTAAGTAGATCGAAGTGGAGTTCTTTTATTAATCTACTATTTTAATTCACCGATAATTAATAAGTATCGATTCTCACGTGGTTTATTTCTTACGATTAATCGACACTTTTTGTTTGTATTCCAAAGGATCTAGCTTCGTTAATAAATCAATAAATAAAGAAACAATTAAGTAGATTTAAGTGGAGTTCTCTTGTTATCCTACTATTTTAATTCACCGATAATTAATAATATCGATTCTTTCGTGGTTTATTTTTTACGATTAATCGATACTTTTTCTTTGTATTCCAAAGGATCTAGCTTCGTTAATAAATCAATAAATAAAGAAACAATTAATTAGATCTAAGTGGAGTTCTCTTATTATCCTACTATTTTAAATCACCGATAATTAATAATATCGATTCTCCCGTGGTTTATTTTTTACGATTAATCGACACTTTTTCTTTGTATTCCAAAGGATCTACCTTCGTTAATAAATCAATAAATAAAGAAACAATTAAGTAGATCTAAGTAGAGTTCTCTTATTATCCTACTATTTTAATTCACTGATAATTAATAAGTATCGATTCTTCAGTGGTTTATTTTTCTTTGTATTCCAAAGGATCTAGCCTCGTTGATAAACCAATAAACAAAGAATTAAAAGTACGATTAATCCGTACTTTTTTCTCTGTATTCCAAAGGGTCGAACCCCGTTAACGAGTAAGTAAATAAATAAATGAACAAAAAAGAAAATGATCGTTGCGGGTATCGACAGTCGGGAGAATATTTATTTTACGCGCGTGTAAAATTTCGAGTTTCGAGGCGTATCGCGCGGCAGTCGATTCGAAAAATACTTGGCTTCGAGATAGAGACGCGTTGAAAATTTTGCATGCGCTCGCTCTTAACCTGATATTTCCGGTGCATAAAGAACACCCCTCCCCGTGTGTACGAAAAGTTCGTGTAAACAGGTTTTTTCGAATCCACCGACCGCTTTGTTCCCCGACGTTGAAAAAGATTTGCACGTTGCCACTTGCAGCGCATGTACCGCACTCGACCTCTGCGTTAAATCGCGCGTAGCTTCCGGTGAGTACGGAGACGATCGACGAGTGTCCAGGTCTCACCGTTTACTTCGAATTAATGCGGAGAAGTTAGCATTTAGGGTTGCGAAGGTAACGAGGGGACGAGTTTTAAATTCGGGGCACAACGATGGGTGCGATAGCTCGTTACGTTTTACTTTTATTATAGTTACCAAACAATTGTCGAGGATGACACTCGATGACGCAACATCACGAGAATTCTTAACGTGGCCCTTCTGTTCGGGAGAACGTCAGCTCGATATACCTAATACATAAATAAAACGATATATTTAAAAACTTGGTCGAGGAAGTTGACTGTGTTAAGAATACCATTCTAATTCTCTTAATTTCTAATTTAAATTAAGCATCGTTGACTCTTAGTTGGTACTTTTACTACTTGGTAACTTTTATTGGGTATCTGATGGAAGTCCTTCATGACCCATTACTGTTTTACGTGGACAGTAACGAGTATCGTCTTAAATGAGACTACTAATTGTATAGGGTACACAAAAGATAAAGAATAGATTTTTCAGAGAACACTAATCGAGAACACAACAAAGTGAAGGCTATCGAGTATTGTCATAATTGAGATTACTAATTGTGTAGAATACACATAACAGATAAGGAATAGATTTTTCAGAAAACACTAATTGAGAATATAACAAAGTGAAGCTATCGAGTATCGTCTTAAATGAGATTACTAATTGTGTAGAATACACATAACAGATAAAGAATAGATTTTTCAGAGAACACTAATCGAGAACACAACAAAATGGAGCTATCGAGTATCTTCTTAAATGAGATTACTAATTGTGTAGAATACACATAACAGATAAAGAATAGATTTTTCAGAGAACACTAATCGAGAACACAACAAAATGGAGCTATCGAGTATCTTCTTAAATGAGATTACTAATTGTGTTGGATACACATAACAGATAAAGAATAGATTTTTCAGAGAACACTAATCGAGAACACAACAAAGTGAAGGCTATCGAGTATCGTCATAAATAAGATTACTAATTGTGTAGGATGCACAAAAGATAAAGAATAGATTTTTCAGAGAACACTAATTAAGAATACAAGAAAGTGTAGGGGCTCTAGCATTGTCTAAGAAATGGAGAATTAATAACTGAACCAGTTGGGGGATATCAGAGACGATACTACGAGTTTTTCTACGAAGTTGTGCGAGTGTTTGGTCAAATTCTTGGGAGAAGGAAATGGCTAACTTTCCCTTCCTTGCTGTCTTCGGATTCCCAGACGACCCTTCGTGATAACGACAAACCCAGGCGCCGTGATTGCGACTAACGCGCACGTGGTCCTCGATCGTCTAGGAATCTCGAGTGTCCCTATTTTTCAAACGATGCTCCAACTATCAAAAATGGAGCCTTCGAGGTCGGTCTGCTTAGCGTCACGACTCGATGGACGATGAGTCGATTGTAAATTATCGACCGTTGCATCCTTGGCTGCGACCAACACTACTCTTTGGGGCGTAATGGTTTAAAAAATACTTTAATTTCTTAGTAGTGAAATATTCTTCATTGGATGATACAAAATTCAAATAACACAAGTTACATGGTGGAGGTTAATTGATTAACCTTAAGGTTAGTTTGTAACCTTAGGTAAGTGAGTTTATAACCTGGTAGGATATTTTACCGTGTGAAATTGAAATTACACAAATTGCACAGTGGAGAACGTTAATATCTCATCTCGTGATTAAATATTTACTTAACCTATTTTTTAATTTTGGTTACTTTGTATTGTTTTACGTGCTCAATGACTGTGCTCGATAATACGATTTTTCGACAGTTGGTACGTCGATTCCACATTATCGAAACACTTCGGTTATTTATTCGAGTCTTGCGAAAATCTTTTAAGAGGATATTGTTCGATCCATACGAATACGAAGAATAGAAAATCGATGGAATTTAAAAAATTAAAAAAAAATCGTTTTTCTTATTTTCTTAAAGTTTAAAGTGTATAAAACGTTACGTCGAAAAGATATTTCGAAATTCAAACATTTAACGAAGTTGCAGCTACAAATAAACTTGTTTTACGTTTTTCTCAAAACTGTATTTTTCAACGTGACCGATACAAAATCTCCAGAACAGTACAATTCACTTCAAATTCTATAGAGATGTTCTCCATAGAGTATTCTATAATCCAGGATAGAATTTTTTAAATATGTCAATTATTAAATTTTTTATAAACGTTTAAAAATCATTTCTCTGGATAAAAATAATTCTTTTCCTTCAAATATCGATCATTTCCGCAATAATTAAAATTTTCGAAAAATCATACGCTATATCATACAAAATAGTCTCTAGTTTACGAATCAACAAGAATTTTTCATTTCAAATCTCCCACCCCTCGTCAACCGTAACACCTAACACACAACGTTTCGCTAAAAAGTGTTCAAGAAATAGCGAACAACCTCGCCATTTTGTACTATTTTACTTTCAAAAAACCATAAAACGAAGCTGAAAGTTGCATCCACATTCTCCGCTAAAAATTTGATTTTTCCGTTCGATAACTCGGTGAATAAAAATTCGTAAAATTCGTAAAATGTCCCCATTTCGGAGCCACCTGACCGAACACGAACCTCGCTAAAAGTTAATCGCGACGTTGATCTCGCGGTGCACGGAACCTGGTCCCCTCTGTCGGTTGAAAGCGCATCGTCCGACACAAAGAGCATCGGTTACAGGGCGATTCTTGTAGGAAAAGCCAGGGCCGCGAATCAAACGCGAACTCGTAAGCCGCTTATTAAAATCGAGTGCGTCGGTTCGGCTTCCGCGTCGCTCCGGCCATTAATACGGTTCGCGGGACACGGTGTAGTACGCGCGTCGCGCGTTCCCAGCCACCGAGGAGATCCGTTTAATTATAGAACGGCCTATCATTTTCACGGGCCCTCAAGACGACCGAGAATCGCCGGGGCGTCGTTTCGCCATTATACGGCTTAAGTCGAAGCGTACCTGCGGGGGTTTGTGTTCGCGTCTACCCCACCGAACGAAACCACGGTTAACCCTACCCCCTACCCTCTCCAGACTCGAACCGGATGTTACCGTGTTCCGGATGCACGCACGCGCGAGAACGAACCAACGTTGGTTCTTGTCACTGTTCTCCGATCGCGATTGGAATTTCCAGCGTTCGTATTAGAGGGAGGGTTGTAAGGAGACACAGGACCGAATGTTTTGTTAACAAATTTTGTTTTTGCAAGAATTTTACGTTGCGTGGATTGTTAAAGGTCTATTTGGATGTTGTATAGGGTAATCGAGAGGCCAAAGTGTGTGTACTGGGTTAATAAAATTATGGTAAATTTCGTTGTTCGTTGAAATTTAGTGAATTATCTGTTATATGAGGATTTGTACCTGTTACTTGATTTTATTTATTATTTAAATTTAAATGAATACGATGTTTTGGTAGGTAATTTTATACAGGATTTTGTATCTTGTTCGATCTTTCTTCTTTTTAACGAAATTAGAATAATTGAAACTATGGAACTGAAATTCTTTTGGAAAGTTAGGGAATTTGTTCGATACAGTTTTATGGTTTTACATGCATTTTGAGTGTCTTTAGTTTTTCACTTTGTATGTTTACGTATTGTGTTGTTTTCTAGTTATAGGAAATGTACTGTTCGTATAATAGATTTTTCAGAGAACACTAATCGAGAATGCAACAAAGTGGAGGCTATCGAGTATCGACATAAATGAGATTAGTAATTGTGTTGGATACACATAAAAGATAAAGAATAGATTTTTCAGAGAACACTAATTAAGAATACAACAAAGTATAGGGGCTCTAGCATTGTTTAATGGAAGCTGTAACCGCATTTTTAAAAACATGAATTATTCATTCGTATAGAACGACGTCAGTTGTTAATAATTATCGACGATATAGATTACAGTACGATGATTCCAATTGCTTAATTTCGCTATAGTAATTACGATATCACCTGTCTTAAACCGATACATCGTACTCTATTTTCTCTGCTCGCTTTTACATCTTTCCTTACTCGTTGTACTAATTAATTCAACAGAATTTCTGTCAAGAACCCACAACTTCTGTAAATTTGTCTCTGAAAATTCCAAACCACGAACAAATACACCATCACCGACACACGATGATCCAATCACCCTTATCTTAATTTCATAGTAAAAAACTTTCCCCGAAAGTGTGAAAATAGTATCAGAAACGCTCTCCACGATAATAAAATAATTTCACGTAACCCTGTACGAAGTCCATAGCCATCGATGTAAACAAAAACCAACTGGTTTTTTCCACGAGCAATATTTTACTCTCGGAGGCTCGGACGATGTGATATTTTTCTTTCTTCCCTCCTGAGATGATACTTCAACATCCGACGATAAAAAATCGTCGATAAAGGAACGAGCCGCTAAGATTCCATTTACGTATACCAGGTTGTACAATAAGTTTTTCCTCTGTTTCCATCGTAAAAAAGATACTACACTTACACTTTGAACAACTGTGAATATAACATCGATATTTACAATTCAATGTACGATAAGTTTTTCCTTTGTTTCCATAGTAAAAAGGATACCACACTTACACTTTGTACAACTGTGAATATAACTTCGATATTTACAATTCGATGTACAACAAGTTTCTCCTTCATTTCCACCATAAAAAAGATACCACACTTATACTTTGAACAACTATAACTATAACTTCGATGTTTACAAGTTTCTCCTTTGTTTCCACCATAAAAAAGATACTACACTTACACTTTGAACAACTGTCAATATAACTTCGATATTTACAATTCGATGTATAATAAATTTCTCCTTTATTTCCACCATAAAAAAGATACCACACTTACACTTCGAACATCTGTAACTATAACTTGAAATAATTGTAAACACACAAACGAATCGACGTATCTACACGAAACTTCACACGTGTTCAACAAAAATTACTACCATCTATCGAGAAACAAAACGTCGAACTAAACAGCTCTATATCTCATCGAACGACGAAACTTTTCTCGAGCAACCTATCATCGCACATCGAAAGTTGGGCCTTTCCCCGTTTTTCACGCCACCCGTTACAAATCAAGGTAGAACAGCGTTTCGTCGTCGCCCTCGCGAGCCGATAAGCAACAGCGTTAATAAAACCGTCGCTTCGGAGGCGTTAAAGCCAACGATCGGTGCCGAGACGCCGGATGAACGATTTATCCGGCGCATCCGTGTCGACGTCGCCCCGCGAACAGTCCATAATTGCCATCCCGTGTTTAAGTGGCACCTCATCGGCTAATTAGCGGGGTTACCGGAGGCCGCCGGAACCGACAAACGAACCAACCAACCAACCAACGAACGAACGAACCAACCAACGAACGAAGATCTCGCTATTATTACCAAAGAGGATCGCGTCGCGACGCGCTAAAATCTCGCTCGACCCGTCCGCGAACCAGCGGTGCTTGAATATTTTACGAGCGCAAACGCCCCCTCCCCTGTGAAGGGGCGAATCTCTTTCTCTCAGGGATTGGAGGACGAGAGGGATTCCGAATCGGGGACGAGAGTAGCGGCAAGTTGAGACAACAACTGAATGTTTCAGCCGGTATCGTTGCCCGATGGAATCCATCTTTGAATTAATTGGACTGCTCGCTTCCTGCTTCTCGTCCTCGCTGGAAACGCGGCTTCGAAAATACGAGGACGACTCGTTCTTCGCGAAGATACCGGCTCTCGGGGGCTTGGGGGGTGGTCGGATCTTGCGAATTAATGAGACGCGGTTATTTTCGGGGTCGAGGGGGAGCGGAGATGGTACAGCAGCTGGAGGAACAGGAGACCGAATTAACGAAGAATTTTTGAATGTCATCGGTCTCTCCACCGGTGGCTAGGTATCGTCGACGAGGGTTCTGGAGGTCGCGAGTCGATCGGTATCGTAACGATTCGATTCTTCGCGATCGATGTCAAGGTACGTGTCTATTTGCGCCGCGAGATGGGAGTAACGATCGATGAAATTAGAATCGCCAAGCTTCGGGAACGATGGTCCGTGCGAGTACGGGGTACGTGGGGATACTTCGTTGGGGTAGTGGTAACGTGGTACTCGAATCGTGGTGAATATGTGTGTGGTATTGGATTTCGAATGGTTGAATGTTGCCAAGTATCGAAGTATTCCACAATTATGGGCTTAACTCTTATTTGGAATATTCTCGTAATTGTAGTCCTGACTCTAATCTCAAGTAACCGCATAGTCTTGCATAGACTATAATTTGTCTCAAGACCACAGTCTTGCATAGACTATAATTTGAAATACATTTAGAATTATAGTTCCGACTCTTATCTTGAATATCCTTTCAATTATAGTTCATTTAATTTCAAATACCCTCGTAATTATAGTCTCGACTCTAATCTCAAATACACTCGCAAGTATAGACTTAACTCTAATTTGAAATACGTTTACAATTATAGACTAGATCTAATCTCAAATATCCTTTCAATTATAATTCCTTTAATCTGAAATACCCTCGTAATTATAGTCTCGACTCTAATCTCAAATACCCTCACAAGTATAGACTTAACTCTAATTTGAAATACGTTTACAATTATAGACTAGATCTAATCTCAAATATCCTTTGAATTATAATTTCTTTAATCTGAAATACCCTCGTAATTATAGTCTCGACTCTAATCTCAAATACACTCGCAAGTATAGACTTAACTCTAATTTGAAATACGTTTACAATTATAGACTAGATCTAATCTCAAATATCCTTTCAATTATAATTCCTTTAATCTGAAATACCCTCGTAATTATAGTCTCGACTCTAATCTCAAATACCCTCATAAGTATAGTCTCGACTCTAATCGTAAATACCCTTACTATTATAATTCCTGTAATCTCTAATATCCTTGTAATTATAGTCTCGACTCTAATCTCAAATACCCTCACAATTATAGTCTTAACTCTAATTTCAAATACCTTTACGATTATAGTCCTGACTCAAATCTCGAATATTTTTGCAATTATAATTCCTCGAATCTCAAATACTCTCACAGTTATAGTCTTAACTCTAATCTCAAGTACTCTCACAATTATATTCTTAACTCTAATTTCAAATACCTTTACGATTATAGTCCCGAGTCCAATCTCGAGTACCCTCGCAATTATAATCTTAACTCTAATTTCAAATACCTTTACAATTATAGTCCCGTCTCAAATCTCGAATACCCTAAAAATTACAATTCCTCGAATCTCAAACACTCTCGCAATAATACTCTTAACTCTAATCTCGAGTACTCTCACAATTATACTCTTAACACTAATTTCAAATACCTTCACGATTATATACCCGACTCTAGTTTCAATTCTACCTGCATTATACACGAATAAATATCGATTACCCAACGTAAGCTTAATATTCCGCCCCTTTGAGCTCCCTATATTCGAGACTAATCGACGAATTATTATCAATTTACGGTACAATTACGCGCGGTACAATCGTCGGTTAAATTCCACGAGGTATAATCGTCGATTATATTATCTAAGATACAATTGCCGATTAAACGTGAAATTTCCCTCGATAAAATTACACTTTCATTAATTTCCTACAGTTCGACATCCATCATCCGAGTGTCGCTGACCCAGCGCAACCTTGTCGCGAAATTGACGGGTCAACCTCGCGTTCGTCGACCACTCGAAGGACACTATCGATCGTGGTCGTACACGTCGTTGAAACTCTCGCGATAAATCCACGCGGCATTCCGGGGCCATCAAACACGCAATTTCCGATTTCTTCTCGAATCCGCGCCAACAGGCAGACGAGGGGGCGAACGAGAATTAGACGGAGGTGATTCTCGTTTATCGACGATCGTCAGAAGGGTCGGATAACGTCGTTAGGCATTCTCATCGTCCTGCTTCCGTTTCCAGATCTATACGGCTAATTAAATCCATTGACGGCCGCTTTTCACGAAACCTCGATCTCGTCGAGGAGTGAGCGAGCGAGCGATCGATCGATCGATCGATCGATTCGTTTATTCCCCTCCCTGTTCAGGAACGATGTTAATCGATGTAACTCGAACTAGCGAGTCTTCGTTTCTTTAATATCGCGATTACAACCACGGCGAATGATCTTCGATTTCCACGCGGCTGATTGAAATCTAGTACGTTTTACATTAAGTACGCACGACTTTACGGAATAAGTGGATTCGTCTTATAGTATTCTATCCTCGAGCGAAAGGAAGAGTCGCTTTCTGGTTATCGCTTACCTTGCTTTTCGTCGTTTATTCTTTTACAATTTTTCAATACTTACAATTGTATCGTACGATTTCTCGACCGTTTTGAGATGCTTCTCGTTTAGAAATGTACAATAGAGATTAGAATTATTTGTACCTTGATGTATGAACGAAGAAATCATCTTGAAAATTCTTTAGTGCTCTTTAGGTTAACCTCCTGTAAAATTTCCAATCGTTTGACGAATATATTAGCTGTATCACTGCTCTAAATTCGAACGCTTTCGATACACATTCTTACGGATAGAGTCTCGCAATTTCAATTCGATTAAATTTAATTTCATTTAACTTATTTCCATCAATATTTCTCCATTACATCTCGTCGTGATCTTCTTTGGTGCATCGAGAAATTGATTGCTCGATTTATTATTCGCACGCAAGATATCAAATGATATTATCAACCAAATCTGCTCCAAGAAAGTGCTCCGTTACGTGAAAAACGTTGCTGAACTTTTCATACTCGATTCAATTGCCGTGAATCTTTCTCAATGTAAACAAACTCAATTTTTCTCTATACTACCGCGGTGTTAAATCGCGATTTGCAAATTTTAATCACCTACCTCTTCCTCCCTATGTTTTATTTCTCTTCATTAGTATCTTACACACTACAGTGTAGATTAGTATCTTACTCACCCATCAATAAATCAAATTATCAACTAACAATTCTTCCAGACTCGATTCTCGACGAACAACTTTCTCCAATCGAACTCAACTTTTCGATCTCCCTCTATATCAGTATTTGCAAATTTCAATCTCCTACAATTCTCTCACTCCATATTTTATTACTCTCCATTACAATCTTATACACTATATAGTAGAGTTTCTCACCCGTCAATAAATCAAATAATCAACTAACGATTCTTCCAGACTCGATTCTCGACGAACAACTTTCTCCAATCGAACTCAACTTTTCGATCTCCCTCTATATCAGTATTTGCAAATTTTCATCCCCTACAACTCTCTCACTCCATATTTTATTACTCTCCATGACTATCTCACACACTATAGACTCTATCACCCGTAAATAAATCAAACGACAAACTCACGATTCTTTCAGACTCGATTCTCGAGATAATTCCAGCTAATTTCCGTTCTCGAAGCCCGAGGACGAAACAAAATTCGCGCACAAAATTCCAGTTCGATTCAAACCCCCCTGGTACTCGAACGAGTCGCAGCACCATTAGAAACTCGAACCGTATCGAAGTGTCTCCGCAAACCGTGTCGAGTTCGAGTGTGTTATCGATACGGTGTCCTCGCGAGGTTACCGGTTCTCCCTTCTCGACCTTTCGAAACTCGAACTGCATCGAAAAAATGCTGGTCGCGAGCTGGTCGAGTTCGAGCGTGTTATCGATACGGTGTCTTCGGGAGGGTATCGTTCCTCCCTTCTCGGTCCCTCGATCTCACGGACGATTAATTTCACCGGACGATAACCTGTTAGCCGAGGATTCACGGTTAACCTTATCCCCTCGTCTCTTACGGTGAGGTTCAGCGAGAATGTAAATGAAAAGACGAGTACGCGGCGCGCGCTGCCACGAGCGTGAAACAGGCTCGCGCCGCGGGAATCCATCGTTGATTCACCTGCTGGTCCGTGGAACCTGTTCCCTCTGTCTCCACGGCGGACCGATTTTTCAAAGGGTTGCCAGACTCCCGTTGAAAACCACCCCGATGACGCCAGCAACGAGAGAAACAGAGACGGACGCGGTTTTCAATTTTCGATGATTCCACCGAATTCGGTAACAGTGTTAGGGGGGTAGAGTGTTGGCATCGTGCATATCCACCGGTCCACCCACCCCTCCACCCCAGCCCAACCCCCCCGACGTCCCCCTCGGTTGTGGTGGCTCTTCATGGAGGGTGCATAGGGTGGGCCGCCGGTTCGACGGGGGTTTAAGACAGCGTGTGTGGGAGTGGGCGTGGCGTTGGGGTGGCCGCTGGCCAATCAGCTGCCGGGGGTTGCTGGCCACCCCCGGCCCACGTGGTCCACATCCCCTAACATACATATTGATCTCGTGGTCCTCGCCGACCGCCGCGCCAACCCCTCGCCCTCCGCCACCTTTACCCCCGCGCTCGTTCCCTTCTCCCTCCCGAAACGTCTGGCTCTCTCCCTTACGCGATTCGATCTCTCTCTCTGGTTTACCCTCTCAGGGGTCTCCCGTGTCCTCGCCACCCTTCCAAAGGGCGTCCTCAACCCTCGACGAGGGAGAGAAGGTCGTGTCTGACCAGCAACGCGCAGGAAAAATTTTTCCAAAGTAACCTAGCGTCTGGTTATTTTCACCGAGTCGTGTTTTCAGGGGGTGGTGTCGACGATGGGTGGGGGTGGGCTGGGGGACGAGGACGGTGAGAACCAGAGGCGGACGTCGGGCGAGTTTCGTCGTGTTCCGTGAAATACGTGCACGGGTTGTCGCCGAATGGAACGCGTTTTTGTTTCTTAAATATCGCGGGCGCCCATTGTGTCGCGCGGGGTCCGGTATTCGGGCGGGAGCGATTGTTGGAAATTTTAGTCGTTGCGGGAATGTTTACCGCGAAGCAGCGCTCTTCTTTTTTTTTTTCTTCTTTTTTTTTTTTTGTTTTTTATCGGAGAACCTCGATTGTTGCGGGAACTTTCAGCCCACGTTTTCGCGCAGTAATCGCGGGACTCTGTAACGAGTCGCGTGGATGGAGAGAGGGGGAGCATGGGGTAGGGAGGATATTTATTTAGAATTTTTCGCGAAATTAATCGAGACACTTGGACGCTCGAAAATTTCAAAATGGACACGGCTCGGAGCGAGTAGAAAGTGAATTATATTATCATATGTTGTATTGGATGTATTTTTATTGTGGGAATAAATATTTAAAATGCGTTTTTATGTAATAATCGCGGGACTCTGTAACGAGTCGCGTGAATGTGTGGGGGGAGGATATTTATTTAGAATTTTTCGCGAAATTAATCGAGACACTTGGACGCTCGAAAATTTCAAAATGGACTTTCGGAGCGATTCGAAACTAAATTATATTATCATACATCAGTATTGGATGACTATCGTGGGAATAAATATTTAAAATACGTTTTTGTGTAATAATCGCGGGACTGTGTAACGAGTCGCGTGGATGGAGGGAGGATATTTATTTAGAATTTTTCGCGAAATTAATCGAGACACTTGGACGCTCGAAAATTTCAAAATGGACACGGCTCTGAGCGAATACAAAGTAAATTATATTATCGTACATCTTATTGGGTGTATCACCATACTGGAAATAAATATTTAAAATACGTTTTTGTGCAGTAATCCTGGGACTCTGTAACAAGTCGCGTGGATGGAAGGAGGGAGGATATTTATTTAGAATTTTTCGCGAAATTAATCGAGACACTTGGACGCTCGAAAATTTCAAAATGGACACGGCTTTGAGCGAATACAAAGTAAATTATATTATCGTACATCTTATTGGGTGTATCACCATACTGGAAATAAATATTTAAAATACGTTTTTGTGCAGTAATCCTGGGACTCTGTAACAAGTCGCGTGGATGGAAGGAGGGAGGATATTTATTTAGAATTTTTCGCGAAATTAATCGAGACACTTGGACGCTCGAAAATTTCAAAATGGACACGGCTTTGAGCGAGTAGAAAGTAAATTATATTATCGTATATCGTATTGGATGTATTATTATTGTGGGAATAAATATTTAAAATGCGTTTTTGTGTAATAATCGCGGGGCTCTGTAACGAGTCGCGTGGATGGGTGGAGGGAGGATATTTATTTAGAATTTTTCGCGAAATTAATCGAGACACTTGGACACTCGAAAATTCGAAAATGGACTTTCAGAGCGATTCAAAACTAAATTATATTATCATACATCGTACTGGACGTATTATTATCGTGGGAATAAATATTTAGAAATTGTCGAACGTAACTAATGAACAATCGATAGAAGACAAAATTTAGTTGAATAACGTTGTAAAGTTACGACGTGGAAAAGGTAAGATACATGTAAAAATTAGGATTAGTAAACGAAAGGATGATTTAGAAGAATATAGTGCCTGAAAGAAACTGTTTCAATCGGTATTCGTTGTAGAGAGTCTAAATCGTGAAAGAATCTCATATATAGTAAATTTGCAATTATCCACGATCGTTTATTTTTCAAAGTAATCGTTTCATAGATCAGAAACGGTGTAACTGTTCCGATTGGATGAATCTCCAGCGATTGTTGCTTCCCCGAAACGCAACCGAGTAGGTTTTAATCGTTCGACGTTGGTCGTCGAGCTTCAACAGGGTAGTTTTATTATTTCCCGCTCGCGTTCACCCGCTACAGCGGGGCATTTCATTTAGCACGTAGTAATTGAGAACCGTTGGCGGCTTAATGGCGCCATAAAGATTCAATTATTGTCCTATTTAAATCACCCTCGATTAATTCAACGGTTCTCGAGTCAACTAACCAACTCCATCCTGCATTCTTCGCTCTCGCCAATTCCCCCGCTGGTCTTGGTAAATAACGAGAGAGATTTTCGAGCTCGATTATTCAACGCGGAACACGCGACACTTTTTACCCGCGGCGGAATTTTTCTCGCAGCGAGTGGTCGTTCGATTACCTAGCGATTTGTAAAACGAAAGATTCCACCCTGTCACGGTTTATTCTACTCAAACGATCCCTGAGTTCGTTCGTAGCGCTCGATTTTCATGCTCGTGGATATTTCGCTTTCAGGTGAGCGTCACCCTTTTGTTAACCACGAAATTGTTCGTTAATTTACGCTGGAAGTGGATCGTTTAAAATTGCAGAAATTCGAAAGAATCGTGCGATCGAATCCAAGAAATTGTTCGTTAATTTACGCTGGAAGTGGATCGTTTAAAATTGCAGAAATTCGAAAGAATCGTGCGATCGAATCCAAGAAATTGTTCGTTAATTTACGCTGGAAGTGGATCGTTTAAAATTGCAGAAATTCGAAAGAATCGTGCGATCGAACCCAAGAAATTGTTCGTTAATTTACGCTGGAAGTGGATCGTTTAAAATTGCAGAAATTCGAAAGAATCGTGCGATCGAATCCACGAAATTGTTCGTTAATTTACGCTGGAAGTGGATCGTTTAAAATTGCAGAAATTCGAAAGAATCGTGCGATCGAATCCAAGAACGAAACGAGAATTAATCTTTCGTTCACCGCGAGAGGTCTTCGTCCTCGCGGATGGTCGAAAATGGCTGCTTCCCGACAGGGAGAGGACAGCGAGAATTTTCCAGTTTTCCAACGACTCGTTCGGAAACTCGGTCCCGGGCACCCCGATTTTCGTGAATCTTTGAACGACGTCACTTTCGTTGTCAGTTTACCAGCGGAGTCGCGCGTTTGCACGTTCGAACAGCGAGTTCCGTTTCTGCCCCGAGCCCTACTCTTTGTCCGTATTCGACGGTTTATTCGCCGCTACGTGAAAGATTCATGGCGAAGGGTCGGAACAGTCTGCCGAGTAACGGAGTCACTTAATCGACTCGAAATAACCGGGTGCCGGTATTACATCGTTTTGGGACCGTCGTTCAGCGTACGTATCTTCCGAGGAGCCGAGATGCATCCAACATTCATCCGGTTCGATCCACGCAGCGTCCTGTGGCTTTCGATCACGGTGAATTTCACTTGGCCTATTTGCATTTCGGTACTAAGTACCTACGTGCGCACCTATGGCGGATAATTACACGAGATACTCGACCGAAGTGAAAAATTGTTACTCGAGGCACTTCAATGATATTATAGATGAAAATTTCTACGGTAGAAACGATTAAAGGTACTTGTTCTTTGGTGAAAGTTCGATTCTCGATGGGTGAAGTATTGCACGGGATGTACGCAACGAGTGGAGATCGAACTTCTTTGCAAATTTGTTCGAAGATTACCGTGAAACAAAATTTTCTTCGCGGTTAGTTCGTCGGTAAAACTCTCGCGAGTAAACCGGTAAAAGTTTTGTCGACTCTGCCGAGTGAAACCGAAGATATGAAATTGATAAATACAGAGAACAAACTCTCGACAATTACCCCTCTATGCCTCTAAAATTTACTCCATCCATATACACTCTACGTTCCCTACGCTATGTGCTCTATATTTTATATATGTAGTCTATACAACACATTCTATATTTTCTATATTATATAAACCGAAGATATGAAATTGATAAATATAGAGAACAAACTCTCGACAATTACCCGTCTATGCCTCTAAAATTTACTCCATCCATATACACTCTACGTTCCCTACGCTATGTGCTCTATACTTTATAGTCTCTGTATAACACACTCTATATTTTCTATGTTATATAAACCGAAGATATGAAATTGATAAATATAGAGAACAAACTCTCGACAATTACCCCTCTATGCCTCTAAAATTTACTGCATCCATATACCCTCTACGTTCCCTACGCTATGTGCTCTATATTTTATAGTCTCTATACAACACACTATATTTTCTATCTTATATAAACCAAAGATATGAAATTAATAAATATAGAGAACAAACTCTCGACAATTATCTGTCTATTCCTCTAAAATTTATTCCCTCCATATACACTCTACCTTCCATACGCTATGTACTCTATACTTTATAGTCTCTATACAACATACTCTATATTTTCTATATTATATATTTTGTGTTCTATATTGTCTACACTATGCACTTTACACTCTATATTTTCTATACTATACACTTTATTTTCTGTACTATATACTCTATATTCTCTACACTGTGTACTTTTTATTTTCTCTACTATATACTCTATATTCTCTATATCATATACTTTATACTCTATATTCTCTATACTATGTACTCTATATTTTTTATACTATGTACTCCATATTTTCTATACTAACATTCTATATTCTCTATACCATGTGCTCTATATTTTCTATACTAACACTCTATATCCTCTATACTATATACTTTACACTCTATAAACCATATACCCAATACTCTACCATACGAGATACTCTAACACAAACCCCAAAACAATTACCTTAAAATATATTTCCCCAAAATCCACCGTCTCGCGATCCCCTCCGGTTCAAAATCCTCGCCAGTGATTATCGCGCTACTCTCTGCAATCGTTCACCTCAATCTCGCCCAAATCCACAACGAAAATTCCCATGCGGTGTACCGAAACCTCTCTTCATGGTGTCGATCTGGTCCTACGATCGAAATTCTCGTCGCTTGTAAACCGTAGGAAACGGTTCGCCAGGACCTACCTCAAAGTTTCGCTCGACGAGCTGCGCAACGGTACCGTAAAATTCACGATCTCGAACAGGGGGCAGTGGAGGAGGGTTTGAGGGGTACGGGGTTCGCCGAAACGGGTTGTACGCGTCGAAAGGAAAGCAACGGCCGCGTGGTGCCCTCCTGGCCCCCTCCGGTCCCCACGCGGCTCCGTAAAACAAAGGCGAACGCGGGGGCAAATTACGGATTCAAACGGCCGCCTTTTGTCTATTCTCTTTTTTCTTTTTTCTTTTTTTTTTTTTTCACGGTTACTTCTTTGTTTTACCGTCGTCCGTATTGTTTCAGCGGAGCGACGGAAAGCGAAAGAGGGGCGCGTGGGGGGCGACGGAAGGTCAGGCTTTGCCTTTGTGGGGGACTCCGGCAGCTTTGTTATTCCTCGAGCTTTTTCTCCGTGCACGGTTCCTGGTCTCTCTTTCTGTTCCGTAACGTTGACCCATGCTCGTGCTCGTTTCGTCCTCTTTGTTTCGACGACGAACGACAACGTGCTCCGAGGAGTCGATCGGTCGTTCACAGACCTCGGGAGGTCGGACCGGCTGCCTCCGCGCGACAATCGTACGCTATTATTCGCTGGAGTTACGATCGCTTCTCATTAGCAGGGATGAGACGTTTGCCCTACCCTCCACGTTCGCTTTGTTCAACGCTACGCGTCCAAAGAACTCGCAAGGCTTCACGCGCCTCGAGACCGATGTCCGTGGGTTTGCGTACGACCGGCTAGAGTCACTTCCGGCGTAGCACTCTT
This sequence comes from Ptiloglossa arizonensis, assembly GCF_051014685.1. Classification (NCBI taxonomy): domain Eukaryota; kingdom Metazoa; phylum Arthropoda; class Insecta; order Hymenoptera; family Colletidae; genus Ptiloglossa; species Ptiloglossa arizonensis. The sequence continues at coordinate 32,254,582 of NC_135048.1, forward strand.
GCGAGAGTATTTCGTGAGGTAGAACCTATAGTATGTTACCGAGTGTATCGTGTTTTATGAACGATGCATTTTATATTGTAATATTGCGTGTGAATGAAAAGAGTGTATATTCTTTATACTTCTACTCTTTTTGTGGGATGAAATCTATTTTCAATTGTTGGATATGAAATTAATCAATGGATCGATTGGATGGTTAGAGTCACTTCTGGCGTAGCACTTGCGAGAGTATTTCGGAAGGTAGAACCTATGTTACATATGTATCGTGTTGCATGAACGATGCATTTTATATTGTAATATTGCGTGTGAATGAAAAGAGTGTATATTCTTTATACTTCTACTCTTTTTGTGGGATGAAATCTATTTTCAATTGTTGGATATGAAATTAATCAATGGATCGATTGGATGGTTAGAGTCACTTTTGACATAGCACTTGCGAGAGTATTTCGTGAGGTAGAACCTATGTTACCGAGTGTATCGTGTTATATGAACGATGCATTTTATATTGTAATATTGCGTGTGAATGAAAAGAGTGTATCTCTTTTTGTAGGATGAAATCTATGGGAATAGATTTGATATGAAATTAGTTATTATTATACTGCGTGTAAATAAAGAATGTATATATTTATGTAGGATAAAGTTTGCTCGCAATAATTCGATATGGAATTAGTCAACGGACGGATTAATATGTGCAAAATTCAGAGATTTGACGAAATATTAAAATAAGCCTAAAAGGAATTTAATATCTTAGAATTGTATCGAAGAAATTCTGTGATTCAGTTGCCAATGGAATTTGGTATCCATAGGTTTGATTTCTTTGGTTTTGTTAAAAAGAAGGGGTATCGAACAATTAATGTTTCTTTTTCGATTTTGTATTCTGTATACGAAATTATCTACGAACGGTGTTTATTTTGTTTTGTCTTAAGTATTACGTAAAATAGTGTCCATCGCTTGTTGTTCGATTACGTGAGAAAAGTAACGAAAGATACGTTATTTACTGTACATTTATTGTAACTTTTGATTAAAATCCTTGAATCGACTTACACATTGCGAAACTTCTATTTCGAAGCAAGCACTAACAGCAACTAGGTTCGTACAAGTGTCAATTCGACGTGATCGAAATAAAAATATAATCAAGAAATTTGACATCTGCACAATTCTCGATAATTACCTTAAATTAAACCTTTTTCATTTACACCTTTCTGGATGTAAATAGTCAAACAAGCGTCCATTCCACGTTGACAAAGTTCCAGTTTCCCAACAATAACCAAACCCAGTAACCGGTAAGGTGACGAGACCTTGTATTTTATAATTATAAAAAAAAAACAATTTACCAATATTCCCAATCCAATTTCTAAAAAATATTCAAACCTAACCCAGTAATCGGTAAGGTGACGACACCTCATATTTTATTGTTATAAAAAAAATTCAATTCAATGTTCCTAATCCAATTTCTAATAAATATTCAAATAGTGAAATAACTCCAAAAAAATTTTCAACTTCAAATTTTCTCCTTAAAAGTGTCTACAAGTATTCAAACAATTACACACAGAGTCCTACAAACTTCACCATACCGATCACGCGATAAAATAACTCTAATGTCAATCGAGAATGAACAAAAATTCTCGTTCGGTGCGAAACGCCATGGAAAATCGTGCAGAAAGTCAAAATACTTCGAACAACGATTATCTCGAGGTACAGGAAGTGGGTAATAGTTGAAAAAAGGGCCATCGAATCTCTCTCTCTCTCTCTCTCTCTCTCTCTCTCTCAACGGTTAAATCGCTTTCGCGATCGTAACGAGGGAACGTCTTTAATCCGACCCAGTGGGGCTCAATTAAGCGGCGCTTTCTTCGGCCGAGTTTCAAGGCCACGGCGATCAAAGAAAACCGGGGCGCGTAAAATTCCTCGAGGAAACTTTTCAGCGAACTCTTTCCTCATTTCCCGCGCAGTTGAATTATTCACAAGCTTCTTCTCGCTTTTGTTTCTGGGCCAGGGTCGTCGCAACGATCTCCGTGCTCTCACCCCTCCGCCCCGGTCGACGAACTTTCTCTTAAGTAAGACATTTTCCTAACTACTTTGCGCTATTCACCAGGATTCCGCGCGCTGCGACGTTATTTAAGCGAACTCGTTCACCGAGCGACTCTTAGCACGTGGTAACGTTTACTTCCTTCCTTTCTCCCCACCAGACCACCCTGCCACCCCCGAACACCCTTTTACTTTTACTCCTCGAACTTTCGCCCGTGAATTTATTACGCGGAGACTGAATTTCCCGCCGTGCACCGTCTATAAGTGTCTCTGTGTCTCCGTGTACGAGCGTTTGTGTTTGCGAGAGTGTGTGTGGGTGTTTTTTTTTACTTTTTTTTTTTCTCTTATTCCTCCAGTCCTCCTCGAGAACGTCGCCAAGTTCCACGAAGTCGTTCAATTTTCTCGCGCGATTGCTTCCGATACAAATTCAGTGTCGTTGGAGTCGTTGATAAGGGTGTGTGGCCGACGATAACGGTGTCGATAAACGACAGAGGGAAACGCGACGATGAATTTTATCGTTTTTCTTCCCGGCTACCTTGCCGCGGAATATTTATTAGCGGAATACATTCGCGCGAATGGAAGTGTAAGGAAACTGGACGTGTTGTTTGTCTTGTGTAACGACGTGTACTGCGTTGTTTATAGTTCATTTTCGACAGGCGTTTGTGTCTTTGGTTTTCATTTATTTTTTTTATTTCGTCTGTCTATGCGAGAATACAGTAATTCACAAGTAAAAATTTTTAGGGAGGTAGAGGCGCTTGTGAAAAAGTCCAAAATTGTACAAGAGTTCACATTTCTACATGTCGTTTCTTGAAGGGTATATCAATACACTTTACTGATATTTTTTTAGATGGAAAGAGAGTAAATTCAAGAATTACGAAGGCCACGTGTGGGTAAGAACGATACATTTATTCAGGTTACTGAAAGGTGTCCAATTTTGGGTTCTATTCGATGGTACTGAAGAGGAGTCTAGTCTTTGCACGTCCAATTTCCTGATATTTATCCATTCTTGCTCTATTCTTCTCAGTTAATTACACTAAAATATATTTCGTTACAGGGAGCATTGACTACTCTTGTAACTCGACCTCTTCTAGCATAAGACTCGAATATCCAAAAAATACAATTGTCATTAATACGAAACGTGTTTAGAATACACTATGAAAACTACAGGACCATCTCTGTGCTTTGACTCTACAGTGACTTAACTCTACGGTAACTTATAACTTAACTCAAAAATTCGAATATCGTTGAATGTAATCGTCACTGATACGAAAGAATGACATGTGTGCAGAGTATACTCTAGGGAGAGTTATACCAAAATTTAAATTATATTTTGTATTATCGAGATTAATTTATATTATATTTTGTATTACCAAATTTATATGATATTTAACACTACAAAATTAATTTCTATTATATTTGGTATTATCAAAGTTAATTTATACTATATTTGGTACTAAAAAATTAATCGATATTGGTACTACAAAAGTACTTTATATACATATATAATTTATATAAATATTGGTAGCACTTGGTCCGCATCAATCACGCTAAAAAATTAACTTCTATTATATTTGGTATTACCAAAGTTAATTTATACTATATTTGGTACTACAAAATTCATTTCTATTATATTTGGTATTACCAAAGTTAATTTATACTACATTTAGTACTACAAAATTAATCGATATTGCACTTGGTACTATAAAATTAATTTCTATTATATTTGCTGTTACCAAATTAATTTATACTATATTTGGTACTACAAAATTCATTTCTATTATATTTGGTATTACCAAAGTTAATTTATACTACATTTAGTCCTACAAAATTAACTGATATTGTACTTGGTGCTACAAAATTAATTTCTATTATATTCGATATTACCAAAGTTAATTTATACTATATTTGGTACTACAAAATTAATGTCTATCATATTCGATACTACAAAATTAATTTCTATAACATTTGATATTATTAAATTTACTCTACACAATATTTAACACCACCAAAGTTAATTTATATCACATTTGCTACAAAAAAATGAATCGACATCATACCTGACACAAAACAATAAATTCCCATTATATTCAAACATCACCAGAATCGAGAATTGAACGTTCCGCGTATCTGCGTTTAAAATCGGGCCGAGTTCACCGAAAATACACCAAGCTCCTCGTCCCCCGTTTCGTCGAAGAGTCAATCATTCGCAACCCGGTACGAAATCGACACGACTTACCGCGTTCGCGGGGTACCAGCTACGCTCCAGGAAAAGGAAACTTCGTATTAACCGGTAATAATTAAAATCTCGTTGGGGTGGAACGTTGAATCCGGAGCCACGTCGTCCGATATCATGGGAATATTTCACGAGCCCTTTAAACGGTTGATTTAAGGCAGACAGGAGGACGGGCGGTTCGCAGGAACGGTTCGCTTCCTGATTTTCAGGACGGAGCGTCACGTACCGCTCTCGCGTCTCGAAATGGGAAAAGGGCACGAATCGCAGAAGGGTGTCGCGGGTTCGCACGGCTTTCCTGCGCAGCCTCTCCGACGGCTGCGTTCGAAGGTAAAGGGTTACGTGAAAACTCTCCGTCTCGACGACAAAGGGGGTCTTATCTCGAATTTCTAAAGTCCCACCTTCCTGTCTCTCGCTCTGCCCGACTGTTTCTTCCCCTGCAACCCTTTCAACCGCGCGCAACCCTTTCTGGAAGGATCCGTCGGCTCGAGATGTATCCTTCGCTATTAGCGGTGTTTCACATGCGAGATGACATATATATTTTTCTTTTTTTTTCTTCTCACACACTCGTCGTCCTATCTTTTCCGGGGACAGCGGAGAACGTGCGAGTTTCAGTCAAGTTCGCGCGCTCCAATGGCGTTTAATTCACTTCCGTCTCGTTTCGAAGGGTGGATCGAATTTTCTTTCTTCTTCTTCTTCTTCTTTTTTCTTTTTTTTATTTCGTTGAAACGATCGTACACCGTGTCTCGGGGAAATTGGATCACCCACATATCTGGTTTATTTATCGCACGAGGAAACTTCTCCGGACAAAGTTACGCTATTTCGAGGGGTACTATATTTTTAATAGCCCTTGTATCTAATAAGCTGCGGTTTCTCGAGATGCCCGCGTGAGTTGCTGGTAACTAGAACGCGTAGCTGGTATTACTCGAGTCGGTGTTTCCAGTGTGCTTCAAGTGCTCGATTCCTGTCGCTCGGAGCGTTTAAAAATCGTAGCCACTCGGTAAATATCGACGCGGTTCGAAAATTGATCAATTCACCACTTGGTTCTGGAAATTCACTTTTTGTTCCTTCGTACAATATTCCTTCAAAAGTGATTTTAAATAGTTAGCCACGCAGAGATATAATCAGTCTGGTCTCGTCGATCTTAATCACAAGTCAAAAGAATGCCTTTGACTCCAGCGTGGAGTAAGTCTCTCGGGAAGAATTCTATACGAAATTACATTCCTTACGTTATCAATAGTAAAAAAATCGTAAAAGTATCGTTTCTCCGTCTCGAAATTATCCTCATTACCTATCAATTTGTAAATTGTTAATAGAGAAATCGTAGAAATTTCTTTCTCTGTCTTACACATACCTACATACTCTCTCGAAATAGTCTCTCGACTCGCGATATCAATTTGTAAATTGTTAATAGAGAAATGGTAGAAATTTCCTTCTCTGTCTTACAGATAGCTACATACTCTCTCGAAATAGTCTCTCGGTTCACGATTCGAAAATTATCCCCACTGTTCACGTTATTAATACACAAATCGTAGAAATGTATGACAAATACCAGGATAAGTCTTTCAAAATACTTACAGGCCCACGAAATCATCATTCTGTCCTTCCCAAAACCTTGATCCGGAAGACTCTTTCAACCGGTACTAAAAAATAGCGTACGTCACGGTGGAGTGAAAATTCCTCAACAGTTTGGAGGTACGAAATCGGCCGATATTACCGTTATATAGGAAAATTCCGGCTCGCGAGAAGTGCATCCGTCCCCGCGGAATCTCGGATCGAGGTGTGCGCGTCTCCACTTAGGCGCGGCCGCTTCCGCTTATGTGTGTCAGGAGGGTGCTGCGAGCTCTCAGGCTTCTTAGCCTGGAAGACGAATATCAGTTATTGATGGAAACTGCGCCCTCCCTCGAGGACCCGGGACGACGGAGATATCGAGATGAGACGTATAGGACAGGACGGAGGTGAATTACGTTCGTCCCGTCTCGTCTATAGGGACAAATCAGGCCAAATCAGATCTCGCGACGTCGAGTCGACGCGCGGAATTATGTACGCGGTTAATTTCGAAGCGCGTTTCCGCGTTTCGTCTACCGATGACACGGAATTCTCTCTGTCCTCCTCCACCATCTCCACCTCCACCGACCCCTCATCCACCCCCACGTTGCCCCTGTCACCGTGTCTTTGCCATCCGAATCCGGTTCTCCATTCGCGAGATGTTGCGCGACTAATCGTGGACTTATTAGTAATGCAGCATCGCCGTGCCCGACACGTGAAAGTTGCAACCTTTGAGCCGGTTATTTCGAAGCTCGGTTGGCAGACGCGTCGGGAAATTTTCGACTCTTTCCAACGACGAGAATTTTCAACGATACGGTTGGAACACGAACGTTGTTATTTTCTGTTCGATGAAAAGTTGTGGAAAGTTGGCCTTGTACTTTTGTCGAGATTGTTTTCGTCACGGTGGTAGACTTCTGGTGGGGTATGTTTGTTCATTTTGCGAAAATTTTTAGATGATAGGATTTTGGATGGAAAGATGTGGAAAATTTTCTTTGTTCTTTTGTTGAGATTGTTTCTTCGGAGTGGTAGACTTCTGTCGGGGTACGTTTGTTAATCTCGCGAAATAATTATAGATGATATGATTTTGAAAGATTGGGCCCCTTACTTCCTCAAGGGGCCTTCAAGGGACCCAAAATGTAGAAACAAAGATAGAGAACATTGCCAATAAGGAGAATCATCCTTAAATAAATTCTACTGTGTATATTTTGAAAGTTGTAACGCAACTGTTTCCTCAAGGGGGCCTCAAGAGGCCCAAAATATAGGAACAAAGATAGGAAACAATCCCAGCGAGGAGAATTGCCCTTAAATAAATCGAACTTTTGTGTATTTGAAAGTTTTAATGCTTATGCATGCTAAAGAAGGCCCCAAGGGGCCCAAACTATAGAAACAAAGATAGAAAACATTCCCAATAAGGAGAATCGTCTTTAAATAAATCGAATTTCTGTGTATTTGAAAGTTTGAATGCTTATGCATCCTAAATAAGGCCCCAAGGGGTCCAAATTATAGAAACAAAGATAGAAAACATTCCCAATAAGAAGAATCGTCCTTAAATAAATCGAACTTCTGTGTATTTGAAAGTTTCAATGCTTATACTTCCTAAATAGGGCCTGAAGGGACCCAAAATATAGAAACAAAGATGGAAAATATTTCCAATAAGGAAAATCGTCCTTAAATAAATCCTACTATGCATATTTCGAAAGTTGTAACGCAACTGTCTCCTCAAGGGGGCCTCAATAGGCCCAAAACATAGTCACAAAGATAGAAAACATTCCCAGTGAGGAGAATTGTCCTTAAATAAATCGAACTTTTGTGTATTTGAAAGTGTTAATTCTTATGCATCCTAAAGAAGGCTCCAAGAGGCCCAAACTATAGAAACAAAGATAGAAAACATTCCCAATAAGGAAAATCGTCCTTAAATAAATCCTACTGTGTATATTTCGAAAGTTGTAACGCAACTGTCTCCTCAAGGGGGCCTCAATAGGCCCAAAACATAGTCACAAAGATAGAAAACATTCCCAGTGAGGAAAATTGTCCTTAAATAATTCGAACTTTTGTGTATTTGAAAGTTTTAATGCTTATACTTCCTAAAAAGGGCCCCAAAGGGCCCAAAACGTATACCCAACGATAGAAAACATTCCCAATGAAGCGAGTCGCCCTTAAACGAATCAAACTCGGTGCCTCTCGCGAGTTGTAACGCGAACGCTTCGCCAAGTATCCCTGAAGGGTGCCCAAACGAAGGAAGACCTCCATCGACTCCCTTTACAATTCGTATCGTTGACAGAGTCGTCTCTCTTTTCGAACAAATCGTCGATAAATGCTCCACACGCGCAGCTAGGAATCTAGTTCATGTAAACGAACCGAATAACATACATACGTCCCGGCGACGTTCGTTAGACCGATCAAACGGAAGGGACGAAAGATTCGTAAAAGGAGGGAAGGAAGGGTGCGTGGTAGGGGATGACAGGGAGGGGGGGGGGGGTTGAGGAAGAGACACAGGGATTCCGCGTCGCGGGAGAGAAACGCAAATCGCCCGAAGCGAAACGATCGCGCGCGTATCTACGTGAATCGGGCGGAGAATAGAGTAAGGGGGAGGGGTGGAGGGGAGGGGGACATGAATTTATAATTTCCGTCGCGGTGCACCCCACCCCGTTTCGACTCTCGTCGGTGATTCGGTCGAATCGAGCTGTCGGTCGCGTCGTATAAATCAAAATCAAACGCATTGTACGGTGCGTTCCGTCGAAGATCGGCCGCGCAAAAGGGGGTACGCGGAGGGAGGGAGGGAGTGGTGGAGCGGAGGGGGGCAGAGAAACTCGGTCAAGCTACAACAAAACCCCCCGTCGGGTTATCCAGGTAGAAACTGCGATACGCGTGCGAGGGAATCGACGCGGAGGTAGAGCGAGAAACAAACTGAGACGCGCGAAGGGGTTTCGAGGGGCGGTGAAGAGGGACAGGGAGGGTTACAGTGAACCAGAGAGAGAAAGAGAGCAACAGAGAGAGAGAGAGAAGAGCAGAAGCCGAAAGTATCGGTCGGATATACATATGTATGTCGGCCGGGGGTACAATGTATTCAAATTGCGAGAAAAAGGGTTGGCCCTTGCGACGGGTATATAGGTGATGGGTAAAAAATGCGACAGACTGGTTAACGAAGCGAGATGGTCCATTGAATGGATCTGAATGGGATGCTGGGACCGTTTTCGCATCCGTTTCCACGTGAAGTTTGTATACGAGCCGCGCGTTCCGCCGCGCGGCCGTCTGCGCTAACTAGGCGGATATACCCGGTGGCAGCCATATGCCGGGAAAAGGCAACCTGACCTGCCTCCGCTCCTGTCTCGCGACGAGATTTCGTTACATTCCGATCCGAGATACCTTCCTTTTTCAACGAGGAGATTCAGGATCGCGAGATCGGTTCCCGCGAGTTCGTCGCTGGGTTAGGGGGCGACGAATCGGTGAGAAACTGGTGAGAGAGGTTCGAGGAAAATTCCTTCTCGGTCGCGTTTGTCTTGTTCTCGTTATTGCAACTTGTTGCAAACTACTCGCGAACGAACGTACAAGCGACGAGATTCCTTTTCCTTCTGTTTTGAGATACCTTCCTCTTTCAACCAGGAGATTCAGGGATCGCGAGATCGGTTCTCCCGAGTTCGTCGCTGTATCTGGGGACCACGAATACGGTGGATACTGGTGCGAGATGTTGGATGAAAATTCTTTCTCGGTTGTGTTTTCTTGCTTTCATTGTTGCAACTTGTTGCGATCTGCTCGCGAATGTCTCCACATGGTTGATGCTTTTACGTCGTTTCGGTGGTTGCTTAAAAGGTTAGGAGTAAGTAGCAGTTGAGTCAACTCGGGCTGTGTTTTTCTATTTGGATAATCTTGGTCCAATCTTACTCTAGTTATTTAAATATTCTTATTTAGATTTGCTTTGGTTTAGGTTTGGGTTAGGGCTGGGTTAGGTACTCCTGGTTTAGGTACTACTCCGGCTGTGTTTTCTCATTTGGACGATCTTGATCAAATCTTACTCTACTTACTCAAATTTTCTTATTCAGATTCGCTTTGGTTTAGGTTTGTATTAGGTCTGGATTAGGTATCCCTGGATAGCACCCAGGTTAGTGACCGCTGCATACATGTGAATGCATTTGCGGTATCGATCTTACTCTACTTACTCAAATCTTATTTAGATTTGCTTTGGTTTAAGTTTGGATTAGGTATGGATTAGGTACTATTGGATTAGGTACTACTCGAGCTGTGTTTTGTCATTTGGACGATCTCGATCAAATCTTACTCTAGCTACTCAAATCTTCTTATTTAGATTTGCATTGGTTTAAGTTTGGATTAAGTCTGGGTTAGGTACTACTGAATTAGGTACAACTCGGGCTGTGTTTTCTCATTTGGACGATCTCGATCAAATCTTACTCTAGTTACTTAAATCTTCTTATTCAGATTCGCTTTGGTTTAGGTTTGGATTAGGTCTGGATTAGGTACTCCTGTATAGCACCCAGTTTAGTGACCGCTGCATACATGTGACTGCATTTGCGGTACCGGTACCTGAGGGATCAAAGAGCCTCCTTAATCCCCCAGATAGGGTAGTTTTCGCGTTAGATAGTTCTATGGGTGCTAAAAGATCGTCAAACTTTCTATTTTAGGGCAAGTAGATCTACTCACCGCGTTAAGTAACTTTTCCCGCATAGGTGTCTCGTTAATTTCGTTCTTTGTTATTTACACACACGCGATAACTTAAAAAACAACGAACATTGATCTCCACAGTTATTTTCCTCTTACTGAAAACGCAAAACCCAACGATCCTCTTGCTTTTCTCTCAACGTAATCGCAAAATTTCCTATTTTGGAGTGAGAAGACCTACTCATCGCGTTGTATAACTTCCCTCTATAGGTGTCTCGTTAATTTCGTTCTTTGTTATTTACACACACTCCATAACTTCAAAGACAACTAACATTGACCTCTCCACAGTTATTTTCCCCCTACCATAAACCCAAAACCTTCTCCTTCGGAGCAAGATCTACTCCCCGCGTTGCATAACATTTCCCTACAAGTGTCTCAATAATTTCGTTCTTTGTTATTTACACACACTCCATAACTTCAAAGACAACAAACATTGATCTCTCCACAGTTACGTTTCTCCAACCGAAGCCGTGAGACCCAATAATCCTCGTAAACCTGTTCTCAATTCGTCCCATGAAAACTGTACCGACAAATTCCACATCGCGAATTCCCCGAGAATTTTCCAACCCCTGCTCGACATACCAAAGAGAAGAATTCCGTCCGAAAGTTGAAAATCGTCGGAGAACTCTTCGCGTAGATCGATCTCGGAACAACGAGCGGCTAACGAGAGGGAAAAACGGAAGCATAAGCCGTATCCGGTATCGCGGTAGCGTCGTCGCGGCGAACGTCGTCGCGGCGCAACTTCCTCGTTCGACGACATCGTCGACGAGGACGAGGACGAGGACGAGGACGAGGAGGTCGGTGCGCGGGGGTGGGGAACGGTTTCTCCCTCTTAAAGCGGAACTTTGCCGGTGCTTTGCCTTTTTAAAACGAACAAAAGAACGCCGACACGTCTTAAATGAACGCGCTACTTGTTGCACGGAGAAAAGGGGTGGAGGTTGCCGGCGGAGGCGGCTGGGGTGGTGGATGAGGAGAAGGAGGAGGAGGAGGAGGCAGCGGCGGTGATGCTGGAAGCGGAAGAGAAAAGGGGGTGGCAGAAGTTGGTCCCCGTTGGTAACGCGGTGCTGGAGGGGGGTTAACGGGGGCGAAAGGAGCCGGGGGTGGGCCGGTGGCGGCTGCGGAGGCGGGCGGCGTCGACAGAAAACTGTTTCTCTTTTGTTTTTAGCGTCTAGAGGAGCCGCGGGGAGGGGAGCGCGAGGAAGTCGCAATTAAAAATGTAGTTCAAGGCCGACGCCCCCGGGAGGAGGGACGGAGGACGGAGGAGGGCGGAGGGATGGGGAGAGGTTTACCTTGAGCCCTCTTTCTCTCGTTCTCACTTTTCCCTCGGCCACCCGCGCCTCACCTCCCCCACGCTCTGTCTTTCTCCCTCTTTTCTTCCAGCACGCTCGCTCTCTTTCTTCGCGTCTCGTCTCGTCTCGTCTCGTCGCGTCGGCGTCGGCGTCGAGGATTTCACGCCGGTTCTCGCCTATCCGGCGCGTTTCTTGCCTTTTCTTCGCGACCGCGAACAAACCATTCGGGAATACCGTTTCTCGCGAAAGTCGCGGGATCGTAACCTCCTTGTCGAGATACGGGATTAAGATTATCTCGCCAAGGCGTTTCTTTGACGCTCGGATTCCTCCTCGCGGAACCTTTCTCTCCGACAAGCAGAACGTTTCATTTCTTCCCGGTCCTCGGATACTTTTTTCGACTCGTTTCTTCTATTATTACTCTACGATTCGATGTTGTTTCGAGATCGAGGATTACGGTTCGACGATCGAATCGCCAACGTGATGCGACTAGTTTTGTCGATGTAACTTTCTCTTTGTTGACGAGCACTATAAAGTTTCAAGGCTTTTACCCTTTTCCTTTACTATTCTTCCACTTTTCTTTACTTTTTTCACTCTTTTGCTAGTATGAAAACATACATATCATCCCTCTTAGAATATACGTAAATAACAAAGCTTAATTTCACATCGATCGCAGAATCTACACCGACTATACATTCTTTGCTCCCCTCGACGAGTACTATAAACTCTGGAGGCTTTGACCCTTTTCCAATTCTTCCACTTTTCTTTACTTTTTTCACTCTTTTGCTAGTATGAAAACATACATATCATCCCTCTTGGAATATACGTAAATAACAATAGTTAATTTTACATCGATCGTAGAATCTACACCGACTATACATTCTGTGCTCCTCTCGACGAGTACTATAAACTCTCGAGGCTTTGACCCTTTTCCAATTCTTCCACTTTTCTTTACTTTTTTCACCCTTCTGCTCGTATGAAAACATTTACATCATCCCTCTCGGAGTATTCGTAAATAACAAAAGTTAATTTTACACGGAAAGCATTAATCGTAGAACCTACCCCGACTATACATTCTTTGTTCCTCTTGATGAGTACCACAAGCTCTCGAGGCTTTGACCTTTTCCTTTACTACTCTTTACTTTTCTTTACTCTTCTCGCTCTTTCACTCGTATGAAAACATATACATCACCTCTTTTGAAGTATTCTTAACAACAAAAATTAATTTTACACGAAAAGCACCGATCGTAGAACCTACCCCTACACTCTTTCCTCCTCTCGATGTGTACCATAAGTTCCCAAAGCTTCGACTCTCTTCCCTTACTACTCTTTCACATTCCTATACTTTTCTCACCCTGTTGCTCGTACGAAAGCATATACGTAATCTCTCTCGGAGTACTCTCACCAACAAAAATTAACTTTACACGAAAACCACCGCTCGTAGAACCTACACCTCCACTCTTCCTCAAGCTCCCGAAGCCTTGACCTTCTACCACCCTCCCACTTTTCTATCTCCCCCTCTCCTTTCCAATTCTCTCGCATTCCCCATACACGATACAAAATTTCTCCAAAACATCCGCGTGACGCAAGTACCATTCTCGATCGTTCACTTCGAAACTCCCCCTTACCAATGGAGAAATTAACGAGTAACCGAAGCAAGCGCGTCGCAACCGTATCCGAAGCCAATATCCAGATCGGGGAGACACCATCGGTAAATTGTGACTTCTCGACTGGTTGTCGATCGCCGAGAGCGTCCCTTATCTTCCCGTTGGTGCACCCTCCACTCGAAAAATTGGCTTCCGCGTGGTCGACCTGCTCGTTCCTCGTCCCTCGTCGCAACCATCACCGACCGATCATCTATCTCGGCTACGGATCGACTCTGGTGGCACTCCCGATTGGGGTAACTTTTCCTACCTGGTGAGTCTCTCCCTACCCCTCTATCCACGCGCGTTCGCTACCTTACGTTCCGCGGGGAGTCGTCGGATGATATTCTTTTTCTCTGTATATTTTTTTTCCCACTGAAAGCGGCATCACCTGTGCCGTTTTCGGGATTACTTTTGTCGGTTCGAGCGCCGCTGGTCGACCCCTCGCCGTGACGCGGACCTCGACGACTCAGGGGTCCCGAATCGTAAATATCGGTCGATCGTCGGGGCGAGAGTAGCTCGTCGTCGACCAGAATGCAACCGGGTAACCGTGCACAATGGGGAAACAACGTTATTGGCTTTTCAAAACGGTATTTACCGAAAATAACCAATTTGAAAGGATAATGGCACGACCGGCGTCGCCCGGGACAAACGTTTGCGTCGGGCGACGCCCGCCGATACCACCACCCCTCGACCTACCCCCTTCTAGTCACCCTCTTTGCCAGGTTGCGGCAACCGCGCATCCGCTTCGATCGTCTACGCTCGGTGCTGCTAATTATTTCCCGATTAATTGGAATCGAGAGGGTTCCAACGTCGCGTGATCCGTTTCCCTAACCTGTTCCCTAACCGAGCCTGTACAATGTGACCAGGGATCGTCGAACGGTCGGAGTTCCCGCGATTTGTATTACAGTGGAAATCGATGATATTTCGACGGGGAATATGCAAATACGGTTGTTAGGAATCGGCCGGGTTCGCGACTCTGGATGGAGATTCTTCCGGGGTAAATACTTGGAACGAGCTCTCATCGTAGAGGTCTTTCTACGGGGTACGGTGTTTTATTTTATAGCGATGGAACGTTTCGAGATACGATACGAAAGAATTTGGTTGGTAATTTGGAAGAAAGTTTTCTAATTTGGATTAGATTCTAAATTGAACGCCTTTGTCGACGTAGAGGTTGTGTGCTAACAGATGTTAGTATAGGGTTGAAACTTGCGCGTTGTTCGATAAGAGAACACAGTGCGGTGAATAATAATTGTAATGGGATGGATCTTCGATAGAAGTCGATGCTACTAGTATTTTGCCTTCGATTCGTACAAGCTATCTTTTACCCGTAAGTGAATTTTACATTCTCCCGGGTGTGATAATTTATTTTTTAAAATAACGAAAAGTACACACTGTTGAAATTATTGTAGAAAATCTGTATTCCGAATTGATCAGTTGTTCAGATTACGTTAACGCCACTTTGAAAATATTCTTTTGTAAACAGTCATATATTTTTCATTTTTTCGTTTCATTTTCTCAAAATTACGAATACGAAGGTACTATTTTTAAATACTTAATCTTACTTGGTATTTCTTTCGACTATTAGAATCGGTGTATTTCTATTAATCGCGACGTTCTCGATCTCAAAATTTTGCTCATCGTCCCTTTAATTACAAAATTACAAAATTACAAAATTACAAAATTACAAAATTACAGTGTTGCAACATTACAACGTCACAAATTTACAACATTACAACATTACAACGTCACAAATTTACAACATTACAACATTACAACATTACAACATTACAACGTTACGACGTTACAAAATTACAACATTACAATGTTACAACATTACAACGTTACAACATCACAACGTTATAACGTTACGTCACAACGTCACAACATCACAACATCACAACATCACAACATCACAACATCACAACATCACAACATCACAACATCACAACGTTACAACGTTACGTCACAACGTCACAACATCACAACGTTACAAAATTACAACATCACAACATTACAACGTTACAACGTTAGAAAATTACAAAATTACAACGTTACAACGTTACAAAAATTACAAAATTAAAACCCTCGAAAATTGCAACGTCACAATATTCCCGAAGGTGAAAAGCAATCGGTTTCACCGCGAGTCGGGGTTGAAACTTCGGAAAATTCGGGACGCGGGTAACTCGATAACGGTTGCATCCGGGAAAACCGAAGCCATCGGCGAAACGCGATCCCGCGCGTACCAGAGGAACGTTCTCTCCCGCGTGGAACACTTCGGCCCGAAACGAAGTCGAATCCGCTTCGGGGTTCCCCGCTCCGGTGGCATGCTGCAGCCCCTCGTTTATCCGAAAAGTTCGGGTGCACGGGACGCGTCAAAGGGCGAGTGCGCGTCTTTATGTAAAATCGGGAAGGTTCGGTCTCGAACGTCTGGCGGGAGAGAAGAAAAGAGAAGAGAAAAAAAAAGAAAAAAAGAAAAGTCACGAAGAACGAACGAAAGATACGGATACAGTGTTCCAGTTTCTTTGACGGAAGACGCCCTTTTGATTCCCTGGCCCCACGCGCCATCTTCCTCTACCCTTCCTCCCCTCTTTACCCTCTTCCAGCTCCTCGAAGGATTCAATTCCGGTGCTCGCAACACGCCTCGATTCTCACGACTTCTTTTTACGCTTCCCGGTGTTCTCCGCGCGCAGTTTCGGCGACGGTACCTTCGGGGCGGACTTTCATCGTCGCCCTTCGCCCGTGAACGCGGTAACGAGAGGGCGCGCGGTCGAAATTCGAATCGCAGAACCACCCACCCTCGTCCCCGCGTAGGACCTCGCGAGAGTCCACACTCCGCGCTCCTACCAGCCAAGAAAGTAAAAAGATTTCTCCCAATCCCCCTCTCCTCCTCTCACCGTTCGACGATAACGTCGTACTGCCCACCTTTCGTCGTTCCACACACACCACCGCCCGTTGAATCTCATTCCGCGAGGCTGGCTACGGAAACCTCCCGATTTCTTCCGCGGGAAGAACCCCTTATTCCAGCACCTCCCACGTTCGTGATTCGGGGCCGGAATAAGGGAAACGGAATTTTCGTCTCGGCTGTTGTCGCTGATTAAACTCGTCCATCGGTTCTTCCGCTCGATCGACCCCCTTTTTCTTCCTCGAAGCCCCCCCGTCCGAGACGATCGCACCCTTCCGTGGCTCCCTACGAGCAAATATCCGCTCGTCTTCGAGCCCACCTCCTCCCACCGTTATCGTCCCTTTCGTTTCCTTTTTCCAGCGGTGGGGGGTGGGTTCGTCCGGGCCACGCTGGAAAACTTTCGGTGTACCCGTGCGCGTCTTAAATTCGCGCGATTTCGCCGCGTTGGAATCGGTTTCCTCGTGTCGGTATAAAGGAGATGAAAGTTGCGCGGATCTCGAGGGCTCAGCGGGGTTAATCCTTCGGCCCAGCCGGCGGAAAGATTGAATACACGCGCGGGGGCGAAGCTCGTAAAACATACGGGGAAACTTTCTTCTCTTTTTATTTTTTATTTTCTTTCTTTCTTTCTTCTGTTTTTTTTTCTCTTCTTTTTTTTTATCGTTCCGCTGAGTCGCGAGACACCGGTTTTATTAGATCGTGGAACCGAGCGGGGGAACGGTATCGTCGAGCGAGAGACACCAGTCGCTTCCGAATAATCTAATTAGCGACGAGTAACGAGCTGTGGCTCGCGCGCGCCAGCAAAGTATCGGGTGATATCGCTGTTTCAAAAATTCAATGGCAGCCGGTGGGATGTACACACCCTGCGAGAAATATTCGCTCGTCGAGGGTGGATTTAAAATTGTAGAGTCGCGATTGGTTCGACGGAACGAGAGAAAATACAGTGGGTATGTATCGAGGTAACTGTCAATTTGTTGAGAATTAAATATCACGGGGTTGGTTTGGAGGAGAAGATTGTAAATTTCTTTCAGGAATACGAATTTTTAAAAATAATCGAAGAAAATTCACCTTGGAAGTGTTGCGTTATCGAGGAAAGTGTATCGATTATTTGGAGAAGTGTGTTTCTATGGAAATGGTTGTCACCCACTTTTTCTTTTACGAAATAGAAGGTGTAGTACTTTTTGACGAGGTTGTAAGTCCAAATTAAGGGACGACGTAACGCGACGCGCGATGTGTTTAAATACGCGTACGTTTTGAACGTTTCGACCCCGTTTTGTAGCCTCGGTGATAATTAGGAACATGATTTCGCCCTACGATGAAGAAAGAAGGGACAGGAAAAAGAGCGTGCAATTACGTAGCCCGGAGAGGAGAAAAATATTTCGTCGAAAGTGGGGGGATGAAGACGAGTAATTAGGATCTTGAGGATAAATACTGGCCGAATTTCAGGTGCTTGGAAGAAGCGATGGTTGAATTATTTAGCGTTAATTTCTTTCCGATAAAAACACTTCTGCATCCCTAACACAGAATTAAAAAATACTTCCAGATCTACGATCATTCATTACTCCGATTACTCTTCAATGTCCCCTTACTTTCGACTAATCATCGTCGAGGTATCGTTTAAATATTTAACGATCACTTCGATTACTCTTCTTTGTCCCCTCACTTTCGACGAAATATCATCGAGGTATCGTTTCTATCCTAATATAGATCTAAAAAATATGTCCAGAATTGTAAACATTGTACGATTAGTTCGATTACTCTTCTTTGTCTCCTTACTTTCGACGAAAGTATCGTTTACAAGGTCGAGGTATCATTTACAAACTTAACGATTACTCCAATTACTCTTTTTTGTCCCCTCACTTTTGACGAAATATCATTAAGGTATCGTTTACAAACTTAACGATTACTCCAATTACTCTTCTTTGTCCTTCACTTTCGACGAACAATCATCAATGTATCGTTTCTACCTTAACGGAGACCTAAAAGATATTTCCAGATTTGCAAACATTGCACGATTACTCCAATTACTCTTCTTTGTCTCTTTACTTTCCACGAAAGTATCGTTTGCAAGATCGAGGTATCATTTACAAACTTAACGATTACTCCGATTACTCTTCTTTGTCCCCTCACTTTCGACGAAATATTATCGTATCGTTTAAACACTAAACAATTACTTCGATTACTCTTCTTTGTCCCCTTACTTTCGACGAAAGTATCCTTTACAAAGTCGAGGTATCATTTACAAACTTAACGATTACTTCAATTACTCTTCTTTGTCCCCTAACTTTCCACGAAAGTATCCTTTACAAAGTAGAGGTATCATTAAAAAACTGAACGATTACTCCAATTACTCTTCTTTGTCCCCTCACTGTCAACGAACAATCATCGACGTATCGTTTCCACCTTAACAGAAACCTAAAAGATATTTCCAGATCTGCAAACAATAATTACTCCGATTACTCTTCCCTGTCCCCTTAATTTCGACGAAATTATCCTCGGTGTTTCCACCACCGTGCTCAGGTACCGTTTGCTAAACTTCCATTTATAACCAGCGAAAGGTCCACGCGGAAGCTCGAAAGAAATTAACAGCGTCGTCGTTTCCATAGCGACCAATAACGAAACAGCGACGGTTTTCCGCCGGTTTCGCTATCCCCGGGAAACGACCGGCATCAAGAACCTCGATCTCCGTCGCGCCGCGAAATTCCACGGATCCGGCACACCCTCGAGAAACAGATCCCGTAAAATAGAAACTTCCGACGCTACGTACGGGCTGCATATTCCCCGCAACGAGGACTTCATACCCAAGTTTCCCGAGGACCTGGTAGGTCCTTGTAATTTTGCCTGCCAGCATCCTCGTCCTTTCCTTTGCACGGGTTCTCCATCCCACGTTCTGGACCACTTGCTCGCGGTGATCCCGCAAGTGGAGGCTGGGAATCGCAAAGGCAAAGAGCGGGGCAAAGACAGAGACCTGGGCAGAGGGGGGATGAGAGGAGGAGGAGGAGGGGAGAGAGACAGAGCGGAAGAGGACGGTGGAAGAGAGTCAGGTGGAAAGAGGGAAGCACACCGGAGGGCAGAGGGACGAAGAGGAACCAGGAGGTGGCGAGCAGGAGGTATACGAAGGAGGACGTGCCTTCATTTGTTTCAGCGGGCACGGCGGTGGGTGGTTACGTCACGTGTTTGGTCGTCATGGTAACCTTCTGGGTTTGCCGAGAGGGGATCCAGCGTGTTGCCGGTTAAGACGACCAGGGATCCTGATCCTACGGGATCTCCCGCGCGCATAGAATTCGAGACCGTGACGAGGGGAGCTCCGTGCCCGACTGTCGACGTCGTCCTCGTCTTCGTCGTCCTCGTCTTCGTCGTCGTGGTCGTTGTTGCTGCTGCTGCTGCCTCTTCTTTGAAGTCTTCGATCGTGAAACGTCCGCCAGATTTCTTTTATCGCCCCCGCAGCGCGGATGTTACGCGCCTGAGAGTCGATAGCGGCTGCAAACTCGGGCCTCGACAGTCGAACCGCGCGTTTTTGGGGTGGAAGTAACGGTCGAGGACGGCCGGGACCGATCTACAGGGTGACTCCGTGAACGGAGATCGACATTACGTTAATCCTCCCACGGCGAACCCGCGAGGGTCCGTTCCGACCCAAGTTTCCATTTCAACGCTGAGCATTCGAGTATAGTTGTTGTAGCATTCGAGTATATTGCTCAGCATAGAATACAATTCAATTCGCGAGGCAAACTCGTGAGGGTCCATTTCGACCCAAGTGTCGATTGCTTAGAATTCGAGTATAGAGGTTTCGTAGAAGAATTTTCTTTAAAGTATTTATCATTGTTCAGCATGGAGTACAATTTAGTTTGCGAGGCAAACTCGTGAGGGTCCATTTCGACCCAAGTGTCAATTGCTTAAAATTCTAGTATAGAGGTTTCGTAGAAGAATTTTCTTTAAATTATTTATCATTGTTCAGCATGGAATACAATTTAGTTTGCGAGGCAAACTCGTGAGGGTCCATTTCGACCCAAGTGTCAATTGCTTAAAATTCTAGTATAGAGGTTTCGTAGAAGAATTTTCTTTAAATTATTTATCATTGTTCAGCATGGAATACAATTTAGTTTGCGAGGCAAACTCGTGAGGGTCCATTTTGACCCAAGTATCAATTGCTTAGAATTCGAGTATAGAGGCTTCGTCGAAGATTTTTCTTTCAATTATTTATCATTGTTCAGCATGGAATACAATTCAGTTCGCGAGGCAAACTCGTGAGGGTCCATTTCGACCCAAGTGTCAATTGCTTAGAATTCGAGTATAGAGCTATTCAGCATAGAATTCTAAATATAGAGGTTTCGTCGAAGATATTTCTTTAAATTATTCATCATCGTTTAGCATAGAATACAATTTTGTATTATCTATTAATTTTCACATTTCTGCGTATATTTAGTATCGTTACCTATGCACGAACTGCATCTTACGAAATTCAAGCCTTCGTTGGCTAGTAGATTATCGAAAGCACTACCGAACTGCTCGGTTTCTGGACTCATTATCAAAGTACAAAATTACTCGCGCGATTCATTATTACGCTATACTATTTTCTCCACTCTTCCGCGAACGTTCCAATCGCGACTGATGTATTCGTACACATCGAAGTACGAACACGTATTTCTAAATCATTTTGTAAATTGTGCAACGCGAAATACTACCTTTAAAATTCATAATCGCCTCCATCTGTATGCACGTGATTCCCAATAGAATGAAACAGGATAATTGTCCGCGATTCTCGAAGCGAGATAAAAAAGAAATGCACAAACGGGTCAAGCATCCGTAAGGAGGAGCACGCGTTTCGCAGTCTCGTCGCTCTTCGCGAAAATTTACAGCGATACGCTGCAAACAAGGGTTGGACGCGTTAAATGAATCCTCGTGCAGTAAATTCCGATTACAATCTGCTCGTACGTTTTTACTTCGTTCGTGTTTTACGACGTTCAAGTATCCATTGTCGTAAAATATTCCAACCCCCCTGTGTTGCTTTGCACGCGTTCCGGAGCACGTCGAGTTTCCCTACCCTCTGTCTTAACCCGCTTTCGCGAACACGGCGACACTTTTACGCTCGACGACGCGCGACTCGTACGATGGTTCGAGCATTCTTCGACAATCGACCGAAGTGATCTAATTGAATCGTTACCGATCGAAAAAACCCACGAAAGCTTGGGTACTCGAACTTGGAGCAAAATCATCGTTAATTATTCGCTATTGTTTCGTGTCACCTTGTAAAGTATACTCGTGTATAACTTCGTCTTATGACTTAGACTCGAAGACAAAATTGTGTTCGTTAAAGTGTGTTCGATAAAGCCACTTCCAACGAGATCTAATTGAAAATTGAATCGTTACTGATCGAAAAAGTTTACGAAAGCTTGGACACTCGAACTTGGAGCAAAATTATCGTTAACTATTCGCTATCGTTTCGTGCCACCTTGTAAAGTATATTCGTACATAACTTTGTCTTACGACTTAGACTCGAAGACAAAATTGTGTTTGTTAAAGCCACTTCCAACGAGACCTAATTGAACATTGAATCGTTACTGATCGAAAAAACCTACGAAAGTTTAGACACTCGAATTCGGAGCAAAATCATCGTTAACTCTTCGCTTTTGTTTCGTGTCACCTTGTAAGGTATCTCGTGCATAACTTCGTCTTACGACTTAGACTCGAAGAAAAGGGTTCGCGAAACCGTGTTCGTCAAAGTAACTTCCAACGCGACCTAATTGAATCGTTACTGATCGAAGAAATCTACGAAAGCTTGTACCCTGGACTCGGAGTAAAGTTATTAATAGATTAAAGTGGTCTAATTGGATCGTTACGAATCGAAGAAACCTACGAAAGCTTGAACCTTGGATTCGGAGCAAAGTAGTCTATGGACGAAAATGAACTAATCGGATCGTTAGGAATAGAAGTAACCTACGGAAGTTTGAACGCTTGGTTTTGGAGCAAAGATGTCTCTGGAACAAAGTGATCTGACTGGATGGTTAGAAATTGAAATAATCTACAAAAATTTGACCGTTTGGATTTGTAACAAAATTGTACCTAAACCAAAATGATCAAACCGAATCGTTAGAAATTGAAATAACCTATGAAGGATGTTAAGTGGTTTGTTGATGGATCTTAAGTGGTTTAACGAGATCGTTACAAATCCAAGTAATCTACGAAAGTTTGCTCGCTCGTACTCGTAACAAACTTGTCCCTAAACGAAAGTGACCAAACCGGATCGTTAAAGATCGAAATAACCTACAAAGTCATGGACACTTGGATCCAGAAAAAAGTAATTGATGATCGTTAAGTAATCCAACAAGATCGTACAAATCGAAGCAATCTACGAAAGTTTGCTCACTCGTACTCGTGACAAACTTGTCCCAGACCCAAACCGATCTACCTGGATCGTCCCAGATCGAATAAACCTACGAAACCTTGAACATTCGAACTGGTATCAAACTCGTTTAATTCCACTGTATCACCTCGGGAGGTACCCTGTACGTAACTCCGCCTTATAACTCAGTCACGGAAACAAAGGGTTCGCGAAACCGTGTTTATTAAAACCGGCTCGAACGCGTTGCAAGCTTCGGGAGACGACGGGTGCGTTCGTCTCGAAAATCGAAATAATCCTCGGCGTCGACGGGGGCCCCAAAATTGACTCGTAATCGAGGCCCTACCCGGTTCGAGTTCCCCGTGGATCCAGCTCCGGGATCTGGAAGTGTCTCTCCCACCCGTACCCCCTCCTCGATCTTCGTAGACACCGATGCACCGGTGCAGCTACTCGAATGCAGGTACCGGTGCAGCTTGTGGCGGCACTACCCACGCTTGCCACCAGAGGGAAACTCACCACCAACCGTTTCCCGCAAGTTCCCGTACCTGCTCCGATCACTATATATACGACCTCTTACCGATCTTCCAATGTCCCGGCGTATAAGGCAGGGCCTGCTAGGATGCCTTACTGACGAGTCCACTAGCAGGCCCGGGATGAAACGCTTATCCCCACTTCCTTATATTTCCGTTCTTTCCTTCCTCTAACATACTTTAATTTAGCGCCGCCAAAAGCTACTCGAATCCAGGTACCGGTGCAGCTACTCGAATCTAGGTACCGGTGCACAAATGCAACCCCGGTTTCTCATTCGGCTCGTCCCGTTTTACGAATACGTCCCCGTTATCGTGGAATAAAGCGGTGACGGTTAAGCGTGGATGTCGCGTTGAAACTACGCGCCGCGGGGCTGGTGTCCTCCGGCCGCGCTGAACGCCTGCGGATTTCCCAAACGCTCGCGCGGGCCAAAGTAGCAGACTGCAACGGTGGCATCTTTGAGTCTTCTCGTAATTACACGAGGCGTTTCCTCTACCCTCCCCCCTATCTCGAAGACGTCTCGCGGAACCGTCTCCAGCCGCGGATCGAATTCCATTAACATCGCGTCGCGCTACTGTTCCAGAATCGCGCGGCGAGCAACGAGTTACTCCCGATCCGCGCTACCCGCTCCGAAACCGATGACAACGTTTCCGCATTTTGTACCGCGCTCCGACGCTTCTTCGTGGCTGGTGACTCGAAACGGAGGGAATGCTGGAACTGTTTCTTAGACGTTAAGTGGATTTTCCACCGGGTCGCTTTTAATTCGCGCGCGGAGACGTTTCGGAGATGTTTCGGAGACGTTTCGGAGACGTTTCGATCTTGGATCGCGGAGGTCTTCGAGTTTCTTTCCACGAATGTTCCTTCTTGTGTTTTTTCGGGGATGGTTGACTCGGAGATGGAGGTTATTTCAGGTATAGTAGGTTGGTCAATAAGTTTTGTTCCACGAAACTTATTGGACTGTATACTACTGAGGTGGCTCATTAAATTGGATGAAACTTATTGAACAGTATAGTACTAGGTTGCTCACTAAGTGTTGTCGTTCGATGAAACTTATTGAACAGTATAATACTAGGTTGCTGATTAAGTTTTGTCGTTTGATGAAATTTATTGAACAGTATAATACTAGGTTGCTCATTAAGTTTTGTCGTTTGATGAAATTTATTGAACAGTATAATACTAGGTTGCTCATTAAGTTTTGTCGTTTGATGAAATTTATTGAACAGTATAGTACTAAGTTGCTCACTAAGTTTTGTCGTTTGATGAAATTTATTGAACAGTATAGTACTAAGTTGCTCATTAAGTTCGATGAAACTTATTGAACAGTATAGTACTAAGTTGATCACTAAGTTTTGTCGTTCAATGAAATTTATTGAACAGTATAGTACTAAGTTGATCACTAAGTTTTGTCGTTCAATGAAATTTATTGAACAGTATAGTACTAAGTTGCTCATTAAGTTGGATGAAACTTATTGAACAGTAAAGTACCGGGTTGATTGCTAAATTTTGTCGTTCGATGAAACTTATTGAACAGTATAGTACTAAGTTGCTCATTAAGTTCGATGAAACTTATTGAACAGTATAGTACTAAGTTGCTCATTAAATTCGATGAAACTTATTGAACAGTATAGTTCTAGGTTGCTCACTAAGTTTTGTCGTTCGATGAAACTTACTGAATAGTATAGTACTAAGTTGCTCATTAAGTTCGATGAAACTTACTGAATAGTATAGTACTAAGTTGCTCATTAAGTTCGATGAAACTTATTGAACAGTATAGTACTAAGTTGCTCATTAAGTTCGATGAAACTTATTGAACAGTATAGTACTAAGTTGCTCACTAAGTTTTGTCGTTTGATGAAATTTATTGAACAGTATAGTACTAAGTTGCTCATTAAGTTCGATGAAACTTATTGAACAGTATAGTACTAAGTTGATCACTAAGTTTTGTCGTTCAATGAAATTTATTGAACAGTATAGTACTAAGTTGATCACTAAGTTTTGTCGTTCAATGAAATTTATTGAACAGTATAGTACTAAGTTGCTCATTAAGTTGGATGAAACTTATTGAACAGTAAAGTACCGGGTTGATTGCTAAATTTTGTCGTTCGATGAAACTTATTGAACAGTATAGTACTAAGTTGCTCATTAAGTTCGATGAAACTTATTGAACAGTATAGTACTAAGTTGCTCATTAAATTCGATGAAACTTATTGAACAGTATAGTTCTAGGTTGCTCACTAAGTTTTGTCGTTCGATGAAACTTACTGAATAGTATAGTACTAAGTTGCTCATTAAGTTCGATGAAACTTACTGAATAGTATAGTACTAAGTTGCTCATTAAGTTCGATGAAACTTATTGAACAGTATAGTACTAAGTTGCTCATTAAGTTCGATGAAACTTATTGAACAGTATAGTACTAAGTTGCTCACTAAGTTTTGTCGTTTGATGAAATTTATTGAACAGTATAGTACTAAGTTGCTCATTAAGTTCGATGAAACTTATTGAACAGTATAGTACTAAGTTGATCACTAAGTTTTGTCGTTCAATGAAATTTATTGAACAGTATAGTACTAAGTTGATCACTAAGTTTTGTCGTTCAATGAAATTTATTGAACAGTATAGTACTAAGTTGCTCATTAAGTTGGATGAAACTTATTGAACAGTAAAGTACCGGGTTGATTGCTAAATTTTGTCGTTCGATGAAACTTATTGAACAGTATAGTACTAAGTTGCTCATTAAGTTCGATGAAACTTATTGAACAGTATAGTACTAAGTTGCTCATTAAATTCGATGAAACTTATTGAACAGTATAGTTCTAGGTTGCTCACTAAGTTTTGTCGTTCGATGAAACTTACTGAATAGTATAGTACTAAGTTGCTCATTAAGTTCGATGAAACTTACTGAATAGTATAGTACTAAGTTGCTCATTAAGTTCGATGAAACTTATTGAACAGTATAGTACTAAGTTGCTCATTAAGTTCGATGAAACTTATTGAACAGTATAGTACTAAGTTGATCACTAAGTTTTGTCGTTCGATGAAACTTATTGAACAGTACTACATTGAACAGTACTACATTGAACAGTACTACATTGAACAGTACTACATTGAACAGTACTACATTGAACAGTACTACATTGAACAGTACTACATTGAACAGTACTGTTCGATACGTTTTATCAAACGACAAAACTTACTGAACAATTAGGGTGTTCCAATCATCACAGGTCAATTTACTTTTTGAAGAAAACTCAAACTCAAACTCAAACGAAAACTCAAACTCAAACTCAAACTCAAACTCAAACGAAAACTCATACTTTAAGTAATCTTGATATTTTTTCTTTTTTTATTTAAAAGTACAAATTTGGGAGTTAATAATGGAATAAGATATCTTCCAAATAGCCGCCTCGACAACTGAAAGAAACTTAGCCAAAGCGTATTCGAGAGAATACGTTCAGATTATCACAGTCTCCGCTTCAGTGAGTGTCGAGTTTCGAGGATATCGCCAACACGTTCTTATGGGACAGACTGTACACTTTGAGAAGAGAAAAAGGTGTACATTGGGTTAGAATTGTTCTATTGACGGAGATATGAAAATTTGAATTGCATTCGACGTGTAAGTAACGCGAAAAGAGAAAATAGTAACGCGGAGTTAAATAATAAGGAGCTGATACAGCAATTAGGTATTCGATGTGCTGTTTGGGTCAATGCAACTTGAAACGAAGATTCAACATCGAGTTACTTTTAGTAACTTTACAAGTATTCAATTTACGTGAGATTTACAAACTGTTACCCATGTAGAGGAAATATACTTTGAGAGCTATAGGAGCAAACTTTTGGACGAATTGAATATTTTGTTAAAAAATGAGCGAAAGTCGTGTTTCAGGATAAATAAAATCGAACGAAACACGAGGGTTGGAGTAAATGCAGAAGCAATCGACAAATACTTGTTATTTTTTTCTTAACTTATATTTCCGTTACTGTTCGTTTCTACAAGTAGGAAGTTCTTCTGTTTATTTCCACGAAGATCGTGATACTGGTTAGCGTAGAACGTGATACATTTAGTCGTAAAAGTGAATAATGCTTGACTTTAGCTTTAAGTTTATATTATGATAATAATTGTAGCGCGGTGTGATCTACGTGTTTCGTATACGGTACGAGTGAAGAGAGTCAGAGCGAGAGAAATCTGCATGGCGCCATTTGCCATAGAGCGTCAAGAGATAGAGCATAATAAGTTGTTGAATAAGTTTTGTCGTTCCTGGTATATGTATTATAAAATGAGAAGTGAGAGTCCGCAATAAAAACGTGCTCGTGAGAAATAGACCATGCGTTATCCTAGAACCTAATTTTTCTGTTCGCGAATTGTATTTTTCATCTTATTTATCAGCACGGTTCGTTATTATTCACCCTCGCGAAGACATCTATCGTATTGTAACATTTTTAATTTCACTCTCGCGCAATTAACAATGAAACTACCGACGGTGAACGTTATTTCTATTTGTATACGACCGTACACGTATCTTCCAAGTTAGATGGGGAAGAACAAATTAATTTACAAGTACCATTACTTGTCTATTTCGATACCCACGAATATTCTAGGCAAAGAGATCGTTGATAAGTAAATAATTTTAAAAAGAAGTTCGAAACGGGTCAAATTAACCCCTGTGGTGGTTCGAGTGTCAAATCGACGTTCGTGTGTCGTAAATAAATACTCGATCGTAAATTTGTTCTCAATTTGTATCTCGACGAACGAGTACGTTACGCTTGCATCGAAAAGAATCTTCGAATCGGAAAAATGACAAGTGAGTAATATAAAATTCGGATCGAACTGTATCGTGCTGTACTTAAGCCAACAAAAAAGAAAATGTGCAAAATTGAAGCTACCTTATATCGAGAAATTTGTCTATTTTCTATAAACGTAAGACACAAACCTAAACACCATTTTCACGAAACACGAACATTTCTGACACCTTCTTCGTCAGTTCCAACAAAGAAGAAAATATTCAAAATTGAAGCCCCCTCAAATCGAGAAATTTGACTATTTTCTATAAACGTAAGACACAAACCTAAACACCATTTTCACAAAACACGAACATTTCTGACACCTTCTTCGTCAGTTCCAACAAAGAAGAAAATATTCAAAATTGAAGCCCCCTTCCCGAGAAAGAAATCCTCCAGCGAACATCGAAGAATTGCCAAGAAATCTAAAAATAGGCTTCAACGAGTTGAACGATTAAATGTTCAAACTTTTGTTGTAAGTTGACGAACGCAACGCGATCGAAAGTGTACGTTCTATCCCGAGTCACATCCAACGATCTCGACGTCGGTCTTGACATCTCCAGCAGACGTTCGCGCCAAAGTTTTCCTCCCCACCCCGCGGACGATGGGGTAGCTCGCGAACCCACTGACAATTCGAGTTTTCATTGGAAAATAATTATTATGGGAGGCTCCGGTGCTCGAGACACCCTGCCTCCCACGGTCCCGGCATTAAGTATTGTTTCTCCCTATGCTTGAAATTAATTCGAAGTTGCCTAAGCAACCCCCGAACGAGCTACCAAGGTGTCCCGTTCCCTCGCCAGTCAATAAGAACTACCCAGCGAAGCAGTTTCGAACTTGGCCCGCCTAGGAAAGGGATCGACCTGCGTGGGATCGATTTCTGCTGACTTTCGCGGTACGAGATACCTTTCACCGTACGACGAACCGTCGGGGAAGGTTTCAGAGACTGCAATTAATCCCCGTGGGTCGAATTGTTTCGCGTACCGTAAATCTAACGAAGATCGCTTACAAATCTCGTAAGACAACTCTGTGAATCCACCAACGATTTTCCGATACGAAAAGAAACTACAACTTTTTTGTACAAAATGAAACAGATAAGAATTGTGTCGCGAAGAATGTTACATCGTGCCTAAAATTTTCCCAGCAGAGACGACAATTTTTGATTTCCATGTATGTACACTCTTCATCGTAACGATAGACAAACTAGAATTATTATTTAACGAAAATCGAATTTTTAACTTTCACGTACTCCATCGTGAAACAATCCGACAGAAGATAAACTCGAATCGGTATTCAAAGTTTCAATGACGAATTCTTATTAAACGAGACCTGTAGGAAACTTAATTTTCCCACTTTCGCGCACCTATTTTATCGCGATACGATTACACGAAGATCAATCGCGGATTGTTTAAAAAATTTCGCGTCACAAACCGTGTACAATAACCCGGTGTCGGTTCTCGGTCGAGACATCGGTTAGTTTCATCGAGTAGAGAGATTGCGAGCGACCGTTGCAATGTACCTCCCCTCTTGTAAAGTTCTTTGCACCTACCTTATCGCGACACGATTACGCGAAGATCAATAGCGGATTGTTTAAAAAAATTTCGCGTCACAAACCGTGTACAATAACCCGGTGTCGGTTCTCGGTCGAGACATCGGTTAGTTTCATCGAGTATAGAGATTGCGAGCGACCGTTGCAACGTTCCTCCCCTGTTGTAAAGTTCTTTGCACCTAGGTTGAAGTTCAAGCCCCGGGGTTGAATTAAAAATTCCTCCGGGTCGGACGAGGGCTCCGTAGGACGGAAGCAACGCCATTCCACGGACGGTGGAGAGCTCACGAGCCATCTTGCGCGAGCATAATGTCAGTTCGTCGCCCTCGCTATCCCACGAGGGGGTGGTTTTCGAAAGACGGCTCGTGGGACGGGCTTGCCAAAACCACCCCAACCGTACGTCCTCGCGCGTACGTACATACACGAGCGAACAGAAGGGGCACGGTGTACGTGCAACGGTACACGATAGAGTCTGCCGGCTGTTCCATCGTCCTGGCAGGATGCAAGACGTAACATGCCTAACGATCCTCCCTCTCCTCTTCGTTCCAACCCGCGTCTACCGTCTTGCTCTCTTCCCTTTTGTCGAATCCCGGCTTCTCTCGCCTCCTATCCGCCGGTTTCCTACCCCGTTGGTATCCTCTCTGTCTCTTCTCTTCTCCTCGTCCCCGGGTACGCTCTCTCGCCTCTCTTCACCGCTCCTCCTCTCCTCTCTCGCTCCTTTCGCATCCCTATCCAGCCGGATCCTAGCTGACTCGACGCAGCCGAGGTCTTTCGCAATTGCTTGCCAGTGGCTTAGCGTCTTGTGCAGGTTTACGTCCTGCGCGGAACCCGCCGCCAATTTGCGCCAATTTGCGTTTAGCGTTGCATCCTTAGAAATCTCTGCCGCACCGGTACCGCGCCAACCCACATTTTCTGGTGTCCCTTGCGCCAGTTTCACGCGCGGCCACTCGCATCGTGAACTCATCGCGACGAATCTACCACGATCTCGCGATTTCGGAGAGGCTTTCTTGGCAACCTTTCGATTTTCGCTGGAGGATTCTTTCTCGCGAAGGGGCCTTCAATTTTGGATATTTTCTTCTTTGTTGGAAGTAACGAAGAAGGCGTTAGAAATGTTCACGTTTCGTGGAAACAGTCGGTGTTTAGGTTTATGTCTTACGTTTGTAGAAAATAGACAAATTTCTCGATTTTAGGGGCTTTCAATTTGGAATATTTTCTTCTTTGTTGGAACTAACGAAGAAGGCGTTAGAAATGTTCACGTTTCGTGGAAACAGTCGGTGTTTAGGTTTGTCTTACGTTTGTAGAAAATAGACAAATTTCTCGATTTTAGGGGCTTTCAATTTGGAATATTTTCTTCTTTGTTGGAACTGACGAAGAAGGCGTCACAAGTATTCATGTTCCGTGAAAATAGTCGGTGCTTAGGTTTATGCCTTACAATTATAAAAAATAGGCAAATTTCTCGATTTTAAGGGGTTTCTTGGCAACCTGTCGATGTTTGCTGGAGGATTCTTTCTGACGAAGGGGACTTCAATTTTGAATACTTTCTTCTTTGTTGGAACTAACGAAGAAGGCGTCGATTCCAGGGGGCTTCTTTGGATTTTTAACGGAAGATTCTTTCTCGACAGGAGAGCTTCAATTTTTAACCCTCTCTTCTCTGCTAGAACTATCGAAGAAGGTGTGAGAAATGTTCTTGTTTCGTATAAACAGTCGGTGATTAGGTTTGTATCTTTCTTATGTCTACAGAAAATCGACGAATTTTTCGATTTCAGGGGGCTTCTTGGTATTTTTAACGAAGAATACTTTCTCGAGAGTAGAGCTCCAATTTCTAATCCTTTCTTCTCTGCTAGAACTCCCAAAGAAAGCCTCAGAAAAGTTCATATTTCGTGCAAATAGTCGATGCTTAGATTTATATATCATACACTTACAGAGAATAGGCAAATTTCTCGATTGGAGGGAGCTTCTCAGCCCCCATTCGATGTTTGGTATAGGATTCTTTCCCATGAAAAAGCCTTCAATTTTGAACCATTTTCTCTCTGTTAGAACTCCCAAACAAGACTCCAAAAGTGTACATATTGCGCCTGAATAGTTATTAGAGTTTAGATTCACTTCTTACCCCCAAAAAAGTTACTTTCGCAATGACTTTTGGAAAGTACTTTTACCTTATACTAAACTTTAGTTCGTCACATTGTGTAAACACGTCCACAGCGCTCGTAGTACTCAATTCGTACTCGAAACTCGACCCTAGTATCGCGAAACATCACGAATCCTAGACTTTCTTGAATCTCAACAATTCTTCGAACCCATTTCCGTTCGATTCTCCGCCAAAATTGGCATAAGTGGGTTAAAGATACTTTATACTCAACACTCGGTTCCAATATTGCGAAACATCAGGATTCTTAATCTTTCTCGAATCCCAAAAAGTATTTCAATCACTGTTCTGACGGATTCTTCGCCGAATTGCACCAAATTATTTGCATTTCATTGAAATCTATTCCCCGAATAATGTCTAAACATCGTAAAAAGCAAACACGAGTTGCCTAGAGTCCTCTAGAGTCACTTTATCTCCGGAAGAATCTCGAGATATCTCACGATCGATCAATCTCCATCACGGATCGGTCACTGTCGCATTTCGACCATGAAGATCATTGGCACTACCAATAACTGCACTATATTCTCCGTATTTCTATAAATATCTAGCTCTCAAATAATGATATCTAAGCACCCGAAAAGACCGAGACAAGTCGTCTTCGTTCCTCTCGAGATTTCTTTTCTCCAGAAAAATCTCAACTTACGACTCACGATCAGTTTCCGTCGTAAATCGGTCACTGTCGAGTCTCAGTCATGAATAACAATTGCACCAAATTCTCCGCGTTAGTATAAAAATCTAGCTCTTGAAAAATAATATCTCAGCACCTGAAAACACCGACATAAGTAGCCATCGTTCCTCTCGAGATTCCCTTCCTCCAAAAAACCTCAAGAGAACTTACAATTAATCAGTCTTCCTCACGGATTGGTCACTATTGCATTTGAAGATCATTGGCACCACCATAATTATACCAAAATCTAGCTCCTAGATAATAACCGACACAAATCGCTATCGTTCCTCTCGAAATTCCCTTCCTCCAAAAGAACCTCAAGAGGACTCACAATTAATCAGTCTTCGTCACAGATCGGTCACAATCGCATTTCAAACTATGAAGATCATTGGCATCACTAATAATTACACCAAATTCTCCACATTTCTATAAA
The DNA here is from genome assembly GCF_051014685.1 of Ptiloglossa arizonensis. Lineage (NCBI taxonomy): Eukaryota > Metazoa > Arthropoda > Insecta > Hymenoptera > Colletidae > Ptiloglossa > Ptiloglossa arizonensis. The sequence continues at coordinate 32,287,318 of NC_135048.1, forward strand.
ATCTAGCTTCTAGTTAATAACCGACACAAATCGCTATAGTTTCTCTCGAAATTCCCTTCCTCCAAGAGAACCACAAGAGAACTCTCAATTAATTAGTCTTCCTCACGGATTGGTCACTACTGTATTTAAAGATCATTGGCACCACCAATAATTGCACCAAATTCTCCACATTTCTATAAAATCCAGTTCCTAAATAATAACCGATACAAATCGCAATAGTTCCTCTTGAGACTACCTTCCTCCAAAAGAACCTCAAGAGGACTCTCAATTATGGATCTCAATTATGGTCTTTGTTATGGATCGATCACTGTTCCATTCGAAGATCATTGGTACCATTAATAATTGCACCAAATTCTCCACATTTCTATAAAATTCAGCTCCGAAATAATAACCGACACAAATCGCTATAATTCCTCTTAAGACTACCTTCCTCCAAGAGAACCACAAGAGGACTCTCAATTAATTAGTCTTCGTCGCGGATCGGTCACAATCGGATTTCAAACTATGAAGATCATTAGCACCACCAATAATTGCATCAAATTCTCTGCGTTTCTATAAAATCTAACTCTTAAATAATAACCGACACAAATCGCAATAGTTCCTCTTAAGAATACCTTCCTCCAAGAGAACCTCAATTAATCAGTCTTCCTCACGGATTGGTCACTGCGGTATTTGATGACCATTGTCACCACTAATAATTGCACCATACTCTCCACATTTCTATAAAATCTAGTTCCTAGATAATAACCGACGCAAATCGCTATCGTTCCTCTAAAAATTCCCTTCCTCCATAAGCACTTCCCCGAGAGAACTCACGATCAATCAGTCTCCGTTGTAGCTCGGCCGCTGTCGTATTTTGACCGCGAGAGTCGTTGGCACGTATCGAGCTTGGAAGCGAGCCATAAATCAGCACCGTGAACGCGGTGGGCTGACCCCGGAGAAAGATTGTTTGGGCTGACCTCCGACCCGACAGGGGACCCGCTGACCTCCGTCGGATTGGCCACGAGACGCAGAACCGGAAATTCAACATTCCCCCTCTCCTCCCTTACCGGCGAATTGACCCCGAACGATAATGTCCGGTCACTCCTCTTTGCGGCACGCGCCCTGAAGAGTATTAGCCGGTGATTTATCGACGGGTCGCGGACCACGGCCACTGCACCGTCGATTTTTAAGCGTTTATTTCCACTTCCCTAGCCGCAGCTATTTGTAAATAGTTAATTCATAGACCTCGTTTGTCGAACGCGACGGAACCTGGGAATTTCGGTAATACGTTCTACGGTATTTAAAATGTCTTTCGAGTTGCATCTTTGGAGAGTTTCGAGAGTTTACGAGCTTTCCATTACTCGGTGTGACAGGTTTCTTTTTTTAATTATGTATTTTTCCGTTCGATTACAGCATGGCGGTATTTATAGGTATAAAATCTCCCGAATGTACGGAAGTGTGTTTTTAATTTTAGAATACAATGAGAGGACTAAAGTAATACAGAAGTATTCTATTGTAATGATTTTTATCACAGAAAAGTTACATACTGTGAACACACTACGGGTCGAAGAAGACCCGAGTAGGAAGTAGAATCAAAGAAAGAAGGCAAACATAAAAAATCGAAATCGAATAGACACTAACCACTATTTCAACATTTCTCTAATATGAATCCATGTCTATATATGTCCATGTCTAAATATGAATGATTTACACACTTCTCAATCGTGTACAAAATTATTCTCGCACCCGATAAACTCACGAGAAACAAAATTTCCCTCTCCTTGAAAATTTGCACGAGTTCCCGTTCGAATGGTTACATCCCTGTTATGGATCTTTTTAAAGAAACAACAACGACACGAAGAAACGAGACTCGAATCTGTCGGGGAGTATTGCGTATCGAGCGCGTACGAAACTGCACGCGAGTGCATCATGAGTGCACCGAAATCACACCGAAAGAAAATCAGCCTATCGAGAAAACACCTGTGCGGTGAATTCCGCTTCCAATTTACGAGTAGCGAAATTTTCTCGTGCCTGGAGAAACTACGTGGAAGATTGACAGGTGGAGGAACCTTTTCGAACGAGGTGCGCTCGTTCTGTACGTCAAATTTAATTTCTCGTTCGCTCGACTCCTCTTCAATGGCCACCTCCTCTCGCGCGTAAATCGAATCGTTCACGGTCAAGCAGGTAGCGACCAACGGTCAAGCGTTTCGCAGCGGGACGTCCTCGTGGAACTCGGTGAACCACGCCATTTCGGGGTAATTGAACCGATCCTGGCCAGGGGTTGGCGGGCCGCGTTGCTGCAGGGGTGGTATCGAAGGGTGACCTTTACAAAATGGCTGCGAGCCATTTTCGCGTCGACGACACGGCGGACCTTGCGCGACGCGGATCGTCGGGGACGAAAATGTTCTTTGAACATTTATTGGATACACGAAATCGGGAACGAACTGGTAATTCCAGAAACGTGATCGAGGATGAATTTCTTAAAGAACGAGACAAGAATATAGAATTATTTTAATCGTCGATGTAATCTCTAGTAACTTGTATCCTGATCTCTGAAAACTATTAGTGAAGGTATTTTCACAGTCGATAGGGTATCAAAAAAAGCTTTCAAAAGGCTTCTAAACCTTTCGAAATACATTATTTGGTGTCTCTCTTATCTCGTTAATTTTTCTATCTTTACTAAGAATATATTACACTTGGATTATTGGAATATTTAAATATTTATCGACAGATCGTTCCACGATGTTTCGTTAAAATTTGGTCGGTACACAGTTTAGTTAACCGTGGAAAGAAAATATTCTCAGGGGTATCGAAGAACGCCTGAGTGTGGATATTTTTGCAATAACGGTTGGATGTTCTCTCAATCGAGTCGTGGGATTCTCGCGCGTGGAAATGTACGCTGGACGACAGGAATTAACGATAAAGTCGCGATGAAGCTCGTTCTCCGTGCTGGATCACGCAACGTCGAATAGTTTTATTCCCGTCGCCCGCACGACGGAATAAAACGCGCGAAACGGAAGTATTCGAACATTCCTTAACGACGGACGACTCAATGAGAAGTTTATCGCTCCATTTTCCACGCCGATCGTATTTTAAGGCCGCTATTACACGATGCTCCGCGCGCGATATTACTTTTGCATTATTCCGATCCTACGGCGCGTATAACGCGATCCAAATGTCCGCGGTGGGAGATGTCTCCCGATGGAAATAACTCGACGTGAAGATGCTGGGGAGGAGTGGAAAAAAAAAAGAGAAAAATATGAAAAAACCGGTAATTCCTTTGACGTTCCTTCGACGCGGATGGAATTCGATTTTCGCGCGGCGACCAGATCGCGAGAACGGTTCACCAAGATGTCTTTTTTCATCCAAAAGAATTTTGAACCATTCAAGATTTCGCTAGAATCTCTAAAGGTTCGAAACTGACCAGAAAATACTCCTCAAGTGTGAAATCCATTGATCGATAGACGAGTAACTTTCTATTAATAATAGAAAGAAAGAAACTTTCGCGAATACTTCTTCTTTTCTAGCCTCGGACAACTGAATCGATTCATAGTTAAATAAGTTTCGCTTCTCGTCGAGGGAATGAAATTTAAACTCCAAAGAAGACTCCAAGCTTGGTCGAGTAAAGCGCAAACTACGAAACGACGTTACCCAATGCGATTGAAAGTCCACTGATCGGTAATTAAGTAAATTTCATCCACGGTCAAGTGAATTTTCTATCGATACTTGTCTTCCAACTTTAGACAGCTATAAATCACTGCTAAGTATTAATCATTGTAAAGCTTTCTTTTCTAAGAATGTATTACACTTGGATTATTGGAACATTTAAATATTTATCGACAGATCGTTCTTTTCTAAGAATGGGGTAACCGGGTAAAACTAACCGAGAATGAAATAAACTTCAATTACAACCTACCGAATAGAATTGAAATCCCCAGCCTCTTCAACCTTAAAATTAAATACCAAACGAACCACCAACCTGCGATCGTCTTCGACTTGTTCAACGTCCACCTTCGTGTCTCGTCTCGCGAATCTTCTTGGAAATCAGCAACGATCGTGGAAATCGAACGAAAGAAACGCGTCGTGTCGATCCGGAGGTGTTGCCTCCGTGGTGCCAATGGAAAGACTAAACGAAAGGGTTAACATATTCCTGAATACAAAACACATGCATATTCCATTGGGGTCCCATGTGCGTCTCCTACCCTGATACGAGCGTGAACGTTAGCGTTAGCGTTTCACCGGTGTGTGCGCGCGCACGTACACGGGGCCCAGGTGGGGCCCCCCCCGGGTACACGCGTATGGAAAACGAACGTGGAACTACCTGAAAGCTTCGTTCCGCGATCAGGAGCGGACTCGACAGGGTTTGGGGTTCTCGAAACGGCTCGAGGCGAGGACCGTGACAACTATTGCTTATCGTAATGTGATTTTCATGCGGAGATCATCGGTGCGCATCCAGCGACGATTATTAATGATCGCGACCGCGGAGTCTCGTTATCCGGCCGTAAAAAATCCGATTCGATTCTCCGGATTTTCTCTCGGTCGTCACGCGTACACGTTGCTCGCCAACGAGTCAATGGCGCCACGGAGAGGTCGATAGACAGCTCGATCGATGGGTAATTATCGCGGATTAACGAGAAGAGAAGGGCGAGGGCGACGCTGGAGAGAATTACACCGCGATTCTGCGAAGAGAGTCGGTGTAGGAGACTCGAGGACACGATGGACGAAATTGGAAACGATGCGTAACGTAACTGTGTCTCTGGAAGCGTGGACCGGAAGTGGACCGATGATGTTTAGGAGGATGATATTTCGGAGCTGGAGTTGATCGTATGGTGTATATTTAGTAGGTGTACGATCTAGTTTTGCGTGGAGAAGTAGGTGTCTGGTGTATGCAGATTTGAGGAATGTAAGTTTGTATGTAGAGTGTACTTGGTCGAATGGTGTGATGTAATAATAGTAAGAAGAGCGTTGTTTATGATCAGAAGAGCTCGTGTTTGCAGATTTAAGGAATGTAAGATTTGTACGTAGAATGTACGAGTGGTGTGATGTAATAATAGTAAGAAGAGCGTTGTTTATGATCAGAAGGGCTCGTGTGAAGATTTAAGGAATGTAAGATTTGTACGTAGAATGTACGAGTGGTGTGATGTAATAATAGTAATAATAGCGTTATTTACGATCAGAAAGGCTCGTTTGTAGAAATAGATACGAAAGAACGAGTGTTGAAAGACGTAAGAGAAAGAAGACTTTATATATAGAAGCAAAGAATGAAAATTAAGATTTAACAAAAGTTTCTTCTTTGTAGGTACTTGTAATATCGATGTGTTATTTTTTACGTGTGGTAGATTTTTGCTGCGAGGATTTTCTGTCATACTGGAGACGATATAATAAACGATATAATGATTATTTGGAAACTTTTCTTCCTCGAATGTACTTTGTATTTGTTTAAGATTCAAAAACGAAGTAATATTAAACCACTGTATCGAAACAACGTCAGAAAGATAGTGTTTAGATTGCAATAAATGTCGTGAAAAAATACTTTGTATTTATTTAAGTTTCGAAAACGAAGTAATATTAAACCACTGTATCGAACCAACGTCAGAAAGATAGTGTTTAGATTGCAATAAATGTCGTGAAAAAATCTAAACAAGAGCAACTACTGTTCGCCTGTGAACACATTTCATAGATGTGTTCGTTACGAGCATAGTTGGTATTATGGGAGGGATGTTCAAAGATTTGTGTCCCGTATAGATTCTTAGGGGGGATATTAAAGGGAGCTCGGTAAAGGTAGTCGTATTTATTACAAATTCTAATCCTTTAAATTCCTCGAATTTTCTTATCTCTACAGATACGATTATTATACACTAAAGTATGTATATCTTTCGTCAAATATTTCCCACGAGATTATTTTCTTCTCAAAGCTTCGGGTTCTCTTTGACACAGAAGTATCTAAACAAATGAATCAAAGTCTATTTATAAAAATCATTTCGACTCTTATAGATATTTTTCTATCGTAGAACCCAAAGCTTTGATGTTGAAATATTCCGTTCGACTCCAAACGAATAATCTATACTCCAAACATTACAGTGCAATTAAAAAATTAAAAAAAATACACATTACCCGGTCGTATCTATTATAACAATTTAAACAGTAAAAAAAAGAACAATATGCTAGGTTGTTCGATAAGTTTTGTCGTTTCTCCATAATAAAAAAATACTACAACTTTGAACTGTAAATATAACTTCGATATTTACAATTCGATCTACAACAACTTTCTCCTTCGTTTCCATCGTAAAAAAGAAACTACACTTACACTTTAAACAACTGTACTATAACTTGAAACAACTGTAAATATACAAACGAATCAACGGATCTACACAAAACTTCACACCACCTTCATCAAACATTAGTACCATCTTAAAAAAACAAAGACAACGAACCTAACAGTTCCAATTTCTTATCCAACGACGAAACTTATCGAACCACCTATTACTACCCAAAAAGACACTAGAATCAAACAATGCCTACCTGACTAATTCCACCACGGTCCTCGATTTCGTTCAGGCCCTTGAAACTCACGAACCGAAGTCGCTCGTGGACAAAATGGCTGATCCGAGATTTTATCGCTCCTCGGGTCGCGAGGTACCCTCGAAACAGTCCACGGAGATTGTTCCACGGTTGGTGTTCGTCCAGCGATCCCCGTGACAATCGTATTAACTCGTTTCACCGCGAGGGACACCTCTTTTGATCCGACGTCCATCCTCGCGACAGATGTGGAAAATCGCGATCACTCTGACCGGTGCCTGTACACCAGGAACCTCTGAACTGGGTCGACCCTTTTTCTTTTTCTTTTTTTTTTTCTCGAAAATTCTCTCGTCTCTCTTTCTCGTGAACTCGTACCCCAGTCCTCGTCCCTCGCTCACGCAGGACTTAGTTAAGACGTCAGCGGGCCGAACAATACGGTCAGCCATGCGTGCACGGGCTTCGCACCTTTGGCTCCGCGCATTGAATTTTTTGATTTTTATCTTCGAGGGCACTCGATGGGTGCCGCGATTTGGAGATAGCCTGCATCGTTTCGAGTGCACTTCGGGACACTCGGCCTTCGATCGTTTTTAAACCGACGACGGGGCCCCTTGTCCTCGAATGCGCAGTTCGCTGGAATTCCTACTAACCCTTTCGGTATTACCTATCCAATGGGAACTGTTTCAAATTGGAAAAATATAATCGGCGCAGGTTTAATCGTCGCGTTCAAGAGGTCTAACCTGCCGTGGAATTGTTAGGTGGAAGCGACCTGTTTGCACCGAGATCTTCGCGAAGGACGTACCGAGTTTCTATCCTACGAGATGTTGCGGAGACCTAGCCTCGGTTGGATCAAGGATGAACGATGTGCAACCGGTACGGAAGTAACCGAAGTGGATCTAAGGTCGTCGCAGACTTATCGAAGGACTCGAGGAAGTGTCATCCGTTTGATATGTGACATTGTAAGAGAAGTGGGTAACTATTGGGTTGTACGTAAAGTCGTTTCATTTTCCAAAATGGAGAATATGTAATTTAAGAAAATGTTTAGACACTCTGAAAGAATTGTGTTTTATTTTCACCTAAAAAACTAAATGACTTTCCGAACAACCCAATAAAACTCAAATTTCTATTACGTAAAATGATGGCTTGAATTCTCGAAAATAACATCAACACCGTTGCATCGAGAAAGTAGTTGTCGATGAAAATTTTAAGTTACAGTCAGATGGTTTCATGGTTTCCGTTTTTTCTTCTAAATACAAGGTGTCCTAATATTTACACTTGTTTGCTCTAAGATTATCTGGAAAAGGACGCCTAACTTTTTGCGTACAGGCTGTTGCAGCGACCTAGCCTCGGTTAGACTAAACACGAACGATATTTGTATGCACTAAGATCATCATGAAGGACGTTTAATTCTTTTCAAACAGCCTCGGTTAGATTAAAGATGGAGGATGTACACGACACTTGTCTACACTGAGATCATCTCGAAAGGTGTCTAATTTTTTGTATTTAAACCGTTGCATTGACTTTGTCTCGATTGGTTTAAAAATTAACGATATCATGACACTTGCTTACACTGAGATTATTTCAAAGGACATCTAATTTTTCATATTTAAACCGTTACACAGGCTCTGTCTCGGTTGGATCAAAGATCCAACTTGATAGTTCATGACTGGATAGTCAATCAACTGGATAGATCAATGACAATCTACACGTCATTTGTCTGCACCGAGATCATATCAAAGAATATCTAATTTTTCATATTTAAACCATTGCACCGACTTAGTCTCGATTGGATCAAAGATGGAAAATCTACACGATACTTGCCTACACCAAGATCATCTCAAAGGACATCTAATTTTTCATATTTAAACCATTGCACCGACTTAGTCTCGATTGAATCAAAGATAGACAGTGTACACGACACTTGCCTACACCGAGATCATTCCAAAGGACATCTAATTTTTTATACTTAAACCATTGCACCGACTTAGTCTCGATTGGATCAAAGATAGACAATCTACACGTCACTTGTCCGCACCGAGATCATCTCAAAAGACATCTAATTTCCCACACACCATCAATTACAGCGATTCAGTCTCGATTCTGTTAAAGATTCGCTACGTAAGTTCATTCTCAGCCAAAAGACACTCGATTCTTTGCTCCAAAGACAGCAACGATCCTCGCTCGAGTTGACCACCGAAGTCATCGAGACTCGTCACTTTCAATTCTCCAAACAGAAACACCCCTTCGAAGACCCGTTTCGACACCGTTGACCCGAATTCCATCGGGAACACGAACCGATCGCCTTCGAGACTCGAATTCGCCTCGAAACGCGTCCCCACCCACGCCGGGCCGCCCTATCGCCTAGGAAGAAGCTTTCCTTAAGCAGGGGCTGTAACCAGAAGATCCGTAACAGAGAGTAGAAACTCTCTCGAGGGGTTTGGGGGGAGGGAGGGAGGAGGGTGCCGGCGAGAGAACGCGGATCGAAACTTCCGTGCATCTGCCGGCGTCGCTTCCGCTCCAGTTTCGCTCATCGAAAACGACGTTGCGCGGTGTATCGACGGTGTATCGCGACCCGGCCACGGTTAGGGGAATCGAAAAGTGAAAAAAAAAGAGAAACAAGAGAGAGAGAGAGAGAGAAGGGAGAATGCAAATTCTTTCCCCGTTTCTTTTTCTTTCTTTCTTTCTTTCTTTTTTTTTCTTCCTTCGGTTCCTTTCTCTTCAGCCGGCGACCCCAATAACTTGCCCCGGCCGCGTCGTCGTTGCGACGGTTATTCGTCGTGCTCTGGTGAGAGAGACAGAAACAGAGAGAGAGAGAGAGAAAGCTTCGAACCACGAAGAGAGAAAGGGGTGGGAAGAAGAGCGGAGCGGAACCTCCGTCAAATAAATTTGAATATCGATGCCCATTGAATCCGATCGAAGGGTTCGGCAGAAGTCTCCTTTCACGGGCGAAAGGGTTGCGATTTGAATATTCTCGTCGGGGTAACTAGACGGCGTATCCTTCGAAGGGGAGACAGAGGGTCCCTCCCTCCCTCCCTTCCCTCCCTCTCCCCTCCCCCTCGCGCACGGCACGGCGCGAGACCACCCCTTGCTTTTTTTCTCCTATTTGTATACTTCGCGAGCTGCATTGTGCCCGCGAGGAAAACCCAACACCCAGCCACCAGCCCCGGGGCCATTCTGTTCCATTATTAAAGTAATCAGCGTCATTGTGACGGGTGTTCGGTTTTGACTAATACATTACGACCGAGGCGGGCCTCGATCGGCAGGTAACTGTTTCGTGGCGCGCGATCGAAGATCGAAACCGTTTTCCCGTTCACGTTTATGGCAACGGTACGGGCACACAGACTCCCGTGAATCCAGCCGACCTAATTCCCGCCGCCGGCGACGGGATTCCCCGGCCACGCGGAAAGTGCTTCACCGTGCTTCCCGTGTTCCCGTTCCGGAGAGGTTTTTATCAACCGGTAACGTGGAATCTCGAGCGGGAGGACCGTTTGGAAACGCGCGAGACACGATTTTCCTCGATACTTGGACTTCAATGCGCGATTTTTCGACGTTCGACTCTTTTGCTTCGACGTTTGGGGACGTTTGAGGACGTTTGGGGACGTTTGGGAACGTTTGGGGATGTTTGGGGACGTGTGGGGACGATCAGGGACGATTGGGGACGTTTGGGGACATTTGTGAACGTTTAGGAACGTTTGGGGACATTTGGGGAAGTTTGGAAATATTTGGGGACGTTTGGGGACGTTTGGTAACGATTGGGAATGTTTGGGGACGTTTGGAGACGTTTGGGGACGTTTGGAGATATTTGGAGACGTTTGGGGACGTTTGGGGACGTTTGGGAGCAATTAGTAGCGTTGGTTTTCTTTCTCGTCGGGTATTAATGGTGCCTTCCGTTTCAGACTCGAAGGAACAAGCGTGATTGTAGGTAAAGCGACGGAAGAACTGTCGTGTCTTGTTAATTAGCGTTCCTTCCGCGAGGAAAATTAATTCCTCGTCGTGTTACGTGCTGGTAGTAATGTGTATGGGGAAATTAATTCCGCGCGGAGTTGTGTGTGGGTGGTAACGTGTACGAGGTATAAAGAGCGTCGGTGTAGGGTGTATCGATGGTATGAGAACTCGTTTCAATCTTAGACGAGGTGTTTATTGTATATTTTGAGGTTTTCTTCGGAAAGAATTAATTTTTTGCCAAGGTTTCTTTTTTACTTCCCGAATAATCGTTACATTTTATAGTTTATATTTTTTGCTATACATATTCGTTATTTTAAATTGAACAACGTATGCCAGATAAATCTCGAAGATATTTAAATTTTGTAGAAAAAACAGTCTCTAAAAGAGTCAACATCGAACAGAATCCTACTCACTTCACGCCTAAACTATCGCAGTGTCTAATTACAATTCTAACCTAATCTTACATCTCTGTTCCACATGTGTATCGGAAATTCCGATTGAAATATTTTCCAATAAAATACCAATTCTAATAAATAAATAATCTCGACGAAGTGCCCGAAGCGATAGAACATCGAAACGATCGCTATTATCCGGGGTTAAACTTAGCCTAACCTTACACCTGTGTTCCTCTAGGGTATCCAAAATTCCGATTGAAACATACCCCAATAAAATATAAATTCATTCAGGAGCGCAAAAAGGCTCTCATACCTTGAATAAATAAATAATCCAGAAGAAACGCGCGAGGTCGTAGAACGTTAAAAGGATTGCTAGTATCCGGGGTTAAATCTACTTTAACTCTACACCTTTTTTTCTGCAGTGTAACCGAAATTTCGATTGAAAAATTTTTCGATAATATACAAATTAATCGAGGACCACAAAATGATTCTTAATCCCAAAGAAACGCGCAAAACGGTAGAACGTTGAAAGGATTACTAGTATCCGGGGTTAAACCTACTCTAATTCTACATCTTCGTTTCTCCAGTGTATCCAAAATTTCGATTGATAAGTCTTGAGACAAAAGGCAAAAGATTCTCACCCTTCGAATAAATAAATAAACTAACGATTGCTAGTATCCGGGGTTAAAGCTAATCCTACACCTCTATACCTCCAGTGTACCTGAAATTTCGATTGATAATTCTCGCGATAAAAGGCAAAAGATTCTCACCTGTCAAATAAATAAATAAACCAACGATTACTAGTATCCGGGGTTAAACCTACTCTAATTCTACATCTTCGTTTCTCCAGTGTATCCAAAATTTCGATTGATAAGTCTTGAGACAAAAGGCAAAAGATTCTCACCCCTCGAATAAATAAATAAACCAACGATTGCTAGTATCCGGGGTTAAACCTACTCTAATTCTACATCTTCGTTTCTCCAGTGTATCCAAAATTTCGATTGATAAGTCTTGAGACAAAAGGCAAAAGATTCTTACCCCTCGAATAAATAAATAAACTAACGATTGCTAGTATCCGGGGTTGAAGCTAATCCTACACCTCTATACCTCCAGTGTACTTGAAATTTCGATTGATAAGTCTCGCAATAAAAGGCAAAATATTCTCACTCCACGAATAAATAAATAAACCAACGATTGCTAGTATCCGGGGTTAAACCTACTCTAATCCTACACCTCCGTTCCTCCAGTGTATCCGAGATTTCGATTGATAATTCTCGCGCTAAAAGGCAAACGACTCTCGCCGCTCGAATAAATAAATAATCCCGAGGAAACGCGCGTGGCGGTAGAACGTTGAAAAGATCGCTGGTATCCGGGGTTAAACCGACGCAACCGAGAGAAGTGTGACCCGCTAAATATTCCACGGAGCGTTGTAGTACCTGCTGGCAAGGAGAGTGGAAGGAGAGAGAATAGGGTGGGGTGGGGGGGTACGGTAGGGGGATAACAGCTAGACGCCGCCGAAGGCGAAAGAAGAAGAAGAAGAGGCTGTTGGCGCGTGGAGACGTGGAAGGGGGCGGTGGTGTGGCGGGGGAGGGGTAAGGGAGAGGTGAGCCGCGAAGAAACCGGAGCCGCCGCGACGCTCGGAGAGGGTAAGCGCGAACAGGAAGGAGAATAAGAAGAAAATAATGACTCTTACAAGTCTGGAACGGTGGCGGGCGTCGGTGCAGCGTCTGAGGGGGCGTCGCGAAGGAGGAACAGGGGGCTCGTAGGGAGGGGGGGGGGGTGGCGGTGTGGGGTGCGGAGGCGTCGTCGGCGCGTCTACGGCCGTGACCCGGTTTTTTCCGAAGCAACAGGTCCCTTCTAATTAAGAACACTTAAGAAAACTTCCCTCTTAAAGCCGACGCCTCTCCCTTCGTTCTCTCGCCTCTACCTGATAACGCCATTATATTTTAATAAACCCACTAGCCGCGTTCTCGCTTCCACTCGGCGTTCGCCGGTTCCCTTTGTCCTCGTTCGCTACGTCCCCCGTCGCTGCGAGGAATACCGCGCGAGCCGGATCGGAGCCGAAATAACACTTTTCTCGGAGCTGGCAACCGGCCCGTGTCACCTTCGACCTATCCAATTGCAACCAGCCGAGAAATTAACGCGATCAACGATTGGATCCTCGTTCACCCACGCGATTCCACACGCGTTCTTTCGACATCCACGAGACACCCTCTGGGTAGATCCTCGTAGTTGCGTTTCGATACACGGACCAGCTCTACGAGATGTCGTTTTAGCATTCCGTGGCCGTTTCGGTGATCCACGAGCTTCTCGTTTCGAGTAATCTCTCGATCGTTCGCCCTTCACCCCCGTTGATTTTTCCAAGCGGAAGATTCCACGGGGTTCGAGCACGAGCTCGAAGTCGCTCGCCGCGCGGGCTAGAGGAAGTTGTCACTCACCCTCGTTTAACCTGCCGATAAATTCCGCGGTTTCGGTGGCAGAGGGAGCACGAGGGAGGCGCAGGGTTCGGAGGGGTGTGCATACGTTATTTTCGAATAGGTAAGGTCCGCTCGGGTTCGCGGATGGGAGTTTCGGAAGAGAGACGCTCGACGCGCGTAGCGGAGGAAAAACAGAGGACGAGGAGGGAGAGGGAGCGAGATAGAGGGGCAGAGGGCGGGAGGGTGGAAAGACAAAGGGGGCGAGTAAGAGTAGTATTGCCTGGTTGGCAGTCAGTGGCTGGGTCCTGAAGTTAAAGAGCTTCGGGGGCATACGTGAGAGGGATGTAGAGAGACCGTGAGGCCGTGGGGTGGGGTGAGGACGGCGGTTACGTGGGGTGGGATGTGGAGGGATATAGTAGGGTGGGTGGCGTTTCTGGCGGCCATTTTGAACGCATATATCGATTGTTTGGCGGCCGGGCTCCGCTCGGCCATTCGCAGGGGTGGCTCGTGTGTCACGCCGACCACCCTCCACCCTGCCCTGCTCCGGCTGGGAAAATCGTTGTCGTTTTTCCGCGATGCGTGAGCCGTCCTTCGGTTACGTGGAAACGATTCGCGAGCTCGTGGGGCCCGATCACATACCATTGGGCCCGTTTACTTACGGAACGATCGACACCAGCTTCGAAAACGATCCTTTTTCCAGCTTTTTCGAGCTATTAATCGAAAGAGACGAATTTTTCATCCGCTTCACGGGACACTGGTTCTACGTGTTCCGGAGAACTTTAACTACTCGTCGGTGTAGTTACAATTCTTTCGGAATCACCGTGATTCGAACCAGGTGTACAAATATTTCAAAATCTAACCGTTTCGATCGTCTTTCGACGTTCAAGTGTTACCACAATCGTCTTGCAAAACCGAGATGGGTAGATGCATTTGTGGGATCTAAGAAATCGAAAACAATAGTTACTCGAGCCACTTGTCCTGGAGAACTCTTCGATGTAAATAAAATTCCGTATAATCGCTCCGATTGGAATTCAATTCCAGGAGGGAAGCATCGAGATACTTTAAATGGTAACGTTCCGATTACCTAAACTCGCACAGTGACGTGAATATTTCAAATGGTAACGTCTCGGCTATCTTTCGTCGTTCTCGAGCGTTTAATGATTGATACAACCCTCTTGTGAATCCAAGGTAGAATGCATTTGTGTCCCAGGGAACTCAACGATGGAAAATTGTTTCGCGATCGGTACGATTGAAAAACTCGGAGTTCGATCTACCCGAATGTTTGAAATTGTAACGTTTGGATCGTGTTTCGTGGTTCGTCTCAGACGTTGCCGAGTGAATAGAACCTCTTGTAAATCGGTGGTAGACAGAGAAGAACGTTTACGGAGCAGATCGTAAGCGTCTCGAAAATTCCATTTCGGTGTTATCGATATCGGCGGCAAGGGTTTCTTTGGAAAGAATATCGACAGCCCCGTGAGGGAGAAAGCGGAGTAGCTCAACGCTATATCCACTCTGTCGACGACCAACGCGAAAGAAAATCGCCTCGAGTTTTCCAACAGTTTTCCAGCGGAAGACTTCTAACGAGTTTTGGGCCACTGATCTCGCTTCGATCGTCGCGCGCGTCGATAACGAGGCGATCGAATTGTTGCAATTATTTTCGAATTGAAGACTCGTTGTGTAAATTTTGGAACACGAATAATTCGAAAGTGGTCTTTTTAAATACTTTAAATCGTCGTTAATTAATAATTCATGAAGACTCGAGAAGGAAGGTATAATAATTTTTGAATTGAATAAGACTCGTTGTGTAAATGTTGGGATACTAATAATTCGAAAGTGGTCTTTTTAAATACTTTAAATCGTCGTTAATTAATAATTCATGAAGACTCGAGAAGGAAGGTATAATAATTTTCGAATTGAACGAGACTCGTTGGTAAATGTTGGAACACGAATAATTTGAAAGTGGTCTTTTTAAATACTTTAAATCGTCGTTAATTAATAATTCATGAAGACACGAGAAGGAAGATAAAATAATTTTCGAATTGAACGAGACTGGTTGATAAATGTTGGAACACGAATAATTCGAAAGTAGTCTTTTTAAATACTTTAAATCGTCGTTAATTAATAATTAATGACAGAATGAAGAAGACAAACGTACATTGAAAAGTAATAACTTGATTCAACAATATGTATTACCTATATAGTAACGTAATCGATATTGCGATTGCCATTCTGATAAAATCAAGTACTTTGAATTCACCGTTTCCTTAAAACCCACCCTTCGCACGTACTATCTATACATTAATACAATAAATGATCTAACAATAAAATTTTACACCCTGAATCCACCGACTCCCTAAAACTAACTTTCTATGCACATTACCTATAACTAACATAATATACATTACAATTAGTACCATCAAATTCAACAGTAAATTATACATCACCTATATAGTAACATAATCGACGTGACTATTAGTACCCTTAATTTTTATGTCTCAATAGTGAATTCTTCTCCATACATATTACCTACATATTAACATACATTAATAAATATCGCGATCAGTACCGTTTATTTCTAGTTCCAACAGTACATTACATACACATTACCTATATATTAACATACACTAATAAATATCGCGATCAGTACCGTTTATTTCTACGTTCCAACAGTACATTACATACATATTAACATACACTAATAAATATCGCGATCAGTACCGTTTATTTCTACGTTCCAACAGTACATTACACACATTACCTACATATCAAAATACACTAATAAATATCGCGATCAGTACCGTTTATTTCTAATTCCAACAGTACATTACATACACATTACCTACATATTAACATAATCGATCGATTGTGTCTCAATAGTGAATTCTTCCACTAAAAACCACCATACCTACAAAACCCACCGTTCGCGAACAGATGACTCTGCGAGGACCACGAGCACACCGATAAGACCATCGCGAAGCCTAAACACCGGGATCACCGATAAACAAAATTCATGTATATAAGCCACTGTCCGCTGAATAAAAATTCATTAATCGTTCCAACTTATTCAAGTATAAACCTCTGTCTGTCACCCGCTGCATACCTTTGATTATTACGCTGATATACTCTCTACGAAAGTATTTCCTTAGAAACAGTAACTTTCGCTGTATTCGCTATATATAAATCGCTATATTCTCTACGGAGGTATTTACCAAAGCAGTGATTTTCGAATTATTTTATTCTTCTTCGTAGTGAAAAATAAGCTAAGTCATTTTCATTTCAGTATCTCTGTTCACAATCCCGTGCCTTGTAGTCCACGAGTGCAAATTGTTTGTATACAACGACATTGAACTATGCAGTACTTGAGAAGTCAACAAATGGTGGACGAGCTCGATACCAGCTTTCCCATTTTTTCCTATAGTGTGCCTACGTGATCGTTACAATCTATTCAGTTGTTCATGACCATACTCCGCTGCACGACTGTAACATACTTATCTAAAAATGAACGTCCTATTTACATTTTCTCTTGTGCAAAACAATTCCATAATCCCACGCAAACACTTTTCGTTGATATTTATGTCCGTTGCTCCGATACCGTGACTCCGTCTTGGTGATGTCTCCGGTCACCTGACAACTCGCCCGTGTCACGCGTCACAGACGTCACACCAAGGAATCTCGTCTCGCGAGTCACCTGACCGCGGGTCAAGCAGTGCTCGCCCTCCACGGTCAGAGCGGGAGGGTGGTTCCGCGCGCAAACTGCCCCTAAACCGGCTTAGAACCCGCCCCGACGTAACTGGCTGCTCCAATCGGGTTCCAGGCCGTGCCATATGATCCGGTACGAGCCGAACGCGCAGGTCCGATACTCCACGAACTGGACATCGGGCTGACCTACCCCCTTTCGCTCTTGTCCGCGCGTGACCTCGAAGGATTCTTCGTCCAGGTAGGCCACTGGTATTTTTTCACCCGGATAACTCGAACTTCCCGTGCACCGAACATTTATCCAAATTGTTCCGGGAATAATTAACCGCCATTCGTCGCGAGTATCGCGATAATTAAATGTGACGAATTATCCGGGTAATCGGGGCTGAACACGGCTCGATAACGCGCCACGTCGAAGGGTGAATATTTTATTTCACGACTTGGTATTAAAGCGTTTCTTAAATGCAGTTCGAGTCGTTTTAGATGCGTAAGGTTTCGATTTTGTTGAAGGTTGAAGCAATTTTTAATCTCGAAAGTTTCAATACTCGTTTTCTTGGGTTTTGGGGGATAAAGTTTTGTATTAAGAAAGGTTTATCTAGGACAGAATCTATTGTATAAATGTTACCGGTGTAATATTGTTTTTTGTGTTTAAGCCGCTTGAAATTATCACGGTGTAGTAATGGTATTTTAACTACCTTTTCTGTTCGAATTTGGGGTCTTTATATAGGCGAGACCCAGGTCGAAAGGCCCGGCTGGGCCCTCTCGCAATAGGGTCTAATCCGACGCACGAAATAATATTCTTGTTACTCTTTTGATACATTAATACACAAATTAGAACTTCCCTTTACCGTTTAATTACAGTGGATATTGTCGATCGAGGTACTCGTTAGTATCCACGACATGTTCGATTTCTATTCGACTGAACTCGATTCGAATAAATTCTGGACGGTACTCTTCTCGAATAAATTCTTCGATCGACGAGAAATTACGGACAGTACTCTTCTCAACTAAATTCTTCGATTGAAAAAGAATTGCGGAAAGTATCTTACTGAAGTGTTCAATCCCTGAGAAATCGTGTACATGAGTAAACTGTTCGAAAAGGAATCACAGTCGGTATTCGACTCGAGTAAACTGTTCTAAAAGGAATCACAGTCGGTATTCGAGTCGAGTAAACTGTTCAATCTGTAAGAAATCGTCTACTTGACTAAACTCTTCAATCGAAAAGGAATCACAGTTGGTATTCGAGTTGAGTAAAGTGTTCAATCTGAATTCTTTCCAAAGTGTGGAAAGAAATCGTGTACTCTACCAAACTGTTCGAAAAGAAATCGCAGTCGGTATTCGACTCGGGTAAACTGTTCAATGCGTAAGATATCGTGTATTCGACTAAATTATTCGATCCAAAAGAAATCACAGTTATTAGATTCGAGTAAACTGTTCAATTCGTAAAAAATCGTGTACTCGACTAAACAGTTCGATCGAAAAGAAATCACAATCGGTATACGAGTCGAGTGAACTGTTCAATCCGTAAGAAATCGTCTACTCAACTAAACTGTTCGATGAAAAAAGAATCACAATTACTCGACTCGAGTAAACTGTTCAATCCGTAAGAAATCAATACTCGACTAAACAGTTCGATCGAAAAGAAATCACAGTCGGTACTCGAGTCGAGTGAACTGTTCAATCCGTAAGAAATCGTCTACTCGACTAAACTGTTCAATGAAAAAAGAATCACAATTACTCGATTCGAGTAAACTGTTCAATCCGTAAGAAATCGTGTACTCGACTGAACTGTTCGTTCGAAAAGAAATCACAGTCGGTACTCGAGTCGAGTGAACTGTTCAATCCGTAAGAAATCGTCTATTCAACTAAACTGTTCGATGAAAAAAGAATCACAATTACTCGACTCGAGTAAACTGTTAAATCCGTAAGAAATCAATACTCGACTAAACAGTTCAATCGAAAAGAAATCACAATCGGTACTCGAGTCGAGTGAACTGTTCAATCTGTAAGAAATCGTGTACTCGACTAAATCATTCGATCGAAAAGGAATTGCAGTCGGTATTCAAATCGAGTGAACTGTTCAATCCGTAAGAAATCGTGTACTCGATTAAATTATTCGATCGAAAAGGAATCACAGTTACTCGACTCGAGTAAACTACTCAATCCGTAAGAAATCAACACTCGACTAAACAGTTCGATCGAAAAGAAACTACAATCGGTACTCGAGTCGAGTGAACAGTTCAATCCGTAAGAAATCGTGTACTAAATTATACGATCCAAAACGAATCACAGTTACTCGACCCGAATCAACTACTCAATCCGTAAGAAATCAGCACTCGTTTGAACAGTTCGTTCCCCAAAGAATCGCGTCCACCGTTCGAATCGAGAACGAATCGGACGGTTCAACCGAACCGTTGGTCGGTTGAATCGCGAACGATGCACGACTCGACGGAAGAGTCGACGTCTATAGCTCCAGGGCCAGCGTTATTTATCGTCGACTAATTCGTTGCCCCGGTTTCCGTCGCCGGAGAAAGGAACTCGGAAATAATCGAGCGGGTAAGTCTCGCGACGCGTCGCGTCGCGACGAGCGTCGTCTTAAAGGGGAAGTTTCGCGGCGAAGTTCCTCGACTCGTTTCCTTCCGTGTTCCCTCCCCCTCGTTCCTTCTTCCCGCCCCGCTCCTCCCTCCCGGCGGCTGGTCTCCTCTCTCGGTTCGCTCGGTTCTTTTTTTTTTTTCCTCCTCGCTCGTTTCGCTCCTTTCGCGGCGCGCTGGCGTCGCGCCAACTGGGTGAAAAGTGTGGAAAGTGAACTCGCGATTTACGACGGCACGCGGAGAGAGACAAGGGGTGCGAGAAAGGGGTGCAGCTAACGGGGTAGAGGACGCGAGCCAACGGGGTGGGGGAGACCGAGAGAGCGAGAGAGACTGGGCCACGGAAGTAGGACGAGGCGAGGCGAGGCGAGGCGAGGTGGTTCGCTTAGAAATTTATTCAAATTAAGCGCCGGCCGGGGAAGAGTTTACGAACCGGCGGAAAAATCGAAAGTGGCCGGGATAATTGGCGACGGTGAAAGTCGACGACTTTGAAAGCCGCCCCTGTTCCGCGCCCGCGAGCGGACTTTCGTTTCGCGGCGAACTTCGCCGGCGAAGTTTTCACCACGCGGAAAGTGGACGCCCCGTTTAAAGAAAACCAGCCACGCCGAGACGGGGCCAATGAATTTCCACGCGACGTCCGTTACGCCTTCTACCGTACTACGAGATGAGAACCGTACTCCTCCTATTTCGTTAATCGTCCAAGAAGCCACCGTACTCCCTTTCGGCGCCGATTCGGTCTTTCAACGACTACCGTACAACGGACGGAGTATCTTTAGGGGGGATTCTACGTTGAGATTTTTTAGATATTGATTTCTTTTTAAGGCAGATTTTCTCGTAGCTCCGAAGCGAGTGAGTACACTGTGGATGAATTTATTGCAGTTTGAGATTTTTGAGAAATTCATTTTTTGGGGAAGGGGGATCTTTTTCGTAGCTTCAGAGCTTATAAGTATAGTGTGGAAGAATTTACTATTATAGTTTGAAATTTTTGAGAAATTAATTTTTGGGGAAGAGGGACTTTTTCGTAGGTCCAGAGCTTATAAATATACTGTGGAAGAATTTACTATTATGGTTTGAAATTTTTGAGAAATTGATTTTCTTTTAAGGGGAATTTTCTTGCAGCTCCAAAGCTTACAAATATACTATGGAAGAATTTGGTATAGTAGTCTAACATTTTTGAGAAATTAATTTTATTTTGATAGGGGATTTTCTTTTAGGTCCAAAGCTTACAAATGTACTATGAAAGAATTTACTATTGCAGTTTCAGATTTATGAAAAATTAATTTTTGGAGAAGGGGGATTTTTTTCGTAGCTCTAGAGCTTACATATATGCCATGGAAGAATTTACTATTGCAGTTTGAGATTTTTGAGAAATTGATTTCTTTTGAAGGGGGATTTTCTCGTAGCTCCAGAACTTGTAAATATACTAGGGAAGAATTTACAATAGTCCAAATCGAGGTTAGGATCGGGCCGTATATATTCATTTGCATGCAACTTTAAAAAATAGTCTCAACAGTTCACTAGGAGACTCTTCTACGGATAGATTCTAGTCTAGCTGTTTAAGAAACCAAATTTTTAGTGAGCATGATTTCCTTCTAATTCCAAAGCACAAAAATACGCTTTGGAAGAACTTACAATTGACCGAATCGAGGTTAGGTTTCCATTACAGCGTTTTAAAATGATTCGTTCGAGATAGACGCTCCAAAGAAGTAAATTCTAATCCGAGATTTTTGAACAATTAATTTCCCAAAGAAGGAAAGAATCTTCTTATCGCTCGAAAGTTTAAATACACTCCCAAAGAAATTCCAATCGACTCTACGATCGAACATTCGGTACTCTCGCAACAACCGAAGCGAGGTTAGGTTTCCATAACAGCATTTTAAAATAATTCGTTCGAGACAGACGCTCCAAAGAAGTAAATTCTAATCCGAGATTTTTGAACAATTAATTTTCCAAAGAAGGAAAGAATCTTCTTATCGCTCGAAAGTTTAAATACACTCCCAAAGAAATTCCAATCGACTCTACGATCGAACATTCGGTACTCTCGCGACGACCGAATCGAGGTTAGGTTTCCATAACAGCGTTTACCCAACTCGCCTCAATCCGAGCCTCGAGTATCTTAATTTCAGCGACGTTTGAACACCTTTAAGAATAAAGTCTGACCCAATGCGAGTCCCAGTTCCATCCAGAACCTGTCTTCTCTCTTTCTTCGCGGAATACCTCTCCCTCCCGAAGGAATCAGCCGCGGATCTTAATAGCCCCCGTCGAGTATGTCGATCCGTGCTTTGTGTCGTTGGAAAAAAACGTATCTTTCGCCAGACTGTCTATTCTCCACCCGTGCGCCCGCGTCTTCGAGAATCCCGCTCGCGGAGCAAAGCAAGACTTCCCGCACCGCTTACGCGGATCCACCTCTACACCCGCTGTTGTACAGGGTGACCCGATGAGAAACGAGTGAAACGAGGAAAATACTTTTCCGGTAATTTGGATCGAGAGAAACATGGCGAGTCTTACGAGAACGTCACAGCTTGTCGATAATTTCTATTATTATTATTATTATTATTATCATTATTATTATTGATATTATTGATATTATTATTATTGATATTATTATTATTGATATTATTATTATTGATATTATTATTATTGATATTATTATTATTGATATTATTATTATTGATATTATTATTATTGATATTATTATTATTGATATTATTATTATTGATATTATTATTATTGATATTATTATTATTGATATTATTATTATTGATATTATTATTATTGATATTATTATTATTGATATTATTATTATTGATATTATTATTATTGATATTATTATTATTGATATTATTATTATTGATATTATTATTATTGATATTATTATTATTGATATTATTATTATTGATATTATTATTATTGATATTATTATTATTGATATTATTATTATTGATATTATTATTATTGATATTATTATTATTGATATTATTATTATTGATATTATTATTACTATTATTGTTATTATTATTTTCTTTATTCGCGAACGTAAAGCCCTTTTACAAATGGCTGTCGTCGAAACGACAACAGAGGAGTCGTTAAATGTTTTGTCGTGGCAATAAATAAGGATAAAAATAAAAATAAACAAGATCTTGGCAATACAGACGTGCAAGAAGCTTTGAATCTATGAATGGGAAGATTGAACAAGTAATTTTTTAATTATATTAATTTTGTTCGATACTTAACCTCTTTTCATAGAGGAACGAATGCTGAGAATAAAAATAGTAACTTATATACTTTTTAAAATTAATAGTTTTAGAAATATTGGAATATTAAGGTATACTTGATCGAATACTTTCGTTTGGAAAATTTATCCCTACGTAGAACTTTGTCGTAAAATATCAATTAATCCGTTCGAGAAACACTGGGCCTTCGAATGTCTCCTATTCGAAAAGAAACTAGCTTCTCCGATTATTTAAAATACCGAGATAAAAATATTCACGAATCGTGGATTGTTAATTGCTTCGAAATCTGTCCCAAGACTGCCGCGTATAAACATTGACAAATTGCGTTCGAACTATTTCAAATTTCACACACCGTATCCCATGCACGGATGTCACCCCGGTTAAATGAAACGCGGGTGTACACTCGTCCGAGATCTTTACCTCGACCGGTACGAAACGCACGAAGCCACGTGCCCACAAGCTACGAACGCGTTGAACGCGTTCCGTTTCCCAGCGAACCACCCTGTACATTCGCGCGCATATGTACGAAGCCGCGATATCCAGCGGCGTGCATATGCGTACGACACGGGGATCGCTCGCGTGTGCGAGAGGAGAGCTCCGCGTACGTGTGTGTGTGTATGTGTATGTGCGCGCATATCCCGGAATACGAGGAGCTCTAATCCCCTTTTAGAGACTCGGCTCATACCACGCGTCGCGATATGCCTTTGACGGCCGCTCCTGCGACGCTATTGGCTCCGCGTAATCTCGTGTAAGTTGGGTTGCCTAGCCGCAGGAGCCCCGCGCGAGTCGACGGCCCGTTCACACGCGTGCACGCTACGCGAGCCCGGCGACCGTCTCCTTCGCCCTTCCCGTGCCCTTCGCGCTCGATCGATACGGCAGGTGCCTGACGTACGGATCGGCGCATGCCCCGACCAACGCGGAGTCGAACTTCCGCCCTTGTCCGCCAGAGAGCGCCCGTCTGCGTTTCCAGGGCGCCGAAACACCGCGCTCGATGGACGCGAGCGTAACGTGGGTCCTCGGACACAGGGGTGCCTACGGCTAAGTTAATTTTCGTTAAGAAACCAATTGAACGGATGAGAACGATCGTAGATCGCGATTTATTCGTCGCGATACACGAACGGAGGGCTGTGTAAAGGAAACGATTGAACAAAATTTTTCTAAGGGTTTTGGAGAACGCTCGGACAGAGAATAGTATTTTTTTAAGGATAAACGTATCGATTCGTTAAATACTGTATGTATTATTTTAATTTGTTTCAATGTAATTGCTTGTAATTAATTATGAATGAGAACTGGATAAATTTGTTAATATTTGCGTAAAAATTGCGCTGCGGTTATAAAGAGTCCGAACAGTGTTCGTGAAATGTTCACCCGGTAAGTAAGCTTCTTTGAACTTTTCTTTTAGCGGGAATAGGAGCGAAGAAAGAACGTTACGGATACTTGGAGAATTAAAAATAACCATTGGAGGAATAATGTGCGTTCGAGAGTTTTGTCAGCGAAAATTTCGTCGATGGTTTTCTTTTTTCGTGGTATGTTTCGTCACGGCGAAGGACGAAAATTAATTTAAAAGGCAACATTTTATGACATAAAATTTTAAACATAATACTTCAATATTAACAACCCTCTCCATGGCCGTTTAAAAAATATTTGTTTCGCTCGTGTCCTTCGTATTCCTTCGCTCGAATTAGCCAACGTTCTTTAATAATTCATTACACGGGCTTTGTTACAAATTGTTTTAAAATTGAACTTTCTAAGAAGTAATTAACAATTGATGCGTTTCAGAGTACCTCGACTGCGATATCTTTCCTTTGAATGAAATTCCAAGAACGTAATATTTCAGTAGCTACGGCTAAGAATCTTCCAACGTGATTTCTCGCCGCCCGTACGAAAATCGTTTCATCCCCTTGGAAATATTTTTTGCTGAAAATATCATTCTCAGCGGTAGTAAATTCTGCCGAAATTTTCGAAGGAAACCGATCATGGAAAATTAGCTAGGGAATTTTTTACGGGAGGGTTGTTTCGGCACCCGACGGCAGGCAACCCTGTGTACGGTCTTGTAAGTCTCCTACTTGGGTATAGTAAATATATTAGGGGCCAAAATTCAACGATTTACACAGTGGTACTCTGTCTACGCTCGTACATTTTTGCGATTAATTCAAGATACTTCGTGACTTTACATTAGATATTTAAACCTGTGATAAACAATACCACTTGCAAAGTGTTCCTTTATCAAAGAGTTTGGTTTAAAAAAATTTTAATTTTATCATTGTTCTAAGTTTTGTCATTGTTTTTAAGACTTTGTTCATTGATACACGTTGTGTATCCCTAAAAAGAAAAACAAATTAACTTTTTTTATTCTCCAAACCAAGATACAATTATCACCACTGAATACATTTATGGTAAGAAAAGTTTCTATGTTGAATTAATTTTACAATTTATTTTTGGACGATATACGTGTAAGAATTAATAAAAATTGTCGATAAAAGATACAAAAATTTCTACATCCGGTGTCTTCTTTTTTCCAACTCGAATTTTCAGAATATTATCGTTATCTATAGCAGTTAAAGGGTTAAGTAGACCGCTATATTCGTTCCGATAACAACGCGATACAACCTCGATTATCCGGGATAAAAAACAATCTCGCTTCTTTCTCCCGGAAGGGGTTAAATCCGTGAAAAGTCTCGGTTTCTTATTACGCGATAATATGGCGGAAGAAAATTGAATAAAGTCGGTAAAAAAAAATGAAAACGAAACAAAGGACGAGAAAAGGGTAGGAGCTTCGAAAATAATTCAAAAAAATGCTTAAAAATATTTTCATCTTTTCTTTGCGTTCCTCAGCAGTTTCACCCTCGTAAGCGATGATTGAGACTCTAACGATAGCCTCTAGAAAATCTCTTTCGAAAAGCTCGCGGCACTTCGAAGCGGAGGACAATGGCGTCGCGCGGGAAACTGGGGTCTACTCAATATATAGCGAAAAAATATTACGATAAGAATTTAAAATATATCCATTCTTTATTTTTTGCTATTCTCTAGCTATTTCCAAGATTTCGTTAATAGCTAAACAAGATCTTTGTTTTGAAGATCTATCGAAATGCTCGTGATTTGGAGTCTACTCAATATATAGCGCAAGAGTAGTACGATACATATTTAAAATATCTCCATCTTATATTTTTGCACTTCTCTAGCACTTTACCTCTCTAAGAGGTGATCGAGTGTTCCCTTAGTAGCTACACTAGATCTTCCATTCAATATAGTCGCAATTCCTCGAGACGGAGGACGATTGCGCTAAAAACTGGAGTCTACTCAATATATAGCGAGAGAGTAGTACGATACATATTTAAAATATCTCCATCTTATATTTTTGCTCTTTTCTAGCAGTTTACCTCTCTAAGAGGTAATCGATGTTCCATTAATAATTATTCTACTCTGCGCTAAAAACTAGAGTCTACTCAATATATAGCAAAAGAATATTACGATACATATTTAAAATATCTCCATTTGTGCTTTTCTCTAGTACTTTACCTCTCTAAGAGTGATCGATGTTCCATTAATAATTATTCTACTCTGCGCTAAAAACTGGAGTCTACTCACTATATAACAAAAGATTATTATGATACATATTTAAAATATCTCCATTTGTGCTCTTCTCTAGCACTTTACCTCCCTAAGAGGTGATCGATGTTCCATTAATAATTATTCTACTCTGCGGTAAAAACTGGAGTCTACTCAATATATAGCAAAAGAATATTACGATACATATTTAAAATATCTCCATTTGTGCTTTTCTCTAGTACTTTACCTCTCTAAGAGTGATCGATATTCCATTAATAATTATTCTACTCTGCGCTAAAAACTGAAATCTACTCAATATATAGCAAAAGAATATTACGATACATATTTAAAATATCTCCATTTGTGCTCTTCTCTAGCACTTTACCTCCCTAAGAGGTAATCGATGTTCCGTTAATAATTATTCTACTCTGCTCTAAAAACTGAAGTCTACTCAATATATAGCGTAAGAGTATCACGATACATATCTAAAATATCTCCATTAAGCTCTTCTCTAGCACTTCACCTCCCTAAGAGGTGATCAATCTTCCGTTAACAACTATTCTAAATCTTCGTTTCGAAATGCTCGCGATTCCTCGAAACGGAGGGCGATCGCGTCGCGCGTTAAACTCCCGAGTCATCCCGAATTTCGATGACCGAAATGACACGTGCGCGTCCCGAACGGTGTCGTCGTCGTTGTCGTCGTCGTCGTCGCCACGCCTGGCGTCCCCGGCCCGCCGCGGCGCAACGACGTGGGCAACTGAGCGCGTGTGTGCACGAAAAGTGCGCTCGTGTTTTTTCTCGCCCGTCCAGTTTTATCGTAATTGCCAGCTTTACGTAAGGCTGTTTGTACATGTGTTATCATGAAATACGGCGGTGTTTGTACAATTGTTTGCTCCATCCCGCCGCGGCGACGCCACCTTCTGCGTGACCACGGACGAACGAATCCCGGGCGGAGGTTTTTTTTTCTTTTCTTTTTTCGGCCTGGAATTAATTTATCGCTCGCGCCAACGACGTAGATCAAACGACGCGAAAACGATCGACCGACGTCCGCTCGGCGTTTCGGAGCGGTATTATGCGCGCGTTCGGCCATGACTGCTCGCGCACCGAGGTCCAATTCGCCGCGACAACCTCGAGACTGCCGAGATAAGAGCGAGATTTCCAGCCGCTGGGCTGATTACGCTCTCGGACGTAATCGTAACGACGTCGAGCGATCCGGCTCCCGTGCGAATCTTCTGGACGCCATTCGTCGGAGACTGAGAATTCGCTGAGTAGGTGTTAACCTTTCGACCGAAGCGCACGAGTTGGAATTCTTGAACGAGTAGATTTTGCACATTTGGGAATAGGATGAGTAGAGATTCGTGGAGATGGAGAATTCTTCGAGTAGGTGGTAACCTTTGGACTGCTGCGCACGAGTTGGAATTCTTGAACGAGTAGATTTTGCACATAGTTGGGAATCAGATGAGTAGATGTACTCATCGATACTCGCGAGAGATGGAGAATTTTTCGAGTAGGTGATAACCTTTCGACCGCTGCGCTCGACTTGGAATTCTTG
Organism: Ptiloglossa arizonensis; assembly: GCF_051014685.1. NCBI lineage: Eukaryota > Metazoa > Arthropoda > Insecta > Hymenoptera > Colletidae > Ptiloglossa > Ptiloglossa arizonensis. Next base: position 32,315,191 of record NC_135048.1, read on the forward strand.
AACGAGTAGGTTTTGCACATAGTTGGGAATAGGATGAGTAGAGATTCGTGGAGATTGAGAATTCTTCGAGTAGGTGATAATATTTGACCGCAGCGCACGAGTTGGAGTTCTTGAATGAGTAGTTCTTGCACATAGTTGGAAATCAGATGAGTAGATACTCGCGGAGATAGAGAATTAGCCGAGTAGGTGGCAACCTTTCGACCGCAGCGCACGAGTTGGAATTCTTGAACGAGTAGTTTTTGTTCACAGTTGGGAATAGGATGAGTAGAGATTCGTGGAGATGGAGAATTCTTCGAGTAGGTGATAATCTTTTGACCGCAGCGCACGAGTTGGAGTTCTTGAATGAGTAGTTCTTGGACATAGTTGGAAATCAGATGAGTAGATACTCGCGGAGATAGAGAATTAGCCGAGTAGGTGGCAACCTTTCGACCGCAGCGCACGAGTTAGAATACTTGAACGAGTAGGTTTTGCACATAGTTGGGAATAGGATGAGTAGAGATTTGCGAGAGATTGAGAATTCTTCGAGTAGGTGTTAACTTTTCGACTACTACGCTTGGTTAGAATTTTTGAAAGCGTAGTTTTTGAACATAATTGGTAATAAATTTGTGAAAAGTTATTCTACTCGTTGAGATGAGTAGATATTCACTGGAGCTTGAGAATTCTTCGAGTAGGTTATTTAACCTTTCGACCGCTGCGCTTGGTTAGAATTCTTGAACGCGTAGTTTTTGTTCAAAATTGGGAATAAAGTGAGTAGATATTCACGGAAGATGGAGAATTATTCGAGTAGGTTATCTAACCTTTTGACCGCTGCGCTCAAGTTGGAATTCTTGTACGCGTAATTTTTCAACAAAATTGGGAATAAAAGATTATTGGGGGTACAAAATTATTTTATTCCATAGAAACAAATTCCATCTTCTCTCTCTCTCTCTACCTACGTACTTTACAAATTCTTCTTACGTTCGATAAGTATTAAATGAAATTTTTCTAACTTTTCCATAAAACCTGAAAGGAGAGTCCCCCGGGTGCCCCTTCTCCAATGATATAAAATATTTCATAACTCCACAGGTTCAGTTATCAACTATTTGATCGAAACAATGGCGCGAGAAAGAACCTCAAATAGGTGTACAAAATTATTTTATTCCATAGAAACAAATTCCATCTTCTCTATCTCTACCTACGTACCTTAGAAATTCTTCTTACGTTCGATAAGTATTAAATGAAATTTTTCTAACTTTTCCATAAAACCTGAATGGAGAGTCCCCCGGGTGCCCCTTCTCCAGTGACTCCCCAAAATAATCTCGAGCATACAAACACCTAAAAATACAATTTCCTTCCCAAGAAGTAAAATAAAATCCTCCCACGAAGTATCAAACGTACCTCATTCCTCCACCCACACTCACGTCTCCAAAATGGCGCACCAGGGGTAACGATTACCCTCCAAACCTCCCCAATCTCGTCTCTAATTTTTAATACCTCCAGGAAAAACACGTCGAACACATCCTCGTGTTTGCCACCCTGCCCCCGAACGATGCCCCTTTCGGTGACGCGTAGAAAATCCCCATTGCCCCCACTCAGCCCCTGTTCCCGGAAAACGAGAAAAGAAATCGGGAAAGCGTGGTTCTCGTCGCGTTCGTGTAATCCCATCGGACGTCTTACGGTCCATCGTACGGAGGATCGCTCGGTCCCCCATAGAAAATTGTCCGAGCAATTTGCGATCATTGACGATCCTCGTCGGACCACGAAAAACGTGTCCCCCGTTTTGAAGATGGTGGTCTGCGTGCTAGACCGTGCGACGTAATCCTCTCGGACGGTTCCTCGTCCCGTGCACTTTGTCCCGAGGCGAGTGATCCGCGTTTCGGGACAGGAATCCGTTCGAGGGGTGAGAATCGTGGACGTGTAGGGGTTTGGGGGGGTTCTGGGAGGGAGGGACCGCGTCTCCCCGTAAATACGGAAAACAAGCCGGCGCACAAAAGGGGGATGACCCAGAAACTTGGTTCGCGGACGGTTTCGAATCTCGACCCCCCTCCTTCCTCCCCACACGCCCCCTGTCCCTCGTGAAAGAGTATCCGCGCCGCGTCTTTTATCCGCGTTTGATTAAAGATTCTTTGTCAGCCGTTCGACGATGCCCCGCGCTGAAAGGAACGCCCTGGCTTATGATTTCCTCCGGTTACCAGATTGATCCGACTTCCTCCTACGGAAACGAGAGTGCCTCCGCGATGCCACCCCCTCCCCCTATCCGTGGAACAAAAATAAGACGATTAGACGCGATATTCCGACGTCGAAGTGGCCCGTGATCGAGAACGCGAGAATCTTGGGGAACTGTGGCTAGGAGGAATTTTAGGAGGGAATATTGTGAATGAGTTTATCTACGATGCTTATTTGGGAACTAGGGGGGCGGTAGATGATGCAGTGGATTGTTTCTTCGTTTGGATCGAATTTTGATCCGTCCCCTGTGGAACAAATAAAACGATTTGACGCGAGGAGGAATTTTAGGAGGGTAAAATTGCGAACGAGTTTATCGACGATACTTATTTGGGCACTAGGGGGGCGGTAGATGATGCAGTGCGTTGATTGTTTCTTTGTTTGGATCGAATTTTGATGCATTTTTCCGGAACAAAAGTAAGATGATTAAACGCGATATTCCGACGTCCTAGTGTCCTGTGATCGAGAACGCGAGAATCTCAAGAAACAGTAGCTAGGAGGAATTTTAGGAGGGAAAATTGTGAATAAGTTTATCCACGATACTTATTTGGGCACTAGGGGGGCGATAGATAATGCAGTGCGTTGCAACGTGGATTGTTTTTTCGTTTGGATCGAATTTTGATCCGTCCCCCGTGGAACAAATAAGACGATTAGACACGATATTAAGACGTCGAAGTGGCCCGTGATCGAGAACGCGAGAATCTCAAGAAATAGTAGCTAGGAGGAATTTTAGGAGGGTAAATTGTGAATGAGTTTATCTACGTTACTTATTTGGGAACTAAGGGGGCGGTAGATGATGCAGTGCGTTGCGACGTGGATTGTTTCTTCGTTTGGATCGATGAAACGTGAAGGTTTTATTCGCGAAACGAGGTCGAGGACGAAATTGTATTTTAATTTTAAGTATGGGGGTACTTGGAGGGTAACAGAAGTTCACGGGTGAGAGAAAGTCTTCGTGCTTGAAGAATGACAGAGCTTTGCGTTTGATGTACCACCACTTGGAAGAGAATATTATCATTATTTTATTATTGGAAAATTATATATGGGGTTGTTCGTTAAGTGATTTCGTTTTCCAAAATGGAGAGTGTATAATTAATAATATGTTTGTACACTCTAGAAAATTCGTGTCTCGTTTTCACCGAAATAAACGAAATGACTTTCCGAACAATCCAATATTGTTATTGGTATTATCGAGAAAGGTTATTTTGATATCACTTGTGCAGAATATTTACAATTCGTTTCCAGTTACTCGGACTTCAGGTCCAAACGGGTCAAGAACGACCCGAACCTAGAATACAGTAAAACATCGCCTCTACTTTCGAAATCGATCGAATTGTTTACATTGTCAATCACGCTGCGAAGTTTACATGTACGTGCACTGAGCACCATTCGACTCGCCACCACGGACTACCCTAAACACGAATGCAACGAAGAAAGGGAAATTAACACTCGATCCAGAACCATCGGTGCATCCATCGATCGTCCTCAGAATATGGCCGATGATTCTGACCATGAACCAAAAAAAAAGAAAAGAAAAAACACCATAGCGCAGCCAATAACAGAAAAAAAACATCATCGAGCACAAAGGGGATGCATGTCCAGAGTCGACGCGAAGGGCGGAGAATTCGGTGTGCGCGGAAGAACCGATAAGTGGAAGGCCTCTGAACCCCCTGAGCGTGAATCGAGAGAGGGGGCCAAGGGGGGTCGAGAGTAGGAAGAGAGCAGGTCAGATGCATCTCGCATGGACGCAGGTCCTTTGGAGCTTATTCGTCCAGGGAAGAAGAATGGACCCCCGAATCCTTTTCGTCGGTAATTCTCGATGTGGCACAGGGTGGGGCGGGGGGGACAGGGGAGGGAGGGGGGCCAGCTGCAAAAACCAGCGTCCCCCGTCGTGATCGTCGTGCGTTCGTTTCCTTACCCCTCGGGGAAAGGATACCAACGAGGACCCGGGTGGAGCACCGGAAGGGGGACAAATCTTTTTTCATACATCTTAGATCCTGGCCGATCAGTTTTTTCTTTTTTTTTTTTTTCTTCTTTCTTTCACGGAACCCTTTTTTCAACGCTCGCATCCGTGAAGGAGAGAGGAGCCACCGGACCCTTTTTTCGCGCAACTGTCGCCTTTCTCTCTCTCCTCGGTGTCCTCTGTCCCCTCTCCAATACTCTTTTTTCTCTTTCTAGTACACATCCTCTCTCTTCTTCTCTTCTTCTCTGTCTCTCGTACACATTTTCTGTGTTTTTCTCTTCTTCTCTGTCTCTCGTACACATCCTCTGTGTTTTTCTCTTCTTCTCTGTCTCTCACACACCCTCTGTGTTTTTCTCTTCTTCTCTGTCTCTCGTACACATTCTCTGTGTTTTTCTCTTCTTCTTTGTCTCTCACACACCCTCTGTGTTTTTCTCTTCTTCTCTGTCTCTCACACACCCTCTGTGTTTTTCTCTTCTTCTCTGTCTCTCACACACCCTCTGTATTTTTCTCTTCTTCTCTGTCTCTCACACACCCTCTGTATTTTTCTCTCTGTTTCTGTCTCTCACACACTCTCTCTTGTTCTCTCTCTCTCTGTCTCACACACACTCTCTCCTGTTCTCTCCCTTTCTGTCTTTCACACACCCTCTCTCTTGTACTCTCACACATCCTCTCTCTTGTTCTCTCTCTTTCTCTCTTTCTGTCTCTCACACACCCTCAGTCTTGTTCTCTCCCTCTCTGTCTCTCACACACCCTCTCTCTTTTACTCTCACACATCCTCTCTCTTGTTCTCTCTCTTTCTCTCTTTCTGTCTCTCACACACCCTCAGTCTTGTTCTCTCCCTCTCTGTCTCTCACACACCCTCTCTCTTGTTCCCTCCCTCTTCCTCTCTGTCTCTCACACACCCTCTCTCTTGTCCTCTCCCTCTCTCTCTCTGTCTCTCAAACACCCTCTCTCTTGTCCTCTCCCTCTCCCTCTCTCTCTCTCGCACACCCTCTCTCTTTCTCTCCCTCTCTCCCTTTCACAGACTCGTCTCTCTCTACCTCGCTCACACATACCCTCCCTCCCTCTCACTCCATCTTCGCCCCTTTCTCTCTTCACTCTCGACACTCTGTCCCGTAGCCCCGGTGAAAGGATCACCCTGGATCCTCGAAGCAAGGAACCCCCTTCCCGATGGTGCCCCACGACACACGCGTGAATTGCGCTCCTCTTTCAAGGGGTAGGGTGGAATCTTCCTAGGAAGATCTCGTGGAGTTGCGTTTGGTCGTTTGGTCGTCGTGTCTCACCTCACCTCACCTCATCTCTTCTCTCCTTTCCTCGACCCCCTCCCCCACTCTCCTTTCGGGCCAGACCTCGCGAGGACAAAAGAGACTTTTCCGCGGGACGTTTCTCCTCGAGGTTGGTCGTTAGAGGGCTAAGTAGCGCGACGGATAGACGACGGGGTGAGTAGTATCCTTTTCAGAACGACTCCGCGAAAACTGATTGAAGTCCCTCCGGACCTTTGAGCCGACGCGATCTTTCGCCGGTGATGCGAACGATGCTCGCGCAACGTGGAAATTAAAACGGACAGAGGGGCTCCGTTTCTAACGAAGACGACACAGACGGCGCGAGATTCGCGAGCAGAGTTCACCCCTTGGTTCCGCGAGTCTTTCGGCACTGTTCGCGCAACACGAGGAACCAATTTCTCTTTGCTGCTCGCGTTCCACCGGGGAGTGGATCGGGGGTCTCTCGATGACCTTGGGAGAAATTCCCTACGGTTACCTCAATGATGCACACGAGAATGGAAAATTTCGTGCAAATGGTTAACCTTTCCAATTTAGAACTCCAATTTAGAATAGTTCAAAACTACTTTGGAAAATGGTTCCAGCTAATACAGAAGGGTTGGAAAGAACGTTCGTCGTGTGTGTAAATCGGTGCGGTTGGTTTTCTTTCGCTAAATTGTACATCAGAGTGCAGCGATGCGTAGCAAAGACCTGGGAAGAACCATCGGAAGTTTTTCAATCGGTTCACTTTTCTATTTTGTAGTAATCGTAAAAATGGTCAATTCTCTGGAAATTTCTCGCGTTCGGTTGATTACGATTCTAATGACGTGTTCAGGTGGCGTTGATAGAATTACGTGTATTTATTAAATTGAATACACTCGATGAAACGCAATTTAGTACAGTTGCTCTACTTTTCCTAAAAAAAGGGGTGAGAATACTTCGCGATCCGCGTTAATTCTAACAAAAAAAGGCAAGTATATTCGAAAACATTTAAAAAGAATATACAATAGGAATACTTTGTAAAAGATTTCAATTTTTTCCCCATCGCGAACAGTTCCTCCAAGAGTTCCTTTAGTACTCGTTTCGAATTCAATTTCGATAAATCGATGCTACTCGAGGTGGTTGTGCGCGTGGAATGAAATAAAAAATAAACTTCGATCCGCAAGGAATACCCCGTCCCAACGACAAAGGGTTAAAAACTCTGGTTTCGAAATGTCGGTTAAAGACGGTCCGGGTGCACCCCGGGTGAAGAAAAATGAGAAATACGGTTGGTATTCGTTCGGAGTCACTGGTGTCAGCTGTCCGATAGTCGAGGGGTAACCTTCATCCCTACCAAACGGAACCGTGTTAGTATCATCCGTGATCGCATGCTTTCCAGTCCACTATCGTCGGTACCATGCACGACGCGGATTCGTCCAGGACGCGGCTGGCTGGTTGGCGTTCTGCTTACGTTTTTCGCGGTGCTCCGAAGGTCTGAAGGTATTGACCGGTGGCCCTCTTGGTACAGCTCGGTACCAAGGCCCCCTGTAAGGCGTGCCGGGTATATGGCCATCCGTGCTGGCTGGCACCGACTATTGAACAAACTGACCAGTAGTCACGATATCCGACGAAACTTACCCTCGCGGGCTGCTACACCTGTTCACGACTCGCCTCGCGCCGTCGCGTTGATTTTTTCAATCGCCACTGGTCGTTACACGACTTGTTCCAGTATAAAAGTATTAAATGTAGTACACGCGTAGGTGTTAGAATTTGTAGTGTTGGTATAAGTATTTGATGCAGTATGGATGCAAGTATTATGTATAGTATGCGTACGAATATTGCATGGAATATATGTGTAAGTATTAGGTGGATGTATGTAGTGAATCCTATGTGTATGTAGTATGTGTGTAAATATTAGATGAGGTATATTTGTAAATATTAGATGAGGTATATTTGTAAATATTAGGTGGAGTATATTTGTAAATATTAGGTGGAGTATATATGCAAGTATTAGATGAATGTATGTAGTATTGTGTAAGTATTAGATGGATATATGTAGTATTGTGTAAGTTTTAGATGGACATATGTAGTATATGTGTAAATATTAGATGAGGTGTATTTGTGAATATTAGGCGGAGTATATATGCAAGTATTAGATGAATGGATGTAGTATATGTATAAGTATTAGATGGAGTATATGTGTAAATATTAGATGTAATATATGTATAAATATTAGATGCATTATATATGTATTAAATGTATGTAGGTATATCTGGGGTATGTATGTAAGTATTAGATATATTGTATACATTTTTTATGTGTTACATAGTGCACATATATGGATAAAGATGGCGTACGGCCAATTGATAGCAGTGAAACGTAAGTAGATAAAGAATGTGCCTAAAGAAACCGTAAAATTAATAAAAAGTAGTAATTAAGGAGTACAAGACCTACGTTCTATAGAGAAATATTTTGTATTCCATTAGGAACAAACTGGTGGTACAAAGATTCAAGAAAAGGGAGATGAAACATTATTTAGGGTGATTTTGTCCTCTCGGTGCGTTTTTACTTCAAAGCGAACAAACCGGCGAGAGTCTCTTCGGATCGGAGGGAAGAGAAACGCGATGAAATATTTATCGGGCTGTTTTTAGTCTCTCCGAAAGGTGTGAAATTATTTTAAACGCGACGTGGAAAATATTATAGAATCGAAACAATTTTTATACGTTTCGTACGTTTATATCGACGCGTTCATGCGGAACGAAAAAAGGCAGCAGTATATGTCTTCCATAGAGCTGAACAATTTTTGCCAAGAGCGTTATTTTTCATCTTTGAAATTAAACAAGACATCCCATCATCTGTTTCGAATAATCCACCGTGTGTATTATACAAATTACGGTAATTTTCAACTTACGTAAAATATTATTCTACAGGAACGTTACAGGAATTATACATATTCTTTATTGCTCCATTTCTGTAAACAAACACTTACATACAGAATAATCATCATTTGCCATGAAAAATTCGTCCGCTTCTTGGCAAAAATTTACAAAATACCCGAAAGTTTCAATAATCGTTCGTCGAAACGAATAGAAATCCCTTATCGTAGTAAAATTTACAAACGTTTCGAACGATCGAAAGGGGAAACCTTTAATCTATTCTTGTAATAAAATAAAAAAATCATAATTTAAATTTTAAGAATATTTCCCAACGAATAGAAATCTCTTATCGAAGCAAAATTTACAAACGTTTCGAACGATCTAAAGGGAAAACCTTTAATCTATTTTTGCAATAAAATAAAAAAATCGTAATTTAAATTTTAATAATATTTCGCAACGAATAGAAATCTCTTATCGGAGCAAAATTTACAAACGTTTCGAACGATCTAAAGGGAAAACCTTTAATCTATTCTTGCAATAAAATAAAAAAATCGTAATTTAAATTTTAAGAATATTTCGCAACGAATAGAAATCTCTATCGTAGCAAAATGTACAAACGTTTCGAACCATCGAAAGGGAAAACCTTTAATCTATTCTTGTAACAAAATAAAAAAATTGTAATTTAAATTTTAATAATATTTCGCAACGACTAAAAATCTCTAAATGAAATCTCCACGTGATCGATTCATTTCTATTACGTATTCTCGGAGTCCTCGAGTTACTTTTACCGAAATAAAACGGTGTCTCGATCCTCGCGTTACGAAAAGTCGACTACCTTCGGTTCAGGAGTCGAGGAACACCGTGTGTGCAGAGGAACGTTAAATCGGCTCGCGGTTACTCTCGGTACACCCGTTACTGTCCTTACGTGCGCACACGTGCTCGGTTGTATCGCACGCGAGTCCGATCTTCGATAATAAGCGAGCCGTTCGCGGACCGATAGAAAGCTGCATCGTTACGTGCACCGGGCCCCCCCGGTACATGCACGTAAATACGCGCGTACGTAATATCGTTTCGCACGTAGGAACGATATTTATTGCCCGGGGGGCCTGGAAACAATTCATTATTCCCCGGTCGAGGGTAATTAGCGCGGTCGAAAGGACGCTCGAAAGTCACGTCGCGTCCGCCCACGTTTTCGAGACTCTGCGGCCGTGCACCGTCAGGGGGTAGTTTCCACACAGCGTGGAACGAAGAGGGAAAATAGGAGGGGGCGCTTTAAACGAGAGAAAGGAGACTCGGGTGAAAACTCGTCCTGCGGAGGACCAACAGGGAACAACGCGGCACGGAATCTAGGAAACGGTGATTTATGGTATCGCCAGGCACGAGCAGACGATGGACGGGTAATTGACGTCTCGCGGCCGCTCGGTTATAATTATTCCGGCCGGAAGTAATTAGAATAATTAGTTATCGAGGGCCCAGCGACGAGAGACGCGCTTGTTTGCGCGATGAAAGATTTCTTCGCGGGACTGGTAGCGCCTAGGCTGACACAATGGGGGTCGAAGCCGGGAGAGTTTCTTCGAAATTTCACTTTTCGCTTCACGATACAACGGAAAATGGAACGGACGTTTCTTACGAGTTTGTATACCGATTTCCAATGCGGAACGGGACCGACTTTTACACGATGAGAACACAAAACCATTTTCGTAACATTTTCAATGTTACGCTCGCTCCGAAATGGATACACTTCACCTTTCTTAAGAACAATACGATTCGAAAGTCTAGTCTCCAAGCAAAATCGACAAATACATTGGTAACGATACTATATTTTATTTCTCGCGAGATTTACCTGTTATCTGCTCAGAATTTTCAAGTTTCGAATCGATCTCGATATGAATGAAATGTTACTCCGAATGATTCTACGTAAATATTCCAGGGAACTTCACGGTGTTTCTGCATCGGTTGTACCGATAACACGGAACCGAGTAGCCACGTTTAAGAAATGTTTTCGACTCGAGTCTGGCGAATCGAGCAACCGATTCGAACAATAGAGACTTGAATAAAAGGCGGCCGCGCGGATCCTCCACCAATTCCCCCTTGGTTTAACCAGTCATCGAACGAAACAGAAGGAAGCGTGGGCGCCAACAATTTCACCGTGAACTAACGGTCCGACGTAACATCTCCTTCGTCGCCGCTAGGATTTAGCACCTCGAACGTTTCTGTCTCTTTCACGCCTACGGACCACGCGGCAGATGAGTCAGAACGAATGGGCGGATTCGCCTTCCAGGCAACACGACGCCAGGGGTAAGCACTCGATAAGGAAACCGTCCTGAAGAGGGAGTCTCGAGGGATGCTAGGATTTTACAGTCCTAGACGCTAACCGGGAACGTTGCCCCCCCCCTCTCCCCCTCTCTTTGGAACGGAAATAGTAACCGAATGAATCCACGTGGTACGGGTCACGTTGGGACTCACGATCGAAGGGCCCGGCCTTGTCGACGTTTTAGGACGAACGAGCAATGAAGGAGATTTTTGAACATGGAATTGTTGTACACGAGTAAATATTCTATAGATTTGTAGGAGTTGTTATGGATGTATTTTCCGCGAGTTGGATTGTTATTTAAGAAAGTAAGAGAATACAAGGAAATGAGATTGCGTTTGGAAGTGAACTGAAACTTGAAATAGAAATAGTAACCGAATGAATCCACGTGGTACGGGTCACGTTGGGACTCACGATCGAAGGGCCCGGCCTTGTCGACGTTTTAGGACGAACGAGCAATGAAGGAGATTTTTGAACGTGGAATTGTTGTACACGAGTAAATATTCTATAGATTTGTAGGAGTTATTATGGATGTATTTTCTGCGAGTTGGATTGTTATTTAAGAAAGTAAGAGAATACAAGGAAATGAGATTGCGTTCGGAAGTGAACTGAAATCTGGAGCAGAAATAGTAACCGAATTAATCCACGTGGTACGGGTCACGTTGGGACTCACGATCGAAGGGCCCGGCCTTGTCGAGTTTTAGGACGAACGAGCAATGAAGGAGATTTTTCAACGTGGAATTGTTGTACACGAGTAAATATTCTATAGATTTGTAGGAGTTGTTATGGATGTATTTTCCGCGAGTTGGATTGTTATTTAAGAAAGTAAGAGAATACAAGGAAATGAGATTGCGTTTGGAAGTGAACTGAAACTTGAAATAGAAATAGTAACCGAATGAATCCACGTGGTACGGGTCACGTTGGGACTCACGATCGAAGGGCCCGGCCTTGTCGACGTTTTAGGACGAACGAGCAATGAAGGAGATTTTTGAACGTGGAATTGTTGTACACGAGTAAATATTCTATAGATTTGTAGGAGTTATTATGGATGTATTTTCCGCGAGTTGGATTGTTATTTAAGAAAGTAAGAGAATACAAGGAAATGAGATTGCGTTCGGAAGTGAACTGAAATCTGGAGCAGAAGTAGTAACCGAATTAATCCACGTGGTACGGGTCACTTTGGGACTCACGATCGAAGGGCCCGACGCTTTACCGACCTTGTCGACGTTTTAGGACGAACGAGCTATGGAGGAGATTTTTCAACGTGGAATTGTTGTACATACATAACTATTTTATTGATTTATAGAAGACGTTTTTTATGGATGTATTTTCCACGAGTTAAATTGTTAATTAAGAAAGTAAAAGAATATAAGAAAATGAGATTGCGTTTGGAAGTGAACTGAAACTTGAAACAGAAGTAGTAACCGAATTAATCCACGTGGTACGGGTCACTTTGGGACTCACGATCGAAGGGCCCGACGCTTTACCGACCTTGTCGACGTTTTAGGACGAACGAGCTACGGAGGAGATTTATCAACGTGGAATTATTGTACATACATAACTATTTTATTGATTTATAGAAGACGTTTTTTATGGATGTATTTTCCACGAGTTAAATTGTTAATTAAGAAAGTAAAAGAATATAAGAAAATGAGATTGCGTTCGGAAGTGAACTGAAACTTGAAACAGAAGTAGTAACCGAATTAATCCACGTGGTATGGGTCACTTTGGGACTCACGATCGAAGGGCCCGACCTTGTCGACGTTTTAGGACGAACGAGCTATGGAGGAGATTTTTCAACGTGGAATTGTTGTACACGCGTAACTATTTTATTGATTTATAGAAAACGTTTGTTATGGATGTATTTTTGATAACACACCGATACATGCTCGGAGGATTTTAAGTTTTGTTTTAATTGGAACTTTCCTTGTTTTTTTTTGCTATCGTTTCCGTGAGTTAGATTGTTAATTAAGAAAGCAAGAGAATACAAGAATATGAGATTACGTTCGAAAGTTTCGTCGGTGTAACGAAAATTATAATGCGCGGTATTTCCTAGAAGAGATATCACTGTTCCTAGAACCCGCGAAATAGCGCCACCTACTCGGTTATCGTGTTCCCCGGATATAAGGCTTTAGAAATTTTCGTACACGGTTCTTTCAGGAACTGACGATACAGTTTTTGGAAATGGTGCCATTTCTTCGGCTATCGTGTGCCCCGGATAGAGAGCTTTAAATTTGACAACAAATTTTTATAAATTTGAAAATTATAGTTAGTCGAATCTCTCGAAAAGGTAGTACGATTTCGAGAATGTACAAAATAGTATCTCGACTCCAGAAATTTGGAAAATGGTGACACCTCTTCGGCTATCGTGTACCTCGGATAGGGAGCTTCAAATTTGGCAACAAATTTTCCTAAATTTGAAAATTATAGTTAGTCGAATCTCTCGAAAAGGTAGTACAATTTCGAGAATGTTCAAAATAGTATCTCGACTCCAGGAATTTGGAAAATAGTGACACCTCTTCGGCTATCGTGTGCCCCGGATACAGAGCTTCAAAGTTGACAAAAAATTCCTCTGAGTTTGAAAATTATAGTTAGTGGAATTTTTCGAGAAGTAATTACGATTTCGAAAATCGTACCAAATCGAAATTTCTAATTGGCATAATTTCTCTGAATCGTCACAATTCCAAGAGTCCGTGACGTTTCGATAGGGACCAAGTAGAGGGGATAAGTAAGAGCGATTTAATTTCAAATAACCTTACTTGCGTTACGTGTTCTCACTACAGCGTTTACCAGTGACATATATTCGTGACACGATAACGATGAATCGCAAAATCGCAAGCAAAAAGCGCAACAGCAATTTAGCTTGCACTCGAGTGATAATATGGTAACAGGAAATTGATTGGTCGCGGTTTGACGAAACACGATGTGTTTTATGCCACTTCGTGTGTTCGCGAGAATCGTTATCCGATTACTTTACTATCTAGTTCCATGATTTCGGAACCAACCGTGTAGACGCGTACGCAAAACACGAAAATGATCTCTCGTGTTCGCTAGACCGCGTTGAAGTCGAGTAAAAAATTACGCACTGTATATTTAGTATCTTAAAAACGACACGACCCGGAGGGAACGTCTCTCGAAACATCCGAGGCGACATCTCGTGATCGTTTTCGTGTCCCCGTTTCCAGATGCACACCGAGAAAACTACGATTTTTAACACCAATTACAGCCAATCATTTCGTACAGATAATTCCCTGTGTACCCTCAAACGTGCGTGATATTTCGCGTTGAAATTACAGCTGTTTAAGAATGGCAAGTGGCGATCGTGCAACCTTTTCCGTGTAGTCGATAATCGTGATGTCGGGACAGCTCGTGCTTGCACATTTTTATTTCTTATGTGGCACAATACTTGACTATGCTAATTAACCCTCGACTAGCAAAGTGAGGTCGAAATGACGCGTTCTTCGATGCATTGTATCTATTTACACTACTCGACCGACTACAATTTTCTCAGCTCCTACTTCGGTGCCGTATCGAAGTTCGTATGTTGATTTTTATGAACGTTGCTCGAATAAAATACTATTTCGAAACAATTTGGAAACACTTCTATCGGTGAATTATTTTTAGAAAATATATAAACGGGGTTAGTTCTTAATCGAAACTGACCTTTTTCCAAAATTATAGCTACCTTATTTTATGAGGTATCTATTATTACGAGAAGAAAAAATTGTTCATTATGATACTGTTATTTAGTACGTTACTTGTTGCACTACCGTTCAAGAATATTTAATCGATCGTTAAGTGTACTTTTGATATTCGAAAATTATGAACACTGCTCGAATAAAATACTATTTCGAAAAAATTTGGAAACACTTCTATCGGTGAATTATTTTTAGAAAATATATAAACGGGGTTAGTTCTTAATCGAAACTGACCTTTTTCCAAAATTATAGCTACCTTATTTTATGAGGTATCTATTATTACGAGAAGAAAAAATTGTTCATTATGTTACTGTTATTTAGTACGTTACTTGTTGCACTACCGTTCAAGAATATTTAATCGATCGTTAAGTGTATTTTTGATATTACAAAATTATGAACACTGCTCGAATAAAATACTATTTTGAAAAAATTTGGAAACACTTCTATCGGTGAATTATTTTTAGAAAATATATAAACGGGGTTAGTTCTTAATCGAAACTGACCTTTTTCCAAAATTATAGCTACCTTATTTTATGAGGTATCTATTATTACGAGAAGAAAAAATTGTTCATTATGTTACTGTTATTTAGTACGTTACTTGTTGCACTACCGTTCAAGAATATTTAATCGATCGTTAAGTGTACTTTTGATATTACAAAATTATGAACACTGCTCGAATAAAATACTGTTTTGAAAAAATTATGAACACTGCTCCAATAAAATACTGTTTTGAAAAAATTATGAACACTGCTCCAATAAAATACTGTTTTGAAAAAATTTGGAAACACTTCTGTCGGTGAATTATTTTTAGAAAATATATAACCGAGGTTAGTTCGTAATAAAAATTCACCTTTTTTAAAAATTATAGCTACCTTATTACGAGAAGAACAAAATTGCATTCATTATGCTACTGTTATTTAGTACGTAACTTGCTGCACTACCGTTCAAGAATATTTAATCGATCGTTAAGCGTACTTTCGATATTACAAAAAGATAAGAATTTTTCCAGTACTTTTAAAGAGTTAAAAACACACATCGATTCGAAAACTCGACTAGATTATTTTACCAAAGAAAAATAAACTCCGCGATTCTTCCCTTCTCATTACGATACTTTGTACATCTTCGTCAATATCCAACACTCCGGTACTCGAACAATCATCCCTTCCATATATTCGATAAAAATAAATTTCCGTTTCGACGTTGAAATACCTTCGATCCACGATGTCCTCTCTTTCCTCGATGTCGAATTAACCCTTTGATATCTGGTGGGCGACAGGTTGTACCCTATCTCTCCGTCGATATTAAAATTACTCTCGAAACCATTCCATTGCGGTTTTCGATAAAAATAAATTTCCATCGCATCGCTTCACGGTGCACGGTCTTTCCTCAGGGTCGAATTAACCCTTTCCTATCGAATAAGCGACAGGTATCGCACCCCACTCGTCGAGGGACCGGGGTGGATTAAATTATACAACGATGCGAACACGGTCTCGAATTAAATAATCCTGCGAACCATCTCGAGCCTCGTCCTCTCGATGGTCCCCGAAATAAACCGATTACCCCAGCGACGTCTCGGAGAGAGCCACGAATAACGCGTCGATCGGCCAAGAGCTATCGACGCCATCCGTCAACGTTACGAGGTCCGCGTCGTAGTCGTCGTCGTCGTCGTCGTCGCGAGCGTCACGGAATTTCGCGCTATCGAAAGTATAAAAAGAAGAAAAAAAAAAAAAACTACCCGATCGGGTGTGCTCGAAGACTCGTGGGAAATCCTGGCCCCCGCGAAAAGCGGACATTGTTTTCCCCGCGTGCGTTGCATCGTGAAAAATTCCCGGAGTAGAATTTTCCAGATTTCGTCGAGCATTTTTTATCGCGCCTGCACAGCCGAGAGAGTGGAGGAAATCGTGAGAAATCCGTGCTCGCTTCTCGGGGCGCCACTTTTTTTTCTCCCTTAACGAGAACAACGACGGCAAGAAAAAAGAAGAAAAAGAAAGAAAAAAAGAAACAAGCAACCGCGACGCCGAGGGAAAACACCACAAGTGACCCCGAAATCGTACTTCGTTTCGTATTCATGAACGATCGAGGGCCTAAGGGCTATCGATCGATCGGCCATTGTCCGAAAAACCACCCCTCCCCTCTTCTTAACAGCGCGCATCTTCCCGCGTGTACGGTACCACGCTACCCACCACCCCTCCCCACCCCTCACGTGTGCATGCGTCATTTGAATACGCGCGCGAGAGAACGTTCCCCCTCCTCCTCCTCCTCCTCCCCTATTATGTGCAAATTGTATTATTTTTACCCCAAATACATTTCGCCCCAGCGCCACGGGCTTCGGGGTCACCGGGTCAAATTGCACATGTCCACCCGAAAGTCACCCCCTGAAAGAACGCGACACCCCTCGGGCCCCCCCTCTTTTTTCACCAAAGTCACGTACAATTCGCGCGTGGATCGCCACCACGGGGAGAACTGTGCCACAATTTTCGACGACGAGAAAGAAGACTTGAACGAAAGAGGAGATACAATGAATTCTGGAGATTTCTTTTTTGGCGACGGTGGTTTTTTCTCGCGTGGGAAATTTACCGAGAGATTTATAATCGAGTGTTCGAAACGTGGACGAAGAAGAGGGACGTGGTTATGGTACTCGTGAAAATTAATTTTGATAGCGATGGGGAGGGGGTTTCTACATTGAATAACAGGGGGTGTTGGTCAATACGTATCGGAGGGCTTTGTTAAAAATATTTTTCGGGGGATTGGTATGCGTTCGATCGTCGTGTGATTTTTAACCTATGAAGAACAGAGTGTGTTATTCTTGGAAATACTTGGCGCGATTGGAAGAATTGTATTTTTACGAAAGAAAATTTTTATTTTGAAGTTGCGTGTAAATACTCGTAAGTACAATGGTGAGCTTCTATGAATATTCTTTCGGTGGATTGTGAGATGGAATCATTTCGACGATGGGAAAGGTTACGAGAAAATTAGAGTACGCTTATTAGGGTGTGAACTGTTATACCTCGAAACTTGCACCATATTCAAATAAGATTAAATATCGGTAAAGAATGTTTTCCTGAATGTCTTCTAGACGAGACACTGATAATTAATAGATCGAAATCGAGACGCGAATAAAATGCGTTGTAATTTTTTTTTTCCCAGTAATCTGTTTCATAACGCACCACGAGTAAACAAAATAACACGATGATAATTTACCGCGTCCCTCCGGTGTGGAATATTCCCAAATTTTCGAGAACAATTCCATCTCTGTATTTTAGAGTCCACCGCTCTCGTCTAGCCCCGAGATGAATTTACGAAAACTAGCAGAGGGTTGCGCTCGTGGACGGAGACACCGGTAAGAGACACTCGGTACCTACGAGGGAAGAAAGACTCGACGTAAAAAGAAGCCGCGCACCCGATAAACGATAAGGGTTCAGCGGTAAAAAGTTAACGAATCTTGCGTGAAAGGGGTCGGTCTCTCCCCCACTCTTGGGGCTCAACCGAGCATAATAATTTCTCGCGTGATTTTAAAACCGTAAATTTTTTACCTTTTAACCACCGCCGGGTTCCTCGTGGTCGTTTCGTCTTCAATTTTTTCCACCAGTTTTTCACCAGCCCGCGCATGGGCACCCGTGGTGCGCGGATCGGAGACTTTGTTTTCGCGACAACAAAAACAACCGAGACACCGTGCTGTATCTCGATCGGTTATCATTTCACACCGATTATAATAAAGCACCCGTTGAACGGTGGTGATGGGGAGGGGGTTGGAGAAAAAAGGAAAAATGGAAAAAAACATCAGCGAGGAAACGTAACGGGAAGCGAAAGGAAGGAAGGAAGGAAGGGGTGAAAGGAAAAAAAAATATACGGGGCCGTTCGGAGGAACGAAGCGAAAAAAGAAAAGAAAAAAGAAAGGGGAGTGGGGAAAAAAAACGTCCCGTACGGGGACCCTCGAGGTCGACGCGATCTTAAATAAGTATATAATAATGCCCGTCCCGACCGGGGCGTTTTTAACCCCTTCGCTAGCGTCCGTCGCGTCATAGCGAAGCTCCTCGCTATTTCTTTTTTTTTTTTCTCTCCTCCCGCCAGACGAATCGCGCGAGTTTCTTTTTTCTCCCGTCCCTCCCTTCCAACGGATAAAATCTAAATTAACTAAATTAAGGGCTCGGGGCCTCTTTCGCCTCGTTTTTACGTACGATTTATACACACGGTTTTTGCGCGCGGCGTCCTCGCTCCGAGGGAAAACGAGATGGAAACGAAAGAGTTCTTGGGAGGGAGAGAGAGAGAGAGAGAGAAAGAGAGGGATATTCTGTCTCCCCACCACCATCTTTTTCTTTCGACCGCGGTTCGTTTTTTCCGCTCTCGAACCGGCAGCTTACTTGTACTCCGTTGTCTGTCCTCGCGGAAGATCGTTGAAAGCTCGATTTACGGTTATGAAATTACTCACGTGAAATTCGAGACCGTGCTGCGTTTACGACTCGAGATTTATACGAGTTCTTCGGAAGGGATGGTGGCGCGAAGGAGCTGGAACTCGCGAGACTTTTCTCGGGACCGGGCCCCATCGTCTGTGGAGGGGGCAACTGTTTGGATGGGACCTATCGAGATACTTCTTGCACGATTGATGTTATCGTGGCGATCATATTTTGTCAATAATATTGAAAAGTGGTTCACGTAGATGACTTGATATTTTTTAAATAATATTTCTAATCTTCTTCTCTCGTGTTTAAAATTTATTTCAACTTACTCCATGCACAATTGATATTATCGTATTGATAATATTTTGTCAATAATATTGAAAAGTGGTTCACGTAGATGACTCAATTTTTTTTAGATAATATTTCTAATCTTCTTCTTGCATGTTCAGAATTTATTTCAGGTTACTCCTTACACGATTGGTATTATCGTATTGATAATATTTTGTCAATAATATTGAAAAGTGGTTCACGTAGATGACTCAATTTTTTTTAGATAATATTTCTAATCTTCTTCTTGCATGTTCAGAATTTATTTCAGGTTACTCCTTACACGATTGGTATTATCGTATTGATAATATTTTATCAATAATATTAGAAAGTGATTCACGTAGATGACTCGATATCATTTAAATAATATTTCTAATCTTCTTCTCTCATGTTTAGAATTTATTTCAGCTTACCCCATGCACGATTGGTATTATCGTACTGATAATATTTTTGTCAATAATATTACAAAGTGGTTCACGTAGATGACTCAATATTATCTAGATAATATTTCTAATCTTATTCTCGTATGTTCAAGATTTATTTCAGGTTACTCCATGCACGATCGGTATTAACGAAGTGATAATATTTTGTTAATAATATCGAGAAGGACACACGAACGAATCGATATTATTGAAACAATCCCCATTCCTTTCTTCTCAGACGTTTAGGAATGTTTATTTAACCCGATGCTACCCACTTCAGTTATTGAACGTACGATTAGAATAAAATGTAATAAATTTCAAAGAAACAACGGAAGGAAATACGTTTAAATAAAGTATTCTTATAACGAATAAAAAGCGAGAACCTATACACGATATATCGTATTTCTTTTTTTGTATTTATCGTCTATCCACGTCTCTGCACAGTAATAGCGTGCGAGTACATTTAAAAGGGTACTAAATTTATATAAGAAAAAAATATTTAAGAAAATATCATACAGCTGAATCTTCTGATATTAATAGTTTCGTTTCTGATTCTATAGTCGAACTCATCGACAAGGTCTTCTCGAACAGATCCTCCCTCGAACGCGATTAGCCGTAGATAAATCTCGCGTCGTGCATCATAGATTATTTCGAATCGACTTGGTCGTCAACAATCGGTCTCGGCTGATCTCCCGTTTCGCTGTTTATCTACCGAACCGAATAGACCATATTCAACCGATATCGATACAGTAAGTACAACCATTTCTCTGCTCGCTTTGGAAAAGAGAATTCAAATATCTGTTGCAGTTTCAATGCACTTGGGGTAGAAACACGAAACCTGAATTCGTATAAGCTACTTCGATGATTACGATTATCGATATAGCGTAATAATAAAAATGATCTCGATAATAATAAAATAACTAGAAAAGATAGAAAAATTAACAACCGACCTCGATACACTCCATATCATCTCGAAGCACTATTATCGTTATCGATGCACTATCAAGCATAATAAACGTAATAAACAAAATATGTCTCCATAATAGAATAAGTAAGAAATATGGAAACATTATTCTCTTATTATAACCTCGAAAACACTATTGTTGTCATAATTGCACTATTAAGCGTAATAATTGATCCAGTGTGATATGGAGAATGTCTCGATAATAGTTATAAATGTGGAAAAATGATCATCTGGCTCCGACGGTTTCATCATTAGCACCACAAAGCACATTCTGTTCCTTTTAATTTTTTTTTTTTTTGGCGCCTTTCCGTGTAATGAATGGATATACAATTTCGAGGAAAAAATCTGGATTTTGGCAACAGTGAGGCGAGGGTGCAAATATTCCATTCAGTCCCGTGACTTTTTCACGCGGACGCGTCTGTTTGGTCATTTTTCCGAGCCACCCTCTTTTTTGACCGTTTGACCATATGTGACGGTCACGCCGATTCCGGGCGATCGATTGATTTCGCGCAATAAAAGACAGGAAGAGACCCCCGTGAAAACGTGAGCGACCATGAATGGATGGCTCGTTTAGCTTAGTCAAATTACGGCGCGGTGGCGGCGTTGACCTACGTTGTAATGATACGTTAAGTTCGCCCTGCGGGAGAGCTCCATCGAGAGAACGGAAAATCTGTCGATCGATGGACATTTTTGGGGTACTTGCTCCGTTTGCACGACTCTCCCGCGGAAAAATCTGAACAGAATTATCGGAATATCTATGTATTGGTTACGAGAATAGATTTAATTAAGAAATATTCCAGTCGGTTAAAATACGAAAGTATTTTAAAAAGATGTAGCGCAGCATTGGTACTCGAAAGGAATCGGACGACTGTCGAACGAATTTTCCTTCGTGCTGCACTTTTTCATTGAACGTGCAAATGGAGTCAGGAGTATAATAATATTCTTCCTGGTACAACTTTCACGAAGGTCCGCGAATAAAATATTCTCCCCGATAATTTCTATAATTGATTCGTGCAATTCTAGGATACTTCGAGTACCATTTTAGCCGTTTCGTTTAAAGAGAAACTATTCTACGTGAATATAATTTTTCTTGGCCAAGATACGCGAACCAATTTTCGTGAGAATCGAATCAACCTAAGACCCAATCCACGGACAGATTTTCATCCAGATCTTTGAATTGAGTATTCTCTTCGGTAATTTCTGTAATTGATTCGAGCAACTTTGTAATATCTCGGGTACCATTTTAACCGTTTCACCTACCAAAAGGAAAAGTATTCCTTGTGAACAAAATATTCTTCCGGATAATTTCTATAATTAATTCCAAGCAATTTTGCCACACCTCGGGTACCATTTTAACCATTCCACCTAACCAAAAGAAAATTATTCCTCGTGAACAAAATATTCTTCCGGATAATTTGTATAATTAATTCCAAGCAATTTTGCCACACCTCAGGTACCATTTAGCCATTCTAATTAACCAAAGGAAAAACTATTCCTCGTGAATAAAATATTCTTCTTCAAATATTCTTCGGATATTTTCTACAATCAATTCTAGCAATTTTGCAACCCCTCGGGTACCATTTAGCCATTCTAATTAACCAAAATAAAACTATTCCTCGTGAACAAAATATTCTTCGGATAATTTCTACAATCAATTCCAGCAATTTCGCAACACCTCAGGTACCATTTAGCCATTCCAATTAACCAAGGGAAAAACTATTCCTCGTGAATAAAATATTCTTCTTCAAATATTCTTCGGATATTTTCTACAATCAATTCTAGCAATTTTGCAACACCTCGGGTACCATTTAGCCATTCTAATTAACCAAAGGAAACACTATTCCTCGTGAACAAAATATTCTTCTTCAAAAATTCTTCGAATAATTTCTACAATCAATTCCAACAATTCCGCAACACCTCGGGTACCATTTTATCCGTTCCATTTAACCAAAAGGAAAACTATTCTCCCGTATAATTTCTACAATCAATTCCAGCAATTCCGCAACACCTCGGGTACCATTTTAACCGTTCCAGCTACCCCAAAGAAGAAGCACCATAGCTCGTGAATAAAATTTTTCTTGGCCAAGATCCGCGAAGCAATTTTCACCGTAACCGAACCAACGTAAGACCCAATCTACGGACCGAAGCTAAATCGAAGAGCATCGTGAAAGTCGCTCGAAGCGCGAGATCAGCGGACCGATCAATGAACGTATTAGCGGTGGCTTTTTCCCGCGATTCAGCGGAAAAAATACATTTGTCAGGGGCCACGACTTCAGCCGGAGGATCTCTTTCTCCGCTGGGATTAATTACTCCGGCGGTTCGCGGGCGAATAATTAATTAACGTCGAGAATAATGAAATGGCTCGGGCTTTGTTTTTCCGCTGACCCTGCGTCCGACGACGAGTAATCAAAAGGATCGGCTTTCGGGTGACCCTCGTACGCTGACCCAGCCTACGATCACCGTGTCGAACCAAACGTCCAGGGTATCCACCTGTCGACCCGGTCCGCGAACCTCGTTATTTTTTAAAATCCCTAATTTTTTTCTACCTTTCCCACCACACGCGGACAATATCACGCACCATGTATTCGATGTTTCCTCGGGGTCCCGGACAGTGCCGCCCTTAGCTCAAGCCACTCGGGGCACTTGCTTCGTTAATTCTTCCACATTTTATCAAAAATAAACAATCGTAATTAATTCGATTTTTTATTCTTAATTCTCTTCTAATCTCCGTTAATTCTTCCACATTTTATCAAAAATAAGCAATCGTAATTAATTCGATTTTTTATTCTTAATTCTCTTCTAATCTCCGTTAATTCTTCCACATTTTATCAAAAATAAACAATCGTAATTAATTCGATTTTTTATTCTTAATTCTCTTCTAATCTCCGTTAATTCTTCCACATTTTATCAAAAATAAACAATCGTAATTAATTCGATTTTTTATTCTTAATTCTCTTCTAATCTCCGTTAATTCTTCCACATTTTATCAAAAATAAACAATCGTAATTAATTCGATTTTTTATTCTTAATTCTCTTCTAATCTCCGTTAATTCTTCCACATTTTATAAAAAATAAACAATCGTAATTAATTCGATTTTTTATTCTTAATTCTCTTCTAATCTCCGTTAATTCTTCCACATTTTATAAAAAATAAACGATCGTAATTACACTAGCCTAGGTATTGAATTTTTGTTGTAGATACTTTCAGAAGTAAACTACCGCTCGAAAGTATTCGATCGCACGTTCTGTAATCTTTTGATAGAATCTTTCAATAATATCTGTAATTTTACTATTTCCTCGAAAGGAAATCATTGTGATACAGATATACCCAAATCTGTAATCTTTCTCGATAAATGGAAATGAATCTTCGTCGCAAGGCACGATTACTTTGGAGCGATGGTGTGCCTAAATTATTCTCTGTAGTAAATTTAAAATTGTAAATATTAGTAAAATGTAGTTCCTTGAAAAATATAGCTTTTGTAAGTACATTGTGCACTACAATTGTCAAGTAGTGAAAATTTTTCGATTGTGTCGAAAGAAGACCCAACGAGTCCCTCGATGTCTACTTGCCTAGGGCTCGACGGTGTCTAGGAGCGGCACTGGTCCTTTCGGGGGCCCGATGGTATGTATATTCGAAGTGAAAAAAAAAATAAAAAATACGCTTCATCCGTGAGACACGGGTTCTTCATCCCGCGAGAGCGTCGGTTACCAGCGTCGGCCGTTTTTTTTTTCTCATGGGTGTTTGCAAAGGGTTACGTTACGCACGGACCCGGGACAGCGGAGTTCGGGACCTATGCTAAATAGGGGTGCCGTTAGATGGAAAAAATATATTAATAGCCATCCAGCCTCCCGGGATTCTTTTTTCATCCTAACGTCGCGCACCCCTGGCTCTTTTTTTCTCCTTTTACCCCTGTAACCGGCCCTTGTGCGGTAAGATATATCCCTGATAGCGAGAGCTGTCGGTTTCTCGGGCCCCCGGGGGCCAACGACTTTTTCCTGCCGATGTCGCGGCCATCGAAATGAACAATCGTTCGATGGAATAATAAACGGCGAGGTGGATTACTGCGCCGAAGATAACGGTCTGAATTTAACACTGAAAATTGCACGTGGACGAACGTCCACTAGTTCAGTTATCCGAGTACCTGTGTATCGTTTAATTGAAATAATTTCATAGGAAAACGCTTGGAAAAATTCTAATAAACACATTAATGAAATACACCCAATATTTGTAAGAATATATCCGATGTGTTTAGACACACACAGGATGGATTATTTAACTCGATTTCTATTTTAAAAGATTGACTATTTTCAGGATCTAGAGGAGGAAAAGATTTGTACGTAATTAAGACAAATAGATATTTATTTCCGTCCGAGCGTACTCGAGGGATTAAACACAGGATTTTGGGGCTCTCCCGGTTCCAAGGGGTTCCGCTTCTCGTTCCGTGGCAACCGGCGAGCGTGATTTTTCTCGTAAACAAATTCCCGGTTGGTTCTCATCGCGAGTTCAGGAACCGTGCCGTCATTACGTCCATTTCTCCGTTCCACCCCCGTTGCACCCTCAGGACCCGTGAAAGTTTGCAGCCAGGGCGAGAGGATTCTCGCTCGAGACGTTAATGGAGTTCGGGCGCGTGAACGCGTGAACGCGTGCCCTGTGCACGAACACCGAACCCGTAGAAACGACGAGAAGGGGGAGAGGATCCTCCCGATCATTGCGCAAGCTGCAAGATGACGCGCCCCCATGTAGCCTCGACGGGCCATATGTATTCGAGGGGGTGGACGAAGGTGATAGGTGATATAATGGGAGTGCAGGACGCGCGGCTTTCAGTTCCACATGCGTGAACCCTGAACATAACAGGAACCCTTTCAGGCTTAAGCGAGACGGACAGACGGACCGACCGACCGACCATCTCGACGTTAGACACCCCCATGGAAATCCCCTGCAGCCAGCCAGCCAGCCAGCTTCGCCCGGTTGCTTGCGCAACAAAACAACAGCTGCTGGCGACCCAGCGACACCGGAATCGTCAAAACACCCGAATTCGTACGACGACGCAACCCTTTTTGACCCAGCGTGACCAGCCTCGCACCACCAAACACGAGGATTCGTCGGTTGGTAGACACATTCGTTGTTCGAGAGACGACGAGGGTTGCCTTGAGAACGAAGACTAACAACGATCTCTTGGACGAGGGTGGACGCTGATACTTTGGACGAGGGATGAAGGGAACAGTTTTTTGGGGGAAGGTGGTCATTTGGATGAAAGTTGATGGTGATCTTTGGGGGGAGATGGTGATGTTTTTGAGGAAGATTGAGATGGATTTCTTGGGAGAAGGTTAAAGGTCTTCTTTTGGATAAAGTTTAAAGTTGATCTCTGGGATGAAGGAAGAGGTGATATTTTGGACGAGGGATGAAAGTGAACTTTTGGGGGAGGGTGGTCATTTGGATGAAAGTAGATGGTGATCTTTGGGGGGAGATGGTGATGTTTTTGAGGAAGATTGAGATCGATTTCTTGGGAGAAGATTAAAGGTCATCTTTTGGACAAAGTTCAAAGTTGATCTCTGGGGTGGAAGAAGAGATGATTTCTTGGACGAAGGCTACATATGATCTTTTAAGATAAGGTCGAATACAATCTTTCGGGTGAAGATGGTTATTTGGATGAAAATAGAAGGTAATCTTTGGACGAGGGCTGAAGATGGACGTTTGGGGGAAGATGGTGAAGACAGAGATCGATTTCTTGAACGAAGGTTAAAGTACATTTTTTGGACGAAGCCTGAAGTTGATCTCTGGGATGAAAGAAGAGGTGATTTCTTGGACGAAGGCTACGTATGATCTTTTGAGATAAGATCAAAGGCAATCTTTTGAGTGAAAGTAGTCATTTGGATGAAAATAGAAGGTGATCTTCGGACGAAGGCTGAGGTTGATCTTTTGGACGAAGATAGAGCTTGATTTTTTGGACGAAGACAGAGATTGACCGTTTGGACGAAGCCAGAGGTTGATCAGAGATTGATAAAAGAATAGCACGATCTCTTGGGCGAAAGCTAAAGATCATCCGTTGAGCTAAGGTCGATGGTATTTTTCTGGGTAAAGGCCAAAGGTAGTGTTTTGGATGGAAAATGGTGATCTTTTGGATCAAGGGTGAAGGTAAACTTTAGAACGAAGATCGAAGATGGTATCTTGGACGAAGGCTGAAAGTGGTCTCTTGGATGAAGTAAAGGTGATCTTTTGGATTAAAGCCAAAGGTAAACTTTCGAACGAAGATTGAGGATGATCTTTTGGACGAAGACTGAAGTAAACTTTCGAACGAAGATCATAGGTGATCTTTTGGATGAAACAAGTGTATAATCGGCTTGGACGAAAACCGAAGGTGGTCTCTTGTATAAAGACGTTCTAAGCTTGACGAATGATTGTTCCAGAGTATACTGGATGAGGTGGTACGCGAAGACTCGAGCTTCGTTAGCCCCTTAAACTACCAAATTATTATTTCCCCAAAAGTGACGTTTACTTGTTACATTTTGCGTTTAGAAATACTTGAAAATTACAACCGATGCTCGCGAATTGAAAAGAACAAACAAAGTGAGAGAATGGTACAGTTCGCGCGCATTATTATTTACAACGAAGAACCTCCCAATAGTTTGGGTCTTAGCTCGAATAGATTTTAACAAGAAATAAATTTAATCGTATTTACACAATCGATCGAGCCTGCGAGGATCGTTCATGGTCCAGACGTGACGCTTCAAAGTGGCAGACATCAATCGCTCCCTTTTTGGCGGTTAGCCTCAGCTCGACAGCAACTTACGGATCCCGAGAGACGCGATTAAAGGATCACGATTAGGAACGTATAGTTAACCGTGCTTAACGATTATTCGTATCGTCAAGGTGGTAAATCTCGCGAGCAGGTGTGATTAATTGGACAGCTAAGCGCCAGGTAATAGCGTGTTAATAAACAGGAGAAAGGTAGAATCGAACCTTAACTGCGACCCCATTAGAACTTCACAGCGTAGCTGTACTTTGCTTTGTTCGAAGATATCGTTAAGCATCATTGGCGCAACTTTGACTTCTGTCGATTCTACCATTCCTCGAATCGTTGATCTAAACATACTCGATTAGTTTAAAAGAAAAAAAAAAAGAAACACAGCGACCTTTGGTAGTAACTTCTTCCATATTTTTTTATCGCCGTAATTATTCTCCGTTTCTTCGTCTCTCCGTAGGATCGTAAGTTGGTGCAATAAGCCTTTTACACCGCTCGATAAATGTATTTTCATCCCGCGTGGTGCAATAAAGACGTTATTATTGCTACTGCCGCGTGTCTCCTCTCCTTTTTGTCTCGAACGTCCTCAATTGCCTGCAACATTAACCGCTTCGCGCGCGATTCGATTTTTCATCGATATCGTTAACCTTACCCCTACCCTACCAAAATTTTCGCGAAGAAAACGCACCGAGAAACAAGGGTTCCGAAATCGCTTCCCGTGTCCTCTCGTCGAATCCTAGGTCGAGAATCCTCCGCGTCGAGGAAGAAAATTTACAAAATCCCGGTAAACTCCGGGTAGAAATGATTCAGAAATGATTTTCCACGGGGGACGACTCGATATCCTCGAGCGGTAAACAAATAAGATCGTCCGTGGCACCGTAGCTCCCGAGCTCCCTGCGCGAGAAGCGTGCACCGTGCGCGCGTAAATTTCGGAACGAAAGCATATTCTCACAAACGCGCTCGGTCGCGCGGCCTCCGGGTACCCGGAAACCCGAGCGCCGCGATACACCGAAGATACGGTCCCGAAGCCACAATTAAACGGCCTTGTTGTTCGACTACACGCCGGGGCCGGTTATTGAGCATTCATTAAGAGCGGCGTT
This sequence comes from Ptiloglossa arizonensis, assembly GCF_051014685.1. Taxonomy (NCBI): domain Eukaryota; kingdom Metazoa; phylum Arthropoda; class Insecta; order Hymenoptera; family Colletidae; genus Ptiloglossa; species Ptiloglossa arizonensis. The sequence goes on from NC_135048.1 coordinate 32,343,429, forward strand.
AACGGGCTCGCGGTACGGAACGAGCGGGCGAGGGCAGGGAGGGTCCACGTGCGAATATCTTCTTCCTCCCGTTTCCTTTTCTTCCGCGGGACTTCCCCCACCGGGCGTGCCGCGCGGCGCTCGTCTCGCGCAGCCTGAGGCCTCTCCGTCTCTGTTTCCTCGGTCGCGACGGTTCCTCTGGCCTAGGCTCCCTCCCTCCCTCCCTCCCTGCGTCCGTCTACAGCAACGTGGGCTCCGTGGACTCCGGCAACGGTGGACTATGCGCACGCCAGTTCCACGTTGCCTCTTTCGTCTCGTTCGCGGCGCGTTAATTACGAGGGGGCTTCCGGCGATCTAGATTTCATTCTTTCCTCCCGCTTAGGCACCGGGAAATGATAATAGGTACGTGACCCATGTGGTCAGTTCACACGAGAAACGAGAACTCCGGTGTTTCGCGTTGCGCGCGCGTAACGTATATCCCGGTGCGCGCGGGCCCTGTTGTCGGGCGCCGTCGGCTCACCGCGGGGGCACCCGAGGGGGGAGGCGCGGGCGACCGCCCGACGTGGCAGCCACGTAGAGGGCGCGGGCGGACGGATGGACGGACCGAGGGAGAGCGGAGTGGGGAGGGGACGGCCAGGGAGCCGCGTACTCGCGTCGACTCGCGCGTTACACGGCAGCGAAACAGTCGGTGTCGGCGTTCCGACTTCCACAATGCGCCTTGTACTCTCCCACACTCAAGGAGTCTCACGCCCTCACATCCTCCCGCCTCGCTCGCCCGTGGAAGCCGTCGAGGACCTCGCCGAGTGGAGACCGCGTCCGCGGGCATTTCACGAGGCGACCTCTGCGCGCGAGTCGACCGAGACCGAGCCGACCAATTCCGACAAGCCAGCAGACCACCGTGAAATACTGACGCGATATTACCGGGCCTGCGAACCGCCGGAGAACAGACGCGAGATTCTAACGCGTTCGGCTACGATCCCCTTCGATCTCCTCCGGTCGCGATTTCGCGACTCGTGGCTCTCGACAGGACTCTCCGAGATCCGTTCTTACCGTTGTAACCCGATCTTACGCGGAGAGTAACGCTTTTCGGTATCGAGGTATCGTACGAAAGCTTTTGCTCGCATTGTGGTCGCGACGATACTGACGCGACCGTGGAAGGAAAATCGCGTTTGTCGGTAAAACAGTCGTTCGGTAAGCCTATACTCCAAGGAGTAGAAACTTAAAAAGAGAGATCGAGTTGTCGTAGATCGAACCAGCGTCTCTTGGATTAAATTTTAATTAACAATTACGATGTGTTACGAACGAAACATCGCCAAAGTTTACACTCGATCCAATCCGCATTAATGATCGTTGTACGACGATAGGAGAATCCTCGTTTCTCGAGTTCCCCGCGACGAACTCGTTTCAACGCGCGCTTGTTTTCATCGTTCGCAATTTCATCGCGTACAAGAAACTTAGCACCACCGGGGGGGCTTGAAATGGCCCATTCTTTGTTTATTGTACTCGTTAACGGACAGACTTGCAGATATTCTATTAATTTGGCACCCACTTCCCTCTTTTCCGTGGCGCTGCCGCATATTAATACATACAACATTGTAACAAAGCACTCTCGATGACGCACCGATAAGAACGTGTTCCCTTCAATTTATTCGACGAATATGTTCCTTCGTGTTTACCACGTTAAAATTCAGACGCTCCATATAATTATATTTCTCACGATTATATTATATTTCCTTCACACGCGCGGATCTGTGGAAGAAGACATTGTTGCTCGAAAATGGTTGCTCTCTCGAAACGAATGGATCTAAACGCAACACCCCGGCTACCCACGAACGCTGCGGAACTCGACTCGCCTTGAATTTTTATTTATTTTTTATTTTTCTCCCCTTACAAGAAAGGTACAACGAAATGATCTCGTTACGAACTCAACTCGGGTTCGACGTTAAATATAACTCCGCGACAAGAACACCGTGTTCGTACTGACCCGTGCAACGAAACTCGCGATTTAATTACTCCCGGTGGGCATCGTCGTAATTAACACCGCGAGAAACCGGCCGGCGGTGTTGCACACCGTGAACGTTCGATCGTTGTGTGCGACAACATTGACATTTTCCGACCGGGAGGAAAAAATCGCGGCGGCGCTCGTGGCGCGTGAGTTATCCAATCGGCGTGTATATTATAGGCGAGAAAGCACCTGGGAAACCTAACAGTTTCGAAAAGGCCGTGAGTGACCGGAACACGGCTCTCCTTACCGTACAGGTAGCAACAACGTGTGCTGCTTTAGCGCGCCGCTTATCTCTGATCTTCGCTCGTTTCGTCCCGGAGCCACCAACAAGGTATATACTCCGTTTCATTAATGTTAATAGTCGCCCTCGCGACGCGAGGCGTTTCAATGGCCCTTATCACCGTATCCGTTAGACATTTCTTTATTTCCCTAATAAAGGGACTCGTAACTCCTCGACAGGTTGTATCTCGTCCCTTAATGCCGCGCGCGCAATCTTTATTAACCGCACGACGCGAACGGTGCACACGCAACCGCTCATTATCGATACGGAACGCACCGAGCACGCAATACGACTATTAGACGATGCTTTTTCAATATTTCTGCCCGATCGTGACGCGATTGTTTCGCGAAAGAAAGAAAAAAAAAAAGAATTGACGCCTCTTCGGTAACGAGAATGGAGAAAATTCCGAGATCGAAGACGTGGCTTGGATTCTTGGCGAGGACGACGCGGAAAATTCAACGCGAGTGGGAACATTATTTCGGCCATGGAATCGAACGTGGTAACGAAGGTGGGGAACATTTTTCGAGAGAGAAAAAATCACGAGACTATTTTTTATTTAATACTTGGATCCGAAGGAAATGTAGAATCCGAATCGATAGAGCGAAATATTTCAGTAAATGTACGAATAATAAATTTACGAGTATTTAACTGTCGTGTTGGTTTCATTTGAATGAAATCTTAACCGAATAATACGTGTTATTCTGCAATAGAATTGTGGGTAAAAAGAACAATGTTCACATTAGAAATTTAACAGTTTTAGTTCGAAGAATTTTGAAAATTATTTTAGAGGGGAATCGAACGTGGTAACGAAGGTGGGGAACATTTTTCGAGAGAGAAAATGTCACGAGACTATTTTTTATTTAATACTCGGATCCGAAGGAAATGTAGAATTCGAATCGATAGAGCGAAATATTTCAGTAAATGTACGAATAATAAATTTACGAGTATTTAACTGTCGTGTTGGTTTCATTTGAATGAAATCTTAACCGAATAATACGTGTTATTCTGCAATAGAATTGTGGGTAAAAAGAACAATGTTCACATTAGAAATTTAACAGTTTTAGTTCGAAGAATTTTGAAAATTATTTTAGAGGGGAATCGAACGTGGTAACGAAGGTGGAGAACATTTTTCGAGAGAGAAAAATTCACGAGATTATTTTTGATTTAATACTTGGATCCGAAGGAAATGTAGAATTCGAATCGATAGAGCGAAATATTTCAGTAAATGTACGAATAATAAATTTACGAGTATTTAACTGTCGTGTTGGTTTCATTTGAATGAAATCTTAACCGAATAATACGTGTTATTCTGCAATAGAATTGTGGGTAAAAAGAACAATGTTCACATTAGAAATTTAACAGTTTTAGTTCGAAGAATTTTGAAAATTATTTTAGAGGGGAATCGAACGTGGTAACGAAGGTGGAGAACATTTTTCGAGAGAGAAAATGTCACTAGATTATTTTTTATTTAATACTCGGATCCGAAGGAAATGTAGAATCCGAATCGATAGAGCGAAATATTTCAGTAAATGTACGAATAATAAATTTACGAGTATTTAACTGTCGTGTTGGTTTCATTTGAATGAAATCTTAACCGAATAATACGTGTTATTCTGTAGTAGAATTGTGGTTAGAAAGAACAATGCTCGTATTAGAAATTTAACAGTTCTAACTCGAAGAACTTTGAAAATCATTTTAGAGGAGATCTAAACATACTTTATCTCCAAGTGATAGATTATACGAAGAATGGATAGAAAAGTTGGTGACGTAACTAGAACTGAACGCAAAGAAGGCAAGAATCGAAGTGAAACAATGGTTACATTTTTTTTCTTTCATAAATTTAACGATAAATATTTGAACGTATATACCGTACAATTATAAAACAAAATTGACTCGTTCCTCAGAAAATTGCGCGTACATTGTTAATATTTAATTTCTCGCGAACGAGTCGCGCGTCGAAGAAACGCAAACAGTGACAATGAGAGGGGGGGACTATCGATCGAGAATCCCAAGAATATAATTTCTTAATTACATCGATACCCGAGACCTTAACGCGTAATTGCAAAGATCCGTACCGGAGATCCAACGATTCTATCTCGAAAAACCGTGAAACTCACTGCGGGGAGAATGAAAAGATAAATAAAAAATTGCGAAGAACAATGGCGAGGTACCACTGCGGAGTTTCTCGGAGAATACACTTCGTTCTAATATTTTATCGAAGGCCTCTAACGAAGAATGCTCGACGGACAACGCGAATCATCCGGCTTGTTCGTCGCCAAGGGTGTGGATGGGGGTGCACGGGAAGAGAAAAAAAAAGAAAAGTAAAAAAAAAAAAAAAGAAAGAGCGAGGCATAAATTAACAGGCTCTTCGGGTCCGAGTTGTTACTATGTAGGAAAGTGGCATTATTCCGCGTAACGAGCGCCTCGTCTCGCGGATTCTCGCGGTTGTGATTAGTTTATTAAGGGCATTCCTGACCCCGTGGCACGACCTATACGAATACGCGTACGGTGAAAAATCCGACTCGTATATAGAGAAAGTTTCCGATGGCTCTGTGAGAAACTGGCCCTGCCTGCGCGCGTCTGACGCCGGCTCGTTACCGTTGCGCGGAAAAACGGCTGTCGACCAGCCTACACCCGGGGGGACTTTCGTTGATTTACACCGTCGATATTGTTGCTCGGCCGCGATTCGCGACGGTTGTTTATCGAGCGTGTTTGTCGAACGCCTTCTGTGCGCGTTCAGCCGCGTGATCTGCTCTTTTCGAAAAAAATTACGAAACTTTCGGCAATAAGTACGTAGGTATATACGTGACGCGCGAACGAGCGCCTCGATAAGCGATACGCGGGCTGGCTCTCCTCTCCGCGAGGCGTACTCGAGGAGACGAAATTAAGTAGAAAATTCGAATTTACTCCAGTGAGGAATTTGAAATCGAAGTTTTCAATTTGGGATCTAGATTTTTCGCGGTAGGAATGATTATTGTCTCCAGGAGACGAAATTAAATAGAAAATTCGAATTTACTCCAGTGAGGAATTTGAAATCGAAGCTTTCAATTTGGGATCTAGATTTTTCGCGGTAGGAATGATTATTGTCTCCAGGAGACGAAATTAAGTAGAACGTTCGAATTTACTCCAATAAAAAATTTTCGATCGAAGTTTTCAATTTGGGATCTAGATTTTTCGCGGCAGGAATGAATATTGTCTCGAGGAGACGAAATTAAGTGGACGATTCGAATTTATTTAAATAAGAAATTTTCGATCGAAGCTTCCAATTTGGAACTGGATTTTTCGCGGCAGGAATGATTATTGTCTCGAGAAGACGAAATGAAGTGGACGATTCGAATTTATTTAAATAAGAATTTTGCGATCGAAGCTTCCAATTTGGAACTGGATTTTTCGCGGCAGGAATGATTATTGTCTCGAGAAGACGAAATGAAGTGGACGATTCGAATTTATTTAAATAAGAAATTTTCGATCGAAGCTTCCAATTTGGAACTGGATTTTTCGCGGCAGGAATGAATATTGTCTCCAGGAGACGAAATTAAGTAGAACGTTCGAATTTACTCCAATAAAAAATTTTCGATCGAAGTTTTCAATTTGGGATCTAGATTTTTCGCGGCAGGAATGAATATTGTCTCCAGGAGACGAAATTAAGTAGAACGTTCGAATTTACTCCAATAAAAAATTTTCGATCGAAGTTTTCAATTTGGGATGTAGATTTTTCGCGGCAGGAATGAATATTGTCTCGAGGAGACGAAATTAAGTAGACGATTCGAATTTATTTAAATAAGAATTTTGCGATCGAAGCTTCCAATTTGGAACTAGATTTTTCGCTGCAGGAATTACTATTGTCTCGAGAAGACGAATTTACTCCAATGAGGAATTTTTGAAGCTTTCAATTTGGAACTAGATTTTTTGCAGCAGGAATGATTATTGTCTCGAGAATACGAAATTGAGTAGAACGTTCGAATTCACTCCAATGAGAAATTTGTTAAGCTTTCAATTTGGGAACTAGATTTTTCGCGGCAGGAGTGATTATTGTCTCCAGAAGATGAAATTAAGTAGACGATTCGAATTTATTTAAATAAGAAATTTGCGATCGAAGCTTTCAATTTCGAACTAGATTTTTCGCGATAGGAATGATTATTATCTCGAAAAAACGAAATTAAGTAGAACGTTCGAATCTACTCCAATGAAAAATTTGCGATCATCTCGAGAAGATAAAATTAAGTAGACGATTCGAATTTATTCAAACGAGAAATTTGCGATCGAAGCTTTCAACATAGAACTAGATTTTCCACGGCAGAGACGATTAGTTTGAAACGAAAAAATTACCCGACCGTTAACGTCGAACCGGAGTAACTGTAAATAATTCATCGAAATTCCGCGAATGCTACGATGGTCCATTTTCTTTCATCGAATCCTTTCACGCGTAATAATAATCACTTGTCTCGTAACAACGCGTTACCTCGAGGCACAGATATTTCGATCGAACGTTGCAGAGTTCTCGAAAGAAACCATCGAGTCACTCGGCGAAGTGTACTCTAGCAAATTATAAACATTCGTATCTTTGAAATTTTCCGTGAACCTTCTCCCGTGCACGATGCAAACCCAGGAGCCCGTAACGGGAAAATGTTCCACGATTTGCCAAAGTTTGCGCCGCTTTGTCTTCCCCGTGACTGCAACTACGCGTTTACAGGATGCAATTGCACTTTAGCGATGCGAGTGGTTTGTCCTACGGGGCGCTACGTCGCTCGGTTAATTTTTCGCCACCGATCCAACGGAATCGGATTAACAACGGTATACGCGAAAGTTCCCCCGAACCGATTCTCTATTTTCGTGCGTGTATTTTCGTAATTCTAAATACGCGAAAGCCGCTTAAAGCCGAGCAAACTGTAACGCAAGAACACGGTTAATTAAAGCACGCTCCCGAGTACCAAAACATTGTTCCCCTCCGCGCCGCGTTCGCGGCGCAATTAATTACGCAATCGGTGCTCGGGAACGAACCGTCGCCGTGACAACGATTTTCGGCGCGATTTCGACGTTATCGGTACTCCGAAAAAAAAGAAGAAAAAAAAAGAAGAAGAGAGACAAAGACAAATTTACTTATTACCGGTGCACACGCACCGTTGCAACGAAAGATCGAACGTAATCTTCGACAGGTGGATCGGTTCGTCCCCTCCGTTGGAATCTCCAGCGATTCGCTACCGGTTCGAATTACGGCCAGCTTGCTCTCGCTGACATAATACGTTAAATACACGTTGTCTCTGTCTCCACGCGAATCGCACGTGAATACGTACGATAAGCGACTCGGAACACGGGCCAACGAAGCACTCGAAACGCTCGTTCGAAAAGAATTTATCAGCCTTCGTCGACGACGTCCATCCGTGTCACGTACGACCCGTTCCCTCGTAGCTTCGCCACCGTGTTGGCGAAACGACGCTAATTTCGCGTCGCGTCGGAAAATTCGCGCACGTTGACCCCGCATCAAACAATTCGCCGTCGCTGGGCGATAAGATAATACCTCGCGACCCGGCGGTACTCCGTTCGAAACGGGAGCAAGGGAATTAAAAAACAGAGGGCGGTGGTGGAGGGGCGTGGGCGCGCGGAAAAAATAAAAAAAAGGAAACGAAACGACACGGCGAGGGTGGGGCGGGGAGGGAAAATACGACGGGTTCGTTTTCGAGGATAAAGAACGGGAACGAAACGCTGGACGATGCACGCGCTTCGTTTGAAGTTAATCGCGACGTGGCATCAGTCTGCGCTGGACAGCCCTCATGCGTCTCTCTCTCTTTCTCTCTTTCTCTCTCTCTCTCTCTTGCTCTCTGCCTATTGAAAAACCGTTTATCCGATAGGACGCTTTGTTTTAAAGTGGACCCGTTCATTGTCGAAGGCACGGACTTGCCCCCGCTTCGACGAACGGAGACACGATTTCCGTCCACGGCTTTTTCCTCGATCGCCTCTTTCCAACTGGATCAAACCTCGACGGTTCTGTGACTCGAGAGTCGAGTCAACGTTTTAACGTGGAACCATTTTGGGGAGAGCAGATTTTTTTAGTTTCTTGTTGGGATTATAGTAGGATTTTTGGCACGTGTTGAGTACACTGTTGTAGCGTTTGGTAGCGTTTGGTAGCGTTTGGTACGTGGAGAGTGGAGTTGTGACTCGTCGAGTTGCATCGAGAGGGACATTCTGAGCAAAAAATGAGGAAAAGTTTGCAAGATTTTCTTCGGAATATAATCATCGACGCGAGGTATGCGTGTTTCTCGCGTGTAACGAGACGAAAGTGAGAATTCGATCGGATTCGTCGAGTCGAGTCGAGTCGAGTCGAGTGGAGTAAAACAACGTGCAATTCGATCTGGAGTGGAACAATGAAAACAGGGAAAAAGGTTTTACGATTGTCGAGCCAGGATCTTTTCTATAACGAGATCTTTAACACCAGGTCGCTTTGTATGTATCTAGTCTAGCGAGTAGAGTGCACAGTACGATGCACCGAGTTGCATCGAGTTGCATCGAGTGTGGTAAACACCGTATAATTAGTTGTACAGTTCGACATACTCCATGCAAATTTTTTAGCAAATTATCGAGCCACGATCTTTTTCATAACGAGGTCTTTGACACGAGGTTGTTTATATTTACCTAGTCTAGCCAGTAGAATGCACAGTACGATGCATCGAGTTGCAATTCGTTGCATCGAGTGTGGTAAACACCGTATAATTAGTTGTATAGTTCGACATACTCCATGCAAATTTTTTAGCAAATTATCGAGCCACGATCTTTTTCATAACGAGGTCTTTGACACGAGGTTGTTTATATTTATCTAGTCTAGCCAGTAGAGTGCACAGTACGATGCACCGAGTTACATCGAGTTGCATTGAGTGTGGTAAACACCGTATAATTAGTTGTACAGTTCGACATACTCCATGCAAATTTTTTAGCAAATTATCGAGCCACGATCTTTTTCATAACGAGGTCTTTGACACGAGGTTGTTTATATTTATCTAGTCTAGCCAGTAGAGTGCACAGTACGATGCATCGAGTTGCAATTCGTTGCATCGAGTGTAGTAAACACCATGTAATTAGTTGTATAGTTCGACACAAGCTATGCAAATTTTTTACAATTGTCGAGCCACGATCTTTTTCATAACGAGGTCTTTGACACGACATTGTTTATATTTATGTAGTCTAGCCAGTAGAGTGCAGAGTACGATGCACCGGGTTGCATCGAGTGTGGCAAACACCGTGCAATTAACCGTACAGTTCGACACAAGCTATGCAAATTTTGTACAATTGTCGAGCCACGATCTTTTTTCACAACGAGATCCTCAAGACGAGGTCGTCTGTAGTTATCTAGTCTAGCGAGTAGGGTGCACAGTACGATGCATCGGGTTGCATCGAGTGTGGTAAACACCGTGCAATTAGCCGGTTGGTAAGGCGACACAAACGATGTAAAATTTGTACAATCGTGGAGCATTTTCGCAACAAGAAGTCTGATTCATCGAGTCGTATCGAACGGGGTAAACACTGCGCGATTCACCGTACCGTATAAACAACGAACACAAGGAAGAGTCGCAATACGATCTTTAACACGAGTTATCGATATTTATCGAGTACGGTAACTCGAGATCGCAACGTCGAGTCGTATCGAACGGAGCACAACACTGTGCAATTCGTCGTTCCGTATAACAATGAAAACAAAGAAGAGTTACAATACGATCTTTAACACGGGGTATACATATTTATTGCCCTCCGGTGAGTCGAAAGTGGAGTACACAGTTCGACGAATCGAGCGGTGTAAACACTGTGCAATTCATCGTACGGTATAAAAATGTAAACAATGCGAAATCCATCGCGAATTATACTCACCGCGTCCGGCAAACTCGTGCGCGAAGCGACGATTTGATTCATCGTGTCGCGGTTGAGTAGAACGAACACTGCGCAACCTACCGTGTACAGTATTCGAGGAACGCGAAGCTTTCCTCAATTGCCAAGCAACGACCCTGTTTTTAACAGGATACTTTGCGCCGAACATACTTCTCGCTACGTAGAGTGCTTTCAGAGTGGAGTGAAAATTTGATTTATCGGGCAGGGTCGCTGCGGTACGAACGTAAAATCGTGTAAAGTCACCACGCGAGTTTTAAACGCTCTGTGGTAATGTACGCGTGTACACTGTACAGGACACCGTGTAACACGAGGATACGTGTACGAGTCATCTTGGTAAAAATACGAAAGACAACGGAAGGTCGTGAGGTAAGTAACGTCGACTAATAATAACGAGGGCCGATGTTTGTCGCTACGTGTGTTCGTGTTTATGGTAAACAAAGTGGGAGACGCTTCGAATTAAAATGCGTTTCGAACGAAAATTACCTTTGATGTATTTTTTACCTCTACGTTCGAATATCGAAGTTACTCGATCATAGGTGTAACGAGGTATGAATTAAATGGACGGAGAGAGCAAATTTAGAGCGTTTGAAAATGGAGTATTTACCTAACTAGGAGGAACTACAACACGAGTACAGTCGTGGTTATAGAAGTTGTACCATTCTTTGAAAATACAAATGTATTTATTTAGGAAGAAAAATAAATGTGAGTATATTAAAGAAAAGAGATTGCGAAAGATTGTTTAATCGACGACGAAATTTCGCGAGAGATACATTGAAAAATGTATTATCCGAAGTGCAAACGCGAGTAATAGAATTAAAGATACATTGCAAAGATGGTAGTTATGGTAAATTTCATTGTAGCGAATTATATTTTCTTCAATGAAAATAAAACTTTCAATACCCAATAACGTAGAAGATTACTGCTCGTTTGAAAGTTATTTGAACAATTAGTGTTACACTCTGTTTAAATATCTATAAGTACTCCAACTTGCGGTGTCCGAATTCGTTGTTCGTGTCGATTAAAATTTTTTACTATTTTATATAAAATGGTAGCGAACGATCAGTTTAGCAGTTGAGACAAATTTTCCTTCCAGCGTATTATGTTTCTGAAATTTTTGAAGATTGGTCCACGTCGTTACAAATTTTTTTATATTTATATAAATTGTAATAAACGATCGGTTTAGCGGTTGAGATAAATTTTCAAATTTTTCTTCCACCGTATTATGTTTCTGGAATGTTTGAAAATTGGCCCACATCGTTACAAATTTTTTTCCATTTTCAATAAAAACGGTAGTAAACGATCGGCTTAGCGTTTGAGACAAATTTTCAAATTTTCCTTCCACCGTATTATGTTTGTGGAATTTTTAGAAATTGGCCCGAGTCGTTATAAATTTTTTTCTATTTTATATAAAATGGTAATAAACGATCGACTTAGCGGTTGAGACAAATTTTCAAATTTTCCTTCCAGCGTATTATATTTCTGGAATTTTTAGAAATTGGCCCGCGTCGTTACAAATTTTTGTCTCTTTTATATAAAATGATAGTAAACGATCGGTTTAGCGATTGAGACAAATTTTCAAATTTTCCTTCCAGCGTATTATGTTTCTGGAATTTTTGTAAATTGATCCGCGTCGTTACAATTTTTTTGTCTATTTTATATAAAATGGTACAAACGATCGACGTGTTTCCAAATTTTTCTTCCAGCGTATTATTATCGTGGAATTCTTGGAAATTGGCCCGCATCGAGTAACGGTCGAAGTGACCCATGGTCAGGACTAGGTGTACGCCGTGTCCGGTTGTCCGAGAATCCCAGTTTATGACGTCTCGCAGGTAAGAAAATGATGACCAAGATAGGACCCTCGTGGACCCTCGCAGGCTTAAGTTACGTCGAGACAAAGCTACGGTGGCCTTCTTAATGGCAGTACGATTTTCGAGCTTCTCGAATCGAATAAAGCAGAGAAATTACTACGGTGCGATTATGGTCTTTGCACTCTTTAATAACACCATTTTTAATTGAACAGTTTTCGGTTCTCCACAGAGCAGAGGAATTATTCCAACTACGATTTCTTAATACAATCTTAATGATGCTTCCTAACAGCATCATTTTTACTTCTTCTTTCACATATTTTAGATCTTCCATAACACATATCTCGTTTCTCGTGAATTCTGAGAAGTAAATTACAGTGTGGACCATTTAACACGACCCATTGAATTTCTTTCGTAAGCAGTTGGAATCGATATTGCTTTCTTTCGAGGTGATAATATTTTGGCACGTCTTTCGTTTGTGTAAGTTTTCAAGGTTGCCTTCAATTTTTTACCTATGAAAAAGACAAACATTGGAAAGAAACAAGGAACATTTTATTAAATTATATATTCTCCATTTTGGAAAACGAAATGAGTTTCCAAACAATCTAATATTTATCAAATGTCCTCGAAAACTTAATAAAATTCAAATCTTACTTTGTAGATCCTTCGAAAAGGTATCATCCACCAGAACCCCGACATGATACTATTTATCAAACATCGTTGCAAATTTAATAAAATTCAAATTTCACTTTGTAGATCCTTCGAGAAAGTATCATCCACGATACCATTAATCGTAGAAAAAAATCGACCAAATTAGTCCAACCTGCACACATCTTCGCAAGAACACCCGCAGGGCGAATAAACGGTTAGTTTACCCCAAATGACAATACTTGGAAGAATCAACGAAGACAACGATGGACCTCGTGAAACTATACGAAAAAAAAGAAACCTCCTCGTTGTCGAACCAAAGGCGAAGATTTCATTCCGTTGGGAAATCGTATCAAAATATTTGACCAGCTAAAGGATTGAATTGTAGTGTCGCTAAATTTACTCGTCGTCGAGAACCCCAATATAATACTATTTATCAAACATCATCGAAAACTTAATAAGATTCAAATCTCACTTTGTAGATCCTTCGAGAAAGGTATCACTCACGATAACACTATAGAAAAAAATCGTTCAAATTAGTCCAACGTGCACACATCTTCGCAAGAACACCCGCGGGACGAATAAACGGTTAATACTTGGAAGAATCAACGAAGACAACGCTGGACCTCGTGAAACTATAGGAAAAAAAAAAGAAGAAACCTCCTCGTTGTCGAACCAAAGGCGAAGATTTCATTCCGTTGGGAAATCGTATCAAAATATTTAACCAGCTAAAGGATTGAATTGTAGTGTGGCTAAATTTACTCGTCGTCGAGAACCCCAATACAATACTATTTATCAAACATCGTCGAAAATTTAATAAGATTCAAATCTCACTTTGTAGATCCTTCGAGAAAGGTATCATCCACGATAACACTATAGAAAAAAATCGTTCAAATTAGTCCAACGTGCACACATCTTCGCAAGAACACCCACGGGACGAATAAACGGTTAATACTTGGAAGAATCAACGAAGACAACGCTGGACCTCGTGAAACTATAGGAAAAAAAAAAGAAGAAACCTCCTCGTTGTCGAACCAAAGGCGAAGATTTCATTCCGTTGGGAAATCGTATCAAAATGTTTAGCCGGCTGAAGGATTCGCGCCGGTTGAATTGTAGCGTCGCTCAATTTACTCGTCGTCCAGAACCCCAACACAATTCAATCTTCGCTTCGTCTTCCACTCGGTGGCTGGCGGTAAAGAAAAAGAGGACGCCGCGGTACGTGTCGCAGAAGGAAATTCATAAAACTCGACTAGACGGCGAGTTACTCGGGGAAACCCCGGGCCGCGTCCTTAAGCCGGGCGTCCTTAGCGTCGATTATCCTTCGCGGGATCCCCTTCCTTATTATTCCGCGGCGGACTCGGCCGTCAGACTTTTTCCTTTTTTTTTTCTTTCTTTCTTTCTTTTTTTTCCCTTTTTTTTCCCCTCCGGTTCTCTCTCCGCGGGCCGGTTCCGTTTTATGTACGGGGGTACCTATGTACCGACGGGCCGACGATATATTTCACGATCAACCACCTGTGGATGACTATGCTAATTACCAGCGTAACGTCGTAATAGGAAGTAATCGACGCCGCCAAGGGGAGGCGGAAGCGACTATTATTTTTCAACGTAACGGCACCGAGCTCGAATCGACCACCGTGCTGGAACGATAGGGGAGGAGTTCGTTGAAACGAACACGGGAAGCGATTTCTTGATATTCGAGAACGCGTAAACATCGGGCTGATAAGTTGGCGAGGATTTTGAACAAAATTACGTAAAAAGAAACGTAAATAGTGTTGTTACAACGCCGCGTAAGGTGAAGTGCGCGGACGTGTGTACGCGAGAGGAAATTGCAAACGAAGACAGATACGTGATTCGAGAAGTGGGAGGGAGGCACCGTGAGCTCTCGTTTAAGATAAACAGTGAATTTAGAGTGGAAGTAGAAACGAACAAGTGTGTCGGAAATTTTGTATCGTTTACAAAGAGGAACCTTTGTTTCGGGATTAGCTAAGATAATGTCACATTTGGATGCGTCACGTCGAAGTTATTGATTCAATCTTAAGAAATTTCGCGCGTAGCTTGTACTTGGGGTACAGGCCCTAACCTTTGGGACTACAGAAATATTGCAACACTTGTATTATTTAATAACGAAACGTGCGTTGGTCTTTAGTGGGTCAGAGTAAAGTATTTTTAATCTTTCGAGCATTTTTTACTTATCAGGGCCCTCGTCGGACAATTTCTACGGAAAAATCAAATCTCGCTTCGTGGATCCTTCGACAAGGTATCGTCGTGAAAGATAAAAGATGTTTAAAATTTCTTGCGACTTTGTTCACCGAGGAACAATTAATTTTACTCGATTCGATTTCCAAAGATCGGTACATCTGTCCTTCCATCTTGCTTTCTCGTGCTCGCAATTTATTCTTATTTTTACGCGCTAACTATAATAATTATAATAATCGTTCAAACGTTTAGTCGAAGCTGTAACATTCGTTCGAACGATTAGGTCTAGCTACAATAATCGTCCGAATGATTACTTGTAACTACAATAATCGTCGAAACGATTAGTTGTAGCTGCAATGATCGTCCAAACGCTCAGTTCTAACTGCAATAATAGTTGAAATGATCAGTTGTAACTGTAATAACAGTCCAAACGATTAGTTACAAGTATAATAATCGGTCGAAAGCTAGACACATCCGTGATCTTCCGCCTTGCCTCCACGGAATGCAAATGTTCTCGTACTCGCGCTTCGTTTATCTCTCGTTACGCGAAAAAAAGAAGAAAGAATTTTTTTTTTCCTTCGTTTCGGATCGAAGAAAGGGGAAGATTGTTCTTCGAAGACGAGGATCGCGAAGAAGCTCTCGGTCTCCGGTGGTCGGACTAATTCCTCCGGTCGCAGATAAAGCGGAGAACCTCGTTGCTCTCCTCTCGTACCCGACAAACGAAAACGCGACGAAGCCGCGAAGAAATCCCGGGCCGTGTATTCGCCGCGAGATACTGCGCGCAAATATCGTAAAGATAAGGCCCGCAGCCCGGGAGTAGAACGAACGAGGAGAGCAGAGGAATCGAGAGAGAAACGACAGACGACCGCGAAGGTGTATCGCGACGAGGAAAAAGCTGGAACGGTGCATTTCTTCTTTTTTTTTTTTCACCAGAGTTCTCTCTGCCTCGTTTGGATCGGTTTTTCTACCCTCACCCCTCCGCGTCTGGTCCCTCTTTCACCCTACAGTCCGTTACGGCGGACGATTTTTTTCTCATACCTTCGTTCCCTTTTTTATCCATATCCTCTCTCTCTTTATTTGTCTCTCAGTTGCACTACTGGGTGAAACTGAAAATCGTTGGTAAGTATACCTCGTCTTTCTTTCTCTCTCAGGTTGATTTTCAATCGAAACCAGAGATTCGATCAAATATTAGGGCCGGTGAACAGTTAGGTTTCATGGGAACCACAGCGAGGTTCGTCCGGTTTCGGGCCCGATTTTTTTGCTCGGACGAACTACGAACATAACGGCCAGGGAAAATCGAAACGAACGGACATTTGTATTTTCGTAATACAATTCGACGGATGGATCTTTCGTCGTTTGAACGGAACGCTACCGTCAAGGGGTTATCGACTTCGAGGAGAAATATACACGGTGCTTTGAAAATTTATCGCGATGGAACCGAGGGTTGCCATTTTTTTTTTGTAGTAGTGTACGAATGTGTGTTGTTTCTAGAGTGTAAAAAGATTTTTAGGAATTTGAGAGTCAATTTTTTCGTGGCTTCGTTTAGAAGCGTCGCTTCGAAGACGATTGTAAAATATAAAAGAAATTTTCTAATATTGCGACACCTCTGACAATAAAATAATAATTGCACTGGAAATTCTACAGCGGTATTTTCCAAAAATTTGTACAATCTTACAAATTTCAAATTTCTAATCATCCTATGAATTATTCTTTTCCCCTTCCACTCGTCTTCTAAATTTATCTTTCTTCTTTCAATATTTCAATCCTCCGTTTCTTCCATCTTTTGTTCATTCACTTAAATTTCTAATAATCCTTCTCCTCAAAAATTATTTTTCCCATTCCACTCCTCTTCCAAACTTATTTTCCTTCTTTCAATATTTCAATCCTTCGTTTCTTCCATCTTGTGTTCATTCACTTAAATTTCTAATCATCCTTCTCCTTAAAAATTATTTTTTCCCCTTCCACTCGTCTTCCAAACTTATCTTCCTTTTTTCAATATTTCAATCCTTCGTTTCTTCCATCTTTTATTCACTTACCTAAGTTTCTAATCATCTACTCCCTACAAATAATTCTCCTCTTTTTCAAATTTATAATTTTTACGGTTGTACACTCAGGTTTCCCAAAATTACCCATAGAGCTCGTTCAAGCACACCTCTTCTTTCTTTCAATACTTAAATCGTTCGTTTCCCCTACCTTTCGTTCACTTGCCTAAATTTCTAATCATCCTACTTTTTAAAAATTATTTTTTTCCCCTTCCACTCGTCTTCCAAACTTATCTTCCTTCTTTCAATATTTCAATCCTTCGTTTCTTCCATCTTTTGTTCACTTACCTAAGCTTCTAATCATCTACTCCCTACAAATAATTCTCCTCTTTTCCAAATTTATAATTTTCACACTTGTACCCTCAGGTTCCCCAAAATTACCCATAGAGCTCGTTCAAGTACACCTCTTCTGTCTTTCAATATTTCAATCCTTCGTTTCTTCCATCTTCTGTCCACTTACCTAAATTTCTAATCATCCTACTCCCCAGAAATAATTCTCCTCTCTTCCAAATTGATAATTCTCACTTTTGTACCCTCAGGTTCCCCAAAATTACCCATAGAGCTCGTTCAAGCACACCTCTTCTGTCTTTCAATATTTCAATCCTTCGTTTCTTCCATCTTTTGTCCACTTACCTAAATTTCTAATCATCCTACTCCCCAGAAATAATTCTCCTCTCTTCCAAATTGATAATTCTCACTTTTGTACCCTCGAGTTCCCCAAAATTACCCATAGAGCTCGTTCAAGCACACCTCTTCTTTCTTTCAATATTTCAATCCTTCGTTTCCCCCACCTTTCATTTTCTCGTCAAAAATTCTAATCATCCTACTCCCCAGAAATAATTCTCCTCTCTTCCAAATTGATAATTCTCACTTTTGTACCCTCGAGTTCCCCAAAAATTACCCACAGAGCACGTCGAAGCACACCGAGCGGTACACGATCGACTTTCCAGGATCGCTACGAGATCGACGAGCAAGTGTATTTGCGTAGCCTCGGCGAACGCTTGCGAGGCGGATCTATTAAACGTGAAAGGATTTCCGGACGGGCGTCGTAGACGCAAGAAAAAGACGGTCGTGCGGTTCCGCGTGGACAAAACGGTCCATTCACGCTGGCACAACATCCTGCCAAGCTCTTAGCGAGGTCGAGTCGCGACCTTATTCCGAGGACACGTCACGGGATGGTCCGACGAGGTTGTCCATGACAAATTACGGATCGTTTCACGCCTGTAACGTGCCTCCTCGCGCGTCGTCGAAGAGCTAGCCGCGTCGGGTCCAGGGGCACATAGTAAGAAGAGGCGTCCGGGGGTGGATTTTTACCGGTCCGCGACAAAGAACGCCTTAAAGTCCCGGGGACAGTCGTGGCACGAATAATGCCTTTCGGGATTAGGATCGTAAAAGTGTGGACCACCCAAAAAAAAAGAAAAAGAAAAAAATTTGAAGAATAGAAACGAGCAAGAGGAGGGAAATCGCGCGTGCAATCGCGCGGATTATTTCCTTTGGGCCCCGAGGCGTGAACCAGACCGATTTTCCTGGATTTCGATGCGCGAACTGCGTACACTTTCAACGAAAAAGATCCCTCGGTTACCATTTTACGCAACTTCTCTCCCTCTTGGTCAATTTCGAGAGCAGCGAAATTTATACCAAAGAGGGACTTTGTACAAGTGGTTTTTACTTTTCTTTGTAGCGTTGCGAACGGTGGATTCACTTCTTCCTGAAAATGAATCGAGATATCCGAGTGGAGAATGATATCTGACTTTAGGGTATGATTTTTTTGTTTTAAAATTTGTCAGGTGTCTTTTTAGAAATACCTGGTATTTTGTGTATTGTAATACGGAAGCTCTGTAACGACCGTGGGTAAATATTTGCGATTAAATTTCTTAACGATGCTTCACTAATGTGCCCCAGTTAACTCGAGTAACATAGTAAAGTCACTGAGTAAAGAAATCGTTCTATCTCTATCGGCGATCGAAATAAAATTTAGTATGTAAAATTTAGAGGGGACGATTTTTGGTATATTTTTCACCTCTAAATATTTGACGGGTGATATGAAACCGATTACTGGGAAACTCGCGGTGAAGCGATCGAAGATGTCACGATTAAATGCGAAGTGTCCGAAAGAGTCGAGGAAAAAAGAGAGATTTCGATTAAAGATTCATTGTACGAAGTATCGTAAAAATGGAACGCGTTCGATCAATTTGTCCGAGGTAAATTATTAATGTTCCGCGGTACGTTAGAAACGCATACATTAACAAGGTTCTAAGAGTAGCTCCGGTTTGAGAGGAAATAATCGCTGTATCGAGAAACACGAAGAACGATGCGAACAACCTCGACATGCTACGAACCAATCCCAAGACGATTAAAAAGGAAACATTTCAGGCATCTCGTTGAACGATCAACTACAACAGGAGAGTCATCGTAAGACATCCTCGGGAATATCGACCTCCTGCAACGAATTAGGATATCAAATGTTTCATCGATCTTGCGACGTTGGTACAAGAATACGACCGGAACGAGAATTCATACCAATAACGATAAAATATCGTCAACGGTTATTCGGTTATTCTACAATTGTTGTAATGTAAACTACAATTAGTTTGTAAGTGTTATTACAATATTAGGTTGTAACTACGCTTACAAACTAATTGTAGTTTACAATTGTCTATTGTAAACTTAATAATTCAAAGTAGTTGCTCATTGTCGCTTTGACGGATTGTAAATGACAAAGTGGGGATACGAGAAAATAAAGTTAACTTTAGAGCTCGGTTTCTTTCATTAGGAATTTGTTGTCTCGATAAGTTGGAAATTGTAAAATGGAGATAAAGGGAAAACATAATTTTAAATCTTCGTTCTTCTTTTCGCTTTCTTTCGAGGAATTTGTTGCCTTGGAAAGTTAACTTTGAATCTTTGTCTCTTCTCTAAGAAATTTGTTATCTTCACGGATTGTAAACGATAGAATGGGAATGAAAAGAAAATTTAATTTTAAAGCTTTGTTTCTTTCCCTAGGAATTCGTTGCTTTGAAAAATTCATTGTAAATCTTTGTTTCTTTCCCTAGGAGTTCGTTGCTTTGAAAAATTAATTGTAAATCTTCGTTTCTTTCCCTAGGAATTCTTTGCTTCGTTTCTTCACCAAGAAATAAATTACCTTCATTGACTGTAAATAGTAAAATGAAAAGATAAAGAAAACTTAATTTAAAATCTTCGTTCCTTCCCCAAGGAATTCCTTACTTTAATTAATTAACGTTAAATATTCGTTTCTTTCCTTAGGTATTCGTTACTTTAAACAGTTAACGTTAAATATTCGTTTCTCTCCCTAGGAATTCGTTACCTTGAAAAGTTAACATTAAACCTTTGTTTCTTTCCCTAGGAAGTCGTTGCTTTAAAAAATTAATTGTGAATCTTCGTTTCTTTCCCTAGGAATTCGCTGCATCGTTTCTTCACCACGAAATTTGTTACCTTCATAAACTATTCATAGTAAGATGAAAAGAAAACGAAAACTTAATTTAAAATCTTCGTTTCTATTCCAAGGAATTCCTTACTTTCATCAGTTAACGTTAAATATTCGTTTCTTTCCTTAGGTATTCGTTACTTTAATCAGTTAACGTTAAATATTCGTTTCTTTCCTTAGGTATTCGTTACCTTAAAAAATTAACATTGAACCTTCGTTTCTTTCCCTAGGAATTCGTTGCTTAGAAAAATTAACATTGAACCTTTGTTTCTTTCCCTAGGAATTCGTTGCTTAGAAAAATTAACATTGAACCTTTGTTCCTTTCCCTAGGAATTCGTTGCTTAGAAAAATTAACATTGAACTTTCATTTCTTTCTCTAGGAATTTATTGCTTTGAACACATAATTTTAAATATTCGTTTCTCTCCTTAGGCACTCGTTACCTTAAAAAGTTAACATTGAAACTTCGTTCCTTTCCCAAGGAATTCATTGCTTAGAAAACTCAACATTAAACCTTCGTTTCTTTCCCCACAAATTCCTTGCTCCATTTCACCACCAAAAAAACTTCTTACCTTCACAAACTACGAATAATCAACTAAAAATAAAAAGAAAACATAATTCAAAATCTTCAAAATTTCCCCTCCCAGGAATTCCTTCCCTCGAAAAGTCAACACCTCCATTATCATTTTTTAATTATCGACTCGGAGCTCTGTGTCCAACCTCCCGAATATCGTCTCTCGAAGTTCCAAATGATTCGTTCATCGATCGATCCCGAAGACAGTTATCGATGTTTTCGTAGATCAGTTCGCGAATCCGCGTGAAAAGCAGGGCGTTGCCACTTCGCGCGGCGGTGTGTTTCGCAAATTTCGTTGCGCGAAACGTTTCGCAGCGAGACGCGGCACTCGGCGGATCGGCGAGGCAAACGGAGGGTCGGAGAGCATCGTGGTCAGGGATTTTACCTGACTTTCACTTAACACTCTCCTCGCGGGGCCCTTGTGACTCCTAGACGCGATGCATTGTGAGTCCGTCATTCCATTATGCGGCTCTGCACGCTCCTACACGTACCGCGCGCATCGAAAGTGCATCCGCTGAAAACGATTTCTAATCGTTCGATCCGCACACGCGATCCCGTGCGAAACACCGCCGCGAGAAACCGCGACGTTTCACGGATACCTTGCCGCGGTTTTCAGCCACGAAATTCGCATACTTGCTCCTCGGTGCGTTTTCGACCGCCTTTGTACGACGGATCGGTGCTCCACGAGTTCAATTCTCGAGTAGAAATTTCGAGGGAAGACTCGCTCGGTGTACGAACCTTGAAATTTCAATGAAAGCGTAACCTTTTTTCTGTATCAATTGGACGATTTATCGGGACACGAATAACGTTGATTTCTATTTTAAATTTTTTAGATATTGTTCCTAGGTATTGTTCCCTGTTAAAAGTTTCAAGATATCATATTTTTCTGTCTCGAAATCTACTACTTCGATAAGGAATTGTGGATACAATTTGGTTACAGAAATTGCAGAACAGTCGTTTAATCAGGCATGGATAAATTTACTGTGCCCTGTTCGTATCGATAGACACTGGTTGATCAAAATCTTGCACCAGGAACGAAATTATAAATACGATAAACCGTCCTAAGAAATCAAAGGCAAGACACCTCGACCTCTAAATTACAACTCTTTTATTATATATCGAGAACGCACAATTTTCAAAGAGCTTCTCCACTTCGGGTACAAAGCCTCCGAACGAGAACACTCGGTGAGTAATAAAGATAAAGGCGTAAAAGAAATCTGGTCGTAGATTTTTATTTATTCTTAAATTCCTCTTCGGTGACGCGTGTCTCTATCTACTGTAACTAAAAGAAAAAAAAAAAAAAGAAAATACCTAATTACCAAAATTCTAGAATCAGTTTCGAGCAGTGTTCCTCGTCACTTTGCACCTTTTTCTCCTAATCTTTTTCCCCTGATCGCGCATTCTTCGTAGCTGGGCGGCGTACGGAGTCAAGGTAACCCAGTTCCTTCGCACAAAGTGGTAAAAGGGCCGAGTATTTCTCGTATCTGTTTGATTTCTGTCCCCCCACTCTAGCCCGGTTGTATGCCGGTCACACCAGAAACCGGAAAAAAGAAGGGAAACGCTCGAGGGCCCCGAGTGACCCGTGTCTCTTTGTAACCGACGGGATACGCGTTGTTTGTACAGATAAGGGCACAGGTGGGGCACAGTGGACAGTGCCAGCATTTCATCTCCACAACGTCCGTTCATCCGTCCGTTTTTTAGTCTCGGTTTATTCAACGATAAGGCGGACGTCATCGGGAAGGAAACGCGGCCTCTGCGCGAGATACCATCGGACAACCCTACGAATTTACCACGAAACCTTTCCGACGAAATTCGAGCCTCGATTTTTCGATTCTACGTTTCGGTTTCGAAGTTTTCTAGCCTCACCACCGGTATCTTTTGTTTCTTTTCTTTTTTTTTTGTTTAATCTTTGTTGGAGAAAGCGTCGTGGAATATGTGCGAGCAAAGACGGGGGATTTCTTCGAGGGATTTCTCGAATTTTGAAAAGCATTGGAAAAGATGGTGAAAAATTGGAGAAAGTTGTGACGGAGAATTGGAAAAAATGGTGAAAAATTGGGGAAAGTTGTGACGGAGAATTGGATAAGATGGTGAAAAATTGGGGAAAGTTGTGACGGAGAATTGGAAAAAATGGTGAAAAATTGGGGAAAGTTGTGACGGAGAATTGGATAAGATGGTGAAAAATTGGGGAGAGTTGTGACGGAGAATTGGAAAAGATGGTGAAAAATTGGAGAAAGTTGTGACGGGAAATTTGAGAATCTTGGTGGAAAGATTGTAGAAAATTGTAACAGAGAATTGGATAATACAGTGGACAAATTGGAGAAAGTTGTAATAGAAAATTACAGATTATTATCCTTCATCGTTAGTTTTTAACATAGTCAATTTAGAAACTAATAGTTGAAATTTTAAAAGATCCGATGTCCTTCCACTCGGCCTTATTATTCATTTATTTCACTAAACTCTATATTTCCCGATAAATTTCTTAATCTTGTCGTTGGTAAAAGATCTTGAGACCATTTTACCTCTAGCGTGCTAAAAAGAGAAGATTGTGATAGAAAATTATAGATTAACGTTCATTGATAGTTTTCAACTTGGTCGATTTACGAACTAATAGTTAAAATTAAATATTAATGCCTCTCCATTGGTCAGCTTTCATTTATTTACTTATTTTTCTAAACTCTACATCCCGATGTAATTTTTGATCTTGTCATTGGTAAAAAATCTCGAGACCATTTTACCTCTAACGTGCTAAAAAAAGAAGATCGTAATAAAAAATTACAAATTTTAACTTGGTCGATTTACAAACTAATAGTTATTGGGTTGTTCGGAAAGTCATTTCGTTTTTTCCCGGTGAAAATGAAACACGATTTTTTTAGAGCGTATAAACATTTTATTAAATTACACATTCTCCATTTTGAAAAACGAAATTACTTTCCGAACAACCTAATAAAATCGAAGATCCAATGCCCTTCCACTGATCAGCCTTATCGTTCACATATTTTTCCAAACTCTTCCATTCCTTGATCATGCCTCATCCATACTGGTCGTTGGTAAAAAATCACAAGAAAATTTCGCCTCCAGCGTGCTCAAGAAACAAGAATCCCCTAAAGATCCTCTCTAAATTCGAAGTAAACCAATTAACTGGAATTGAAGATTTAATATACACCCAATTGATAAAAATGCCTAAAATGTTCTTCACTGGTCTCTTCGAACTCCCCATATCTGGATGAACGATACAAACCCAAGAAAGTCCTGTCATTTTCGAAACTTATTTCCTAATTTTTAGTTATTCTCCATACCTTAAGAAACTATAAAAAAACATCGATTTCTCGAACCTCGATTACCATAAAAATACCTGACAATACTCCGTATCTTGATCAACGTTACAAACCCGAGGAAGTGCTTTCAATTCCAAACCTTATTTCCAAATTTTTACTTATTCTCCATACTCTGAGAAACTATAAAAAAACATTCAACTTTCGAAGCCCAATTACCATAAAAACACTTAACAATACCCCGTACCTTGATCAACATTACAAACCCGAAGAAGTCCTGTCAATTCCAAACCTTATTTCCAAATTTTTACTTATTCTCCCTACCTTAAGAAACTATAAAAAAAGCATCGATCTCTCGAACTTCGATTACCAATAAAAACACCGGATGAACGCAGTCCACGAGAACGAGTGTGGCACAATACCCCGAAACGGGGTTACACGGTGTTCGGTGATTTCGTCGAGTATAAGGAGAGGTCCGTTTTCATCGTCGGATCGTTTCGCTCGGGAATACGTTGAGGCTCTAAGACGATGCCAGGACGAGGAGCACGTCTGGCTCGGGTACGACTCGCATTATGCGCGACGACGTGAACGTTGCTGCGTGTATCGTCGTAGATCGGCTTATGGCTATCGATCTCCATTACGCGAACTGATTGGCTTCGAGTCGAGCTACTTACCCATCGGTGCGGCCGCGTTCTACGTGCGCGTAACCGGGCGCGTGTATGCGCCGAGGAGGATTCGACGACTGTACCTCCGGGAAGTCCTCTTGTTCTACTATGATAACGTATTACGGGGCCACTCTACCGATCCGCTCCCGGATCGGCCTGCAAGTATACTTTATTATTCGACGCTGGAAAACCGTTCGACGGACGAAAAGGGAGGAGAGCGTGTTTAAAAATTTAATGGCCCCGCGATAACGAGCAACGGAGAGAGCACCCAGAGCGGGATAATAAGGTAAATGCCGAGAGAACGCGATGGGAACGGTAACGGCGCTGCGACGACGACGAACAATGATTTTTTTTTCTACTCTCTCTCTCTCTATCTTTCTATCTATCTATCTATCTCTATCTATCTTTCTCTCTCCACTCCTTCCACATCGAGCTAGGTTTGTTCTGGTATCGCCACGGAGGAAACCGGGAGAGTCCCGAAGCGAAGCGGGACGCGCACGAAAAGGAAATCTTTAAGGAGGGAGTGTGTATCGTTGCGAGCGCCGCGCGAGAGAGACTCGTCGAAGGGGGATATTGACTGATGAAATTGAATTCGTCGCGCACCCCCCCTTAGTCACCCCTCTACGAACGGGGATGGTTTCATTTTCTCGAAAAGTCCTTCCGTACGCCGGGATTAAACGCGAAATCCGGTTTCGTTTCAGGCGGACGATTGTTTACCAATTGGTAATGTTCGAGGATCGCGGTTCAGCGGTGGATTGTGTTTTTTTTTTTTTTTTTTTTGGAAAAATTATTCTGGATCATGAAGAAGGAGACCTGGAAGAATGGTTTTAGTTTCAAATTCACTGTAAAAGAATGTTTTCCGATACGTGGAGGGAAGTTTCACGACCACCTTGGTAAATGAAAATATGTGATAGGTTGCTCGATAAGAAACGAAGGTATTAGCTTCGTTGTTTTATTTTTATAAAGGTGGTACTACTGTTTGGTGAACACGTGGGAAGTTTTGTGTAGATTCGTTGACTCGTTTGTAGATTTACGATTGTTCAAACGTTCGAGTGTCGTAGTATTTTTTACAGGGGAAGAAACGATAAAATTTATCGAACAAGTTTCGTGTAGATTCGTTGACTCGTTCGTAGATTTACAATTGTTCGAACGTTCGAGTGTCGTAGTATTTTTTACAGGGGAAGAAACGATGAAATTTATTTAACAACGTAGCATTTTCTCGCCTAATAGTATGTATCGTTTTATCTAAATGAATGTATGGATTTTTTTACTTAGAAGAAAGTATGTATTTTGATTGCACGCGCCTGAGTATGTGTTAAAAGAATTGCGAAGAGTGTCTCTTCCGATTCATTTTTATGATAATTGGCCCGTGAACAACGATTACCTCTTGTGTTATTTTTTCCTTTCTGATCGACATTTTTCCTAACGACGAATCAGAATTTTTTGTCGCTGTAAATTATTTCGAAACTCCACCTTTTTCGTGCGTAGCGTTAGAATCATTTTTGTAAAATTATTTTTAATCAGAATTATCGGCACGACTCTAGAATTGTTTCTGCGAAATTATAGGGTAATGAGTAGAAAGATTGACGGTGGAAACTTACGGAAAGAAAGACGATTCAAAAGTCAAACGTCATCGACTCGAAGGTACCGTATTAAAATGTTTGATTCTTCCAGAGAATCAAAATTCGTTCAGAGAATCAAAATACGTTCAGAGAATCAAAATTCGTCCAGAAAATCAAAATTCGTTGGCGAATCAAAATTCGTCCAGGGAATCAAAATTCGTCCAGAGAATCGAAATTCGTCCAGAGAATAAAAATTTTTCCAGAGAATCAAAATTCGTCCAGAGAATCAAAATTCGTCCAGAGAATAAAATTTTTTCCAGAGAATAAAAATTCGCCCAGAGAATTAAAATTCGTCCAGAGAATTAAAATTCGTCCAGAAAATCAAAATCGTTCAGAGAATCAAAATTTTTCCAGAGAATCAAAATTCGTCCAGAGAATCAAAATTCGTTCGAAAATCAAAATTCGTCCAGAGAATTAAAATTCGTCCAGAGAATCAAAATTCTTCCAGAGAATCAAAATTCGTCCAGAGAATTAAAATTCGTCCAGAGAATAATTTTTCCAGAGAAATCAAATCAAATCAAAATTCATCCAGAGCATCAAAATTCATCCAGAGAATAACAATTTTTCCAGAGAATAAAGATTTGTCCAGAGAATCAAAATTTTTCCAGAGAATCAAAATTGGTCCGCTGTGTATTTATTAAGATATACTATTAAAGTCGACGAGTTGGGAAGTATCTTGTCCAGTATCCGTCACCGTCGACCGTATCTAGAATCGTCTTGTATCCGGTCTGACGCACACCTCGGAGAACCGAAGGAAAACGGTGTGCAGACGCAGCGGACATCGAGGCATAAAAATGGACAAGTATTGTTCGCTGGAGGATAGTGCCAAAATAGCAATTTTTGCGAGAAAGCTGACCGTGACGCCGCGGCAACGTTCATCCTTCCTCAGATAAGGAGACGATCATTTGTTACGTTCTAGGCGAGGCCATTGTTTCGTGCTACCGATCGATAGCTTTCCCACACCCTTGTACATTATTGTTTTCGTCAACCCCTCCCGCGTGAAAGAAGACCGCGACACGTCCCGATTGCCGCGCGGATAGAACCTCTTTTCACGTTGTCGCGACCCTAAACTGCTTATCTATCGGGATACTTGTTCGAGCTACGGGATGAACGATATCGGTTTGAAACGGAGCGAGCACGACCTGGAGCTCGTGTTTCGAGAAGTGGATGTAAAAACTGTGGAGTGAGAGGGTAGGGACCTAACCCAGACCTAATCGCGACGATTTTTGCGAGAACGTAACGAACACTCGAAGATTCTCGCCCCTATTCTTTGGGTAATTAGGGTTGCTCACGGGACGAGTGTCGTTCTTCGAATCGACGACCACGTGGGTTACATTTGGACATTGTTTGAACATTGTTTGGAATTTTTTATTTCTTTCTCCGGGTAGATCTCGAGGAATTGAAAAGATCGTTATTAAATAGTTGTTGTTATACTATTGTTTAGAATTTTCCGTCATCGACGTAATCGATTGTATCTTTTAACGAGTGTCGTTCTTCGAATCGACGACCACGTGGGTTACGTTTGGACATTGTTTGAACATTGTTTGGAATTTTTTATTTCTTTCTCCGGGTCGATCTCGAGGAATTGAAAAGATCGATATTAAATAGTTGTTGTTATACTATTGTTTAGAATTTTTTGTCATCGACGTAATCGAGTGTATCTTTTAACGAGTGTCGTTCTTCGAATCGACGACCACGTGGATTACATTTGGACATTGTTTGAACATTGTTTGGAATTTTTTATTTCTTTCTCCGGGTCGATCTCGAGGAATTGAAAAGATCGATATTAAATAGTTGTTGTTATACTATTGTTTAGAATTTTTTGTCATCGACGTAATCGAGTGTATCTTTTAACGAGTGTCGTTCTTCGAATCGACGACCACGTGGATTACATTTGGACATTGTTTGAACATTGTTTGGAATTTTTTATTTATTTCTCCGGGTCGATCTCGAGGAATTGAAAAGATCGTTATTAAATAGTTGTTGTTATACTATTGTTTAGAATTTTCTGTCATCGACGCAATCGAGTGTATCTTTTAACGAGTGTCGTTCTTCGAATCGACGACGACGTGGATTACGTTTGGACATTGTTTGGAAATTGTTTGGAATTTTTTATTTCTTTCTCCGGGTAGATCTCGAGGAATTGAAAAGATCGATATTAAATAGTTGTTGTTATACTATTGTTTAGAATTTTCTGTCATCGACGTAATCGAGTGTATCTTTTAACGAGTGTCGTTCTTCGAATCGACGACGACGTGGATTACGTTTGGACATTGTTTGGAAATTGTTTGGAATTTTTTATTTCTTTCTCCGGGTCAGTTTTGAAGAATTGAAAAGATCGTTGTTAAACGGTTGTTATTATACTATTGTTTAGAATTTTCCGTCATCGACGTAATCGTTTGTATCTTTTAAAGAGGGACACTAGGGGTTTTTGTACGAGTCGAGGGATATAACGAAGAAATATTTTTCGTAATCGGTATAATCGTGAACGAGGAATACTTTTTAGATCGATACAGTTAGTATTCTCGTGTAAATAAAAAAATATATTTTCGTAATCGATATAATCGAGTTGAATTTTTTAACTTGGTACGCGCAGTATTTTTGCACGGGTGAGAAAATAATGAAGAAATATTTTTCGTAATCGATGTAACCTCGGTGCACTCGTAAAACACAGTACACGTAGTATTCTGAAATGTACGAGAGAAATAACCGAGAGATGTTCTCATACGTAAAAAGTGTGATACAGGAACTTGATTTTTCGAGGAAAAATACAGCGTTCCGTTGATAAAACCTACAACTTTTTTATTTACTTTCTAAATAAAAATGAAACCTTTTATAATATATATATATATATATATATTTCTTTTCCCATCGTTCGAATTAAATTCTCCCCAATTTCGTCGACGTAAAGGTGTGAATTTCCATCTCGATTTCACGCCTCGAGTTTCTCCAGAATTCAGCATTCGATCGTCCCCGATCATTTCGAAACGAGCGTAATCCCTCGCGAAGATAATCGAACATC
This sequence comes from Ptiloglossa arizonensis, assembly GCF_051014685.1. Taxonomy (NCBI): domain Eukaryota; kingdom Metazoa; phylum Arthropoda; class Insecta; order Hymenoptera; family Colletidae; genus Ptiloglossa; species Ptiloglossa arizonensis. The sequence continues at coordinate 32,372,854 of NC_135048.1, forward strand.
GAAACGGGTCAGTAATGCTATCTACCAGTCACCGTAGAAAATTTCGATCGGCTCGCGATCTCGATCCCACGGAGCTGTCGGTGCTCATCGATTTCTCGTCGCCGCGAATCGATTTTACAGCCGCGTGGCTACAGCCTTTAAGTGCAAGGAACTGATAACTACGAGCTAGAAACAGAGTATTGGATACGGCGATCGCGTAATTTGCTTCCCTGTATCGCGACGGTGATTGCGAACGACAGATTCGTGGCTGAAAGCCTCGCTCTCCTTAAGGCTTTAAACAAACAAATCGCGCGAGGAGAAACCGCTCGAGCATTTCGACTACCCGCAAAAGGTTGTTTCGAACCTGCTCCGAAGTCCGATTTAATAAATTTCAATTCGATCGATTAACGTTCAACTTACACGCTCCCCTCCGGTGAGCCAATTTTCACTTTTCTTATTTCGCTCGCCATTTTTAATCATTAGACGTACTCCACCGCTCCGATAGGGGATAGGAAATTTTTTAAATGTTAAAATTGTAGTTTTAAGAGAGATGGAACGAAATTGTTCTTTTTTTAGGTTTTCTTGCGCGTAATTTTAACAATACTGTATTATTCGGTGCTCTCTATCGCTTCAGAAGGGAATAGAAACATTTTTTTTTAATTTTCAAATTGTACCTTTAATAGCGATAGGATAAAATAAAATCTTTCTTTTTTTAGGTTCTCTTGCCCGTAATTTTAACAATACCAAATTATGCGATACTCTGATTCGCTTCAAAAGGGGATAGAAAAATTTTTTAAATGTTCAAATTGTACCTCTAATAACAATAGGATAAAATAGATCAAATCTTTCTTTTTTTAGATTCTCTTGCACGTAAGTTTAATAAAATCAAATTATTCAATACTCTATCGCTTCAAAAGGGAATAAAAATATTTTTTTTAAATGTTCAAATTGTACCTTTAATAGCGATAGGATAAAATAAAAACTTTCTTTTTTTAGGTTCTCTTGCGCGTAATTTTAACAATACCAAATTATGCGATACTCTGTATCGCTTCAAAAGGGAATAGAAAAATTTTTTAAATGTTCAATTGTACCTTTAATAGCGATAGGATAAAATAAAATCTTTCTTTTTTCAGGTTTTCTTGGGTGTAATTTTAACAATTTCAAATTATTCGATACTCTCTATCGTTTCAAAAGTGAATAGACAAATTTTTAAAACATCCGTCACGTTGTACCGTTAATCGCGATAATCTCTCCTTCTTCGCCATTTCCTTGCGCGTAATCTTCACGGTGCCAAATTGTTGAACGTTAAATAATTGTTCGATGGTAACGATACAACGAACGGTTGAAACTTACGCGATACTCTCTCGCAGAGACCGTAACATTTGGACGGTTTGCGTTGTACTTGAACCACCGGTCTACCATTATAGGTCACCGTGTATTCCCAAGTACAGTTATATAAGTGAAAATGACCCGCAGTTAACGAACAAAAATACCCACGTACAGCCGAGACCCGGCAATACTTCGTTTTCCATTACTTTCTTCTCGCGTGGGTCACCGAACCAACCTGAACCCAGACGCAGATCTTTGACCAAATTTGCGATCGGTATCGAATAAACCGGGGAAAAATAACAATCGTATCCCTCGTTCGGCCAACGGCGCGCAAAAAAGCCAAATTTATACGTAAAACGCAAAAGCTTCCCGTATCGAAGAAGATTTTAATCTCGTTGGAATTACACGGGATCGGTGCGCGAACCGTGGAGAGAAACCGGCGAAAAAAAAAAAAACACGCGCAGAAGATATACTGGGCATACAGGTAAGGAGAAAAGACGGATTGCCTACATCGATTAGAAAGGTCGTGCATTCTTCTGACCAGGATTCGCGAGTATATCCATTTCCAGACGCCGCGATCTGGAGCAAGAAATTTCGGTCCTGGAGATATTTCCAGCGCGCAATCGCGATCGCTACGGCCGATAACGAGCCACGATTTCGCGTCAACTAGGGGAATCGCGAACCGGCACGGTCGATGATACTTTTTCGAAACCCAACCGCCTGTAATTTACAGCTCGAGTACGACGCGTGACGAGCGAGCTGACCACGGAAAATATACCCCTTGTCGCGCGAACGTAATTCTTCAAATTCACCGCATCGAGAGACCGGAGAGATCTCGATCGATGGAGAGACCGTGGTCTACGAGGAGCGGGGAAATTTTTCAAATCTCGAACGACGAATCGATGGTCACGAACGATTTTTCGATCGCGCATTTGTCGAACGAAAAATAGAATTTTATGGAATTTTTGAAATCGAAAGTTTAAGCGTATTGTCCGGATCGAACGATCGATTATTGTCAAATGTATTGTTTCATCGGTATCTTCGATTCGGTGCGTCTATTCTTGCTCCGAATTACGATTATTTGCTACACGATTGGTGCTAGAGACTAGAGCGATGTTAGAGACTGGTTCCGAAACGGAACTTTGCCGCGATTTTTAAAAATTTTACACACGTGTTGATAATCGTTTCGATCGCTCGCGTTAGTCGCTCGTTCCTCGGAAATTGTTCAATAGATGTCTTCGAAGAACGTGATAACTTTCTCGATATCTTCGTTGTATAATTCCTCGTTCGCTTTTAAGATTGTCCCCACTGTCTTTGATAACTGTGAAGTCTCATGCGTTTTAGTCCTTTTCGAGTCACCGTGTCCTCGTAACAGGTGCGATTGGCCGCTCTTATATTTCCTTATGGAACTTCTCGTAAGCTCTATATACTTGGTACATTTTTCACACAAAGATTTTCAGTGTACAGTGTAGCCTTCCTATTTATGAAATTTACGCTATCCGAGCAATCGTATATAGTATTTTCGGATATAGAAGGCTCTACTGTTCGCTCTAGTAAGTTAACATTCGTTTGAAATTAGTCCAGTCTCTTACTTCCACAAGGTGACTTATTTAAATATTTGAAAATTTCATGTACAATCTGTGTATTATCTAACAATCGTAAATATTCGAATATAAGGGATTCTACTGTTTGCTCTAGAACTCCTTAAAGTTAACATACGTTTGCAATTAGTCCAGTCTCTTACATCCACAAGGTGACTTATTTAAATATTCGAAAATTTCATTTACAATATGTGTATTACCTAACAATCGTAAATATTCGAATATAAGGGATTCTACTGTTTGCTCTAGAAGTCTTTAAAGTTAACATTCGTTCACAATCAGTCCAGTCTCTCATTTCCACAAGGTGGTTCCTCTCAATACTCGAGAAACCTATTTGTTATTCCTACATTACCTAAAAATTGTAAATATTCAGGTATAAGAGATTCTACTGTCTGCTCTAGAACTCTTTAACGTTAACATTCGTTCGCAATCAGCCCAGTTTCTTATTTCCACAAGGTGGTTCCTCCAAATATTTCAGAATCCAATTCGCAACATCTACGTTACCCATCAATCGTAAATATTCGGACACAAGATTCTACTGTTTACTCTAGAACTCTTTAAAGTTAACATTCGTTCGCAATCAGCGCCTCTTACATCCACAATGTGGTTCCTTTAAATATTTCCGACATCCATAAACAAATATTCCAATTTGTAAGGTCCACGTTGGCTACCGATCGTAAATATTCGAACGCAAGAGATTCTACCGTGCACTCTGGAATTCGTTAAGGTCAACGTATGTTGGCGACCGAGTCACCGGTATCGACGAGATGGTCAGCGTTTCGTAAACGGTATAAAAGGAAGCCACGCCTCGTGTAAGCCGAAAAAGCCAAAGATCCCGATCGCGGTAGCAGCGGTTCCAGGAGGAAAAGGTTGTCAGGGGCGATCTCGCGTCCGGGAGATCCTCGATGCGGGATCCCGATCCCACGAGAAGAGGCCTGGTAGCGCGGTCGTCGATTCCGCGTCATCCGGAATCGATTCCCCGGGCTAGGGACACGTCGTAGGTGCACAGAGCCGATAAGTCACGGCTAGAGCCAGGCCACGGGAGTACCGGGCTGTACAAGTTGCTCTTCTACGTCGCCGTAGGAATGGCAAGGCGCAGAGGAACGAGGAGAGGCGCACGGGCCAGACGCGGACGGATACGTGTGCGCACGGATACGTGTACAGACGCGGGCTGAAACGAAGAGGACCACGAGCGACGGGGAGAAACAGACGGAGAGGGATAGAGAGAGAGAGTGGCCAGGGTTGTCTGCCCCAGTCACTGTGTGCACGGGCTGGCGAAGCGGTGTGTGCATGTGCGGGAAGATATCGCGCCGGCCATATAGGCTAGGTCGGTATACATGGGAACTGATGCCGCGACGCTGGAAAAAAACGTCCACGATGAGGCCGAAAAAATGAATTCGTGCGCATCCCGTGCCCACACATCTAACTTTCACTTCGCTTAGGGATCGGGCAGCAGCCAGTCCGCGCACCGCGCACCGCACCGCCGTCGCAATTCCGCGAGATATGTCCGACGTTGCTGAACCGACTACGAGCCGTGCCACGGGAACGCTCTTCCCCGAATTTTTACCAAAAAAATTCCTTTTTTTAACGACCGATGTAGAATTGAGACGATTGAGGAATGTTTAGAGGTTTTTGAGTTTTCGGTGGAAGAGTTGGAAGGTTGGAGAATTCTTCTTTGAGGCTTTGAGGCGTTTGGCCGAATTTTGAGTAAAATTTCTTTTTTAACGAGCGATGGAGATTGAGACGATTGAGTAACGTTTAGAGGTTTTTGAGTTTTCGGTGGAAGAGTTGGAAGGTTGGAGAATTCTTCTTTGAGACTTTGAGGCGTTTGGACGAATTTTGAGTAAAATTTCTTTTTTAACGAGTGATGTAGTTTGAGACGATTGAGTAACGTTTAGAGGTTTTTGAGTTTTCGGTGGAGGAGTTGGAAGGTTAGAGAATTCTTCTTTGAGACTTTGAGGCGTTTGGCCGAATTTTGAGTAAAATTTCTTTTTTAGCGAGCGACGGAGTTTGAGACGATTGAGTAACGTTTAGAGGTTTTTGAGTATTCGGTAGATGAGTTGAAAGTTGGAGAATTCTTCTTTGAGACTTTGAAACGTTTGGACGAATTTTGAGAAAAATTCCTTTTTTAGCGCCCGATGTAGTTTGAGACGATTGAGGAACGTTTAGAGGTTTTTGAGATTTCGGTGGAAGAGATGAAAGATTGGAGAATTTTACTTTGAGACTTTGAAACTTTGAATTTTCACAAAAATTTCTTTTTTGGTGATTAATGTAGTTTGAGACAATTGAGTAACATTTAGCGGTTTTTGAGATTTCGGTGGATGAGTTGAAGGTTGGAGAATTCTTCTTTGAGACTTTGAATTTCCCAAAAATTTCTTTTTTAAGGATTTATGTAGTTTGAGACAATGAAGTAACGTTTAACGGTTTTTTTATTTTTCAGTGGAAGGTTTGAGAATTTTACTTTGAGACTTTGAGACATTCAACCGAATTTTTATCCAGATTTCTCCTTTAGCTACCAATGTAGTTTAAAATCACGGAGTAATGATAGTAGTTTTTGATTTTTCGGTGGAAGTTTTGAGAATATTACTTTGAGACTTTGAGGCATTTGGCTGAATTTTTACCCAAATTTATTTTTCAGCGATTGATATAATTTGAGACAATTGAGTAACGTTTAGCGGTTTTTAATTTTTCAGTGCAAGGTTTGGAAGATTTGAGAATTTTACTTTGAGACCTTGAGGAGTTTGACCGAATTTTTTTATCTAAATTTCCTTCTTAGCAACCGATGTACTTTAACAAAATGGAGTAACAACGATGATTCTTGATCGTTTAGTGTTCCAAAAGTTTGAGAATTTTTCTTTAAGAAATCGATACATTTGAACGAGTTTTCCGCTCCATATTTTCTGACAATCGATTTTCTTCTCTCAAAAAATACCAACGAGCGTAGTTCTCGATCTTTTGGTGTTTCAAACGTTTGAGAATGTCTCTTTTGTGACTTCGATGCACTTGGCTAAATTTTCTCCTACTATTTTCCAAAACGATCGATTTCCTCTTCGAAGAAGTATCAATTATCGTAATCCTCGATCTTTTGGTTTCTCAACTATTTGAGGATTCTTCTCGAGGAAGTTTGAGACATTTGACAAATTTCCCCTCAAAATGTTTGCACCATCGACGTCCCCTTCGAAAATATAGCAACCAGTATGGATCCTTTGACACGTGTAACGTTACAGAATTTTTCGAGAGAGAGTTCGACGCGTTCGGTCGAACCTTCCCCTCGATATTCTCGTACCATGGACGATCAATCGACGTTTGGAACGTTTGAGAATTTTTCTGCGGGGAGTTTGATGCACCCAGGGTTCCCCAGGATGGTCCGCTAGCTCCTGGAATTTAAAACTCTGCTACCCTCTGGTCGTTCGTAGCTCGAGGAAGTTGCGCTAGGAAATCCAGGAACATGGATCCGTGGGAGGTCGCGACCTTAGAATTTAAAATTGTCCCAGAGCCTCGTTTCCGCGTTCCTGGCCTGCGAACCGCTCGGTTTGGGCCATTTGGTAGCTTAGTACATTTTTCCATCGGGTGATGACAGAACTGTACCTTAATGAACGAACACGAGTGCCTGCATCGATCTAACGTAATGTACAGAAACTTCGTTTATTCGAATTCTTTGATACAAAGATGATCGCAAACGTACAGTCGAAAAGGTTTAACAACGATAAATTATAACATTTGACAATGGTCACTACCAGGAGTCGTGTATTAAAAGCTTTGTTCCTAATAGTTTCTAAGAGTTAAAAACCCCTAAGAATTTTTAATGTTAAATATTTATCTACTTTTAATTTCTGAATCCATCTTTATTCAAATTGTACCCAAGTCGTGGATCGAACAGTCTTGAAATTATCCTACAAATGTGTTATCTTCTATCTTCTATTCTTCGTGAAAGAAATTTAAAAAATCGAGAAAACATTCAGTTGTGTAGCAATTTTTAAATCGTGACGACATTCGGGATGTATCGATAAATTTAAAAGACCAGCTAGCTCGAACTGTTCCATTCAGAAAATTCTATACTTCGCGCGATACATTCTCGAATCGATCACGAAAAATCGGAGACACGAAAAATATTCTATATAAGCTCTCGTTGTTAACGACCATGAAAATTCAACGCAGATCGTTCCACGTTGTCTCGCGTTCTCTGGGACGCACGCTGTACATAATGGATCCAGATTATAAATTTATATTATACGAGAAACGATCGCGCGTATACAATGGACCTTGCACAATACTATAAAAATATACGATAATGATATTATTCAATGTTACACGAAATAGAGTTTCGGGTTAATTGTGTCTATTACGAAGTTGTTGGATCGTTCCGAATCTTCGTCGTATGAGTCTCCTCGAGTTCCCGCCATTTCGCGGGAAGTTCGAAAAAGGACAGTCAACGAATCGAAAACAATTACACATTTGTGTAATTTCAATTTCAATTTCATTTTTCGCGAATTTCTACGTAGACGAAACGAAACCAAAAGTTTGCTCGCGTCGAGCGAAGCGAGCAAGATTTCGGCGCGAAGTCAAAGAGGAGAACCACGACTGGCCCAAAAATTGACGCCAGCTGCACGATATTTGCTCGTCGATGGCGCGAGAGCGAAACAAATCTCCAGGAACAACAGCCGTTCGATTTTAAAATCGCTCGAGTTCATTGCAAATGCACAGTTGTATCATAAATATCGTTCGTGTACATCTCTACGTTAAGAGAATCCGAGAAACTTATTTCATCCTCTCTTGAAAGAAGACTCTTAAAGTAGAGATCCGCAATATTTCCAGCCGGTTGAAAGTATCGATCAAAGAAACAATATTATCCAATAAACACAAATTAAATCGCGACTATCGCGAATAAATCTCCACAGATTCCTCTATTCGATAAAAGTCTCTACCACGGTTCGAAGTTCAAGTGTGAAATTTCGCAATTTATTTTCGAACACTCTCCTTCAAGTACGCGCACGAATCAAAGAAAGGACTGGAAAATCTAACGGAATTTTTATTCGGAAAAATTGGAAAGTTTACGGATCTGTGGTTTTCCGTAACCAGAACGTTCAGAATATTCTTACGCGCGTGTAACTCGAACGTAAAGTTAAAGAGGTGACGCGCGAAAGGTTAGAAAGAAGCAAAAGAAGAAACAATCAATCGGAGATTTCCTAAGTATCGATGGACGAGGGCTATCGAGAATATTCGCGGCGATCGTATAGAAGGCCGCGAATATTTTCAGAAAAGTTAATATGTGGCTGGGGAACATCTGCTCCGCGGAAGAACCGTTTCGCGCGGGTTCTGTTCTACTTGGCCATCGAGGATTCCTCTATCCGGCGTAGCTCTCACATATGAGAGACCGATGCCTATCGAGAAACCACCGTATCTCCTGGCCGCGCCGAACGGTGCACACTGTACGTTTCGATCGTTACCGAAACGAGATCGTTATCGCGATACGGATGCGCGATACATCAACCGACGCCGGTGATTTCTGCGCCACGTTCAAGGATGCGACTCGCGCGGCAAATTCTGCGCCGAATGCTGGCCTCCCGCGCCTTATCGCCGCTGATATCGAGGAAATTTTTACCTTTTTTATCTCGACGCGATTAGCTCGCCTTCCGCGACGCGAGATCGCTCGCGGCTCGTGGCGAAATCTACGGACAGAAGAGATCTCTCCGAAGAAATTTCCTGGCGAATTCGAATCGCGAGGAACTTCACTGTTGGTCCAATTTGGCGAGCAAGTAACACTGTAGTGACTTTTATTCGACTTGAGAAACAAAATTTTTTTTGAATGTTCAAATCACTCGCGCTTGACTTGTTCGTTCGATGTAAGGAGGAGAAGAAATGTTGAATTTCGTGTATAATATATATGTAGTGTTGTAGTTATATATGTAGTATATAATATGTATTTTTACATGTATGTCGGATATATAAGAGTGGAGAAATTTTAACGTACGAATACAAGCCATGCCCATTTATGACACCTGTGTTTTATAACTTTAATTTTGTTTCTATTATTGTCCGTTTATACAACGCAGATTTGAAGAACTCGTTTCATTTATTAGAATAATACACCCGAGAGAGAATTCGTAATTAGGAAAAGGATCTGGTAGAACTGAATTTCTCAATGAACTCTATTCCATAATTCGATTATCGTGTAAATGAAGAACTAGGAGGAGACATTTACGTAAAGATATTTTTCAAGAGAATGATTTCGGTTAGACGCGATTTGTTCAGTGAATTTCATTCCCTAATTCGATTACCGTGTAAATGGAGAGCTAGATGGAAAAACTTGAATAGATTTTCTAACAGATTGATTTTTCCAATGACTTCTACTCGTTTTTAATTTTCCACAAAAATCGAACACTTCCAATTTTATTAAAATTCCTTTTCCAAGAGACTGATTTCCGTTCGACTCGATTTTTCCAATGACCTCTACTCATTTCTAATTTTTTGCAAAAATTTGAACACTCCTAATTTTATTACCCTTAAACCGAGAGCTACTTGGAAAAATTCGCACAGATTTTCCAACACATTGATTTCGATTCTACTCGATTTTTCCAATGACCTTTGCTCGTTTCTAATTTTCCACAAAAATGAAACACTCCTAATTTTATTAGGATTCCTTTCTCAAGATATTGATTTCGATTCTACTCGATTTTTCCAATGACCTCTGCTCGTTTCTAATTTTCCACAAAAATCGAACACTCCTAATTTTATTAGGATTCCTTTCTCAAGATATTAATTTCCGTTCGACTCGATTTTTCCAATAACCTCTACTCGTTTCCACTTCTCCACAAAAATCGAACACTCCTAATTATTATATATTACCATGTAAACCGAGATCTACTAAGAGAAATTCGCCCAGATTTTCCGAGAGATTCTCAGCGAATTAATTTCCATTTTTTCGCAAGCGTCGAACACTCCTAATTCCAGTACCGTGATAAACCGGGGGCTCCACCGCGCAAATAGAGACCCTTGAACAGAAGAAGAGACAGAAATCGACGCAGAGACGATCGCACGCATTTTTGCGAACCGTCCGCGAGGCCTTGCGCGCTAGCTCGCTCGCTCGCTCGCTCGCGCGCGGTGGTCTCAGAAGCGCTCAGCTTCTGACCAGTGGTTACAGAAATCCCCCTTTTGTCGCGGCGAAAAAAATCGACGAAACCGCTAAGAGCGCAATCTGAATACCGCTTCGCCGCGTCACGATTCGGTCGGAGCCGTGGTTACACGAGGCGACGTCTCTCCTCGTCGAGGGGCCCTCTGATGGCCGAATTTTAATCGCGCCAAAAACCAAACATAACCTAACTTCGAACCGTGTACCTATCTCACGAACGTACCCTTCGATCGTGTCTCGTCGCTTGATACAATTGCGTTCCAAACTTCGATTACAATTACACGTTCAATGAACAACCAAACGTTGTTATTTGATTTTATTGCCAAGAATTGTCAATCCTGATGAAAATTTCGTGAATGTTCGTCGAAGTGGCGATCAGTCACCGGCCATCGGGCAGCGCGCGACGCCGCCTCGTGTAACGCGGGCTGCGCAATTTTCATTAAACATTGTGATTTCGTGTAATGTGCTTCGGCGATTTTTTTACAGCGACGCCGACGCCGCCTCGCCGTTTCGCTTCCTACTTCTATTATTCTCCCGGTTAAGACTTCTGCACCGCCGCGGGGACCCCCCTCTCGTCCCCCCTCGTCGGTGCCCGACGAATTCTGTCTTGCGGCTCTCTCTTTCACGGGACAATGGCGATTGCGAAGACCGGCCGCAGGAAGAGCTTTAAAGAAATTACACCGCGGATGACTCCCGAGCTCCGAGTCTCGCGCTTTTTCGGCCGCTCCGATTTTTAGTCCCGGAAGGTTACTCGAAGGTAATTCGATCAACGATCGAGGATCGCGTCGGTCCTTAACGCTGGAACTTTGTCTAATTTGGTAAAATCAACGCTAGAACTTTTCTAATACGATAGAATTAACTCTAGAACTTTTCTGGTTGGATAGAATCAACAATAGAACTTTTCTAATTTGATAGAGTCAACAGTAGAACTTTTCTGATTGGATAGAGTCAACAGTAGAACTTTTCTGATTGGATAGAGTCAACAGTAGAATTTTTCTAATTGGATAGAGTCAACAGTAGAACTTTTCTGATTGGATAGAGTCAACAGTAGAACTTTTCTGATTGGATAGAGTCAACAGTAGAACTTTTCTGATTGGATAGAGTCAACAGTAGAACTTTTCTAATTTGATAGAGTCAACAGTAGAATTTTTCTGATTGGATAGAGTCAACAGTAGAACTTTTTTAACTAGGTAGAATCAACAGAACACTTCTAATTCGATAGAATGAACAGTAGAATTTTTCTAATTCGCTAGAATCAACAGTAGAACTTTTCTAATTCGCCAGAAACGATACTAGAATTTTTCTAATTCGGTAGATTCAATACCAGAACTATCAAAAGAATCAATTCGATCCGCTTCGAACTTTTTGAAATTATTTAACATTGGAACTACCGGCAGATTTGGAACTATAAGATACATCTCGTATGTATCTAAAAAAAAAATCAATCGATGAAGAAGATGAATTTTTAAAATCGACCATTACTACATACGTGGAATAGAAAATGTGAAGACGTCTTCGAAAAACATGGTATGGAATTTAAAGCAAATTTCATTACGAAAGCAGTTGGAACTAGTCGTTTTGACTGATTGGTAAATTTAATATTAATTATTAACGATGTCTAGTAAACTTTCAAATAGTTACTATCCTTAGTAATACCGTAAAATAACAATTACGTCGACAAATTATCGAATATTTCAACTGTTTACAGTACGGTTCGAGAAAATATCGCTGTACATCCTCGAGTATAGAAAACTGACGTGGCGTTTAACGCGTTAATAATTACAGTTTACAAACGTTACGAAAGATTACCAGATCCCTGCAGCATCTACACGATTAATCATTACGATTACTATGGCTTCTTCCAGGAATCAATTACGGTAATCGTCGAACTGTCCGACTGTACACGTTACACGAAAGGAGCAGTGATATCCTCGTTAATATCGATTCTCGAGAATTTTAGCGAGATTGCGCGAGTATCGAAATATAATAAGTTGTCTCCGACAGGACGTTTCTCGTGGTATCGTTCAAGCACCATCGAGACCTCGATAAGACAATGTAGCTAAACTACTCTCAGAGTGGTGGATTATTCGAGTGACTTTACAAGAATCTTTATCCGGAGCAGGGATTCTCAACGAGGGTGGTAAGTTTGCATAAATCGATCCGATGGATATCTAGATAGTTTCTAAAATTCAACACTGTCCCATATATTAAGAATCTGGCAGCAAAGTGTCAAGTATTGTACAAGGATCGCGTTAAACGAATCTGGTTATCGTATTTTCTTCAGTCGAATCGACCAAAGATGTATAAACTTACCGAGAGGATAGGAAAGTTGAGAAACTCCGATCTCGAGAATATTTTGAATATTTTTTCTCCCTTGTTTCTATTTTTGGAAAATAAATTCTAATATTGTGGAAGTTTTCGTAGCAAATTATTACGAAATTTTTAACCGAAAGTTGGAGCTGTTATCGACAAAAAGTAAATAACCATAAAATAGTATCAAATTGATTTTCAGAGATACAAAAGATAAATAATGATAAAATAATATCAAATTGAGTTTCAGAGATACAAAAGATGAATAATGATAAAGTGGTATGAAATTGATTTTCAGAGATGCAATAATATGAAATTGATTTTCAGAAATGCAATAGTATGAAATTGATTTCTAGAGATACAATTAATAGTATTAAATTGATTTTCGGTGATACAATAGTATTAAATTGATTTTCGGAGATACAATAGTATGGAATTGATTTTCAGAGATACGATTATTAGTACGAAATTGATTTTCACAGACGCAAGGGTAAAAAAATTGTTATTCTTTTTTATCTTTCGAGGCACCGAGGGATCTAGATTCTGTCGTCGAAATATCGACGAAATCTATCTAGAAAAACTGCTTCGTCTTCGGTACACGATGATTTCTCGTGAAAAATGCGGAAACGTTTCGCCGTTTCACCAAAGATCCGCTAATCTTCGTTTCAAACCGAGCTCGACAATGGTTCTCTACGCCGTCAAACATAAAAGTTTCTTAACTTCTGGCTCTTGCTTAATTACCCCGCGAGATGGACCAAGATTGCAAACAAGAAGGTTATCCCGGTTTCCATCGCCGCGCTGAATAAAATCTTCGATCTCGTCTAAACGAATGCACACTTTTCTCGTTATTTTTCTAAAAGACTCGCAAACGTTGATGATAATTGTTCCTTACGCAATGAGCCCGCCGTTTCTTAAACCACTTCGCGTATCCTGTTGTGGAATCTTTGTCGCTGGAAACGGTGCGAATGTTTCTTCTTTCCTAGGAAACGTGTCAAGATTTAGAATCGTTGCAAAAGGTTCCAATCGCGAATTGGAGAAAAAATAATCTCGGATCGTAAACAAAACGTACGAGAATCGAAAGATCGTAGAAAAATCCATAAAATATTAAAATAGTATTTAAAAAATGAACCGTGACAGCAGTTCCAAGGGATGGTAAAGTATTTCTTCATAGTACACGAAGATGAAAAATATAAAGATCGTGGAAAAATCGATCGCTAAAGTGTTCAAATAGTATCGCAAAAGTGTCTAAATCGTAATACTAATCCTAACAGAAGATAAAGTGATCGAAGATATAAATAGAAAGACGGTAGAAAATCTAACAAACTGTAAAATAGTAAAACAATATTTCAAAAGTATCTAAACAGTAAAACCAATTCCAATAGAAGATAAAGAACATGGAAAATGGATTGAAAAATCTAACGAATCGTAATACTAATTCTAACAAAAGATAAAGTAATCGAAAATAAAAATAGAAAGACGGTAGAAAATCTAACAAACTGTAAAATAGTAAAACAATATTTCAAAAGCATCTAAACAGTAAAACCAATTCCAATAGAAGATAAAGAACCTGGAAAATGGATAGAAAAATCTAACGAATCGTAAAATACAAAAAAATTGTGTTCCAAAGTGTCCAAACCGTAATACCAATCCCAATAGAAGACAAAAGTAATCGTTGACCGCGAAGCAAGAGAATAGAAATGGCGTAGAAAAATCGAACGAACCGTGAAACATGAAAATAAAAATTTGGAAAGCGTTTAAACCGCATTGGAAGCTCGAATGGAAGTAAAAGTGATCCTTCATCGGACGTTCGCAAATTACCGATTTACGATTGCAAATTAGAAATGTACCTTATTACCGGTCGCACGATTAACGATTACCGTTCGAGTTCGGGGCGCGTGTCAACCACGCCGCGAAAGAAATCGACGTTGTACGCGTCCCGCAAACAATTAATCCGATAAATTTCGCGGTGAGATAGGGTTGGCGCGCGGAGTCTCGTATAGGAAGGAGATCGAAGGAGGAAGAAAAACCGTGGATCGGTGGCTAGGGGGGATCGGTAGGGGGGTTAGGAGGCAGGCGGCCGGAGAGTATGCAGATGAATAGCTCGCAGAAACCGTGAGAGTCTACGGTTGCCCTATATATCGGGGAGCGGAGAGCTATGGAGAACTCGAGGCTGCTGCCGAGCAGTTCTGCTCGCTCACGACTCTCGTGTGTTGTGTGTCGCCCCGTCTTTTAAAACTCGAACTCGGTCGGTCTCTACGACGTCGCTGAGAGGCAAAGAGCCACCGGCTGCCGCGAGAGAGACCCGGGGACTTCTGGTCCTCTCCCTGCCACCGTCGTTCCTCCCCGACACTGCCGCGACGACGGACCTGCACCGAATCGCTCGATGACTAACACTGTCGTCGACTCGCGGAGATTCGAACCGCGAGGACCGGGACACGGATGGACGCGAATGCTCACCGAGGGCCATTTTTGAAAGAATAAAATGAAACGAGAGAAGGGAAGGTTTTATATTCGTCTGTCGATTTTAGGAAAATATATTATTGTGAATATTGGTAAATAATTTTAAGTATAGCATAGTATTTATGGAGATTCGAACCGCAAGGACCGAGACTAGGGTAGACGAGAATGCTCACCGAGGACCATTCTTCGTTAACGAAAATTTTTGAAAGAATAAAATGAAAGGAGAGAAGGGAAGGTTTTATATTTATCTGTCGATTTTAGGAAAATATATTATTGTGAATATTGGTAAATAATTTTAAGTATAGTATAGTATTTGTGGAGATTCGAACCGCAAGGACCGAGACTAGGGTAGACGCGAATGCTCACCGAGGGCCATTTTTCGTTAACGAAAATTTAAGAACGAATACGAATTAAAAGGAGAAAGGAGAAGGTTTGGTGTTCCTCTCTCGATTTAAGTAAAATATATTATTGTGAATATTGGTAAATAATTTTAAGTATAGTATAGTATTTGTGGAGATTCGAACCGCAAGGACCGAGACTAGGGTAGACGCGAATGCTCACCGAGGGCCATTTTTCGTTAACGAAAATTTAAGAACGAATACGAATTAAAAGGAGAAAGGAGAAGGTTTGGTGTTTCTCTCTCGATTTAAGTAAAATATATTATTGTGAATATTGGTAAATAATTTTAAGTATAGTATAGTATTTGTGGAGATTCGAACCGCAAGGACCGAGACTAGGGTAGACGCGAATGGTCACCGAGGGCCATTTTTCGTTAATGAAAATTTTTCAACGAACGCCAAATAAAACCAGAGAAGGGAAGGTTTGATATTCATTTGTCGATTTTAGTAAAATATATTATTGTGAATATTGGTAACAAAATTTTTATGTATAATATAGGATAGTATTTGTGGAGAGTCGCACTGTAAGGACCAAGACCTGGTTATACGTGAATGCTCACCGAGGGCCATTTTTCGTTAACGAAAATTTTCCAACGAATGCCAAATAAAACGAGAAAGGAGGAGGTTTGATATTCATCTGTCGATTTTAGTAAAATATATTATTGTGAATATTGGTAACAAAATTTTTATGTACAGTATAGGATAGTATTTGTGGAAATTCAAACCACGAGGATCAAAGACCGGGTATACGCGAATGCCCCCCTGCGGACCATTTTCTATTACCAAAAATTTTCAAGTGAACACGAAATAAAATGAGAAAAGAGAAGGTCTGATATTTGTCTCTCGATTTAAATAAAATATTGGTAACATTTGTACGTACAATATAGTACAATATTTACGAAGTTTCGAACCGCGGACCATCATCTACCGCCAAAAATTTTCGAGGAAAGAAAAGATCGATAATAAAGGAAATATCGGCGCTTGGTATCTAAAACTTATTCGCACCTCGCTACTCCTTCGACCTACTCGATATTATCAAATTTCGCGAAAACTCATCTACACAATAGTCTCTCCCAAGGAAGATCTACATACAAGACCGAAATATCCAAACACGAAGAAATCTCCAATAACAATCCCCACAACATAAAAAGAACTCGTCTCTATTAACGACAGAAAGAACCACCATCGACGCACGCAATTCGTCCCGAGAATTCTTCCGTTTAATCGTCCCGATAGAAATTTCAGCAAACGTTCCAGAGAATATTGAAACTGACCAGTGGAACCGCTCTCCGAGGACTCACGATCGTCCGTGATCTCGCGCTGACCGGAACACCGATCTCTGCTATTCTTGACCACGCGGCTCCCCTCCGACGAGAAAGAGAAAAAATGTTCCCGCGATAAATCTTCCCGGTGGAAACGCACGATCCAGGTACAATTTATCTCCCCCGCGTAAAAGTTAACCGGTGGCCGCGGTTCGTGGCTGTAAGAAGCGTGCCCGATGCCGTGAACTTTCGGCTCCCGGGATCGGGACGAAGCTAGGGGGGTAGGGCAATAATGACCCTCGTTGGTTCCGCGTCCCGAGACGCGCGTCCGGGTAATCAGTCGGTCGGTAAATTTAATTGACTAATGCCCCGCGCACCGGGCGAACCGTGCGGTTATTAAATGTCGCCCGTTCGACGTGGCACCGCGGAAATTTCCTCGCTCCTGGTCACATGTCGTTAATTGATGAGAGCGGCGTGCATCCAGCCGGGCTTAATTGACCTGGTTCGCCGGGGCGGATCGAACACGCGGTGCCCCGAGCCGGTCCCGTCTTTCGCCCGCCATTTTTTCAAACTTATTAACCCCTAGCTGCGCGATCACTTCTCGGTCGCTCGGCGATTTCTTTGAATTTGTTTTTCTAGTTCTTTTGGTAAGTAAACGATTTTCTCTGTTATTTTTGACATCGTGATTGGTTTGCGTTTGTATTATTATTGGTAGTTTCTTAACGAATTTGATGTAGAATCTAATGTATCCCCTTTGTGTAGAATTAATGGGGGAAAGTGTGTAGTAGGTTTTGTAGAGGAAGTGATCGAACGGAGAATATTTTGTGGAATGAAATAAGATGAAATTGAGTAAAGCGAAAATTGTGTGGGATTGATGCAATAAAGTATATAATAGGTTTATAAAGAAAATGATCGAATGGGGAGTATACTGTGAAATAAAATATGAGAAAATAAGGTAAAGTATACATTTTGTACAATTAATAGAACAAAATACATAGTAGGTTTATAAAGAGAATGATCGAATGGAGAATATTTTGTGGAATGAAATAAGATGAAATGGAGTAAAGCGAAAATTGTGTGGGATTGATGCAAGAAAGTATATAATAGGTGTATAAAGAAAATGATCGAATAGGGAATATACTGTGAAATAAAATATGAGAAAAGAAGGTAAAGTATACATTTTGTACAATTAATAGAACAAAATACATAGTAGGTCTATAAAGAGAATGATCGAATGGAGAATATTTTGTGGAATGAAATAAGATGAAATGGAGTAAAGCGAAAATTGTGTGGGATTGATGCAATAAAGTATATAATAGGTTTATAAAGAAAATGATCGAATGGGGAGTATACTGTGAAATAAAATATGAGAAAAGAAGGTAAAGTATACATTTTGTACAATTAATAGAACAAAATACATAGTAGGTCTATAAAGAGAATGATCGAATGGAGAATATTTTGTGGAATGAAATAAGATGAAATGGAGTAAAGCGAAAATTGTGTGGGATTGATGCAAGAAAGTATATAATAGGTGTATAAAGAAAATGATCGAATAGGGAATATACTGTGAAATAAAATATGAGAAAAGAAGGTAAAGTATACATTTTGTACAATTAATAGAACAAAATACATAGTAGGTCTATAAAGAGAATGATCGAATGGAGAATATTTTGTGGAATGAAATAAGATGAAATGAAGTAAAGCGAAAATTGTGTGGGATTGATGCAAGAAAGTATATAATAGGTTTATAAAGAAAATGATCGAATGGGGAATATACTGTGAAATAAAATATGAGAAAAGAAGGTAAAGTATACATTTTGTACAATTAATAGAACAAAATACATAGTAGGTCTATAAAGAGAATGATCGAATGGAGAATATTTTGTGGAATGATATAAGATGAAATGGAGTAAAGCGAAAATTGTGTGGGATTGATGCAAGAAAGTATATAATAGGTGTGTAAAGAAAATGATCGAATAGGGAATATACTGTGAAATAAAATATGAGAAAAGAAGGTAAAGTATACATTTTGTACAATTAATAGAACAAAATACATAGTAGGTCTATAAAGAGAATGATCGAATGGAGAATATTTTGTGGAATGAAATAAGATGAAATGGAGTAAAGCGAAAATTGTGTGGGATTGATGCAATAAAGTATATAACAGGTGTATAAAGAAACTGAACGAAGAATATACCGTAAAATAAAATATGATAAAATAAGGTAGAGAAGTATGCATTGTGTAGAATTAATACGATAAAATACATAATATGTCTATAAGGAGAATGGTATATCGAACGAAGAGTATATCGTGAATTAAAATAAGATGAAATAAAGTAAAGCGAAAATTGTATAGAATTGATACAAGAAAATACATAATAGGTGTATAAAGAAACTGAAGGAAGAATATGCTGTAAAATAAAATATGATAAAATAAGGTAAAGAATATGATGAAATAAAGTAAAGCGAAAATTGTATAGAATTGATACAACCAAGTACATAATAGGTTACAAAGAGAGTGATCGAACGAGGAATACATCGCGAAAGAAAATAATATGAAACAAAGAAATGAAATCGAACGAGAAGATCTTAATCGGTGGTTGGGACCGAGGCGGATTGAAAAAGTCTCCAGCCGCGAGTTTCGAACGCCTTGGACGGTGTACTCGAGCAAACGAGGAAGAAAAATGGAAGGAAATCCGGCGCGTATCGTTAAATTGGTAAAAGAATTTCGCGAGGAATCGGTGACATTTTACGAAAGAATCCACGGATTCGCCGTTCGCTGCTTTCGAAATTATTTAATCGGGTAACCGTGGAAAGAACGCGAGAACCGGTGTGAGAAAGTCGTTGATGAATTATTTAACGAAGCGACGGAAAGTTGGAAATATTGATAGGGAACGTGTCATTGATCGACGGGACCGTTTCTACTGGTGTTTCTTCTCTAAAAGTATACGAATTAATTGGAATTAATTTCCAAATAAGGTAATTGATAACAGGAGGAGCTGATAAGTCTCGGTGCTGTTCTCGAAAGAGAGAGGAAGAAATTTGGAAATTTTAACAGAACGCGAGCGAATCACTCGGATATACATAGTTTTTAATTCGAAACGGAGAGGTATCATTTTCCTCGAGGTGTTTGCACCTGTTCGCGATTGAATAGAATTGGAGATGATTTTATTCGCGACCTAAACGTAGCGAGGAAGCGTTTCGGATCAACTTTTACGAGCGTCCCACGCACGCGAGCGTCTAGCTGATACTCGAGACGAGCCGACCGCCGCGAAGGGTTAAAACATCCGGACGTATTTTACAAGGACGATGCATCTCGACTGGAAAATACAACGGCGAATAAAATAGATAATACAGGAAAGAGAGCCACGACTAAGGGAGAGATTCGACGACAATCTGCGATCGTATCCAATCCATTCCTCCTGGAAACCTTTCCCCAGAGATGTATATTATAATAATAATACGTATTGAACATAGATCGTGGAAGGGAATTAGATAAAAAATACCAGAGAAGGGAAGTCACGACGATGTCGCATCGTGGTGTAAAATCCAACCCTTTTCCCTTAGAAATGTACTCGGTAATGATAGTAACGCGTCTCGGTTGTTGTAAAATAAATAACAATATATTCTGGTCGTCGATCAAGAAATAGAAATAACGGAGGAAGAGTGTCTCGAGAATGTCACATCGGTCAAACAGTTTGCGATTATACTACGTAATAATAATATCTCTTGATCGTCGATTAGAAAATAAAATTAAAAGATGAATGAAATAATACACAAGGAATATCATCGCGACGTTGCATCGATAGAGATTCGATCAAATTCTACCCTTTTTCGCTAAAAGCAACTATAGTAATAATGCTACAGTATAAGGTAAATAAAAGAAAAATTAAAATAATAAAAACAACGCACAAGGAATACCATTACATCTCATCGGTAAAGAATAAAGACTCGAATAAATCTAACCCTTTCTCGCTAAAAAAAACTCCATAAGAATGTTACGCTGTAAGTTAAATAGAATAAAAATTAAAATAATAAAAACAGTGGAGAAAGAATTGCACTACGACGTCTCATCGGTAAAAATTCAATCAAATCCAAATTTTTCTCATTAAAAACAACTCCATAACAATGTTACGCTATAAGTTAAATAGAAAAAAAATAAAATAATAAAAATAGCGCACAAGGAATACCACTACGACGTCTCATCGGTAAAAATTCAATCAAATCCAAATTTTTCTCATTAAAAACAACTCCATAACAATGTCACGCTATAAGATAAATAGAATAAAAATTAAAATAATAAAAACAATGGACAAAGAATTCCACTACGACGTTTCATCGGTAAAGATTCGATCAAATCCAACCCTTTCTTCCTAAATACCACTCCATAAAAGCGCCACATCGAAAGTGAAATAAAATAAAAATAAAGATAAAAATAGTAAAGGAATACAACGACGTCTGATGGCGAAAGATTGTCTAAACTGGTCGAGATCGTTCTGCAACCCTTCCCGCGTGGTAAAACCGTTGATCCGCGGCGGCGTCTCGGCGCAGGGCGCATATATACCGCAGCGTGGCATGTCCTTTAAAACTAGAACTCGGCCGACCTATACAGTTGGCCGCGCGCGGAGTCAAAGAGTCAGCTCGTCGGCACCTCTAAGAACGAGGATAGGAAGAGGAGGCAGCACGTAGCGTACGGAGACAGAAGACACACCATCGTCGAAACCGGGGGAGAGACGCCTGAACGAAGAGAGTAGGAAAGAAACAGGAGAGGAAGAAGCCGGGAGAGAAGCCGTGCCGTGCCTAGCCGTACCGAGCCGTGCCGGTTAACCGTACCGATGAACTTTCGGCTCCCGGCGCACGGCGATGAGTAGTGACCGTCGTCCAGCTATCCACCGTGGCACACACGCGCCGATGTGTGCATCCGCTTACACACCCGCGAATCGATGCACCGACGTCCACGCTCGTACGTGCCGGCAGCACCATCGCCGCCCGACCACCTACGACACAGGCGAAACCTTCACCGTAGGTGCACCGCGAGAGGTCGT
The DNA here is from genome assembly GCF_051014685.1 of Ptiloglossa arizonensis. NCBI lineage: Eukaryota > Metazoa > Arthropoda > Insecta > Hymenoptera > Colletidae > Ptiloglossa > Ptiloglossa arizonensis. Next base: position 32,394,367 of record NC_135048.1, read on the forward strand.
GCCGAAGGTGGCCCAGCATCGAGGATCGTGCGAATGCGGCCTAAGAGGCCCGTCGGAACGGTGAACAGACCGAGACGAAGACGGAGAGAGAACCAAAGATGGACGGAGGGACCGAGGGACGGAGAGAGGGAGGGGGAGAAGAAGGGGGCCGTGACGGATGGAAAAGGGGGGACCTTTTATAGACGTCGTTTGTAGGACTCGATATATCGGACGCGATTGACGATCGATCCGGATGGCGTCGGTTTCGAGGGGACGGACTCCTTCTTCTCTGCCCGATTAGCAAGCTCCGCTGGATTCCTCGGTTCCGGGGAACTTTCCAAGGGAAACAGTCGTAACGAGACGAAGATTGGCGTCAATCGGCTCGACGACTTTGGACTGTCAATTCGCGAAGGTGGGTGCGCTTTCGCCGGGCTCTAGTTACCCGGGACTCGATGACAACTATAGCGAGAGAGTATGAGAAAGAGAGATAGAGAGAGAGTGTGTGAGAGAGAGAAGGGTAGAAGGGGGGACACGGTGTTTTAGCAAGGATCTCGAGTAGAAGGCGAACCAGCTCGCGGTAGCAAATTGGAGCAATAACGAAGAATCGGTTTCGAATTATGTAACTTGCCTTTTTCGGATTCTACGGATCCTTTTACGATTCGTTGCGGTTGTTCGGTTACGGAGCATCTTTCGGAGGGATTTAGGAATAGCTGGACGATTTTCGATCGGGATTTCGAACGATCGGGTAGGCCAGGTTGGAATCTCGGTTCGAGATTGCTTATTTTTAAATGGATTTGTTTGTTTCTCTTTTCAGAGATCCAGTTCTTCTTTTAGAGATTCTTTCTTTCGTGTGGACGATCTTGGATCGCAAATTCGTAAGATGGATCTACTTTCGCGAGATCCAGTTACCGATGGATTCGAGAAAAAGTTTAGTAGTTTGAATCAAACGCGTAATTCGAGATGATTCGGAGCAGGAACGGTGAAACAAGTTGAATTTCCGGAAGCTTGTTCCGTTGGTCGAAAATTTCAGGTGCTCCCGAATGCGTCCGAGCCATTACCGTGGTCTGTTGATTCTCGGTTCCGGGTGTATTTCGAAGGGAACCGTGTAACGAGGCGAAGACTACCGTCGATCGAACGCACGATGATAGACTTGCAAATTTGAGATACACTTTCGTCGACTCTAATTACAGGTCTCGGCGTGGAGGAGGACAGAGGTCGGTATCGATCTCGAACCGAACGCTATAATCGCGGTAACCAACGAAATTAATAACCGAAAACAGTTAACCAAAGCAACACGGGTCCACCCTAAATTCCGAGTGCCCCGATCGTTGGAAATTCCTCGAGGAGTTTAACAATAGTGTCGGTGTTCCAATTACGGGACGCGTAACTAGAATTTTTAAGAATAAAATTATTTTTGAGTGGTTTTGAATGCAACGTGCGGAAAATAATAAATTTCGAAGGAACAACACTTTTGCACTTAATGGATTACTTCGATCGAATCTAGAAAAGATTCTACAGGGATGATTGTAACGTAAAGGATTTCTGCGCGAGAAAATTCCAATGTAAGATTTTAATGTACAAAAATTCTACTGTGAGAAAATTGTAGCGTACGAGTTCTACCGTGAGAAATTTGTAGCGTATCAAATTTTTGCGTAAAAGTGTTCCGTGGTGACAAAAGTGGAATGTGGAAGAGTTCTGTTCCATTGACCAAGAATTTTGCCGAGTCAAAATTGTAGCGTAGAAAATTGTAGCGTAAAGGAGTTCCATCGTAGCGAGATTGTAGCGTAAAAAAAATTCTATTGTAAAAAAGTGTAACGCAAAAGATTGTAGCGTAAAAGAGTTCCATCGTAGCGAGACCGTAGCGTAAAAAAATAGTAGCGCGAAAAATTGTAGCGTAAAGTAGTTCCTTCGTAACGAGATTGTAACGTAAAGAAAAATTCTATTGTAAAAAAGTGTAACGTAAAAGATTATAGCGTAAAGGAGTTTCATCGTAGCGAGAGTGTAGCGTAGAAAAATAGTAGCGCAAAAAATTGTAGCGTAAAGAAGTTCCATCGTAGCGAAATTGTAGCGAAAAAAAAATTCTATTGTGAAGAAGTGTAACGCAAAAGATTATAGCGTAAAGGAGTTTCATCGTAGGGAGAGTGTAGTGTAAAAAAATTGTAGCGCAAAAAATTGTAGCGTAAAGGAGTTCCATTGTACTACGATTATAGTGCAAAAGAATTCTACCATGAAAAAATTGTAGAGCGAAAGATTGTAGCGTAAAAGAGTTCCTTCGTAGCGAGATTATAGCGCAAAAGAATTCTACCATGAAAAAATTGTAGCGCAAAAATTGTAGCGTAAAGAACTTCCTTCGTAACGAGATTGTAGCGTAAAAGAAATTCTAGCATGAAAAAATTGTAGCGTAAAGGAGTTCCTTTGTAACGAGATTGTAGCGTAAAAAAATTCTACCGTGAAAAACGTGTAGCGCAAAAAATTGTAGCGAAAAGGAGTTCCTTCGTAACGAGATTGTAGCGTAAAAAAAATTCTAGCATGAAAAAATTGTAGCGTAAAGGAGTTCCTTCGTAACGAGATTGTAGCGTAAAAAAATTCTACCGTGAAAAACGTGTAGCGTAACAAATTGTAGCGTAAAGGAGTTCCATCGTGCTACGATTGTAGCGTAAAAATATTCTACCGTGAAAAATTGTAGCGTAAAAAGATACCAGCGTAAAAGTTCCACCGTGACGAAATTCCATCGCAAAAAGATTTCAGCGCCAAAAAAGCGCTGATACAAATTCTACGATACAAGGCAAAAAGAGAAAAAAAATTCCACGATACAAGGCAAAATAAAAAAAAAAATTCTACGCTACCATAATTGCGGGTAAATCGTCCACGTCTCGGATCGTTCTCTCGCGAGGATCCTCGCGTTGCGCGCTTGCTACGCACGATGGCAAACGCGCTAAGAAGGAAACGGACCAGTAGAGGGAACTTTGCGGTAAACAGGAGCGTGTTTACACTGGCCAGCAGCATTCCGGTTCGACGTGGCGGGAAAAAGGTGGCAAACAGGAGGGAGGGATCGTGAACGGGCGAGAACGTGCTGGAAAAAGAAGAAACGCCGGGGGTTGGTTAGCGTGGCCAATCGATCAGCATTGGCGGTTTTTGCGCTACCCATATGTCATAGTCGACCAGGCCGGGAACATGCCGCGGCATAGAGAGGCCAGCTTGGCCCGTGTCCATTCGTGATATGTGGGTAGAAATTTCGTTCAATGGACGACGAATCTTCCATCTCGGTTACGCGTTACAACCACCCTTCGTTCGTCCTCGTTTCGAATTCGAATCGGGAAAAATTACCTCTCCCCTTGAAACTCGTCCGTAATCAAATTCGACGAAAAGATCGTAATCGTTCGATCCACCGGTTGGGACGAACGACGAGATTCTGGGAACATTTAACGCTGAGGTTAGGCGAGATCCGATCTCGAATCTCGGTAGAACCGTAATTTATATCGGTACCTGTGTAACAGTATCTACACCTCACTTGTAAATTACGCTAAACCTCGTTCGATGTTTAAAAAATTGAATAAATATATTTTTATATTTAACAGAAAATTTAGAACCAATAATGTGTTCGAGTATATCGAGGTATATCGTGTGTCTTAGGAGTTTATAAAATTGATTGTACCTTCGTAATAGTAACAGTCGTGTCTATAGAGAACACGCTGTGGAATTTAAATGTCTTTATGAAATCGCTTGGAGTCGCTTTAATCGGTGGATAGAACATGTAATGTTAATTTCGAATGGAGAAAAAAATAAATTGAACGATGACAATGTGAGAAAATGGAGGAACGACGTTCAGTTCGGTATCGGTGGATCAATCGCGGATCGCGTGCTCTCGAGTTCGAATCCCGCGAGAATCGGCGATGAGTTAGAGTCTAGCTCGGACCGTCTTTCGTTCGTGATTCGGAGTTTAATGGATTCGAGGTCGTAATATCGGCGAGTTTATTACTAGGAAGGACGGCCGTGTTTACAGAAAGATGATTCCTTACGGTTACGATACGACGAAAGTCATTGGCTGTTTTACCTAATTTCTTTGTCAAACCTCGTAACGCGACACTGTGAAATCTCGCTAACTTTATTCCTTCGATAATGTACTTACGAGCGGACGATCGAAGAAAGCGAACGAAGTTACGAGTACCTGGAAGTGTACACGGTCCCTCGAAATCGCTAAAAGTTTCCTCGAGTTTACGAAGAGCTGACTAAAAAAAAAAAAAAGAAGAAGAATAAAATTAGATAAATCCGATGATCGATTATCCGAGAGAACTAACGGGACATCCGTTGCTCTTTTAACGAACGAATAAAAAGTTTTTCTATTTTACACGCTTGCCAGGAGATGGTCTAGTTTCTTGGCCATCGAAGTGTTTAAATTTACTCCGCAGTCGGTGTCGAATCCACCGAAACCTGGTCGTCCATTTATTTTCGTGAAACTCTTAGTTCCGAGGAAAGTATTGCGTAATTTATCGGAAACACATGCCTCTGGAGACCTATAATAGGACATCCGGAGGCAGAGTCGCGTCACCGGTAACAATGCTCTCCTACAAAGCCATTCGTTTTAATTTTCAAGTTGAAAAGAAGTCTCTTCCTCTCGGTCGCTGCGTTTCGATCGATCGGTGCAACAACAACGAGCGACGCCCGGTGTTCTCCGAATCGTTCGTTGTTTCGTTCGTTGTTGTTACATCGATCAATGGAAAAGCATTCCTTTTAATTTTCAAGTCGAAGGGAACTCTTCCTATCCAGTTCGCTACGTTTCGAACGATCGATGCAACAACAACCAGCTACGTCTCACGTTTTTGAAAAGGTTGGTTGTTGTTGCATCGATCTATCGAAATGCAGGGAACTCGAGGGGGAATGTCTTCTTCGATTTGAAATCTAAAAATCATTGTTTTTAATTTCCAAATAGGAAAGGACTCTACTTGTCTAGTACGTTACATTTGGATAGATCGATGCAACAACTAACAACAACCCAAAATCCAAAATCTTTCGTTGTTTGGTTCGTTGCTGTTGCATCGATCGATCGAAAAGCATTCTTTTAATTTTCAAGTTTAAAAGAATTCTTTTATTGCTATGTGTTACCGTTTACGATCTATCGATGCAACAACAACAACAACAACGAGCCGCGTTCCACGTTCTTCGAATGGTTCGTTGTTGCATCGATCGATCGAAGAAGATTCCTTTTAGCTTACAAACCGAGAAGAAGTCTCTTTCTATCATTTGCTACTATTTACGATCGATGAATGCAACAACAACAACAACAACAGCTACGTCCCACGTTTTTTGAATGATTACATCGATCGATAAAAAAAATTCTTTTTAACTTTCAAACCGAGAAGAATTCTCCTCCTGCTAATTGCTATCATTTACGATGGACCAATACAACAACAACATCATCATCATTAACAACAACAACAATCAGCTACGTCTCACATTTCCCGAATGGTCCGTTGTTACATCGATTAATCGAAAAAAATTCTTTTCACCTTTCAAACCGAGAAGAATTCTCCTGTTACCATTTGCTACCATTCACGATCGACCAATACAACAACAACATCATCAACATTAACAACAACAACAATCAGCTACGTCTCACATTTCCCGAATGGTCCGTTGTTACATCGATTAATCGAAAAAAATTCTTTTCACCTTTCAAACCGAGAAGAATTCTCCTGTTACCATTTGCTACCATTTACGATCGACCGATACAACACCAACAACATCATGATTAACAACAAAAACAATCAGCTACGTTCCACATTTTTCCGAATGGTCGGTTGTTACACCGATCGATCGAAAAGAGTTCCTTTGAACATTCAACTCGAGATCTTTTCCCCCTCCGGTTCGCTGTACATTTCGATCGATCGATGCAACAACAACGAGCTACGTCTCGGCGTGCCCCGAATCGTCGGTTGTTTCGGGCACGGTGGATCGCGGAGACGTGAGATCATCGGCCGCGAAATCGAAGAGCGTCGCAATCTCGAATTCGACACCACGTGACGGGACAATGGCTAGAGAGAATGACGCGGAGACAACGACGGTGAAACGACGGGAGGGGAGGGGAGGGGGGCCTCCTCTCGCGAGGAGAGCGAGAAACCAAGGGGGCGGGATGGGGGCAGTGGGGGAAGCGGAGGAAGGAGTACGTGGGTGCAGCGCGCACACACCACTCCGCTAGAAAGTGTCCCAGACCGAAAGGAAAAAAAGAGTCCGGGTCAGTTTGAATAATTTTGACCACACCTCTCGTCAAAGCAATACACGAGCGTATGAATACATACATTTAAATGTACCCCGACGCCCGGGGAAGTATTGTCCGAATTTTTAAGCAGCCACGAAGCGACGACGAACGCTCCGTGCACAGACTCTCTCTCTCTCTTGTCGATGTCGACGTTCCCCCCAGGGTGACCGATATTTCTCGCCTTCGCGCAACCACCTGACGGTTTTTTCCAACCCCCTTCGTAGTCCCGAGAAACCTTCCGCACCCCCTCTACGATCGTTGAAATTTTAAGGAAGAATGATTCTTCTCGGCCGAGAGGGTAGGTATTTTGTTACGCGAGAAAGTAGAAGATAATCAATTTTGAGGAAACACTTTGGTACTGTTTGTGGAAATTTTATTCGACGTGGTGTAGGTGATGTAAGGTTGGTCCAAAGCACAGTTGTGCCGTGTAAAATGATAGCGAAAAGATTGTACGGTAAAAATTTTTAGTAATGGAGTTTCATAGTGATAAAATTCTAGCGCGAATTCTACCGTGAACGAATTTTAGCGCAAAAGAGTTCTATCGTGGTAACAGTTTAGCGTAGAAAAGTTCTAGCGTGGTATTTCAGCGCAGAAAATTTCTACCGTGAATACATTTTAGCGTAGAATTCTTTTACGCTAAGAAGGTTTTAGCGTAAAAGAATTCTACTGTGACGAAATTTTAACGTTGTAGAATTCTACTGTGACAAATTTGCAGCGTACAAAAATTATACGGTAAAAAATTCTAAAATAAAAAAATTGTAGAATAAGAAGATTTTAGCGTAAAAGAATTCTACTGTGACGAAATTTTAGCGTTGTAGAATTCTACTGTGACAAATTTGCAGCGTACAAAAATTATACGGTAAAAAATTCTAAAATAAAAAAATTGTACAATAAGAAGATTTTAGCGTAAGAGAATTCTACCGTGACAAAATTTAGCGTAGTAGAATTCTACCGTCACAAATTTCTAGCGCAGTAGAATTCTATCGTCACAAATTTCTAGCGCAGTAGAATTCTACCGCCACAAATTTCTAGCGTAGTAGAATTCTACCGTCACAAATTTCTAGCGTAGAAGAATTCTATCGTCACAAATTTCTAGCGTAATAGAATTCTACCGTCACAAATTTCTAGCGTAGTAGAATTCTACTGTCACAAATTTCTAGCGTAGTAGAATTCTATCGTCACAAATTTCTAGCGTAGTAGAATTCTATCGTCAAAATTTTCTAGCGTAGTAGAATTCTACCGTCACAAATTTCTAGCGTAGAAGAATTCTATCGTCACAAATTTCTAGCGTAGTAGAATTCTATCGTCACAAATTTCTAGCGCAGTAGAATTCTACCGTCACAAATTTCTAGCGTAAAAAATTATAGCGCAAAATTTACAGCGTAAAGAAATTACACGGTAAGAAGATTTTAACGTAAAAAAATTCTACCGTGACAAAATTTTAGCGCTGTAGAATTCTACCGACGCAAAATTCCCAGCGTAAAGAAATTACACGGTAAGAAGATTTTAACGTAAAAAAATTCTACCGTGACAAAATTTTAGCGCTGTAGAATTCTACCGTGACAAATTTCCAGCGTTAAAAAATTCCAAGATAAAGAAACGCCAGCGTAATGAAATTGTACGGTAAAAAGATTCTACCCTGGGCAAACTCTAGCGCGAGAAGAAATTACCCGGTAAAAAAAACATTCTAACGAAAAGGAGTTCCATCGCGACGAAATTCTAACGTAAAACGACTTTAGCGTAAATAAATTCTAGCGTAAAGGGAATTCCATCGTGGAAAGATTTTAATGTAAACAAAATATCAACCCCCTTTCCTCCGTGGACTCGACCAACCTCCCGCAACCCCGTACGTCCCGTTCACCGCGACTGGGGTTTTACCTGTTTCGCGAAAGATGCAAATTTATGCGCGAGCGAACCGCCAGCTCGCATCGAGAACTCGTCGACCTACGGGACGCGACCCCGGGGCACCGAGCAGGGTTGGAGGGGGTCAGAGGGGGCTCGCACGAGAAGTTTTCATTAAGGAGAAGACCTATCTCTCGTAAGAGGCGTTTCTCCAGGTGAAAATCTGAATTCGATACCGACACCTGTTACGAACCGCCGCCCTTTTGCATCGAGGCACGAATACGCGTCCGATCGTTCACGGACAAAGGAATTCCATTGAATCGAGGGGTATCTGGATAACGCGAGGCGCAGTAACCGCGATTAACTAGGATTAGGCGATTCGATCGGCCGCGAATCGGTTCGAAGTACACGGAGAAGCGTCGCTTCGAAGCGCACGAGAGACGCGAGTTGTGCGTCTCCTCTACGGACAATTGCGTCCGGCTCGTTGTTCGAAAACTTCTCGCGCCGATGGTACTTTCCTTTACCGTATAATAATCGCTTGTTTGAGTTCTTCTGGACCGATATTTATATTCATCCCTACACCCACGCTCGAAACTTACGGAACACCTACCGATACGTCGTAAAGATCTCGGAAAATGTAACGATAATCGTTGGAACATTAAACGAGAAGCAATTTTCTATTATACTTTACACTAACTCGCGCAAAATCGCACCAATATAGTTCTTAGATGTTACATCTTTTTATTTAAATACCTTCCATGTTCTTTGAGTAACTTTTTCTCATTTTACAACTTCTGGGACGGTACATTATTTTTCGACCGTTTAGAAACATCAATGTTCGAAACATTTTAGTTTTTTGTACATTATTATTAGAATCTCGTCGGAGCATCGATCGTCCACATTGAATCGGAGTTTGTTAATTTTATATTTCGATGGACCCATTGGCTAAATGTCGAACTTCGGCTCGAAAGTAACCTCGGTTTCTTATTGGTAAGACTTTCCAGTGGTTTTCGAGATCGGTTTTAGGTAAATTCCGTGGCTACGTGCGAGATTCCCTCGGTAAACAGCTGGTTTTGGAAAAGCGAGGAGCGAGGAATCGCGGCCGGGGACAAATTTTTATCTCCTCGATATGATTTCGGTGGAGCGCAGGCATCGGATCTCGTACCGTTAAGAGCCCGGCTTAGCGTTCTCTCGCGATTTGAATATCGGAGCGTATAGAGAAAGAGCGTGGCCGCCGGGGGGGTGACGCGACGTCGAGGGGGCACACGGTGCCCCCGTGCACGTCGTATCGGTGTGTGCGTTGGCGCGTGTACATGTGTATATATATGTGTGTGTGTATACGTGAGAAGATCGATCGTGAAAGATCACCTCGTACGTTACCCGGAACGTAGCCTCTTCTCGCGGATTCGATCGTGCCACGAAGGAGAGTCCAGATCTCCCAATAACGTCCCCCCTTTAAAGCCCCCCTGAAACCCCCTACGGCGCTCCCATAGCCGCCATTAGGACGGACGAGGCGATTTTCGGTAGAACGATCGGCTCGGGGAATTCCAGCTCGATCTCGGATCGATCGTAAAGATCGTTGGTTAACGCGGCGTGGATTACGCGTTCGGGAATAGCCCCCACGGTGCCACGATTTTCCGCTCGCGATAAACTTGACGTACGAGACGACGCGACGCGACGCGACGCGACGCGACGGTGCACGCGCGTGTTTCTGCCGCCTTTTGCACGGAGACCGTGCATTCCGATTGGTGGGTGTGAATCCGTGGCACGCTGCTGCGCCCCGAGTTACGAGCTGGAAGAGCACCGGGGATACCCGATCCTCGAATAGATTTTCTCGAACGGAAAATCTTTTTCCGGGAGATTATCGATTCTCCGTGGATTTTACAAAAAATTTCCTTCCAGGGGATCCCACGGATGGATCGGTTCCCTCGACGATTCCTCGTGGGGATACTTTTCAACGAGGATACTTCGAATGGATCTCTTTCGTCGAGGATACTTCGAATGGGATCGTTTTGATCATGAATACTTTGAGTGGATACCTCTGATCGTGGATACTTTGAGTGGGATCATTTTGATCGTGGATACTTCGAATGGGATACTTTTGATCGTGGATACTTTGAGTGGATACTTTTGATCGTGGATACTTTGAATGGGATCATTTTGATCGTGGATACTTTTGATCGAGGATACTTTGAATGGGATCATTTTGATCGAGGATACTTCGAATGGATACTTTTGATCGTGAATACTTTGAATAAATCATTTTAATCGTGGATACTTTGAGTGGATACTTCTGATCGAGGGTATTTCAAATGGATACTTTTGATCATGGATAATTTGAATGGGATCATTTTGATCGTGGATACTTTGAGTGGGGTCATTTTGATCGTGGATACTTTGAGTGGATACTTTTGATCGAGGATACTTTGAATGGGATCATTTTGATCGAGGATACTTCGAATGGATACTTTTGATCGTGAATACTTTGAATAAATCATTTTAATCGTGGATACTTTGAGTGGATACTTCTGATCGAGGATACTTCAAATGGATACTTTTGATCATGGATAATTTTAATGGGATCATTTTGATCGTGGATACTTTGAGTGGGGTCATTTTGATCGTGGATACTTTGAGTGGATACTTTTGATCGAGGATACTTTGAATGGGATCATTTTGATCGAGGATACTTCGAATGGATACTTTTGATCGTGAATACTTTGAATAAATCATTTTAATCGTGGATACTTTGAGTGGATACTTCTGATCGAGGATACTTCAAATGGATACTTTTGATCATGGATAATTTGAATGGGATCATTTTGATCGTGGATACTTTGAGTGGATACTTTTGGTCGTGGATACTCCGAATGGATACTTTCGATTGAGGATCCTTCGAATGGATACTTTTGATCAACAATTTCTTAAATATATCCATTTTGATCGTTGATACTTCGAATGGATACTTTTGATCGTGGATTTCTCAAATGGATCATTTTGGTCGAGAATCCTTCGAATGGATACTTTTGATCGCGGATACTTGGAAGAAATACTTCCGATCGAGGATCCCTCCGAATGAATTATTTTCGTCGAGAATCGAGCGAAGCGTAGAGCACGTATTTTACCTATTCGACCCAAAGAACACTGACGGTGTATTTTTTTGGAAGCCACTCTTTTTCTATAAAATCGTTGCTACACAACGCGCGACGATAAGTGGGTTTCAGGATCGTTTCGCGCGGGAAAACGCTCGAAGCACACCGTAGCGGCGATAGGTAATCGATAAATGTCACGGAGATCGAGTGACAATGTCGAAGCAGGCCGGTGTCTGAATTTTAATGGGCGAACTTTAAGAACGTGTTCTTTGAATTAAGGCGAGAGACGGAGTTTGTGTAAACAGGTGGCAAGAGCCTGTTTGTCGGGGGACCGTGTGCACCGATACCGAAGGAGTGTCAAAAGTACGCTTCAAATTGCTGGACTTTGTTTCTTTCGAACAACGAGGTGGTCGATCGGTGGTGTAGAAATCGTTTTTTCAATTTTTTAGTGCGACGAAGTTTGTTATTGTACGCGGTATTGTTCGTATTATCGCATCTTCCCGAAGACCATCGTGCAACATACGGTACACGTTGCACAGATAACAAGAGATACAAGATACTGGTAATTCTTGGTTTCCTTGGAATCGTGTATTACGGAAATAAAGAGAAGAACTTTATTTACCAAAAATCTTACTCTTCTTAACCTACTCCGCACTCGATAATAATGTTGCGCGTCGTCTCTGACTCTACATACTTATTTAAACGTGTAGAAAGAGTGTATATTTGGGATTCTGTATAGAAAGATTCTCTATATTTGTGATTTTATATAGAAAGATTCTCTATATTTGTGACTCCGTTTGAAAGGATTCTATATATTTGTGACTCCGTATGAAAAGATTCTATATATTTGTGATTCTATGTAGAAAGATTCTATATCTTTGTGATTCTATATAGAAAGATTCAATACAAAAAAATTCTATGTACAAATATTTTATATCATTGTGATTCTATACAGAGAGATTCTACACCTCTGTAATTCTATACAGAAAGATTCCATATAATTGTGATTCTACATAGAAAGATTTTATATCTTTGAGATTGTATAAAGATTCTACATATTTGTGACTCTATACAAAAGATTCTACATCTCTATTATTCTATACAGAAAGATTCCACATAATTGTGATTCCATATAGAAAAATTCAACACATTTGCGATTCTACATAAAAAAATTCTACACCTTCGTGATTCTATACAGAAAGATTCTCTGCATTAGTAATTCCATGTAGAAAGATTTCCTAAAGAAAGATTCTACAAATTGATTCGAATGCATAGAATAAGAGGCGATACGCAACAATCGGTAAAAGCTACTAAAGATCGCGGTAACCGAAAGAACGATTCGAAAAAGGTAGAACGGTCGAGACGGTTCTCGCGTCCGTTTTCTCAGCGCCTCTGCCGATCTCACGAACGCAAAACGTTCGATCGACTTCACGCTCGATCCACCGGAAGCGCGAGTCGAATTCGCGTAAAATATTTTCCGATTCCATCGGTTATTTGGACTTTTACGGTCCCGTAGTCCCCGAAGACATTATCGGTGACATTTGTCCGCGCCGGACAAAACATGTTCCGGTCCGGTAGGATGACCCTAACGCCGCGCCTTTTGTCGAGCGAAAGGTACCCAGCCGACCCGGCGTGTCTTTGTCATTATATAACGCCATTGTGGCCACACTTGCCCGGCGTGGAAGTCGACTATACCTTTGCATATTATTAAAATGACGATGATTGTCATTTTTCTCCCCCGGGCCCCTCGGCCCCTCCCAGCTCACCTCCTCCTCCTCCACCACCTTCTCCTCCACCTCCACGGGTCTCTTCTGCCACGGTCCCGTGTTCGCTCCGTTGCGGTGCCCCCTCCCCGTCCCTCCACAGCCCCCCTCTCTCTCTCTCTCGGCCCCTCTACGCGTCTCGCTCGACTCGGAACCGCTCGTCGCACGACCACCAACACTTGCCCGCGGAACGCCCGTTTGCCTTCGTTTCGCCTCGAAACAGAGACACGCGGCGAGGAGACACCGCGGAGACAGAGAGAACCGCTCAGGAATTCCTTCTCTCGTCCCGTTTTACCCTCTTCTTTCTCTCCGTCTCTTATTTTCCCTCCGTTCTCCCCGTTCTCCTCCTCCACCACCTCCTCCTCCTCCTGCGTCACCTCCTTCGTCTCTCCTTCCGCCGTGGTGTTTTCACCGTGGTCGGTTCACTCCTACACGCGTCCTCCTCGCGCGCCTCGCCTCTTTCCCGCTTTTCGCGCCCGATACTCGCGCCACGTCCCTGTTCCGCGCGATCCCCGTCCGGTGTCTTCGAAACTTCCACGCGTTCCGCGTCCCCCGCGACAACCGCCGATCGCAATGGTAACGTCTTCCTACGTGGCGATAGCGAGAGAACGACCGACCGTGCCGCGCGCAAGACCCACCGAGAGACAGACAGAGAGACAGAGAGAGAGCATTACAGCGCGCGCGCGCCTACGAGGACGATAATCGTAACTTACGACGCCGATGATGCTCGAAACGATCGAGCCCAACGGAACCGAGAACCCGTGTACGCTACCAGGGGCCCGAGAGACACGCGAATCGCCACGACCATTCAGCATCCAACTCCATCGTGGAGGGGGCTCGATGAATCGACGTATGGACCTCGATCGATGTTCCTTTGGATTTTCCTGGATATTTAGGTCGAACCGGTACCAACCGTTTTACCGATTTTGCCTACAGTGCACGAAGTATCGAACATTTCTTTTTTTTTTTTAGTTTTCTTTTTCTAACGAATCTGTCGAGTTCTATGGACAATACTATAGCCAGGAATTCGGAACGATGGGTATGGAGGGTGGTTCATGGATTTGGGATAGGGCTCGGTAGAGGGGTTACTGACAAATTTTCTTTATTTGTTTTATTATTGGATTGGTCGGAAAGTAATTTCGTTTTACACTCTATCGTACACTAATCGTGTTTCATTTTCACTAAAAAAAAAACCAAATGACTTTTCGAAGAACCTAATATATCTCGTGAATTTATACTACGATAGGTATGTCGAGAAGTCGAGGATGACTAACGCGGATAATTCTAGCGTTAGAATTTGACGCTCTCGATGCAACTCGGTGTTTATATTATTGCACGGAATTATAATTCTCTTTACTCGACCTGTTCGATAGGTTCTTTATCATCTGTCGTTATTTTCAACGCAGCTCCTTATGTTTGGATCTTTTGTATCTTTTGTACCTTTTGTACCTTTTTACTTTATCACATTTCATATATTTCCATCGTTGCGTACTAATGTTACTATTATTTTATTACTGACATATGATACGTATTGTCCTCCTAGTTTCTTCGACGTGTGCAAAGCTTTCTCAAGGTTGAGTAAGTGACAACTCTCGAAGCGTACCACTTGCGTTCTTACGGTACTGGACAAACGTTACTTTTGTGTATTACTACAAAATCTACGTTTCCATCGAAATCTACCGAGATAATTTATTTATCGTTCTCTCTACGAAATTTTACCGATTTCGTACCGGTCAAACAACAATTCAAAATATGCGAAGTATCCGATAGATTTATCCGATACTATACACTTACACTCATCACTGTACACGAGTGTAACAAAGACGTTACGTAAAATAAAACAATCAAATACCTTTTACCTATTCGACGTACACTAATAGTTTGCTCGATAAGTTTCGTAATTTGATAAGAAACAGACCTACTAAGTTCGTCGTTTTATTCTTCTAAAGATGATACTATTGAGTTGTTCGTAAAGTCATTTCGTCTTTTTTTTGGTGAAAACGAAACACGATTTTTTTAGAGTGTACAAACATTTTATTAAATTATATATTCTCCATTTTGGAAAACGAAATTACATTACGAAGACCCCAATACTATTTAACGAACTGACGTAAAGTTTCATATAGATCCGTCGACTCGTTCGTATAAGTATAATTGTTCAAAGTCGAAGTAGTATTTTTTTATAATGGAAAAAATGACAAAACTTATCTAACAAGCTAGTATTTGTACGATTCTCTTTTGGCGCAAGGTCAAACCGAGAAATACTAAAATCGTCGCCTTGAGTCTCCAAGTTCCCAAAATTCCAAATTTTTCGTAAAATTTCGATATCGGTGAATCGCTTAACAAAGTTTTTCAAACGAAACTTGCGCAAAGGTCAAACCGAGAAATATTAAAATCATTGCTTCAAGTTTCCAATTTCCCAAATTCCAAATTTTTCGTAAAATTTCAATATCGATAGATTGCTCAGGAGAGTTTTTCAAACGAAACTCGCGCAAAGGTCCAACCAACAAATATAAAAATCATTGCTTCGAGTCTCCAACTTCCCAAAATTCCAAATTTTTCGTAAAATTTCAATATCGATGGATCGCTTAACAAAGTTTTTCAAACGAAACTTGCGCAAAGGTCAAACCGAGAAATATTAAAATCATTGCTTCAAGTTTCCAATTTCCCAAATTCCAAATTTTTCGTAAAATTTCAATATCGATAGATTGCTCAGGAGAGTTTTTCAAACGAAACTCGCGCGAAGGTCAAACCAACAAATATAAAAATCATTGCTTCGAGCCCCCAACTTCCCAAAATTCCAAATTTTTCGTAAAATTTCAATATCGATAGATTGCTCAGGAGAGTTTTTCAAATGAAACTCGCGCGAAGGTCCAACCAACAAATATAAAAATCATTACTTCGAGCCCCCAACTTCCCAAAATTCCAAATTTTTCGTAAAATTTCGATATTGATAGATTGCTCAGGAGAGTTTTTCAAATGAAACTCGCGCGAAGGTCAAACCAACAAATATAAAAATCATTGCTTCGAGTCTCCAACTTCCCAAAATTCCAAATTTCTCGTAAAATTTCGATATTAATGTATCGCTTAGAAGAGTTCTTCAAACGAAACTCGCGCGAAGGTCAAATCCTCTAATATAAAAATCATTGCTTCGAGTCTCCAATTTCCCAAAATTCCAAATTTTTCGTAAAATTTCGATATCGATAGATTGCTCAGGAGAGTTTTTCAAACGAAACTCGCGCGAAGGTCCAACCAACAAATATAAAAATCATTGCTTCGAGCCCCCAACTTCCCAAAAATTCAAATTTTTCGTAAAATTTCAATACTGGTGTATCGCTTAGAAGAGTTCTTCAAACGAAACTCGCGCGAAGGTCAAACCAACAAATATAAAAATCATTGCTTCGAGCCCCCAACTTCCCAAAATTCCAAATTTCTCGTAAAATTTCAATACCGGTTAATCGCCGAGGAGAGTTTTTCAAAGTAAACTCGGGCGACCGTCGCTACGCGTAGGCGATGCAACAAGGGACCCGGTGACGCAACCACGCCGCGGCGCACGATTCTTTCGGGCGTCCTCCGTCGATTCTTCGTTAAATTCGATCCACCTGTGTGCCAATTGTTTTGACATGTGTCCCTATTGTGGGCTCACGGTCCGCGGGACGATACGACGCGGTGACGGAGAGACACGCGCGCGTTCACGGGGACCCATTCGGGCTCTCGTCTCGTAACGACATGCGGGTCGTACAGTCCGACATCGAACCGAAAAAAAAGTCGAGAAAGACCGACACGGGGCTACCGTTGAAAAAGAGAACGCGGAGAACGCGCCGACCGAGAGAAGACGATTCAATTTTCTGATTAGCCGACGTAACGGTGCCGGAGCTGCGCCCGCCGAATTTAACCCACACCCCATCCACCTCTACATCCGACTTCTAAAACGACAGAAACGCTCCTCGGACTTGGTTCGCGCCGTACTCGTTTCTCCAACGATTAAAATAACGCGTTAGTAGACAGCGTATCGAGTTTTGCGACAAATACGAGCACTTTGAATCAATTACGCGCGTAGGATTCAATGACATATGGAAATGGACGTGGAAAGATTGGGTGGTTGGATCGGTGCGTTATTAGGTGGCTCGTGGAAGTTTCTCTAATAAATAAAGTGTAAGATTTTACATTTCTTTCGTGGTTTGTATTTTACTCAATTTTACAACACTGGTAAGAATATTTTGTCGTAGATGAAAAGTTCTGAGAAAAGAATTCTTTTTCGCTCTTTTTGATCTTTGTTTATGTTTTATATTTTATTGAATTTG
This sequence comes from Ptiloglossa arizonensis, assembly GCF_051014685.1. Lineage (NCBI taxonomy): Eukaryota > Metazoa > Arthropoda > Insecta > Hymenoptera > Colletidae > Ptiloglossa > Ptiloglossa arizonensis. The sequence continues at coordinate 32,411,603 of NC_135048.1, forward strand.
ATAACATGTGTGTAAATATTCTTTGACAAACTTACAAAGGTTTGTAAATTTTCCCATGTCGTTGTTAATAATATTTTCTCGTTGATCCAAAGTTCTGAGAAAAGAATTTGCATATTCTCCTTTCTCTCGATTCTAATCGTTTTTACAATTTATATTCTACTCAATTTGATAATCTACGTGTAAACGTACGTTATCAAACTTGCGAAAGTTTGTAAATTTTCCTTCACCGTTATTAATAATATTTTCTCATTAACCCAAAGTTCTGAAAAAAGAATTTACAGAATTTTCTTCCCTCTCTCTTTCAATTCTAATCTTCCTTTACAATTTATATTCTACTCAACTTGATAATCTGTATCCAAGTATACTTTAACAAACACGAAAGTTTATAAGTTTTCCCTCACCATTGCTAATAATATTTCCTCGTCAGTCAAAAATTCCCAAAAAACAATTTGCATCTTCCCTCTCTCCTTCCTTCACAATTCATATTCTACACACCTTGATAATCCACATCCAAACACACGTAACCAAACTTACAAAAGCATATAAATTCCCCCCTCCATCATTTCTAACAATATTTCTCCATCGATCCAAAGTTCCCAAAAAGCAATTTCCACCTTCCCTCTCCCCATCGATTCAAATCTTCCTTCACGATTCATATTCTACTCACCTTGAAAATTCACATCCAAACACACATAACCAAACTTACAAAAGTATATAAATTCCCCCTCCATAATTTCTAACAATATTTCCTCTTCTATTCAAAATTCCCAAAAAACAATTTCCACCTTCCCTCTCCCCATCGATTGAAATCTTCCTTCACGATTCATATTCTACTCACCTTGAAAATTCACATTCAAACACACATAACCAAACTTACAAAAGTATATAAATTCCCCCTCCATAATTTCTAACAATATTTCCTCGTCAGTCCAAAGTTCTTAAAAAAAATTGCATCATCCCTCTCTCCTTCCTTCACAATTCATATTCTACTCACCTTGAAAATTCACATCCAAACACACGTAACCAAACTTACAATAGCATATAAATTCCCCCCTCCATAATTTCTAACAATATTTCCTCTTCTATTCAAAATTCCCAAAAAACAATTTCCACCTTCCCTCTCCCCTTCGATTCTAATCTTCCTTCACGATTCATATTCTACTCACTTTCATAATCTTTATCCAAACACACGTAACCAAATTTACAATAGTGTATAAATTCCCCCTCCATAATTTCTAACAATATTTCCTCTTCTATTCAAAATTCCCAAAAAACAATTTGCATCCACCCTCTCCCCTTCAATTCAAATCTTCCCTTACAATTCACACTCTACTAAATTCCGTAACTCGTAGATAGAGACGCGCATTACGTAAACAGCCGGAGAGAAATCCTCCGTACGGAGTATACAGAGATCAGAAATTTACGGCCGAAAAGACAGATTTCTCCCGTACAGGGGCCACGGCTCGTATGCATTCTTTGCATCTGTTCTCGGTACGCGTAATCGTGCGCTCGGTGTAAACTAGCTCGCAGACGATACTCTACGGTCCGTGTCGTCGCGTTCGGTAGATCCGCGTGATTTTTTGGCCACGGTCTCTCGCGGCCGACACAGGATGTAGCCACGACCGCGCGGAGAAAGTTATGGCTTTTCTATTGTTTCGCGCGGCTGCCACGACCAGCGGGATCGTCGTTTTTGAATGGGGCATCGCGGCGTGCCCGCGTCTCGCTCCTCGAGATGTAACGACAGGCCTGGAGACCAGCGAGAAGAATGTTACGACCTCGCCGTTTCGACGGGGCTCCCCTTTGTTTAACTGTCCGACGATCCACTTTCAGACCGTGGCCGAACTCTGCGCGCGCCGCCCGCCGAATTTCGAATTTCGCGCGGATTACGAACGAACGTTCTCTTCGTCGAAAATATGAAAATGTGCACACTAATAAAACATATTTGGAATTTAAAATTAATCGACAACAGGGAGTCTCCATTTCATCGAAAGAACACGTTAGTCGATGTAAGATGCGTAGTTAAATTTTTTGAAATTGTTTTATCAAAATTTTAAAATACATAATCGAAAGAAACTTTTGAATTTGGAGAAGATTGGTAACCAAAAGTCTCTGTTAGAAGAAGGTACGAATTGGTAAAAGATGGTATTTTTTTTTTAATATATAGTCTTGTATTTCTACGAGGCAGTTCCAACGGAGAACGATCGGTAACTTCCGAACCGGAAGTATAGAGAGCTTGGAATCTGAAGCAGGCGCAACTTCGAGCCAAGACCTTTCGAACGATACCTAATTTGTCTAGTTCGGGGCACGTACTCGGGGCAATATAACCCGTTGGAACGTTCCTCTTGTTCGTTTAAATGTCGTCGGTAATAATCGTCGATTGATAAAATTTTACGATTCGTATAGATTCTTTTCATCGAATTGGAAGATGTAGACAAATAACGCAATATCGTATAGATTGACCTTAGGAAAGAGTAAAGTACTCGTCGTCGATAACGATCGACGATTAATCAAATTTGCCCGCTCATCGATCTATGAACACTTTTCTTTGGTGAATCGTGCAACGATAACACAACGGACACAAGTAGAGGTGTATCGAGGCTGAAATTATACTCCATGGAGAATAAACGCTCCTGTTTGGAAAATGGGGAAAAAAGGAGTTTAATCGAAGTAAATAATAACGATGGAAAGGATCGAGGAGCCGGTCGAGTGGTTCGCCGAGGCTCTCGTCAGCGGGTCCTTCCTTTTTTTGTTGCTTCGACTGTACAGGTGGTCAGTTGTCCCGGCGTGGCCCGCATCGTGCAGGACAGGTGAGGGCCAATGAGATAAATTCGATCTGACCCTCATGACCGGAGGGTACGTTAAAACGCGTAATTATGCAAATTTCCGTACGAGTTCTGACAAGAAGAAGGTCGTGCATTATTTGGGACGCGTGGCCCGAATGGATCCGTGTATTCTCGGAAACTACACGCTCGCGCGAAGCGTGGAGCGATACCAGCCAACGTGGAAGCGGAATACGTCCAGCCGAGAACCCGCGAGTTTCGTTTCAACGCAACTACGAACCGGTGAAATTAACACTCGATTAATGAACACCGTGGGCAATTGACACGCTACGGGCGCAAAATGCGGTATATTGTAAACTGGTAGAATTTACATCGCTCGAGACGCTGACGAGAGAAATTTACATCTTGCTTCTTTGAACGAAGAACGATGAAACGTTCGAGAGACCACACTCGATACGCAATTAAATCGGATATGTAATTTTAAAATCGTTCACTCGGTACTAAACGCGACTCGTTTCGGTACGATTAAAGAGACTATCGATAAATGACAAGCACTATTTTATTTACCTTTTCTTCGTAAATTTCTCAAAGAATTTCCAAACTTTGCGTCATCTGATGTTTCTATAACCATTTTCTTTCGAACACCGTGTCCTAAATGTTAATAGAAATATTACAGTTGTACACGAAGGTGACTTTAAAAGATACTTATTAGTCGTTGAAATCCACTTTCGAGATTTGTCTATTTTAAGGTATCCTTATTTGCTACAAGTTCGACCGTATGTTTTTCCAAATGTCGTCTGTCAAATATAATTACAAACATTGTAATTGTATACATAGAGCTCCGAGAAAATTTTGAGAGGACTTTGAAAAAAATTTATCAATGGTCAAAAACGATTCCCAAGATCTTTTCACTGCTTTACACAATTATGATCACGTTCGACCATGCCTTTTTTCGATCTTCCAAATATAATTCAGAGCTTCAAAAAGAAACTTATCAATGATTGAAATCCGTTTCCAAGATTTCTCTATACAATTACAAACATTACAATTACACACATAAAGCTTGAAGAAAATTTCGAGAAAACTTTGAAAGAAACTTTCACTGCAACCACGTTCAATTATGTCTTCTTTTGACCTTCAAAGCATAAATACATCTTCAAAAAAAATATTATCAATCTATACAATACAATTTCTCTATACAATTACAAACATTAGAATCACGTATATAAAGCTTGAAGAAAATTTCGAGAGAACTTTGAAAAAAACTGTTACCACGTTCGATCATGCCTTCTTTCGACCTCCCCCTCCCAAGCATAATTCGGAAATTCAAAAGAAACTTATCAGTTGTCAAAACCCTTTTCCAAGATTTCTCTATACAATTACAAACCTTACAATTACGTATATAAAGCTTCAAGAAAATCGAGAGAACTTTGAAAAAAACTATCGTTACCACGTTCGATAATGCCTTCTTTCGACCTTCCAAGCATAATTCGGAAATTCAAAAGAGTTCCTTTTGAATTCTTGTTGAATTCTTCACTCGTCGAAATCTGTTTCCAAGATTTCTCTATACAATTACAAATATTATAATTACATATATAAAGCTTGAAATAAATTTCGAGAGAACTTTTAAAGAAACTATCACTACAACCACGTTCGATCATGCCTTCCTCGACCTTCAAAGCCTAATTGAATCTTCAAAAAAAACTTATCAATCAGTTGAAAACCGCTTCCAAGATTTCTCTATACAATTACAAATATTAGAATCACATATATAAAGCTTGAAGAAAATTTCGCGAGAACTTTGAAAAAAACTGTTACCACGTTCGATCATGCCTTCTTTCGACCTCCCCCTCCCAAGCATAATTCGGAAATTCAAAAGAAACTTATCAGTTGTCAAAACCCTTTTCCAAGATTTCTCTATACAATTACAAACCTTACAATTACGTATATAAAGCTTCAAGAAAATCGAGAGAACTTTGAAAAAAACTATCGTTACCACGTTCGATAATGCCTTCTTTCGACCTTCCAAGCATAATTCGGAAATTCAAAAGAGTTCCTTTTGAATTCTTGTTGAATTCTTCACTCGTCGAAATCTGTTTCCAAGATTTCTCTATACAATTACAAATATTATAATTACATATATAAAGCTTGAAATAAATTTCGAGAGAACTTTTAAAGAAACTATCACTACAACCACGTTCGATCATGCCTTCCTCGACCTTCAAAGCCTAATTGAATCTTCAAAAAAAACTTATCAATCAGTTGAAAACCGCTTCCAAGATTTCTCTATACAATTACAAATATTAGAATCACATATATAAAGCTTGAAGAAAATTTCGCGAGAACTTTGAAAGAAACTATCGCTAAAACCACGTTCGATCATGCCTTCCTCGACCTTCAAAGCCTAATTAAATCTTCAAAAGAAACTTATCAGTCGTTGAAAACCGCGTCCAAGTTCCATCTCCGAAGGGGGTAAACGGTACGCGCAATGTCTTCCCAAGGTTTAACGAATCCCGGAGAACTGAGGCTGGAGATCGCTCAAAGGGCCTGCAAGGAAGATGGCGGATACCGGCTATGAAAATCGAGGGGCAGCTAGAATAATACTCGCGCAAAGATGTACCACGCGGGAAGATCGTAGAGGATAACGACTACGGAAAACGATCCATGGACGTAGGTGGTGTTTGGCCACGGATGGAGGGGAAGTCTCGAGAAAGAAAGATAGATAGATAGATAGAGAGAGAGAAAGAGAGAGAGAGAGAGATCCTAATCTCTCGGGCCAAGGCCTCGGTCGAAAATTCAATTAAACTTTTGATATACGGGCGGCCGGCAGCCGCGGCGCGTTCACGGCTACGCGGCTGTGTAAACGAAAATTTCGCAAGGTTCGCGTACTTTCCTTGGCCGGGCACCGGGTGCCCTCTCTCTCTGCCCTCTCTCTCTGCCCTCCGGATCCCCCCTCCGTCCCTCTCGTCACGGAACAAAGACACGCGCGAACGTTACCGATGCCCCCGAAAACCCGTAAAACGATTAAGCCACCGCGACGCTCCTTCTTCTTGGTGCCATGGATCGTCAAAGGGGGTGGTGGCGATGGAGAAGAGGGGGTTGGTTGCCTTTCATCCGGACAGGGACCGTTGAGAAGAATACCGTGGCTGGATCGATGCGAAACGACGCATCGCCGCTGGAAATCTGGAAAATTTATCTCGCAACGATTTGTCGCATTTCGGCCAGGGGGACGCCCGTTCGTCGACGTCGACGAACAAGACGACGCTGCTTCTCAACTGTTAGAGGACATCGACGCCACGCGCCCGACAGGGACCTCTTCTTCCTGGTCTTTTTGCCCTCCTTCTTTTTTCTTAGCCAGTCTGCTCTTAATGCGCGGACAAAGAGAGAGAGGACTGGCCCCGGTGATTTATACGCGATCATCCGGTGACGCTGATTCTTAGTTCCTTTTTTTCTCGCTTCTTCTTTATTTTTTTTCTTCACAGATTTTCGCGTTCTCCGGGAGGTCTTTGGCGACGTTCAAGGCACACGGGGGAACGACATTTTTCGAAGATTTTCCAAACCGTCGAAAGCACTTTGAATTCTGGAGATAAAGCGTTGTTCCTGGAGATGTTTTCTGTAGGAAAAGGTACCATCTACGCTGGTCCTGTGACTTTGGATACTAGGTAGGGGGTGTTTCTTTGGGAATATTTACTATTTTGAAAATAGTGTCGATTAGTTTTTCGAAGATTTTCCGAATCTAGAAAGCACTGTTGAGTTCTAAAGGTGAAGCGTTGTTCCAGAAGATTTTTTCCGTAGAAAAGAATACGATCCATGGTGAACCTGAGACTTTGGATACCAGGTAGAGGGTGTTTCTTTGGGAATATTTACTATTTTGAAAATAGTGTCGATTAGTTTTTCGAAGATTTTCCGAATCTAGAAAGTACTGTTGAGTTCTGAAGGTGAAGCGTTGTTCCAGAAGATTTTTTCCGTAGAAAAGAATACGATCCATGGTGAACCTGAGACTTTGGATACCAGGTAGAGGGTGTTTCTTTGGGAATATTTACTATTTTGAAAATAGTGTCGATTAGTTTTTCGAAGATTTTCCGAATCTAGAAAGCACTGTTGAGTTCTGAAGGTGAAGCGTTGTTCCAGGAGATATCTTCCGTAGAAAAAGATAAGTTTCATGGTGATCCTTTGGATACCAGATAGGAGATGTTTCTTTGGGAATATTTACTATTTTGAAAATAGTGTCAATTAGTTCTTCGAAGATTTTCCGAACCGTGGAAAACACTGTTGAGTTCTAAAGGTGAAGCATTGTTCCAGGAGATTTTTTCCGTAGAAAAGAATACGATCCATGGTGAACCTGAGACTTTGGATACCAAGTAGGGGATATTTCTTGGGAATATTTATTATTTTGGAGCTAATGTCAATTAGTTTTTCCAAGATTTTCCGAATCTAGAAAACACTGTTGAGTTCTAAAGACGAAGCATTGTTCCAGGAGATTTTTTCCGTAGAAAAGAATACGATCCATGGTGAACCTTTGGATACCAGGTAGGGGATGTTTCTTTGGAAATATTTACCATTTTGAAGCTACTGTCAATTATGGGTGACAAAGTCATACGTACAGTGATCATTTAGGGCGAGTAAGATAAAATTACCATTGTCAAAGAAAGATTGTCATTCCTTCGCCCTTGGACAAAAGTCGAGAACACCAGTCACAAATATAGAATCCAAAATAAAAACAATGTCCTATGAAAGTTCTTCTACATATTTTCCAAGTTAAAATTTCTTTTTCTTCATGAAGATTTCTTTTTTCATCATTCGTAAAAGCAACCTTCCGAGAAAATAATACAGTATACATAATCGAACTAACTATTACGTTTCCCAACCGAGAGATTATTCTCACGTGGTGTCCAGCGAGCAATTCGTAAACGCGATTGACGAATCGAGAAACGTAACTCGCGCCTTAACTCCGATTTCGTTCGAAATATCAAACTTCGAAAGAGTTTAGGCACGTGATGCATCGGTCGCGTGTATCCACCGGCGAGGTTATTCCATGTCGTGCATTATTTATGAGAATTTAAAATCTAAAATTCTGCGGGGGTTTATGCAAACGGCACGGAACAATCTACATTGTGCTTGCGTTCTTTAATCGTTGTTTCTTTATATAGACACCGTTGAGACACGAATCCGGCAAATAACGTGTAGAACGAAATATGAAAAAAGTGATACGTTCCGAGTTACTCACGGTTGAAATCAACGTTGAATTCACCCCCCTCCCTTTGAAACGAATCGTAGCCCGGTTTCTCCCAAAATATTCGTTTCTCATCCTCTGGAGCGATTTCCACCGGCTTCGAAACCCGATCGGTGATACTTTACGAGCACAAAGCGCGTCGCGAGATCAGTTCTTTTCCCCGTCTCTCGTCTCGATTCGATTCCGAGTGCACTCGCGTGTCCCGCGCACAGACAACGCGAGCCAGCCCAATTGCCGTGGAATTCCGGTTCAAAGATAGAATTGTCCAGATGCGGGGCCATATTTTGCCGCTCGATCGGCCGAGAAATGCCTCGAACGAGACGCGACACGATTTATTTTTCGACACGGAGACCGACGTCGCGGGGACGAGGGGGAGGTGAAGAGATTCGGGCTCGAGGGGCGGGGAGGGGGAGGTTGTTCTCTCCTCGCTCTTTCGTAAGAACGAGGGGAGAGAAAAAAGGAGAAAGAAAGAAGAAAAGAAGAGAAAAAAGAAAAAAACCCCCCGACCGAAGACCAGGCGTCGTCGTCCCTTGCGAAACTACAAAAACGTGGACTCGCCGATCCGTGGTGGAACGAGACGGACCATAATCAGAATCGGTTCTGGAATTGCCGAAATGTGGTCCGTGTTCCGTCCGTCTGAATGAGAGAACACGCTCGTCATCCCCGTGATGCCGTTTGTCGCCTCGTGGACTCCATTCTCCGATGAATCGTCCATCATAGGCAAATATGACAACCGGGCAGCGCCCCCTACAATGGGGATCGGCACCGTGAAAAATCTCGCTGTACTGACTCTGCAGATTCGGACCGCGTCGATCGTTGTGGTGGGGGGAGCCCAGTGCCGACCGGCGCGGTACGCGATGCGCAGAAGAACGACGACACCGTTCAATGGACGAGCGGCGGCCGCGGCGAGCTCAGAATGTCGGAAACCGGGGAACGAGCTTTCAGGAGAAGCGGAAATCGTGACCGGTTTACTCGCAACCGAACCCGTTTTTCGAACCGTTCTCCTCCTTCCAGGAAGTAATGGGATTCACCGTCCGCGATCGAAACTACGGTGGAAAAATTAGACTTTTCTTTTCTTTTATTTTTTTTTTTACTCGGGAATCGAACGATTTTTCCACCGGTGACGACGGACGATGGACAGAAGCTAGGTTATTGGTCACGATTGCGTGAAATGTAGGAAATCGTTAAATATGAATATTTTCGGGTTACGAACGAAGGAAAGTGTAGACGAATGAAAGTAAGTATTGATATAAGAATTATTGATCGAAGTTAAAATCAATTTTGTTAATGTAATTGATTTATGAATTAATTTTTAGATATTAGTATTTTAAACAGTTTTAGACTTGGAAAATTAGGATTAGACACACTGTTGTGAAAGTAAGTTTTAGTAATTAATAAATAGATGTAAAGCGTTGAAAATTGAAATTTTATCTATTGTTAATTAGATTTATTTATTGTTGTTATTAAGAAATTAAATTGAATAATAATTCAAATCAAAGTACGTTTGTATTTAAGTTTTCACGAGTTACGGTTAAATTTTTGAAGAGTATATTTTAAAACAAAATTGAAATTGGATTTAAGAGTAAAAATTTTCGATTAAAATATAATTAGTGTACAAATCGCCCGTTAATTTCGTATTTCGTAATTGATGTTAATTAAATTTATCAGTATTAATAAATACGGCACTAGGTGATAAAATAATTTAATGAATGTTAATAGTAATTTCTAATAAAGGATGACACAATGTGAATATAATAGATTGTTCGATAAGTTTCATCGAACGACGAAACTTATCGAACAACCTAGTATATTGTATAGAAATTTTCTTTTACTTTTTTACAGATTCACAATTCGCTCGAAATCAAATCGCTCGCAGAGGGGTAACATTTTCCCGCGCCACGATCGCGCGAGCGTCTTCGAAACTGTGACACGTATTTTCCCGCGAACGAGACCCTCGAAAGTTTGCAAATACGCGTAGAAACGACGACGCAAAGTCCCTACCCGGTGTTCGAAAACAGCGATCGTTTCGTAAAATTCCAAACTATTGGCTCGTTCGGAAAGTCGTTTCGTTTTTTCTCGTGAAAATGAAACACGATTTTTTCAGTGCGTTGACACATTTTATTAGATTATACTCCATTTTGGAAAACGAAATGACTTCCCGAACAAGCCAATGCTAGTTTTTCCGCGTGGAGACTGAGAGTATACACCGTGAAAAACGGATCGATGGAAAAGCAAGACGGTATCGATCGTATCGAAACGAGCCACGGGTCTATGATTAAAACTATCCGTGGAACGATTTAAAGTATCCGAGTACAATACTCTCGGTGACTAATGAAAACCGAAGCTTCGTTCGAAGCTCCAGTCCTGACCGGCTCATCGATCGAGAGCGAAGAAACACGGTGACGACGATTCGCGATAAACGACAACGGTTTGGATAAGAAAAAAAAAAGAAGAAGAAGAAAAAACTCGAGGAAACCGAGCAACCAGTCGACAAGGTCCACCTCGCTAGTCGCGGATCGCATATCTGAGATTTCTCCTGGATTCGCCAAGGAGGAAATTATTTTTTCCGTTTTGCCGGCTATTTTTGCGCCGGTCTTGCGCCCAAGGAGTTACTGACCTCTGGCCAGTTCGCGGTACGGCGATCGCCTATTTTTAAACGCACGAAAAATGCATAGTCTCCCTTTCGAAAGAACTCGACGAAACGGAGCACGGAAGACAAGCGGGGGAGAGCGGAGGGGCACGGAGGGGCGCCCGAGAGAAAGATGAGACAGACGAGAGACGAAAACGGGACAACGAGAGAGGGGGAGAGCAGAGAAAGAAAGAGAGAGAGAGAGAGAGAAGGTCCAACGTGGTCGATGCTCGAGGAAAAATTTATTTCGAAGCGGCCACATGTCACGGTCAAGAAAACTGTCTCCTTTTCCCGAATTCTTTAAGTGTACACCGCGGTGGAGGATCGTTTATTTATTCTCCGCGGTCTAAAATACGTCCCGTGGCAACAACGGCCAGACGACGACGTCCCAGAAGGATTTTATAACGCGGTCCGTGGTGCCGCTGGAGAACAAATCACCGAACGTTCACCCTCGCTGACAAACAGTGGCGTCTGATTATCCGCGTAAAGTGGCGTCGATCTATTTTCGGTCGCGTTTCTCACCGCGAAACGATTGTCTCGGCGACGCGGCCGCTTGACGAACACGGGACGACAAAGCGCGAGATTTGAAAGAACGCGGGCCGCTGGTGGCCACGGTGATTGGTTGCGCGGGTGAGGTGCGCGCGGTGATCGAATTAGAAGGGGAACGCGCGAGTGCACTGCGTCGCGTGTCCCCGCGAACGGTATAGACGCGATCCGATGCTAATTGCAACGATCGGGAAACCCGAGCTTGCTCGCCGAGCGTGTAAATCTTCACTCGAGCCGATTCGAGTGTGTATTCGGTGCCGAGGGATTGTTAAGTGTTTAGAAAATATTGTTGCGAAGTTTGTTACGAAGGTTGGATTGATATTGTGTTATCCAAGGAACTATTGGGTATTTAGGAAAGGTCGTTGCAAACTTCGTTAGTGAAATATCGAATAAAAATTGTATTCCAATTGTATTCTATACCTGAGGGATTGTTAACTGTTTAGAAAATATAGTTATTAAGTTCGTTACGAAGGTTGGATTGAAATTGTATTATCCAAGGTTATTTAGAAAACTTCGTTATGGAAATATCGAATAAAAATTGTACTCGATACCTAAGGGATTGTAAAGTGTTTAGAAAATATAGTTGTACACTTTGTTACAAACATTGAGTTAAAATTGTTTTGTACACCCAAGGGACTATTGTTTAGAAAATGTAGTTACAAATTTCGTTACTTGAACATTGAATAAAAATTGCATTGGATACCCAAGGAACTGTTACTTGTTTAGAAAATGTAGTTGCAAATTTCGTTACTTGAACATTGAATAAGAATTGCATTGGATACCCAAGGGACTGTTACTTGTTTAGAAAATATAGTTACAAATTTCGTTAACCGAACATTGAATAAAAATTGCATCGAATTCCCAAGGAACCATTGCAAATTATTTAGAACAGACAGTTGCAAACTTCGTTACGGAAATATCGAATAAAAATTGTACTCTATACCTAAGGGATCGTTAACTGTTTGGAAAATATAGTTAGAAATTTTCAAAGTGCTCGAGTAACCGAGTAAAAAAATTTTAACAACGAACCAAAGTCCAAACCGGACGATGTAGCTTTTGTTTCGAATCTCAGCACTTGACTTGGAAGATTATCTTTGCCGTGGTTTGAACTCTCGATAACGATTTACCTAAGAAGGGACTCGTTTATGAGTAATTAATTATGCGAGAAGCTCTAGGATAAAGTTGTCCTCTAACTGAAGTGTTATCGCGTACCGGTATAGTGAAGTGGTAAGATGCTTCATAAACGCAGTGATAGAGAACCGTGCGCGATTTTCATTATCGCTCGTACCTCGATAATAGTTCGAGAACTGTCCTCTTTAAATGGAGCTCCGCGAACTGAAAAAATTCGTATCGCGTTTCCAAAAATCCCTGTACAGTAACATTTTCCAAAGTTAAAAATACGACACCCCAAAGGTGTCGTACTGATATTTTCCACCCGAGTATTTTTACTTAATCGTAGAACTATACATTTCTTATATTACTTAAATACTCCACTACCTCGTTTAATGAATTCCCTCGATTTCAGAATTTCGTTAAAAATAAATCAAATATTTCCACTCCTTTCATTACACTCAATATCGCCTTTAACAAAATCAAAGAACGACGTATAATTTTGCACACTCGTACGGAGAATTCAGTTGCTCAAAACGAACGGAAAAGCAAATATTTTTCGCCAAATCCGATCCGGTAAAAATTTTCTTACGCTCGAGAGGGGATCGCTACCGAGAAAGACGAGGTCCTAGGTGGCCCAATTTCACGTTCCCCGAAACGAAGAAACGAACGAGAAGAAGAACGCGGAGGAGTTACGTGTGATGGTTTTCTGAACGAGTCCTCTTCGAGAAAGCCATGACGCGTACTAATAAGGACCGAGGAAATCAGTGGCGGACCCTGACCGGTTCCTCCGTACGATTTCCGGAAACGGGGGCTGAAACTGACCGGTCTACCTGTTCGGATGCATCTAGCCGGCTCGGTGGCTCGCCAATTTAAAAGTAATTTTCTTCTCGGACCCCTTGAAAAAAAAGAGAACGCGATCGTCTCTTCCCACGGTTGGTGGTCAGCTGGTCTGCGTCCACGGACGACGATCCGTGCCGCTCCCGTCTTTCTCTATCATTTCTCCGCCGCGCCCCTGCACTGCGCCCGCGTTTTCTGTTTTTTTACGAATTTCGATTTTTCTACCTGGGATCTATTCCCCGGGTCATCCGAGCGCCGGCCCAGGTCCCGTGATCCTTTACAGTTACGCAACGAGATCCGTCCAGGCGGATAAAGCGGAAAGGTTTATTATTCCTTTCACGGCCGAGCTAACTATTACCCCTGGATCTTGCCCGATTCGTGGACGTTCCAATTTCAAGGACGAGTATCGCTCGGATACGTAATTTTAAAGACAGCTCTGGTCGATGGTAGCTTGCGCGCGCAAATATTTGACTTTAAGCCGTTTGTTCCCTCCCTTCGCGTTTTGTATAATATTTTATACCCGAGTTAGAAAATTCGGTTACTCGAAATCGATTGAGGGGAAGAGTGCACGAATTCGAAACGTGGAAACATTTTACAAGGAAGATTCGCTCGCATGACATCGATAGGGGAAAAATTGTCCACGAACGTAGAAATTTTCTTACCCTTCTTATCTCAAAGCGGGGGTAGCTGTGCTGAAAATATTTCTAGCACTTACTGTCGAGAAAGATTTCTACAACCGAATAATTCAACAATCGATCACGTCCGAGGTAGAAATCAGCGAATGGGAAGCGGACGGTTAGATAGCAGCTGAAGGGAGTGAATTTTTCGAAAAACGATCGCAGGGTCACGCGAGACGCGAGATCTCGCGATACTCAGGCAACGATATCGTGTCACAGGGTTGACGAACAGTGAGAGGGGCCCGATGGAGGAAGGTCGATTGTAAAAATCGATCGAATGAATGGCCGAAATTCGATCAAAGGACGAATCTCGTCGGTCGAACGTCGACGAGCCGTTCTCTCACGAGAAACGTCGAAGAACACACGTGGTCCGTCGCCCCCGGGCGTCCCCCTGCGTTTTTTTTTTCTTCTCCTCTCTCTTCTCTCTCTCCTCTCGGATCGCTTTTTACAAACCTCCTCCCTTCTTTTTTCCTTCCGTGGGCCCTAGGATTTTTTTCTTACCCCTTGGCCGGCCATCTGCCGCTACGGAAGGGGCGGCCAAGATGCAGGATCCACACGAGGGGTTAACCGGGCCAGAGGGGAGGGGTAAGCGAAGAAGGACGCTCGGCGTCTACGCCGTGGTAGGAAGGAGCGACGCGGACAGAGACACCACTGAAAGGAGAAGATGAGCCGCAGAGGAGCTCCGTCACCCTGGGCTAACGGCTTAAGTCCCAGTTTCGGCTCGGAGCGGATCCATTGCGCAGCCTCCGTCCGGTGACTCCAACGGATGCGGCACAGGACCCCGTAAGATATCACGTGAAACAGAAAATTGCTCCGAAACGTAATCCGCTGGAATTAAAGCCAAATTGGACAAAACTCTCCGGTCATTCCGCGTAATCGACCAGAGAAATCGGAAACGGGGCCAAACGGTACACCGTTTTCAATTTGGTGGTATCGGGATCGTTCTTCGAGGGTTAGGTCTGGGCCTCCAGGGGAAGAATTATTTATTCGATCGCGTTTTCTCAGAGTCGACAAATAGACAGACTTTATTTGCGGCGAGAGTTTAGGTGTTTTTGTTTTAATAGGTTATTAATGAATTGAGCATGCTTTTTTTAATTTTTCCAAAATTGTGTCTTTCAGAATCTTCTTCGGGGATTTGATTATCTGATCATATTTTCTCAGAGTGGACAAATAGAGAAAATTTATTTGTCACGAAAGTTTAGGTATATTTTTTTTAATAGACCAATATTTTTTAATAGGACTATTTTTCAATGTATCATATTTTTTTTAATTTTCCAAAAACTGGGCCTTTCAGAATCTTCTGCTGGGTGTTCCCTCGTGTCTCGAGAGGAAGAATTAGTTATTTGATTGCATATTCTCCGAGTCGACAAATAGAGAAAATTTATTTGCAGCGAAAGTTTAAGTATTCTTGTTTTAATAGACTTTTCTTTAAATTTTCCAAAAATTGTCTTTCAGAATCTTCTTCGGGGACTTAATTATCTGATCGCATGTTTTCAGAGTGGACAAATAGACAATCTTTATTTACAATGAAAGTTTAGATAATTTTGATTCATTAGACTATTTTTGAATGAACTATTTTTCAATATACCATATTTTTTTAATTTTTCAAAAATTGTACTTTTCAGAATCTTCTGCAGTGTGTTCCCTCGTATCTCGAGGGAAAGATTTAACCATTTATTTTTCTTAACAGACTTTCCAAAAATCGTCGTGCCTTTCAGAATCTCTTTCAAGATATACTCGATCGAATCTTACAAAGTTCACCTTTACTCTAGATTCAAGCTAATTTTGTTCTCTCCCTAAATGACAAAATAAATCGGTAACATCGTACAAGAATCCTCTCCAAGTATTTCCTCGCATCTCTAAACAATCAATTGTTCCTCGGTCTTATATTCTTCGATTCTCGGACCTCGAACAATTCGCATCTACAATTCGCTACGATTTTCGTTACATCCTCGACTTTCCAAACAGACCTAACCCAATACATTTACCTACGGTACCCTCAGTGTACGGGATAAAAAATCCTAGAATTAAAAAAAAATGTTCCTCGTCCTGTCCGTGGTCGAGCTCCTCGACTGAGGATCGCGTCTTCGCGTTCCCAAGGGTGTGTTTCCAAAATCAACGGTACCGCTCGGTCCGTTCTCACGGAGAAGCGAGCGTGATTTTCCCCGAAAAAGCTGCGGGAAATTTTTCATCCGGCATCGTTTCCTCGCCCAGGACCGCCGGTATTTTAATTTTTTTTCTCCCCCTCTCCCCCCACCACTTCTTCTCTTTTTTTTTTCGCTTCTCCGCGCTCGTATGTTCCGTTGTCGGGGAATCTGTGCCAGTCGGGGTACCGTAAACGCCTCCCCGGTCTCACCCTCGGAACCTGCCCCCCTCCTGGTCGTTTTTTTACGCCGCACAAGGTGTTTCCGTCCTCGCGCTCAAGTTCCGGTGCCCCCTCCCCTTTTTCTCTCGTTCCTCCCCGGCCTGCAACCCCACGGTCGAATCGACGTGAAAAAACAGACACGGTGCCCCCTGCCCTCTTTCGTCCCCCTCTCGGCATCTCGGAAGTCGCACGTTCGCGCGCGCTACGGATCGTGATCGACGGAATCCACCTAACCGCGTCGCGACGCGTTCCTACTACCCCAAGCAGACAGGACGCTCTTTTTTTTCTTTCTTTTTTTCCTCCCCACCACTCACCGTTCGGCGACGTTCACCCTCCCGTTTCGCACCGCTCCTTCTCCTCGTGAGAGTTTTTTCATGCAAAACTGGACATGGGAAAAAACGCGTCTGCGGATCGTCGAGTGGACTCGTGAGACACCGCGAGAGGAACGATCGAAGCGGATAAATCGTCGCGCGACGACACGCTGCTAGTCGATTCGCACGGTGTGTCGTAACAGTCGGTGGAAGATTGTTCGAAAATCTTTTCCGAAAATTGAATTCCAATATCGAATCATCGGGCGAGAGAACCGAAAAGGATCGTTTCGGATACTCGCACGATTAATCGGATAATCGAGTGCGATCGAGTACAACGAGGCACGGATGCACCGATAAACACCAAACATCGATCGTCGTGAAATCAACCGATCGATCCCGTGGTAGTCGAAAGATTCGCGAAAAAATGTAATAAATCAACCAAGGTGCTTGGAATTCCTCCCGAATGGTGTTGTTAATTTTTTGGTATTCGTCGAGCCATAGAGTAGAAGTTCACCCCGTGGTTGGTGATTCAGAGGGCCGATGAATCATCGATCGAGCGTGGCCGTTGGTGATTCGCGAAACGGGGTAGCCCGGAAGCTGAGCACGTTAATCATCGCGGCGGAAGGAGGATTCGCGGGGTCTTCGACTCGGTCTGTAAAATTTCCCGTGGTACCGCGTCGAGATGGAACACATGAACGCGGAAACTGGTGGCTGTCCACGAAACGACGAGTCTCGTGAATAAAACGGCTCGTCTCGCGGTTCAACGACCCCTGACGGACCGGGACAAGATCGTCGCTCGACGATCGAGCAGCTGCGACCTTCTTACTGTAAATTAGTGATCGACCGAGCTGCGAATTTTCCAGCGAAGATCAACCACCGTCTTTAAATAGCCGTAGGGAAAATCTACGAACGAAAATACCTCGAAACCGCGCCGAGGGAAGGAGGATCTTTCCTTCCCCACGCGTCGAAACGACTTTCCGGAGGAACGTTCCCGGCACGCAGGACCAGAGCTAACCCTTGAGAGAAGGATGGTCCAAACACCCTTGGCAAGGGGTCTGTCTCTGGTTATATTTGGTGTCTGACTCCTCTCGGGGACACATGCCGCATTGGCGTAGCCGTGGATGGTCGAACGTAATGGTCACTGTCTGAGATTTTTTTCTTTTAGGGACAATTTTCCAGGTGTCGGTTGCTTTTAGATGGTCACTAGACGAGGATAGAGTAACTTTGGCGGTACGAGTTCGTCGAAGGTAGTTCGTTTTGTTTCTGGTTCATTTGTGTATTTCGAGAGACATTTCGACAGTTTCACGTCACAAATCGACTTGTTCCACGTTCTGAAGAAGATCGACCCATAAGTGGTTATTTTCACGTCGTTGATCAAACGTTTGTTAAGCGTTTTTAATCCTGGTGACGGTACTGGGTGAGTTCGTTGTCGAACGAATTTCAAACACGATGTAAAATCGTTCTCGGTAAACGTAGGTGAGAGTTCTCTCATTGTTTCATCGCATTTTCTCAGAGTGGATAAATAGAGAAAATTGATTTGTTACGAAAGTTTAAGTACATTTTTTTAATAGACCAATATTAAGATATTTAAGATTATTCTTAATACACCGATCATCGAATGTATTTTTTGTAGTTTACGATAACCTTTCGGTTTATTACTCGTGTATTACCACCCCCGCGCCTACTCCTGTATTTATAGATCCCATCTCGGTGACATTTCAGCTGTTCGACGTACCACCGATTATTTTATTGATGCACGTCGATAAGAAAATTGTATTTCCCGATCGACGAGCGAACATACTCTAACTCTTGTATCTTATAAGAGAATACACCCTATGTCGAAAGGTTAGCGAAAGTAGTGGATACCCATTCCTACGATGCGATATCGAATTCCTTGGACCGATAACTGTGCTCGAAAGTACTATCCACCTGGTACTTGGAAGTCTGAATACATTAGAAATCTACGCAGCAAATGTGACTTAATATCCTCTTATCCTAGCTGAATACAGTCTAGACTGTATATCTGTCTGGAAGGTATACTCGTTAGTCGGTTATCTACTCGGCTCTACTAATTATTCAAATCTATCGTAGACGCTCGTACTATCTACTCCACGGAACCACCCAACGCACAGGACTCACGAAACCCTCGGCATAAATACGTCTGAAATCTACGCGTTCACCTAGATACGATGTTATCCCAGTTGAATCGCTCGATTACTCATTAGTCGGTCGTTCACTCGACTCTTCTAATTATTCCAATCCATCGTAGATACTCGTACTATCCTCCGTGGAACCTCCCAACGTCAGGACTTACGAAACACTCGGCATAAATACGTCTGAAATCTACACAGTCATGTAGGTCTGATATTATCCTAGCTGAAGCACTCGGTTACTCGTTAGTTAGCTATCTACTTGGTTCTTCCAATTGTTCGAATCTATCAAAAATATTCGTACCGTCTACTCTGTGACACCTCCTAACTTCAGAACTCGCAAAACCCTAAGCATAAGTAGGTTTAACATCTACACAGTCAGATCTAACGTCATTCTAGCAGAATACAGTCTAGAATACGTATATCGCCAAAAGTTGCATTTGGTTGGTTGTTAGTTACTCATCTACTCGGTTCTTCCAATTGTTCTAATCGTCAGAAATACTCGTACCATTTACTCCATGGAACTTCTCAATGTCAGAACTCGCAAAACCCTCGGCATGAGTAGTTCTAACGTCATTCTAGGCGAATACAGTCTAGAATACGTATATCACCAAAAGTTGCATTTGGTTGGTTGTTAGTTAGTCATCTACTCGGTTCTTCCAATTGTTCTAATCGTCAAAAATACTCGTACCATCTACTCTATGGAACCTCCCAACGTCAAGGCTCGCGAAACTCCCAATATAAATACATCTAAAATCTCCACATTCACCTAGGTCTGATGTTATCCTATACTGAATCACTCGATTACTCATTAGTTAGCTACCTACTCGGTTGTTTCAATTATTCAAATCCATAAAAACTACTCGTACCATTTACTCTACGGAACCTCCCAACGTCAGGACTCGCAAACCCCCTAGAATCTACACAGTCAGATCACTCTAGCCGAATACAGTTCTAGAGTATTCTACGCTCCTTGTTTCATCGTACTCAGCTTGCCTATTCGATTCTTCGATTATTCGAATCGTCAAAAATACTCGTACCATTTACTCCACAGAACCTCCCAAAGTCAGAACTCGCAAAATCCTCGGCATAAGAACGTCTAGAATCTACACAATCAGATCTAACGTCTCTCTATCCAAATACAGTCCAGAGTATCTCTTAAAAAGCTACACTCGCTTGCCCCTTGTTTAATCATACTCAGCTCGCCTATTAGATTCTTCGATTATTCGAATCGTCAAAAATACTCGTACCATCTACTCCACAGATGGATCTGCAAAACCCTTAGCATCGGTACGTCTAGAATCTACACAGTCAAATCTAATATCTCTCTATCCGAATACAGTCCAGAGTATCTCTTGTAAAGCTACACTCCCTCGCTCCTTGTTTCATCGTACTCAGCTCGCCTATTCGATTCTTCGATTATTCGAATCGTCAAAAATACTCGTACCATCTACTCCACAGATGGATCTGCAAAACCCTTAGCATCGGTACGTCTAGAATCTACACACTCAAATCTAATATCTCTCTATCCAAATACAGTCCAGAGTACCTCTTGTAAAGCTACACTCGCTTACTCTTTCTTTCATCGTACTCAGCTCGTCTACTCGATTCTCCAATTATTCGAATCGTCAAAAATACTCATACGATCTCCTCTACCTACGAAATCTTGGAACGTCAGAGCTCACGGAGACCCCATCAACGACAAAGGCTCGCGTTAAGTCCAGGCGCGAGGGCTGCGATATCAAAGCGGCTGTCCCCCGTAAGACGAACCGCGGAATATCCCCACCGTTCGGTGGGTTCTCCTCGAATCCCTTAACACCTGGGCGAGATTACTCGATCCTCGCGGCATTCAACGAAGCGATCTCTTTTCCGTTGAGCGGCGGTATCTGGCACAGGAGCGAAGCGTACCAGAAGCCTGCAGTGCGGTTTCAGGCGACCTCTTGACCATCTCTGGTCACCGATATACCAACGCGACGCGCGCAGCCGCTTTGGGGACGCGTTTGCTTTTATCTCCGGGCCTCTGGCGTCCCTCTTTTCCCTCTTGGTTTACGACGCGTCGAGGGAGGGAGGAGGACGGTTGGCCGGGGTTGGTCGTAGGGAGCGAGAGAGCGCGAGCTGTTCGGCTTAGGTGGCGGGGGACGCACCGTGACGAAGACGGAGATACGTACTCGTTGCAGGATAGAAAAAGATAGATGGAACGCGATAAACTCCCACGAAGAGCTGGACGCGGGCAACGAAAAGCGCACCGAAACCGTTCCTCCTCCTCCTCCTTCTCGTCGTCGTCGTCTTGGTCGTCGTCTTGGTCGTCGTCGTCGGTGCGAGGCACATGTGCACGTCGCCGAGTCGCCAGACAGATCTTTTTTGTCCCGAAGTAAAAATAATCTTTAAAACCCCGAACAGGATGCGTTGTTAGGGCAGGGGACGAGGAGAGGACGGCCGAGAGCGAACGAGACGGAGGAGTCCGTGCCGGGCATCGTCACCAAGATGGTCCACGCGGCGTTTTTTCACCCTTTGGACGCTCGGCGCTCCTGTAACGGGTGTCCGAAATTAACAATCGCGCGCACCCGTCGGGTAACCGTACCGAGGCGTCCCCATCTGTCCCGAACGCGTAGATTCGACGTGGATCGTGCCGCTCCCCGAGATCTCGAGCTTTCGAAACGACCGCGTGGACGATCATCGACCATCGACCACGACCACGTTACGGCTACCTCGAAACAGTACCGTGTCGTATATACGTACGTGGCGCGGTGGCCGAGGCGTCTTTCCCGTGAGTTCGTCGTTTCGTTAATCGGGTTCCCTCGGCGCTCCTCGGGACGGAAATTCGGATGTGTTGCAACCGCGTACGCCGGTTCGTTGTAAATTATGTAGCGATCACGGGACCGTGTTCGTGTTCGTCGCACGGCGTTATCGCGGTCTGCTGTTTGACTTAACTAGGCGGCCGCGTTACTAAATGGCACACGTGTCCACACATGGCGCAAGCGGCACAGCTTTGCTACGAGTTACGTGGAAAATAAAGAAATCGACCGAGCCGCACCGTCAACCGCCGATTGTACATTTTTAGACCTCGTCGATGCCACAACGGTCCGAGCACTACTCCCGGCGAGAGACGATTACCCGCAACGAACAATCACGGCGTTATTGTTCGCTGGTTGCGCGCTGCCCGCTCGCAACGTCGGTTTCTCTTTCATTTCGAGAGAAGAGTCTCGAGTAAAAGATAAACAGCGCGCGAGTTACGCTTCTTCGAACCGAACTATCCGAATCTGGATCGCGCGACGCGAGACTCGCCGATTCGATCGATCGAAATTCGAGAGCTCCGTTTCGCTCGGAACGGTTAGGTCGAATCGCGCGAGTGGTATCGAGAATCGAAATTCCACTCTTACGGATTATTTTCCGCGTGGTTTTCCTTCCGGTTGTAAAGAACCGAAATAAAGGGCACGGGAAACGTTTGTGGGCATTTTTCTCCGTGGTTTCTCATCCGGCTTGGGTCCCCAATTTGGAAATATTGTCAACTTTGTCTCGTACTCGAACCGAGATTCCCTTCCCGTAGGATTCTACTCTTTTGGATTATTTTTCATCGTGGTATTCTTCGCCGCGTACGAAGACGAAAATTAAATTTGCAAGGGATGTTTGGGAGAATCCTCCGTGGTTTCCAGTGCGGGTTAGATCTTGAATTTGAAAACATTATTATGTTTATCTAGCGTTGTACGCCGTGATACCAAAACCGAGAACCTTCCATAGGATTCTATTCTTTTGGATTATTTTTCCCTGTGGTGTTCCTTCCGGAGTTAAAAGATGAGAATAAAGTTTGCAGCAAGTAGTCGTGAACATTTTTTTCTCCGTGGTTCCTGGACCAGTAGGTTTCGGTATTTGAAAATTTTACCATTTCGTAATATGTAAACATAGAATTCTCCCCATAGAATTCCACTCTTCCGGATTATTTTCCCCGTGGTTTTCCTTCCGGTAATAAATAACCGAAACGAAGCGTACGGGAAACGTTTATGGGAATTTTTTCCCGAGGATTCTGATCTGGAATTTCAAAGTACTACCATCTTTATCTCGTGTTCGATACCGTGATACCAAAACCGAGACTTTTTTTTCATAGAATTCCACTCTTTCGGATTATTTTTCCCTGTGGTTTTCCTCCCGATAGTAAAAGATCGAAACGAAGTTTGCAGCGAATAGTTGTGAGAATTTTTCTGCATGGTTTCTATACCAGTAGATTTCGGTATTTGAAAATGTTACCATCTCGTAATATCAAAACCAATAATCCTCCCCATAGAATTCCACTCTTCCGGATTATTTTTCCCCGAAGTAGTTCTCCTTCCTGCGTTAAAAGACCAAAACGAAGTACACAGCGAATAGTTGTAAGAATTTTTCTCCATGGTACCAGTAATAATTTCTCTTCAGTAGTAACATTTCTCCATGTACCAATAGATTTCGGTATTTGAAAATATTACCATCTCGTAATATCAAAACCAAGAATCCTCCCCATAGAATTCCACTCTTCCGGATTATTTTTCCCCGAAGTAGTTCTCCTTCCTGCGTTAAAAGACCAAAACAAAATTCACAGCGAATAGTTGTAAGAATTTTTCTCCATGATTTCTATACCAGTAGATTTCAGTATTTGAAAATGTTATCATCTCGTAATACCAAAACCAAGAATCCTCCCCATAGAATTCCACTCTTCCGGATTATTTTTCCCCGAAGTAGTTCTCCTTCCTGCGTTAAAAGACCAAAACGAAATTCGCAGCGAATAGTTGTGAGAATTTTCCTCCATGGTTTCTGAACCAATAGATTTCGGTATTTGAAAATGTTACCATCTCGTAATACCAAAACCAAGAATCCTCCCCATAGAATTCCACTCTTCCGGATTATTTTTCCCGAAGTAGTTCTCCTTCTGACGTTAAAAGACCAAAACAAAATACACAGCGAATAATTGTAAGAATTTTTCTCCATAGTTCCTGTATCAATAGATTTCGGTATTTGAAAATGTTACCATCTTGTAATACCAAAACCAAGAATCCTCCCCATAGAATTCCACTCTTCCGGATTATTATTCCTCGTGGTTCTCCTTCCGTCGTTAAAAGACCAAAACGAAGTACACAGCGAATACTTGTAAGAATTTTTCTCCATGGTTTCTGGACCGATGTGCTCCGGTATTTGAAAATATCGCGGTGCCTTGGAAACAACGGAGCAAGGTAGACTCGCACCGGAGGAGTGACCGTATAAGACCTCTTCCTGTGCGGGGAATCGTAGAAACCCACGGGTTAAGACGCGCGGAAAAATTGCATGAACTTGCGGACGTTTGAAACACAGTGCCCCACGGTAATGAATGTGGGAGTTTCACACGGGTCAACGGATCGCTGCGTTTTCTAGGGATACACACGAGATGCACTTGGAATTTCTCCTGGCGCAGACCGGCCCGCACTATATAGCGTGTACATCCGTAATAAACAGGCTTGATAACTTATGCATTCCAAATAGACGATACGATCTATCTGGCACTGCAATAAATACGACGCGCGCTGGATACCGCGGTTATAAATTCCCCAACATTTTAACCGAGACCCCCCACCCTACACCTTGTACCGCTGCCCAATAAAGTTGTCGCTGCGGCTGAACGGTCAAACGAAGGATTAGCTCAAAATTAGATCGATCGACGATTCCTTCGACGGGAATAATGCAACGGAGAACTCGTTCGGGGAATAAATTTGAAATCGAGAAAGAATTGAATTTAAAGAACGCGCGTTGCCAGAATCGTGGAACGGAACTATACAAGATCGAGGAATTTTACGGTTTGTCGTGCGTTTCGGTGGAAATTTAAGATCGAGAGGGTATCCGAGGATGTAGGAAAAATTTATTAATAATATGTAACGGTACGATCGATCATCTACGGAATAGTTTAGAACCGTAGAATCGTGTACGCGTCTTCGACGGATCGAGGAATTTTACAATTTTTCATGGCGTCCGAGTGGAAGTTTAAAATATCCGAGTGAAGGTTAAAAAAAGAAATACGACGTAGAATTGGTCATCCACGGAGTATTATAGAATTTTAAAAGTGTACAAAGGCATCTTTTACGAATGAAAGATTCCCACAATTTATATTTATACTCATGTCCGAGTGGAAATTTAAAATATCTGAGTAATAATTAAAAGAAAATTGTGTATAAGAAAATTGATCACCCTCTAGTACGCACACGCGTTTTCGTCGAATTAAAGAGTCCAAGAATTTAAATTCATTCTCGTGTCCGAGTGGAAATTTAAAATACCGGAATAATAATTAAAAAAAGAATTATAACACAATTGATCACTCTGTAGTACCCACACGCATTTTCGTTGAATTAAAGAGTACAACAATTTAAATTCATTCTCATATCCGAGTGGAAATTTAAAATACCGGAGTAATAATTAAAAAAAAAAGAACAACGCAATTGACCACCCTGTAATACACACACGCGTTTTCGTCGAATTAAAGAGTCCCACAATTTAAATTTATTCTCATGTCCGAGTGAAAATTTAAAATACCGGAATAATAATTAAAAAAAGAAATATAACACAATTGATCACCCTCTAGTACACACACGCGTTTTCGTCGAATTAAATTGCCCCAAAATTTAAATTTATTCTCATGTCCAAGTGAAAATTTAAAATACCGGAATAATAATTAAAAAAAGAAGTACAACACAATTGATCACCCTGTAATACACACACGCGTTTTCGTCGTATTAAATAATTTCGCGATTTATTCCGCGCTCCACTAAAACTCGGCCATCGAAGAACGTGGAACTCGAAGCTTTGGAAAAGGTATAAAAAAGTGTAACCGTATTAGTTTTTTCATCCCGCTGCGAGCGATCGGGCCCGTTTTCCGTGTTCTTCCGACCCAGAAACCAAGAGGGAGGGGTCCCCCAGTGCCGAAAACGTTTCCCAGGCCTTGGGGCTGTCCTGTTCGCGCCGCTCCTCGACGAAGGATCTGAAGTGACTTTCGACCAACCTGAGGAATTATCTGTCGCGGTTCCTGCCACGGGTTCCAGGGTCCTGGACAATGTTCCAAGGACCTGTCCCCGATATCTCGACCAATCTGTGAAACGAGACCGCTTTCGGGCGCGTTGCTCGTGTACAGACTGCGAACCGCGTTTCCATCGAGTTTTCTCGCGGTATCCGCCTCAACGAAGCCGAAACGACTCGGTGAAATAAGCAACGCGAACGATATCGATGGTTCGATGCGAAGTAATAGGTGAAAGAAGTTGGTGGAAGTATTTGTAAATTTGTAGACATTGGTATTAACATTACATAGTAAGGAGCGAGATGCATCTCACGATCAAAACGTATCGATCGTGCTACACTGGATTTCGATTAGTCGTTGAACAGTACTACGCTGCACAATATTGTTGAGCAGTACTACGTTGGAAGGTACTACATTGAATGGTACTACACTGCACAGTATTGCTGAACAGTACTAAACTGAACAGTACTACACTGAACAGTACTACACTGAACAGTACTACACTGAACAGTACTATATTGAACAATAGTACATTGAACAGTACTAAATTGCACAGTACTAAATTGAACAGTACTACATTGAACAGTACTACACTGCACAATATTGTTGAACAGTACTACGTTGTAAGGTACTACATTGAATGGTACTACACTGCACAGTATTGTTGAACAGTACTACATTGAACAGTACTACGTTAAACAATACTACATTGAATAGTACTACACTGAACAGTACTAAAGTGAAAAGTACTAAATTGAACAGTACTGCATTGAACAGTACTACACTGCACAATATTGTTGAACAGTACTACGTTGTAAGGTACTACATTGAATGGTACTACACTGCACAGTATTGTTGAACAGTACTACGTTAAACAATACCACATTGAATAGTACTACACTGAACAGTACTAAATTGAAAAGTACTAAATTGAACAGTACTGCATTGAACAGTACTACACTGCACAATATTGTTGAACAGTACTACGTTGTAAGGTACTACATTGAATGGTACTACACTGCACAGTATTGTTGAACAGTACTACATTGAACAGTACTACGTTAAACAATACTACATTGAATAGTACTACACTGAACAGTACTAAATTGAAAAGTACTAAATTGAACAGTACTGCATTGAACAGTACTAAATTGAACAGTGCTACATTGAACAGTACTAAATTGAACAGTACTAAATTGAACAGTACTAAATTAAACAGTACTGCATTGAACAGTACCGTTCAATAAGTTTTCTCGAACGACAAAACTTATCGAATCGACCTATTACCTCTTCGTTCAAGACACCATAAGTAGAATCGAGACTACAGTGAATATTTCCAGCAAAATCGTACCGGTTCGAAATCGATCAGCTTACCCGATATATTTTTCCGTTTGTCAGTTTATCAAGGAAATAATATTTCCCCGTATCCGAACACGGTGATCGGTTCAGATCAGGGTGGGAGTTCTGCGTGCTCGAATTCGTTCGAGGAACGATTTTCCCGTCATCCTTAATTCATCGGTGAAAATCGGCACCGAACCGGCGACATTTAAAACAGCCCATTGACCACGCCGCGAAAACATCGGGAGAATTATACCGCGGAGCTCATTCGACTTTTAAAACGGACCGCTTAGACACGAGCCGGTGGGATCCTTGCTACGGTTGTTGGTTCCCTCGAACAACGTATTCGTCGCTGGCGACGCCACGGATTCGCGCCGCGATTACCGATGCACGCTCGTCCCCTTCGAACTTCCCGTAAACACGTACACCGTCGAATCGCAGAGAAAGTGGAGTAGACGAGTGTACGCAAGGAGATACCTGCTCTCTCACATTAATTATTCCGTGACTAAACCCTTCATCCACGGTGGGATCGATACCCGCGACGCGGATCTTTCCACGGGATTACTCGACCAAGGATCTCGATCCTCGAGACGGAAAGACAAACGAGACCGAGACGGATCGAACGAGAGAGAAAGAACAGCGTTCAGAGTTTCGTCTTATCCTGGATTTTAACGTTCGTGGAGCCTCCAGTATGGAAAACTCCCCCGCGATGCGAAAAGATGACCATTCGAGCCGACTCTCCGCGCGAACGAACCGTCGTTCACTTTGCGTCTTTACGGAAGATCCGAAAAATCGATTTCGCACGGAACGCGGAATTCACCGTGCACAGGTATCGCGGTGAAATTCGAATTGTACAGAACTTTCGTGTGTGCTCTACTGAAAACTTCTCTGTAGAGGGAAACGAAACGACGTAACGTCTCGAGATAGGGAGCTGAGACTCGTAACCTAATACGCTAGGTTGTTCGATCAGTTTTATCGAACGACGAAACTTATCGAACAGTGCTTGGTTAGTCGATAATATTTAAATTCTGCTTGATTGGTATTATAACTTAATAATATTGTATCAAGTTGTTCGTAAATATTTTGTCGTTCGATAAAACTTATGGAAGAGTACTACGTTGAACAGTACTACGTTGAACAGTACTAAATTGAACAATACTACGTTGAACAGTACTACATTGCACAGTATTCTTGAACAGTACTACATTGAACGCTATTGCATTGAACAGTACTACATTGAACAGTACTACATTGAACAGTACTACATTGAACAGTACTATACTGCACAGTATTGTTGAACAGTACTACAGCTGCACAATATTGTTGAACAGTATTACGTTGGAAGCTACTGCGTTGAACAGTACTAAATTGAACAGTACTACACTGCACAATATTATTGAACAGTACTACGTTGGAAGGTACTACATTGAATGGTACTACACTGCACAGTATTGTTGTACAGTACTACATTGAACAGTGCTACATTAAACAGTACTGCGTTGAACAGTACTACATTGAACAATACTAAATTGAACAGTACTACATTAAAAAGTACTACATTGAACAATACTACATTGAACAGTACTAAATTGAACAGTACTAAATTGAACAGTACTAAATTGAACAGTACTAAATTGAACAGTACTACATTGAAGAGTACTATATTGAACAGTACCGTTGAATAAGTTTTCTCAAACGACAAAACTTATCGAATCGATCTACTATATTACCTCTTCGATCAAAACACCGTAACTAGAATCGAGACTACAGGTATTCACATTGAGGTTTATTTAAACGTTACTCGAGACTGGACTTTAATTCTGCGATTTTGATTCGCGATATTGATCATAATCGGTAACAGCTCCTCGTTCTTGTTTAACGTTCGTCGCCGACACCGTAAAAGTACAGTTTCCATTAACCCGACGAGGAAACCTGTCGTCGGATTCGCTACTCGTACCCGTATGCAACGCGAAATAAATTGCTCTCGATAAACGTAACTCGAAGCACCGTAAAGGTGACCGGTCTCGTCGGCGGTGAATCGCGTTCGACGAACAGGGCCCTTCTCCGAAAGAATAAGAAGAGAAAAGAGAGAGAGAGAGAGAGAAAAGAAAAGAAAAGAAAAAAAAAAGAAAATGGAAACGACGACCGTCCCAGCGGCAAGGATACCAGAAGAAATTTAGAACAGGCCGCGGGTAACGCGAGTACAACAAATGTGACACCGATCGTCAACAAAAGGCTGGCGCCGCTCCAAGCTGCGTTAACACGCGCAGAAATTACCCCGGGTAATTTGAACGCCTGACCAGCGTTAATCGCATCGTCACCCTCTGAAAACTAACGGCCTGCGTATTCCGAAAACTCTCGAGCCCAACTTCCTCCCCACCATCCAGCCACGGAAACCTGGGAACCGTTAAAACAGCGTCTGGAAACCGAGCGATCGTCCCGGGGCACTGTTGCCTAATGCGTACCGGCTCGCTTAAATCCTACCTTCGGTTTCTTCGTTATTACGAAGAGCGCGATAATACGACCGCTCTGCGAAACGTGTAACGAAACACGGAGAAAATATCGACGCGCGATTCTTACCACTTTTGAAATCGTAAGAATTTTTCCCGTTGTTACCGGTTTAATGAACCCACGACGCGTTAAATAACGGAAAGTATGGGGGAATGGTTGCAATTGTAGCAATTCGACGGTGAACGTGTAATTGAATACGTAACTTGACAATGAAAAATATCGAGGGAAGATTCCTTCGAGTTGTAAACGTCTCGAGATGTCGAATGCGCGAACATCGAGATTCGTGTAACTCGCAGGAACGTAGAATATTTTAGTTCGTTACGAATCGAACTCTTCCGATACTTGAATGGTATCTGTACGATTTCTTTGTATCGATTGGTAGCATTCGTAGATTCTTCTTTAGAGATGTCTCGAGTGAGTAACGCGCGATCAACAAAACGAGTGTGAAAAAATACTCGAGTAAATTCACGTAATCGCAATTCGTGGACGATAGTTACCTTCCAACGGTCAACGACGTGATTCGAGCGCTGCAAGAACGTAAACACAAATAAAAAATCAAAATAAAAAAAAATAAAAATTTGGAATCCACTCGGAGCGGTGTCCGTTAATCGCCGACGGACCTCCTCGGAAATGAACGCGGTCGCGTACGGGCCGGAAACGCGCGAATCGAGCAAGAGAGGAGAATCATCGAAGCATCGCGAGTGGACGCGATTAATTGGCGAGCTCCGTCGCTCGTGGTTGGCCCCGTGAGCGAGAACAAGCGGCGAAAACATCTCCGCGGGGGATCGCGGGGGTTACCGGCGCGGAGTACGGGACGAGGAAGCTGTAGAAGGAGGAGGAGGAGGACGAGGAGGAAGGAGGGAGGGTGGTAGCTACCGAAAAAAAAACCGCGGCTACCCCCGGTCGCGAAACACCGAGGAGATCGCGCGCCGCGTCTCCGAAACTCTTCTCCTGCCGCGAAACTCGCGACACAGCCTGGACAGAGAAGAACGATCGAGGTGGGCAGAGGAGTGTGCGTCGCTCGAGGGAGAGAGCGCGAAACCGCGTTCGGCGGAGGGTCGGTCGGGGTGGGGGACGGTTAGGGACACGTACGCGCGCGTACAGAGCCGCGGGAGCACGGTAGCGCGGGCGCGCGGGCGCGCGGGCGAGCGGGCGGGCGGGCGGACGGGCGAGCGGGCGAGCGGGCGAGCGCTCGGGCGGTCGCGCTCACACAACCGGAGAGAGCCGCGTCTCTCTCTCGACGCGCGCGTATACGTGTACGGCCGAGAGAAGGGAGACCGAGAGAGCCGAGCAGATGCCACCGGGCAGACAGAGACGGGCAGCGGCCGACCGAGAGCGCCGAGCGCCGAGCGCCGAGCGTCGAGCGCCGCTGCCGCGACCGGCACGGTGGAGGGGGACCGCGTTACCCCCACCACGGGGGTGAAAACTACCCCGAGAGCGCGTGGGGTGTCCGGCCTCGGCGCCGAGCCGAACCGAGCGCGTCCGAAGCGAGCGCAGTGCCCGACACACCAGGTCCCGCACGGCACGACTAGGCGCACCGTCCGGCACAGTCCACTCAGAGATACGACCCATGCTGGACCATCGTCGCTCTGGTCCACGCCGGCATCAGGCATCCAGCATCCGCGCGTCAGCCCGCACGAGACACCAGGGCCCAGTGGACGACGAGCACGGCTCGCGACGCCGCCGTCCCATCGCGACCGGAAGAAAGAGGGACCACCAGCCTCCTCGACGGTGCACGAACCAGACTCGACGCTTGGCCGAGCGGAGACGCGTGTCGGACGACGATACCTCCTCCCGATCTCTGCCGCGCGGCGACTCGTATCCGCGAGACCGCCGACGAGTACGGTGCAACGCCGCGTAAACGCCTCGAACGACGAACGCGATCGGCCTCGATTCTCAACTCGGACAGTGCCGATACGCGAGGACTTTCGGTTTCGTTCGTCTCGTTTCGCGTAACTCGCACCCTGTTGTCCGCTTAACCCCCCGTAGTGACCGATGATCGGGGAAAGAAATCAGTGAAGCAGTGAACCGAGAAACCGGCGAGATAAAGAGAGAAACCGAGAGAAAGAAAATACAAGGAAAAGGTGAATCCACGCGCGGCGCGATCGCGAGTTCCCGCGACACGGTGCGAGCGAGCTGTCGGGCGCGCGCGACGGCCGACGACCGTCAGTGATCCCGGTTTCACGGCCGAATTATTCCGCGAGGTGATCAACTCCGGGTGTAAATCGTAATATTAGGAGAGTGGTTCTCGGTTAGATCGAGACGCATCGCGGCTACCTGTGCGCGACGCTTACACCGGGGTCCCGATCCCGCGGTGACCGGGCAGCCAGCCAGTACCCGGCGGCCGGCGAACGACGTCTCACGCACCTGTCCACGCGCCGAGGAAACACCGTCTTACCCTTGGCCAGAGCCGTACCACGCGTCACCCCGACCACTAACGTCGTACCTGTTCCGTCGTCCGCGCGTAACGCGGTTGCGGTTGCGATCGCGTACGATCGCGACGTATCGCGCGGGTCTCGGGTCTCGTATGTGCGCCGCGACCCGCCGCGTCCTCCCGCCCGGGTCTCGGGAGCGGACCGGAACGCCGTTACCTTGAACATGAGGACGAACGTCAGTTGACGAAGAGGCGCGTGTACCCGTGGCCGAGGACCCTCGATCGCCCGTCATCCTCGCGGGCAGCTGCGCGCGGACCATCGGACGACACCCGGATAGGAGGGAATCGGGTGCTCGCCAAGGGGAAAAAAAGAAAAAGAAGAACAAGAAGAAAAAGAAGAAGAAAAAGTGCGACGATTTGCGCGGGGGAGACACCACCGTGACACTCTCCCCCCACCCCCACCGCGGGAACACGGAATCGCTCCGTCGAGGGCCCCGGGTGAAGTTCATCGAGGTGGAAACAGGTGAATACGACGGATGGACTCGTTGAGGGGCGGTGGTGAGGGGGAGGAGGAGGGCTGAAGCGCGTGACGATCGTTCCCTCGTTTCACGAGTTCTCCTCGAAGGAAAAATCTTGCGTTTCCAGCGCGCTCGCTCGTCTTCTTCGTCTTCGTCTTCGTCTTCGTCTTCGTCGTCGTCGTCGTCGTCGTCGTCGTCGTCCCCTCCCCCTTTTTCTTCTCGCCCACGGTGGACGAAACAGGGAAACAGATTCGTACGGATTCGAGGGTACCGCGAGAGCGACCACGAACGACCCGACCGAGCCGACACGACCCCCTCCGTCCTGGACGTCCGTGGGAAACGTTGTTCCAGACGTGCGACGCGCCGCGAACATCGAGAACGTCACCATGAGGATCAAAATGCCCGCGGTCAGGATCGCGCAAGGTGAGTGCGTAGCTGTGTAATATACGCGTGTAACCGAGAGACGGTTGTTATATCTTTTTTTTTTCTTCTTCTTCTTTTTCTTTCTTTCCGCTCCGAAACGGTTGTACGCCGACGACGCCGCGGCGTCCGTCGCCCGACACCGGAACAAGTATCATTATTTTTGGACACCGAACGCGACGAGCCCGCGGCGCGAACGCGAACACGCGGCGCGAGCAAGCGGCCACGACCGCGCTGCCTGAACTTGAAAAGTCGAGCGAAACTTTTCGTGCGCGGATCTCTCGGTAGACCGCGTTTTCCTCGCGGACGATATTTCGACGATCGAGCGCACACGCGCTCACCGCTACCATCGCGAATCGTCCGACGCGTGCTCGTCTCGAACGTTCGAGGAACACGCGCCCGTGCACGATCGTACTCCGTGATTCGTTGAACACCAACCGGGATATCGTTCGCTCGATGATACGTAAAAGAGCAACCGTGATACCGGCGACGATGATTCGCAAATAGAGCAACAGGGACACCGCAGCCTCGATAATTCGCAAATAGAGCAACGAGGACGTTATTGGGTCGTCGATTCCAAAGAATTCCAATACGTTGAATGTAACAGCGAGAAGCGTTTCCGAACGGATTTTCCGCGCGGTGGGGAAAAGAACGGTGGAAGTTTGCTCGGAGAATCCTCGATCGTTCGTAAATAGAGCAATAGAGACGTTACGGGTTCGATGGTTCGCAAATAGAGTAACAGGGATATTATAGGCTGTCGATTCGAAAAATTGTAATTTACCGTAGGTATCGTGTAGAATGTGGTAATTTTTATACAAATTTTCCGTGCACAGAGGAAAAGAACAGTAGAAGTTTGCTTGGAGAATACTCGATCGTTTGTAAATAGAGCAATAGAGACGTTACGGGTTCGATGATTCGCAAATAGAGTAACAGGGATACCATAGGCTGTCGATTCGAAAAATTGTAATTTACCGTAGGTATCGGGTAGAATGTAGTAATTTTTACACAGATTTTCCGTGCACTGGGAAAAAGAGCGGTAGAAATTTTCTTCGAGAGATCTCGACAATTCCTTAATAGAGCAATAGAGATACTATAGCCTCGATAATTACCAAATAGAGTAACAGGGATAGCATAGGTTGTCCATTCGAAAAATTGTAATTTACCGTAGGTATCGGGAAGAATGTAGTAATTTTTACACAGATTTTCCGTGTACTGAGGAAAAGAGCGGTTGAAGTTTGCTCCGAGAGATCTCGATAATTCCTTAATAGAGCAATAGAGATATTACAGCCTCGATAATTCTCAAATAGAGCAAGAAGGATATTATTGGGTCGTCGATTCGAAAAAATTGTAATCCACTGAAAGTACCAGAGGGAATGGTTTTCACACAGATTTTCCACGCAGTGAGGAAAAAAGTGATAGAAGTTTGCTTCGAAAATTCTCGATAATTCCTAAATAGAGCAATAGAGATATTCTAGCCTCGATAATTAGCAAATAGAGTAACAGGGATACTATAGGTTGTCGATTCGAAAATTTGTATTTTGCTATAATTATGGAGAAGAATGAAATCATTTTCACACAGATTTCCACGCACTGAGGAAAAGAGCGATAGAAGTTTGCTCCGAAAATTCTCGATAATTCCTAAATAGAGCAATAGAGATATTATAGCCTCGATAATTCGCAGATAGAGTAACAAGGACACCACAGGTTGTCGATTCGAAAATTTGTATTTTGCTATAATTATGGAGAAGAATGAAATAATTTTCACACAGATTTTCCGCGCACTGAGGAAAAGAGCGGAAGAAGTTTGCTTCGAGAACGCGTGCTCGGGAATCCTCGACATATTTGTAAATAGAGCAGTAGGAATATCACAGGCTCGATAATTTGCGATAGTAATAGAGATATCGTGGACCGTTAATTCGAAGACACCTTGAAATTCGAAGAAAATACCGGAAAGAATGCAATATAAAAGGGGGTTGAATTTTCCAAGAAAATTTTCCATTTCTCGAAAAAAGGGGCTCGCAAGTAAACGTTTCCCTCCAAAATGCACGATAATTTGTAAACGGAGCAAGCAATGGGAAAAACACTTTCGATACAGTGAAGGTTCCCGGAAGAGTTTTCCAACAGATTTTCCATTCGAAAAAGGGGCGCCCTGGGAAAAGCTTCCCTCGAGAGTTCTCGATAATTTCCAAACAGACTAACGAGAACGTTATCTGTTTATTGATTCGAAAACCGTTGTAATTCAAGTACGGGGAACAATGTCGAAGGAATAGAGTTTTCCAAAAGATTTTCCACGTAAGTCTTCTTCGAGAATCCTCGGTTACTCGTAAACGGAGCAGTGGTTCCTAATTTACAAAATTGTAAATTAGGTGCCTCATCGTGGGCTCCTAATTTAACAAAATTGACGATCGAAAGCAGTCGAAAGAACTCGTCTCAAAGCGAATCCAGTTTTCCAGTAGGTCCCCCACCGTCTACGAAAAATGGCGCGGGACGAAATTTTTCTTCGGTCGTCAACCGTGAAAATTCCAAGGTGACCACATCCAACGATCACCGGACAAATTACGCTCTTTCCTTTTTAACCGTCGAATTACGCGATCTCGCGATAAGGTCTCGATCCAGCGTAAAATTAACGCGGTTCGAACGCTCCCGTAGCTGAGAAACGATCGATCGATCGATCGCTTCGTAAGACGTTGAAAAGGCCTCGACGATCCTAATCTCGGCTCCGGTTCGCTGGGAAGCGAGCGTTGCCCAGCGATTCCTCGAGAATCGCTAGAGATCGTGCCCTTAACCCAGTCGCGAGGACGCCCTGCTCGCGCGAATCCTTCGTATCGATCTCGGCTTCGAATCTAGTATACACGCGCGCGAGAAAGAGGGAAAAACGAGCCACGATTTCCTCTATCTCGCCAAGCTGGAACGTGTTCATCGCGGTGACGTTTGCATCGTTGAACTCGAGAGAGAGAGAGAGAGAGAGAGAGAGACACGAGTTACGGTTGAACCGTGAAAACGGTAACACGGTGTAACGGAAACGAAAACTCGGACGGTGGGAAGAATCGAATCGCAACCTGTCGCCGGCTGGTGAGTCTCGGAGTCTCGGAGGCGGCGGCGGTGGCGGTGGCGGTCGCGTGGCCGCGGCGGGAAGAAAATAAAAGACGCGCGGACGTCTCGAAGAGCGACGCGGAATGACGCGAAGGAGCCTCGGAAGAAGAAGGGGCCGAAGGAAAGAGAAAGGGAAAGAAGGAATGAATGAAACGGGGAAGGATCGAAGGGGGCGGCGAGGAAACCGGGACACCGGGCCAACGTCTTCGAGGGACGTCGTTGTCGACGTCGACGTCGTAGTCGACGTAGTCGTCGTCGTCGTCGGTTGAATTTTTAATTAGTACCCCGACACCCCCACCCGTGACCGGCGTCGTCGGGGTAGAAAAAGACGAGGAAGGTGGCGGCCAAGGCGGAGGCGGAGGAGAAAGAAGAAGAGCGAAGGGGGAGTAGTAGCGCGGGGTGGGCGAGAAGGTGGGGCGGCATTGTCATGCGCGCGTTTTTCAGAGACTTTTCCACCCCCGACGGTGCACGCCGCCATCCCCCGCGTCGCCTCGAGCCACCGACACCCCCTCGCCCCCCACGGGGAGCACCAACGGCGGCGGCGGCGGCGGCGGCAACGGCGGCGGTGGCGGCGACGGCGGCGGCGGCGGCTCCGTTTTCTTAATTACAACTGCGATATTCTTTAGTTCGCGCGATGACGCCGCCGCGAAAAGATACCGGAATATTTTCTCCACCGATTAACCCCGAGATTCTCGGTCACGAATGTGGTACGATCGATCGGTGATCTCGATCGGTCGGTGACTATCGTCCAACGAACTATCGTGTTCTCCGACCCTTAGAATCGACCGGCGGAGAAAATCGGAAACGGTGGTCCGCCATGATCGGTGCTGGTCGTTCGTCGCTCAACGAACTCGCGAACCAAAGTTTCCGCTCGCGCGTTCACCGTACCGATTCGCGAGCCACGATGCCGCATCGGAACGCGGAACCGAGATGGTACGCGAGTAGAACGTCTTTGCAGCGCTCAACGCCCTCGGAAAAACGAGTCGAGGTTAGGTTCCGTGGTTCGTCGATGTTCCGAGGAAAACGCGATCCTCGAACCCGTGTGCACCGAGAGTGCGCTCGTCCGTCGTTCCGGTTCGTTTCCAACGTGCCGTCGCGCGTCGTTCTCTCGATTATCTACCGAAACGGAGGTGCGTACCAGTGTCGCGAGAGTGCTCCCTCCCGACAGCAAGATTCTGTGAACGATTGAACACCGGCGCACGCATGTCCCTCACCAAGAGTACCAAAACGCGTGTCCAGCATCGGCGCGAGTTGCACGCCGATCGACGCTACGTGACTCCAACGCGGCGATATCCCGCACGGGTTCGATCGGTTCGTAGTCGATCGCGTTTCGAGACACGCGAGAGGTGAGTTTGGGGAATACGTTAGCACGCGTGTCCGCTCGACGAGAATCGGCGAGATCCCATTCGACGAAAGTGGCTTCGAGTGGTTGAATTCGTACGCGGGAGGCTCCAACGCGAGAATACGTGAACGTTGCTACTGACCGATCGTGATGCGTACTCGGTCTCTCGAGTTGCATACTCGACGATCGTCGCGCTGTCACGCGACCGACGATCGTCACGCAATTTCTAAAAATTCTCGGCTAGGTTCAGAGACTTTCGAATGGGCTCTCCCGGTATACGGTTCGCGAAACTTTGCTCCCGTTCGTCCTTCCAACGGACATTCCAGAATTCGAAGGAGGGGTGAAGGGGGAGAGAGGAACGCGTCTCGATCCCGACGACGACGTCGAAGCTTTAAATTTCTGTTTGCAAACGCGGATTATCGTCTACCCGGAAACGGACCCACGTCTCCTGTTTACACCGCGATTATCTACCTTCACGGCGTCCTACATACGTGTAACGAAGTAAATAGATCGCTCGTTCGCTTGCTCGCTCGCGCTCGCGCGCGCGCGCGTCTGTCTGGCCGTCGAACGGCAAATACCTCTCTCGCGCAATTACCTCGCGGATTTATCTACGATTTCGACGGTAAGCGCGTTCTTCGTGGATTTCGTTGCGATTCGGAACTCGGACGATTTCGAACGACTCGCGCGGAATTCGCGAGTGCGCGAACTCGTACGGGGAAACGATATCTTTCGTGCACGGCTCGTCACGAAGGAAATGCTCGATATTACCGAACGGACGGTTACTCGCACCTGGATCGATCGGTACGCGATATCGACGCGTAGAATGTTTCCAACGGTGTTGCTCGAATAATCGACCCGCTCGAAGAAAATTCTCAGCGCTGTTCCGGAATTGTTTTTAATTGGGAACGGAACGCGTTTCTTGCGCGTACGTTCCGCGCGTTAGGATCCGCTCGATTCACACCGATACGAAATTCTTTCGCACGTCGATGATCAACGATCGAATTGAATATCGGGCCGCGATGTAACGACCTCTTATCTGGATAAGCAAATTCCCAATTAAGATACGAATCGTAGAACGCGTGTACGCGTTACCGGTCGCGATGACGCTTCTGTCCGAGGAATGTCGAAACAGCTGCTGTTTGAATACAAAACAGCATTGAATTCGAGCGAAATATTAACAACAGCGCGAGAGAACGAGCTGCCGAACAACTCACCCGATACGCGGGAATTATTGTTCTTC
Organism: Ptiloglossa arizonensis; assembly: GCF_051014685.1. Lineage (NCBI taxonomy): Eukaryota > Metazoa > Arthropoda > Insecta > Hymenoptera > Colletidae > Ptiloglossa > Ptiloglossa arizonensis. The sequence continues at coordinate 32,450,083 of NC_135048.1, forward strand.
CGCGCGACGACGATAAAGAGATGAAAAAAAAAGAGAGAGAGAGAAAAAAAAACGAACGTGGAAGGGAAACACGGCGAGGTCCTCAGACGTTGCTTTGTTCGTTTATCTTCTCGGACCGTGCAGGTGGAAATTGTAAATTTAACGCGCTCGAACAAATACGGAGGAAAGGGACCGACTATTTTTAAAAGACTGTTTTCCGCGCGGGGAATTTTCTTTTAATTTTCAACGTCGTGGATCGAATCTACGACGCGAGGCGACAGCGATCGAGACACGAGGTTTGAAAACGTTTGACGAACGTTTCTTCCCGTGTACGAGTTCGATACTTACAGTGCGTTTATGTGACGCGAGGAGAACGAAGAGAGCAAGATTCTCGGAAATGCCAAAATGGAGAGTTCGATGTAAATTATTTTTTTTTTTTCATTCGATATCGAGCACACCTATGAGACGCAAAGTCGCGGCAAAGTCGGATGCGAATTCTGGTAGCCCAAAACGTTAAATATAGAACACAAATATTAGTAAGCGATAATTTCTTGCGAGCAAGTTCTTCTTGCGTTATCTCGGTGCGTTATAAATATTTTCTAGATTATTAATTTTAGGAGAAATATCTCGCGTATCCGAATGATAAATTTCTCGCGAGCGAGTTGTTTCTACCGTATATAGGTATGTTGTAATTTTTACGTCGATAATACATGTTGGATAGTGCCACACTGTACTCTCCTTTCGACGTTATACTTTTGAACGATGCTTCCACCATTGCTCTACGGTATACTTTCTCGATCGATGAAACTTCCAGAATATCGCTATATTAGATTGCATTTTTTGGATCGACACTTTTACGAAGAATACGAACCTTAAACATTCGACAAATAAATTTCTCCAAAGTTCTTACCGTACATCCATACACTGTAATTTGTAAATTAACGATATTTCCATAACCCAAGCTACATTGCATTCTCCTCTTGCGCTAAATTTTATTCTCCGAATTAACACTTGCGAAGAATACGTCGAGCATTCGATAATAAATTTCTCGAAAATTCTGGCCGCATACCGATACACTGTAATCTCTAAATTAACGACATTTCTATAACTCGTGCTACATTATACTCTCTGGATCAACACTTTTACGAAAAAAATTTCAAGCATTAGACCAATAAAATTCTCTAAAGTTCTTATCGTACATTTATACACTGTAATTTTTGAATTAACATTTCTATAACCGTGCTACATTATACTCTTTGGATCAACACTTTTACGAAAAATTTCTCAAGTATTCGACCAACAAAATTCTCTAGTTCTTATTGTACATTTATACACTGTAATTTTTGAATTAACGACATTTCTATAACCCAGGCTACATTATATTCTCTGGATCAACACTTTTACGAAGAATACTTCAAGCATTCGACCAACAAAATTCTCTAAAGTTCTTAGTGTGCATCCATACACTATAATTTCCAAATGAACGATATTTCCATAATCGCTATATTGTACTCCCCCCTTGCGCTACATTTTAGTCTCTGGATCAGCACTTACGAAAAATTTCTCAAGCATTCGACCATCAAAATTTCTCTAAATTTCTTACCGTACATCCCTACACTATAATTTCCAAATAAACGATACTCCAAAATAACCCAGGCTACATTGTACTCCCTTCTTGTGCTAAATTTTACTCTCCGAATTAACACTTGCGAAGAATACCTCAAGCATTCGACCAACAAAATCTCTCTAAATTTCTTACCGTACATTTATACACTGTAATTTCCAAATTAACGACATTTCTATAACTCGTGCTACATTATACTCTCTGGATCAACACTTTTACGAAGAATACCTCAAGCATTCGAGCAACAAAATCTCTCTAAATTTCTTACCGTGCATCCCTACACTATAATTTCCAAATAAACGATATTCCCATAACCCCGTTGTTACATTGCACTCCCTTCTCGCGCAACGCATCGCTCTCCGTACGAACACTTCCGAAGTGTTCGGGGCATTCGAGCTCCACTCGTCGAATATTCGAATGGTTGGAGGCGTTCGAATACTCGTCGAGTAGAAAAATTCGACGAACGCTCCCGGCAGGTTCCGACGGTGCGCGATACGCGCCGCGACGAGCCAGGGACAGCCTTATCGTTCGCGAAACGACGTCTCGGCTGCGCGAAAGCAATTTTATCAGCCGCCTCGAAAAGCGTGACTCGTTAATTGACGCAATTACGCCCGCATAGCAGGACACCTCGCGTCGCGGCGTCCTGCAAAAGCCTCCTCCGTCCCTCCGTCCCACCGTCTCTCCGTCCCTCCCCCGCGAGCACGGTATCGGGCCGGGGGCACTCTCGAGGACGTTATTTAGCAAACAAAGCCGAGTTTTACGCGCCCTTGTCGGCACGTGCGCGGCATATGCGCGTTTTCTATGCCCGCGCGCGCGTTAAACATTGTCTTTGATGCGGCCCGTCGGAAGCCCTTCTTCGTCTTTCACCGATCTTCGTCCCTTATCCCTCTTCCCTCCACCCCGTCACCCTCTCATCGCGCATGGAATTCTCTCTTTTTCTCTCTTTTTCTCTCATTCGCTCCTTTTCTCTCCACCCGAGTGTTTCTCGATCTCTCTGTTTCTCTTATTCTCCGTTAGGTCTCTTCCTCGCTCTTTCTCTCTCCTTCTCGCTAAATCTCGCTCTCTCGACTCTCCGCAAGAGACACAGGGATCCGTCCCTCTCGTTCGCTCTCTCTCCGTCCTCTCTCTTCCTCTCCGGTGGCAACCGGCGCGCCTTCGACTCGGGCAAAAAACTACTTTGATTTGATTTCTTAGATTAACCTTTCGGGGCGTCGGGCGCGTGGCGAACCCTTCCCTCCTCTTTCCTTCTCTAACCCTCTCTCTCCCCTCCTCTCGCCCAGTCCATCGTCCTCCCTTCCTTCGCGCGCTCACGGTGTCCTCCGTGTAGCTCTCCTATCCGTTTGGAGGGCCCGCGGAGCACGTGGCCAGGTAAGAACTCTCCGGCGATCGTGCGCGGAGGGCCCCTCCCCCCACCTGCCCCCCGATCGGGCCCGACTTTTGATCCCAGAAGCACGCGATCGCGCAAAAACTCTTCGTAACACGAGTCTCGCTAATGGCGACGTATCCTTTACGGGGCCGCGAGGAAAAGTTGCTCTCTCGGTAGAGGAAACGAACGGGGACCGTTCTTACCAGGCCCCGAATCGATCCGTGCATCGACGTCTCGACGTCCGCGTCGTCCTCGAGACGGTCCTCGATTGGTTCACAAATACGGGAATGTTTCCTAGGAATCGATCGAACCGAGAACCATTGCCGAGATACACGTACGGACGAAATGATAAACGTACAATTTAATAAAAATTTGTAAAATTTGTAAAGTTTGTAAAATTTTAGAGTTTTTATAAGAGTATCGCGACGCGGACAGATTTTGCGTTTCATGGTTCACGGTGTATTAGAAATTTCACGGCCTATCGGCGTAGTAAACCGTTGGTGGTTATTCTCGAACGAATTGGGTCGTCGTACGCGTTGATTTCTATCGATTGGAAGGTTAAAGTATCGAAGAAACGTTACCGTTGTTTCTCGTCTCGTTTGTAACTCGTATTGTAATACCATTGTAATGCCCTGTCTTTCAACGAAGATAGCGAAGCGAAGCTACTGTGAGAATCGGTCTTTCGATCGAAACGTTTTCCGGTAGACCTCGAGCCTCCCGTATCTTACCTATTACTGTATTTCTAAGTAATGGGTAAGTACTGCGTTCTTTGGAAACTTATCTCGTGGAATTAATTACGAAAATTGAAAACACTGAGTATATATATTCTGGGCCGTTCCGTGCTAGAGGACTTCGAAGGTTAGCTACGATGTTTTGCAAGATGATGTGTTTGGAGTGTCCAGTGTCTTATAAATTTTGTCCAAATCGAACTCGAGAAACAAAGTACGCCGAATAATCGAATACAAGGTACACATTCGCATTTATGATTCGCTCTGGTAGAAAAAGATATGCTTTTGTTGCAAAAAACATGCACAACGACGATTGCTGATTTTTTATATTTACTCTCTCGGGACTGTTCCCTCTGAACCAAATCCAATCCTCGACGACTCGATACAAAGATTCGAGCTACAACCTTCGATACTTTCTACCATTTATTTATCGCTGTTCCCCCCAAACACGTTACTCGAGCGACGATAATACATTTCTATAACCCGTGCTAAATTAACGACATTTCTACAACCCGTGCTAAATTAACGACATTTCTATAACCGGTGGTACATTATACTCTCTGGATGAACACTTTCACGAAAAGTTTCTCCAACATTCGATAATACTCGATTATCTTATTACTTCGACGATACATTTAGGATAATCCTTCCAAGAGTTTTCAAGCTTACAAATTGATACACTCTTCAGATTGCTCGACACGGTGTATTCGGCGAGGCGGCTCGCGGTGCTCGTTCCTACGGGTTGGCACGGTGAAATGCAAATAACGGGGGTGTCCTATCGGAGCGTAGATGGCGCCACCTGCCGCCGCTGTCCGATGTCGCGTTGACGCTCGCTACTGGATACCGCGAGCGAAAGAACGCTCGGCTCTTTTACGCCGATTCGCGAGCAAACATCGCGACGCGACCATTAGCTCGAGATCTCGCGCCAGTTCGGCCGATAGCGTTTGAAAATAGTTGCCCGATAAGATAAGAGAACGTTACAGTACCACCGTGCGCCGCTACGTTATTTCTGGACCCTGTCGACTTGACGCATCGATCACGGGAGACGATCGAAGTCTTTCGGCTTTCAACCGTTGGTAACGGGGACCCTTATTCGCAACTTAAATGATTCGTGGGGTGTTTTGTACAAATGGATACTGATATTAAATAAAAGAGTGATAAAAAGAACGATTGTGGGATGGCTAGTATGTCCGCGAACGTACGATGTATTTGTAAATTCTCGTTCAGGTCTTCTCCATCGGGGTCATTGTTTTCAAGGGTGTCGTACCAAAGACGTCACTGGAAATATTTTCAAGAATCTGTAATATATTTGAAAAATTTTTTTCGGTACCTCTTCATTGTGGAAATTGTTTTCGAGTACATTGCGCTAAAAACGTTACTGGAAGTATCTTCAAGAATCTGTAACATATTTGAAACATTTTCTTCGGTACCTCTTTATCGTGGAAGTTGTTTTCAAAGGTGTCGTACTGAAAACGTTACTGGAAGTATCTTCAAGAATGTGCGATACTATATGTTTGTAAATTTTCCTCTCCATCGGGGAAATTTTTTTCAACCGTATTGTACTAAAAACGTTACTGAAAGTATCTTCAAGAATTTATGATATATTTATAAATTTTGCTGGAAGTATCTTCAAGAATTTATGATATATTTATAAATATGGCTGGAAGTATCTTCAGGAATTTATGATATATTTATAAATTTTACTGGAAGTATCATCAAGAATTTATGATATATTTATAAATATTGCTGGAAGTATCATCAAGAATTTATGATATATTCATAAATTTTACCTGAATTATCTTCAAGAACATGCGATGTCTTTGTAAATCTTATTGGAAGTATATCTTCAAGAATGTGCGATATATTTCCAAATTTTACTGGAAGTACCTTTAAGTATGTGCGATATATTTGTAAATTTTCCTCCCCATCGGGGAAATTTTCTTCCAACCGTACAGCACTAAAAACGTAACCGGAAGTATCTTCAAGAATTAGCGATATATTTATAAATTTTGCTCGGTATCTCTCCACGGAAGAAATTATTTTCAAGCGTATCGTGCTAAAAACATACCTGGAAGTGTCTTCCAGAATTAGTGATATATTTGTAAATTTTGCTCAGCATCTCTCCACGGAGGAAATTATTTCCAAAAGTATCGCGTTGTAAAACGTTCCTGGAAGTATCTCAACGAACACCCAACGTATTTCAAAAATATTCCTCGGTTACCACTCAATCGGAGAAATTATTTCCAAAAGTACCGCGTTGTAAAACATTCCTGTAACTATCTCGAAGAACGCGTAACGTATTTCTAAAATGTTCCTCAATTACCTCTCAATCGGCGAAATTATTTCCAAAAGTATCGCGTTGTAAAACATTCCTGAAAGTATCTCTAAGAACGCGCAACGTATTTCTAAAATATTCCTCGGTTACCACTCAATCGGAGAAATTATTTCCAAAAGTACCGCGTTGTAAAACATTCCTGTAACTATCTCGAAGAACGCGCAACGTATTTCTAAAATGTTCCTCAATTACCTCTCAATCAAAAAAATTATTTCCAAAAGTATCGCGCTGTAAAACGTTCTTGGAAGTATCTCTAAGAACACCCAACGTATTTCTAAAATATTCCTCGGTACCTCTCAATCGGAGAAATTATTTCCAAAAGTATCGCGTTGAAAAACGTTCCTATAACTATCCCAAAGAACGCGTAACATATTTCTAAAATGTTCCTCAATTACCTCTCAATCGAAAAAATTCTTTTCGAACGTATCGCGTTGAAAAACGTACCTGAAAGTGTCTCGACGAACACCCAACGTATTTCTAAAATGTACCTCGGTACGTCTCAATCGGAGAAATTGTTTTCGAGCGTATCGCGTTGAAAAACGTTCCTGGAAGTATCTTCAAATATGCTCAATGTGTTAATAACCGAGCGATCGCGTAACTCTTTGCCCGGAGTACACACGGCGGCTCGGTCCGCGAGCACGATTCGTCCCGAGAAGATTCGAAGGCAGAAGTAATTAAATCCATTACCCGGGAAGAAACGGCGACTCCGAGGAGTAGAAATTAATTAGCCATCCCGGCCAGGGTGGGGGGTGGCACGGTAAGAGAGAGAGGGGGGTGGTGGCTTTCCTTAAATCCTCGTCCTTAGCCGCCAGGACAGACGATGTCGATACAGGCGTCTCCTCTAGCTATCTTTCCCGAACTCGGCTGTATATCGTCCGTCCAATCTGCCGTTGGGCAATTTCGGCTGAAATACGATGTCGTCGGGTTCGTTCGCGCGGCTCGACGGCCCCGGCTTATTGGCCTTCGTGGAAGATCCCTTAAAACGGGGTTAAGATCGCGAGACCGTCTATAGACCAGTCGCGCGGTTTTTTACACACTCGAATCACCGGACATCGTCATCGAGGATCGGTGGTCCCGACGTTCGTTTTTACACACTCGAATCACCGGACATCGTCATCGAGGATCGGTGGTCCCGACGTTCGTTTTTACACACTCGAATCACCAGACATCGTCATCGAGGATCGGTGGTCCCGACGTTCGTTTTTACACACTCGAATCACCGGACATCGTCATCGAGGATCGGTGGTCCCGACGTTCGTTTTTACACACTCGAATCACCGGACATCGTCATCGAGAATCGGTGGTCCCGACGTTCGTTTTTACACACTCGAATCACCGGACATCGTCATCGAGGATCGGTGGTCCCGACGTTCGTTTTTACACACTCGAATCACCGGACATCGTCATCGAGGATCGGTGGTCCCGACGTTCGTTTTTACACACTCGAATCACCGGACATCGTCATCGAGGATCGGTGGTCCCGACGTTCGTTTTTACACACTCGAATCACCGGACATCGTCATCGAGGATCGGTGGTCCCGACGTTCGCGGAACTGATCGAAAACAAGTCCACGATCTTGGAAAAATATTCCATTCTCTCGTGTTTGCACCGAGTTTCGAAAATCGAAATCTGAAAGTACCATTTTGCGCGATAGACTCAACTTGGTGGGTGATTCGGTGTTAAAGATTCGAAGATTGATCCCTGTGGATCGATTTCCTTTTTTCGAGGATTTGCGTTAAATATTGCGTGACTGGGGAAAAGACTATTGTAGATGCTTGAAAAAGTGTGCACGAGAAGCAGAATATTGGGTAATTGGGGAACAGACAATTGTCGATGCTTGAAAAAGTGTGTACAAGTAACAGAATATTGCCTAACTGGGAAACAGACAATTGTAGATGTTTGAAAAAATGTGCACAAGTAGCCAAAGTATGTACATGAAAAAGTGTGTTCGTGGAAAATTTGGAATCGATGGGTGGAATATTGCTCGTTTAACTGACACGCAAAGTCCTCTTAACTTTGGTTCGTTTTTCGGGTCTTTCTCGACCCACCGCGTTCGCGTATACATATCTACCCGATTCCTAGCGTCACAAAATATACAGTCCAACAAGGTTAAAGTGTTAAAGTGAAATACGATCTGGACCATCGACCGAAACTTGCATCTCCAAATGCAAACATCGTCCCGAAGAGAGCCAGTGCCTCGAACCCTTTCGAACTCGAAGCACTCGGCAGGTCCCGTTTCGATCGTAGTCCAGGCATCGGAATCGCAACCTCCGAAGCAGGAGAGGTTCGAAGGACGAGCATTGGGTCTTCGACTTTCGAGTCGTAATGGATTTACAAGCACTTCCGAATAGGCTCGTCGAGAACCCGGGTCTCGAGGAAAGCACCGTCTAAGTACCGAGTTGTTTGTCCGTGGGTAAAACTCGGTGAAAAAAAAGAAAGGGAAAAAAAAACCATCGAGGGACGAATAAAAGTGTCCAACCTGCGAACGGACGCGGTCCGAGCGCGAGCATAATGCTGGGTGCTGTAAGGAAAATTTATGTTGTTTGCAGTCTCGGTTTCCCGGTCCATTGTCCACTATTGTCCGAGTCCCTCCTTCCAAGGTGCGAACACCCTTCGGGGCGATAATCTGCTCGCATTATTGTACGCTTTGTCGGTCGGTTCACTTGTCGGGATGGTGTGGTGGGGAGATTGTACGGCTACCTGACCAAGGGTCACTTCGTAGCGCCTTCTTTCCACTTGCCCGAGGTGAGAGATCCCCTTTCTGGACCTTCGTGGACGGTGTCTCCCTGTTCACCGGGGTGAATTACCAACGAGGTTCTAAAACCTGACCGCGTCTCCTCGTTGCGATCGCACCCGTCCCCTTTTGCGGTCGAGGTTTCACCGATCTGAGGAGCAAAGGTCACCTCGCCACGTGTTGATGCCACCTTCGAGAGGCTGACCAGGTACGGAGGATTGATTCGTCGTGCGCGTTTCGCAAACTGTGTCGCGTGTCTCCGCGGGCGGACACTCGTGTATCTTCGATAATTATTTGTCTATCCGGGAGGTCAGGAATGTCAGATGAAGGAACTGCGTGGGAGTCGCTTCCAAGTGTCCTCTGGTTGCCAAGGTTAACTTTTCTACCTCGCGCGACATCATCTACGTGGAAGACCACGTTCAAGATTCAGGAATCGATTCGTCGTGCGTCTCTTCGAATCTGTGTTCCGTGTCTTCTCAGTCTGGAAGGACTTGCTTCCATAATTAGATGATTTAGAATGTAGGGAGTATCGATAGTGAATTACAGACCTATGTACGAGTTGTTTCGAAGGTTAATTTTCTTCCTTGCGCGACATCATCTACATAGAAGACGATGTCCAAGATCCAGGAATCGATTCGTCGTGTGAGTCTTCGAATTTGTGTTCCATGTTTTCTCAACCTGAAAGGTCTTGCTTCCATAATTAGATGCTTTAGAATATAGGGAGTATCGATGGTGAACTATAGACCTGTGTACGAGTTGTTTCGAAGGTTAATTTTCTTCCTTGCGCGACATCATCTACATAGAAGACGATGTCCAAGATCCAGGAATCGATTCGTCGTGTGCCTCTTCGAATCCGTGTTCCAGGTCTTCTCAGCCTGGAATTTCATAATTAGGTGATGATTCGGAACACAGGGAGTATCGATGGTGAACTACAGACCCACGTACGAGTTGTTTCGAAGGTTAATTCTCTCCCTCGTGCTATATTAACGAGGACGTCTGCTCAACAACGTACGGGTGAGATTCGACTCGGTCGTGTCTCCCTTGCGATTAACCTCTTCCACGGTCCAGAGTTAGTTGCAAAAGTCGTTGCAACAAGTTACACGGTGCCCTTCTGAGTGGAGGACAACGTCCAGGGTCTAGGAATCGATTCGTCGTGTGCTTCGATAATTGTATAAACATTTGGAACGTTAAGATTGTCAATGGCGTGTTACGGATTTGAAGTTTCTTCTACTTGTTGTAAAGTTTAGATTATAATATACTGGATCTCGCGCATCCAGTAGTATAGTTTTTGTACATATGAGAGTACAAAGTCCGAAGAAACAAGTGTACAGTAAGTGTGGAAAGAACACACAGTGTCGTGTGGTCTTCGTGACTCTCGACTTGGAACTGACTAGAAAAAAGCCAAAACAAAAATAGCCAAACTGTTGACCGCGTAGCGGACGACCCTTCCGTGTCCAATATGGAGACAATCCTTAAAACTGACATCGACCATTCGCTATCGACATCTGCCACTCTTGGGATCATTCCATTCGAACATCCATTCGAACATTCATTCGAATGCATTCATTCCAACACCACTGGCCAAGGTTTGACGCATTACTGACGACGTCTACTCGGTAGGGTACGTTACGAGTAAGACTCGACAACGATTAGCACAGTCTTTTTCGCTGTTGATATTTAGAAGTCATTGCGACAAATTACGCATTGCCCTCCCACGTGAAAGATGACGTCGAAGACCAAGCGATTCGTGCGTCTCCTCGACCCAGGTACTCGTACTTCGACAATCGTGTGGTAACACAATTCGTAATGTCAGGATCGTCTACGGTAGGCAGTAGAGAACAGTGTACAAGCTGTTTCGAAGTGTCCTCCCTCGTGCAACATCATCGATGGTGATCGGTGAGATCACCTTGTCGTGTAGGTTACAAATGAGATACGATTTGATTGTGTCTCTCGCGATTAGACCGGTCCCCTTTGCAACACTGGTCGCAAAAGTCGTTACGGACGATTACACCTTTCTCTTCTGCGTAAAAGAAGATGTCGAGGATCGATACGTCGTCGCTCGAGTCTTCCAGTACGCGTGTTTCGCGTCTCGTCGGCCATTGCGGACCAAATGATCGCTTAGCCGTTTGGAATTTCGGGAATGTCGATGGAGGAGCACCAAGATCCGCGCGAGAGACGCTTCAAAGACACCTTCCACTCGTCTACCACTTAACCAGCTGAGTTCCCAAACCGGTGCACCATTCGTCGACGAGTAGCCCGGCTCGTCAGGATACGTTGGAAATCGAGGTGCAATCGTCTCCGCGCGATTAAAATGTCCCCTGTCGCGATCCGCAAGTCACTAATCACCAGTCAACGCATACGCGTCAACTTGTCTTCGAGTCGAGAGGTTGTCGAGTGCTCGAGGGATCGATCCGACTTGGGTTTTTCGAATTCAGCACCGTGTCTCTCCGATCGTGTCGCGAACTGCTTGGATAATTGTTTAACCGTTTAGAAAGTCCGGTAGCCTGGTGTACATCGCGTGGCTCACCTGGGGAGAGCTTTCTTCCGCGAATCAAGGTAATTTCTCCGACGATTCATTATCGATTCGACGAGTTCTCGTCCTGTTTGACCGGTGATCACGTTGGTCACTCATTATCGCGAAAAGAGAGCTTTCGAGCTTCGTATCGAGGACCAGTTTCATTATAAGTCTTGCGTTAGTCTTGGAAGATCTTCCTCGAAGCCTTGGTGTATCGAGTTAGGGTTGGAATCGAGGGTCGATCGTTCGATCGCTTTTGGGGCGCACTATTGAGATCGTTTTCGTTGACCAGTGATACGACCAGTTACGATCATGCGTTGGTAATTCACGATTGTTAAAATAGACTCTCGAGCTTTGTATCGAGGGCCCAGATTCACTATAAGTTTAGCGTTAGTCTTGTAAGATCTTCCTCAAAGCCTTGGTGTATCGAGTTAGGGTTAGAATCGATTGTCGATCGTTCGATCGCTTTTGGTAATTCACGATGGTTAAAATGTGCTCTCGAGATTCGTATCGAGGGCCCAGATTCACTATAAGTCTAGCGTTAGTCTTGGAAGATCTTCCTCGAAGCATTGGTGTATCTAGTTAGGGTTGGATTCGAGTGTCGATCGTTCGATAGCTTTTGGTAATTCACGATCGTTAAAATGGACTCTCGAGCTTCGTATAAAGAGGACACTTTTCCTCTGATCTTGAAAGACTTTTCTCAAGGCTCCGTGTGTCAGGTCTGGGTTACATTTAGACGTCGTCGCAGGGTAATTGGATTACTTTCGCGACGCACGTACGAGATCGGTTGCCCTTGGCCCGTGGTCACTCGTCGTAACCTCGAGCCGGCAACCCATTATTATTATTAAAAAGTGCTCTCGAGCTCCGTTTCCCGTCGAGAGGACGTATTCCCGATAATTCGTTCCCTGGTTCTCGAAGACCTTGTCCTAGGTCGGGTCTGGGTTAGAGTCGGAGTGTCGTTACACGGTCCTTCGATAACTTTCGCAACGCGTACACGAGATAGGTTACCCTTGGGCCATGGTCACTAGCTATAATCTCGAGCTGGCATCTCGTTATACCGAAAAGGTTCTTCCGAGCTTTACCAAGAGTCCAGAGGACATATTCCCGATAATTATTCCTCTCGTTTTGGAAGATCTTGCCCTGGGTCAATTCTAGATCAGAAGTGTCGTTACACAGTTCTTCGATAACTTTTGCAACGTGCACACGAGATCGATTGTCCTTGGTCACTAGCTACAATCTCAAGCTAACGTCCCATTATCTTAGAAAGATTTTTTCGAGTTTTACTACGAGTCCAGAGGACATATTCCCAATAATTCTTCCTCTCGTTTTGGAAGATCTTACCCTGGGTCAATTCTCGATCAAACTCAATGTGTTGTCACACGGTTGTTCGATTATCTTCACACGAGATCGGTAGTCCTTGGTCACAAGCTAGAATCCCAAGCTAGCATCCCATTATCTCAAAAAGATTCTTTAGAGCTTTACCACGAGTCCAGAGGACATATTCTCGATAATTATTCCTCTCGTTTTGGAAGATCTTGCCCTGGGTCAATTCTGGATCAAACTCAATGTGTTGTTACACAGTCCTTCGATAACTTTCGCAACGTGCACACGAGATCGATTGTCCTTGGTCACTAGCTACAATCTCAATCTAGCATTCCATTATCTTAAAAAGATTCTTTCGAGCTTTACCATGCGTCCAAAGGACATATTCCCAATAATTATTCCTCTCGTTTTGGAAGATCTTGCTCTAGGTCAATTCTAGATCAGAGGTGTCGTTACACAGTCCTTCGATAAATTTCACAACGTGCACACGAGATCGGTTGTCCACTAGCTACAATCTCAAGCTAGCATTTCTCAAGCTAGGATCTCTCAAGCTAGGATCTCTCAAGCTAGGATCTCTCAAGCTAGGATCTCTCAAGCTAGGATCTCTCAAGCTAGGATCTCTCAAGCTAGCATGTCTCATTATCTCAAAAAAAGTTCTTTCGACCTTCACCGCGAGTCCAGAGAACGCATTCCCGATCGCTCAACCTCAAATTCTCGAAGATCCCGTCGTGGGTTAGGTCTGGGTGAGGGTCGCAGGGTCGTTGTATTATTTTCGCGGCGTCGCGTGTGAGATCGTCTTCCACGGGCCGTGGTCACCCGTTATAATCTAATATTCGAGGACGCTGCGCGTGTAGACCATGTGGCGTGAACGCGTCCCTTCTATAAATAGGTACCGCTGGAGACCAAGTTCAGAGGAACAGGGAGGATCGCTACGTTTTTAGATTTTCCACCGGTTCCGAGTCAAGTCTGAGGTTAGAACGCCGCGAGCCAGTTATGCGCGCTCGTTTGGGAACGGCGTAACTTCGGGAACTTGAACGCCGCTTCGGTGCCACTTTACGTGAAATCTGGCCCTGCTGCTGCCGGCGTGTAATTAAATGGGGAAAAATTAACCGACGTTAACGGTACAGCCTCGAGGATCATTCGTGACGTTCGATGAATTCGTATCGAACTCGAGATACGCACTCCAAGAGTGCTCGTCGCGCGACCTCGATAAAAAAATCCTTCTGAAGTGTTGTCCACGAGTGACTCGAGATTTTCAACGAGAAATCCTCCGATCGACGTTAGACTAATTCGGAGTCCAGGTGGTTCGAGGAATCGTCGATCTCTTCCTCGAGAACGTTTGCACTGTTACGAAGGAGTTTGTGTTGCGTCGTTTGTACACGTTCGATCGAAAGAAATGATTTTTCGTCGTCCTTGGTGACGCGAGTTTATCACCACCGACGCTGCCTTGGGAACACGATCTTTCGCGAACTCTGTTCCACGAGGCTTGGAAGCTTCGCTTTTTTTCGGGGTCGTCTGTGTTTACGCGCGTTCGAGTTTCGGGATGAATTTAGGCCTCTCCCGATACGAAAATTTACACGTTCGCGATTACGGTTCGACGCAAGAGAGTCAACGAATAGTCGAGTGGAAACTCGATATTTTTATTTGTATCTCGATCGACGCTTTCGCGGTGAAAAGTGTGCGGATATCGTCGATTATCGATCGCAATAAATTCACGGAGATAACGATAAGAAATGTATCGGTGCATTTTTCTTTCAAAATTATATGCACTTACCTCCGAAAATGCAAGGACACCTGCTCGTTTCGCGTAAGAGGTACTCGTTGACCCGGTTTGGTCAATTTCTACCAATTTTGTAGCGACGTGTCGGCAAAAGTATAATATTGGAATACAGGTGCTCGTTGTTTACACCTTCGTTGCATTTCACTTCGTGAAAACGTACGCTGCGTTCGTTCGATCGTTTCTTTAAGTGCACGACCGTTTAAACATTTCCATTTGAAAATTCGTATCGATCTATACCGATCACGGATACAAATAGTATCTCAAACAATAGAGATAATACGTGGAATAGGTTCATTCCTTACAGTCTAAAGAAACGAACTATATTTAAAAGATTATCGTCCCACGATAATTTCTCAGCTTTGCTTCCTCTTCGAAGTGTACTCGCGAAGAGAAAAAAATCTTCCACCGGCGCATGGCAACTCCTCCAAAAAGAAACGTTTATTCCACTCGTAAATTTTACCGATCTTTAACTTTCGAATGCGGTTAATCCGTCCCGAATCCCAGCGTTTCCATGGAAACGAGCGTAGTCGATAAAAAAAAACCGCAGGTAATTCCTCGTCGGAGCGCGAAGCGTTCGGTTACGCAAATCGCGCGGCTCCTTCGACTCGTTAGCACCGGAAGGGGAAATGACGATTTGAAACGCGATTTTCGGGTCGAGGCGGGCAGGATATTTGCTTTGACGAGGGACGGCCATCGGGCGTATAAAGGTACGTTTTCACGTGACGTTCGAGTCGCGTACGACAGTGTACGACAGTGTACGACAGTGTAACAGTCGGTCCTGTGACAGGGAATGGCAACGACGCGACAACTCGACGGTCGTTTTCACAACTCGAGCGACTTTATCACTGTCGCGGCTGTGATCCGAAAATTTCGATTCTACGGACAGTGGGGAATTTTTCAACCACAAACTTTTCACCGTTTCGGGAACGATAGGTGCGGATGTTAAAATTAGTTTCTTACGAGGTATTTCGAAAATGGGGAATGTCGTCACGATACGAAGAGATGTTAAAATTTGTTTCTTACGAGGTATTCCAAAAGTAAGGAATATTGTTGTTAGATGGAAATATGGTAAAAGTAGTTTCTTACGAGGTATTCCGAAAGTAAGGAATATTGTTATTAGATGAAAATATGGTAAAAGTAATTTCTTACAAGGTATTCCAAAAGTAAGGAATATTATTACATGAAAAGGTGTTAAAAGTAATTTTTTACCAGGTATTCCAAAAGTAAGGAATATTGTTATTAGATGAAAAAATGTTAAAAGTAATTTCTTAGAAGGTATTTCAAAAGTAAGGAATATAGCTACCATACGAACAAATGTTAAAATTAATTTCCTACAAGGTACTCCAAAAATAAATAATACCGTTATGATACGAAAAGATGTAAAAATTAATTTCTTACAAGGTATTCGAAAAGTAAGGAATATTACTATCATACGAACAAATGTTAAAATTAATTTTCTACAAGGTGCTCCAAAAATAAGTAATACCCTTACGATACGAACAAATTTTTAAATTAATTTCCTACAAGGTACTCCAAAAACAAATAATACCATTACAATACGAAGAGATGTCAAAATTAATTTCTTACAAGCTATTCCAAACCTAAGGAATATTACTACCACACGAACAAATCTTAAAATTAATTTTCAACAAGGTACTCCAAAAACAAGCAATACCATTACAATACGAAGAGATGTCAAAATCAATTTCTTACAAGCTATTCCAAACCTAAGGAACATTTCTACAACAAAAACAAATGTTAAAATTAATTTCCTACAAAGTGCTCCAAAACCAAGCAATACCCTCACGACGCTAAAAGATATCAAAATCAATTTCTTACAAAGCATTCCACACCTAAGGAACATTTCTACAACAAAAACAAACGTTAAAATTAATTTCCTACAAAGTGCTCCAAAACCAAGTAATACCATCACGAAGCTAAAAGATATCAAAATCAATTTCTTACAAAGCATTCGAAGACCATTCGTTACTTTCGTAACGTGGAAATAATAGTCGAAAAACTGCACTCCATCGCCAGTTACCGGCACGTGAAAACGTAGCTTAAACACAGCGTGAAAAGCGACGGGCGAGTGGACCGACGACGTAGAACGGGACAAGGTGACAGAACGAGAGTCCGTTCGCAGTCATGTCCGGCCATTGCGTCGTGACTGATCCGGAAGTTGAATAAGAAGAAGAAAAACCGGCTGGAAGGTCTGCCGGTTCGACCAGTGGCGTGTTCGTTCTCTCCACCGGCCGTCCGATTGGTCGTCGACGACAAAATTGCACAGCGGGACGGTTGTGTCCTTTTTTCGAAAAAATCCACCACGTCATCGATGGGGTGGAGGGGGATTGTCCGAGATAATTCATCGTACCGGGAACTCTGGACCAATTGCACGGCCGATCGGCGGGGCGCTACGCGACGGGACCCCCGTACCAGCGGCTTTGAAAAAAGAAATTAAGGGGCTCAGGTTTTTCTTTTTTTTTTCACGGTGCGCGCGAACGCTGAGAAATCATGGCGAGCCAGGAGGATACGCGCGGTTAATAAATCGATTCGCCGAGGTTCACGCGCACGGTAACGCGTGATTTCTTTCGAATCGTCGCGCGTCGATCCTGGGAATGGAAAATATGTCGTTGGAAAGAAGTAACTTTACGGAGGAGGAAGTAAGTTTTGGTTGCGAGAGCAAGTGTTACTCCTTGGGAAACGAAACGTAACGTTGTGGGATGTTAAGAGAGGAGTTGTGAAATTCGAGCGGGGAGTGATTCTATGTTGTGTTTGAATATCTAGGATGTGCTCGATCGGAAAAATTAAATTAGTGGGGAATAGAGTAGTGCGCGTAAGTCGTGTATGAGTTGCGTGTGTAAGTGGTGTACGAGTTACGTGTGTAAGTAGTGTACGAGTTACGTGTGTAAATCGTACACGAGTTACATGTGTAAGTAATATACGAGCTATATGATTATATAATGCATGAGGTACGTGTGTAAGTAGTGTACAAATGATATGTGTAAGTAGTATGCGAATTACATGTGTAAGTCATATACGAATTACGTGTGTAAGTAGTATACGAATTACTTTTGTAAGTCATATACAAATTATGTGTGTAAGTAGTGTACGGATTGCATATGTAAGTCATATACGAATTATATGTGTAAATAATATACGAGTTACTTGTGTAAATTATATACGAGTTACATGTGTAAATAATATAGAGTTACATGTGTAAACAATACAGAGTTACATGTATAACTAATATAGAGTTACGTGTGTAAACAATATACGAGTTACACGTGTAAATAATATTATACAACTCACTGTGTAAACAATATACGAGTTGTACATGTAAACGTTACAAAGATCCACTAGTACCCGCGTTGATAGCAAATTTACGTTATTTCCGTCTTTTGTACGTTACTCGTTATTCTCATTCCCTCGACGAAATCATTTTTATTCATTATTTCGCAGCTTGCATTTTTATGCTAGATTTCGATTCAAAGCTTATAGATTTTACGTCTCGATATCCGAAAGAGGGCCGTGGAGGTACCCGCGTGACGATGGAAATGTTGATCACGATGACGTTTAAAAAAGTTATTCGACGAGCACCGCGTTAGAAATAGAAATCTCGATAAGGATCTGAAAAATATCGATGAAAATCTGTTGCGCGCGATAGACACACTTTAAGCGTACCCTTACGAAGGGCGAGAAAGGGACACGGTGATAGGATTTGTCGTGGATCAATTTATCGCTAGCGCGATCCTCGATCGGGTGGTTTATCGTGCGGAATGAATTTCGTATAATCGTGGTTGAAACGCGGAATGATGCTCCCCCCTAAAGAGAGAAAAGAAAAATACAGTCACCGCAACGAATCGTATCGAGGCTGTGGTCGTCTCTTCGTTCGATTCTTTTATCGAGGTTACTTAGCAATTTTTAGAACGCAAGAGGCGAAAATAAAACAAATGCGGTACACTTAACGGCCGTAGAACGCTCTAGTGGGAATAATCGATGCGAGTTTGACTCGATGAAATATATTCGACGCGTTAAAAAATATAATTTAATAATGGAACGTACCGAACGTAAATAGGCGCTCGATAACCACATAAAAAAGCAGTATTTTTAACCGTGATGTACATAAAAAAAAAACATTTGTTCATCGATTAATACCTTCTTATTCACTCGTGGACAACTTAACGCGTTCGCTGTCACTGTTGCAAAAACGTGCTACAGTTCGTAGCGATTTTGCTTCACGAATATAATTCGATGAAATATTTGAAATATTTTTAACGATACATAATTTTATTAGGTTGTTCGGAAAGTCGTTTCGTTCTTTACACGATTTTTTCAAAGCGTATAAGCGTTTTATTAAATTATACATTCTTCATTTTGGAAAACGAAATCACTTTACGAACAACACAATATTTACACCGACGCAAAATAGAAAACCATCGAAAGTACTCGAGCTACTGAAACATTAAACGATCGATACATTCTCTACAGTCGAGTCTTGAAAGTAATATTGTAATCGATGTAAAATGCAACGAAGATCATACACATGGGTTTATAAACGAATGATCTAGTGTCTGTAGAAATTATGAATCATTTGTTACAAACACGTGACGAAAGGATGCATAAATATATTTGTATATACTTCTTGTTAATACACTTTTTGGATATATTATCTCGCGTTAATAATCGTCCAACTTCGGGACCAATTTTCGTGTCGTGTTCTCGTTAGGTATCCACACATCCGCCATATTTCGTTCAAACGACGTCCGTTATTTATCTGGCAACTGTTCAAGCTGCAACTTTGCTCGATTACATCGTCAACTAAACTGTATTAACCGTATAATTATTCGCGCGAACGAGTTTTCAACATTGTTAGACTTCTTCTCCTCGCTTTTAACATTCGAACGACGATTACATAGGATTTTGTAGACATATATATATATATATATATACTATGACACTTCTATATATAAATGTATATATCCAAAGTTGTTGGATAAATTTTGTCGTACTTTCGATTGCAAAAAAAAATATTACGACACTTCAACTGCGAACGAGTCGACAGATCTACATGAAACTTCCCACACGTTCGTCTTTCGAAAAATAAAACGACGAACCTAATAGCGCCATTTCTTATCGAACAACAAAACTTATTGAGCAACTTATTATGGCTACCATGTAATGTTAATACCTTTGTCTACAAATTTACAAATTTACAAATACTTCTACCCAACTTCTTTTATCTATCAACGATTCATCGTTCTACGTTTATGCATCCTAACTTCCCTCTTTTCTTCTCTAGTGCCTCTGTGTATCCTCAGTTTATATATTTCGAGTTTGTAGGCCGTATTTGAAATATTCTTTGTACAATATTTACCAAAGAGCGTCAACCAGTGTTCATGAACTGCATTATATATAACTTACACACTCGTATATTATTTAGACGTGTAATAATAATAATAATACCAATACTAGGATCAATGTCTAGGTTCAAGGTGCGAGGTGTACGTCAACCCGTGTTCATGAACTGCATTACATATAACTTACACACTCGTATATTACTTAGACGTGTAATAATAATAACAACAATACTAGGATCAATGTCTAACTTCAAGGTGCGAGGTGTACGCGATTCGTGCGAGAGAACACGTAAACATCCGAGGTAAACGATAACAAAAAAAAAAAAAAAAAAATAGAGTAACCCAGGAAACAGTCGAGTTCCGTGATCGTGATACTGGTGGTGGTCGTCGCGACGAGGACCTCGCGACGCTCGACGCGTATTCTCCGCGTGGTCCATGGGGCGGTTTGTTCGTCGCGGCTCGGTTTTCGGAAACTCGACTTGGTCGGGCGGGAAATTCGGTAGGAACAACGGGGGACCATCGTCACCGGCGCCCCGCGATTCGCGGGCGTTAATTCTCGCTCGAGAAAATTCACGCGCGATCGTTAATTATTTCGCGTGACATGCTTCGGCACTTGGCGCGTCCGCGCGTTGTCAAAAGTTTGCATTCGGATGTTTTGCGGCGAGCGGCAAGCGAGTTTCGCGGGGGACGTTTTGAATAATGTAACAACGAAGCCGTGGGCCCCACCCCTACCACTCTGCCACCCCCTCTCTACCCTCTTTCCTCTCTTTACCACGGAACTTTCTAATTAACCGACTGCCGACCGGGCGAAAGAGCGAGCCGGAGAAACGCGCGGAAGAGCGACGAAGACCGCCGAGCGGAAAAGAAAGGGAGCTGTGTGTGCGCACGAGAGAGAGAGAGAGAGAGAGAGAGAGAGAGAGAGAGATAAAGAGAGAGATATATAAAGAGAGAGAGAGAGAGAGAGCAACCGCGGCGCACACCGGACAATAAAAGGCCTCTCCATGGTGTTTCGACGCGTTCCCCATTGGCGATCCTCCTGGCTCGTTGTTGTCGCGGTTCGCGTCGTTTGTTCCCCCTTCCATCCTCTACCACCGCCACCACCACCACCACCGCCGCCGCCGCCGCCGCCTCCACCGCCTCCCCCGGTCATTGTCGAATCGGCGGACGCGTGCCGTTTCGCGGTTACAGGGAAAAATGTGTTTCGGCGGGCTCGTTACACCCGGCCCGTGATGGACGAAAAGAGCTGACGCCGGCGTCACGATTTGCCCGCGTTACCTTCGTGTACAGAGAACGACGGATATTCCCGAGCACCGTCGCGACGCTTCGACGGTGAAACCGCGGCGCTAGTTGGACGCCCACGGCGAAACGGTTTCCCGTGCACACGTTCGCGAAAACCTCGATCCGCTCGAAAGCGCACCGACTAACGTCGAACGGGATGACGTTTAACCCCCTCCGCTCACCTGCACCCTCCCTCTCTTCGCACTTTTACTCACCGGATGGAAAATTTTGCCAATTTTTAACGTCCCGCGGAAAATTTTGCCAATTTCGAACGTCCCGAGCGAAAAATTTTGCCAATTTTTAATCGGCGTTTCTTTCGCGTCGTAAGACGGATCCGAGAGACGAGAATTCGAATCTTTACCGGTTTGAAACGACGAAGATAAAGTAACGCGTGGGTCAAGAGTGACCCATATTGGGAGATTCGGTTGATTTCTTTTGCGTAAATAGTGTTACCGTATGCAGACGGTGAAACGCCAAGTAAATTTTGTCAAGTTTTAATTCGCGCCTGTTTCTTTTTTATTCTCCGGATTTTTCGGGTTTGAAACGACGAGGATCAAGTAACGCGTGGGTCAAGAGTGACCCATATTGGGAGATTCTCCTGAATATTTCGTGAAACACGTAGTAAATTTTGTCAATTTTTAATTCACGCGTGTTTCTTCTTTATTCTCTGGATTTTCCGGGTTTGAAACGACGAGGATCAAGCAACGCGTGGGTCAATAGCGACCCATATTGGTAGATTCTGCTGACTTTTTTTACGTAAATACCGAATGTGGACGGTGAAACGTGAAGTAAATTTTGCCAACTTTTCACTCGCGCGTATTTCTTCTTGGTCGTCCGGATCTCTCGGGTTTGAAACGACGAGAATGAAGTAACGCGTGGGTCAATAGTGACCCATATTGGTAGATTCTGCTGCCTCTTCCCTCGTAAATACCGAATGTAGACGATGAAACACGATGAAATACTCGATCCGAGGATCACGAGCGAACAACACTTTTCCACTTATCGTCTACTCGTGCCATCGCGACCATTCCTTATCGTTCCTTGGTGTCTTTCTACATTTACAAATACAATTACTAATACAATCACCGCGTATTAAGCGATATCGTCTCTTCCAGCGTGTTTCTCGTCCACCGTAAATGCGAACGATCCTTGACTCGAGCGTGTCTGAAACGACCACATGGGATGCAAGAGGTTAGAGACACCAAAGGTTGCAGAGTCATCCGCGTTGCGTACAGTTTCTTTCGACGGAAGCTGGAAAAACTCGATCGTGGACCGTGATCGCCTCGTAGTTTCATTTGTAGGTCCGAGATAGAAACTGGGACACTTGGAACCGAAGACAATGATCCTAATGTAAAGGACATTTTGCAAAGGAAATCGAGTCTGTCCGAGAATACTACCTTGATCAAAAAGTTCTAGGACTGTCCCCCGTGTGTCGCTGTCAATCACCCGATTGTTTCTTTTTTTTTTTTTTGTTAGGTTACCATATCTGTCATTAACACTTCCTTCCAATTTCAGCATCATAGCTTGATATTTGTAAAAGTTACGTTGTACTGAGCACATCTCCTTTGTTCGTGTCTTCGATTTTGAAAATGGCATCATTTGAGCATCAACGAGTTTGCATTAAATTTTGTGTAAAAAACGGATTTAACGGTCCGCAGACCTTGGATACGTTGGAGAAGTGTTTCGGCAACGATACTCTTTCGAGATCAAATGTTTTTCGATGGCACGAACGCTTCAGAAGTGGTCGTGAGTCGGTCGAAAAACCACGTCGTTTTCAGTCAAGAAAGAAGGCGATGCTCACGGTTTTCATGGATTACAATGGTGTTGTGCATCAAGAATTCTTGCCAGAAAAACAGACAGTCAACAAAGAATATTATTTGGGCGTTTTGAGACGTTTGCGCGAAGCAATTCGTCAAAAAAGGCCAGATTTGTGGGCAAACAACTCGTGGATTTTGCACCACGATAACGCACCGGCGCACAATGCGATCCTTATCCGCGAGTTTTTGACGAAAAACAACACGAACACTATCCAGCAGCCTTCAAATTCACCAGATCTGGCTCCCTGCGACTTTTTTCTGTTCAACCGAATTAAAAAACCGCTTCGCGGAACGCGTTACAGTACCCGAGAGGAGGTCATGACAAAATCGAAGACGGCTCTGATGGACATACCGAAAATTGAGTACCAGCGGTGTTTCGAGGATTGGATCAAGCGCTGGCGCAAGTGCATTGCAGTCAATGGGGACTACTTTGAAGGGGACCATATCGATTTGGAC